>NC_045786.1:52022955-53255458 GCF_009873245.2 Balaenoptera musculus | reverse complement strand
GCAGGATTGTAGTTCTTCTTGCTTCTGCTGTGTGTTCTGTGGTGGATGAGGCTATCTAAGAGGCTTGATGGGAGGGACTAGTGATGGCTAGAACTGACTGTTTCTCTGGTGGGCAGAGCTCAGTAAAACTTTAATCCACTTGACTGTTGATGGGTGAGGTTGGGTTCCCTCCCTGTTGGTTGTTTGGCCTGAGGCAACCCAACACTGGAGCCTACCTGGGCTCTTTGGTGGGGCTAATGACAGACTCTAGGAGAGCTCTCACCAGGGAGTACTTCCCAGAACTTCTGCTGCCAGTGTCCTTGTCCCCATGGTGAAACAGAGCCACCCCCCGCTTCGGCAGGAGACCCTCCAATACTAGCAGGTAGGTCTGGTTCAGTCTCCCCTGGGGTCACTGCTCCTTCCCCTGTGTCCCGATGTGCACACTACTTTGTGTGTGCCCTCCAAGAGTGGAGTCTCTGTTTCCCCCAGTCCTGTTGAAGTCCTGCAATCAATTCCCACTAGGCTTCAAAGTCTGATTCTCTAGGAATTCCTCCTCCCGTTGCCGGACCCCCAGGTTGGGAAGCCTAACGTGGGGCTCAGAAACTTTACTCCAGTGGGTGGACTTCTGTGGTATAAGTGTTTGCCACTCTGTGAGTCACCCACCCACCAGTTATGGGATTTGATTTTACTGTGATTGCGCCCCCCCCTACCATCTCACTCTGGCTTCTCCTTGGTCTTTGGATGTGGGGTATCTTTTTTGGTGCATTCCAGTGTCTTCCTGTCAATGATTGTCCAGCAGCTAGTTGTGATTCTGGTGTTCTCGCAAGAGGGAGTGAGAGCACGTCCTTCTACTCCGCCATCTTGGTTCCTCCTTTGCAAAAGCTTTTAAGTTTCATTAGGTCCCATTTGTTTATTTTTGTTTTTACTTCCATTTCTCTAGGAGGTACGTCAAAAAAGATCTTGCTGTGATTTATGTCATAGAATGTTCTGCCTATGTTTTCCTCTAAGAGTTTGATACTGTCTGGCCTTACATTTAGGTCTTTGATCCATTTTGAGTTTATTTTTGTGTATGGTGTTAGGGAGTGTTCTAATTTCATTCTTTTACATGTAGCTGTCCAATTTTCCCACCACCACTTTTTAAAGAGGCTGTCTTTTCTCCATTAAATATTCTTGCTTCCTTTATCAAAAATAAGATGACCATATGTGCGTGGGTTTATCTCTGGGCTTTCTATCCTGTTCCATTGATCTATATTTCTGTTTTTGTGCCAGTACCATACTGTCTTGATTACTGTAGCTTTGTAGTATAGTCTGAAGTCCAGGAGCCTGATTCCTCCAGCTTCGTTTTTCTTTCCCAGGATTGGTTTGGCTATTCGGGATCTTTTGTGTTTCCATACAAATTGTTAAATTTTTTGTTCTAGTTTTGTGAAAAATGCCAGTGGTAGTTTGATAGGGATTGCATTGAATCTGTAGATTGTTTTGGGTTGTTTAGGTATTTTCACAATGTTGATTCTTCCAATCCAAGAACATGGTATATCTTTCCATCTGTTTGTATCATCTTTAATTTCTTTCATCAGTGTCTTATAATTTTCTGCATACAGGTCTTTTGTCTCCTTAGGTAGGTTTATTCCTAGGTATTTTATTCTTTTGGTTGCAATGGTAAATGGGAGTTTTTCATTAATTTCTTTTTCAGATTTTTCATCATTAGTGTATAGGAATGCAAGAGATTTCTGTGCATTAATTTTGTATCCTGCTACTTTACTAAATTCTTTGATTAGCTCTAGTAGTTTTATGGTGGCATCTTTAGGATTCTCTATGTATAGTGTCATGTCATCTGCAAATAGTGACAGCTTTACTTCTTCTTTTCCAATTTGGATTCTTTATTTCTTTTTCTTCTCTGATTGCTGTGGCTAAAACTTCCAAAACTATGTTGAATAATAGCGGTGAGAATGGACAACTTTGTCTTGTTCCTGATCTTAGTGGAAATGGTTTCAGTTTTTCACCATTGAGAACGATGTTGGCTCTTGGTTTGTCATATATGTTTTTTTTATGTTGAGGTTAGCTCCCTCTATGCCAACTTTCTCGATGGTTTTTATGATAAATCCATGTTGAATTTTGTCAAAAGCTTTTTCTGCATCTATTGAGATGATCATATGGTTTTTCTCCTTCAGTTTTTTAATATGGTTTATCACATTGATTGACTTGTGTATATTGAAGAAACCTTGCAGTCCTGGGATAAACCCCACTTGATCATGGTGTATGATCCTTTTAAGACACTGTTGAATTCTGTTTGCTAGTATTTTGTTGAGGATTTTTGCATTGCATCTATGTTCATCAGTGATATTGGCCTGTAGTTTTCGTTCTTTGTGACATCTTTGTCTGGTTTTGGTATCAGGGTGATGCTGACCTCATAGAATGAATTTGGGAGTGTTCCTCCCTCTGCTATATTTTAGGAAGAGTTTGAGAAGCATAGGTGTTCTGTCTTCTTTAAATGTTTGATAGAATTTGCCTGTGAAGCCATCTAGCCCTGGGGTTTTGTTTCTTGGAAGATTTTTAATCACAGTGTCAATTTCAGTGCTTGTGATTGGTTTCTTTATGTTTTCTATTTCTTCCTGGTTCAGTCTCAGAAGGTTGTACTTTTCTAAGAATTTGCCCATTTCTTCCAGGTTGTCCATTTTATGGGCATAGAGTTGCTTGTAGTAATCTCTCATGATCGTTTGTATTTCTGCAGTGTCAGTTGTTACTTCTCCTTTTTGATTTCTAATTCTATTGATTTGAGTCTTCTTTTTTTTCTTGATGAGTCTGGCTAATGGTTTATCAATTTTGTTTATCTTCTCAAAGAACCATCTTTTAGTTTTATTGATCTCTGCTATTGCTTCCTTCACTTCTTTTTCATTTATTTCGGATGTGATCTTTATGATTTCTTTCCTTCCGCTAACTTTGGGGTATTTTTGTTCTTCTTTCTCTAATTGCTTTAGGTGTAAGGTTAGGTTGTTTATTTGAGATGTTTCTTGTTTTTTGAGGTAGGATTGTATTTTTATAAACTTCCCTTTTAGAACTGCTTTTGCTGCATCCCATAGGTTTTGGGTCATCTTGTTTTCATTGTCATTTGTTTCTAGGTATTTTTTGATTTCCCCTTTGATTTCTTCTGTGATCTCTTGGTTTTTTAGTAGTGTACTGTTTAGCCTCAATTTGTTTGTATTTTTTACAGGTTTTTTCCTGTAATTGATATCTAGTCTCATAGTGTTCTGGTCAGAAAAGATACTTGACACAATTTTAATTTTCTTAAATTTACTGAGGCTTGATTTGTGACCCAGTATATGATCTATCCTAGAGAATGTTCCATGAGCACTTGAGAAGTATGTGTGTTCTGTTGTTTTTGGATGGAATGTCCTATAAATATCAATTAAGTCCATCTTGTTTAATGTGTCATTTAAAGCTTGTATTTCCTTAATTATTTTCATTTTGGGTGATTTGTCCATTCGTGAACGCTGGGTGTTAAAGTCCCCTACTAGGATTGTGTTACTGTTTTTTTCCCCTCCTCTGGCAGTTGGCATATGCCTTATGTATTGCCGTGCTCCTATGTTGGGTGCATAAATATTTACAATTGTTATATCTTCTTCTTGGATTGATCCCTCGATCATTATCTAGTGTCCTTCTTTGTCTCTTGTAATGGTCTTTATTTTAATGTGTATTTTTTCTGATATGAGTATTGCACTCCAGCTTTCCTTTGATTTCCATTTGCATGGAATATCTTTTTTCCATTGCCTCACTTTCAGTCTGTATGTGTCCCTAGGTCTGAAGTGTGTCTCTTGTAGACAGCATATATACAGGTCTTGTTTTTGTATCCATTCAACCAGTCTGTGTCTTTTTGTTGGAGCATTTAATCCATTTACATTTAATATAAATTTCGATATGTATGTTCCTATTACCATTTTCTTAATTGTTCTGGGTTTGTTATTGTAGGTCTTTTCCTTCTCTTTTCTTTCCTGCCTAGAGAAGTTCCTTAAATATTTGTTGTAAAGCTGATTTGGTGGTGCTGAATTGTCTTAGCTTTTCTTGTCTGTAAACCTTTTAATTTCTCCATCAAATCTGAATGAGATCCTTGCTGGGTAGAGTAATCTTGGTTGTAGGTTTTTTCTTTTCATCACTTTAAATATGTCCTGCCACTCCCTTCTGGCTTGCAGAGTTTCTGCTGAAAGATCAGCTGTTAACCTTATGGGGATTCCCTTGTATGTCATTTGTTGTTTTTCCCTTGCTGCTTTTAATGTTTTTTCTTTGTATTTAATTTTTGATAGTTTGATTAATATGTGTCTTGGCATGTTTCTCTTAGGATTTATCCTGTATGGGACTCTCTGTGCTTCCTGGACTTGATTAACTATTTCCTTTTCCATATTAGGGAAGTTTTCAACTTTAATCTCTTCAAATATTTTCTCATTCCTTTTCTTTTTCTCTTCTTCTTCTGGGACCCCTATAATTCAAATGTTGGTGTGTTTAATGTTGTCCCAGAGGTCTCTAAGACTGCCTTCATTTCTTTTCATTCTTTTTGCTTTATTCTGCTCTGCAGTAGTTATTTCCACTGTTTTATCTTCCAGGTCACTTATCTATTCTTCTGTGTCAGTTATTCGGCTCTTGATTCCTTCTAGAGAATTTTTCATTTCATTTATTGTGTTGTTCATCATTGTTTGTTTGCTCTTTAGGTGTCCTAGGTCCTTGTTAAACTTTTCTTGTATTTTCTCCATTTTATTTCCAAGGTTTTGGATCATCTTTGCTATCCTTACTCTGAATTCTTTTTCGGGTAAACTGCCTATTTCCTCTTCATTAGTTTGGTCTGGTGGGTTTTTATCTTGCTCCTTCATCTCCTGTGTGTTTCTCTGTCTTCTCATTTTGCTTAACTTACTGTGTTTGGGATCTCCGTTTCACAGGCTGCTGGTTCATATTTTCCATGGTTTTAGTGTCTGCCCCCAGCGGCTAAGGTTGGTTCAGTGGGTTGTGTAGGCTTCCTGGTGGAGGGGACTCATGCTTATTTTCTGATGGATGAGGCTGGATCCTGTTTTTCTGGTGGACAAGACTGTGCCTGGTGTTGTGTTTTGGGGTGTCTGTGACCTTATTATGATTTTAGGCAGCCTCTCTGCTAATGGGTGGGGTTATGTTCCTGTCTTGCTAGTTTTTTGGCATAGGGTGTCCAGCACTGTAGCTTGCTTGTCGTTGAGTGGAGCTGGGTCTTAGTGTTGAGATGGAGATCTCTGGGGGAGCTTTTGCTGTTTGATATTACGTGGAGCTGGGAGGTCTCTGGCAGACCAATTTCCTGAACTCTGCTCTCCCACTGGGCTGATATCCGGCTGGTGCACCAAGACCCTGTCAGCCTCATGGCTCAGAAGAAAAGGGAGAAAGAAAGAAAGAAAGAAAGAAAGAAAGAAAGAAAGAAAGAAAGAAAGAAAGAAAGAAAGAAAGAAAGAAAGAAAGAAAGAAAGAAAGAATAAAATTAAGTTATTAAAATAAAAAATAAAAATATTATTAAAAATTTTTAAAAATTAAAAAGTAATTTAAAAAAGAAAAAAAAAAGAAAGAAGGAAGAGAGCAACCAAACCAAAAAACAAATCCACCAATGATAACAAGGGCTAAAAACTATACTAAAAGAAAAAAAATGGACAGACAGAACCCTTGGACAATTGGTAAAAGCAAAGCTATACAGAGAAATTCACAGAAAGAAGCATACACATACACACTCACAAAAAGAGAAAAAAATATATATATATATACATATATATACATAAAAGGAGGAAGAGAGCAACCAAATCAATAAATAAATCTACCAATGATAATAAACTCTAAATCCTAAACTAAGATAAACTTAAAACCAGAAACAAATTAGATGCAGAAAGCAAACCCAAAGTCTACAGTTGCTCCCAAAGTCCACCCCTTCAATTTTGGGATGTTTCGTTGTCTATTCAGGTATTCCACAGATGAAGGGTACATCAGTTGATTGTGGAGATATAATCCACTGCTCCTGAGGCTGCTGGGAGAAATTTCCCTTTCTCTTCTTTGTTCACACAGCTCCTGGGATTCAGCTTTGGATTTGGCCCCGCCTTTGTGCGTAGGTCACCTGAGGGCATCTGTTCTCTGCTCAGAAAGGTCGGGGATAAAGTAGCAGCTGATTAGGGGGCTCTGGCTCACTCAGGCCGCAGGGAGGGAGGGGTAAGTAATGCGGGGAGATTCTGCAGAGGCAGAGGCTGGCCTGATGTTGCAACAGCCTGAGGCACGTTGTGTGTTCTCCTGGGGATGTTGTCCCTGGATCACGGGACCCTGGCAGTGGTGGGCTGCACAGAATCCTGGGAGGGGAGGTGTGGATAGTGACCTGTGTTTGCACACAGGCTTCTTGGTGGCTGCAGCAGCAGCCTTAGCATTTCATGCCTGTCTCTGGTGTCCACGCTGATAGCCGTGGCTTGTGCCTGTCTCTGGAGCTCATTTACACAGTGCCCTGAATCCCCTGTCCTTGTGCACCCAGAAACAATGGTCTCTTGCCTCTTAGGCAGTTCCAGACTTTTTCCTGGACTCCCTCTTGGCTAGCTGTGGCACACTAGCCCCCTTCAGGTTGTGTTCATGCAGCCAACCCTAGTCCTCTCCCTGGGATCTGACCTCCGAAGCTGGAGCCTCAGCTCCCAGACCCCAAACACCCTGGCAGATGAGCAGACAAGCCTCTTAGGCTGGTGAGTGCTGGTCGGCACCAATCCTCTGTGCAGCAATCTCTCCACTTTGCCCTCTGCGCCCCTATTGCTGCGCTCTCCTCTGTGGCTCCAAAGCTTCCCCACCACTACCCCCTGACTGCACCAGTGAAGGGGTTTCTAGTGTCTGGAAACTTTTCCTCCTTCACAGCTCCCTCCCAGAGGTGCAGTTCTTGTCCCTATTCTTTTGTCTCTGTTTTTTTCTTTTTCCCAACCAAGGTACGTGGGGTTGTTTCTTGCCTTTTGGGAAACCTGATGTGTTCTGCCAGCATTCAGTAGGTGTTCTGTAGGATTTGTTCCACATGTAGATGTATTTCTGATGTATTTGTGGGGAGGAAGGTATCTCCACATCTTACTCCTCCAGCATCTTGAAGGTCTCCCCAATTTTGTTTAATTTTAATTTAAGTAGTCAGATGTGGCTAGTGGCTATCTTTTGTAGAGTGCACCGGTAGCTTGGTTTAGCTTATGGCAATAAAATCTATGGTAATAGCTAAAGAAGTGAATGTAATTACTAAAAAATCATCCTCTTGCCAACCCTACATATATTTGGGTTATTCTGTTATTTGTAACTGAAAAAGGAGTATAATAGAACTTGATAAATGTTGCCATTTGAATCAAATGCTTTTCATATTGTGCTTATATTTGGATAAGTAAAGAAGCCCATACTTGCAAATTATATTTTAAGCTGATATAACTTCCAATGGAGATATAATGACACTGTCTTTTCCATACATGAGGCTAATGAAACACTATTGTGTCTTTTACATTTATTTAAGGAGATTTTGATCACCAAAATAAAGAGAAGGAAAAGTTTTAGAAAATGTTATGTCTTTGTAGTATTTCAAAAATTGAAACTTCAAGAGGAGGGAAAATTCAATCACAATTACTTCTGGCAACATAAAAGTTAGTGCTAGTCCCAAGATCTTTGAAAATGTTTTATTCAATCAGTCTGTTGGTACAAGTTGTATTTCCCTAGCAACAAAACAGCACATATGCTTTTCCTTCCAATGTAGTTAGGCACGTACTGAACAAAATTTATATTATTTATATTACTATTTATATTTATATTTATATTTTTCTGCAGAATGAAATAACAACTCACATTTACTGAGCACTTGCTAAGTGTCAGGCACACTTCTTGTAACTTACATGTATTAACTCCTTGTATCCTTGTAAGAACACTGTAATGTCGGTTACTATTATTATTCACATATTATAGTTGGATAAAGTGAGAGAGGAGTTAGGTGTTTCCCAAGGTTATAATACTAGTGAAGGGCTCTAGCTTTGTTACTCCATTCACACAAGTTAATCTATATATTTAGACCCTACTAACTGATTATAATTGTACTAAGCTGTGAGAATGTAAAACTGAATAAAATATTTTCCCCATGCTCCTGTCTATTCAGAGAGACATACATAAACCAAAAGATAGAATGTGTTGTAAAGAAGTGTTTGATGTGTTTAAGTTTTTGCAATTACATCCACATATGCATACTTTTATTTTTCCCTTTTCAGCAACCTGTTTCCTTGCCTTATAGATCTGTCAATCAAGACTCTTGGCCAATAAGGTGGATACGTGCTTGAAGAGAGCTACTCACATGTAGCCTGAAGTCGGTAGCATCAACATCACCTGGGAACAGGCTAGAAAATACAAATTCCCAGGCCTCATCCAGAGATACTGATTCAGAACGCACCATGGTGTTTGCCTTTTGGATTAGACTTCTTTACTTAGCGAAAGGCCTTTAAGACTCATCCATGTTCTTGAGTGAATCAGTAGTCCATTTTTGTTTATTGCTAAGTATTATTCCATTTTATGGACTCTCACAGTTTGTTTATCCATTATGGGGTGAAGGACATCTTTCCTGTTTAGAGTTTGGAGCTACTATGAAAAAAGCTGCCATAAACATTTTTATACAGGTTTTTGTATGAGCAAAGGCTTTCAATCACTTGAGTAAACACCTAGGAATGGGAATGCTTGATTGTATGGTTAATTTTATAACAAACTGTTTTCCAAAGTGGTGCTATCATTTTGTATCTCCACCAGTGAGGAATGAGATTTCCTGGTGCCCTGTATCGTTGTCAATATTTGGTATTGTCCTCTTTTGTTTGTTTTGTCATTCTAATCAGTGTGTAGTGGTATCTCATCGTGGGCTTAATTTTCATTTTCCTAATGACAAATATTGTCAACTTTGTCAAATAAACATATTTTCATATGCTTATTTGTGACCCTTATATTTTATTTGGTGAAGTGTTTGCTCAGATATTTTGCCCAGTTTTCAAAACTGTGTGCTTTATTTTCTTATGGTTGAGTTTTAAGATTTCTTTGTATATTCTAGACACAAGTCCTTTATCATAAAAGTGACTTTTAAAATGTTTTTCTCCCAGTCTGTGTCTTGTATTTTCATTTGTTTAACAATGTATTTCCCAGAGCTAAGATTTTAATTTTGACAAAGTCCAATTTCTCAGCTTTTTCTTTTATAGGTCATGCCTTTTTTATTGTATCAGATTTTCTTGTATGGTTTCTTTTGGAAGTTTTGTAATTTAAATTTTATATTTCGGTCGATGACCCATTTGTATAAAGTGTGAGGTATGTGTCAGGTCATTTTTTTACATGTGAATGTCCAATTGTTCCAGTACAATTTATTGACGATTGTCCTTTGTCTATTAAATTGCTTTAGCACCTTTGTCAAAAATTAGTTGACTATATTTGTGTGAGTCTACTTCTGGATTCCATTTTTGTTCCTTGATCTATCATTCTTCATAAACTCTGGATCATCTGGGTCTTCCTACTTTGTTCTTGTTCAGATTTATTTGGGCTACTCTAATTTCTTTGACTTTCCATATAAAATTTAAAATTAGCTTGCCAATATCTACAAAAGCTTACTGAGATTTTATTTAAGACTGTGATGCATCTATAGATCATATAGTGAAGAATTAACATCTTAAAAATCTTCTTAAAATCTTCTGATCCATAAACATAGTATACCTCTTCATTTAGAATTCAAAAAATAATTTTTTTTCTTTCATCAGTGTTTTGCAGTTTTCAGCATACAAATCCTGCACTTGTTCTGTTCGATTTGTACCTAGGTACATTGCATATGTGTGTGTGTGTTGCTATTGGAAATGGTTTTATCATTTCAAATCCCAATTGTTCATGCTGGTACCTAAGCTACTTAAGAGTACAGATGACTTTTGTATATTGATCATGTATAAAGATGAACTTGCTAAACTGACGTTAGTTCTAGTAGCTTTTTTTGTAGATTCTTTTGAATTTTCCATATACAATCATGCTGCCTGGCAATTAAAACAACTTTGTTTCTTTTCCTTTGTTTTTTTCCCCTCCTTATCTCATTGGCTGGGGCTTCCAGGACAAAGTTGTTCCAGATTCTGGGGGGTAGGGGAGATACTGCATCTTTTACCATTAAGCATGATGGTAACTGTGGGGTTTCTTTTGTGGATAATCTTTATTAGGTTAAGCAAGTTTTGTTTAATTCCATTTGCTTAGATTTTTTTTTGTCATAAACGGATATTGAATTGTACTGAATGCTTTTTCTGCATCAATTAATGATCATCATATGGTTTTTCTAATTAGTCTGTTAATATAGTGTATTATATTGATTGATTTTCAAATACTGAGCCAGTCTTGCATTCTAGCATGAACTAGTGACATAGTATCCTTTTTATATATTCTGTGTTAGATTTACTAATAATACTCTGTTGAAGATTTTTACATCTATGATCATGAGGGATTTTGGTTTCTAGTCTTTCTTCTCATGATTTCTTTGTCTTATTTGGGTATTAGGGTAATACTAGTCTTATAAAACAGGTTGGGAACTGTTTTCTTTTCTGGAAGAGATCATATAGAATTTGCTAGTGAAATCATATGGACCTAGAGTTTTCTCTCTTTTTCTTTAGGGAGAGGGAGCACGTTTAACTGAAAAGTCTACTTAAAAAATAGATATAGGGCTATGCATATTATCTTTTTTTAGTAAATTTTGATTGGATTTTGTCTTTAAAGAATTAGTCCATTTTGTCTAATTTGTTGAATTTATGGCCACAGAGTTGTTCGTAGTATTGCCTATTTATCTTTTTAGTGTCTATGAGGTCAGTACTAATGTTTCCTTTTTTATTTCTGATATTAGAAGTCTGTGTTTTTTTCTCTCTTTTTTTTTTCTGTCAATCTGGTAGATTTTATCAATCTTGCAAAAATCTTTTTAAAGAATCAGCTTTTAGTTTTGTTGATTTTCTGTATTTTCTTATTTTCTCCTTTGATAATTTTTGCTCTCATATTTATAATTTGCTGCTTCTGCTAGCTTTGGATTTATTTTGCTTTTTTCCCCAATAGTTTCTCAAGGTGGATATTTAGATAATTGACTTGAGAGCTTTCTTATTTTCTGTAATGGTCATTCAATGCTATAAATTTCCTCCTAACCATTGTTTTAGGTATACCCACTAAATTTGACATGTTGTATTTTCATTTTCCTTTACTTCATTAAAAAAAAAGTCCCTTGAGACCTCCTCTTTGATCTTTGAGTTATTTAAAAGTGTATTGTCTAAATATTTGAAGGCTTTTTGGATACTCTTATTGATTTCTAGTTTAATTCTATTATGATCTGAAACATACTTTGTATGATTTCTGTTCTGTTAACTTCATCATGGTTTATTTTGTGACGTAGAATCTGGTCTGTCTCAGTGAGTGATCTGTGTGCATTTGAGAAGAAAGAGTTTTCCATTGTTGATGTGTGGGGTGCCCTGCAAATAGCAGTTAAGTCTAGTTGGTGGTAGTGTTTGTATAACCTTAAAGAATGGCCACCCTCAAGTCCCCATGCCTGCCTTTTCCTAGGGAGATGACTCCTGCCCCCGGGGTTTAGAAGTCTCCCTTACTCCATCCACTCTGGAAGAGTGTGCCTGTTTTCTGGTTCTTCTAGTGCCCTGTTTGGTTTCTTATCACCAGGGCTTTCTTTTCTCCTCACTTAGCAAACAAAGTCCAAGCCCTTTCCACAGGTGAACTAGCTTCTTTTCTGTGCATGTGTCCATATTATTCACTCATTTTAGTCATTTTGTCACTCAGCAAATATTTATTGAGTGACTAATGTATGCCAGGCTGAGAATAATGTCATGAACAAAAGAGAACAGAAACCCCTGCCCTCAAAAAGTTTGTGTTTTGTGGTTCTTCTTCATAATCCTAAGTCTGTGAGGTAATCAGATAATACAACCACAATTGGCCCATCATCCTGCTCCATTTTCTAGTTAGAATGCCAATATTATAGAGGGTCTAGTTGTGATTTTGAGGCACTCTTTACTAGGAAATGCAAATAGGAAAAGGCTGGGAGATGAACATTTGTGACTGCTTCCTCTGCTCTGAGCTCTGGGGGAAGAGCTGGTTAAGGACTGTTTGTTTGGTACAATCTTGTGGGAATTCTGGCCAACAGACCCAAGGGATTAAGGGGTGCTTCCCCTGAGCAACAGCCACAAAAGCTGGGGCACCAGACATGCACACAAACTCTTTCCAGGGAGATGCTGGTGACCTAGGGCAGGGCAGAGGGACAGCATGAAGACAGTGCCCATCAGCCTTCCCTGTCTCCAAAGAGGATGGCAGCAGGCCCCTTGAATTTGTTAAATTAGAACAAGAGTCCTCATGAGCCTGTTAAGAACTGTTTCTTTTTTTACTATAGTCTTGTGGGTCTCATGGACACAAGCTCCATTGGTTTTCAGAGCTACATGTTTTGGGGGCTTGTCCCTCAGGTGGAAGTCTTAAAAGTTGGGGTGCTAGATCCCAAACCCTTTGCTCCTCAGGGATAAGTTGGGAGTTGTGATTTTGCTCCTGATCATACGCAGCCATGCAGGACTTGCAGTTGTGGCGAGATTGTGTCTCTGCCTCTCCTACTCATTTTGATATGGATTTTTTTCTTGTTCCTCTGATGTGTAGGAGTCACTCAGCTAGTGTCTGGATTTCTTTCAAAGAGAATTGTTCTGTATATAGCTGTCGATTTGGTTGTCCAAAGGAGGATGAGTTCAGGAGCCTCCTAGGTTGAAATCTAGAACCAGAAATTCATTGAATTTCTATCAGGAAGACTGCATGCTTACTTATGTAGCTTACTTGTGGTTGTCAATACATCGAATCTCACTCTGGCTGTGCTTCAGCCAGGTTGTTGTTGTGAAGACACAATTTCTCTCTGTGATTTATAGTCTCCCTCGAAAATGGCCAAACATCACCATTGTTGGGGGGGAATAAAATTTCCCTTACCCTTCTGGGTTTTTCTGGCTGGTCTAATAATTAAATCGACATGAGACAGATTAAGAGGAGAAAAATTGAACAAAAGTTTAATAACATGTATACATGGGAGAGACCCAAGAAAACTGAGTAGCTCTCAAAATGGCCAAAACCCTCACCTTACAAACCGTCTTCAGCTAGAGATAAAAAAGGATGTTGGGGTAAAGGTTTGGGACTTCAAAGAGGAAGATGGCAGTTCACATGGAGATGGAAGAGCAAACATTTGATAAATATATGTTTGCTGGGCTAGCAGAGACAATGGGACACAGAGTGGGCTCTGAACTCTAAGAGTCTCCCCACCACACATAGCCCATATTCTTTGCAGACATCTCTGGTAATCACTCTATTCCTATAAGAGGCCCTCTGTCTAAATTCTTTTCAGGCAGTTAGAGGGAAGGTCAAAGTCTTTTCCTAAGTCTTTTGGGCCTTGATTGCTTCTGGCTTACTGATCTGAATGCCAGAGACATTTGGAGTGTTTCTCCCCTATCCCACCCGCCGGACTGTGTTGCATCAGATCCTCTTGCCTCCAGCTCCCTGCACAGTCCCAGACCCACTGTCTCAGAGGCAGTGACTTCACTGGGTTTTTCTACTCATGCTGAGGCATAAGAGTCCACGGAACATGCTCTGAGCCCACATCCGTGCCACTGGAAATGCAGGAGCATCAAAATACTATCAGGATGACCCTCTGACTGAAGGGAGGTGAGGATCTGTTAACCCGTTCCTCTTCCTTCCTCCTCTGTTTGGGAGGCCCTGAGATTCAGGCATTCCCAGCAGACGGGCCCACAACGTTGAGCAGTCAGCTGTTATTTGTACCAGGCAGCCAGTTCTCTCTCCTTCCCTCCTGGAATTGTGTTCTCTAAATGGCAATGTATAAATTTTGCCTCTGGCTTTGCTTTCCAGGGAAACCAAGTTAAGATGTCATTCTCTCCCAGCAAATATCAACTTGTAAAGGTGAGATGACACCAAGGGCAAAGCTAGAGAAGAAAGATTAAACAAAACATCTCAAAAAAAGCCCAGCATCTATGGTGTCTGCCCCTCTGTGTCTCATTGCTCTCTTTACCCTGCCTCATTCTTAAATAGCCCCTGTAGGAAGCATCTCAAGGAACCAAGATCTAAAATGTACCTTATGGGAATGGGTCCCAAGTATTTTAACTTTTATCATTGACAGAGAAGCAGTGGAAGGCAACGTTTTAAAGTAAAATGCATTCAATTAAAAAGACCGAGTTAGGCAAGATGAGTAAGTTCTAGAGATCTGTCATACAACACAGTGTTTGTAGTTGACAGTACTGTGTTAGTCACTTAAAAGTTTGTTAGGAGTGTAGAGCTCATGTTAAGTGCACTTACCACATTATAAAAAATACAAAGGGGCACAGGAACATTTTGGAGTTTACCTTGACTGTGGTGATAGTTCCACAGGTATATCAAACTCATCAAATTGTATACATTAACTATGTGCAGCTTTTTGTATATCAATTATACCTCAATAAAGCTGTTAAAATAATAATAATAGGGGAAATTTTCCACTGGGAGAGGGGATACATGCGAAATTTGTGCAGTATCCACTCAGTTTTTAAAACTGTAAACCTAAAACTTTTCTAAGAAATAAAATCTAGTGACTTTTTTTTTTAATGAGCCACCTGTCCCAAGGAGATGCAAATGAAAAGTTAAGTCAGAGGCAGACAGTCAAAAGGTAAGAAAGCATTGTCTGGACTAGAAATTAAGATGCAAGAATCTGGGCTTCTAGAGATCAATTCCAAAGACAAAGTGATAATAATGTGTAGTCAGAAAGGCATCAAGACTCGGGGGAAAAGAACTGCAGGGTTGACTAGTAGAAAAATAGTATAAAAATAGCACAGAAAATGGAAAGAAAAGCTTGTCGCAAGCTGACTGCCTTTTCATCTCAGAGGGAAAGCTCATAGTAGAAATCTGAAGAAAAAGAAAAGAACTGTTCTTTAAAGAATACTTCTACCTCAGAGGCACCTTTGAAATGCAACTTCCTATTTAGATCTTATCTTGTCAGACACCTGTCTTTCCATGTTTTCCTCTGTTACCTGGTCCTGTGTGTGGCAAATGAGACCAACTGTGTAGGGCAGGACGATAGCAGAGGCAAACATAAGTTTCCTTTTTGTCTGCACAGAAAAACGTGTGCAGTGTTTTTCCTGTTGAGCATGAAATGTCAGCAGGAAGGGGAGGGTGTGGTAACTCCTAGCACAACCTCCGACATCACAGACTGCTTTACAGCTTTTGGCTTATTTCAATCACTTAATTGAACAAAAATTATTTGGAGGATGACATGGGTCAGCTAAGAAAGATTCTACTAAATGTAACATTATTGAACCTAGTAGAAGATGTAGGGGAAAGTGGACACATAATGTATGGGAGCAATTATGAGTTGAGCACTAATTATTGATATTTGCCAGGACTCACTCTGCCAAGTGCATTTCATGTCAACTCTGAGAGGTATATACTATTGTTAACCTTTTTTAAACATGAAGAAATGGACTTTGAGAAACTAACCACATGCTGACCATCACATAAGTGCAGAGAACAGAGACAAGACATTAGCATACTGCAATGCCCCACATGGTACTCAGAGATGGTGCTGATGCCCACAGAGGAGGGACACTCACTGTGTGCTGTGGCTTACAGGTACCATTTCTAGTCTACACAAAACCTTGTAAGGCAAGGGCTTATTCTTACTTTACTGATGAGAAATCCGAGGTTCAATAGCTGATAAGTTTACCAAGGTGACATAGTTAACAAGTAGACAAGTCAGAATCTGAACACAAACCAACTGGACTCCAGAATGTAGGGCACCCTCGTTTGTTCTGTTTTGAGTTTGAATACACTAATGTTACCAAACAAGTTCGTGTGCCTGATGCTCAGTGAGGCACACTCCAAACAAAATGTTGGAGTTTGGAGCAGAGAAAGGTTTATTGCAGGGCCATACAAGGAGACGGGTGGCTCATACCCCCAAAAACCTCAAACTCCCCAAAAGGTTTCAGCAAAGCATTTTTAAAGACAAGGTGGGGGAGGGGTGTGGTTAGTTATGGCAAACTTCTTGGTGTAGGAATCCTTTGTTCTCACAGCTGTCCATGTAGGTCAGGTCATGGTCAGATCATGACATTCCTGTAAACCTCCAACAAGACAAATGTTTCTTCAATTTGTATCTCTATATGAATGAACTCTTAAAGGTCAGAGCCCTGAGAATAGGATATTCTATATATTTCAGGCTAAAGGCAACATTCTTTTACAAAAGGTGCAGAGTCAGTATGACTAAGCACAGGCAACAGAGTACAAGGTTTAGAGCTAACGGAATAGATTCAATATGGAGTCAGATTTGTTCTTCCCTATTACACTAATATCATTATAGGTATGAAGCTTCCAGTATATCACCAGCTGGTAGTTGAAGCTGAAAATGTATTTGTGCTCTTTTCTGTCTGCTCTTAGACAAGTAGGTCATATAACTCTAGTGCTCTGTCTAGAGTTAGCCAAACAAACAAAAAAAGGTCATTAAACAGTTAAGCACAGTCAATCTAACATTCCTTGTCAGTTTGTCTCCCAGAGGATTTCCTACAAGGTAGACTCAATCAGTGGTGTAACCACATTTTTTTGTACATGGGAAAGCAAGTTTCTGCAGGAGAGAACTTGGGAATCAGTAGAGAAATTGTGATTTTCTGAGAGTGGGATCCTAGAAAGAAGCAGCTTCAGGAAGCCGAGAATCCACTGCTGGTGAGTCGCTGCCCAGTTACATTGCACCTACCAATTAGTTGTGTTCTTTATATTATCAGCGGACTAGAACCCCAGGGTCATGATTTGTCTGTGTGTCCTGGAAGGAATCTCAGAGGGAATTTAACTTAACCCCCTAATGTTTCAGATGAGGACATTGAGACCCTGAAAGGTAAAATGTCCAGCTAAGTTCACATGTTTTGAGGTGGAAAAGAAGAAATAGAATTTCTCTGTAATAAGAAAGAAAAAAAAATCTGACTCCATATTAGATCTGTTTCTTTTACTTTAACCTTTGTATTCTACTGCTTTTGCTATAAGTTAATCACTAAAAGAATGTTGCCTACAGCCTGATATATACAGGATAACACATTCAAGTCTCTGACTTTTAAAGGTACAACACTTTCCCATTCATATAGAGATAAAAAGTTGCAGAACAGAGTATAACATTTGTCTTGTTGGAGGTTTACAGGAATATCATTATCTGATCTATGTGGACAACTGCAAGAACTATACCAAGAAGTTTGCAACAACTAACTATGTCCCTCCCTCACTTTGCCTTTAAAAATGCTTTGCTGAAACCCTTTGGGGAGTTTGGGGTTTGGGAGGGTACAAGCCACCTGGCTCTTTGCATGGACCTGCAATAAAACTTTCTCTGTTCCAAACTCTGATTTTTCAGTTTGTTTGGCCTCACTGTGTGTCTGGCACAGAAACTTGCATTGGTAACATCTCTTGTCCAGTATTTCACCCAATTTTCAGCCTGGAGTCCAGGGGCTGCCAACACTGGTGGTTCCACAGGCTCAGTGGACGGCTGCCCTGAGGTCTGTGGTGATGAAAGCAGGCTATCAGTGTGTGGAGAAACGTGGGTCTGGAAGCATCCACTTCCCACCCTGAACACTTCCCTCCCCCTTGGTAGAGGGCTATTCCTCTACTCACCCTTGTGGTATGCCCTACATTCACTTTGATGCAACTGACAGGGAGTAACTTAATCTCTGTCAGTATCACCCATCTTCCAACACAAAATCTGAGACAGAATCTTGGAAACTAACATTCAGGGAACATGTCTTATATTCAAGACAGTAGGCCAGTGCTTTTCACACCTACATCATCTTATTTAATCCTCATAATGATGTTGTGTCAGGTAGTAATCATCTCTGCACTACTGGGGAGGTAAACAAGCTCAAAGAAGTCCAGTTATGGTTCTTCCCTGTCAGGAAGTGAGTGGATGGAGGTCTGTGTGAGTCCAAAGCCCAGACATCTTGAGAAGTGTTTAGTTAGAGCAATAGCCTCATCATGAAACAGCCCAACAAACAAGTACAGTTCCTTTCCCCAAGTTTGTGATTTACAGCTAAAGCAGTTGCAGATTTTTCTTTTGTTTTTTTAATTAGAGAGCTGATATTAGAGAATAAAACTGCAAAATGGAAACCCAAGCTGGTAAGTCCATGGAAACTGGATACTTAGGCTGCATTTATATATCTACTGTCAACACTTAGAGAGCCTAGATTAATAGAGCAAACAGAGTGATGGTGATTACCCTGGTAACAAAATCGCCATTAAGCCTTGCTCGAGGAGGAAATAAAAAGCTCCAACATCTGTCAGGTTCAACCAAAGTTCATTGAGGATAGAAAACTTCACATGCTCCTTTTTTTCCCTTAAAATCACAGATAGCAGAATGAACACAGATCACCTAGTGACTAGGAGCCCAGTGGCTCAGAGCTCCCACTAGGGTCCAGGGAGAAACGTGGAGTGACCCAGCAGCACTCACACAATCTCTTGGGGTTAAATCAGAATTACTCCCATGAAAAAGGGAACCATTGCCAGAAATTTTAACATTTCATTAAACCAAAGTTAGTCCCCAATTTCAGATTCACTTTTAAAGGAACTTGTTAACATTCGAGTTGGCTTCAATAACCAAAGCCATCTGGCCATTTTTCAATTGCCGTTTTTGTCTAACTAGATGAAGAGGTAGTCTCCATAAAAATTAGTTTTTCTTATCCTCTTGGGCAGAACAGTGTAAGCAAATCCCCTCACGTGAAAAGAATAGCAGTTCTATCCTGGTGTTTATTGAAACTTTCCCCACCCCAACCCCCACCAGCATTTTACCCTGCCATCTATTGGTTTGGTAATATCTTGCCATACTTATCTTTTTAAAACTTGAAATACATTTGACCTATAACAGGGGTCCCCAACCCCCAGGCCGAGGACTGGTATCAGTACTCAGCCTGTTAGGAACTGGGCTGCACAGCAGGAGGTGAGCCGTGGGTGAGCGAGGGAAGCCTCATCTGTTTGCTCCCCATCGCTCGCATTACCGCCTGAACCATACCACCACCCCCACCACCGTCCACGGAAAAATTGTCCTCCATGAAACTGGTCCCTGGTGTCAAAAATGTTGGGACTGCTGACCTATAACATTGTGTAAGTTTAAGGTGTACAACATGTTGATTTGATACATTTATACATTGTAATATGATTGCCATTGTAGTGATAACACCTCTATCACATTACATATTTATCATTTCTTTTTAGTGATCAGAATACTTAAGTTCTACTCTTTTAGCCTGTTTGATGATTATAATACAATACTGCTGTCCATATTCACTATGCTGTGTACTACTCGTTGCAAGTTTGTACCCTTAAACAATATGTGTCCTATCCCTCCATTCCCTATCCCCTGGTAACCACCGTTTTACTCTGTTTATCTGAGTTTGCCTTTTTTAGATAACTCATACAAGTGACATCATATAATATTTGTCTTTCTTTCTCTGACTCATCTCACTTAGCATAATGCTCTCAAGGTCCATCCATGTTGGCACAAATGGCAGGATATCATTTCTCATGGCTGAATAATATTCCACTTGACCAACAGGCCCATGAAAAGACACTCAACATTATGAATCATCAGGGAAATGCAAATCAAAACCACAATGAGCTATCACCTCACACCTGTTAGTATGGCCATGATCAAGAAGATGTATTGATAGATAACAAGTATTGGAGAGGATAGGAAATCCTTGTGCACTGTTGGTGGGAATGTAAACTGGTTCAGCCACTGTGGAAAACAATATGGAGGTGTTTCAAAAAAGTTAAAAATAGATCTACCATATTGCCATACTTCTTAAAGGCATGTAGACACATAATTGTACCCACTAAAAGTAGTGGTTTTTGTTTGCTTTTTTAGATATCATTTTGCAATGTGTTTTTTTCACTCAGTAGGATGTTTTTGGGTTTGTTCATTCCATAAAACTCTACCTTATCATGTCCAACTGCTACAGTATATTCTCTAGCATGTATCATCCATTCCATTATTGACAGTATGTTCCAATTTTCTTACTGTTCACAAACTAGGCTCTGAAAGCCACCCTTGGCCATGCCTGCTTGTTCATATTGGGTTTCCTTATGATCATGTGGTAGGTTGTGTTCTAATGATGCCCACATCATCATTTTTATCCTGCCCTTGCCATGCTTCTCAGCAGGCAAATCACATTCCCTGTCCCATCACTGGCCTTGGACACGTGGCGGTTGCCACATCAGAATGGATGCTCTGCTTGTGGCAGCGTGGTCCATCTCTCCGTTCTGCCTTGGGAACAGCACATCTGAGATAAAGGCTGCTTCTCCCCCCACAATGGGAGCACATGCAGAGAGGACCAGAACTGACCTGAAGCCCCCATGTTGGGTGACTGAGAAAGAGATGTTTATTGTTATCTCACACTGAGATATTAAGGTCATTCAAAACCATATATAGGACAAGCTGAAAAGTGCTATTGAATTCTGAGGAGAAAAAGGGTTGAGTTATAAGTTTAAGTTGATTCCACAAATATTTTGAAGTGGGATATTTTGCACGTAGTAGTCTAGATCTGGGGATCATAGCAGTGAATAACAGTGAAGAAAACCAAGTTCCCACTGGGAGGGTGCTTACATTTTGTGCATATCATAAAATTTTATGGTTTTTAAAAATTATTTTATTAATAATTTTTAAAAATTAATTAATTTATTTATTTATTTATTTTTGGCTGTGTTGGGTCTTCATTTCTGTGCGAGAGCTTTCTCTAGTTGCGGCGAGTGGGGGCCACTCCTCATCGCGGTGCACGGGCCTCTCACTGCCGCAGCTTCTCTTGTTGCAGAGCACAAGCTCCAGACGCGCAGGCTCAGTAGTTGTGGCTCACGGGTCTAGTTGCTCCGCGGCATGTGGGATCTTCCCAGACCAGGGCTCGAACCCGTGTCCCCTGCATTGGCAGGCAGATTCTCAATCACTGCGCCACCAAGGAAGCCCTAAAATTTTATGTTATAATAGATACTGCCAAACTGTCCTCCTCCCTCCTATTTATTTATAAAGGGAGAAAGAGGAAATTTAGGGTGCATATTCTTTCCAGCTTGCTTGTCTTCCATTCTCCAATCTTCAAAGAAACGTTTTTGCCCTGAGCATGGACTTGGCAAAGCTGGATTTACAGTAACCCTCACCCTAGGGACCCTGACAGTCAGTCTGGCTGCTGGTACTCCACCAGCAAAATTGTCTCCCTGTTTGGCTTTGCTTTGGCTCCTCAGCACAATGGGATGGCTCTGGCTTTACTCACACAGGGACAAATGGGATTATGGAAGGTCGTGGTGACCCCGGCATGAAGCCTGAGGTGGGAGCAGGCCTTCTGTGGTTGCATCACCATGATGGGCCATGGAACTGATGGGGCTTAGGGCAGTGGAAGGAGTGGGGTGAGCAGGGAGAGGGCAGCTGGTTCTGGAGGGCAGGGTCAGCAACTGGGGACTGTGGGCCACATCACAAGGGAGACTGGGAGGGGAGGGGAGAAGAGAAGAACCTGACTCACATTCTCCAGGGAAAGATGCACCTCAGAGGGTGGCAATACCCTCCCTGCCATTGTCCCAATGTCCTGGCAGTTGTGGACAAGCCCCGGCCCCTGCATGTCTTCCAAGTCACACATTTTTCACCAGCCCTTTCTATTCTGTTCTCTTCAATACCTAGTGTCCTACTAAGCTGATGGCTTTGTTCTGAAGTATGTGGCTAGGCTCCTGGTCTCTTGATGAACAACTCTTGTCAAAGTCTCTTTTACAGAAGCTGAGGACAGCTACCGCTCTCAAAGAAGGCACCAGTTCTCCAGAACTTCCCCCTTGGTTAGAGGTCTTGAGTCCAGCTGGCCTTCTCTGCTCCTGGTGCTGCCTGTTTCTACTTCCCTGCATTTCTCTGGGCTCCAGCCTCTATTCTAGGCAACTTCCTCCAGCTCCCACCCTCCTCAAACCTAGTTTCTCTACCTGGTCTGTGACACTGAGTCCTCGTGCTGCCTCCCAGTCAAGTGCACAGGGTTATCAACATGCCCCTGTGCTCTTGAATTTCCTGGATAACAGTGTCTTCAGAAAAATGCCTAAAGAGTTCTTGCTTTTGAATCTGGGTGTAGAAAGAACACACCACCCAAGAATCAGCCACAACTACACATTAGCAATCATATACATAATGATATAGATTGCTTACTTTTTGCATGTACTATTCTAAGAATTTTACATATATTAATTGTCACACAACCCTATGAAGTAGCTCCTTTTTAAAGGTGAGGAAACTGAAGCACAGAAAAGTTAAGTACTTAACCCAAGGTCACACAGCTATTCAAGAGGCATCGTTGGAAGGAAGCCAGGAAACTCCTAGGTGATACAATTCTGGAGACAGAATGAATTTCTTTCCACCAATGAAAGAATTTCCTAATCAACATTACTGAAGATTTCTTAAAAATTTCAAAGGTTTATGAGCACGAGTTTGTTGCTACATTACCGTATTTACTGAATATATTTTCTGGAAAGTAATTTTAATAAAGTTTACTCTCAATTAAAAAAATAGGTAATCTCAATCCAGAGTCTGTGCTCAACACTGCCTTTAAATGGAATGTTAAGGAGGCAAATAATGCAGTGGTGAATATTAGGGAGTAAAACCTTAGAATTTGCTAATTCCTTGATTGTAAAGCGTGAAGGTGAGAGAGCAATAAAGATTGACTCCCAAGTTTCTGGTCCTGGTACTCTCAAGAGAGGAAGGTAATCAAAAGACAGAGTCACTGACTTTGGGGAATAAGCTGAGTGACTTGGATTACGTTTTGGTGCCCTCGGGACTGTGGGTGGATGGAAGGCACCCTCGGGACAGCCTGCCAGGTGGACCTCAGTTGCTCAGTTTGTGTCCTGGGAAGTCAGACTCCAGCCTGCATCTAGGCCCCAAGTTTCCCCTCTCTATGACCTGGGAGAGTTGAGTCGTTAAACGCTGGGACCATTGTTTTCTCACCTGTAATGTGCTGATGATTGTAGTTCCTGCTTCATGGAACCATTTGATACGAGCCAGTGAACTGCAGATGATAGTATAGGCCTGAGTGTTCCTGCATCAACTCTGCACTCACACAGCTGTGGAAGCGGCAGCTTGCCATCAGCCCTCCTTGTTACCAGAGAATCTTACAAGGCCAAGTAGGTGGATAGGCCACCAAGTGAGAGCTTGGTGACACTCGGGACCCCAACATCTTAGGGCTTTCCTTAGGTAGGGGTTTTATTTATTTAGTTAGTTAGTTAGTTGTTGTTTTTGTTTTACTTTCTTTTTTTTAATGCATTTCCATTATGGTTTATTATAAGATACTGAATATAGTTCCCTGTGTTATAGAGTAGGACCTTGTTATTTATCTGTTTTTATATATAGTAGCTTGTATCTGCTATCCTGATTTATCCCTCTCCCCTCTTTCCCCTTTGGTAACCATAAAGTTATTTCCTATGTCTGTGAGTCTGTTTCTGTTTCATAGATAAGTTCATTTGTATCATATTTTAGATTCCACATATGAGTGATATCATATGATATTTGTCTTTCTCTTTCTTAATTACTTCACTTAGTGTGATAATCTCTAGGTCCGTCCATGTTGCTACAAGTGGCATTATTTCATTCTTTTTCATGGCTGAGTAATAGTCCATTGTATATATATACCACATCTTCTTTATCCATTCATCTGTAGATAGACATTTAGGTTGCTTCCATGTCTTGGCTATTGTAAATAAGGCTTCTATGAACATTGGGGTGCATGTATCTCTTTGAATTTTCTCCAGATATATGCCCAGGGATGAGATTGCTGTATCATATGGCAACTCTATTTTTAGTGTTTTAAGCAACCTCCATACTATTCTCCATAGTGGTTGTACCACTTTACATTCCCACTTAGGTAGGGGTTTTAGATTTTATTTTGTTTTGGGTAAATGGATTCTTCCACTATATATCAAAATCTTGCAAACTAGACAACAACAAAATAACTGAGTGGTAAACACCAACTCACCTGAGCCCTAGAATTTCAGAAACAACTTCCAAAGCTAGAAAAGGGTTTTCTGTGTTCCTGACAGTGTGGATATTGCTATCTGGACCACCTAGCTGAGTCAGGAGATGGTCCTACTGACTCAGGGCACATGATTGAAATGGGGTCAGGTGGTAGACAGGATGAAGTGTTCTGACGTTTCAGAATAAAACAGCAATCATCTAGAGAAATCATTTCTATAAACACATCCTACTTCTGGGTTGGAATATCTGACAACTCACTTAAGTATTTTGTTTTAAGGGTTTAAAACAGATCCGAATTTGTTTCCACCCCGTCAGACTGTGATTTGGAGTAGAGGGAAATGGATGTGACTGATTCAGCTCCACAGAACATAAAGCAAGATGAAAAATGAGGCCATAATGGAAAACTAATTACAGTGGCAAAGAGAACATCGTCTTCACTGCAAAGGCATGTTGTGTCTTTATTTGACTGTGCTGGAGAAACTATTAGACACAAAGACAAACAAAAAATTGTGGCACCCATGACACATTCAACTGGGGTCATTTAAGATATGCACATAAAATGGTGGCCTGGAGGGGAAATTGGGGACACCTATCTAATTACAGACTTCCTCTGACATCCAGAAAGAGGTAGCTTAGCAGTGCAGATTTGGGGGCCCAGATCTCCTGATCCCTGGTCTCATTTGATTTCTAGTGACCAGGTTTTATTTTTATAAATAAAAATTTTTGTCCTCCAGTTCAATGCCCAACTTCTCTGTGCAGCATCCCTTGGCCCCTCTGGCCTGGAGATGCTCTCCCTACTTTGACTCCCATGCCTCCACCCTCTGGTAGGCTGTGGTGGTAACACTGTACTTCTTTCCATCATCTTCACTCAGCCCATGTCTTTTTTCTCTTGCCTCCAACCAGGTGACCCATGGAGGGAAATAGAGATGATATCCCTTCACACGGTTACTGCTGTTTCTTGGAGACACTGTGGGGAGGAGGAAACATGCCTGGCTTACTCCAGAAGTTAAGAAGTAGCACTTGTTTTAAGAATTAAAAGATTCTTCCCATAGTTCATTGGAAAAGCTATAGCATAAGATGGCTGAGTGTAATTCCACATTGGTAAAACTGCAGGTGTTTACTCTTTTTGTTAAAAAAGTGTAATTTCCATAAGGACTAATTTTCTTGAGTTACTCAACTTTATAATAAGTCTACATTTAATTTTCAGTAATAGAAAAGAGAAACAAAGCTTCAAATGTAGAGGGATTTTACACAATACAGTATGTGTTTAATTATAAATACCAGCAAGTATGACAGCAAGGCGTTGAGCAACCAAGTGGCTGTGATATTTAGTTGCTATGATGACAATGGTGACTACAATGAAGGGGGTTATGTGACTGTCCTAGGTGAGCCTAGAAAGTCTACAGAAGGAAAAGGGAAATTTGATGGTCTTAAGTGCCCAGCTCAGAACATAGATAGAAAAATCATCATTTCTATGAGAGCAGTGAAGGACTTCCTTACTTTTTGCTGCAGGGCAGATACAGTTGTAGAGTTGCAGTTCCATTTATTTATTTTATTGTTGAGGGAGGAGAGGTTGGACCTTTTTGTTCCAGTTTCATTGATATATAAATGATCTGCAACATTGTATTAGTTTCAAGTGTACAACATAATGATTTGCATATGTATATATTGCAAAGTGATCACCACAAGTCTAGTTAACATCCAATGCTTAACATGGTTACAAATTTTTTTTCTTGTAATGAGACTTTTAAGATCCACTCTCTTAGCACTTTTTAAGTATATGATACAGTATTGTTAACTGTAGTTAACTATAGTATTGTTAATTATACATAATGCTGTATACCACATCCCCATGACTTATAAGTGGAAGCTTGTTCTGACATTTCAGAATAAAACAGAACAAAATAGTTAAGTGAGCTGTCAGATATTCCAACCCAGAAGTAGGATGTGTTTATAGAAATGATTTCTCTAGACTGTTGCTGTTTTATTCTGAAACGACAGAACTTTTGACTACCTTCACCCATTTTTACTTCCACCCTCCACCCCTTATGGCAACTGCCAATCTGTTCTCTCTATCTATGAGTTTGTTTTTTTAGATTCCACATATAAGTGACATCATAAGGTATTTGTCTTTCTCTGTCCAACTTATCTCACTTATCATAATGCCTTCAAAGTCCATCCATGTTGTTGCAAATGGCAGGATGCCCTTCTTTCTTCATGGCTGAATTATATTCCATTATATACATATGCCACATTTTCTTTCTCCATTCTTCCATCAATGGACACAGGTTGTTCCCATGTCTTGGTTATTGTAAATAACACTGTGATGAACATAGGGGTGCAGAAATCTCTTTGAGATAGCGACTTTATTTCCTTTAGATATAAACTGAGAAGTGGGATTACTTGGAACCAGATCCTTCCCCAGTCCTATTTTTGATTTTTTGAGAAAGCTCCATACTGCTTTCCCTACAGGCTGTAGGGAAATGTAGTCCCCAATTTACATTTACAACAACAGGGGTTGCAGTTCCATTTAAATACACAGCTTTGTCAGATTCCAAATGCTAAGATCAGGGTACCAACAGAGAAGGAGAGAGTCTAAGATGAGGGATGGGGGTTGTGCCAGACAGAATCTAAGGTGGCCTCCATGACCCCCACCTCCTAGTGTTCATACTCTTATGTAATCCCCTCCCCTTGTGTGTGAGCAGGACCTGTAACTTGCTTCCAAACTTCTAAATATGAGAAAGGTGATGGATGTACATGGTTACATTTCATAGGATTGTTATCTGTCTTGCTAGGAGTCTTTCTCTCCCCAAGTGACTTTGAAGAAGTGAGCTACCATATGGAAAGGATCGTGTGGCAATCAGCTGACACACAACCAGTAAGAAGCTGTAAGATATGCTGCCAATAACCACCTGATCTTGGAACCAGATCCTTCCTCAGTCGAGCCTCAGATGAGACTTTGGCCGCAGCTGACACCTTGTTTGCAGCTTGTGAGGCCCTGAAGCAGAGGATCCAACTATTCTATGCCCAGCCTCCTGACTCACAGAGACCATGAGATGATAGATTTAGGTTTTTTTAAGCCAATACGTTTGTGGTGATCTTGTTATGATAACTAATGGAGGGGTAGAATTTGGCTAAAGAGAGAGAAAGCTGAGAATTTTGAACCCCACATTCCACCTGACACTTCCTCCTCCCCCTACCCTCCCACCCCCAAATCTGAGGGACCAATATTCTCCAGCAAAAAAAAATCCTTTCAGTGACTGCAGCTAAGGCAATTGCCTCAGAAGGAGATGTTACTTTTTCTCAGCACTCTGCATATCTGCAGGAAAATATGTATGGAACTGAAGTTTAAGAATACTTGGCCAGGGCTTCCCTGGTGGCGCAGTGGTTGAGAATCTGCCTGCCAATGCAGGGGACGTGGGTTCGAGCCCTGGTCTGGGAGGATCCCACATGCCGTGGAGCAACTGGGCCCGTGAGCCACAATTGCTGAGCCTGCGCATCTGGAGCCTGTGCTCCGCAACGGGAGAGGCCGCGATGGTGAGAGGCCCGCACACCGCAATGAAGAGTGGCCCCCACTTGCCACAACTAGAGAGGGCCCTTGCACAGAGACGAAGACCCAACACAGCCATAAATTAATTAATTAATTAATTTAAAAAAAAAAAAAGGTCCACGTCAAAAAAATCTTAAAAAAAAAAAAGAATACTTGGCCAAAATGGACAAAATGTGGAATGAGATTGGACTGAATTTATTAATATACATGTATTCACATGAATGTAATTGTTGGCTTACCCACCAGGAATGGCATTAACAGTCTGTTAAATTGCGTAGCTGAAGGCTGGACTTAATGGTTACTTACAACAAATGAGACTGAGAAGCCAGAAATTTCCTGGCCACCTCTAGAGGAAGGAGGACAACAGCTCAGGGGATGGGCATGTTGGAATGAATCTCTTATGTCAAACTGCTCAGCTACTCTTTAAACAGCTTCCACAGAGGACCTGGAAGACACTCTTTTCATCAAGATATAAAGAAATGCATTGCTGTGATGGTACTAGTACACAGGCATACCTTAGACATATTGCCAGCTCAGTTCCAGACCACTGCAATAAAGTGAATATCACAATTAGCAAGTCACATGAACTTTTGTTTTCCCAGTGCATATAAAAGTTATGTTTACACTGTACTGTAGTCTATTAAATGTGCAATAGTATTATGCATACTGTTAAGTGAAAAGAGCCAATCTAAAAATTCTACATACTGAATGATTCAAATTATACCACATTCTGGAAAATGCAAAACTACAGAGACAATGACATTTAGTAATTGCCAGGGGTTGGGGGGAGAAAGACATGAATAGGCAGAGCACAGGTGATTTTTCAGGCAGTGGAACCATCTTGTATGACTTTGTAATTGTGGGTACATGTCACTATACATTTGTCAAAATCCATAGAGTGTATAACACAAAGAGTGAATCCTAACATAAATTATGGACTTTAGATAAGAATGTATCAATATTGGCTCATCAACTGTAACAAATGTATCACATTCATGCAACATGTTAATAATAAGGTAAGCTGAGTAGGTGTGTAGGGGGAGAAGTGGGGTATATGGGAATTCTCTGTACCACTGCTCAATCTTTCTGTAAACCTAAAATTGCTCTAAAAAGTAAAGTGTATTAATTTAAATCATGAAAAAAAGAGAATGAAAACATCAAAATTTGAAGAATACAGCTAAATTAGTGCTTAGAAGGAAATTGATAACATTAAATGCTTTTATTAGAAAGATTTAACTTCAGTAACTTATTCCACTTAGAGAAACTAGAAACTAGAGAAAGATAAAATTAAAACTAAAGTAAGCAGAAAGAATGAAATAGTACAAATTATAGCAAGTCAATACAATTGATAATAGAAAGAAAAACAAAAAAATCAGCAAAGCTGGGTTTTTTTATTTTTTAATTGAAGTATAATTGATTTACAATGTGTTAGTTTCAGGTGTACAGCAAAGTGATTCAGATATATATATCTTTTTAACATTCTTTTCCATTATAGTTTATTACAGGATAATGAATACAGTTCCCTGTCAAAGCTGGTTCTTAAAAGAGACCAATAAAATTAATACACCTCTAGTGGGGATCATAAAGGAAAAAGGAAAGAAAACATAAATTACCAATATTATGAAACAAACAGGCAACATTAGCACTATCCCACAGACATTAAAAAATAACAATAACAAAAACAAATAACAACAGAATCCCACAATCATCATTATGGCCCTAAATTTTAAAACTTATGTGACATAGACCAATTCCTTGGAAGAATCAAATTACTAAAACTCACTCAAGAAGAAATAGATAACCTGAATAGCCATATATCTATTAAAGAAATAGAATTTCTAGGAAAAAACTTTCCAAAAAATTTTTTCAGGTCCAGATAGTTGACAAGATACCCTTCAACTGATGAATATATAAAGAAACTGTGGTATATAATACAATGTAATATTTTTCAGCAATAAAAAAACGAGTTCCTGAATCCCACAGAACATGGATCAATATTAAGTAAGTTGTGCCAAGTGAAAGAAGGAAGACCCAAAGGGGTACATGTAGTGTGATTCGATGAATATAATTTTATTTAAAAAAGTAAATCCATAGGGCCAGAAAACAGACCAGTGGTAGCCAGGTGTTGACACAGGTGGGGTTGATGCCAAAGGTACCACACATGGAAAGTTTAGGGTAATGGAACTGTTTTGCATGGTCTTATGATTGTAGACACATGAATCTATGAGTGTTAAAACCCATAGAACTCTGTCTGCTACAGAGTGAATTTAATTGCAATGCAGATATAAAATAAACAACTCAGGGTGTTAGGAGATCCCAGATTGGATTCATAATAAATGAATTATATTTATTTAATGTATATATATTTATTGTATATAAGTAATAATCTCATTAAAGAAAGTGAGGCAAAAATGACCTAAGTAACTTTGGAAAACTGTTTTGGCTGACTACTGTAATGTTAAAGACAAAAAGAACTGTACATAATAATGTACAGTAGTGGGTATGGGTTATCAATTCTGAATTAAAGTTACATGTATAATATTGTAAAATAAATGACTAATTAAATTGTAGAAAATGGAAATCAGATTTCTCATGGTCAGAAATGAAGTTAGTAATATGTAAGGGGAAAAAATCTAGAATAAACCCTTAGGTGCTGGGTTCAAGTTAGAAATATCAGTCTGAACTCATGTTAGTCTTTATATATGCATAGATATATATACATAAATTCAATTGTAAACCTATATCTGCTGTATATCTATATATAAATAAAGAAATAAGTATACATATATGTGTATATGGATAATAAACATATGTATATTTTCTAGCTATGTCTGCTGAGAGGGTCTAGAAACAGTAACAAAGCAATATTAATGAACACACCCAGCACCCAGATCTTGCTTTCTAATACTGTTCTCTACTAAAAGGAACCAGGGCTCCATATAGAAATGGGCTATGGAAAGGGAAACACAAGATGGGCTTCGAGCCTCCTGCAGTACCAGAAGGTAATTTTCAAGTGCTTAAATAAAAATTGTTGCATGTCAAAAGGATATAGGAGCCATCTTGAAAGAGCTGAAGCATTTTGAATATGATAAATAATAAAAGTATTGAATTACGATCCAAAGAATTAAAAAAATCCATGAGTCCATAATATATAAATCAATGACTGAAAGAGTAAATAAACCTGAGAGAAGGTACAAATCTTTCTTACAGAAGAATTCCAAATAATATACATAAATACTCCCCTTATAGACAATGGAATTTAATTCCCTTTCTCTTGAGTTTGGGCTACACTTAGTGACTAGCTCCTAAACCAGAGAGTATGTATGGGAAGAGAAAAAATGGCAAACTTACAAAGAAGAAACCTGACCAATCCTACCTTAACAAAATTATCAAGGTTATTATCAGTAATGAATCAGTTGCTATCTTGTACCCCCTGAAATGATGTGATGAGAAGGGCATTTCACCTTTGTGGTATCCTTCCCCAAAGCCCTTAACCCCAGTCTGATCATTAGGATTCATCAGACAAACTCAGAATACCTGACCAAATACCAAAATACTCTCCAAAACTGTCAAGATCAGGAAAAGAAAGACTAAAACACTGTCACTGATCAGCAGAGGCTAATGAGATGAGATGACTAATGCCATGTGGTGCTCCTGAATCGAATCCGGGAACAGAGCAAGACAATAGAGGGAAAACTAGCTAAATTCCAATGAAGTCTTTGTTGGTTCATTGTATTATAAATATCATGTTAATGTCTTACTTTTGACAGGTTTACCATGGACATAAAAGATGTTAGTATTAAGGGAAGCTGGGTGAAAGGTATATAAGAACTCTCTGGACTCTTTGAAACTTTTCAATAAATTTAAAATTATTCCAAAATAAAAAAAAATTTTAAAACACTGTAACTGCCAATCCATCCACTTGCTTTTTAGTTCCATTATCTGGTCTCTACCATTCCAGGTTTATATTATTCTGACGGGAAATGAGGAATCCAGTTCCAATGTAGGACCTTCCACTGTTATCTCCAGCTATCAATGAATATTTCAATACAGGCAGACCTCATTTTATTATGTTTCACTTTATTGCATTTCACAGTTACTGAATTTTTTACAAATTGAAAGTTGTGGCAACTCTGCATCAAGTAATTATATTGGCACAATTTTTCCAACAGCATTTGCTCACTTCATGTATCTGTGTCTTATTTTGGTAATTCTTGCAATATTTCAAACTCTTTATTAACCGGTCCCCCATCTCTCTCCCTCTCCTCGGGCCTCCCTATTCCCTGAAATACAACAATATTGAAATTAGGCCAATTAATAACGCTACAATGGCCTATAAGTGTTCAAGTGAAAGGAAGAGTTGCACATCTTTCACTTTATATCAAAAGCTAGAAATGATTAAGCTTAGGAAGGAAGGCATGTTGAAAGCCAAGACAGGCCAAGAGCTAGGCGTCTTGTGCCAAACAGTTAGCCAAGTTGTGAATGCAAAGGAAACATTCTTGAGAGAAATTAAAAGTGCTGCTCCAGTGAACACATGAATGATAAGAAAGCAAAACAACCTTATTGCTGATATGGAGAAAGTGTTAGTGGCCTGGATAGAAAATCAAACCAGCCACAACATTCCCTTAAGTCAAAGCCTCATCCAGAGCAAGACCCAACTCTCTTCAATTCTATGAAGGCTGAGAGAGGTGAGGAAGCTGCAGAAGAAAATTTTGAAACTACCAGAGGTTGGTTCATGAGGTTAAAGGAAAGGTGCAAGGTAAAGCAGCAAATGCTGATGTAGCAGCTACAGCAAGTTATCCAGAAGACAATTAATAAAGGTAGCTACACCAAAGAAAAGATTTTCAATGTAGAAAATCTTTTCCTACATTGTGCGGGTTCACATATGGAAGTAATTTGACTGAGAAATATGTTGGATCATTGCGAGAAAGGACCCAACCACATAGCTATAGGTATGAACAGTGCTCCTTCCTCTAATTCTTCCCCAGAAGGATATGCTGCCATTTGCCAGAGTTATTGTAGAGTAAGGAAAGGAAAATACTCAAACCTTAGCTCTCAGACCCTTGGAAAGCCACTGTGGTCCTTCATTCAGAGTGTGTGCCATGTGTAATATAAGTGAAATGTACTTGGCTCGAATTCAACACATACTGGATTCTGTGGTATTGCTGACACACTTCGTTTCTTAGTGCCCAGGATGTAATTGGGAATAGTTTTATTTAGTAGCATGCATAGTCCCCACATTGGTTTCTTGATTTCTATAATGAAGATTATTTTGGTAGGAAAATCCAGATAGAAGAAAGACCCTGAAATATCCCTTCTCCGAGTTATTTAACAAAGCAATGCCATATTCCTGGGGAAATTTCAGAGACTAGTGCTATTCTACAACTCCTGAAAGATGAAGGGTTTGTGATTCTTAGTGTATCTCATTTCACTGTCTTTTATGACCAGTGGAAAACTTGGAAGGATCTTGGAGAATGACCAGGGCCTACTGAACACTTAATCAGATAGTGGTGTTGCTCAGGATATAATATTTTAACTGGAGTATATCAGTGTAGTACCTGGCACTGCTATGCAGTTCTTGACCTAATAATTTCTTTCTAAATCTCATCAGCGAAGATAGTTGTTTCATGCAGTTTGCTTTATGTGACAAGAACAACAATACACCTTTTTTGTCTTAACCCCAAGCTATATTTACTCTCTTGTTCTCTTTTAAAATATTGTTGGAAATAATTTGTTTATGTTAATGATCCATAGAACATCACACTGCTCTATTATAATGATGTCATCATGCTAAATGAATCTTGAAAATGGAATATAGTGAACAGCTCTTGTGAGACCTATGCGTATCCGACGCGTGGAAATAAGTCCTACAAAAGTTCAAGGACGTCACATATCACTGAGGTGTCCAGGGGCATGTGAAAAGAAGAGTGAAATATAAAAGCATTTAGAAAAGTAAAAACAGACATTTCCTTGAAGAAGCACAAGAGAGTCAGACTTCAGAAGACTTGGCAAGTCAAATCATAGCAAGCATTTCACTGGGAAAGACTTACAAAACTGTCAAGGTTAATGAGTTTATACTTAATTTGTTTATGATGGAGGAAGAGTAATTTTCTCAAATGATTATTATATCCACAAAGGCACAACATATCTTCAGATATATTCAGTGATTAGAGATCAAGGTGGAATTTCTTTTTGTTAGAGAATCAACAACTGATAGGAAATTTTCATCATTTTATTTATTCTGCAGACTAGAACTATACAGGTTATTTTTTTTTTATCTCAGGATACAAAGTGTTTTTTGGTTTGTTTTTATAACCTGTCTGTGGAATGCATGCCCAGAGGGGATGCAGGGGAAGGTGTCAATTTCACCCCAAATAGCACACATCAGAAATTGTTACTTCCATCTCTGCTTTCTTAGGCTTATAGGTTTAGAGGTTCCGGTGATCAAGAGAGAAGTGGTTCCACTAAGAACACAGTCCTGGTGGTCTTAAGCTGAGACCATCCATTTGGGTCTCCACATGCCACTGAAAGTACATGCAGTTAAGTAAATTCACTCTGTGGATTAACATTGTTTAGGTTTCAGGTGAGAGTGACTAAATTGACATCTCCCCAAGATGATGCTGTAGCTGATGGGACGTAGTGCTTTCTCCTGGTTGGAACACTTGTTTCCCATGCAAACACAGAAATAACTAAATGTTGACAAAGGAAAGTGGGGACTATGCTGGGCTGTCTGCCTTTGCCCTTCTGCACCCACCCTCCACATCAGTGCCCAGGATGTGTTGTTCTATGGAGCATTTCCACAGACACCCTTGTTTTCTGGGTTTATAAGCTATATGGGGAGAGAGGGTGATCATTCCACTGGAGCCTTCCACACTGGGCTCCTGGGTTGGCAGTGGCTACCTTGCTCTTCTGGGAGCACACCTTCTGCACGGTGGTCTTTTTTTTTTTTTAATTGGGGTATAGTTGTTTTACAATGTTGTGTTAGCTTCTATTGAACAGCAAAGTAGAGTTCCCTGTGCATTAGTTCTCATTAGTTATCTATTTTATACATATTAGTGTATATATGTTAATCCCAATCTCCCAATTCATCCCACCCAACTTAGTGTCCATACGTTTGTTCTCTACATCTGTGTCTGTATTTCTGCCTTGCAAACCAGTTCTGGTTTCCTTTCCAAAGTTTAGTGGCCCCTCTCTCCAGCGGACCCTGCAAGTCTGCAGGAAGTTTGAGGTTCTTGCCATTGCTGGCCCTGGAGTGCATCCATTTTTTGTCATTTTCCATAACCTTGTCCATGTTATAGTGAATAGCTGTTTCATTAAAGTTTTCCTCAGTGTGCCATCTATTTCCTGTTGGGATACTGATTCTAGCCATCACAATTTCATAAAATACCAGAAGATGCAAGTGACCATATAAAAAACCCTTTCTAATAGCCTGCTCTCCACTGAAATTATTCAGTAGGGTTGCTTAAAATGACCTCAAATCAGAGTGCAGAATTGAATACATCAATAAAGTTGGGAGATCATCCTTAGGAACTCTGTAGAGGAACCCAAACATCAGACAGGCATTGGGCTAAATGAGCTTTACTGTTCTTCTAACACTCTGAGCACAAACTCTCACTGGTTGCCACCTGGCTTAGAATCAATTTTATGTATTCTTACCAAATGACTACAATGTAATCACTTGCGAGAATGTGGTTTTGTTAGTAAAAGACTGTGGCATTTTTCAGAAGGCAGACCATATGATGCTGTGTCACTCTGTGCTTCCTAGGTCTGAATGAAGAGGACACGGATCTGGAAATAGACACAGCTCATCTATTATGCCTCCATTGCAATAGGCAGTTCAGAGATGCTGGTCAAGAATGAATATCAAAAGGACAGAAACTCAGAAATAAAGAATAGAGTTAAGCCCCAATCACTGTGCAAAATGTGAAGGATAAATTAGACTGCTTGATATGTAATGCCATAACAGCTGAATAGCTTGGAATAAGATGGGATGGAAGGAGCTAGAAACATTGAAGGGACAGACTAAGCAAAGCCACCATTTACACTTAATTAAATCATGAAGTAAATCTTACATAATTATAAGGCTTTGTTTTCTGACCTTTAATTTTCTATATGGCAAAGTGTTTTTGGTACTTAGAAGAGTACGGTATGTAGTCAGTCCTCAATGAATATTTGTCTAGAGGAAGAATAATATTTCTACAAAATTATAGGAGTGAGCTTAACAATTCCTGTTGTGATGATGTAGATGTGTCACATTAAAAAAATAGCAGTCAGTCTTGTAAAGTAGTTGACCTCTGTTTATTATGGCAGGAAGTCCAGGTGCCAGGAGGAACTAAATCCCCTCACATGTGTACCCAAAACTCTGGCACAGGCAAATGAGAGATTACTCATAACTGTCAGATACATGAATGAAGGGAAGTGGGACAAGGAGAGGGCTTCCTCCCTTGTAACTCAAAGGTGGATGACAAAGGGAGCTTTGAGTTTTTTCTAGCTCCTCAAAAGACAATATTCAATTCCATTTCAGTTCCATTGTGCTTTGGCATCTGTTATTCTCATCACCCAGGACAGCCCAGTTTTTGAGCAATCAGAGAGCCAAGAAGACTGCTACATCATACAAAGCTGCTGTCCTTCACTGCCAGGAGACTACAAGGTGATGGGAATGTCTCCATTTTACACTCCATCTGCTTATGTGTTATTTCCTTCATGGTAGATGTACGTTATTTCACTAATGCTGCGTGAGCCACCTGTGCACTAGACTGTGTGAACTAGAGGGGAAGCACAGCTGTTGTTCTCTTTTTCCAGGGAGAGGTGGGTTATCCACAATTATGGATCGTGAGTTATTGAATAGACCCCACATCCTCCCAAGGGATCACTGAGTCCGCTACCTTCTCGGTGGTTTGAGTCATGCAAAGATGACTGAAGACAGAATAAAGTAGGTAAACTAAACACATTACTTGTAGGCATAAAACTTATTTTGTGGTGTGATTGGCAAAGATGCATTTAACTTGTCAAAGTCTCTGAAATGGACCTCTCCATTTGAGATAGTATTTCTTGTAGCCTGGGAGGTACAGGTCTACCTGAATCTCAGACTATTGTGTGCTTACATCTGTTCTCAGAGAAGTAGTAAAAATGCCATTTGTCATTTTCCAGTAAAAGTGATCTCACACACTTGTAACAAATAAAACAAGTCACTTTCTCTAATTTTTAGTGTTTCATAACCATAGCAGTGAGTCTTGATTTTTGTAAGATATTATTTCTAAGATAATTCCTTAAGGCTATTTAAATGTAGCACGTCTTACAGACAGCAATCTTCTATAATCGTACTTTTAAGGGATCTTTACTTAATAATTTAAAAACCTTTAATAAATGCTCAGATTCAAGAGCTATATAGAGCCAAAGTCTAGGAATTAGGAAGGTGCCATTAAAAACTCTGTTGTACATTTCTCTTCCCAGCCTGCAGAGTTCTCAATCCTAACACTACAGTAGACTCTCCTGAGGGAGATTTCTTAAACTGCTGATACCTGGTCTCTAACTGAATCAGAAAGTCTCAGGTGGGGAAGGAAGCCATAAATATTTCCTAAAAGCTCCCCAGATGACTTTCATGTGTACCCACAGGATAGTACTCTTGGCTTCTATTCAATGAAATGAATCAAAAGATTAAATTAAGTTTTAACACCCAAAAGCCCTTGAAATTTTTCACTAGAATCCCACAGTTGTAATCTCTTCCATTAGTATATAGAGGGAGATGGAGAACCAGGCATCCTCTGACAAGTAATTACCTTCCATGGAGAAGATAAGGTTGTCAATAGCTGAAGGTGATGAAGTGAAGGCACAGGGGGTCGTGTCATAGTGAGGGAGGCTCCTTATCCGGGTGCATCTGAGTTCCTCTGCTATAAGCAGAATGTCATTTTGAAAATAGCACAATCCAATGAGATTCCTTGGGAGGAAAGAAAAAGAGACTGAACTGCCTTCTCAGCATGTCTCTTTTCCTGGTACATTTATTGCTTTCTATCATCAACTATAAATCAACTTTGATTTAGAACTCTATTCTGCTTATATCAGGATTTTTTAGTTACTCTATCGGAATTCCTTAATATGATTCTGTTTTTAAAAAGTTAAGACTTCAGAGAGTGTGTTTCTGGGAATTTACAGCAATTATTCTTGCTTTTATTGTCTATATGTTTATAGAAAACATTTTTTCAATTTAAAAATCCATGGAACTATATTTAACTGTAACCACAGAGATATTAGTAAATGCAGTGACTATAACTTTAGATGAGACTCTCAACTAAAACTTGGTCTTTCCGTCCAACATATAAACTGTCAAATGATGGGACTGACAGCTTTCACACGGGGTCATGTGTTCTGAATTGCAACCTTGTCAAACGATACTCTGAAAAGGCTGATGGGTCTGATTTCACCTAAAAAAAAAGAAAAAGAATTGCCAGCATGCATCAATATAGAGAAAGTAGAATACAGCCCAAGCAGCACCCTCTGTGCTGTGATCCATAACATCAATACCAGGGAGGGTTTACCCAGAAACTGTCAAGCAGATTTCTTAAGATAGACAAGAGTCAACCTCAGAAGAAAGATTAAGCTTTTGAAAAGAATTACTTGGACTTGAATTAGGAGACCATCATTATACTTAAAACCCACTAGAAATGTTCTCACTAGATTTTAAGACACAACTTACTCTGTTTCTTAGTCAATACGTTCAAAAGAGGAATAAAACCTTCCTCGAGGTATAAAACAGCACCATATCATTCTTGGCTCCCTCAGCTGGCCTTAGACCATTTTGTGCAGTGGAGGCCTGGGGATGGTTGGGACCACTCCAGCTTCAGTGGAAATGTCTAAAATTAATATCCACCAAAAGGTACACAGACCAAACATGTACCAAACACACTTCATAGAAAATGTGGCCATCAAGAATTGGAATGCCAGATTTTCCTTAGCAGTCGTATAAAAAGAAAAAGATTTGACAATACCATAGCTAATAGGAAACGAATGGCAGTAAGTGACCCAGGCAAGAATAAATGAAAGAAGTAGCTTTTTAAAAGATATTATGCCTAGGGACTTCCCTGGTGGTGCAGTGGTTAAGAATCTGCCTGCCAATGCAGGGGACATGGGTTCAATCCCTGGTCTGGGGAGATCCCACATGCAGTGGAGCAACTAAGCCCATGCACCACAACTACTGAACCTGTGCTCTAGAGCCCGCAAGCCACAACTACTGAGCCCACGTGCTGCAACTACTGAAACCCATGTGCCTAGAGCCCATGCTCTGCAACAAGAGAAGCCACTGCAATAAGAAACCTGCGTGCCACAACAAAGAGTACCCCTCGCTCGCTGCAACTAGAGAAAGCCCCCGCACAGCAACAAAAACCTAATGCAGCCAAAAAAAAGATATTATGCATTAATGGATAATGTATAACTTAGTAATAAGAACAGGTTATAAGAGTGAAACTGACATTATATGTGCAGATGTGCTGCATTATGTTTCACAGTGTTCAGCTCTCAATGCAAACCTATACAGAGAAGCCAAAATGGGACTGTTTTATGCCCCCAACTCGTTAAGATGGTTTGTGTTGTAAAAACAATGAAGGTGCTCATGATGATGATGATGGATGGATAGTTAAGTTTATTAGGTGGATGCTGTGTTCAAGTACTGTTCTAAGAACTTTATGGTGTTACCCCATTTAATCTTCATAATAACTGTAGGAGGTGGATATTGTTATACTCTCTCTTGTACAAGTAGCTGATGCTCAGGAACATTAAATACCTTGCCCAAGGTCATATAGCTCATAATGGTAGGGACAGGAATGAGACCCAAATGGGAACCCTCAATCTATGCTTTCCAAGTATATAGCAAAATCCTGCATACAAATATATGGCAAAAATATTGTAAAATACCTGTATGCTACTCTGTTTTCCCCAATACAGCAAAATTCCACACACAGGTTTTCCACGTAGAGTCTCAAACTAGTCATGTTTGGGTGGTACCCAAACAAATGGTGTTTCCTCTTATATATAGCTGGTACCACTTTCTCAGAACACCTGATCATACCCCTCACAGCAGTCTGATCTTACCTTCACTCCTCCCTCTGCTTGTCCTTATATCACACAGCTTTCTGTGTAATACTATTTTGCAAAGACAACCAGTACCTGGAAATCAAGTGTTTTTCCTGACAAATATTCTTCTTGCAGTATTTACACAAGGACTATTAGTGGTAATAGAATCTGGCATGCTGCCTAATGTTAGTTAACATGACCCAAGGAAGGACTGAGCATGTACAGACCAAGGTATTTCTCCTTCATCCAAATTTCAGGTGACATTTTCCATATGTTTCACTCAAAGGGATAGGGTTAGTGCTGTGGAAATATCCTATTATTATCCAGATCAAAAGAAAGTTTGTGAAATCTGTTACCACCATCATCCTTCTGGGTTCACAGATATGACACAGAGTGTGAAGTGACATGATCATGGTCACTGAGTTAGGAAAAACAGACTAAATCTAATCATCCATTCCCTGCAGAGCTGTGATCACATCCAAGGCAGCAGGTTAAGCCAGGTGCCCAAGAAAGTAAGTGGCAGGCATGTTGTCATCACAGCCTCACTCTAGGGCTGCTTTCTTGGGACTTTCAGTTGGGAAGAAAGAGAGCTTTCAAGAATACTTTTTCATTCATTCTACAAATATTTATTGAGCATGTACTATAGGGCCCAGCAGACAGGCCCTGCCCTCAACATGCTCAGAGCCTACTGAGGACACAAATAAGAAAATCACCCATGTGATTTATGGGCACAGAAGAGGGACTCCTTACCCAATACCATTGGCCTTTCATAAACAGGCCACTCAACAGCTGAGTTTTGAGGAACTAGTTGTGTAGTCATTACCCTGAGACAAGGGTGCTGTCCAGAAGAGGGTAAAGCAGATGAAAGGCTTGGGAAAACAACCTGCTTAAGAAGCTTGATGAGCTGGAGCATAAGGGCCATGTGGGGCTGTGTCTGGGGAGAACAGGGCAGTGGGAAGTTATCTTGGACGCCAAAAGGAAGGCCTAGAGAATATTACTAGGGCGTAGAATGTAACCTAATTTGGAGAATTGTGAGTTAATTGCACAGCCTGTGCAGAAGAGATGGAGACTTGAGTGGGACTTGACTTAGGAGACTATTTCCTTGGGCAAGAGTAAAATCATAGTGCAGGTTAAAACTGGAGAAGCAAGACTTGGTGACTGACTTGATATGTGGGCTCATTATGAAGGCTGACTTGTGTTTGGTTTGGATAACTGAGGAGAATGTGTTTGGTGCTGACTGAGGGAATAAATCCAGAAGGAAGTGTTTGGGGGACTGAGGAGGGAGGGGGTAACATTACAACTTCAGTTTGGGATATGATGAGCTTGAAGTGTTTATAAGATGCTGAGATGAATCTGAAACAATGTGTCTGAGGTTGAAGAAGGTGGACAGAGTTGAAAAAAGAAATTTGGAAGGTTTTTGCAGTATATTATGGATGAAGCCATGGAGGCGAATATACTGGGCCAAACAGATCTTATCTCATGAAGATGAGATTCATGGACAGAACCCTGAGCAACAGTGGCATTTATATGGCACCAAAAAACAAAAAAAAAAAACAAAATTGGTTGGAAAATAATGGCCTGAGTTGTTGGAAGCCAACAGAATGGAGTGTCATGAAAAGCAAGCTTCCAATTTCAGCTCAGACATGCAGAGCCCTTGGAAGTCCTCCTTATATTAAGAAAAAGCTGGACAAACAAAATATTGGTGACTTTTCTTGAACCCAGAAGAGAACTGAATTTGCAGGGTGAATCATCATTACAAAATCAGGAGAGTCTGATACATCCAGAGAGCTACAGCTCTCAAGATTTGCTCACTTGAGGCAGAAGGCACTGGATGCCATAAGCCAGTAGGAACACTTAAATAGTAACTCTGATGACTTGCCGGAGGCTGAGATGCTCCCTAGGAACTGCAATCACAATGAGAACTCCCATATTTCTGCAGGCTTTTCCTCTAGGGACCCTGCCAGTTTCTCATAAAAGGGATCCAAGAAAGCTCCTAACATAATCCTGACAGGAGAGGGGTAAGAGTAGCCACCTTGAAACCCTTCCAAAGGCTTCTGTCAAACAAGGGGAAATTCTGAAACCTTAGCACTGTTGGAGGAATGGACTTCTGCCCCACTCCAGACTGCTTCAGATTTCCTATCTCATCAAAAGAAAAAGAAAGTCACAGTGAATAGAGAACAGGGCTTAAAGGGGTAGACCAGGAAAGCTGGAACCAGGAAAATGAAGAGGGGCTTGTGGGGGATGTTTGACACCTCAAAGAAGGACAGCCCTAAAACACTTCTGAAGACCACATTCCTGAGTCATAGGTGCACTAAAATACTGACATTTAATCAGAAGATTAGCAAAAGTCCTTATCCCCCATATCCTAAGATGAAACAAAAAATCCTCCATTAATAACAGTGGATTACAGTTTTAAGAAATGCAAGACACACACTTTCTAAGGTGCAGTACAAAGGGAAATCCAAAAGACAGGAGGTGAGAAAAAAAAATAGGTCCACTTGAGGAATTTGAAGCCTCAACTATCTATAGCTACATCAAGCATTAAATGCAGCCCAACTGATAGTTAGGTTAACATAAATTCTCATATGAAAAGCATTTACCTCAGTACCTATTACCCTATAAACATGGCTGGATTTCTATAAACATTAAAAGATATGTCAATAAGCTGGAATAAACATAGCTTGATGACACAAAGCAATTATCAGAACCAGACTCAGATATAACACAGAAGTTGGAATTATCATACAAGGAATTTAAAATAACTGTGATTAACATGGCAAAGCTACCAGTAGAAAAAGTAGACAGCATATACCACCAGATGGAAATGGTAGCAGAGAGTTAGGAAAAAATTTAAAAATCAAAAGGAAATGCTAGGAATCAAAAGCACATTAATAGAAATGAAGAATATTTTGACAGGCTCATCAGTAGATTCAAAACAGCTCAAGAAGAAATCAGTGAACCTGAAGATAGGTCAGTGGAAATTTCACAAATGGAAACACAAATATAATGTAAAGAACAAAGCTTCCCAGAACTGTGGACAATATCAAAAAGTCTGACATACAGATGATTCAAATAACAGAAGGAGCAGAAAGAGAATGGGACAGAAGAAATATTTGAAGAAATAATGACTGAAAACTTTCCAAAATTAATGACAGATACCAAACCAGAGATTTTAAAAACTCACAGAGTAACAAGCAGGATAGAAAATTTAAAAAGAAAAAAACTGGCCAAATCGTATTCAAATTGCACACATAAAAAATAAAGAAAACCTTTAAGAAGATAGAGGGAATAAACCACATTATTTACAGAGGAACAAGAATATGAATTATAGCAGACTTCTCATCAGACACCTTTCAAGCAAGAAAAGAGTAGAATAAAATCTTTAAGTTGTTAAAAGAAAAAACACCTGCCAACCTGGAGTTCTACATCTGATTATTTTCATACATAATTTTTCATTAAAAGTGAAGGAAAAATATTTTTCAGCAAAGAAAACCTGAGACAGCTCATTGCCAGTAGCTCTGCCATATAAAAATGACAAAAGCTCTTCAGGCAGAAGGAAAATTATGTCAGTAAAAAAGAAAGGAAAAACATTGCAAAAGAATAAATGAAGGTAAATTACTTTATTTTCCTATTTTTATTCATCTATAATATAGCACTCTGTTTAAAGCAATAATACTAGCAACATACTGGTGGTGACAGCATATGGATAAATGAGAACAAAAAACAATGTCCTAGGGGATGGGAGGGGGAATTGGGAATGCTCTGTTTTAAAGTACCAACACTACACATGAAGCAGTATAGTGTTATTTGAAGAGAACTTAAATTATTTAAAATGTATATTGTGAACCCTAGAACAACTACTAAAAAAAATTTTTAAAGCACATATTATATATAAAGAGAGGATACAAAATGCAAGTGTATAAAATATGCAATTTAAATCACAGAAGGCAGGGAAAAAAACAGGGAAGAGGAAAAAACAGAGGGAAAAAATGCAATGAATAGAAGACAATTACCAAGATATCAGATTTTAATCCAAGTATCAATATATTAATTACTATTCTAAACGTTAATGGTCTAAATACCCCAGTTAAAAGACAGAGATTATCAAATTGGATTTTTCATTAGAGACTCAAGCCATATTGTGTTTAAGAAAACCCATATTAAATATAGACTCAGATAGATTAAAAGTCAGGAGATTGAGAAAAATATATCATGAAAATACTAATTAAAAGACAACTGCAATAGTTATGTTACTTCAAGACACAGCTGATTTTAGAACAATGAAGATTCTCAGGGTAAAGAGAGACATTAGAAAATCATAATAGGGTCAAATCTCCAAGAAAGCATAACAATTCTAAAAATAATTCTACACTTAATAACAGAACATCAATATACATGAGGCAAAAATTTATGCAACAAAAAAGATAAATAGACAAATCCACAATGATAGTTGGAGACTTCAACTCTCTTGGTAATTGTTAAAGAAGCAGGCAGAAAATCAGTAAGGACATAGGTAATGTGAGCAGTGTTATCTATCAACTTGTCCTATTTGACATTTATAGAGCACTCCTTCCAACCTCAGTAGAATATATATTATTTTCAAATGCATGTGGAACATTCACCAAGAGAGAACATATTCTGAGTTTAAATATACTTTAATACATTAAAATAATAGAAATCATACAAAGAACAATCTTAAAACACAATGCAATTAAACTAGAAATCAACAAGAGAAAGATATCTGGAAAATTCCTAAATATTTAGAATTGAACATGCTTTTAAACAACCGATGAGTCAAAGAAATGTCAAAAGAAAATTTTAAAATATTTTTAACTGAGTTAAAATGAAAATATAATTATGAAAAATGGTGGGATACAGCTAAAACTATGATTAAAGGGAATTTGTAGCATTAAATGCATATATTAGAAAAAAATAAATATGTAAAATCAATATTCTATGCTGCCACTTTAGAAATAAGAGAAATAAGATCAAATTAAGCCTAAAGCAAGAAGAAGGAAGGAAATAATAAGTATTATAGTTAAAATCTGTGAACTTGCAAACAGGAAAGCCATAGAGATAATCCATGAAACCAAAGGTGGCTGTCTGAAAACATAAATCAAACTGATAAACCTCTAGCTTAGCTAATCAAGAAGAAAAAAAAGAAAACAGAAATTATCAATCATTGCTGATCCCATAGTCATTAAAAGAATAATAAAGGAATGCTATCAACAACTCTAGTCCCATAAATTTGATAATTTAGATAAAATAAACCAATTTCTTGAAAGACACAAACTACCAAAACTCACTTAAATAGAAAATAGAAGCCAGGACATGGAAGCAACCTAAGTGTCCATAGACAGATGAATGGATAAAGAAGATGTGGCACATATATACAATGGAGTATTACTCAGCCATAAAAAGAAACAAAACTGAGTTATTTGTAGTGAGGTGGATGGACCTTGAGTCTGTCATACAGACTGAAGTAATTCAGAAAGAGAAAAACAAATACCGTATGCTAACACATATATATGGAATCTAAAAAAAAAAAAAGGTTCTGAAGAACCTAGGGGCAGGACAGGAAGAAAGATGCAGACGTAGAGAATGGACTTGAGGACACGGGGAGGGGGAAGGGTAAGCTGGGATGAAGTGAGAGAGTGGCATGGACATATGTACACTACCAAATGTAAAATAGATAGCTAGTGGGAAGCAGCCACATAGCACAGGGAGAGCAGCTCGGTGCTTTGTGACCACCCAGAGGGGTGGGATAAGGAGGGTGGGAGGGAAACGCAAGAGCGAGGAGATATGGAGATATATGTAATTGTATAGCTGATCCACTTTGTTATAAAGCAGAAACTAACACACCATTGTAAAGCAATTATACTCCAATAAAGATGTTAAAAAAAGAAAAAGAAAATAGATAACCCAAATAGTCCTATATCTCTTAATGGAATTGAATAACCAATGCAATTATTAAAAAAAGAACAAGGTTGGAGGACTCATTTTACTTTATTTCAATTTTTACTATAAAGCTATTACTGTATTTTTACTCTAAAGCTGTCAAAACATCAGGGTATAAGTGAAAGAGTAGACACATTTAGCAGTAGAAAACAATAGGGAGCCTACACAAATAACCCACACAAATATAATCAACTGATTTTGACAAATAAAAGCATTTTAATGGAGAAAGGTTAGTTTTTTCAGCAAATGGTGTTGGAGAAATTGAATGTTCATATGCCAAAGTATAAGCATTGACAGAGACCTTACACCTTATACAAAAATTAACTCAAAATGGAGCATAGACCTAAATGAAAATACAAAATTGTAAAATTTCTACAAGAAAACATGGGAAAAAAATCTGCATGACCATGTGTTTGGCTACAAGTTTTTATGTAGATAGCAAAAGCATAATCCATGGAAGAAAAGCATTGGTAAGTTGGACTTTATTAAAATTTAAACTTTTCCACTGGTAAAGACATTGTTAATAGAATAAAATGACAAGCCACATACTGGAACAATGCATATGTTAATCATATATCTGATAAAGGACTTCTGTCCAAAATATACAAAGTACCCTCAAAACCCAATAGTAAAAAACAACTGAATTTAAAAAGTTAGTAGAAGGAAATAAATCATAAAGATCAGAGCAGAAATAAATGAAATAGAGAAGAAGAAAACAATAGCAAAGAACAATGAAACTAAAAGCTGGTTCTTTGAGAAGATAAACAAAATTGATAAAACTTTAGTTAGACTCATCAAGAAAAAAAAGGGAAAGGACTCAAATCAATAAAATTAGAAATGAAAAAGGAGAAGTTACAATGGACACCACAGAAATACAAAGGATCATAAGGATCATAAGAAACTACTACAAGCAAGTATATGCCAATAAAAAAGGACAACCTAGAAGAAATGGAGAAATTCTTAGAAAAGTACAACCTTCCAAGACTGAACCAGGAAGAAATAGAAAATATGAACAGGCCAATTACAAGCAATGAAATTGAAACTGTGATTAAAAATCTTCCAACAAACAAAAGCCCAGAACCAGAAAATTTCACAGGCAAATTCTATCAAACATTTAGAGAAGAGTTAACACCCACACTTCTGAAACTCTTCCAAAAAATTGCAGAGGAAGGAACACTCCCAAACCCATTCTATGAGGCCACCATCACCCTGATAACCAAAAACAGACAAAGATATCACAAAAAAGAAACTTACAGGCCAATATCACTGATGAATATAGACACAAAAATCCTCAACAAAATACTAGCAAACAGAATCCAACAGCACATTAAAAGGATCATACACCATGATCAAGTGGGATTTATCCCAGGGATGCAAGTATTTTTCAATGCCCACAAATCAATCAGTGTGAATGAAGAAGAAAAACCATATGATCATCTCAATAGATGCAGAAAAAGCTTTTGACAAAATGCAGCATCCACTTATTATAAAAACTCTCCAGAAAGTGGGCATAGAGGGAACCTACCTCAATATAATAAAGGCCATATATGACAAACCCACAGCAAACATCATTCTCAATGGTGAAAAACTGAAAACATTTCCACTAATATCAGGAACAAGACAAGGATGTCCACTCTCACCACTATTATTCAACATAGTCTTGGAAGTCCTAGCCACAGCAATTAGAGAAGAAAAATAGATAAAAGGAATCCAAATTGGAAAATAAGAAGTAAAACTGTCATTGTTTGCAGATGACATGATACTATACATAGAAAACCCTAAAGATGCCACCAGGAAACTACTAGAGCTAATCAATGAATTTGGTAAAGCTGCAGGATACAAAATTAATGCACAGAAATCTCTTGAATTTCTATACACTAACAACAAAATGTCAGAAAGAGAAATCAAAGAAACACTCCCATTTACCACTGCGACAAAAAGAATAAAATACCTAGGAATAAACCTACCTAAGGAAGCAAAAGATCTGTACTCAGAAAACTATAAGACACTGATGAAAGAAATCAAAGATGACACAAAGAGATGGAGAGATATATCATATTCCCGGATTGGAAGAATGAATATTGTGAAAATGACTATACTACTCAAAGCAATCTATAGATTCAATGCAATCCCTATCAAATTGCCAATGGCATTTTTCACAGAATTAGAACAAAACATTTTGTGATTTGTAGGGAAACACAAAAGTCCACGAATAGCCAAAGCAATCTTGAGAAAGAAAACGGAGCTGGAGGAATCAGGCTCCCTGACTTCAGACTCTCCTACAGAGCTACAGTAATCAAAACAGTATAGTACTTGCACAAAAAAACAGAAATATAGATCAATGGAACAGGATAGAAAGCCCAGAGATAAACCCAGGCATCTAATCTATGACATAGAAGGCAAGAATATACAATGGAAAAAAGATAGTCTCTTCAAATAAGTGTTGCTGGGCAAACTGGACAGCTACATGTAAACAAGTGAAATTAGAACACTCCCTAACACCATACACAAAAATAAACTCATAATGGATTAAAGACCTAAATGTAAGGCCGGATACTCTAAAATTCTTAGAAGGAAACATAGGCAGAACACACTCTGACATAAATCGCAGCAAGATCTTTTTGGATCCACCTCCCAGAGTAATGAAAATAAAAACAAAAATAAACAAATGGAACTTAATTAAACTTGAAAGTTTTTGCACATCAAAGGAAACCATAAACAAAATGAAAAGACAACTCTCAGAATGGGAGAAAATGTTTGCCTATGCAGTAACCAACAAGGAATTAATCTCCAAAATATACAAACAGCTCATGCAGCTCAATAGCAAAACAAACAAACAACCCAATCAAAAAGTAGGTGGAAGATTTAGATAGACATTTCTCCAAAGAAGACATACAAATGGCTACAGAGCACAAGAAAAGATGCTCAACATTGTTAATTATTAGAGAAATGCAAATCAAAACTACAATGAGGTATCACCTCACACCATCATCAAAAAATCTACAAACAATAAATGCTGGACGAGGTGTGGAGAAAAGGGAACCCTTTTGCACTGTTGGTGGGAAAGTAAACTGATACAGCCACTATGGAGAACATTATGGAGGTTCCTTAAAAAACTAAAAATAGAGCTATCTTGTGATCCAGCAATCCCACTCCTGGGCATATATACAGAGAAAGCCATAATTCAAAAAGAAACATGCACCCCAATGTTCATTGCAGCACTATTTACAATAGCTAGGACATGGAAACAACCTAAATGTCCATCAACAGAGTAATGGATAAAGAAGTTGTACAATGGAATATTACTTAACAATGAAAAAGAATGAAATAATGCCATTTACTGCAACATGTATGGACCTAGAGATTGTCATACTAAATGAAGTAAGTTAGACCAAGTCAAATATATTGCTTTTATGTGGAATCTGAAAAACAGGGTACAAATATATTTATCTACAATACAGAAATAGATTTACAGATGTACAAAACAAACTTATGGTTACCAGGGGGTAAGGGGTGGGGAGGGATAAATTGGGAGACTGTGACTGACATATACACACTAGTGTATATGAAATAGATAACTAATAAGGACCTACTGTATAGCACAGGGAATTCTACTCAATACTCTGTAATGGCCTATATGGAAAAGAATCTAAAAACGATTGGATATGGACTTCCTTGGCAGTCCAGTGGTTAAGACTCCATGCTTCCACTGCAGGCGGTGCAGGTTTGATCCCTGGTTGGGGCACTAATATCCTACATGTGACATGGTGCAACCAAAAATAAATAAAAATAAAAAAGGGTGGATATATGTATATGTATAACTGATACACTTTGCTGTACACCTGAAACTAACACAATATTGTATATCAACTATACTCCAATAAAATTTTTTTAAATGAGCTAAAGAAGATATACCAATGGCAAATACACATATGAAAAGTTGTTCAGTATCATTTGTCCTTCAGATCATGTAATATGCAAATTAAAGCAACAAGATACCACTACACACCTATCAGAATGGCTATGACCCCAAAAACTGGCAATATCAGATGCTGGCAAGGAGGAATTTCCAAGGATATATTGTAGAGCACAGGGAATTATAGCCATTATCTTGTAATCACTTTTAATAGAGTAAAATCTGTAAAAATATTGAATCACTATGCTGTACACCTGAAACTAATATAATATTTTAAATCAACTATACTTCAGTAAAAATATAAATAAACTTTAAAAATAAAACAAAATCCAAGAACTTGATTTTAGCTGCTCAACGGAGGACAAAATAAAGAAGGTTCAAATATCTAATGTCAACAACAACAAAAAAAATGGGTCATTTAGCAAGAAATTCTTATAGTTTTACCTTGTCTAAAAATGACTATTTCCCCCTTGATTCCTGTAGTATAGTTTCATTGAACATAAAATTCAGAGTTGAATTTCCTTTCAGCTTACAAAGATGTGCCTCTCCTTTCTGTCTCCATTTTTTGGGGTGAGAAATCCGCTATCATTTGAATTACCCTGTGACACCTATTATGCCATTTCTCACTGGCTTCTTTCAAGATTTCTTTCTTTGTTTTTAGTTTTTAGAAGTTTTTATGATTATGATGCATCTTCATGTGGACTTTAGGTTTATTCTATTTGGGCTTTTCTCAGCTTCGTGAATTTCTAGGTGTATGTCTTTCACCAAGTTTGGGAAGCTTTCAGCTATTCTTTCTTCAAATAATGTTTCAGTTCCACTCTCATCTTTCTCTTTTTCTGTGATTCCAATTATACAAATGTTGGTATTTTTGTTATTATCCCACAGATCATGAGACTCTGGGTTTTGGGTATTTTTTGTTTTCTTGTTTTTTGTTTCTTTGTTTTTGGAGTGGGGAGAGGAGGGGCTGTTTTCTCTTTGTTGTGCAGATTGGGTAACTCTTTTGATCTCTCTTCAAGTTTATTGATTTTACCTTATGTCACCTCCAGACTTCTGAGCCCATCTATCAGGTTTTTATTTGTCTGATATTAAAATCATCAGTTTTATCATTTCCATTTGGTACTTTTTATAACTTCTACTTCTTGACTGACAAATTCTTATTTATTTATTTCTGTCAGAATAATTTGTAATTGCTTGTTGAAGCATTTTTCACAGTGGCTGTTGAAAATCTTTACCATATAATTCCAAGTCATCTCGTTACTGACATCAGTTGATTGACTTCTGATTCAAGTTGTGATTTTTCTGCTTCTTGGAAATACAAGTGATTTTCAGTTGTATCCTGGCATTTGGGAAATTATATTGTGAGACTGTGAATCCTACCTAATCTTTATTTACAGGTAGTCCTACTCATGAGGGTGAGCACACAGGTCATGGCCTATTTTTATGGCCATGGTTCCAATCATAGCTTAATTTTCAGAGCTTTTGTTGTGCTATTTCAGTTGACTTGGTTTATGTGACTGCTGCAGCCACCACTAGTGCCTGCTGATGCTTCCTTCAGGGACAGAGAGGACAGGCTGGAGGTCCGGTGCTTCTGCTCTGCCGAAAAGAGAGGGCTTCCCAGGCCACTTGCTTTGGAGGGATTGTCCTTGCAGGTGCTGCTTGCTGCCCAGTGTCTCTGAGGGGGAGGTGGACTCTCAGTCCCATGGAGATAAAGAGGTTTCCCAGTCAAAGTGTGATAGGTTCCTCTGTTCCAGTACTCCTGGCCACCCAGGCTCTCTCTGTGGGAAGAGGAGTCTCAGGTTTGCCCTTGGGACAGAGAGGTTTCCTGGCCAGACTCTTAGCAGGACACCTCCTTCCCAGTACTTCCTGGCTGGCTGCCCAGGGTCTGCCAGTGGGGAAGGGGAGTCTCCAGTGCAGCAGGGAGGAAATGTGCTTCCCCTGGCTGATTAATGTTAGCAGGGCTGTTGACCCCACAGGCCAGTGTCACTGGGCTCACCTTGTGTTATGATCATGATTTCCCTTAAACCCAGGTGAGGAATGAGTCTGTGTGAACAGTTTTCCCTTGCTGGGCTGGTGCTAGGGAAGAGCCAGGCCTGCACTGCCTTCTTCTGTTGGGTTGGGATGTAAGATGCCGTGCCACCCTGTTGTTCCTCTAGTTTCTAACCAGTTTATCTTTCTTGTTCCACCTTTCGGAGTTCTCCTTTGGCTGCCTCTTGCATTTCTCCAGGGTTTGGTTGTATGTAGTGCGGAGATGCAGGGAGAAATGTATTTAAACCACCTTGTCCTAATTGGGTGTCTGAACATTCAGTTTTTCACCCTTAAATTGATTTATCTATAGGGTTTTAGATGCCTAGTTTTTAATCATGAATAAATGTTTGATTTTTTTCACAATATGTGTTAGCATATTGAAATATTATGTTTTTCTACTTTAGGTTGTTGATTTGCTGATTTATATTGATTGGTTCTTTGAATATTGAAGCAGCCTTGTTAATATCTTTGTGGCTTGGTACCAGGGTAATGCTGGTATCATTAAATGACTTTGGAACTTTTCTTTCCTATTGTATTTTCCAGAAGAGATCATGTAGAATTGCTATGATTTTTTCCCTTAAATGTTAGTAATGGAATTTTCTTTGTTAGAAGGTTTTTAATGGCAAATTACAAATTTTTAAACACATATAGGATTATTCAATTTAAATTGATGTTATGTTATCAATTTAAACTTGAGTGAGCATTAATTAGTGGCTTATGACTTGCAAGTAACTGGCTCATTTCATCTAAGTTGTTAAACTCACAGGCATAAAGATGTTTGTAGGATTCTCTGGTTACGCCTTCAATGTCTCTAGGGCTTCCTGCAATGAGTCCTCATTCATTCCTCATATTGGTAATTTGTGTCTTCTCACTTTTTTCTTGGCTAGAATTTATCAATTTTATTGACTTTTTCAAAGAATTTTTAGTTTTATTTATTTTCTTTATTGTTTTCCTACTTTAAATTTTATTGATTTATGATTTTTTTCCTTTTGCTTATTTTAGGTTTAAATTACTCATCTTTCTCTAGTTGTTTAATGTGGATTTGAGGTCTTCCTTTTTTCTAATATAATATTTCTAACATTTATTGTTATATATTTCCCTGTAACCACTGCATTAGCTGCATTCCACAAATTTTGAAATATTCTATTTTCATTTTCATTCAATTCAAAATGCTTTATTATTTCCCTTACTATTTCTACTTTGACCCCTGTGTTATTTCAGCATAAGTTATCTAATTTCCAGATACTGGAGAGTTTCCACATATTCTTCTGTTACTGATTTGTAGCTTAATCCCATGTAATTTCCATTCTTTAAAAAAGTTTTAAGTTGTTTTGTGGCTCAAAATATGTTCTCTCTTAGTGAATATTCCATGTGCACTTGAAAAGAACGTATATTCTGCTGTTTGGGGGTAAAATGCCAGTTAGGTCAATGGTTGATAATGCTGTTTAGGTCTTTTATATTTTTGCTGATACTCTGTCTACTTGTTTTTTCAATTAACGAAAGAGGCATGTTGAACTTTCCAGCTATAACTTATTTGTCTGTCTCTTCTTTCAGTCTGTCAGTTTTTTGCTCCATGTCTTTAGAAGCTATGCTGTTGAATTGTTACATCTTTTTGGTGAATTATTGTTGTTAGGACTATTATGAATCAACTGTTCTATTATTGTGTAATTTACCTCCCTATCATTGGTAATATTCCTAGCTCTGAAGTTTACTTTGTTATTAGTATACTCACTCCAGCTTTTGTTTGCACCAATCTCTTTTTCTTCTTTTTCCGAGCATCCAATTATTTGAGCGTTAGACATTTTGATATGTGCATTTGTTTTTCTCTCAAAATTTTCTATCTCTTCTTCAAATTAGCTAATTTCCATTCATCTAACATAAAGTCAAATGACTCTTCTCTGTTATCTCTAGTCTATAGAGATACAGAGCTTATACAGTGAATTTATTTCAGATATTGTAGTTTTCATTTCTGAATTTTTCATTTGTTTCTTTTTTAGTTTCTAGTTCTCTGCTGAAAACTTCATTCCTGTCATTCATTTCAAAAGTGTTCATCTTACATTATGGAGTATGGCTTCCTTTCTTTTGTCTAGTTCTGAAAATCTCCCATGCTTTTACTTTCAACCTTACTGTGTCTTCATATTTAAAGACCACTTGTTATAAGCATTATATAATATGCCATTTAAAAATTAATTCTAACAATTCCATTATTTTATTTGAGGTATTCAGTACCTTTTCATGTAATGTTATCATGGATATGCTTGAAATTATGTCTGTCAGCTTACTGTCTATTTCTATTTGATCCCCATGTTATTATAAGTTCCTTTCTCCATTTTATTACTTTCATTCAAATTAATAAAGTATTTTTATTATTTTATTTCCCCAGTCAACATATTTGTTTTACATTTTTACTATTCAATTTCCTTCTTTTTATATTCTATATACAGAAAGGTGTACAAAATAAAGATATCCATTTTATTGATTTATCACAAAGGGAACACCTATGTAAACACTTCCCCAGTCATGAAAGGGAATATTGCCACCAACCTAAAAACCACCATTGTGTTCCCTTTCAATTACCCGCCCATTTCTTCTGAAAGTTAACTGCTATCCTGATTTTATGGTAATGATGTCTTCTTTCTTCCTTTGTAGTTTTAGCACCTAAGCAGACTAAACACTATAATTCTGACTGTGTGTTTAACTTCATTTGCTCTTTTTTTTTTTTTTTTTTTTGGCATCTTTGTTCAACATTAAGTTTGTAAAATTTGTAACCACAGATATTCTATATTCCCAGTTGGAGCATATAGATGTATGCAAATGTTCAGAGAAAGATATGAAAGGGTACATATCATACTGATGATAGTGATACTTCTGAAAAAGAAACTAGAAGTGTCAGAAGCTTTGACTGAACTACAAGGGCTATACTTTAGCTATTTTCTTTATTGACTAAACTGACTTGTAACTTCCAGAAGATAGTAAGACTAAATTTCAATCTTTGAGCAGAAGTGCTGAGTCTTTACTTCAGTCACACACTGTATTACTGCTTTACAGCCCTATGAAAGCTCAGAACATTGATGTGAGAGAAGGTTTGTTACTTGCTCTATGGAACAGGAAAATTCTGCATTTTAATGATGATTTTCAAAGCTTTTCTCAAGTGTATACAGGTGCCAGATAGTTAGTTCACATTAGAGGAGTAGTCAGAGGAACTGGGAAAGTAAGATGATGAATGACATTTGGCATTTGGACTTATATTAGAGGTACAATAATGAGTAGTAGGGACTAGAGTAAGAGAGCCCATGTCCATATACAGAAGGAAATAGCTACTCAGGTCCAGCCAATTTTGGCTTTAGGAGTGTGGAATCATTGCTGCCTGAATCTTATATTCTTTTGTCTCTCTGTGTTTTGGCTGGCATTTCACATAAAAAAGGAGCCTTTCATACTGGCTTGAATCCAGCCTGACTTGCCCAGGCACTTTGGTTACAGTATGTTCAATTGCTGGTAGCCTTTTGGAACCACTTCCATAGTTGGGTTACTTTGCCTGGATCAGTTTTCTATCATCCCCTTTTACATCTTCCTCCAATAGTGAGGTTTCCTTATGCCCCAGGGCTAAGCCTAGTCAAATGCCACACATGAGACTGTTATCATTCTTTTCTTTCCTCTCACAAGATCTGTTGCATGGTAAAAATGGAGCTTACTGCTCTGTACTAGGCCCTGGTCTCAGGACTGTAGAAACATGCATGAAGCACCCTTTAAGCATCACATAGTTATCAGCCCCTTAAACAAAGTGTCTCCAGTCATCCCTTGGTTGGATCAAGCTCATATTCTTCAAGAAGAGCTCATGAGTACAGTATTCTCTGAATTGTTACTTGTTTAAACCTATTTTCTGTAGCCTTGTAGTTTAAAAGATAGTTTGACTGGATATAAATACTTTGGTGCACTTTATTTTCTTGAGTGTCTTGAAAATGGTTCAGCTGTGTTGCTTGAGTTTTATGTCAGTTTTAGGCTGTCTGATGGCAGCCTATTTCTCTTGCCTTTGTATGTGATTTGGGGATTTTTGCCCTGGAGGCCCTGAGTTTTTTGGGTTTTTTTTTTTTTTTTTTTGATCTTAAAGTCTGAAAATTTTGTCTTGGAGTTAATCATTCTGGGTTAGATTTTTCCATGTATGTTGTAGAACTTTTCAGTATGTGAATTCCAGGCTACTTTCTTCTTTTATTAATAAAATGAGTCTTGGGTCGTAGTTTTAAATGTTGGTTCTATTCCATTGTTTTGTTTTCATTTTCAGAGATTATAAGAATGCTGGATCTCTTGCACCTATTTTCTATTTCAACTGTTTTGACCAATCCTTTTGACTCCCCTTTTCATAAATCAAATTTTCTTTCTCTTGGATGTTTTCCTGCTTTTATTTTCAGTGAAAATTTTTATATTTTTATTCAAATCTATTCTCCCTGGGCAACTTGTAAGCTAGTTTTCATTTCTAATTTGATTTTTTTGTGCCATTTTTTTCCCTGGACTTCAAAAATCTCTTTCTATTTCTTTCCTTCTTTTTTTTTGTTCTTTTCTGTTCTTAGTTTTTGTGTGTCTGATTCAATATTTTTTGAAGGATCTCTAGTTCACTTTAGAGTGCTGTGTTAAAGGTTTTTTCTGACTCTTGGTTGTTTATTGGATTAGGAATGTTCTTCAGCTGATATATATTGATTCTCATTTTCTTTTTTTCTTCTTATAGTAGCTTTAAATAGATCAAGATTAAGTTTGTTCATTCATTTTGTGAACCCATTTGGTGTTTCAGGGTAAATTACAAGATTACTAATTCTAGAGCACACTTTTCTTTTTCAGTATAGTGAAGTGTAGTAGTGTGGTTTATTTAATAGGTGACTTTTTTAAATGAGTGGGTTGGGGATCCCCAAGGACACATAGGACTCAGAAAAGCTATTGCACTCCTGGTTACAGTTTATTACAGCAAAATGATGGCTTAAAATGAACAACAGGAAAAGATGCATGCAGCAAAGTCCAGGAGAAGCCAAGTACAAGCTTCCAGGTGTTCTTCCCAGCAGGATGATACTAATGCAGTAATGATGTGTGACAAAAAGTGCAGAATAGTACCAACCAGGAGAGCTCACTTGAGCCTTATGTCCAGAATTTTTATTAGGAGTCAGTCATACAGTCATTCAGCAACTGAATTACCTACCTCTGCTACCCAGACTCCAGCCTCTTTTGAGCAAAAACAAGCATTCACATAAATCACTTTTGTTAGCATAAACTCTGATCAAACTAGTCTGCCTGCAAAAACATTCTTATCAGCTAGAATATTCCTAAGGCTTAAAGCTTGTCTCCCAGAAGCTGGCCAAAGACTTTTGTTAGGAATGTGCAATGTTTTAGCAACTCAAGTCTGCTGAGTTAACACTTGTCTGCATAAGTAGGGATCAGCTATGGGCCCTTTGAATTTTTGCTTTTCTTTTGTCTTTCAGAATCCTAAATTTCTTTTCTTTCTTCTTCTTCTCTGCACCAACCAGTACCAAAGGGCTCATCATCATCTCTCTTTCTAACATCATTAACCACTTTCCACCACAGAAGCAATGCATTTTGGAGACTGTCACCTCAAGCCCCATGTACTTTTGAGTCTCTTCCCTGAAACCAGTTCTTTAAAATACTAGGAGTCCCCTTCAAGGAGTATTTGTTCAATCTTAGGGTTTCTTGTTTCTTCTCTCTTCCACAGAGCTTATTTAAATTCCTCTACTCAACCCAAATTCTTCCAGTGGAAGCTTGAGCTCCACTGAATTGAATGACTGGGGGCTTGTTTATAAGTACTCTTTTATAGTGTTCCTAACCTTCCAGTTTTGTTATTTTGTGTGGTTTTATTTATTTTTCTTGTTAATCTGTATAGTTGTTGATTTTTTTCTTTTATTTTTTTTTTAGGCTTTGGAGTGTGTTTGAAGATTGTGGAGAGATTTTGATTAGGTAGCTGCCATGATCTCTTTTACTATTCTTTTCATGACTACATTCCTTCTTTTGTTTTCATATACTCACCATATATTTTAACTGGATTAGAAAATTAGGAAAATTAAAAGTGAAACTAAAAAAACAAACAAACAAAACCACAGCACCAAAAATGCAGTACTGGAAGCCTGCACTTATTTTCATGTTTCATGTTTCCTGTACCTTCTCTGTATATAAATATGAATATAGAGAGATATATACACATTTTTATTAAAGTGCATATTTAAAAAAATAGAATCTTTTTACATATCCTGTTTTATAAACTGATTATCATTTATTATATTATAAAAACATTTTTCTTTCAAAAATTATATATCCAAATTATCCTATTAAGTTGTTATCTTGTATAAATATGTTTAAAACATCCTTTTTGGTTGGACATTTAAGTTTGATTTATTTTTCTCAATATTTATAAAGGGAAAATATAGCTCTTTTAAGAGTACCTGTGTTCTCATCATATTTTATCTTTTATTTCTCTGTAAAAATGATAATATATTCAAATTTTCATCCAGAAGTTGTTAATATGGCTATTAATATGACTTGCTATTTATATGAGCTGTGTGAGATAGCACTAGAGGTCATTAATTATCACTGCCATTAGACAATATGAATAGCTTCCAGTCAGCTTACGCTGCGGTCTTTTCCCCTTGATTTCAGCACCAATAAAGGAGAGAAAAAGAGAATTTCTTCTTTGATTTCTGAAATTCAAAGTTCAGTGGTTTTAATAGAGTTCCTGTGAATTTGAGTTTTCACTTGTGAGAGGAACCATATTTCAGAAATTCACTTTAAATCTTTTAAGAGATATTTCAATAAGCACAAATCTGATCCCAGATAAGAATTTTGCTACTGCACTCAAAATAATGAAAACTCTTGCTTGTGATGTATTCTCAATGGCAGGTACTGTTTTCATATAATTAGATCTGTTGAAAGAAATAGAAATATACACAAAAAAGTAGACTTTAGATATTAATGGAATAACTTCAAATCATTGTTTGTTTTATGTTTCATAATTCCTTGTTCAATTTTGAGCTACTAGATGAAAGCTATACATTCTCTTTCTTTCTTGATGTTGCCTTTAAGTTATTAACACACATACTTGAACAAAATAAATAATCAATGTCCGTATCCTCCCAAACAAGATAAAAGTCTTGCTATAATATCTCTACTCCTCCTTCTCCTCCTCTGTGTTATTATCTGGCATTTTGTTACCAGATTTATAGCATAAAACTGAAAAACAAATCATTTATGCAAAAGTATCTTTCACTAGTGTCTTTGATCATTATGTTTTTGGTATCCTATTTCTTCTTCTTGCACTTATTTTCCTTGTTGAAATATAATTTCTGCTCATTTTCACAGAGTCTGTCTTTGGTAAAAATTCTGAGTTCTTGATCATCTAAGAGTTATCATTTTGCTCTTACATTTGAATGGTTTGTCTGAATATAGAATTCTACTTTTAAAAACCCTTCTTTCACCTTTAAAGCATGTCCCATTATCTTCTTAGGCTTATTCTTGTTAATGAGAGACTAATGTTAATCTGAATCTTGTTATTTGTAGGTTTTTCTCTCTGGTAATACTTTTAGAAATTTTTTCATGTTTTCTTTTTTGTTTTGGTTGTTTTTACACTTGATTCTAGGAAACTATCAGGTATATAGAATTTTTATTAACATATGACCCATGTGCAGATAAGTTCACAAAATATAAATGTACAGTGAGTTAGCACAAAATGTAACACTTTGTGTATCACTTGTATAACACCACCCACAAGAAGAAAAAGAAAATTACCAAAACCCCAGAAGCATCACTATGTCAATCACCAGCAAATTAAGAATAAAGAGGATTTACCTCAATTTAATAAAGAACATCTACCAACCTACAGCAAACATCATACAAATGGTGAAAGACTGAATACTTTTCCCCTGAAAATAAGGCAAGGAGTCCATTTTCACTACTCTTATTCAACATAGTGCTGGGAGTTCTAGCCAATGCAACAAGGCAAGAAAAAGTAGAAGATATACAGATTGGAAATGAAGAAATAAAACTGCCCCATTTCATATGATATGATTATTTAATAGAGAATTTCAAGCAATCTATAAAACAAACAAACTTCTAGAACTTAGAAGTATGTTCAGAACATCACTGGACTCAAGATTAACACCACCAAATCAACCAAATATTTATATACTTAACAATGAACATGTGGAAACTAAAATTAAAAACACAATGCCATTCACAATCACTATAAATTAAATGATATACTTAAGTATACACTTAACAAATGATGTACAAGATCTGTATGATGAAAATGACAAAATGCTGATGAAAGCAATCAAAGAAGACCTAAATATATAGAGAGGCATACTATGTCTATGAACTGAAAGAGTCAACATATTCAAATGTTGATTCTTACCAAACTGATCTAGAGGTTTCACTTATACCTACCAAAATCCTATCAAGCTTTTTGGTAAATATAGATAAGCCTAGTCTAAAATTGATGTGGAGATGAACAGACCCTAGAGTACCTAATGCAATCAATAAAAAAGAATAAAGTGAGAGGAATTACTTTACCTGATGTGAAGTATTCTTACATGGTCACAGTGATCATGATAGTGTGGACAGTGTGGAGTGATAGACACATAGAGCAATGGAACAAAATAAGAACTCAGAAGTAGACACCCACATAGGCTTGATTGATTTTTGACAATGGTGCAAAAGCAATTTAATAAAGGAAGAACAGCTTTTCAACCAGTGCCACCAAACGAATTGGTTCATAATCAACAGAATCAATCATAGTCAAAAAAATTAACCTCAACATTAACCTCATACCCTATGTAATAAGTAAATTAAAATGGACCATAAACTTAATTTTTAAATATGAAACTATAAAACTTTTAGGAAAAAACAGGAGAAAATATTTAGGATATAGGACTAGGCAGAGTTCTCAGACTTAACCTGAAAGTACTATCCATAAAAGGAAAAATTGAGAAATTGGACCTCATTAAAATAGAAAACTTTGCTCTGTGAAAGTCTATGTAAAGAAGATGAAAAGACAAGTTACAAACTTAAAGAAAATATTTGCAAACAACGTATCTGACAAAGGACATATAGCAATCTCTTAAAATGCAGAAGTAGATCAAACAACCTCATTAGAAAATAGGCAAAAAGCCTGAAGAAATTTTTCACCAAAGAGCATATACAGATGGCAAATAAGAGGATGAAAAGATGAGCAACATCATTAACCATCTGAAAAATGCAAATTAAAATCACAATGAGATATCACTGCATACATATCTGAATAGCTGAAAGAAAAAATACTGACAACACCAGTTGCTGGCAAGGATGCAAAGAAACTGGGTCTCTCATACATTGTTGGTGAGAATAGAAAATGGTACAGCCACTCTGGAAAACAGGTTGTCAGTTTCTTATAAAACTGAATATGCAATTACCATATGAACTAGCAATTGCACTCTTGGGCATTTATCTCAGAGAAATGAAAACTTATGTTCATACATAAAAAACTTATGTACATGAATGTCAGAAGCTTTATTTGTAATTGCCCAAAACTGGAATCACCTAGATGTCCTTTAACAAGTAAATGGACAAACTGTTGTACACACATGCCATGGAATTCTACTAGGGAAATGAGGAACAAACTATTGATATATGCAACAACTTGGATGAACCTCCAGAGAATTATACTTACTGAAAAAAATGCTAATCCCAAAAGGTTACACACTGTATTTTTCATTCATTAACAGTTTTTTAAATTAAAAAAAAAAAAAGAAATTAAGAACAGATTAGTGGTTGCCAGGGTGTTGGGGGAAGGAAGTGGGTGGAGTTATAAAAGGGAAATGCAAGGGATCTTTGTGGTGTTAGAACTGTTCAGTATCTTTCCTATTGCAGTGGCTACACCAAAAAAAAATTGTGTAGAACCTAATAAGCACACACATATGTGATTATAACTAAAACGGGAAATCTGAATAAGGCTGGTGTATTACATCAATGTTAATATCCTGGTTGTGACATTATATTTTGCAGAATGTTACCATTGGGAAAAACTGGGCAACGTATACAAAGGATTTCTTTTTTTTTTTTTTTTTTTTTTTTTTTTTAATTTTTTTTTATTTATGTATTTATTTATGGCTGTGTTGGGTCTTCGTTTCTGTGCGAGGGCTTTCTCCAGTTGCGGCAAGCGGGGGCCACTCTTCATCGCGATGCGCGGGCCTCACTATCGCGGCCTCTCTTGTTGCGGAGCACAGGCTCCAGACGCGCAGGCTCAGTAATTGTGGCTCACGGGCCTAGTTGCTCCGCGGCATGTGGGATCTTCCCAGACCAGGGCTCAAACCCGTGTCCCCTGCATTGGCAGGCAGATTCTCAACCACTGCGCCACCAGGGAAGCCCAGGATTTCTTGATATTATTTCTACTGCATATGATTCTGCAATTATCACAAGAAAAATTTCAACCAAAAAAGAAAGAACAGTAAAATAGGAGCAGATCAATGAGCCCCTCCTAGTAACAGCAACTTATTCCTAAGCAAAAGAGCTCTACCTTAAGATGTTGCCAAAAAGGGACAGATCTCATGATAGGAAACATTTGCCATTTTCCAGTCATGATGTGCAGTACCCTATAGACTAAGTATTATACACCGAGCCACATTGCACTTTTGGGAAATGTCACTTCGTTCACATGAGTTAAATGCAATGGATATACAATTATTCTTTCTCCAGGAGACAGTCTAAATAAGCCTGAGGGATAGTTAATATAGGAGTGAATAAACAAGGCAGGCACATGGCAGGGGGAAAGGGGTCATATGCACTTGAATCTTCCAAGAAGAAAGCATTTTGTCCTGTGATGGTCCCAGTGGAAAGGGACGTCATTTCTCATTAGTCCAATATGATTCTATTAATACAAATAAAACTGAAGTGATGTGGGCACTACTGGACATATTTTCATATGTTAAACCCCTACATTTTTGTGCCATTCCATAAATGTATTTTGTATTGGGAGTTAAGTATGTGCTGTGGCCCTCTGTGTCCACAGACCCCTTCAGTAACTTCTTACACCTGGATCTCTCTACACTTGGTCTCTAGCCTCCACAGCCCTCATCACAATTACAGAAGTAGGGGTGGGGCTGACCAGGGGCTGCCATACAGGCAGCAGCTCTGTGGGAGTATAACCAAGCAGGACCCTATGAGGTCTTCCCAGAATAGACCCCCACCCATGTCCTCCACCTTCCTTTTGTCTGTAGAAAAACTTTAGTCAAAGAATAAATTTAATCAGAGAAGTGAGAAAATGCAGAAAGAAAGGAAAACAGTCAAACAAGACAAAATAATAACACTTTAGCCATTAAACAATGTCGAGGGCCTTTAGTTCTTCCTCAAGGACTATAGATAATATTCTGAGCCATATCCTTTGAGCTGTTTTGCAGATACTGAAACCCCCACCAGGTAGGAGAAGTTAACTGTATGCTGCCCACAAGCACCTAGACCCCAGACAGGTTGGAACAAGAAGGTTGACGATGTTGATTCCCAATTACCTCACCACCAACCAATCAGAAGAATGTCCACGGGTTGACCACGCCCTGCTCCTTGAACTCTATAAGATTCCTCACTACCCCCTCCAGGGTGGGTCACACAGTCTTGAGGGCATTAGCCCGCTGTGGCCCCCTTTGTCTGGCAAAGCAAAAAAAAACTGCTCTTTTCTACTTCATCCAAAACTCTCTCCATGTTTCTATTCGGCACCGGTGAACAGAGGCCAAGTTTCGGCAACAGGAGCTCCAGGTGGAGTGTGATACTGAATGGGACTTGTCAACCCATTCAGATACCTCAATGTAAGTTCTTTTAAAAGTATTAAGCAAACAGACAGTTCTAGAGAATCCATGAGGTAGTAGAAGCCTCAGACACAAAACTGTGAAAAGGAAAAGAGACGAGGAATTGGCAATGGCAGCAGAAGCAGGGCCTTAAGGACCAAAACAGTAGAAACCCAGACTGGTGAACTGAGCCACAAGCCACGCAGTCAGTAGGGTGAGAGCCACAGAGGGGAGTGGCTGAGCGGCTACCAGTGCGGCCGGGGTCCTCACTTGGATTCCCAAGTTGGTATTGAGACAGGAGTTGCCAATGTCCTGGGTCAGATCTTCACAATCTCCTATTTTGGCCAATCTAAAGGTCACTTATCACACTCTTTGCTTCCGTCCATACTATGCTCCTGGAACCTACCATCAACACAGTTTCCAAACTCATCAGATAATGGTTCAGTCTGCCCATGCCACATCTCCTATATATGGTATCCCACTGTCCACAGGGTGAAATCCAAGGGCTGTGTGGGCCATGCCAGGCTCTCTTCAAGATGCCTCAAATTTTGGTGAGTGTAGCAACCTCCTGCAGAAAATGATGAAAATGATTCTGATTCTACCAGTAGGTGGAGCTCAAGAATCCACAGGGGGGTTTTCTTTTTAAAAATTGCTATATTTTTATGCAAATGATCATTCACATGGTTGAAAAATAGAAGGTACAAAGGGATTTTGAAAAATCTGCTTCCTGCCTTTGGATTCAGCCATCTACTATTTGTTCTGCTTTCCCCCTAGTTTCTTGTTTATCCTTCAGAGATATTTTATGCTAATATTTGACAGTATGAATATATATTATTTTCTTTAATTTAATGCAAATATTTACATCCAATACAGGCTGACCCCAAGTTCATGTGCTTTCTATTTATTCATGATTTCCAACACATCTCCCTCCAAATAGTTAGACATATTGAGTGGGTGAAACCCTTTGGCAAAACATTGACTTTCTAGAAAGATTAAAATAAAACAAATACAAATTACAACAGATGACAAAATAAATTAATAACTTTGAGAGAAGAAAAACTAAAGACATCTCTTGGTTAGGGAAAGAAAACAACCCACAGTCTTTCTAAAACTCTAAGATACATGCAAGCTTGTGATTTACTATATTTTAATTAGGAAAAATAAGCCTAAGCTAATTTATGGTTTAATATTGAAGCAAAGACCCCAGGGTCAAGGAAGTAAAGACTATGTTGCTTACATTTTCCAACACAAACCACAGCACCTGGCACATAGTAGGTGCTCAATGAAAGTTTTGATAAAATCATAAATGTACAAATGAATGAAATCCTCAGTGTATGAATGAATGGTAAGGCTCAAGGGTTTTGATTTAGGAGACAGATCCAACAACATAGAAATCATGATAACTCAGGAGTAACCAAAGAAAGATATTACTAAATCTGTTTTGTAATTTTGACTTAACAGTTTTCCCATCAGTGCTAAAAATATTGTACAGTACAAGGAATATAGCCAATATTTTATTTTATAAATTGAATATAACCTTTAAAAATTGTGAATCACTACGTTCGTTGAAACATATAATATTGCACATGGATTAATAGAGAGAGAGGAGAAGATGGCGGAAGAGTAAGATGAGGAGATCACCGTCCTCCCCACAGATACATCAGAAATACATCTACACATGAACTGCTCCTATAGAACAACCACTGAACGCTGGCAGAAGACGTCAGACCTCTCAAAAGGCAAGAAACTCCCCACGTACCTGGGTAGGGCAAAAGAAAAAAGAAAAAACAGAAACAAAATAATAGGGACGGGACCTGCACCAGTGGGAGGGAGCTGTGAAGGAGGAAAGGTTTCCACACACTAGGAAGTCCCTTCACAGGCGGAGACTGCAGGTGGCGGAGGGGGAAAGCTTCAGAGCCACGGAGGAGAGCACAGCAACAAGGATGTGGAGGGCAAAGCAGAGAGATTCCCGCACAGAGGATTAGTGCTGACCAGCACTCACTAGCCCGAGAGGCTTGTCCGATCACCCACCGGGACGGGTTGGGGCTGGGAGCTGAGGCTCGGGTTTCGGTCGGATCACAGGGAGACGACTGGGGTTGGTGGCATGAACACAGCCTGAAGGGGGCGAGCATGCCACGGCTAGCCGGGAGGGAGTCCGGGGAAAAAGTCTGGAGCTGCCGAAGAGGCAAGAGACTTTTTCTTGCCTCTTTGTTTACTGGTGCGCGAGGAGAGGGGATTAAAAGCGCTGCTTAAAGGAGCTCCAGTGACGGGCGCGAGCTGCGGCTATCAGCGCGAACCCCAGAGACAGGCATGAGACACTAAGGCTTCTGCTGCCACCACCAACAAGTGTGTGTGCAAGCACAGGTCACTATCCACACTGCCCCTCCCGGGAGCCTGTGCAACCCACCACTGCCATGATCCCGTGACCCAGGGACAACTTCCCCGGGAGAACACACAGCACGCATCAGGCTGGTGAAACGTCACGCCAGCCTCTGCCGCCACAGGCTCACCCCGCATCCGTACCCCTCCCTCCCCCCGGCCTGAGTGAGCCAGAGTCGCCAAATCAGCTGCTCCTTTAACCCCGTCCTGTCTGAGCGAAGAACACATGCCCTCAGGCGACCTACATGCAGAGGCGGGTCCAAATCCAAAGCTGAACCCCGGGAGCTCTGCGAACAAAGAAGAGAAAGGGAAATCTTTCCCAGCAGCCTCAGAAGCAGCGGATTAAAGCTCCACAATCAACTTCATGTACCTGCATCTGTAGAATACCTGAACAGACAACGAATCATCCCAAATTGAGGAGGTGGACTTTGGGAGCAAGATATATTATTTTTTCCACTTTTCCTCTTTTTGTGAGTGTGTATGTATATGCTTCTGTGTGAGATTTTGCCTGTAGAGCTTTGCTTTCACCATTTGTCCTAGGGTTCTGTCCGTCCGTTTTTTTTTTTTTCTTTACTTAAAAAAATTTTTTTTCTTAAAAATTATTTTTTATTTTAATAACTTTATTTTATCTTACTTTTTTATTTTATTTTATCCTCTTTCTTTTTTTCTTTCTTTCTTTCTATTTTTTCTCCCTTTTATTCTGAGCCGTGTGGATGAAAGGCTCTTGGTGCTCCAGCCAGGCATCAGGGCTGGGCCTCAGAGGTGGGAGAGCCAACTTCAGGACACTGCTCCACAAGAGAACTCCCAGCTCCACATAATACCAAACGGTGAAAATCTCCCAGAGATCTCCATCTCAACACCAAGACCCAGCTTCACTCAACGAGCAGCAAGATACAGTGTTGGACACCTTATGCCAAACAACTAGCAAGACAGGAACACAGCCCCATCCATTAGAAGAGAGGCTGCCTAAAATCATAATAAGGCCACAGACACCCCAAAACACACCACCAGATGTGGACCGGCCCACCAGAAAGACAAGATCCAGCCTCATCCACCAGAACACAGGCACTAGTCCCCTTCACCAGGAAGTCTACACAACCCACTGAACCAACCTTAACCACTGGGGACAGACACCAAAAACAACGGGAACTACGAACCTGCAGCCTGTGAAAAGGAGACCCCAAACACAGTAAGATAAGCAAAATGAGAAGACAGAAAAACACACAGCAGATGAAGGAGCAAGGTAAAAACCCACCAGACCAAACAAATGAAGAGGAAATAGGCAGTCTACCTGAAAAAGAATTCAGAATAATGATAGTAAAGATGTTCCAAAATCTTGGAAATAGAATAGACAAAATGCAAGAAACATTTAACAAGGACATAGAAGAACTAAAGAGCAAACGAACAATGATGAACAACACAATAAATGAAATTAAAAGTACTCTAGAAGGGATCAATAGCAGAATAACTGAGGCAGAAGAATGGATAAGTGACCTGGAAGATAAAATAGTGGAAATAACTACTGCAGAGCAGAATTAAGAAAAAAGAATGAAAAGAACTGAGGACAGTCTCAGAGACCTCTGGGACAACATTAAATACAACAACATTCGAATTATAGGGGCCCCAGAAGAAGAAAAGTAAAAGAAAGGGACTGAGAAAATATTTGAAGAGATTATAGTTGAAAACTTCCCTAATATGGGACAGGAAATAGTTAATCAACTCCAGGAAGCACAGAGAGTCCCATACAGGATAAATCCAAGGAGAAACACACCAAGACACATATTAATCAAACTATCAAAAATTAAATATAAAGAACACATATTAAAAGCAGCAAGGGAAAAACAACAAATAACACACAAGGGAATCCCCATAAGGGCAACAGCTGATCTTTCAGCAGAAACTCTGCAAGCCAGAAGGGAGTGGCAGGACATATTTAAAGTGATGAAGGAGAAAAACCTACAATCAAGATTACTCTACCCAGCAAGGATCTCATTCAGATTTGATGGAGAAATTAAAACCTTTACAGACAAGCAAAAGCTGAGAGAGTTCAGCACCACCAAACCAGCTTTACAACAAATGCTAAAGGGACTTCTCTAGGCAAAAAACACAAGAGAAGGAAAACACCTAAAATAACAAACACAAAACATTTAAGAAAATGGGAATAGGAACATACATATCGATAATTACTTTAAATGTAAATGGATTAAATGCTCCCACCAAAAGACACAGACTGGCTGAATGGATACAAAAACAAGACCTGTATATATGCTGTCTACAAGAGACCCACTTCAGACCTAGGGACACATACAGACTGAAAGTGAGGGGATGGCAAAAGTTATTCCACGCAAATGGAAATCAAAAGAAAGCTGGAGTAGCAATTCTCATATCAGACAAAATAAACTTTAAAATAAAGACTATTACAGGAGACAAAGAAGGACACTACATAATGATCAAGGGATCGATCCAAGAAGAAGGTATAACAATTGTAAATATTTGTGCACCCAACATAGGAGCACCTCACCCAACATAGGAGTACCTCAATACATAAGGCAAATACTCATAGCCATAAAAGGGGAAATCGACAGTAACACAATCATAGTAGGGGACTTTAACACCCCACTTTCACCAATGGACAGATCATCCAAAATGAAAATAAATAAGGAAACACAAACTTTAAATGATACATTAAACAAGATGGACTTAATTGATATTTATAGGACATTCCACCCAAAAACAACAGAATACACTTTTTTCTCAAGTGCTCATGGAACATTCTCCAGGATAGATCATATCTTGGGTCACAAATCAAGCCTTGGTAAATTTAAGAAAATTGAAATCATATCAAGTATCTTTTCTGACCACAGCGCTATGCGACGCTATGAGATATCAATTACAGGAAAAAATCTGTAAAAACTACAAACACATGGAGGCTACACAATACACTACTTAATAAAGAAGTTATCACTGAAGAAATCAAAGGGGAAATCAAAAAATACCTAGAAACAAATGACAATGGAGACACGATGACCCAAAACTTATGGCATGCAGCAAAAGCAGTTCTAAGTAGGAAGTTTATTGCAATACAATCCTACCTTAAGAAACAGGAAACATCTCAAATAAACAACCTAACCTTGCACCTAAAGCAATTAGAGAAAGAAGAACAAAAAAACCCCAAAATTAGCAGAAGGAAAGAAATCATAAAAATCAGATCCGAAATAAATGAAAAACAAATGAAGGAAACAATAGCAAAGATCAATAAAACTAAAAGCTGGCTCTTTGAGAAGATAAACAAAATTGATAAACCATTAGCCAGACTCATCAAGAGAAAAAGGGAGAAGACTCAAATCAATAGAATTAGATATGAAAAATGAAAAAGAGGAAGTAAAAACTGACACTGCAGAAATACAAATGATCATGAGAGATTACTACAAGCAACTCTACGCCAATAAAATGGGCAACCTAGAAGAAATGGACAAATTCTTAGAAATGCACAACCTGCTGAGACTGAACCAGGAAGAAATAGAAAACATGAACAGACCAATCACAAGCACTGAAATTAAAACTGGGATTAAAAATCTTCCAACAAACAAAAGCCCAGGACCAGATGGCTTCACAGGTGAATTCTATCAAACATTTAGAGAAGAGCTAACACCTATCCTTCTCAAACTCTTCCAAAATATTGCAGAGGGAGGAACACGCCCCAACTCATTCTACGAGGCCACCATCACCCTGATACCAAAACCAGACAAAGATGTCACAAAGAAAGAAAACTACAGGCCAATATCACTGATGAACATAGATGCAAAAATCCTCAACAAAATACTAGCAAACAGAATCCAACAGCACATTAAAAGGATCATACATCATGATCAAGTGGGGTTTATTCCAGGAATGCAAGGATTCTTCAATATACACAAATCAATCAACATGATACACCATATTAACAAACTGAAGGAGAAAAACCTTATGATCATCTCAATAGATGCAGAGAAAGCCTTTGAGAAAATTTAACACCCATTTATGATAAATGCCCTGCAGAAAGTAGGCATAGAGGGAACTTTCCTCAATATAATAAAGGCCATATATGACAAGCCCACAGCCAACATCATCCCCAATGGTGAAAAACTGAAACCATTTCCACTAAGATCAGGAACAAGACAAGGTTGCCCACTCTCACCAGTATTACTCAACATAGTTTTGGAAGTTTTAGCCACAGCAATCAGAGAAGACAAAGAAATAAAAGGAATCCAAATTGGAAAAGAAGAAGTAAAGCTGTCACTGTTTGCAGATGACATGACACTATACATAGAGAATCCTAAAGATGCTACCAGAAAACTACTAGAGCTAATCAATGAATTTGGTAAAGTAGCAGGAAACAAAATTAATGCACAGAAATCTCTTGCATTCCTATAATGCAACTAATGATGAAAAACCTGAAATTGAAATTAAGAAAACACTCCCATTTACCATTGCAACAAAAAGAATAAAATATCTAGGAATAAACCTACCTAAGGAGACAAAAGACCTGTATGCAGAAAATTATAAGACACTGATGAAAGAAATTAAAGATGATACAAATAGATGGAGAGATATCCCATGTTCTTGGATTGGAAGAATCAACATTGTGAAAATGACTCTACTACCCAAAGCAATCTACAGATTCAGTGCAATCCCTATCAAACTACCACTGGCATTTTTCATGGAACTAGAACAAAAATTTAACAATTTGTATGGAAACACAAAAGACCCCGAATAGCCAAAGCAATCTTGAGAACAAAAAATGGAGCTGGAGGAATCAGGCTCCCTGACTTCAGGCTATACTACAAAGCTACAGTAATCAAGACAGTATGGTACTGGCACAAAAACAGAAATATAGATCAATGGAACAGGATAGAAAGTCCAGAGATAAACCCACGCACATATGGTCACCTTATCTTTGATAAAGGAGGCAAGCATATACAGTGGAGAAAAGACAGCCTCTTCAATAAGTGGTGCTGGGAAAACTGGACAGGTACATGTAAAAGTGTGAAATTAGAACACTCTCTAACACCATACACAAAAATAAACTCAAAATGGATTAATGACCTAAATGTAAGGCCAGACACTATCAAACTCTTAGAGGAAAACATAGACAGAACACTGTATGACATAAATCACAGCAAGATCCTTTTTGACCCAGCTCCTAGAGAAATGGAAATAAAAACACAAATAAACAAATGGGACCTAATGAAACTTAAAATCTTTTGCACAGCAAAGGAAACCATAAACAAGACCAAAAGACAACCATCAGAATGGGAGAAAATATTTGCAAATGAAGCAAGTGACAAAGGATTAATCTCCAAAATTTACAAGCAGCTCATGCAGCTCAATAAAAAAACAAACAACCCAATCCAAAAATGGGCAGAAAACCTAAATAGGCATTTCTCCAAAGAAGATATACAGATTGCCAACAAACACATGAAAGAATGCTCAACATCATTAATCATCAGAGAAATGCAAATCAAAACTACAATGAGATATCATCTCACACCGGTCAGAATGGCCATCATCAAAAGATCTAGAAACAATAAATGCTGGAGAGGGTGTGGAGAAAACGGAACCCTCTTGCACTGTTGGTGGGAATGTAAATTGATACAGCCACTATGGAGAACAGTATGGAGGTTCCTTAAAAAACTAAAAATAGAACTACCATATGACCCAGCAATCCCACTACTGGGCATATACCCTGAGAAAACCATAGTTCAAAAAGAGTCATGTACCAAAATGTTCATTGCAGCCCTATGTACAATAGCCAGGACATGGAAGCAACCTAAATGTCCATCGACAGATGAATGGATAAAGAAGATGTGGCACATATATACAATGGAATATTACTCAGCCATAAAAGGAAATGAAATGGAGTTATTTGTAGTGAGGTGGATGGAGTTAGAGTCTGTCATACAGAGTGAAGTAAGTCAGAAAGAGAAAACCAAATACAGTATGCTAACACATATATATGGAATCTAAGGAAAAAAAAAAAAGGTCATGAAGAACCTAGTGGCAAGATGGGAATAAAGACACACACCTACTGGAGAGTGGACTTGGGGATGTGGGGAGGGGGAGGGGTGGGCTGTAACGGAGTGGGGGAGTGGCATGGACGTGTATACACTACCGGGCATGGAGTGGATGGCTGGTGGGAGGCGGCCACGTGGCATGGGGGGATCATCTCGGTGCTTTGTGACCACCTGGAAGGGTGGGATGCGGGGGTTAGGGGGTGAGATGTGGGGGGGAGGAGATGTGGGGACGTGTGTGTATGTATGGCTGATTCACTTTGTTGTGGAGCAGGGACTGACACACCATTGTGGAGCAATTGTACTCCAGTAGAGATGTTAAAAAAAAAAAAGTATTAATCGTATACTGGAAGGGGCAGAAAATTTTTAAACTGTTCTCTTCTCCATTATAGTCATGATGCTTATCTTAATATTGAATGTATTTAAATAACTAATAAATTTTCCCACTCAGACAAAAAAAATGCACATGAACTATATCTCAATAAAAAAATAAAAATTTAAAATCACATAAAAGGAATAATAATAAGATTTTAAGTTGTGATTCAATCCAATCAAATCTCCCTTAAAATTTATGTGAGAATATATGTGTTATTTGAGAACAGTCACCACAGTGTTAGTCTCCCTAGATGCTTTAGTTAATATAATTGTGCAGCATCACAGAGGAAACAATGTAGACCCAGTATCTCTGGTCCCTCCTCTCTGAGATAAGCCAACAAGTCAAATGAGGGTCTGGTTCGCCCCTTAAATGGGGCAGCCCATCCATGGTCCCCCAAACACAACAGGGAACACACATTCATTTTTACAAAACATTAGTGAAGAGTCAGAAACAGTGGAAGACAACTGTCCTCTACAGAATGGTTCACTCTATTGCACTTGGGGTCCCGGGCTTGGGGTCCTGGGTTGAGTCAGTTTTCTGCCTCACTCTCACCTTCCTCACTAGCCATAGGCAGCTCAACTCTCAAGCCTAGGGTCAAGGAAAAATGACTCCAGTCTATTTCCTTACCCAGGTTTGTCCTAATCCCTGCATGAGCAATGTGATAATAACATTTCCTTCCAGGGAAAACCTCCCTCCACCACACCAAACTCCATGGGTTTGGTCTGGCCCCCTGACCACATAAGCCAGCACTTTGTGCCTGTAGCCAGTCTGCTGTCCTCAGGCTTCAAATCAGCATATATGGGAAACCAACAGCACAACCCAGGGACTACAAGAAGCTCAGACAATTCTTTTTTTTTTCAGTTATGTATACACTCTTTTCAGATTATTTTCCATTATAGGTTATTACAAGATTGACAATTCTTTTTAGTTCCACCTTTTCAGAAGTGCAGAATACCTGGGTTCGTTTTCCCATAGCAGCCACACATTCAAGCTCTGTGGAGAAATAACACATGGAGGATCCCAGTCACTCCCATCTCAATAGCGTATTGAGTTGGCCAATGCCCATCAGGGCTGCACCACACCTCGAGTGCTGGTCTCCCATGAAGTCTTTGCCTGGACAGCAGCCCCTGGTTCAGCCCCATCGCTGCTTCTGTAAATTGTGACTATAAGACTGTCACAATCAAGATCAAGGCCATCCCAGTGTAAGGCCATGACTGAAGGGGTCTGTGGCACACCATTTACTCAACTCTGAAATACAAAATGCACTTGTGGAATGGCACAAAAATGAACTGGCTTCATGTATTGAGGCAATTGGACTAATCGCTCCACAGTTCCTTCATCACTGAAGCCCAGTACGTGTCTCCCCATCTGTTACAACTCATCTCTTCTCTGTGTTCCTTGATACCTAAATTATGAAGCAGCACATTTTGCTTCGAATCAAACTCATTTGTGTCTGTATCTATTTTACCCTCTAGACTGAAGCTTTTTAAAGGTCTTCTTTGTTATCATTATTCATAGCACCTAGAAAAGAGGCTTGGACACTTGTAACAGTTCCTTAAATATACGTGGTATTGATTTATCTGACTCCTACTTCTCACTCCCATCCAAATTTATAAACAGAAAATAATGTGTTAGAAATGCTGTTTCCTTTTCCATCTCAGTGCTGAGATTCCACAGACTTGCCCACCTAAAGTCTGTGGCACTGCTATGGAAGGGGGAGATTGGGGGCCCTGGAGGGAAATGTACCAGAGGAGAACTCCCACAAAATTCATCTGTGTGGAAAGAAACGTGCTGATATTTTATCCAATCTAGCTGTATCAGTCGCCTATTACAAACAACCATCTCAAAACATAGTGGATTTAAATAACAGCCATATAATATTCCTCAGAGTTCTGTGGACTGGCCTCACCTGGGGTCACGCACACAGCCATAGTCAGTGAGGGGCAGCCGGCCTGGGAGGACCACAGTGGCCTGACTCACACGTCTGACTCTTGGTGATGGCTGTGGGCAAGAGCCCCGCTTCCCCTACAGTCATTCTCCTCCCTGTAGGTCAGGCCGGCTTCATTTCACAGGGCTCTCAGGGCTGCACCCTAAGAGGGTGAAGCTGCAATGTCCCTTAAGGCCTAGCCTCAGAAGTCTTCCAACGCCACACCTGCCACATTCTACTGGATTAAGCAAGTCACACAGCCAGCCCAGCAAAAGGGAGTGAATTGAAATAAAATTTACCTTTGGTGGAATGAGAGATCAAGTCACATTCTGAGCACAATACCAGGATGGAAGGAACATGTGGCTGTTACTCTACACACAGAGTGCCTCTGTGATACACCCAGACCCTGTGAAGCTCCAGAGCCTGGTGCCAACACAACAGCAGAGTCATACCTCCCGCTTCAGGTTTGGCTCAGCAAGGTCCATGACTCCTGGTCTCCCTAAGAGTCCCATTTCTCTAGAGTAGAAACCCCAAGAAGCCTTGCTTGGTTCTATTGTAAATGATGACAAACCACACAAAACTGGCACTTCCCTCTGTGGGCACAGACAAATCACATATTAGAACAAATTGCCATCAGCCACCTGCAATGACTTTGGGGCACAGTGAAAGGCCCTGTCCAGGAGATGTGCCAACACTCCCTGGGGCCTTCATCTTGGGGTAAATAAGGGCATCCTCTATCCCGGAATTAAGAGATCATCCTATGAGAAGGGGTCTGGGTGGATGCAGTTGCTTTCTTTTGACTTTCCCCAGATTTTCCGTATTTCCCTCTAGTACACAAAACAATCTTTAATGTGGCCTTTTCAGACCCTTCCCAGACCCAGATATCCAAGCCCAGCTCAATCTTCCAACTTATTGCCGACTGCCTCCCTCGTGAGCCTTTATTCAGCCTTGGAGATTTTTCAACAGTATTTCTTTGTCTTGTGCTGTGCATTCTACTGATTACTGTTTTCTTTACCAGTCAGGATGTCACCTCCCCGAGTAGGGCAGAACTCGGTGTGTAATTTTCCAGTATGCACTCTCAGGTTCACCTCCATCCTCAGTGCCTCCAGGTAGAGTCCAGTCTTCTCTGTGTCCTGGTCCCACCCAGCACCGTGTCTTGAAAAGACAGATGAGGTTTGACCATTGGCAGATCAGCTGAGTGACAAGATCAGCTTCCATGTATGCAAAATGAGTTGACACTGACATTTGGAGATTTAGAGGGGTAGCCTGCACTCAACGGAGAGCCTGGCAAGTAGGTAAGCACACAGGCAACAGTAGCTGCTAGCAGCCCCAGCGATAGCAGCACTAGTAGTCGTATTGAAACACAGTTCTGTCCTAACAAACCTACCAGCCTCCATGTCAGGCATTCTTACTCTGTCACTCCATCTCCCTCTCCTCACTAGAAATTAGAACACCTGCCCTCCCGTCTCTACCAGTACGTGCTATTTCCTCCTTTTCTCCAAATCATCCAGGGTAGAAAAATTTTACCAATTAAACCAATTCCCCACTGAGCGCTCTTGCTCTCTTTCTGTTTGGGTCTCTGGACACTGAATCTGATTTTTACCTAACTCTTGGGTCATGCTCTGGTTACTGGGAACGTACACTTTGGATTCTGATCAGATGATAAGCTGTAAAGAGGTCTGCTTATCTCCTAGAGCTTTTCTTTCATTATCCCCTAACCTCTCTTCTGCTCTATTTCTTTTTCTTTTTTTCCATTATTTTTCACAAAACCCTGACTAGGCTCCTTCATATATAAAGCATTGCAAATAAAAAGATTGGCACTATTCCTTCCCTCAAAGAGTTCACAGTCTGAAGGGTGAGGCCAAAAAGTAATTACATCACAAGAAGTTAAATAATGGGGCAGAGAAATCCATGGGAATCCAGAGAAGAGGTATCTACTGAGTTTGGGGGCAAGTGGAATCTAGTGCTTCTCAGAGGACTTGTGTTTTCAAAGTACAGCAGTGTTTTTTCTCAGTAAAAATAAAAATGAAAGACCGATTGAGTCAATCCTTATGTCTCCATCCTTTGCTTATTCTTTTTTTTTAAAAAAAAGCTTTGTATAATTCACATAACATAAAATTCACAGTTTTAAAGTGTACTATTAAATGGATTTTATTATATTCACAGAATTATGCAACCATCACCAAAATCTAAATTTAGAATATTTTCATCACACCCAAATTAATTCTGTACACATTACAAGTCACTTCTCGTTCTGCCCCACCACCCAACCCCTGGCAACAATTAATCTACTTTATGTCTTTATAAGTTTGCTTATTCTGGACATTTCATATGAATGGAATCATATAATATTTGATCTTTTATGACTGACTTCCTTCACTTAACATTGTGTTCACAATTTTTATCTGTTAGCAGGGTCAAAACTTTTTTTTGAACTTTCATTTATTTATTATTTTTTAATATTTTTTTAACATCTTTATTGGAGTATAATTGCTTTACAATGGTGTGTTAGTTTCTGCTGTATAACAAAGTGAATCAGCTATATATATACATATATCCCCATATTCCCTCACTCTTGTGTCTCCCTCTCACCCTCCCTATCCCACCCCTCTAGGTGGACACGAAGCACTGAGCTGATCTCCCTGTGCTATGAGGCTGCTTTCCACTAGCTATCTATTTTATATTTGGTAGTGTATATATGTCCATGGCACACTCTCACTTCATCCCAGCTTACCCTTCCCTCTCCCTGTGTCCTCAAGTCCATTCTCTATGTCTGCGTCTTTATTCCTGTACTGCCCCTAGGCTGTTCAGAACCTTTTTTTTTTTTAAGATTCCAGGTATATGTGTTAGCATACAGTATTTGTTTTTCTCTTTCTGACTTACTTCACTCTGTATGACAGACTCTAGGTCCATCCACCTCACTATAAGTAACTCAATTTCGTTTCCTTTTATGGCTGAGTAATATTCCATTGTATATATGTGCACATCTTCTTTATCCATTCCTCTGTTGATGGACACTTACATTGCTTCCATGTTATGGCTATTGTAAATAGAGCTGCAGTGAACATTGTGCTACATGACACTTTTTGAATTATGGTTTTCTCAAGATATATGCCCAGCAGTGAGATTCATCGGTTGTATGGTAGTTCTATTTTTAGTTTTTTAAGGAACCTCCATACTGTTCTCCATAGTGGCTGTATCAATTTACATTCTCACCAACAGTGCAAGAGGGTTCCCTTTCCTCCACACCCTCTCCAGTATTTATTGTTTGTAGATTTTTTGATGGCAGCCATTCTGACTGGTGTGAGGTGATACCTCATTGTAGTTCTGATTTGCATTTCTCTAATGATGAGTGATGTTGAGCATCCTTTCATGTGTTTGTTAGCAATCTGTATATCTTCTTTGGAGAAATGTCTATTTAGGTCCTCTGTGCATTCTTGGATTGGGTTGTTTTTTTGATATTGAGCTGCATGAGCTGCCTGTATATTTTGGAGGTAAATCCTTTGTCAGTTGCTTCGTTTGCAAATATTTTCTCACATTCTGAGGGTTGTCTTTTCCTCTTGTTTATGGTTTCCTTTGCTGTGCAAAAGCTTTTAAGTTTCATTAGGTCCAATTTGTTTATTTTTGTTTTTATCTCCATTTCTCTAGGAGGTGGGTCAGAAAGGATCTTGCTGTGATTTCTGTCATAGTGTTCTGCCTATGTTTTCCTCTAAGAGTTTGATAGTGTCTGGCCTTACATTTAGGTCTTTAATCCATTTTGAGTTTATTTTTGTGTATGGTGTTAAGGAGTGTGCTAATTTCCTTCTTTTACATGTACCTGTCCAGTTTTCCCAGCATCAATTACTGAAGAGGCTGTCTTTTCTCCATTGTATATTCTTGCCTTCATTATCAAAGATAAGGTGACAATATGTGTGTGGGTTTATCTCTGGGCTTTCTATCCTGTTCCATTGATTTATATTTCTATTTTTGTGCTGGTACCATACTGTCTTGATTACTGTAGCTTTGTAGTATAGTCTGAGCCTGATTCCTCCAGCTCCGTTTTTGTTTCTCAAGATTGCTTTGGCCATTCGGGGTCTTTTGTGTTTCCATATAAATTGTGAAATTTTTTGTTCTAGTTCTCTGAAAAATGCCCTTGGTAGTTTGAGAGGGATTGCACTGAATCTGTAGATTGCTTTGGGTAGTAGAGTCATTTTCACAATGTTGATTCTTCCAATCCAAGGACATGGTGTATCTCTCCATCTATTTGTATCATCTTTAATTTCTTTCATCAGTGTCTTATAGTTTTCTGCATACAGGTCTTTGTCTCCTTAGGTTAGGTTTATTCCTAGGTATTATATTCTTTTTGTTGCAATGGCAAATGGGAGGGTTTCCTTAATTTCTCTTTCAGATTTTTCATTATTAGTGTATGAAAATGCAAGAGATTTCTCTGCATTAATTTTGTATCCTGCTATTTTAACAAATTGATTGATTAGCTCTAGTAGTTTTCTGGTAGCATGTTTCAGATTCTCAGTATAGTATCATGTCATCTGCAAAATGTGACAGCTTTACTTCTTCTTTTCCAATTTGGATTCCTTTTATTTCTTTGTCTTCTCTGATTGCTGTGGCTAAAACTTCCAAAACTATGTTGAGTAATAGTGGTGAGCGTGGGCAACCTTGTCTTTTTCTGATCTTAGTGGAAATGGTTTCAGTTTTTCACCATTGAGAACGATGTTGGCTGTGATTTTGTCATATATGGCCTTTATTATGTTGAGGTACGTTCCCTCTATGCCTACTTTCTGGAGGATTTTTATCATAAATCGGTGTTGAATTTTGTCAAAAGCTTTTTCTGCATCTATTGAGATGATCATATGGTTTTTCTCCTTCAGTTTGTTAATATGGTTTATCACATTGATTGATTTGCGTATATTGAAGAATCCTTTCTTTCCTGGGATAAACCCCACTTGATCATGGTGTATGATCCTTTTAATGTGCTGTTGGATTCTGTTTGCTAGTATTTTGTTGAGGATTTTTGCATCTATGTTCATCAGTGATATTGGCCTGTAGTTTTCTTTTTTTAAGACATCTTTGTCTGGTTTTGGGATCAGGGTGATGGTGGTCTCAAAGAATGAGTTGAGAGTGTTCCTCTGCTATATTTTGGAAGAGTTTGAGAAGAGTAGATGTTAGCTCTTCTCTAAATGTTTGATAGAATTCACCTGTGAAGCCATCTGGTCTGGGCTTTTGTTTGTTGGAAGATTTTTAATCAGTTTCAATTTCAGTGCTTGTGATTGGTCTGTTTATATTTTCTATTTCTTCCTGGTTCAGTTTCAGAAGGTTATGCTTTTCTAAGAATTTGTCCATTTCTTCCAGGTTGTCCATTTTATTGGCATATAGTTGCTTGTAGTAATCTCCCATGATCCTTTGTACTTCTGCAGTGTCAGTTGTTACTTCACCTTTTTCATTTCTAATTCTGTTAACTGTAGTCTTCTTTTTCTTCTGGATTAGTCTGGTTAATAGTTTATCAATTTTATTTATCTTCTCAAAGAACAAGCTTTTAGTTTTATTGATCTTTTCTATCATTTCCTTCATTTCTCTTTCATTTATTTCTGATCTGATTTTTATGATTTCTTTCCTTCTGCTAACTTTGGAGTTATTTTGTTCTTCTTTCTCTTAATGCTTCAGGTGTAAGTTTAGGTTGTTTATTTGAGATGTTTCTTGTTTCTTAAGGTAGGATTGTATTCCTGTAAACTTTCCTCTTAGAACTACTTTTGCTGCATCCCATAGGTTTTGGGCCTTCGTGTTTTCATTGTCAATTGTTTCTAAGTATTTTTTGATTTCCTCTTTGATTTCTTCAGTGATCTCTTGGTTATTTAGCAGTGTATTGTTTAGCCTCCATGTGTTTGTATTTTTTACAGATTTTTTTCCTGTAATTGATATCTAGTCTCATAACGTTGTGGTTGGAAAAGATATTTGATACAATTTCAATTTTCTTAAATTTACCAAAGCTTGATTTGTGACCCTAGATATGATGTATCGTGGAGAATGTTCCATGAGCACATGAGAAGAAAGTATTCTGTTTTTGGATGGAATGTCCTATCAATATCAATTAAGTCCATCTTCTTTAAAGTGTCATTTGAAGCTTGTGTTTCCTTAATTATTTTCATTTTGGATGATCTGTCCATTCGTGAAAGTGGGCTGTTAAAGTCCCCTATTATGACTGTGTTACTGTTGATTTCCCCTTTTATGGCTGTTAGTATTTGCCTTATGTGCTGAGGTGCTCCTATGTTGGGTGCATAAATATTTAGAATTGTTATATCTTCTTCTTGGATTGATCCCTTGATCATTATGTAGTGTTCTTCTTTGTCTCTTGTAATAGTCTTTATTTTAAAGTCTATTTTGTCTCTTATGAGAATTGCTAGTCCAACTTTCTTTTGATTTCCTTTTGCATGGAATATCTTTTTCCACCCATTCACTTTCAGTTTGTCTGTGTTCCTAGGTCTGAAGTGGGTCTTTTGAAGACAGCATATATATGGGTCTTGTTTTTGTATCCATTCAGCCAGTCTATGTCTTTTGGTTGGAGCATTTAATCCATTTACATTTAAGGTAATTATCGGTATGTATGTTCCTATCCCCATTTCCTTAATTATTTTGGGTTTGTTTTGGTAGGTGTCTTCCTTCTCTTGTGTTTCCTGCCTAGAGAAGGTCCTTTAGCATTTGTCGTAAAGCTGGTTTGGTGGTGCTGAATTCCCTTAGCTTTTCCTTGTCTGTAAAGGTTTTAATTTCTCCGTTGAATCTGAATGAGATCCTTGCTGGGTAGAGTAATCTTGGATGTAGGTTTTTACCTTTCATCCCTTTAAATATGTCCTGCTACTCTCTTCTGGCTTGCAGAGTTTCTGCTGAAAGATCAGCTGTTAACCTTATGGGGATTCCCTTGTATGTTATTTGTTGCTTTTCCCTTGCTGCTTTTAAATTTTTTTCTTTGTATTTAATTTTTGATAGTTTGATTAATATGTGCCTTGGCGTGTTTCTCCTTGGATTTATCCTGTATGGGACTCTCTGTGCTTCCTGCACTTGACTGACTATTTCCTTTTCCATATTAAGGATGTTTTCAACTTTAATCTCTTCAAATATTTTCTCAGTCCTTTTCTTTTTCTCTTCTTCTTCTGGGATGCCCTATAATTCAAATGTTGGTGCATTTAATGTTGTTGCAGAGGTCTCTGAGACTGTCTTCAATTCTTTTCATTCTTTTTTCTTTATTCTGCTCTGCAGTAGTTATTTCCACTATTTTATCTTCCAGGTCACTTTTCCATTCTTCTGCCTCAGTTATTCTGCTGTTGATTTCTTCTAGAGAATTTTTCATTTCATTTATTGTGTGTTCATCATTGTTTGTTTGCTCTTTAGTTCTTCTAGGTCCTTATTATACCTTTCTTGTATTTTCTCCATTGTATTTCCAAGATTTTGGATCATCTTTGCTATCATTATTCTGAGTTCTTTTTCAGGTAGACTGCCTATTTCCTCTTCATTTGTTTCATCTGGTGGGTTTTTACCTTGCTCCTTCATTGGCTGTGTTTTTCTCTGTCTTCTCATTTTGCTTAACTTACTGTGTTTTCGGTCTCCTTTTCGCAGGCTGCAGACTCATAGCTCCCATCGTTTTTGGTGTCTCCCCCCAGTGGGTAAGTTTGGTTCAGTGCATTGTATAGACTTCATGGTGGAGGGAACTGTTGCCTGTGTTCTGGGCTGGATCTTGTCTTTCTGGTGGGCAGAGCCACATCCAGTGGTGTGTTTTGGGGTGTTTGTTTGTGAACTTATTATGATTTTGAGCAGCCTCTCTGTTAATGGGTGGGTTTGAGTTCCTGTCTTGCTAGTTGTTTGGCATGTAGGGTCCAGCACTGGAGTTTACAGTCATTGAGTGGAGCTGGGTCTTAGCATTAAGACAGAGATCTCTGGGAGAGCTCTTGCCAATTGATATTAAATGTGACTGGGAGGTCTCTCGTGGACAAATGTCCTGAACTTGGCTCTCCCACTTCAAAGGCTCAGGCCTGACACCTGGCCAGAGCACCAAGACCCTGTCAGCCACATGGCTCAGAAGAAAAGGGAGAAAAAAAGAAAGAAAGAAAAAAATAAAATAAAATAAAAACTATTAAAATAAAAAAATTGAAAAAATTATTAAAATTTTTAAAAAGTAATAAGAAAAAAAGAGAGCAACCAAACCAGTAAACAAATCTACCAATGATTACAAGCACTAAAAACCGTAGTAAACAAAAAAAAAAAGTACAAACAGAACCCTAGGACAAATATTAAAAGCAAACCTATACAGCCAAAATCACAGAAAGAAACATATACATACACACTCACAAAGAGAGAAAATGGAAAAAAATATATATATCTATATATATTAAAAAAAGGAAGAGAGCAACCAAATCATTAAACAAATCTACAAATAATAATAAACTCTAAATACTAAACTAAGATAAACATAAAACCAGAAACAAATTAGATGCAGAAAGCCAACCCCAAGTCTACAGTTGCTCCCAAAGTCCACCGCCTCAATTTTAGGATGATTTGTTGTCTATTCAGGTATTCTGCAGATTCAGGGTACATCAAATTGATTGTGGAGATTTAATCCACTGCTCCTGAAGCTGGATGGAGAAATTTCCCTTTCTCTTCTTTGTTTGCACAACTCCTAGGGTTCAGCTTTGGATTTGGCCCCGCCTCTGCATGTAGGTCCCCTTCTGGCATCTGTTTTTCACCCAGACAGGAGAGGGTTAAAGGAGCAGCTGATTAGGGGGCTCTAGGTCACTCAGGACAGTGGGATGGAGTGGTATGGAATGTGGGGCAAGCCTGCAGCGGCAGAGGCCGGCATGACATTGCTCCAGCCTTAGGCATGCCGTGTGATCTCCCGGGGAAGTTGTCCCTGGATCACAGGACCCTGGCAGTGGCAGGCTGCACAGACTCCAAGGAGGGGAGATGTGGATAGTGACCTGTGCTTACACACAGGATTCTTGGTGGCTGCAGCAGCAACCTTAGCATTTCATGCTCATCTCTGGTGTCTGTGCTGATAGCCGTCACTCATGCCCATCTCGAGCTCATTTAGGCAGTGCTCTGAATCCCCTTGCACCCCGAAACAATGGTCTCTTGCCTCTTTGGCAGGTCCAGAATTTTTCCCAGACTCCTTCCTAGCTAGCTGTGGTGCACTGGCCCCCTTCAGTCTGTGTTCACGCAACCAACCCCAGTCTTCTCCCTGGGATCTGAAATCTGAAGCCCAAGCCTCAGCTCCCACCACCCTGGCAGGTGAGCAGACAAGCCTCTCAAGCTGATGAGTGCTGGTTGGCACTGATCTTCTGTGTGGGAATCTCTCCGCTTTGCCCTGTGCACCCCTGTTGCTGCGCTCTCCTTTGTGGCTATGAAGCTTCCACCCTGTCCAGCCCCTGTCTCCACCAGTGAAGGGTCTTCTTATTGTGTGGAAACTTTTCCTCCTTCATAGCTCCCTCCCAGAGGTGCAGGTCCCATCCCTATTCTTTTGTCTGTTTTTTCTTTTCCCCTACCCAGGTACATGGGGAGTTTCTTGCCTTTTGGGAAGTCTGAGGTCTTCTGCCAGCATTCAGTAGGTGTTCTGTAGGAGTTGTTCCGCATGTAGATGTATTTTTGATGTATTTGTGGGGAGGAAGGTGATCTCCACGTCTTACTCCTCTGCCATCTTGAAGGTCCCCCAAAATGTTTTCTTTTTTTATTGCTGTATTAGTGTTCTATTACTGTCATAAAAATCACTGCAAATTTAATGAGTTAAAACAACACAAATTTATTATCTTACAGTCCTATAGGTTAGAGGGCTGACATAGGTCTCATTGGATTAAAATCAAGGCGTCAGCAGACTGCCTTCCTTTCTGGAGGCTCTAAGGGAACACCCATTTCCTGACCTTTTCCAGCTTCTATGGTCGGCCTGCATTCCTTGGCTGGTGGCCCCTTCCTCCACCACCAAACCCAGCAATGTTGCATCTCTCTGATTATTCTTCCATAGTCACATCTCACTCCAACTCTCTTCTGACTCCCTCTTCCACTTTTAAGGTGAGTACCTTGAGGGTGATTATATTAGACCCATCCACATAATCCAGAATAATCTTGCCATCAAGATCCTTAACTTAATCTCATATGTAAAATCCCTTTGCCATGTAAGATAAGATATTCAGTTCACAGGTTCTTTGAATTAAGACATGCATATATTTGGGGCAGGGACATTATTCTGTCTTATACAATTGTCAAGTAAATTTGCCATATTTTATTTATCAATTCATCATTTGATGGACAATTTGTTGTTCCCACTTTTATATATATTATAACAAATGCTGCCATGAACATTTGTATACAAGTTTTTGTGTGGGCATGTTTTCAATTCTCTTTGATATACACCTAGGAGTAGAAATTCTGGGTCATATGGCAACTCTGTGTTTAACATTTTGAGTAACTGCCAAACTGTCCTGTAGACTCAGATATGACAGAGATGTTAGAGTTATCAGACAGACAATTTTAAATAGCTATCAGATAAGGAATTTAAATAGTTTAAAAATAAAAATATTTAAAATAATCATATTAATAAGATTTATATATATTGAGAATTCAAAAGTTGTAAAGTAGACAACATACAAGAACAGATGAACAATATATGCAAGGATGGAAACTCTAGAAAAAATTTTTAAAAAATGCTAAAATCAAGATCACACTAACAGAAATGAAAAATGCCTTGGATGGGCTCATTAGTAGATTGGATATGAACAATACCAGATAGAATCAGTGAGCTTGAGATAGCCAATAGAAGTGTCCTCAAGTGAGATACAAAGAAAAAAAATTTAAAGAATAAAAAAAATGAGAGAGAACATAACATCCTAAAACTGTGGGACAGTTTCAAAATGTATAAATACGTATAATTGGAATACCAGAAAGAGAATGCAATAGAAGAAATATTTGTAGTGGCTAAGAACTTGTTAAAAAATAATGGTAGGTGCAAAACCATAGAAACAGGAAGCATACTGAGTGGGACAATCACCTAAAAACAAAACAAAACAAAAGCAAGCAAAAGGCCTAGACATAGCTTCATATTCTAACTGCAGACAAAGAAAACCTTCAATGAAGCCAGAGGGGAAAAAGTCACCCTACCTTTAGAAAAACGAGAGTAAGAATTACAAGAAGAGAGTGGAGTGAAAAATTTAAAGTGTTGAAAAATAAAAAGTCCCACGTAGAATTTTATATTCAGAGAAATTATTCCTCAAAAATGAAGAAGAAATACTTTTCCAGACAAACAAAAACTGAGATCATTTATCACTTATAGACATGCCCTGAAAAAAATGTTAAAATTTCTTCAAGCAGAAGGAAAAGTATATAGGTCAGAAATGTGGGTCTACATAAAGACAGGAAAAGCACTGAAGCTGAAATAAATGAAAATTTTTAATTTTCTTATTCCTCAATGATCTAAAAGATAACCCTATATAAATAATAGTAACAATGCATTGGGTGATTATAGCATATGGATAGTAAAATGAATGGCAGCAATGTCATAAAATAATTTGGGTTTGCCTAATGTTCTTTCACCATTAGAGTGAGATTAGGCACTTTGGGGAAGAATGTCACAAGTGAGGTGCCTTTCCCACTCCTCCACATCAGTGGGCACATGTTATCCACATGACATCACTTGGTCACTTGAGTAAGGTGCTTTCTGGTAGGTTTCTCCATGAAAAGTTTCTGTGTTTCTTTTTCTTTTTCTATTCTTTGGAAGCAAGACACTGAGTACAGCCCACAATCAGTGGAAGGGGAATGAAAGCTCATCTTTTGGAGAGCGGAGTATCTACATACATTATCTGGAATTCTTTTAAAAAGAAAAAATGTCCCTTGGTAGCTGATTTTTATTTGTTCCATTCCTTTTAGTTTGTTTCTCCTTTACTGCCTTCTCTGAGTTTATTTGGATAATTTTTATGATTCCTTTCTAACTCCTCTATTAACTTATTTATATTCCTTTTTTAATAGCTTTTAGTAGTTGCCTGAGGGTTTAAAATATACATTTTAAAATAATCTGTTAAATTACTAAATGTATTTATTTATTATTAAATTAAATCCATTAAATGTATTACACCTTCAAACACATTGTTCATAAAGTCCTTTATAACAGTACGTCTCCCGTTCTTTCTTCTCATGGTTTGTTCTTGTGGTCACACATTTCATTTGTACAAGTGTGATAAACACATAATGTGTGTTATTAAAAGCATGTAAAGTTAACACTTTAAACAGCTTATTTTAGGACAATTTAAAATTAGAAAAAATTTCTCTCACCTTTATTTATTTCATTTCTGATGCTCTATTTCTTTGTGTGGATCCAGGTTTCTAGCCTATACCATATACCTTCCACCTGAAGAACTTCCTTTAACTTTTTTTGTAGAGTAGGTCTGATTGCAATGAATTCTCTTGGTTTTTGTTTGTCTAATAATATCTTTATTTCCCCATATATTTTTAAATAACCTTATTGAGATACAATTTACATACCATAAAGTTCACCTATTAAAAGTGAACAATAGTTTTTAGTATATTTACAGTGTTTTGTAACCATCTCCATAGTCTAATTTTTAAGCATTTTCATTCTCTCCTGAAGAAACTTTGTACTTCCTAATTGTCCCTCCCACCCTCCCTCTCTTTGGCTCTCCCCACTAGTTCTAGGCAACCACAAATCTTCCTCTGTCTCTACAGATTTGCCTGTTCTAGTTATTTCACATAAATGGGATCATAAAATATGCAGTGTCTTTTGATTGACTTACTTCACTTAGCATAATGTTTATGGGGTTCATCCAATTCACAGCAGTACTTCATTCCTTGTTATTGCCAAATAGTATTCCATTACGGATATATCACATTTTTCTTATCCATTCATCAGTGGATGGACATTTGATTTATTTCCACTTTTTGGCTATTATGAATAATGTTCCTATAGACCTTAATGTTTAGGTTTCTGTGTTGATACATGGTCTCATTTCTTAGGATAGGAATTTCCAGTTCATATAATAACTATATTAGGATTTTGAAGAACTGCAAAACTGTTCACAAAATGGCTGAAACATTTTACATTCCCATCATCAATGTATAAGGGTTGCAATTTCTCTAGATCTTCTCTAGCACTTGCTTTGTCTATCTTTTTTATTTTAGCTGGTGGGTGTGAAGTTGTATGTCGTGGCTTTGATTTGCACTTCCCTAATTAGTAATGATATTGAGCATCTTTCTATCCTTAATAACTACTCATGTATATTATTGGAGAAATGTCTATTCAAATACTTTGCCCATTTTTTATTTTGGTTTTTAATCTTTCCTTTATTGAATTGTAAGCTTTTATCCTATATTCTGGACATAAGTCCATTCACAGATGTATGGCTGACAAATATTTTTCCCAGTCTGTAGGTTTTCTTTTCTCCTTCCTGATGATGTCTTTTAAAACACAATAGTTTTTAATTTTGGAGAAGTCCAACTTATCTATATTCTTTTTTTTTTTTAATTTTATTTATTTATTTTTGGCTGTGTTGGGTCTTCGTTTCTGTGCGAAGGCTTTCTCTAGTTGTGGCACGCGGGGGCCACTCTTCATCACGGTGCGCAGGCCTCTCACTATCGCGGACTCTCTTGTTGCAGAGCACAGGCTCCAGACGCGCAGGCTCAGTAGTTGTGGCTCACGGGCCTAGTTGCTCCGTGGCATGTGGGATCCTCCCAGAACAGGGCTCAAACCTGTGTCCCCTGCATTAGCAGGCAGATTCTCAGCCACTGCGCCACCAGGGAAGCCCCTATCTATATTCTTTATCACTTGTGTTTTGAGGGTTATATCATTGTGTAAACCAAGATAATAAAGATACAGTCCTGTGTGTTTTTCTAAAATTTTTAACGTTTAGCTCTTACATTTAGGTGGAAGGTCCACTTTGTGTTAATTTTTGTATTTTGTATCATTGTCTGATTTAGGTATCAGTGTAATACTGACCTCATAGTATCAGTAGGAAAATGTTCACACTTTTCTATTTTCTGGAAGAGTAAGTAAAGATTTGGTGTTCATTCTTCTTTAAATGTTTAATAGAATTTACCTGTGAAGTTAACTGGCCCTTGGGCTTTACTTTTTGAGGAGTTTTTAAATTATTAATTCTATCTCTTTACTTGTTATTGGTCATTTAATATTTTATATTTCTTCTTGATTCAATTTCAGTAATTTGTGTCTTTCTAGGAGTTTGTTCATTTCCTCTAAGTTATCTAATTTTTTGGTGTCAGTTGCTCAAAGTATCCACTTGTAGTCCATCATATTTTTCTAAGATTGGTAGTGATGTCCCCTCTTAATTCCTGATTTTAGTCATTTGCACCTTCTCATCTTCAAACGTTTAGCTAAAGGTTTGTCAGTTTCATTGATCTTACAAAAGAACCAACTTTTTTTGGTTCCTGTTGTCTATTGTCTTTTTTTCTCTATTGCAGAGATGTCTATTTCTCCTGCAGTGAGAAGCCTGTGCTATTACTCCTCACTGAATGCAGTCTTGGGAATTCATGCAGTTCTGTTCACCAGGACTGTAATTTTATCTTGCTCTTTTGACACTCTCTTACCCTGTCCCCTCATAGAGCTTCTGGCCTTCTGCATCTATTTTTATCACACCTAGCTGTTAGATTTCACAGATTGCTAGCTAATTACTGTATTGTCTTTAACATTGCTCTGGAGCACACAGAACAATGATTCTGGAGCACACAGATTGCTCTACAATCTGATCAAGTTGAATCCACCCCCTTGGCAGGAGCAGAGAATTACCAGTCTTTGAGGCTTTCTCCCCTCTCCCCTGGGGAGGATCTCTGCACTGTGGTGCAAACCTCGGGGGATGAGAGGGAGTTTTGCTCTTTGCTGGCTGCTTCACACAGATCCCCTCTATGTAGCAAGAACTATGTGAAATGGGAAGTGAAGTGCAGGAGAGGCACTGGTGCTGTGACCCAACTTCTGCCAAACCGCCCAGCCTGACCAGAGAAGATGGAATGAACCAATGTCTCCTGGCTGCTGAGTCACCCTGGAATAGGTCTTCTGCCTTAGGAAGCTGGTGGGGAGAGAGCTTCCACTCAACTGCCCAGCCCACTGAAGCAGCTCTCCTGTAACACAGAGCTTGGAGGAAAAGGGGACTCTACTCTTCACCAGCTGTCTTCCCCAGGATACCAGGAGTTGGGAATGGGGAAACCGGAACCACCCAGATGCTGGTACTCACTTGATACAGGCCTTTCTTAGCATGGGGCTGTGAAAAAATGGCATCTTCCAGTGTTCAACAGCTGCCAAAACCACCTAAGATAGCTTTTCTACAGGGAGTGGGGGAGGATGGGAACTGCCACTCAGCTTCAAATGTCATGGGAACAGTTGTTCCACAAGGCAGAGCTAAGGAAAATGAGTAGAATCACTAGTTCCTATGTCATAGCCTCTCACTGTTCTTGCTATGTTTACACAGATTTTATTGCATAAGTGGTTCTCCATTTGTTGTAAGCCCTTTGATCAATCCCCAAAGACTCTGAGTGATTGTCTTTGCTAATTTTACCAATTTAATATATGCGTCTCCAAGAGATAGGTCTCCCTGTGCCCCTCACACCACTATAATTTGTCTTCAGCATGCTTTTCTTAAGACACCTTTTAATAAAGTAAGATTTATAAAAGCCAGCAGCATTTGAAAGAACATTTTTAATGTTACTATATAAAGCCTTTATCTCATCCTTCAGGGCCAATGCTTCTGGCATGTATTTGCCTAAATTGTTAAAATTCCCCCAACCCAACCACCCCTCGCACACACACACTCCCAATATTTGTAAGCTCTTGTGCCGTATTCCTTATGTAATTTGAGTCTTCTCCAGCTTCAGCTGTGGTCTCTCTCCATTTAAGATGTAATAATTAGCAGAGCCAATCATGCCCTGCCAACATTTCTTTTATATGAACTGGATATTGTGTGAGTAAAACCAATTTTTTATTTTATTTTATTTTTCACAGTGCAGCACTGAGAACTTAGAATACTTCTGCTAGCTACTCTTACACTTTTTTTTTCGTGTCTACTTTTAAGATAGCCAACCTGCAATTTTTTTAAAAATCTTTACTCTGTTATTATTTTCCATAGGGTTTAGTACAATCCCCCAAAGATACGGTTATTCACTGGCAAAAAAAAAAAAAAAAAAAAAAAATCTAACTTGTTTGAATGGATTTCTAAAAATGTATTTCTCGAGTTGTTGTATTTCTCAGTGTCTCAGTTTGTTAGGACTGCAACAACAAAGTATCACAAACTAGCTTAAAAAACAGAAATGTATTGTCTTACAGTTCTGATATCTAGAAGTTCTAGGCCAAGGTGCAGCAGGGCTGGTTCTTCTGAGGGCTATGGGAGGGAATCTGTTTCACACCTCTCTCCTAGCTCCTAGTGGTTTGCTGGCAATCTTTGGCATGACATGACTTCTAGAAGCATCGCTCCCATCTCTACTCCTTTTTTTTTTTTTTTCACATTTTCCCCCCTGTGTGCTATCTGTGTCTAAATTTTCCCATTTTATAAGAACACCAGACATATTGCATTAGGGGCCCACCCTCTCCAGTATGACCTCATCTTAAATAATTATATCTGAAACCATCCTGTTTCCAAAGAAGATCACAATCAGAGTTACTGGTGTTTAAAACTTCAGCATGTGATTTTCGGTTTGGGGAGAGACAAAATTCAAGCCATAACACTCAGCAACTTAATTTATATGTTTTCCTAGCTTAGTTTATATTATTTTCCAGGTCATTAACTTACTTAATATCAATAAAAAAACTAAATGTGAGGAAACAGAGGAGTAATGGAAAAAAAAGTGTTAATCCCACTGAATTTTCACTATAGTAAGATCCCCTCTGAACAGATTAAAGAAAATCAAATAGAACACCCAGTTCGTCTGTGCCTTTGGATAGATGTCTTGTACATCCTTGAAATCTATGTGTTGATGTGGGAATTGAAAAGGAAAAGGTTTTACCAGAGGCATCACTGGGTTTTATCTCAAAGCAAACACTGCCCACATGTAAGGAGAATTTTCACAATTCACAGGGATTGTGACCTAATTAACTAATCATAATATTATAAAGTCCCTACTTCTCCCTTTTAATGAGCTCAGAAAATCCACTCAGGTTGTGCATTACCAAGTGAGTTTACATTGATAAATTGATCATATAACTGTTAAGTTTCTTCTCGTCCCTTCCTCTTTGTCTTCTTTAAATACAAATACATCCTCCAGTTTACAGAGGTGGAGAAAACTCACCTCCCTTTATTTCCTACTAAGCCAGATATAAAACCTGGTAAAAATGCAAGGAAAACTACTTGACAATATGGAAAATAAACACAAGCAGGTAAATCAGAGAAGAACATAAGAATATGAGAACCACCAAAAACAGTAAATTCAGTAATTTTCGCTTCTGGTATCCCTAGCCTGAACTCAACACAGCCCAAAACTTGGAAGTGACCACTACAGTGTAGACATAGTGAGATACAGAAGAAACCCTTTAATTTTGGCTGGTGGAGCAGAAAAGGGACCCTTCAAACTCAGAGACAATGAGAGGAATCACTGGGGGTGATGGGTGTTTCTCTTTTTCTTTATTCTCTCTCATACCCAATGCAGCAGTGACCCACAGTGGGTTTCCAATGTGCCAGTGGTGATGGAAAGATTGGAGAGGAACCACAGTGTCAGGGAGGAAGACATTTTCTTATGCCCTTCTAGGTTCTTCTGGCTGGTCTAAGAATTAAATTGATATGAGACAGATTAACTGGAGAAAATCAAATAAAAATTTAATAACATGTGTACATGGGAAAGATCCAGGAGAACTAAGTAACTTGACCAAATGGTTAAAGCCTTAACCTTAAATACCATCCTCAGCTAAAGACAAAAAAGATGTTGAGGGTGGGGAAAGTCAGTTATGGGAGATGACCAGGAAAACCAAAAGTAAACAAGGGTGATTGTGATGCAGATTTAAGTCACTACCTTCTCCATTGATTGATAAGGGTTTCTAGAGATCTGGTCATCCTCCTCTTCCAGGTACAGAGTGGTAGACATCCTTACAATGGAGATTCCCCTTACAAATATACATGTTTCTTACAAAAGGGCAATTCCTACTTGGTTTTCAGAGCTCTTTCTGAGTCTGCTGTTTCTCAGAAAATAACCAGCTTAAAACAATTAATATGCCGAAGAGACATTTTTAAGGGTAGCAAAGTTCTGCTCCCCTACAATAGCTTCCAGGAGCCAAATCTGTGAAGAAAGGAAATCTTTCACTGGGAGGAACTGTGGTGCCAATAGGGTGGGATCATGTAGCTTTCTGTTCTCCTGCCACTTGTTCTTGAATGTGTCAGAACCATAGGAGTGGATAGTTTTTGACCAAAGGACCAAACAGAGAATTTGGGGAACTTGAAAATAATGAGGTGATAATGGAGAGGGAAGAGCTCAGGAGAATGGACCCATAAATTGTTTTGAACTCTTGGGCTCACCCTAGACTTGTGCAGACATGAATCTGATGGTTAATTAGTATACCAAAGTCTTTGAGACCCTCCGTATAGTTTCCAGACTGACCACTGGATGTGGTATATGGAGGACAGACCTGAAAAGTTCTGCAAAGGCTTTGAGAATTGAACTGACATTAGAAGAAGCCCACAGAAAGCAAAATAAAAAGTAAAAACAAGACCCAGAACCTCATTATTTAAATCTCTAAATGTCAAGGATACAAACAAAAATCACTTGACATACGAAGCATCATGAAAATTTCAACTCAAATGGGAAAAAAACAATCAAGATAGACTAACAATGTGATGACAGATGCTGGAAACAGTAGGAATTATTCAATCTGAACAACAGAGGAAAAAAAGATTGGGAAAAAAAAAGAAAAGGCTTAGAGACATGTGGCATAACAATAAAAGATTCAACATTCATGTCATCAGAGTCCCAAAAGAAGAGGAGCAAGAGTGCAGGGCTGAAAAAAAAAATTGAAAAAATAATGATGAAAACTTCCCAAGATTGGCAAAAGACATGAAACTACAGATTCAAGAGATACAGTGAATCCTAACAAGCATAAACTCAGAAACTCTACATCCAGATACTTAAAATCAAACTGCTGAAAAATTAAAATGAAGAAAAAGCTGTGTAAGCAGCCATTAAAAATGATGTGTTATCTATAGAGGAATAACAATTCAAACAACTGTGGCTCTCTCATCAGAAATCATGAAGGCCAAAAGGAAGTGGCACAATATTTTTTAAGTGCCGAAAGAAAAAAATTGTCAACTCAGAATCCTATTTTCAGTGAAACTATCCTTTAGGAAAGAGATATTCTCAGATGGAGGAAAACTAAGAGGATTCATTGTCAGAAGACCTGCTCTTAAAAATGTTGCTAAAAAAATTCTTTTAAGAGAAGAGAAAAATGCTAGAAGGAAAATTGGAATAGTTCACTCAGTACAGCTAAAATAGCTGGATATTATATACAACAAGGTGATAAGGTAAGGTGATTCTGAAGGGTGTAGAGAAGGAAGACCATTTGAGCTTTTGGGACCCAAGGACCAACATTGTGGTTAGTTCCCATGTTTTCTTTTTACCTGGTGTATCCCAGAAGGTGTGTAACCGAGCAGGACCCCATGGGGCCTTCCCAGGACAGACCCCATATCCTCTACTTTAGCTCCTCTCTGAAGTACCTAGACAATAGTATCTGTTACACATTTCCTGAGTTGATTTTCAGATGCTAAAATCACCACTAAATGGAAGACTTCTTGATGACCATGAGCACATAGCCCCCAGACCTACTGGCACCTGAGGATTGATAATGTTAACCCTTGTGACACTGCCCTGTTACTTCACCGTCAACCAATCAGAGAATTGTGCTCCAGATGATCATGTACCTGGTATGCCCCTCCGTCACCTGGCCTTTAAAAATGCTTTGCTGAAACTCTTTGGGGAGTTCAGGATTTTAGAGCATGAGCCATCCATTCTCCTTTACAATAAACCTGCACTTTTACAATAAATGCTGTACTTTCTTCACCACAACCCAGTGCCAGTAGACTCACTTTATAGCATGTGGGAAGCAGACCCAAGTTTGGTTCAGTAACAGGTGTACTAGAGAAGCCGGCAGCCTGGAAAAGCCAACAGGCACAGACAACAGCAACAAGAAAAGCTTTGGAAAGGCCTGCTCTCTTTAACCAAAGGACCAAGAAAAGGGCAGCCTGAAAAGACAGAAAACTTTCAGAAATAACTACACATGGGAAAAAATTGCAGCCCGATCTCCCTCCCCAAAATTAAAGGCTCAGAGGGAAGCCTATATTTCCATCCTCACTCAGATGTAACCGTGCGACCATCATCTTCTGCAAAGATTGTGTTAGAAAATGCGAGAGGACAGCCTGGACTTCCATCCCCACTTGGTGGCTCCAAAGAGCCTTTCTCCTCCCTCCCAGTATGGTGTCTAAGGAAGCCCAGTGGAAACCTGCAACTTCCACCACTGGTGAGGAGACCTCATCTCTCCCACATGCTGTCTTTGGAGGACGTGTGAAGAAACCAATGAGGGCCGTTTCCAGCCAGGCAGTGTCAGCAGATTCCAGTAGGGAGCCAGAACTCCCTCCAAGTCCTTCAGTAAGGAAGCCCCCCCTCCCCTCAGGCCACTAGTTTAAACACCAGTTTTGCTAAAGACAAAAGAAAGAAGGGTTGGGGAGGCAAGTTGTGGGGAGGTGAACAGAAAAGCAAGGTAAAAAGGATGAGGTTTGTTATGCAGATTTAAGTCCAAGCCTCCTCCATTGGTACCTGTTTCTTATTTAGTCATCCCCCTCTTCCAGGTACAGAGAGGGAAACACCCTTACAAATGGAGACTTTCCTTATAAATGTAAAATTTCCCTTACAAAAGAGTTAACTTTTCTGTTTTCAGAGCTTCTCCAGAATCTGCTGTTTCTCAAAATACCTCAAATTTATCCAGGTGCCAGAAAGACATATTTTGCAGTGACATATCTGCTCTCCACCTTCCTCATCACAGGAGTCTTGGGCCCAGCTTCTGTGTTGTTGCAAACTTAGGTTCTCAGATGCAGCAGAGAGTCAGTCAACTCCAAGGCCTAGTTCACCTCAGACACAGAAAAAAAAAAAAAAAAAAAAACTTATTCAGCATAATTCAGGTTTCACTCTCCACATCTCAGTAGCTCTAAGAAATATTTAAAAACTCTTCCCGTTGGCCAATAATAATCTGTGTCTTATTAAAGATGACAGCAAAGTTCAGGGAGGTTGCATTCTGGAGGCTTATTTGTGGAAGAATCCTATCAGCTGATGTTATTTATACTTCTGGCTTGTGTTGTCACCCATTATCCGATATATATTCTTTCCTGAAGTGTACATATGTTACCGAGTCTAAGCTCGCTCTGCTCACCGCACGACAGGCCAATAAACCGAGAGATGAGGTGTTGAGGCAAGGAATAGCCACTTTATTCAGGAAGTCAGCAGACCAAGAAGATGGTGGACTAGGGCCCCCAAAAAAACATCTTTCAGGTTCTGGATGCCAGTTTCTTTTATAGAACAGAGAGGGGAAGGAGGTGAGGAAGTAAAGTAAAATGGTTAGTTTTGCCTGGCTTGGCCAGTATCTGGGAGGGGATGTCTTAATTTCTTCTTTTCTGCAGCCATTCACAGGTGGGCAGGGTCAGATTGTCTCCATGTGAGTTGAACAAAGGAACTTTAGTTTAACATTCATGCAGAGGGGCAGGGTTCCCTGAGGCAGGCCATTATGTATGATTATAATAACAAAAGCAACGAAAAGCAAAGGTTAAAGTCAAAGAAACAGACCCAACATGGAGTCAAGATTGGCTCTTCCCTGTTACACATACAAAGAGATCTAAAAACATCTCATAGATATACTTGGAAATTTCCTTCATAATATTCCTTTTATAGTAAGCTATGGTAAATACTTTATTATTGATAAGAACTGGGATGTTATTGGATGGACCTAGAGATTACCATACTAAGTGGAGTAAGTCAGACAGAGAAAGACTAATATCACATGATACCACTCATATGTGGAATCTAAAAAAATGATACAAATGAACTTATTTACAAAACAGAAATAGACTCACAGACACATGATGCTGAAAGCTCAGCTTCTGTGTACATCAGTGCTGAATCAAGTCTTGGAGACAGAGTTTTGGGTGAAGTAGAAAAAGATAGCTTTATTACTTTGCCAGGCAAAGGGGCACACAGAGGACACCTGCCTCAAAAAACTGTATGTCCCAACACAGGAGGATTTGATGAGGAGTTTTATGACAATACGTCCCAAGTGTGGGGTTGCTGACAAGATTAGGGTGTGTGCAGGGTCTCAGGTGGTTGGGTCTCCTAATCTTGATGGGCTTCTTAGGTCCCTTTAATCTTGCCTCAGGTGGTTTCTTGGCTGCTCCTCCCTTGATTAACAACTTTTCCAATCTGCCATTTGGAACTCATGGAGGCTGGAGTCTTGCCTACCAGAAACGGGGGACAAAAAGCCTCCATGCCCGGGAGCCCCACAAGGTCCCGCTCAGTTTCACATAGAAGACAAAATTATGGTTACCAAAGGGGAAAGGGTGGGAAGGGAGAGGGATAAACTAGGAATTTGAGATTAACATATACACACCACTATATATAAAATAGATAACCAACAGGGCCTACTCTATAGCACAGTAGAACTGTTCAATATCTTGTAATAACCTATAATGGAAAAGAATCTGAAAAAGAATAGATTTATATATATGTATAACTGAGTCACTTTGCTGTACACCTGAAACTAAAACATTATAAGTCAACTATACTTCAATAAAAAATAAATTTTAAAAAGCTTAAAAGAAAGGAATTGGGATGTTATACTTACTTAGACCTTCTGGTTAACAAAGAATTAATGATCACTAAGAATATAAAGGAAACACTGATTAGCGAAGAATTAAAATGATAAACAAAATATATTTATACCTAAACCCTTGAAGATTCAGCTGATTCAGATTCACAGGGTTCATGTTGGCATCCCAGTGCAATATTCAGAATGTCAATAATTGCCATAGATTAGTTTATAAAATACTTTCTGGTTGACATGTTTTTAATCTAGATTTTTGATAATGCTCAGTACTAAAATACGAATACTTTGCATTTATGGAAGAATTTCCAGTTGGAGCTCAAAAAGCAATTGGAGATTATCTTCCAAAACTTGCTATTCTGCTTAAATAGACAGAAGTCTCCTTATTTTGTCAAAGCTAGTCACTTTCTGTCACAATATTTTTAAGCCATGTCACCAAAGCCTACATTATCTTCCTTCAGAATGTCTTCCTGTTTCTTGGATGTAATGCTGTGCGACTTGTAGATGTAATCACTACACTTAATGTCTGGTCCAGCCTTCTTCACCTGAGAAACATCCTTGAGGCCTTCAAAACCACCTAAATGGACACTCTGTTTCAATACCCTGTGCTTATCTTGAACCACATGTGTTAGTTTGCATTCTATCTGTTTATATGTATTTCGATCCTAAGAAACTCTGAGTTACTCAGGTTATATTGTTTTGTGCAATTCCTCTTAATCACTAGTACTTGACATATCACTTGAACATTTACAAGATAAATAAAATAAATGAATGAAGCAATAAACAAGTCAATTGAATACATAAATTAATACACTAATTCTTAACTAACCAATAGAAATATCAAGGAAATGGTTGGGTAGATGTTTTGGTGCTGTAATAGAGAGCCTGGGATAGCCACTAACTCACTTCATCATTCTATTCACTGAATAGATGGATTTGAAAGCTCTAATTTGAAAATAATGAGGTTTCAATGTTCTTTCAGAAAACTCTAACATAAATAATTACATAATAAAGATAAAACAGCCAAGAGTAGATTGGGAAAAAAAGGATAAGGCCAAATAATTACTTCCAGTGTTTTTACTAATTTCCAAAATTAAGTCAACTTGATGGCACAGACCACAGATTTTCACAAAGTAACAGTTGATATCATCATCTAGGTATGCTTTAGAACACAAATCTCAATTTTTCCTTTCCTTTAGCTGAAATAATAAAGATAAATTTTGTAATAATTTGAGATGGAAAAAATTACCACCCACATTATTCCATATAAAGGAATTTACCCACTTTTAAAATAAAACCTATTTTTACCTAAAAAGTCTTCTCATGTGAGTAATGTGCAAGTCGGCATATTGCTTCAGAGACCTGCTGAGCTGGCATACGGGATACATATCAATGGAATTGAGTGTCATTTCAGTTTTGCCATAAATTATTCATGTGGTATGGCCAACATGCTACTTCCCCAGGCCTTGGCGTCCTGTCTATCAAATAAGGGCATCAGATTCTATGATCGCTGAATTACCTTCCAGGTCATTTATCAATCTGAAACATTGAAAGACCCTGTGGGGCCCTCCCAGGTACAAATCCTTTATGTGTCCCCCATTTTCTATTTGTAGGAAGCAGGTTTCATTCACCCTCCTTGACCTTCCCTGAGTTCCAAAAGGCAGATTCAAACAGTTGCTTATCAGGGAAAGAAAGGAAGGCAGAAAAAAAGGAGGAGCAGTCAGGAAATAATAGTGCAGCCATGGGGCAGGATCCTGGTTCCTCCTCAAAGAATATACATAACAATATCTTTGAGTTCTTCTGTAGGAACTAAGGTCCCCACCCAGGTGGAGGACAGTAACTTCAGGCTGAGCACAAGATTCCTGGAGCACCACCCTGTTACCTCACCAACCAATCAAAAGAAAGTCTGCACACAGTGGAAGATAATGAAGACTCTGACCCCCTTCCCCACTGATTCTTCCTTTAAAAACTTTCATTGTTGAGCAGAATCTGTGGGGTTGGTTTTGGACATGAGTCTGACTTCTCCCCAAGTTGCCGGCCTCCTGAATAAAACAATATTTCCGTTCCTACCAGAACTTGTTTCTCCAATATTGGCTTTCAAGCAGCAAGCACCCAAACCTGAGCTCAGTAACAAATCCAATATCCTGTTATTGGCATATTTCAATATTATAATTGCCATTTAAATTATCTACATGTACAGATATTATGTATTAGTGACTTGAATAGAATTTAGAATTGTTTAAAAGAGCAGATAAGCTTCCCATTGTAACAGAAATGAAAGACACCAAATCTTGCTGAGTGCTTTCTATATTTGCTTACAGTGGTAACAAAATGTAAATTTTTTGTGATTATACTCCATGGACCATCTGCAGATGTGCTGTCAGTTTGTACAGGTAAGGATGCTTTAGTAACTCAAGATGTAACAGCTACTCCTTTCTAGTTAATCTCTAGGAAAAAATAGAACAAGGGTCTGAGACCCAAGAGGGTTTTACTGAGGGAATCATCTGGTTTATAGATTTACCTAAAGGGAAATTAGCCAGGATTTACCATTTTGTAAAGATGATTTTCTTTAGTGGACAACTCTCATTATACCTATAAGCAGAAGAATTTTTTTAAATTAAATTTAAAAAATTCTTCTGTTTATAGGTATAATGAGCAAGTGATGATTTTCCTATAATACCATTTTATTAATTTTCTAAATCAAGACAGATTTCTAAAAAACCCTAATTTTGACTCCAAGATTAATTGAAGACTTTTTCATTGTTAATAAGATCACTTTTTAAAGATATTTTACATGTGATATTTTAAATGGAGCTGGGTAGTTCTAGTATCTACAGAAAGAGGTGGGGTTTTTTCCCTAATGTTGAAAAAAATTGTAGTTGACCCTGAACAACACTGAAGGTAGAAAAGGATGGAATACAGATAGAAAGATCAAGCATATAAGACAATGAGTCTTATTTTGAAATTGTTGATTTTTTATCTTCCAAAATACCTTTGATCATACTAGCATACACAAAACCTTGTTTTTCATGACAAGGTCACCCCTCAGTTTTAAGTTAGGTCCCTTGATAAAACATTTTCTCCTAATAACACACATCATGTGAAGATCTATAGCAATATCAGGTAAAATTGAGAACATCATAACATACACGATTTGGAGGTCAGAGTAAAATGTGCATTAGGTTCAGGTATGAAACAATTGACATTTTTGTAATTTCACAATCTAATTTTAGATATAAACAAAAGTGAAGATCTTTGAAGGTGGTCTTCTGGTAGTTTCTGTGCCTGTTGTGAGGTTGCTGCCTCTATTTACAATGTTTTCAGAATACCTTTTGTGTAATTACCTCTGGTCCAGTGTAGACACCATGCACAAAATGATTGGTCTCAGTATTTTATTTTCAGATCTTGTTTTGACCCAGAAAAGGAAAAACAGAAAGAAATTATTCAGATTAAACAACATAATTTCAAACCTCATTTTCCTGTCTCTAAAAGTATAATAGACTCTTAGAAGTTTAGATATTTCCACCATGAAATGTACTCAGAGTTCTATAATAACCTGTGAGAGGGAATCTCAAACACTATGAGGATGGCAGCCTCAGTGGGGTGAGTGCACATTTGTCTTACAAAGTTCATGCCTCGGAAAGGACAGTGTTCATCTCCGTGACTGCATTTATCCATGTGCCTAAAAAGCAGCCTCTAAAACAAGTTGGCAATTACAACTGCTATGCCGTGATTGTACTGCAGAGAGGAAACCAAGAGCCTTTCAGTGTCTGACACACACTCAGTCCCCTTGGTGGCAACCCCCCAGTTCCATACAGCCAGTAAATATGTCTCAGATGCTTCCTGGGGACCAGACAATTCTGGGTTCAGGGGTCCAGCAGTGAGCAGGAAAGACAAAGCCTCTGTTCTTCTGAGGCTCTCATTCAGGTGGGATTTCTGGACATGCCACCCCAAAATAAGCTGCTTCGGTATGTTGATTATTTTGAGCTGTAGGCACTTGAAAAACAGCAAATGTAGGGAGAGGCTTTCTCTGAACTCTCCATATCTGCCTAAAGACTGATCCTCCAAAAAGAACTAAATTGTCATAGATTCCCTCCTGGAGTTTCATCAACTGAGAAGAATTGATTCATCTCAGGAGAGGAGACCAGAAGTCAAAATCACACCCAGACTTTGTCACAAATTATCACAGCTCTCACCTATTCTTCTAAGGGATTATTCATCTTTCCCCCGCATCATTTAGTCTCCCCTAAGTGGCCTACATCTCCTCTCCTCTTCCCCTAAGAAGAGGATACTAAGGTCTCAAATCTCAAAACCTTTTTGGATATTTGTTTTTGTTTCCTGTGATGTCCCCAAGCACATAATATAAAAAATTAATAAATTTGTATACTTTTTCTCATATTAATCTCCCTATTGCCAGTTTGTTTTATAGACCCAGCCATGGAACCTAAAAGAGTTGGTGAATGTCTCTCTTCCCTTACACAGTAAACAGATGATGTACCCATACAATAACAGCCATGAAGGGCAGCCAATGGAGGGAGGGCCCTGTGTGCTGAGAGGAGAGGGTCAGAGGTCCAGTGACATTCTAGCAGAGACCTGAAGGCTATGAAGGCAGGAGCCAAACCCATGTGGATGTCAGAGGGGGTCTGGGGTCAACTGGACCAAGTGCTGCCACAAGATCCAGTGGGGTGAAGACTTCTGGGTGTGGCACCATGGAGGTTACTGGCCTTGATGAAACCAGTGTTGGTGGGTTAGTGAAGACTAAACCTGTCTGGAAGAGGTTTGAAAGAATAGGAGGAGAGGAAGTAGAGATTTTGGAAGAACATGCCTTCTGGAGCTGAGTTATGTATCCTGAACAGTCTGGTCAGAGCTGTGTCAGAACCAGCACCCTAACCAGAAGCAGTGAGAAGTTCAGTGCAAGGAAATAAGGAGCTTGTGGTCGTGAGAGATGGCACAGACCTGGGAGGCCCTGCCTCGTGGCAGGTGAAGGCCAGCATCCACCCAGCTGCCCTGCACTCCGTGTCTGTAGAGGCCACAGACATGCCGGCCACAGCCCTTCTCTGCACTGGCATAGCTGGTGCTTTGTAGGGGAGGAAGAAAGTCTTTCTGAACTCTTTCAAGGTCCCTGACTGGGTCTAAAAATCAAACTGACAAAGACATACTAACAGGAGAAAAGCATACATATTTTACTGAATTTTTACATGTACATGAGAATATTTGCCAGAGAATGAAGACTCAGAGAAGTGACCAGAGCAGGAAGCTTTTATACCTTTTAGACAAAGAAACAATACATTTGTGAAGAATGGACAAGGCAAAGGAGTTTGGGCTCGGGGGAGTAAATGGTGAAGAAGTAACTAGGAAGAAAAGATTAGTTTTTAAGGTTTGTTTGTACAGATATCTTGGCCCCAAATTCCCCAACTCCAATGATAAGAATGCCTTCCCTCCTCCTGGTACAGGGAGGGGACCCTCCACCCAGGAGTTTTATGGCCTTTTTCAGGGGAGAAGTATGAGGTGGGGGAGGTCAGAGTGACTTTCTTGCTTCTGCCATTTTCCCCAGTTCCTTCAGTCTTAGATATTCAATGTGCCAAGGTGCTGTACTTTGGGGTAGCATGTCCTGAATCCCATCACCTTCTCTTCCTGTAATGCTTCTCCATACATTGCAGCTAAAAGAAATGGTATATCTTCCCTGTAAAGTCTGAAATAATTGTTCCTCTTGGGTCCCCCTAGACTTCTCCTCTCCTCGCTCACATGCCATTGCATTGTATTTAAATACATATACATCCATCAATCCTGTAAATTCTGAGATGACAGGGATCATGCCAAACTAATTTATGCAGTTTCTAGCATAAAGTCTGACATAGAGTAGGCACTCACTGGTTACTCAGTAAATGTATATGATAGATGATGTGGCTGTTTAGAGGGTTCCTTTATTTTCTGCATCCCTTTACAAAAAAGTGCTCATGTGAGGTTACCTGAAAATATCTCTGATCCTTATAACCTGCAGCAGGTCAAGACCATAGGTCTTCACTGCAAGTAAATGTTTCCTTCTCATAAGGAAGCACGTGTCTCTGTTCCGGCCCAGAGTGTTTCACAGGAGGAACACACTGCTTGCTGTCTCCCAATACTCACTCTCTCATCCTAAGTCAGAAATAAAGGCAGGGCTTAGCTGGAACCTTGCCGCCTCCAGAAAAAGCCTCCCTTTCCCAGCCTGTCTTGACACTGGCCTTGTGTCTAGGTTTATGTAAGTGGAAATCTTACCTCTTCTTCCAGGAAGTCTCTTTAAGTAGAGGCTGGATGCCTTTCTCTGTTTCTTTCTCCATCATGCTGCTGAAGTCCTAGCAGCCACCTTGAAACATGAGATTAAGAACCACAGCTAAGGGCAGACAGAGATGGGAGCTGGAGGAACCAAGGTTTCCTGGCTACCTTACTGCCCACCCCTGGGCTTCTTTAAAATGAGAAAAATAAAATAAAATTCACCTTCTATCAACCCTATGTTAAAAATATGACAACAGGCCCAAAATGGAGTTGCTTATACCAAGTCATATGTCACCAAACTGAGACAACTAAATTACAGTTTCTGCTCTTCCAGAAATTACATCTTAATTTCAGTCAATCAGGAATCACCTGATTAGCACTAGTGAGGTCATCTGCCTGATAGACCCCCCATTCCCTAAGGGAAAGTAACCTTGCAATAGCCAACCCAATTTTTGGCCTAGTATAACTTCCTTGTTCCTGGTCCCTTCTGCTTATAAAAGTCTTCATCTTGTACAACTCCTCAGAGCTCCTTACTATCTGCTAAATTGGATACTGTTCAATTCATGAATCTTTGAATAGAACCAACAAGATCTTTAAAATTTACTCAGTTGAATTTTGTTTTTTTTAACAAGACAGATTAATAAGAGAAAAGCACACAAACTTATTTAGTATGAGTTTGATGTGACTCAGGGGAGTCTTCATAAGAAAAGGGAGACCCAAAGAAGTGGTTAAAGCTGAGTGCTTTTGCGCTAGGTTTGATGAAGGGTGGAAAGCCGTAGAAAAATGTGATAGGACAAGAGGGTATGAGTAAAGGGTAGTGTCTGGGGGAAACTTAGCGAGGCCTGCTCCTTCATATTCTTCTTGGTGTCTCTGTTTTGGAGATAAGCATGCCCCTTTCCTCCAGTCATAGGGAGATTTTATGACCTGCTTCAGGAGAGAAAGTGAGGAAAATTCTCAAACTAAATCAGCTTAAAATATTCAATTTGCCAAGTGCCATATTTTGGGGTAGTGTGTCCTGAATCCCATCAATATGCTTTTGTTGTTGTTGTTGTTAAGCATTTGCTTACTGTTGCAACAAAAATAGAAATGAAGTTTTCTCTCTCCTGAGAACAAGGAAAAAAGGTTAACGGTGAGCAGCCTAGAGAAGAAGCATAAACTGGCCAGAGTTAATCAATCCTAGTTTTATTTTAACTGTTACTAATCTGTAGTGTCTGTAGATTTGTTCTTCACAAAACTAACCTGTCACCCCTAATCCTGTATAATTCAGGTAATTTACATTCTGCACCTGGTATTTGCTCCCCCTGTAATCTCTTGTAGCAAATCACCCCTTGTAGCTGTTTGCATTTCAGAACAGAGATCGCAGATTGATAAACCAGAGACTGCTGCACCCAATTACCAGGTTGCCTGACTCCAGCAGTGACTGTTTTGAAATAATGCAAGAAGAAGAAGAATGCAAGACATTCACCATTTTGATTCTTATCACTCACTTCCGACTGCAAACTCCCCTATAAGAATCCCTGTAATTCCCCAGGAAGTGGGGACACAGTTCTTGAGGAGCTAGCCTGCTGTGTCTTCCCTTTGCCTGGCAAAGAAAATAAAAAGCCTCTCTATTTATCTTCCAATTCTCTGTCTCTATATTTTTATTTGGCATTGGGGCACAGGGATCCAGATTTGGCAACATTACTGGGACTGTGTGAGCCAAAAGCAGCATTTCTGCCCATTTACTATGGAAGTTTTCAGAATGAAAATGGGTTCACATGGAAATAGCCCCACTGAACCAAAGAAGGCAAAATCAGAAGTAGTTTTACAAACACAGTATACAACACACATTTCTCATTGTGTAATAACCACTGTATCTCAGTTAAAAGATCTGAAACTATTTTTTAAAATTACTTTTAAGGTATAGAGAGGAGAAAATCAGTTGGAATCAGGGGTTGGAAGCAGATTGCAAACACTCATTTTCTTATGGAAATAATGTGGCACAGCCAGGTCTGGGGGTATTTGCATTTCAACCAGAACTTCTGTGAGAGTCAGAGCAAGAACAGTTGGAGGCCTCCTTAAAAACACTGAAACCTACAGGTAGAAATTCAAGAAGCTAGTGACCTACAACTATGGGCTTTAAACGGAGAAGGGCTGTTTATTATCCCTACTGTAGCCTTGTTTCACATCCCAGGCTTTTTGAGTTTTGGCCTGAGACACTGGAAAGTCACTACTCTTCCTCTGCTTCCTAAATCCTTCAAGATTCAGGGCACATCCCCAGCACCCTTGAAGGCTGTTCTCGTCATTTCAGGTGGACAGTGTCTCGAATTCCCATATGTTACTCTTATAATTTAATCAGACTCTGCCTTATAGCATTTCTAGGGTTCTTACACTGAACAGTTGTTTAACCCTGGGATATCAGATTGTAAACCCCGTATCCCCTATGGGACTTGACACAGCTGATTTTATATATTTGTTGTTCAATATAGATTTATAGATGGACTAATTTGCACTTAGGTGCTGCAATAAATATCGCTCTAAATAGTCCCTTTTCTCATAAAGTATGTAAATATTAGGATGGGCCATTGAACATTTATACTGCCATTTTATTATGTTGGAAAAGCATTACGCTGGATCTTGAGGTCACAGAACTCAGGGACTAGTCTAGACTTTGAAGTTCATACACGTGGCTTTGAATTCCAGTTCAACCACTCACTGTGTGACCTTGGGCAGTTTATTTAATCACCCTGAGGGTCAATGTCCTCACATGTTAAGGACATATTCAATAAGGCCCACATCACCAAGTTAATGTAAACATTGATGAGGTCATATACACAATACAGCAGACCCTCAACAAGTGTCCATTTTACTTTTTCCTTCTATAGGAGACATAGAAGGGAGATTTTTAAATGTCAACGCAGGATTTGAAGTAAGGATTGTCTTTGAAAGTTACACTATGGCACCAACATATAATAACCAAAGCAGTGTTACCCAAAAAACACGGTTTGCCTCTTGGTGGGTGTCAAGCCAAAAGACACAACCAAGCCAAAGAACAAGAGAAGGATTTATTACTTGCAGCGAGTAAGGAGACCACTGGGGGTCTTTCCCAAAGCGGCATCTCCCTGACAGCAAAATTGGGGAAGTTTTAAGCTAAGCGTACATGCATATTCATGAAGGGCTTCAGCAGAGGAGAATTCAGCATAGAATTGGGGCAAAGGTCAACAGAGTCCAAGCTTTAGTTGATTGAAGTCAAGAGGGTCAATATCCTCATTCCATCCTCCACCTGGGTGGGGGCCTTAGTTCCTGCAGAACTCAAAGACATATTGTTATGTATAATCTTTGAAGAGGAACTAGGACTCTGCTTTATCACTGCACTATTGTTTGACTGCCTTTTCTCTGTTCCTGAATTCCTTTGTTACCTTAAGATCATGAATTACTGAGACCTGTTCAAGGGCAAGCATTGCAGCCAGGCGTGTATCATAAAATGGCTTAGGCAAAAATGGCTTCTTTTACATCAAAAAAAGAGAAGCCACATCTGGTTCTTTTCCTCCAGGGAGCCCCTACTGTATCTGCCTACAGCAAGGATACCTAAATTTACAAAGAAGACCATGACTGAATGAAAATCCTTTACACAAGACTGCCCAGGCCAGTCCAATTTTCTTTTCTGTATGGTAGACACTGTGGAAGGGGATGAAGCAGGTTTTTATCCTACAACCATTCAATATTTAAATTATAGAACTTATTGCTCTTATGCTGATTCCTTGCCAGGAAATCTTTGATAATACCATTTACCTAGAGGGCAAGAAGTCCAGGGTCAGGTTGCATGAATATCCATCCATCTTTCAACTATTTCTCCCTGCAACTGAATACATTGACATTCCACTTTATACATCAATTTCTTTTGAACTTGTTAGTTTCAGTCTGTAGGTCCAAGTGCTTTTATCAAATGTCCACATTTCAAGGATTGTAACTTTAAATGCTGGCAAGAGTCAGCCAGATGAAGCGGATTCAGTGTGAGACAACAGGGAGTGCTGGGGACTGTGGCAAACCAGAAAACAGGATCGACCTAAAGCCTTGCAAACGCAAATTACTTTAGACACTGTATGGGTCAAAGAAGTGTTTCCTGGCTGGATCTAACCCACTCCTTGGGCAATAATTTTGTATCCCTGGGTTGCTGTACAGTGTATAGTTGTGGTATTTTTCAAATCCTAATAGCTGGGAGAAAACCCAGCCATTCCCTTCTAGATCCATTTATTGGATGGCAGCTACTGATGCCAAAAACTCAACCTCTGTGTACTGGTGCCAAATTGAATCTTGGAGACAGAGTTTTGGGTGAAGTAGAAAAGAATAGCTTTATTGCTTTGCCAGGCAAAGGGGGACACAGTGGGCTCATGCCCCTCAAAAATGTGTCCCAACCTGGAGGGATTTGGTGAGGAGTTTTATAGCAATGGTTCAAGTGTCGGGTTGCTAATAAGGATCAGAGGGTGTGCAGGGCCTACCTGCCTTTAATCTGGCTTCAAGTGGTCTCCTGATGAGCTGGGCTTCTCAAGGTTATCAAACTATGACCTTCTCTCTGGAATGAAGAATGCTTCATCAAGTAGTTCATCTTCCATTTGTTGGGGGTTTTAGTTCTGCAGAAGAGCTCAAAGATATCATTATGTGTATCCCTTGAGGTGGAACCAGGACCCTGCCCCAAGGCTGCACTATTGTTTCTTGACTGCTCCTCCCTTGTCACTGCATCCCCTTCCTTCCATGATTAGCAACTGTTTGGATGTGCCCTTTGGAACTCAGGGATGGTCATGGAGGCTGAAAGCTATTCCCTACAAACAAGAAACAGAGGACACAGAAAGGCTTCCATGCCCAGGAACCCCACAGGGTCCTGCTCGGTTTCACTCAGTTTCAACCATTTTTCAGAATGGGTTTCTCAAAATTTAGTTTGCATAAAAATCACCCCGTGTCCTTGAAAACAGGGAGTTTCCCAAGATCTGACTGCACATTTGGTGCAACAGCTACACGTGGCTCAGGAATCTACTTTTTAGTGATTACCCAGGCACATTGATTCAGATGCTCCTTGGACCATTCTGAGGAACACTGGTAACAATACTGCTGGTCTCAAAGTTCAAATGATTTGAAAAAAGGATGTCATGTATAATAACTTCCACTCCAACCTATCTAAATTTGAGATTAGAATTAAAGAAACCTCCATTCCCTTCCTTTCTATACTGAAGAGAGAATCCATGACTGAGCCCAGCTTCCCTGAAGTCAGATCCCCTTGAGGAACTTATAGTCTTCTGGGGAAATCAAATGATGAATCCAAACACAATAGCATATTCTTTTTTCTTTTTTTTTTTTTTACTATTGTCCCAGCTTTATTGAGATAAATAAAATTGTAATATATTTAAAGTATATAATGTGGCAGTTTGGTTATATATACCTTGAGAAACAATTCCCACAATCAAGTTATTTAAAACATCCATCACTTTAAATAGTTACCTTTTCTTGTATGTATGACAACACTTAAGATATACTCTCTTAACAAATTTTAATTATACAGTACAGTATTATCAACTATGGTCTCCATGCTATATATTAGAGCCTCAGAACTACTTAGTTATCTTTTTTCTTTCAGTTTTATTGAGATGTAATTGACTTACAGCACTGTATAACTTTAAGGTGTACAGCATAATGACTTGACACATACTGTGAAGTGATTACCACATAAGTTTAGTTAACACTCATCACCTCATATAAATACAAAAAGGAAAAAAAAAATGTCTTCCTTGTGATGAGAACTTTTAGGACCTAATCTCTTAATGACTTTCAAATACACTGTACAATAGTGTTAATAGTGTTAACTACAGTCATCATGTTGTACATTACATACCTTATTTACCTTACTTATTTTTCTTATAACTGGAAGTTTGTACTTTTTGACCACCTTCATCCAATCCCCCCAGTCCTGCTTCTGGTCCCACGAATCTGATCTCTTTTTCTATGAGTTTATTTGTTTATTTATTTTAGATTTCACATATAAGTGAGATCACACAATATTTGTCTTTGTCTGAGAAAGCATAATGCCCTCAAGTTTCATCCATGTTGTTGCAATGATTAATCTCTTCTAAAGCAATAACTTACTGAAGGGTTTGAAGTATATGTTGAGCATATATATATACATATATATATGTATATATTTCTATCACCTTACCTTACTAGACTTTGATATATTATCCCATATTCTCATCTACTGTACCTAAGATACTTAAAAATCCTGCTGTGGCCCCTTCACCTGCTTTTGAGTCTTAGTTGTACCTGAAGCCAGCCTGTGGGTGAAGCAAGATAAACAGAGCACTCATACATACCTCATTGTACACAACATGTATGGGATGAAGGAAAGTTACAGTGAGAACTTGAGTTCTGCAGAGGAGAGGTGCTCAGCTTCATTCAGGAGAGCATAGGCCAAGCACAAAGATCAGACATAAACACCTTCCTTCCCTTGGGGTGGCTTTTGCACATTTTAAATATGGAAAACAGAAAAAACGAGAGCTCTTTTTACAAAGAGATGTTAAAGAATTCGGTGTTTTTTGTACTTTTCCAATCTGTCAGAGTCCCTAGAGGAGACTGGAAAAGAAGCATACTCACTGAGGGAATGGAGAGCTGGTGGGGTCTTGCCTGTGCAGAGGACCCTAGATGCCAGCAGAAGGTGGTCCCTGAGGAGACATGGGCAGTGGTGCAGGGGTGTCTGTCCTCAAAGGCCAATAGAAGTGCACACACAGAGCTTCCCAAGGGGGCAACATTTTCACTGGCAGGGTTGGGGAGGCCCCAAGAGGCACCATGGATCTAAATGTGTCTGCATAAAATAACCCAGCTGTCATTTGGGTTTCGTAAGCTTAGGAGGCTCCAATAGTCTTTTAGGAATGTTGAATGGCCTGTAAAATCTTCTGTGCAAGTGAGGGGTTTGGACTAGCTATCCAAGGTCCCTGCCAACTCTATTTTTTTTTCATTTTTAGTCAAATGTACAATATCCACTCTCCTGGACTGCCCACCCCATAGTCTTGGTATTTCCCTCTCCAGAAGTGAGGGGGCTGCCTTGGCACCAGGTTACAAAGCTCTGTGCAAGGGTAGGGGGCTGGCGTGTAGCAGGGCAACATCACAGGGCCGAGCAGCAGAGCCCTTACCACCACCCACACTACAGTCAGGGACAGCCACATCATTTCTCCAGTAAGTTACCCTGTTCAGTGCTGAGGAGAGTGCTTCCACTCTCTGATCCTTTCAGTGACTAGAATGGGAGCTCATGATTCTGTTTTGTACACGGCTTATCCCCAGTGCCCCAAGCCTAGAGCTGGGAGGTGCCCAGCAATGTTTGTGGAAGGAATGAATCAGTGAATGCATGAGTGAATGGGTAACAAGAGTGGAATCAGAGGTTCCCATGGATGCTGGCAGAGAAGGCAGTTTCCTCTGGCTGCCTCTTCCCATGGTTATTCTAACAAAGAAAGTAGACCATCCTCATTTCCTTCCTTATGTATAATACATTCTTTGGTTCATTTCCTTAGCAAAGCGAGAAAGTGATTCTGTCCAATGCTTTGGCCAATGACTAAAGCAAATAAATGAAATCCTGAAGAGTGCTCACAGAAGACTACATGCATTTTTCCTACTGTCTGTAACACTAATTTCCTTGTTTGACCATGTCAGCATCTTTCTTTCTAGGACTGGAGTATACTCCATTGAGTGCTTTAGAAAACCCTTGCTGATAGTGTCCTAAGTGGAAGTTGTTCATTCTGAGAATGTCAGCATTTTTTTTTTTTATAAATTTATTTATTTATTTATTTATGGCTGTGTTGGGTCTTCGTTTCTGTGCGAGGGCTTTTTCTAGGCCTGGCAAGCGGGGGCCACTCTTCATCGCGGTGCGCGGGCCTCTCACTATCGTGGCCTCTCTTGTTGCGGAACACAGGCTCCAGACGCGCAGGCTCAGTAGTTGTGGCTCACGGGCCTAGTTGCTCCGCCGCATGTGGGATCTTCCCAGACCAGGGCTCGAACCTGTGTCCCCCGCATTAGCAGGCAGATTCTCAACCACTGCACCACCAGGGAAGCCCCCTCAGCATTTTTTAAAAGCTGTTGTCTTCTACAATGATAGCATCTATCAGCCTGTGGCATCATCTTCATAACAATATATACAGCACACCCCCATGTGTGACAAAAAGTTTCCATAATGAAACACTATAGAAGTTTATCACTGATCAGCCCCATTACCAAAATAGAGGTATGATATTAGGAAATGTCTTGTTCCCATAGCATCTGACAAAAAAAAAATTCTATTAACTTAAATATAAAACATGGACCATAATTTATATCTCACATAGTTGAAAAAATTTTGCTTTTGCCAAGAACTTTGAAATGATTACTTTCTTTAACAACTCACAAGAGAATTTAAGTTTTCTCTTCTTTTTGAAGAGCTATGGCTTTCATTAAACCAAGACTGAAAGAACTAATAAACTGGTGCTGGTTGTACACAGTGATTCACCTAAATATGACAAAATGATTGAAACTTTTCTGTTGAAAAAGTGTCATGGCTACAACTAATGTTTTAAAGTCATATTAATTAGCATTAAAGGGTAAGGATAAGAGGTTTCTAAATTAATGTGTATTTAAATTCTATAGTTATACTTTCTTTTCTCATGCATACAACAGCAAAGGCTCAGCCAATGAAGTCTTGTTGGTAGAGACGTTGTCTAATGGAGAGGCAAACCATTTATTTTTAATACCTTATTGAGGCAAAACATAATATATTAAAATATGAAAACTGCACGTATTTAATGTGTGCATCTTGATGAGTTTGGACATATACACATACCTGTCAAACCATCACCATAGTCACAGTAATAAACACTTCCATAATCTCCCAGAGTTTCTTCATGTTTTTAGGCAAAAATATTTTTAATTAGCTCATAGATTGCCTGTAAACAAAAAAGGGAAGAAAATATTTTGGACACTTTTTTTTAGTGACTCTCCTGTGACATTTTGGATACTTTTTAAAAAATTAGAATCATATCATGGAGATAACCTTAGATATCACCTTGTCTTCCTATCTTGTGTATAAATGAAAAGAGGCCCATTGGGGTCTAACTGGCTTATTTGGACCCACAGGAAGAGGAACCCAGCTGTTCTAAATTGCAGCCCAGCACTCTCCTCACACAGCATGTTTCTCCTACAGGTCATCTCCTACCTGGTCTGGCCTTAACACAACTCTTCTTTGTCCATTTTGTTTCATTTCTTATTTGTTTTTACTGTTTTCTTTAAAACAGATACCACTTACTGAGCAATAAGTAGGAGTGCGACAGCAGAACAGGGTCAGGAGCAGAGTTTTCAGCACCAGCTCCCTGCCCTCTGATAAGGATATTTACTCCCTTGCTCTTTCAAAACCGATTTGGAACCATGTGCAAAGACAACTCCAGAAGATGCCCTGCACGGCCTTCCAACTAGGCCATCAGTGGCTGCTACTCAGGATGTGCCAGAGTTTAAATACACTACTTCTCTTTACTCTTAGAATAATCCTATAAATTTTTTTTTAATTAATTATTTATTTATTTATTTATTTATTTACTTTATGGCTGTGTTGGGTCTTCGTTTCTGTGCGGGGCTTTCTCTAGTTGCGGCAAGTGGGGGTCACTCTTCATCGGCGGTGTGCGGTCCTCTCACTATCGTGGTCTCTCTTGTTGCGAGCCACAGGCTCAAGACGCGCATGGCTCAGTAATTGTGGCTCACGGGCTAGTTGCTCCGCGGCATGTGAGATCTTCCCAGACCAGGGCTCGAACCCATGTCCCCTGCATTGGCAGGCAGATTCTCAACCCACTGCGCCACCAGGGAAGCCCAGCCCTGTAATCTTTATCTCCATTCTACAGACGGGGACACAGATGTCTACAGGAGATTCACAGCCCAAAGCAGGAGAATGGGGCCTCTGATCCCAGGGCCCTCCTTAGCCACTGTATGGTGATTTCACAGAGTCTGAATTAACAAGCATTCACTGCTATACATAACCATGTGTGACATTATATGAGGTTGGGTAGAGCATGCTTTAGGGCATCCCAACAATTCTCTCAGGTCCCAGAGACAGGGCTGCTCTGAATGCGAATCAGTTGTAAGTGTGAAATTCTTGCTTCTCTCAACATGTCGTCTCCAAACAAGCACAGACACATTTTAAAACTGTAAAATATTTCTCTGAAGAATTCATTGGCACCTTATTAATGTTCACACAGAAAATGTCTTTCAGTAAATTAGGGGACACCAGAAAGGGTGTGTAGCGTTCAGGGACATAGGTTCTGGCTTGCCCTGGCAGGCCCATGGCCACGGCACCAAGAGCCTCCACTTCCATTGATGAGCACTGAAGACCTCAACTCCACCATGTGGTAGCTTCTTAAAGATTTTGTGCAGAAAGCATTGTCCAGAGTGGCACTCCATGAAGCTGAATAGTAGTAGTTGGTGCAGTAAATAGAACACACCTTTCAATCAAAAAACATAGTCTCTGCATATGTGGAGAGAACAAATTTCCTACTTCACATGAATGCCTAATAATCCTGATTTTTAGATAGATAAGTAGCATCGTGATGCCATGCGTAGGAGGTGGGGGAATACAGGAGAAGGAGGTTCATAGTGATGATTGCGTTGTTTTCTATTATGGTTTTTGTCCCTAGTGTTTTATACTCAAGTGAAGGTTTCTCTTAACCAGTGGTTCTCAAACTTGACTGTGCATCAGCATCCCCTGGAGGGTTTGTTGAAACAACTTACCAGGCTCCACCCTCAGAGGAGTTTCTGGGGTTTGAGTGGCACCAAGAACTTGCAGCTTTACTGAGTGCACAAGTGACAGCCTTGCTGTTTGCCCAGGGACCCACTTTGAGAACCACTCTTCTAACCAGCATGATTTGGTTTACAAAAATTCCCACAATTAGAGCAGAATCATGATTTCCAATCCATTAGTATTTTTTAGTTGGGGGAGGATGATTTATGGCTAAGTTGAAGTCCAGGAATTGAGGAAGTTAAGTTGGTCTCCAAAGTGATAGCTGCAGTTATACAGTATGGAGTGGGGTGAGGTTAAGAGGTCACTCCGTGGTGCAACATCTTTGGTGACCTGCTGAAAAAAATTCTCTCCAGGAGGGCCAGAGGACTAGATGTGGAGCTATTTGGCCAGGACTATGTCCCAAACCATGTGACACAGCAGGGCCAGTGAGGATACCACCCACCTGGCCGTGCAGTGACCACTGTGCTGCCTGTAGCCAGTTGGCCTGGGCACTGGATGTGGACAGCAGCATTGTTGCCCAGTGTTATGGACTGAATTGTGTCCTCCCCTAATTCATATGTTGAAGCCCTAACCCCTAATGTGATTATGTTTGGAGATGGGCCTTTAAGGAGGTAATTAAGTTTAAGTGAGGTCATAGGGTATGGCTCTGATCCACAAAAACTGTGGCCTTATAGGAAGAGGGAGAGACACCAGAGAAGTGTGTGCACAGAGAAAGACCAGCTGAGAGAAAGCAGCTGTCTGCAAGCCAGGGAGAGGCCTCAGGAGGGACCTCGACCTTGACTCCCCTGTCCCCCAGAAATGAGTATCTGTTATTTAAGCCACCACCAGGCTGTGGTATTTTGTTATGGCAGCCCAAAGAGATTAATACTCCCAGAAACTTGATCTCTCTGCATCTTTTGCCAGACACCAATGTTGCTGCTGGCCCTGCTTCCCTGCTTCACTGTTTCTAACTCAGAGTCTGGGTGTCTGAGATGGCCAAAGCCTGCATCTTGCTGCAAAGAATGCCGAAACAGACGGCCAGGTGTAACCAGCTTCTGCAGAATAGATGTGGGAGTAGGTTCTGCCTCCCACCAAAGTGCATAAGATAGGGATTCACCTGCATAGGGAGGATGTGCAGGTGCTAGGCAACCAGTTTGAATTGACTGGTTCCAGAAAGGAAATTTGATAATAGGACATTGGGAGAGGGGGTGGATAAAAGCAAAAGAAATCAGAGGGGTGAGGAATGTGCAGAGGGAAGGGATTTTAGAAAAAACAACACAAAACACCAGAAAACATCCTGTGTGAAGGATTAGCCAGTTGTTTGCTGAACTTTGTCTAACCTGGCCACATGGGGGTTCCTGTGCAGGTGCCAGGCACTGTGCTCCTTGTTTGCAGGCTGAGAGCAAGTTAGAATAAAAGTACTTCGATATATGGGTCCCATTTTCTCAAGTCCTAACATTCCCTCTAGAGCAAGGGAAGCCATGACTACTAAGGAAAGAAGTCCATGCAACGTGGGGTTAATAGGTAGACAGATACACACAGGGTCACAGGTCACAAATGATGGTATCTTTCCCAAAATGAAATGAAGTTCTGGGGAAATATTTAGTTCTAAATCTGGAGGAACTCTAACCTCTGAGGTAGGCATTTCAGAAAGGACTCTGTTATACTTTGTCACTAAAGCCACAGATCCAGCTCCTCTGCTGGAACTGAGGGTCCCCATCAAACAGGCTCGTATTTTTTTCTGTGCGCTTGTTGGCTGCCTAGGCAATATTCTGGATTCTTTGGAAGAACAGAGATCAAACAATTTTCTAGTTATAAGTCAACTGGACAGAAATTTCAAGGATCCTACTTAAGTATGCTCTTTGGAAAATAATTCTCTTAGTATTTGTTTCTCTTTTGAAAACAGCATCATTCATCTTAAGAATTGAAAGGCAGTAGCTTATTAGTCAAAGATGTTGAAATGTCATTTTCATTACTCACCCATCATCTCTGTTTTTAGGTAACTCATGTCATAGAACTAACCTTTCTTATATCACCCATCAATTAAAACATGCCATATGAAAGAAAATATCTAGTTATAAGAAATGCATTAATATGAGAAAACGATTTAATGTCAAATATTAATCCAAAAACTGAGTTTAAATGTATATATTTTTAAAAAACATTGCCTTTCAGTTATTTTAGATATTTGGTAGCACTGCTATTGTCTTTGTTTATTAGCAAATGTGAAGTTACTTCTTAGTCCATCAGTCTTTGAGCCTTTACAGCAGCAATTAAACCCCAGGTAGTCCTTTTTGTCTATAATCTAACTTCATAGATTATAATAAAGTGGGATGGGTCCTGGCCCATCCTGGGGACTCATCAGTGAGGCACTGTGGGCAACAGTTTGAATCTTGGCAGGGTCCTGGCAAAGATGCCAGCTCTGCACCTCTCTGACCTCAGAGCAGTGCTAGGTCAAGGTGTCCCAGGACTGCCATTTGGCTTTGTTGTTATTGCTGTTTGTTATTGTTTGACTAACTCTCTGCCCATCCTGAGTTGTGTGGTTGGCTGTGAGAACCTCACACTTGTGATTTCTTTCTGTTGCTGCTTTTTCATTCCTCAAGCAGAAGAAACATAGGTAGAAGATGCCATGGACTAGTTTGCACTCCACCTGACTTCTATTTGCGGAAGCTGGACATTTTAAAACTCTGTTTCCTAGAATCCCTTGCAGCTAGGATTCAGAGTGTTAATTGGTCTCAGCCAGTGAGATGAGCTTGAGTTAAGATTTGAAAGACACACTGCAGCAGAGGCCTACACCTGTCTGGTTGATGAGCAAGGTCCCGGGGTGAGGGGGAGGGACTTCTTCAGGAGCTGCTTTCCAGTGCACTTCCTCTGACTCCAGAGTGAAGGAAGAGGCAGCAGCCCTGATGCAGCTTTGTGATACCCAGTCTGCAATTGTAGGGGTGACACAGAGGCAGCTTTAGTGGCCTCAGAGGAAGTAACTTCCTTGTGAGTGAGATCTGTAATGTTCAGGGAGTATTTCATGGAGGCCTAGCTTGTACCCCATTCCTTCCACCTAAAGTGTAAGTATCTACTCTGTGTGTTAAGCCATTTCCTGAGTAAAATCTCTGGAGTGACTTCTGTTTTCTTCAGTGAAACCTGATTCTTACAAATGGGCCAAAATGGACCTGGATTCTGCTCATTTTCACTGCCTCAGGCCCGGTGTTGGGAGACATCAGGGGGGATGTTTTTCTCATATGTGGGACAGAGAAGACTCAAAGTGTTACAGGTACATTGTAACACAAGCTGGTAAACATCTCCCTTGTGAAAAGACATGGTCAGAAATGATTTACCTAAGTTTCTTGTCACATGTCTTAGGGCCTAATTTAGCTTTTTTGTATACAGAAATCTCTTAGGTAGCCTTAGAATTTTGAGAATTTCCTTAGGCCTTGTTGGAGTTTTATGGAAGAGAGGCCTAAGTCATTCAAAATCTGGTTTTTGTTGGCTAACCTGAGTACTGGCCTGGAGATGTTTAGAAAAAAGAAGAAACAAACTGAAGGCCAAGGGGAACTGCAGAGTGCCCAAGACCCCAGGGACACCCTTGGGCCAGTCAAATGGTCAAGAAAGATCAGGCTGCAGAAAAGAACTTTTCTTCATCCCCATGGTTTACACCTGCCAGTATTTCTAGACTGGTCATCCCCCCTCAAAGATGATTCACATCAAGGTAACTTTTTCTAGAAATTCTTTTCATGTTATGGCATATTTTTCTCTTCCTGCCCAGATAGAACATCTTCTAACCTGTAAACTGGAAATCCAGTTTGTATAAGAAAGTTTGAAAAATAGCATAATATATTCTACCTAGAAAGTTAAGATCCCATTGGACTCGTATCTTAGTCTGTTTGGGCTTAAACAACAACTTACTTCTCACGGTTCTGGAGACTGGGGTCAGGATGACTGGGTTCTGGTGAGGTCTCTCATCAGGGTTGCAGATGGTTGAACTCTCATTACATCCTTACCTGGTGGAAGGGGTCTATATCTCCTACAAGGGCACTAATCCCATTCGCGAGGGCTCCACCCTTGTGACCTAATCACCTCCAAAGGCCCCACCTCCTACACTATCACATTGGGGATTAGATTTCAACATATGAATTCTAGGGGGACACAGGCAGGTCCATTTTGGTAGATAATGCTATGAAATGCCTCTCCTTTCTTCGTATCCAAGTAGTGTAAGCCCTGACAGTTGGTTTTTCTTTTTCTTTTCTTTTTTTTTTTTTTCATAATGCCTGACTTAAGCATCCACTTCAAAGATGGCTATCTAAATAAATACATTGCCAGCCATGGGACTAGATAAAGAGCCAGGCCTCCCCCTCCACCTCACCTCCCCACCAGGTCCCTTTGTTTAGAGAACTTTGTTTGATTTAGATAACTGATCTTTTGGCCACTTTTTTCTTTTCTTTCCTTCCCATGCTTATGTTTTAAATTCACCAATGAAGGGTGAGCCCTGAAACCCTAGGCCCTGACCCTAGACCCCAATAAGACAGAAACTTATACCAGCATGGTCTCTCTACCGAAGACCTCCCTATGTGGCACCAGGCATATACCCTCCAGGACATGTAAGTAATAAACCATGTTTCCTTCAAAGTTTCCTGATAGTTGTTGCTGAGGATGCCTTGCAATCATAAGAACCACAAAGACCAGCCCAGACACAGCACTGGTCCTGAAAGGAACCACAGCCTAGGTGAGTGTCCCCAGGCATTTCTGGCCAGTAACATCATTATCAGTAGGGTGAGACTGGCACAGGACAACCCAGCTCCTGTAAATATCTATCTTGTTCTCTTCCCTTTTGCACCGACAAGAAGCAAGCATTCATGTGCAAAGAGCCTGTGCTGCACAGAGTGTACGAGGGTGGCCAGGCTTACCTCACTGCAGGCTGCTCACCACCCCTCCCCCCTCCTCCTGCACACCTTCTGCCTTTCCTTTTCCATAGAAGCAGCTGTGAGATTACCCTTATCTGCTGGGCAGTGCTAAAAGAATCCTCCCTAAATATGTTCTGAAATGGGCTTCAATATTTGGAGATTTTTCTGGACCTGGGCACTTACATCTTATTTAAGGACAGGATGCAATTTTCAGTAAATTTTCTTGTGAGACTAATGTGAGGTAGCTCTTTAGGCTTCTGAGTTCCATTTCCTGACACTAACAAGGCCAAAATTCCTTCAGTGTAGCTCTTTTTTGAGGCAGAAAGGGTAATACAAACACCAAGGCCTGCCAAACTACAAGCCCTCTTAAGTTCAAGGAAGAGAGATTTACTAGGTGCTATTTTTATTATGTGAACAAGAGAAGCCAGATTTGCACCAAAGTGTAACCCTGTTCACTGCTTATGTTTTTATCTCACTCCAGTTAGTTATGTTACCTAACCTCTTGTTCTTATGTGAAAATAGACAGTGAATTAGAGACACCTCTTAGAATTGGTGTTAACCAGACTTGACCAGAACGAGGAACCAGCTGCTCAGCCCAAGTGAAATATAGAACCAGCTCCTGCTGCTGATCTCATTTGATCTAATTTGTGCATGTGTCTTTATTCATGATCTTATGGAAAAAGATGTTGATAACAGCATTTTAGATAGGTGTTTAGAAAAATCCCTAAATCTGTGGAAGTTTTGCTTTTTTTATGCTTCTATTTTTTAAATTTTAATGACGTATAGTTGATTTACAATGTTGTGTTAATTTTTGCTCTACAGCAAAGTGACTCAGTTACACATATATATATACACATTCTTTTTCATATTCTTTTCCATTATGGTTTATCACAGGATTTTGAATATAGTTCCCTGTGCTATACAGTAGGATCTTGTTGTTTACCCATCCTATATATAATAGTTTGCATCTGCTAATCCAAAACTGCCAATCCATCCCTCCCCCTTGGCAACCACAAGTCTGTAGTGGAAGCTTCTCTTGATCTGCAGTGTTTGTATTGGGAAGCACCACACCCCAGTGCCACCCCCACCCTAACCCACACTTTGTGGAGTTAGAAGCTATTTGACTTTTTAGTCAAAGGGGAAGTTTTTGCCTGACAACAATTGAGAGTTCTCAAGACTTTTCACTCACTGGTCTGCTATCCTGCCTTGAGGGCACATGCCTGATTTCTCAGCTCTTCAGAGAATTACAAGGACATCTTCCTTTGTTCTCCTAGCTCAAGACTTCTATACTTCTCACAAGAGGATGAGCTTATCATCCATGTAGAAGCAGTGAGAAATCAGTTCATAAAGAGAAACAGAGTAAAAATGAATGAGGTACTGATAACAGGGAGGTCCTGATGGAAAACAGGTCGGGCAAATTAGAGAAATGTTGGGGAAGAAGACAGAAAGTGCATTTTGTAAACTCCTCCTGTCCCTGTGCCGAGTGACCTTCCTGGCTGACAAGTGTTACCGCTGCCATATTCAGCATAACCACTCAACCAGCTGCCTGGCTTTAACTGTTTTCATCTATTTGCAATGACTAATTTTTCTTTGATTTTCATAAATGTTGGAACTCTCCAAAGTAGAAAAAGTGACCCTGAATTAATCATAAATCATAAATATAGCCATGTTAAAATAATTTTGACATAATATGCAATTTGCATTTTTCAAATCTGCCTGAAAATTTTCCAGTTATTGATTTCTCAAATCTGCACTTTGATTTCTGAAAACCAAGGCAGCCCATGGCATAGAAGTTTGTGTGTCTTGGTATGTTTGGTTTGTAGTTTCACCTAAGATTGACTAAACCAATAGGAGAAACATGTTTTAGGATGAAAACAACAGGAGAATCACTTTATTAGCACAAATCCTGATTTGTGCCATCAGGAATCTTGCAGAAATTCAGGAATGGAAGAGGCTGGAATGTACAGTGTTTATAGGGGAGGTTTGACTGAAGCAATAAAACAGGAACATGTGGTCCTACAAAGGCATGTAAGTCCTAGAAAAAAGGATGGAAATCAAGATAGAGAAGTTGCCTGAGCCCTATACTGGGGCTTTAGCACATGAGGGTTTCACTCCACATAGTAGGTTCCCAAGACAATGGATGGACCATTTTGACTCAGATTATAACTTCAGAAAAGACTAAATTGTCTTTCTTTTTTTCTTTTTCTGGTATTAAATTTTTTAAATATCTTTATCGGAGTATAATTGCTTTACAATGTTGTGTTAGTTTCTGGTCTACAACAAAGTGAATCAGCTATATGCATACATATATCCCCATATACCCTGCATCTTGAGCCTCCCTCCTACCCTCCCTATCCTTCCCCTCTAGATCATCATAAAGCACTGAGCTGATTTCCCTGTGTTATGCAGCAGCTTCCCACTAGCCATCCATTTTACATTTGGTAGTGTATACATGTTAATGCTACACTCTCACTTCGTCCAACCTTCCCCTTCCCCACCATGTCCTCAAGTCTGTTCTCTACCTCTGTGTCTTTACTCCTGCCCTGTCACTAGGTTCATCAGAACCATTTTTTTAGATTCCATATATATGCATTAGCATACGGTATTTGTTTTTCTCTTTCTGACTTGCTTGAACTCTGTATGACAGACTCTAGGTCCATCCACCTCATTACAAATAACTCAGTTTCATTCCTTTTTATGGCTGAGTAATATTCCATTGTATATATGTGCCACGTCTTCTTTATCCATTCAACTGTCAATGGACATTTAGGTTCCTTCCATGTCCTGGCTATTGTAAATAGCACTGCTATGAGCATTGAGGTACATGTATCTTTTTGAATTATGGTTTTCTCAGGGTATATGCCCAGTAATGGGATTGTTGGGTCATATGGTAGTTCTATTTTTAGTTTTTTAAGGAACCTGCATATTATTCTCCATAGTGGCTCTATCAATTTTCATCCCCACCAACAGTGCAGGGCAGTTCCCTTTCCTCCACACTTTCTCCAGCATTTATTGTTTCCAGATTTTTTGATGACGACCATTCTGACTGGTGTGAGGTGATACCTCATTGTAGTTTTGATTTGCATTTCTCTAATGATTAGTGACACTGAACATCTTTTCATGTGTTTGTTGTCAATCTGTATGTCTTCTTTGGAAAAATGCCTATTTAAGTCTTCTGTCCATTTGCTGATTGGGTTGTTTGTTTTTTTGATATTGAGCTGCATGAGCTGCTTGTATATTTTGGAGATTAATTCTCTGTCAGTTGTTTTTTTTGCAAATATTTTCTCCCATTCTGATGGTTGTCTTTTCATCTTGTTTATGGTTTCCTTTGCTGTGCAAAAGCTTTCAAGTTTCATTAGGTCCCATTTGTTTTTTGTTTTGTTTTGTTTTTATTTCCATTTTCTCTAGGAGGTGATCAAAAAGGATCTTGCTGTGAATCTGTCATAGGTTTGTCTGCCTTATGTTTTCCTCTAAGAATTCTATAGTGTGTGGCCCCACATTTAGGTCTTTAATCCATTTTGAGTTTACTTTTGTGTATGTGGTAGGAACTGTTCTAATTTCATTCTTTTATATGTAGCTGTCCAGTTTCCAGCACCACTAACTGAAGAGGTTTGTCTTTTCTCCATTGTATATTCTTGCCTCCTTTGTCAAAGATAAGGTGACCATGTATGCATGGGTTTATCTCTGGCTTTCTATCCTGTTCCATTGATCTATATTTCTGTTTTGTGCCAGTATCATACTGTCTTCATTACTGCAACTTTGTAGTATAGTCTGATGTCAGGGAGCCTGATGTCCTCCAGCTCTGTTTTTCTCTCTCAAAGATTGTTTTGGCAACTCAGGGTCTTTTGTGTTTCCACACAAACGGTAAAATTTTTTGTCCTACTTCGTGAAGAATGCCATTGGTAGTTTGATAGGGATTTCACTGAATCTGTAGATTGCTTTGGTAGTATAGTCATTTTCACAGTGTTGATTCTTCCAATCCAAGAACATGGTATATCTCTCCATCTGTTTGTATCATCTGTGATTATTTTCATCAGTGTCTTATAGTTTTCTGCATACAGATCTTTTGCCTCCTTAGGTAGGTTTATTTCCTAGGTATTTAGTCTTTATATTGCAATGGTAAATGGGATTGTTTCCTTAATTTCTCTTTCTTATTTTTTCATTGTTAGTGTATAGGATTTGAAACAGATTTCTGTGCATTAATTTTGCATCCTGCTACTTTACCAAATACATTGATTAGCTCTGGTAGTTTTCTGGTAGCATCTTTAGGATTCTCTATGTATAGTATCATGTCATCTGCAAACAGTGACAGTTTTACTTCTTCTTTTCCAATTTGGATTCCTTTTATTTCTTTTTCTTCTCTGATTGCCAAGGATAAACTTCCAAAACTATTTGAATAATAGTGATGAGTGTGGGCACCCATGTCTTGTTCCTGATCTTAGAGGAAATGCTTTCAGTTTTTCACCTTGAGAATGATGTTGGCTGTATGTTTGTCACATATGGCACTCATTATGTTGAGGTAGTTTCCCTTTATGCCCAGTTTCTGGAGAGTTTTTATCATAAATGAGTGTTGAATTTTGTTAAACGCATTTTCTGCATCTATTGAGTTTTTAATATGGTTTTTATCCTTCAGTTTGTTAATATGATGTATCACATTGATTGATTTGCATATATTGAAGAATCCTTGCATTCCTGGAATAAACCCCACTTGATCATGGTGTATGATCCTTTTAATGTGCTGTTGGATTCTGTTTGCTAGTATTTTGTTGAGGATTTTTACATCTATGTTCATCAGAGATATTGCCCTGTAATTTTCTTCTTTTGTGACATCTTTGTCTGGTTTTGGTATCAGGGTGATGGTGGCCTCGTAGAATGAGTTTGGGAGGGTTCCTCCCTCTACTATATTTTGGAAGAGTTTGAGAAGGATAGGTGTTAGCTCTTCTCTAAATGTTTGATAGAATACACCTGTGAAGCCATCTGGCCCTGGGCTTTTGTTTGTTGGAAGATTTTTAATTGCAGTTTTAATTTCAGGGCTTGTGATTGGTCTGTTCATATTTTCTATTTCTTCCTGGTTTAGTCTCAGAAGGTTGTGCTTTTCTTAGAATTTGTTCATTTCTTCCAGCTTGTCCATTTTATTGGCATATAGTGGCTTGTAGTAGTCTCTCACTATCCTTTGTATTTCTGCAGTGTCAGTTGTTACTTCTCCCTTTTTCATTTCTAATTCTGTTGTTTTGTGTCTTCTCCCTTTTTTTCCTAATGAGTCTAGCTAATGCTTTATCAATTTTATTGATCTTCTCAAAGAACAGGCTTTTGGTTTTATTGATTTTTGCTATTGTTTCCTTCATCTCTTTTTCATTTATTTCTGATGTGATCTTTATGATTTCTTCCCTTCTGCTAACTTTGGTTTTTGTTTTTGTTGTTGTTGTTGTTGTTGTTGTTGTTCTTCTTCTTCTTCTTCTTCTTCTTCTTCTTCTTCTTTCTCTAATTGCTTTAGGTGTAAGGTTAGGTTGTTTATTTGAGATTTTTGTCTTTTCTTGAGGTAGGATTGTATTGCTATAAACTTCCTTTTTAGAACTGCTTTTCCTGCATCCCATAACTTTTGGGTTGTCATGTTTTCATTGTCATTTGTTTCTAGGTATTTTATTATTTCCTCTTTGATTTCTTCAGTGATCTCTTGGTTGTTTAGTAGTGTTTTGTTTGGCCTCCATATGTTTGTATTTTTTTACAGTTTTTTTCCTGTAATTGATGCCTAGTCTCATAGGGTTGTGGTCGGAAAAGGTGCTTGATATGATTTCAGTTTTCTTAAATTTACAGAGGCTTGATCTGTGACCCAAGATGTGATCTATCCTGGAGAATGTTCTCTCTGCACTTGAGAAGAAAGTGTATTCTGTTGTTTTGGGATGGAATGTCCTATAAATATCAGTTAGGTCTATCTTGTTTAATGTCTCATTTAAAGCTTGTGTTTCCTTTTTTATTTTCTGTTTGGATGATCTGTCCTTTTGTGTAAGTGGGGTGTTGAAGTCACCTACTATTATTGTGTTACTGTTGATTTCTCCTTTTATGGCTACTAACATTTGCCTTATGTATTGAGGTGCTCTTATGTTGGGTGCATAAATATTTACAATTGTTATATTTTCTTTTTGGATTTATCCCTTGATCATTCTGTTAGTGTCCTTCCTTATCTCTTGTAATAGTCTTTATTTAAAGTCTATTTTGTCTGATATGAGTATTGCTACTCTAGCTTCTTTGATTTCCATTTGCATGGAATATCTTTTTCCATCCACTCACTTTCAGTATGCATGTGTCCCTAGGTCTGAAGTGGGTCTCTTTTAGACAGCATATATACAGGTCTTGTTTTTGTATCCATTCAGCCAGGCTATGTCTTTTGGTTGGAGCATTTAATCCATTTACATTCAAGGTTATTATCGATATGTATGTTCCTATTACCATTTTCTTAATTATCTTGGCTTTGTTTTTGTAAGTCTTTTCCTTCTGTTATGTTTCCTGCCTAGAGAAGTTCCTTTAGCATTTGTTGTAAAGCTGTTTTGGTGGTGCTAAAGTCTCTTAATTTTGCTTGTCTGTAAAGCTTTTGATTTCTCCACTGAATCTGAATGAGATCCTTGCTGGGTAGAGTAATCTTGGTTGTAGATTCTTCCCTTTCATCACTTTAAATATACCTTGCCCTCCCTTCTGGCCTGTTCAGTTTCTGCTGAAGGATCAGCCATTAACCTTAGGGGATTCCCTTGTATATTATTTGTTGCTTTTCTGTTTATGCTTTTAATATTTTTCTGTGTGTTTAATTTTTGTTAGTTTGATTAATATGTGTCTCGGCATCTTTCTCCTAGGGTTTATCCTGTATGGGATTCTCTGAGCTTCCCAGACTAGATTGACTATTTCCTTTCCCATGTTGGGGAAATTTTCGACTATAATCTCTTCAAATATTTTCTCAGAACGTTTCTTTTTTTTCTTCTTCTTCTGGGATGCCTATAATTCGAATGTTAATGCAGTAAATGTTGTCCCAGAGGTCTCTGAGACTGTCTTCAGTTCTTTCATTCTTTTTTTGTTTATTCTGCTCTGCAGCAGTTATTTTCAACCATTCTATCTTCCAGCTCACTTATCCGGTTTTTCTGCCTCATTTATTATGCTATTGATTCCTTTAGAGTATTTTTAATTTCAGTTATTGTGTTGTTCATTACTCTTTGTTTGCTCTTTAGTTCTTCTGGGTCTTGTTAAACGTTTCTTGTATTTTCTCTATTGTATTTGCGAGATTTTGCATCATTTTTACTATCATTACTCTGAATTATTTTTAGGTAGTTTGCCTACTTCCTCTTCATTTATTTGTCTGTGGGTTTTTATCTTGCTCCTTTGCCTGCAAGATATTTTTCTGTCTTCTCACTTTGTCTAATTTATATTTGATGTCTCCTTTTCCCAGGCTCCAGGGTAATAGTTCCTTTTGCTTCTGTTCTCTGCCCCTGGTGGTGAGGTTGGTCTAGCGTGGCTTGTGTAAGGCTTCTTGATGGGAGGAGACTGGTGCCTGTGTTCTGGTGGGGTGGAGCTAAGTCTTCTCCCTCTGATGAGCGGAGCTGTGTCAGGTGGTGAGTTTTGTGGTGTCTGTGAGCTTTAGTATGACTTTAGGTAGTCTGTGTGCTGATGGATGAGTTTGTGTTCCTGTCTCATTTGTTGTTGGGTGTGAGGGGGTCCAGTTCTGGGAGTTGCTGGCTGTGAGGTGGAGCAGGGTCTTTAGATTCAAATAAAGTATTCCATGAGAGCTCTTGGCGATTAATCTTCCCTAGGGCCGGGAATTGTCTATTGGTCCAGCATCCTGGAATTGGTGCTCCCACCCCAGAGCCTCAGACCTGACTTCTGGTTGGGGAGCCAAGACACCACAAGTTGTTCATCATGGCAATAAGGTGGATTTAAAAAAATTAAAAATAAAGACTAGCAAAACCCCAGACAAATGGTAAAAAGTAAAATCAAACAAACAAAAACAGAAACAAGGAAACACGCACACACACAAAAGAAACAAAAACAGAACCAAACATCAAAAAGCAAGAGAACAACAAGACAAATAAAAGAACCCAGAATGAAATCAAACAATTAAAAGAAAACTGACAAGAACCCAAACCAAAAAACAAAACCAAAGCAGAGTGCCAACTGGAGAATGAAGCAAAGAAACAAAGCAAACCAACAACAATGATAAAAAAAGAAAAAAGAAAAGAAAGAGAGTAGGGGAAAGAGGACAGAACAGCAGAAAAGCAAAGTAGAAATAGAAATATAAAAAAATAAAATAGAAAATATATTAAAGAAAAAAAAAGACAAACAAAACCCTGGAAAAATTGTAAAACTAAAATGAAACAAACAAAAACAGAAACAAGGAAACACACACACATAAAAGAAACAAAAACAGAACCAAATAAAACAGAAAGCAAGAGAACAACCAGACAAATAGAAGAACTCAAAAACGAAATCAAAAAATTAGGGTTAAAACTAACAAAAACACATAACCTAAAAACAAAACCAAAGCAGTGTGCCAACTGAAGAATAAACAAGGAAACAGAACAAACCAATAAAAATGATTGAAGAAAAATAATAAAATAAATTAAAAATGGAAAAAACACAGGATATGGAAAAGCAAAGTAGAAGATGGAAATATTTTTAAAATGTATTAACGAAAAGAAGAAGAAAATAATGGGAAAAAACACAGAACAACAGAAAAGCAAAGTAAAAAATAGAAATATATATAAAAAAAAAAAAATAAAAAAATATGTTAAAAATCACAGAGATCCCAAAAGAACTAAATAAATTTTAAAAAAAAACTAAAACAACAAACAAATAAAAAAAGAAAGAAAAAGCAGAACAAACAAAAAAGCCAGAACCAACAACAGAAGGCATCAAAACATAATAAAATTAATAGTAATTATTATGTTTCTCCCTGGGGTCTCTGCTGTAAGTGTCCTGGCACACGCTGTGAGCCACAGGCCCCACCTCTGCCTCCCCAAGAGCCTCTCCCTGCCTCCGGCTGGTCTCTGTATGTGCTGAGGAGCCCTGTGGGCACCACTCAGACTCTGATCTTGCCCAATTCTTGCATGTGCTGTCCCCAAAGTCCACAGCTGCAGAACTAGGACTGTTTTCATTTGTGGGAACACTCATTGTCTACTTAGATATTCCACAGATGCAGGGTCTACCCTAGCTGATTGTGGGCATTTAATCGGCAAGCTTGTACAGCTGATGGAAAGATTTTCAGTCTTCTTCCTTAGACACCCCATCCCTGGGGTTCAGTTTTGGTTTTATCCCCACCTCTGCATGTTGTCCACCCACAGGAGTCTGTCCTGTTGGCTGCCTTGGAGCTCTTGGTTCTGCCCCAGTTAGGACAGGGTGCAGATGCGGTATGACTGTTTGGATCTCAGGAGCCCTGCAGCACCAAATTCACAGGGAAGCCGGCAGCCACAGTGTTAAGAGATATGGCCCTAGTGATGTCTTTCTGGTGCCCAGCATAAGGCAGGTGAGGGCCAGCTCTGAGGGGGATTTTAAATTACTCGGCAGCCAGTGCTGGTGTGTGGGGAGAGAGAGGTTACAATAGTGGCTCCTTCCTCTGCATGACTCAGCAATAGCACCCTGCTTCCATGGCAGTCCAGTCTTCCTCGTAGACATTCCCTGTTGTGGATTTCCTCCCTCAGTCCATCTCCCCATAGCCAACAGCAATTCTCGCTCCAGGCCTGTTTTCCAATCCCCACATTCCACCTCCCAGCCCCCTTGCACACCTGTGAAGCATGTCCCAGTCTGGGGCACTTTGGGCCACAGTACGGATCGTCTGTGTATTTGTCACTCTGTCCAGTCTGTCACAGATCAGCCACTTTACCCACTTCCAACAGTCTCAAATGCTTCCCTTCTGTCCCAATCGATTTCCCCATTGGAGACAGGGCTTCCCCAAATTCGGGGATCTCTCCTCTGCTTCAGCTTCCCCATCCTGGGGTGCAGGTCCCGTCCTGCTTCCTCTCCTCCTTTTTCTCCCTTCTTTTTTTCCGTCCTACCCAGTTATGCAGGGATCTTTATAGTTCTTTCTTGTGTCCAAGTTCTTCTGCTAGTTTTCAGCCAGTGTTCTGTGAGAATTGTTGCATCTATAGATGTATTCCTGATGCATCCATGGAGAGAGATGAACTCCATGTCCTCCTACTCCTCTGCCATCTTGAATTTAAATGGTCTTTCTTAATTCAGGTTTATACAATTTCTAGGAAGTGGAACTTGTAAGTGTGGTGGAGGGTGGGGTGTGGTTTAAAGCATTTGCTTGCCTTCCCTAGGAATTACCATGGACAAGCCATGGTGGGAAGCTGAACAGCCTAGAATACACTTTAAGCCAATCCTTATCCAACCTCTGCTTTAAATTAGCAAACAACCCCATGAAAGACCAACAATGTAGGTTTATTGTAATGTCTTTAATGTGAATCTGTGGACTAAAGTATGGAGACTTTTCAGTGGGGCTAACTTGAAACATATTAGCCTGGCATTTCTACTCACCCCCCAGAACACCTTTGCCCCAACTTTCCCCAAAGCTCATTGTTGGCATCTACTCAAGGCTTGTCATACAACAGTATTTATTCCAATGGTTCTGATGGGAAAAACCTTCAACTATGCATAACTTTGCACAGTAATTTACTGGCATAAGTAGAGTGAATATTACTGGTTTAGGTCACATTTAAGCACCAACTGCAATGGGCTGTTATAACTACCTCAAAAGATCTTTATAAGCATGGAGTGAAGAAAAGCAAACATGTTTACAATTGGCCTTACAGGTGCTGATGAGACCTTACAGGTGTGGGCCCATAGATGACCCTCACTGCATGGTTGGAATGTTTCTCAAATGTGGACACTCTGGAAAGGTCCCATGCAGATGTGCCTAGAGTGGGTACTTTGCTTTATTCTACAAGTTCAAGGAGAATCTATTGACATCCAGGTTCCAGCAAGATAAAAAAAAAATTTAAATACACATTCTCTTCTGTAGATTGTTGTGATTACTGAGATGCAATTTTGGTGAATACCACTTTTGTATTAAGCTAACATCCAAATTAACCAACATTTTTTGGTTATTTCCTATGTGTTTACTCTGTGCTAGATGACTTTATACAAAACTGGAAATATTATTCCCATTTTATAATAGAAGCAGCTCAGGACTGAAGTATTCTCAGAACTACCCAACCAGCAAATAGCTTTGAAAGTAGCTTTGCAAATGAAAGCAGATAATAAAAATAATTGGTAAAAACCCTGTTTAAGAAACTGTTATTTACCAGCTATCCCTTCTCCCCCTGTAAACACACACACACGTACATATACACACCCCACACAACCAGATGAGCCCAGCAGAAGCCCACCAGCTTATCTTCTCAGGAGAAGAACATTGGGTGTCACTTGACTAAGAGCTCCTGGAACAGTTGAGCAGGGGGAACAGAGCATACTTCTAAAAACAGGGACATTAAGTGAATATTTATATACTGAATGTTGAGTTCTCCAGCCTCTTCTCTACTTGATACCCAGAAATATGTAAGATAGGTTAATAATTCCAGGCAGGAGATAGAAAGACTTCTGCAGGGATTCTGAAAAGCTACAAACAAAGAGATTTGGGGCTCCCCAGTGAAGTTTTCCACCCCATTTGCACTTTGTATAGCCCACCATCCATGCACAGATATACCAACCATTATCTTGGTGGCCCATCCTTAAACATGAGCAGACAGCAAGAGTGAGTAAATACCTGACTACTTATATGTGTAGATATCTGACCTCTTATATCAAAGATATAAATGAAAACCTATCAATCAATAGGGAAAACCCTACTTAAAGAAAAGAGAAACCACACAGGGAAATAAAACCTCAATAATAATAAAACCACTATTATAGAATACTTTTACTATACTACTATAGTATCCCTAGAGAGAAAAGGGAAGGTGTTGCATCCATGAAACAAGAACACGATGTTGATTAAAAAATACTATTTTTTAAAGGTAAGATTCTTGTAATTCTTGTAATTAAAATTAAATATTAGAAAACACAATGTGTTAGAAAATAAGGATGAGGAAATTTCCCTGAATGTAGAACAAAAAGTCAAATGTATGGATAATAGGAGAGAAAAGATAAAAAAATTAGAGGATCAATTTGGGAGGACCAATATTCAAATAAAAGAAGTTTTGGAAAGCAAGAAGAATTAAGAGAGTAGAAGATGATTTTTCAAATCTGCAAAGAAATTTCCCAAAATTAAAGGACATGAATTTCAAACTGTAAAGGCTGATAAAGAACCACACACAACTGATTTTAAAAATTAAAGCCTAACCTTGTAAAATATCACAATTCTGGGAAGTATCCTACGTTTTTAAGAGAAAGAAAAATATGTCAGATACAAAGGATTAAGAATGAAAATGGCTTTGTACTTCTCAATAGCAAAAATGAAGTTGAAAACAACACAACAAAACTTTTGAAATTCTGAAGGAAAATAACTTCCAAAAACTTAAACCCAGAAAAACTGTCTATTAAACATGAGAGTTGAATAAATGTACCTCTCTTTCCTCAGGAAGCACTCGAAAAGGAGCTGTACCAAAACAAGAGAGTGATTCAGTAAATGATGCCCAGGCCTCCAGTACATAGGGAAGTCACATGAGTACAGGGCCCAGGGCATCCTCAGGACACTGAGGGGGAAGGGCAGGTGCAGCTGGGATGCCCCCAGGACACTGGAGTGGGCCTGAAATTCTCCTGGAGAGCTTCCTTTAGGATCATGGAATTGATGTATTTTAAACGAAATTTAGACATTTGGGAGGGTTGGGGTTGGAATAAGTGATAAATTCATAAGAAACTAAGCAACTGAAAACAAGACAATCAACTTTGGGGACAACAATTAATGCTAAAAAGGAAAGTAACTGTACTATGCCAGTTGGCCTCATCTATGAATAACATTTACATAATAGTAATGAGGTAAATAATAAATACTGGTTTAAACTAAAATATGTTAAAATTATATGAAGAGCATTGGAGTTGAGGAAATGGTGTGTGTGTGTTTGCGTGTGTGTGTGTGTGTGTGTGTGTGTTGGTGGCAGCAGGAGTGAGTTAAAACTTTATCTTCTCAAAGATAATGTCAAAAACTGAAAAATCAAGAAGTGGTAGTATAAACATGTTATATAGAGTTATAAAAGTAAAAACCAAAAGAAACATTTAAAAATGTAAGGGCTCTGTGGAATAGGATATTAAGGGTATATTAGACCGTTTTTTCAATAATAAGCCTTGTAAAAATCGTTCTTTTAAACTATATGGATGCATATATTGATGAAAGAAAAGCTAAAACAGAAAGATTTCTAATGTCTTGTAACAGTTCTTAGATAATGCTCCTATTTAAGTTCACCTCACTCTGGAATTGCACAGTTGTCCAACGTAAAGATGAAGTTGCTTTCCCCAGAAGCAGTTCACCTGGAGTTCAGATAAGAGGCATTGAGGGCTTTCCTCTCCTGCATTTCACAAATATCCCATATCCTAGCTCCTGGATGGATACCCCTTGCATGGCTAATGAATTGATAATTGTCATAAGCAAATTTTTACCATCCCCATCCCCTAAAAAATTTGTGGTCTTGATTACCATTTCCTCCCAAGCTTTGCCTTCTTCATATACACCATCTTATCTATTTTCATCATAAATTTATTGAGGAGTAGTTATGACTGCATAATCATATATCATGGCATCATCAAAGGGGTTCTAAGCTGGACATCAGGAAACCACCTTATATGATGGCTTACTATGTTGTTAGTCAGGATGGTTAAGCGCACACTGCTTTAACACTGTCTCACAATCTCAGGTAGCTTTAACACATAAACATCAATTTTCCTATCAAAGTATACTCTAAGGAAAAAGAGAAACTGGTGAGTCATGGAAGAGTTTTTCACTAATTCAGTTCAAATTTTTCTCTTTTGCAAAATTAAAGGGTTAAACCAGTTACTTGTTTCTGAAAACACCCAGCCCTTTCCACCTATCTCTCTTCTCCTACCAAAGACCCTGGGACATCCCAAAGGTGATGACATTGATGTCACCAATGATGATGAACATATCACCAATGAATAGGAAAACAATTCTAACATCTATTTAGCTCTCACTATATGCCAGACGCCATGCTCTGCACCTTGGCAACATTTTATCATTTGATCATGAGAACAACATTGTGAGAAGGACACTTGTAAGAAGTAAGAAAATGGAGGTTCTAATCCTTCACCCAAACCTGCTCTCCATAAAGTCTTCCTCATTTCAGTTGATGAGAAGTCCATCTTTCTAGCTGCTCAAACAAAAATCTCAACTCTCTTTTTCTTACATCTCACACCTAACCCAACAGGAAACTCTGTTGACTCTACATCAAAACATGTAAAATATCCAGCTATTTCTGATAACCTCCTTTGCCACCACCTTGACCTGAGCTGCCCTCATCTTTCACCTGGGTTCCTGCAATCCCCTGGTCAACCTACCCTCACCCTCACCACTTCACTGATCATTCTCGATCTGACCACTCCTATGCTCAAAATTTCCAGGGTTACAGTGACCTCAAGGTCTCCAGGTCATTTGGCTCTGCCTGATCCTTTACTTTACCTGTTGGGCCTCTTCTCCTGCTCTTTTCCCTCCAGTCACATTGGCCTTCCTGGTGTTCTTAGACCACAGAGTGCTTCTCATGCTTAATCGCTTTCCACTGACTTTCTCTTCCTTGAATGCAATTTTCTTCCCAGATATTTGACAGTCAATTTATGTTATGACTGGAATGTTTGTGTCCTCCCAAAATTCATATATTGAAGCCCCTAACTCCTAATGTGATAGTATTTGGAGGTGGGGCCTCTGGGATGTAAGTTAAGTGTTAGATAGGTCATGAGGGTGGGGCCTTCATGGATGGTATCAGTGGCCTTTTAAGAAAACAGGATCTCCCTCCAATTGTATGCATTGAGGAAAGGCCGTGTAAGCAAACAATGAGACAGTGGCTGTCTGCAAGCCAGGAAGAGGGCCCTCACCAAGAAAATGAATCTGCCTGCACTGTGATCTTGGACTTCTCAGCCTCCAGAATTGTCAGCAATAAGTGTCTGTTTTCAATCCATCCAGTCTGTGATATTTTGTTATAGCAGCCCAAGCTGACCAAGATAACTTCCTTACCTCCTCAAGTCTTTGCTCAAATGTCACCTTTTCAATAAGGCACAATCTAATCTCTCTTCTAATGTTGCATTCTGATCTCCATCAACATCCCCCTCTGTCTCCAGCACATTTGTTTCCTTTCTTCCTGCTGAGTTTTAACCCTTAGCATTTAGCACCTTTTTTCAGAAGATGACCGTTTACCTCCACACCAGAAGCAAGCTCCAGATGGACAGGGGTTTTGATCTGTTTGTTCATTATAATTCATCAAGTTTCTAGCACTTCATGAGTGATAATTCTAGCACCTATATCTTGGTTTCTAATACTGTTTTCTAATAGAGGGAACCAGAATTCCTTAGAGAAGTGATTGATTCCAGGGCTGGGACAGCAAAAATACAAGATGAACATTGTGGTGTCAGAGAATAAGAAGAGCTTAAAAAGTAATGGTGGCATGTTGAAAGGAGATAAGAGCCAACTTGAAGGAATGCCCAGTAGCCAAAACTGAGACAATTTGATTAAGAAACTGAATAGTAATAGTAAGTCAAAGATACATAAATATGCTTGTGTTTAATACTGATATATATAATTTATTAAATAAAGAGATTCATTACAGAAAAATTTCAATTAATGAAAGTAGAAGGATTGAGAGAAATACAAATTACCATGAAGCAAACACCAAAGTAAAATCACTGTAGGCAAGATTCACTAATAGATGCTGAAATCAGTGAGAAAAGGAGAAAACTAGCTATTTGCATAATCACAAAGTATCTCTCTCAGGATATTTATTAATTCCAAAGGAAAATTAATAACTTTATAGTGAAGAAACCCAGAAGACACCATCATAACCAAGTGATCAAGATGTAATAAGACATTGTGTATTACCTGATATGATGCACTGAACAAAAAGGGTAACCTCAATCAAACCATGAAGAAAACATCAGATAAACCCAAATTGTGACTGCTACTCTTTAAACAGCTGAGGTCATGAGAAGACAAGGAAGAGTGAGGAACTGTCCCAGACCAAGGAAGACTCTTAATGAGACATGACAACTAAATGCCAGGTGGATGTGAGGCCCTGGATTGGACCCTGGAACAGAAAAAGGACAGTGCACAAAACGGTAATATTGAATAAAGTATGAGTTTAGTAATTTTTGATATACAATCTTACTTTTGATAAATTTATCATGCTCATAGAAGATAATATTTAGGGAAGCTCTGTGAAGGGCAGACAGGAACCCACATACTATCTTTGCAATTTTCTGTAAGTCCAAAATTAGTTCAAAATAGCAAGTTTTTAAAATAGATGCATAGTAAGTATTTGTTAAATAAATGAGTTTTCTTATCTATAAAATTAAGACAGTAAAGGCATTTTCAAATCTCTGTCAAACTTTAATAAATCCTTAAACATGTGGAAAAATTATGATATACTATTTTATCAAAACAATTAGGAGAACTAACCTGGGGCAAATCTGTTAGCACTGTCAGTCTAAAATAGAGTCAGTAACTGACAGATTATCAAAATAATTTTATGTAGTAGACAGCATTTCTGGTTGATTAGACTGAGAAGAACAGAAACTTTGGTACCAAATGGATGAATAAATGGAATAAATCAGCAGCTAACCAAAGGATTAACTAGATAAATCCTTGGCTAAGATGAATATAAGGACCTTCTGAAATTAATATTATCATATTGAGCTAGAAACTTTGTGTAATTTGATGGCTCTGGAAATATTTAATTGCTTAACAAAGTATCCTACAAAAACCACACAGAGTTTCCACTTTGTGAAGCTCAAAGTTGGCCCAGAGATGATTAGAAAGAGTAGAGAAGGGATATATTCCTCTTCTACAAGTGACAATGCTTTGACTTGAGTCATGATGTGAAATGAGGAGCGAGTTCCTTCTACGTTTTACACGCAGAGCATAGCCAGCCTGGGAAGAAGGCATGATCCACGTTCTTTTGGTTCTGACAAATTTCAAGTGCTTTGAATACACCAGATGGCCAGCAACACGTCTGCTAAATCTTCCCTTCTTTTCTGGTGTGGTGTTCAACATCTCATTAAGTCAAAAATGTTTCCCTTTTAACATTAAAATATTTGAAATTTCCATTTCAATTTGACTATTTCTCAGAATGATCGATAATTTGAATTTCCACAAAACTCTAGCACACTCATCATTGTAAGTAAGACTTGCTATTTGTACAACACTTTACACTTGTTAGAATTTATAACTCAGGAGACAATTATGTAACGTATGGAGAAATCTTTTATGAGAAGCCGAGTGATAACTTGAAGACACCTCAGGAAAAGTCCTCAACAGCTGCACACTGCACATCTGAACCCTCAAATTCTTCACTATTCTCTACCCACATTGTTTAATTTAAGATGACCTTCCTCATTCACGTTATTAAAGTTAGTAAAGAGGAATAATTATTTTGAAAATTTACCTCTCATGCCATACAATGTTGAAACAGGTAATCTTGACAAACACAGCACAATATTTCACAGTATAAAACTAAATATAGCCCATTTTTTAAAAATTGTACAAATACTCACTGACTTTGAGGTTTCACTATTAACTCACCTGTCCACACAATATTAATAATTCTGATAGATTAATTAATTAATTAACTCTGCGAATGAAGCTAGGTCTTCTACATGCACCATTCTTTTTAATCTTCATGGTATCGTTCAGATAAAGAAACTGAAGTTAGAAGATTTAGTTTCCTGACCAAGGAGGCACAGTTCCTATGTGGCAAACTCTATTCAAGCTGAGGTAAACTAATTCTAAGGCCAGGGTGATAAATTATTTAACATCATTGCCACAAATATCATAAAAATATAGGTTAAAAACATAAAGAAGAAAAACCACAATGTGATAATATATGTATTTCCTTTAAAAATACATACAAATATATATATACATATATGTGTGTGTATGTGTGTGTATATATACACATATATATAATGAGAGAGAGACAAAGGGAGATTATGAGGAAATGGCTCATGCAATCTGCCGTCTGCAAGCTGGGGATCAGGGGAGCCAGTGGCACAGTTCAGTGTGAGTCAGAAGGTCTAAGAACACAGGGAGCTGATGGTGTAAGTCTGTCTGAAGGCAGAAGGTGAGGTGAGCTGTCCCAGCTCAACAGTGAGGCAGGAAAAAGAGCAAATTCCTCCTTCCTCCACCTGTTGTTCTGTTCAGGCCCTCAGTGGATTAGATGATGCCCACCTATGTGGTGGAGAGCATCTGCTTTACCAAGTCCACTGATGCAAATGCTCATCTCATCCGGAGATTTCTCATCAGGAAACACCCAGCAGGCACACCCAGAAATAATGATTAGCAAAATATCTGGTCACCCATGATCCAGTCAAGTTGACACATAAAATAAACATCAAAAATATAATTTCTGTGTTTTTCTTATTTATTTTTACCTATTGACAGGAGATCAGGAACCTATGAGCTCAAATTGTTAACTAGAAAAATATCCCAACCTATATATTTATATCAGAAATTCTGACTTGGTGGCATAATTCTGTCCTATCAAGGTAATGTAGAGCAGTCCTGGGGATTCTGCATGTAGAGCACTTGCATTTGACTGATTTTATGTGCCAAGATATCTGACAAGTAGAGAAGTGAGAAAGTAAAGTGAGTCATATTCACATTGTTGCAGTGGGCAGGAACCTTGGAATCCCATGAAGAAAAAAAAAAGGAAGAACCCATATATCTAAGAATGAGAAGAAAAGAGTGGGGACATCACGTCTCTGTGGACTTCTTACTATTTAATAACTGTATTCACATTACAAAGCATGTGTAGCCCCATCATTTTATTAGTACCTATAAACACTTTATGAATATGCATGGCTTTAGTGATTAATAAGACTATATAGCTATTAAGCAGTGAAATTTACTAGGAGCTCATTTTCTAATTTTATGGGTACTTTTCATAATTCCAGGCAGCCTCACTGACAGCATTCATGACCCACATCTCAATGAAAAAGCAAACAAATCAAAGTGTATATGTGTGGTGGCAGGGCGAGGAGACTCCTAAGGGACATTAAAAAGACATAAAAAGAAATTCCAAAGTGAGAGGATTAGAAAGACTCTTAATAGATTATAACATTAGTTTTCCACTTTTCAGTTGTATTCTTAAAGATATCGAAGCAAAAGAAAACCTATTATCTCACTTGGTAGTCTCTTTCAGTACTTAACAAGTTTCAGTGAATTTTCTTATAATGGACCTAAACCCAACTGTTAAATCTAAGAATTTTCTTTTTGTTCTATCCATCTACACAGATGCTCACATTGAACAACTGTTTGGATTTTAACCTTTGGAAAACCATTAAGTTCATTTGACCTACTTTTAATTTTGAGTTCTTTTTAAGCAGTTCAAATTATCTATTAAGGATTTACATTTTACAACACTTTCATCCTTTCTTAAAAGCCATCCAAAACAAAAGCAGTTTTACTAATTTTTAATAAAATAAACTGTATTTGTAGTGTAAGCCTGACAGTTGATTTTTTGTTGTTGTTGTTTTTTGTTTGTTTGTTTCCATATGCAAGTGCTTGACTTAGACTTTGATTGCTGAGGCCTCCACCTCAAAGAAGCTGTCTCAGATAAACACACTGCCAGCCACAGGACTGGATAAAGAGCCAGGCCACCCCCTTGAAGCTCCTTTGTTCAGAGATCTTCAGTTGATTTAGTAACTGACTGACCACGTGTTGTTGTTTTCTTTTTGTTTTCGTCCAGCTCTTAGGTTTTAAACTCACCAATAAAGAGTGAGTCCGAGAAGCCCTAGGCTCCCACCCTGGACCCCATGATCTCACTGTGTGGCCCCAGACATGCTTTGTACTCTCCATTCAGTTGAGTAATAAAACTTGTTATTTTTTTCAAAGTCTCCTGATGGTTATTGCTGAGGGTGTCTTGCAATCATAATAAGAAACTCAAGGGCCCCTCCAGCCACAATGTTGGCTACTAAAAGGCTAAGACTGGCACAGAACAGTATTTTATTTTATAATTAACATATGGGTCCATTGGATCCCTTAATAAATCTTAGATACAGTATGGGATCTTAGTGATTTAATTTTTCCTGTATCTTTTTTTTTTTTTTTTTTTTTTTAATTTTTTTTTAGCAAGTATCTGCCTTTTTAAATATTTATTTATTTATTTATTTATTTATGGCTGTGTTGTGTCTTCGTTTCTGTGCGAGGGCTTTCTCTAGTTGTGGCAAGTGGGGACCACTCTTCATCGCGGTGCGCGGGCCTCTCACTGTCGTGGCCTCTCTTGTTGCGGAGCACAGGCTCCAGACGCGCAGGCTCAGTAGTTGTGGCTCACGGGCCCAGTTGCTCAGCGGCATGTGGGATCTTCCCAGACCAGGGCTCGAACCCGTATCCCCTGAATTGGCAGGCAGATTCTCAACCACTGCGCCACCAGGGAAGCCCCCTCCTGTATCTTAAAACATTTATATTTTAAGTACCCTAGGAATTGTTTCATCCTTGCCCATTAATTACATCCATCTATGCTTAAAAAATTATAGGATATTAAGAAAGTAGAAGAAAGACAGTGTGTCAGGCAGAATGGGTCCCCCAAGCTATCCACACCCTAAATCCTGGATCTTGTGAATGTGTTACATTATGTGAAAAAAGCGGCCAGGAACCTTAAGATATGTAGATAATCCTGGATTATCTAAGTGGGTCTGTATAATCACATGAGCCCTGAAAAGCAGAGCACTTTCTTTGGCTAGAGTCAGAGAGATATGGTGATGGAAAAGCTGGAAGATTTATAGTGTGAGAGAGATTCAACTCAACACTGCTGCAGGGAGCCACAAAGAAAGCATGAGAAGGGATTCAGCAGCCTCTAGGCACAAGACCAGCCCTTGGATGACAGCCCACAAGGAAACAACAACCTCAATCCTACAACCACAAGGAACTAAAGTGGGCCAACAACTTGAATAAGCTTGGAAGCCTCCAGAAAGGAACATAGTCCTGCAACACCTTGATTTCAGGTCTCATGAGACTCTAGGCAGAGGACCCGAGATGAGCCCCACTGTACCTAGACTCCTGACCTACAGAATTGTGAGATAGTAAATGAATTATTTCTTTATTTTTCAACATTCTTATTCCTTTTTTTTTTATTGAAGTATAGTGAGTTACAATGTTGTACCTATCTCTGCTATACAGCAAAGTGATTCAGTTATACACGTATATAAACTCTTTTAATATGCTTTCCATTATGGTTTATCACAGGATATTGAATATAATTCCCTGTGCTATACATTAGGACCTTGTTTTTTATCCCTTCTGATTGTAATAGTTTGCATCTACCCAACCCCAAAACTGCCAGTCCATCCCTCTCCCTCCCCCCTCACCCTTGGCAACCACAAGTCTGTTCTCTATTTCTATGAGTCTGTTTCTCTTTTGTAGATAGGTTCATTTGTGCCATATTTTAGATTCCACATATAAATGATATCATATGGTATTTGTCTTTCTCTTTCTGACTTATTTCACTTAGTATGATAATCTCTAGTTTCATCCATGTTGCTGCAAATGGCATTATTATGTTCTTTTTTATGGCTGAGTAGTATTCCATTATATATATTACCACACCTTTTTTATCCATTCATCTGTTGATGGACATTTAGGTTGTTTCCATGTTTTGGCTACTGTGAACAATGCTGCTATGAACATAGGTGTGCATGTATCTTTTTGAATTATAGTTTTGTCTGGGTATATTCCCAGGATTGAGGAACCTCCATACTGTTTTCCATAGTGGCTGTACCAACTTACATTCCCACCAACATTATAGAAGGGTTCCCTGTTCTCCACAGCCTCTCCAGAATTTGTTATTTGTAGACTTTTTAATGATCACCATTCTGACTGGTGTGAGGTGTTACCTCATTTTAGTTTTGATTTGCATTTCTCTAATGATTAGTGATGTTGAGCAGCTTTTTATATGCCTACTGGCCATCCATACGTCTTCTTTGGAGAAATGTCTATTAAGGCCTTCTGTCCATTTTTTGATTGGGTTGTTTGGTTTTTTGTTGTTGAGTTGTATGAGCTGTTTGTATATTTTGGAGATTAATCCTTTGTCCATTGCTTCATTTGCAAATATTTTTTCCCATTCTGAGGGTTGTCTTTTCGTCTTGTTTATAGTTTTCTTTGCTGTACAAAAACATTTAAGTTTAATTAGGTCCCATTTGTTTATTTTTGTTTTAATTTTCATTACTCCAGGAGGTGGGTCAAAAAAGATCTTGCTGTGGTTTATGTCAAAGACTGTTTTTCCTGTTTTCCTTTAAGAGTTTTCAAGTGTTGGGTCTTTAATCCATTTTGAGTTTATTTTTGTGTATGGTGTTAGGAAGCATTCTAATTTCATTCTTTTACATATAGCTGTCCAGTTTTCCCAGCACCATTTATTGAAGAGGCTGTCTGTTCTCCACTATATGTTCTTGCCTCCTTTGTCATAAATTAGGTGACCATATGTGTGGTTTTATTTCTGGGCTTTCTATCCTGTACCATTGATCTATGTTTCTGTTTTTGTGCCATTACCATGCTGTCTTGATTACTGTAGCTTTGTAGTATAGTTTGAAGTCAGGGAGCCTAATCCCTCCAGCTCTGTTTTTCTTTCTCAAAATTGCTTTGGCTATGCAGGGTCTTTTGTGTTTCCATACTAATTGTAAAATTTTTTGTTCTAATTTTGTGAAGAATGCCATTGGTAGTTTGATAAGGATTATACTGAACCTGTAGATTGCTTTGGGTAGTATAGTCATTTTCACAATATTGATTCTTCCAATCCAAGAATATGATATATCTCTCCATCTGTTTGTGTGATCTTTGATTTCTTTCATCAGTGTTTTATAGTTTTCTGCATACAGGTCTCTTGCCTCCTTAGGTAGGTTTATTCCTAGGTATTTTATTCTTTTTGTTGCATTGGTAAATGGGAGTGTTTCCTTAATTTCTCTTTCTGACTTTTCATCATTAGTGTATAGGAATGCAAGAGATTTCTGTGCATTAATTTTGCACCCATCAGCCTTAACAAATTCATTGATTTGTTCTAGTAGGTTTCTAGTGGCATCTATAGGATTTTCTATGTATAGTATCATGTCATCTGCAAACAGTGACAGCTTTACTTCTTCTTTTCCAACTTGGATTTCTTTTATTTCCTTTTCTTCTCTGATTGCCATGGCTAGGACTTCCAAAACTATGTTGAATAAGAGTGGTGAGAGTGGACATCCTTGTCTTGTTGCTGATCTAAGTAGAAATGCTTTCAGTTTTTCACCATTGAGAATGATGTTGGCTGTGGGTTTGTCATATATGGCTTTTATTATGTTGAGGTAGGTTCCCTTTATGCCCACTTTCTGGAGACTTTTTACGCTAAATGGGTGGTGAATTTTGTCAAAACCTTTTTCTGCACCTATTGAGATGATCATATGGTTTTATTGTTAAATTTGTTAATATGGTATCACATTGATTGATTTATATATATTGAAGAATCCTTGCATTCCTGGGATATATCCCACTTGGTCATTCTGCATGATCAATGTGTTGTTGGATTCTGTTTGCTAGTATTTTGTTGAGGATTTTTTGCATCTATGTTCCTCAGTGATATTGATCTGTAATTTTCTTTTTTTGTGTGATATCTTTGTCTGGTTTTGGTATCAGGGTGATGGTGGCCTTGTAGAACAAGTTTGGGAGTGTTCCTCCTTCTGAAGTTTTTTGGAAGAGTTTGAGAAGGAGAGATGTTAGCTCCTCTCTAAATGTTTGAGAGAATTTGCCTGTGAAGCCATCTGGTCCTGGACTTTTGTTTGTTGGAAGATTTTTAATTACAGTTTCAATTCCATTACTTGTGATAGGTCTGTTTATATTTTCTAATTCTTCCTGGTTCAGTCTTAGAAAATTGTACCTTTCCAAGAATTTTCCATTTCTTCGTGGTTGTCCATTTTATTGGCATATAGTAATTTGTAGTAGTCTCTTATAATCCTTTGTATTTCTGCAGTGTCAGTTGTGATTTCTCCTTTTTCATTTCTAAATTTATTGATTTGCATCCTCTCTCTCTTTTTCTTGATGAGTCTGGCTAAAGGTTTATCAATTTTGTTTATCTTCACAAAGAACCAACTTTTAGTTTTATTGATCTTTGCTATTGTTTTCTTTGTTTCTATTTCATTTATTTCTGCTCTGTTCTTAATGATTTCTTTCCTTCTACTGACTTTGTGTTTTCTTTGTTCTTCTTTCTCTAGTCACTTGAGGTGTAAGTTTAGATTATTATTTGAGATTTTTCTTGTTTCTTGATGTGAGATTTAATTGCTATAAACTTCCCTCTTCAAACTGCTTTTGCTGAGCCCCATAGATTTTGGGTCATCGTGTTTTCATTGTCATTTGTCTCTATGTATTTCTTAATTTCTTCTTTGATTTCCTCAGTGATCTCTTGATTATTTAGTCGTGCACTGTTTAGCCTCCATGTATTTGTGTTTTTTACAGTTTTTTTCCCCTCGAATTGATTTCTAATCTCACAGTGTTGTGTCAGAAAAGATGCTTGATATGATTTCAATTTTCTTAAATTTTCTGAGGCTTGATTTGTGACCCAAGATGTGATTTATCCTGGAGGATATTCCATGAGCACTTGATAAGAAAGTGTATTCTGCAACTGTCAGGTGGAATGTCTTATAAATATCAATTTAATCTATCTGGTCTATTGTGTCTTTTAAAGCTTGTGTTTTCTTATTAATTTTCTGTTTGGATGATCTGTCCATTGATGTAAGTGAGGTGTTAAAATCCCTACTATTATTGTGTTACTGTTGATTTCCCCTTTTATGGTTGTTAGCATTTGCCTTATGTATTGAGGTGCTCTTATGTTGGGTGCATAAATATTTACAATTGTTATATCTTCTTTTTGGCTTGATCCCTTGATCATTATGTAGTGTCTTTTCTTATCTCTTGTAAGAGTCTTTATTTCAAAGTGTATTTTATCTGATACAAGTATTGCTACTCCAGCTTTCTTTTGATTTCCATTTGCATGGAATATCTTTTCCCCCTCACTTTCAGTCTGTATGTGTCCCTAGGTCTGAAGTGGGTCTCTTGTTGACAGCATACATATTGTGTTTGCATCCATTCAGCCAGTTTGTGTCTTTTGGTTGGAGCATTTAATCCATTTATATTCAAGGTTATTATCAATATATATGTTCCTATTACCATTTTCTTAATTGTTTTGGGTTTGTTTTTGTGAGTCTTTTTCTCCTCTTGTGTTTCCCGCCTAGAGAAGTTCCTTTAGCATTTGTCGTAAAGCTGGTTTGGTGGTACTGAATTCTGTTAGCTTTTGCATGTCTGTAAAGCTTTTGATTTCTCTGTCGAATCTCAGTGAGGTCCTTGCTGCGTAATCTTGGTTGTACATTTTTCTCTTTCATCACTTTAAGTATATCCTGCCACTCCCTTCTGGCCTGCAGAGTTTCTGCTGAAAAAACAACTTATAACATTATCAGGATTCCTTTGTATGTTATTTTTTGCTTTTCCCTTGCTGCTTCTCATATTTTTTCTTTTAATTTAATTATTGTAAGGTTGATTAATATGTATTTTGTTGTGTTTCTCCTAGGGTTTATCCTGTATGGGACTCTCTGTGCTTCCTGGACTTGGGTGACTATATTCTTTCACGTGTTAGGGAAGTTTTTGACTATAATCTCTTCAAATATTTTCTCAGACCATTTCTTTTTCTCTTCATCTACTGGGACCCCTATAATTAGAATGTTCATGCATTTAGTGTTGTCCCAGAAATCTCTGAGATTGTCCTCAATCTTTTCATTTTTTTAGTCTTTATTTTGCTCCTCAGCAGTTGTTTCCACCGTTCTGTCTTTCAGCTCACTTATTCATTCTTCTTCCTCAGTTATTCTGTTTTTGATTCTTTCTAGTATATTTTTCATTTCAGTTATTGTGTTGTTCAACTCTGTTTGTTTGTTCTTTAGTTCTTCTAGATCTTTGTTAAACACTTCTTGTAATTTCTCAGTCTGTGCCTTTATTCTGTTTCTGAGATTCTGGATCATCTTTACTATCTTTACTCTGAATTCTTTTTCAAGTAGGTTGCCTATTTCTTCTTCATTTATTTGGTCTTGTAAGTTTTTACCTTGCTCCTTCATCTGTGACATAATTTTTTGTCATCTCATTTTTTTTTTGATGGGTGGGATTGTGTTCCTGTCTTACTGGTTGTTTGGCCTGAGGCCTCTAGCACTGGAGTTTGTAAGCTGTTGGGTAGAGCTGGGTCTTGGTGCCAAGATGAGGACGTCTGGGAGAGCTCACTCTGATGAATATTCCCTGGGTTCTGAGGTTCTCTGTTAGTCCAGTGGTTCAAAATCGAAGCTCCCACCACAGGAGCTCAGGCCCAACCCCCAGCTTGTGAACCAATATCCCACAAGCTGCATGGATTGGCAAAAGAAAAAAAGGAGCAGAACAATAACAAAGAGTAAAAAAGAAAATAAGATTAGAAAACTAACAGATATGTTAGAAAAAATTAAAAAATAAAAATATAGATGAAACAAAAACTGGAAGGTAAAACAGAACCACAGAAGCAAAAAGAGGAGGAAAAAAAAGGCCAGAAAAAACCTTGACTTTGTGGGGCAGGGCTTAGGTACGGGCGGGGTTTAGATGGTGGGTGGGGCTTATACTTATGACCTACAGGTCCAGAAAAGGCCCTGGGGGGTGGGGGATGGGGCTTAGGGTCAATGTGGCAGGAAGGGCCCAGGAGTGCCTCTGGCCTTGGAGGGCAGAGGACCAGGTCCGGGACACCAGCAGGCTCCCTGGGCCTGAGTTGGTGGGGGAAACACTAAGTGCATTCCCCCTGATCCTCTGATCCTGTAGGGTCTCTCCCTGTTGGCCTCTCTTCTTCCCCCCTCCCTCCCTCCTATGCCCCTAGGACCCATGCAGCCAGAAGGACCCCCAGAAAGCAGGGGGCCAGACCTGGAAGCTCAACAGGCTTCCAGGGCCGAGTGGATGGGGGAAATGCCCTCTGTGCCTCCACTGAACATCCAATCCTGAAGAGTCCTTCCCCATCCTCCTCTCCTTTTCTTCCCCCCCATACCCAGGCCCAACGGAGCTGGAGGGGCCCTCAGAAGGCATAGGACCTGGTCCAGGACCCCAGCAGTCTTCCCAGGGCCTGAATGGGCAGGGAAAACACCCACTGCACCTCACCTGATCCTCCAAGCCTCCGAGGGTCCCTCCAGGCATGGGAACCCCTTCCCTCTCCCAGCCACACTTCAGAGTGTCTGGCCTCCACTTCTCCTCCTCCCCAATCCCCCCTTTATCCTACCCAGTCGCTCAGGGGTTCCTCCTGTCTCCTTGGGCATCGAGGTCCCCCATCAGAATCTGGCAGGTGCCCTAGTTGTAGAGAAACAGGAGCTCTGCATCCTCCCATGCCTCCATCTTGACTCCGCCTCCGTAGATGTATTTTTGATGTATCTGTAAGAAGGTGTGCTCCACGTCCTACTCCTCCGCCATATTGATACAATCTCCCTTGAGTATTTCTTTAAAATGCTAAATCTATAGAAAACTAATACCAATGGCATTGCCTACAAGAATGATGCAATGGGGAGATTATCTATTACACCATCTTTTAATTTTCTTGTTATGTTTCCCCAAATGTCACATCATTTTTAAAGAAAGTATAAAACAAGTCTGGAAACTTTATCATTGTAATCACTTTTTAGAAAGACCTTTATTGAAATTAGTTGGGGAAAACATTTAACATTTATTGGATGGATTAGTAGATGACTTCAAAGATACATATAGCAACACTCTAGATTGTTCCAATAATGATGAAATTGATCACATTAACAAAATCTTAAACCATATGTCTTTAGATGACAGTATCCTAGATGAATTTTCTCAAATAGATTAACAATATATTTATAAGGACAAAAAGAAAATACAGCACTTTCATACAGCTAGTCTTTTAACTGTAAGAATTTCACAGTATTTTTTGACAAAAATCTGTACCATCCTATTTTGCCAAAGAATGCATGACAGTATTCTTTCATCTTTTATGATGTTTATGCATTCTTATTTATTTGATACAATTCTCAAGTGCAAAAATTCTGAAGGCAGGTATATATGCAAAGGTGACTGGAATGAAGTAAATAATGTCGAAATGAAGAGTTTTTGTACTGATTGTTGAAGTTGGTATTGTTAATCTAAAAGTGAAAATGTTTGCAACCATGGTGTAAAGAAGGTGATTATTCTTTCTGAAATTATGAATCAAAGTTTCAAAAGTATTTCATTTTGATGATACAAGCACAAGAAAAACAGAAGTAATGATAACCTAGAACCTATTAGAGATGTATTTAAAATCTGTAATCAGTATTTACAGGTTTATGCATCACAGATGATAAGGAGTTGGTTGCATTAAAGAAACATTGTAGGGCTTCCCTGGTGGCGCAGTGGTTGGGAGTCTGCCTGCTAATGCAGGGGACACGGGTTCGAGCCCTGGTCTGGGAAGATCCCACATGCCGCGGAGCAACTAGGCCCGTGGGCCACAACTACTGAGCCTGCGCGTCTGGAGCCTGTGCTCCGCAACGAAAGGCCACGATAGTGAGGCCCGCGCACCGCGATGAAGAGTGGCCCCCACTTGCCACAGCTAGAGGAAGCCCTCGCACAGAAACGAAGACCCAGCACAGCCAAAAATAAATAAATAAATAAATAAATAAATAAATAAATAATTTTTAAAAAAAAACAAAAAACATTGTACGTTTGGTGTATATATAATTTCCAAAACCAGGAAAAATAAAATTAAAATTTCATTTTGCAATATATAAAATTCTATTAAAAGTTTGAACAAAGTTTTTTTTACTATCACTTTATCTTTGTGTAACTAATTCATATAATAACTTAAAACTTTCATTGAAGTGAAAAGTAAAAAGGTTCCATTGGACCCAGATGGTAAATTCTAATGACTCTTTTTCCTGGTACAGTAAGGATTAATCAAGTTAAAAACATTTGTCAGTAACAGATATGATAATTATTCTACAGCAATACTTTACATAACAGGCCCCAAACTGAATACCTGATAAAATATTTTTGGCTCCCTTAACTTACTAATCTTGTTGAATTTTTGTATTCTATCTTTGGTTAACATAAGTCATCCTTCTGGACGTGATGTTAAAACACTTCCACACACCTTGTGAAACAATTGAATAATTTAATGCTCTGTATGTATCTATCTAAGTTATTTTATGGTTAGAAGAAACAAAGACATAAAATCTATTGAATACATAAACACTGGCATACAGTGATGCACTTATTCTTTACAAACCATGATGTAATAGTAAATTGTTAACATATGTATTGAGCTCTTTTGTTGCTTCAAGCACTGCATGTGTCACAAGACATGAATTATGTCACTTAGAGCTATTCAAAGGAGGTAGTGTTAACATGCTTATTTTATAGATGAAGAGTCTGAGATTCGGTGAGGTGAGGTAACTTGGACAAAGCCATGATCCTAAGTGTGTCTGACACTTTCGTCTCTACCCAGAAGAGTAGGATGTCAAGGGAGGGGGAGCAGTGTTCCCTTAGTCATCATGTATCTGCCTCTTTTATAAGCAACATGCAGCTTCTACCTAAGCTTCTCCCTTAATTGGAAATTAGTGGAGGAAACAACCCTAGCCCTTCCTTCTACCCTTTATAGAACATTGCACATGGGAGGAAGAGTTAGTTTGCTTGGTTAGAACCTGACAGTGACTGGGCCATGCATCATGCATCATGTGTCATGGTGGGTCACACAACCACGTGTTGTTACACTTGTGGATGTACCCTGGGTAGGCCGTTCCTCAAATTGCAGTGGTTAGGGTCCTATATGACACATGCTTAGTGGTACGGCCCAAAATGGTCAGAGAAGAAGAAAGCATGAGAACACATGGGAGCCTCCTAAAAAGACTATGAACATCGAAAGCAAAACTTTGACATTTTGAAAGAAAACAAAGGAAAAATCTTTCTGATCTTGGATCAGGAAGAACTCCTAAAATGCAAATAGAAAAAGTCTTTATAAGATGGACACATTTGACTATTTTGATATGAAGAATTTTTGTTTATAAAAAGATGCTTTGAAGAAAGTGAAAAGCCACAAATTGTGAGAGCATGTTTTCAACATATAACTAATGGTAGGTTGTTAATAAGACTATATATGAGATTTAGAAATCAGTAAGTAAAAGCAACAATTCCAAGGAAAAATGAGTAAAACACATGAAAAGGCATTTTGAAAAATGAGTAAAACATGAAAAGAGAAAACCTGTTTGGTGCCAAATCATAAAAGACTCAAACCTCATCAGAGATCATGGAAATGCAAAACAGACAACAAAGAGATGACATTCTATTTGCAAAATAACAAATCTGACAATACTACATGTTGGAGAAAATGGGGAACAAGCAATTCTTTATTCATTGCTGATGGGAAAGTAAATTTGTACAACCATCTTTGAAAACAGTTCGGCAGTGCCTTATAAGTTGACCGTCATATTCCCTACCACCTAGCAACTCTTTTTCTAAGCATATCCAAGATGAACTTTTATACATGTGCACGTGGAGAGCTGCACAAGCATGTCTAAGCAAATGTGTTTTTTTTGATAGCAAAAATTGCCCATGATCAAGAAATAGGTAAATAAATTATAATATAGCCAGGAAATGGAAAGATAAATTATGATTATATGAGTGAAGTTATATGAATTAATTTTAGCAATGCAAGTTTCAGTGAAAAAAAGACATCTTGGATGATTTCAACCATAATAATACCCACTTTATAAAGTTTAAAATAAACCCAGAATAATCAAACAAATAAACAAAACACCATGAACACAAATTCAGCTCTTAACAGAGAAATTCAAATTAGAACACCAGGTACTTTTCTCAGTTTTTAATAAAATTAATCCCTGATTCCCATCTAGCCTTTCATCCTTTTTACATAAATTACCTCAACAAAGAAGCCAGTGGGAGGAAAGGTGAATTGTACCTTAACAAATTTCTATCTTTTAAGCTCTACCATCTCTCACCACAGAATTTTCATTGTACAAATGACATATCCTGTTTCATGGACACATTTTTAAATTTTCTCAAAATGAAATTAAAGGCAAATACAAAGAAACCCAGGCCAGAAGAACCTTCTCTCATTAGAACTTCCAATAGTTTTTTCATCTTCTTTATCTTCACAGATTTATATTCTTCCATGTGACCATCTTTTCTACACTAGTGTTTCCAACTTTTTGCCATCTAAAATGAATGTTAGTAAGTGTCATTCATGTGAAAAGAATGTTAACTGTCAAATAAGCTTAGGTTTGAGAAATAGAACAGACAGATATGCCAATTATCTCCTCCATACTCAAAAGCTTCACCTTTGAAAACTGACTCTGCACATAACCCGTAAACGTCCTATGTGTCACTGACCTTTCATTCAACAATTGGTGGGCCAGGAGTGGACCTTTGACCCATGCTGGGTCAGTACTCTCTCTGGAGACTTCTTTGAGACTGAGACAGTGAGAGTCTGTGCTACTTAAGCTATGAAGGAAGTTAGAACTAAAAGATGACATATATCCTGAGATGGAGTCACCCCTTTCCCAAACAAAATCATATGTACAGTAGGGATGATTAGAATTACAGAAAAAGTCTTTCTGCACAGAGAAACAGGAGAACACAACAGAGATACAAGGAGGAGCAGACAGCTCCACGGAAGATGGCAGAAACAGCCTCAGATTTTATTTTCCAGTTGTAGTTTTATGCGGCAAATTTGGTTCCCTATGATATTTCCTTTAACATCTTCTCAATCTCTTTTTATTTGGGCTAACTTAGGTGACAAGCAAAGTGCAGTGCCAAAGGCAGGGAATTCAAGAAGTCTACTGGCTACAGGGCTTCTCAGAATCTTACGAATGATGATGAGCTTTGTTTATCTCTAATGGTTGGGGCACAGCATCACAGACTTATGTGACTTTTCTTTTTAGGCCAGATATAGAATTCACTATGAAAACCACTGATCTAATTAATTTATCCTCAGTCCAGGCTTATACATTATCCTTAATGCCAAAGTGCATGCACTGGGATTCTGACATGGAATGCCACACGGCTAAGAATTCCCAACCACAACCTCTTCTAACTTATCACTAACTGTGAATATCCAGAAAAATATGTAAACTTACAACAATATTGAACAATAGGATTGACAGTATTCTGCCAGAATCTCCAAGAAATTTACACTCAACCTATAGTGAAGGGGGCAGTGCAAACATGTAAAAGTGACCATTTTTGTTAAGATGCTGTCTGCAAGCCCAACTGAAAGTATTTAGAAAATATCGTCTTGGGTGTACTACCAGAAACCCAACTCAAATGTCTAAGAAATATATGTTAGTAAGAAAAATATCTGGCAATCCATCTAATCATAAAAGCTCTTTTGGGGGGATAGCCAGAGAGTTGTTGGTAAGTGAGGGTGCATAATCGTCTGGAAAATATACCGGCAGACCTCATTTTATTGCACTTCACAGATAGTGAGTTTTTTACAAATTGAAGGTTTGAGGCAACCCTGCATCAAGCAAGTCTATCGGCACCATTTTTCAAACAGCATTTGTTCACTTCATGTCTGTGTCACATTTTGGTAATTCTCTAAATTTTTCATTGTTATTACATATATTAATGGTGATCTATGATCAGTGATCTTTGATGTTACTATTGTAATCGTTTTGTAACTGCACCCATATAAGACAGTGAACTTAATAAATGTGTATGTTCTGACTGCTCCAACTGGCTGTTTCCCCATCTCTCTCTCTCTCCTTAGACCTTCCTTTTCCCTAAAAAACAACAATATTGAAATTAGGCCAATTAATAACCCTACAATGGTCTCTAAGTGCTCAAGTGAAAGGAAGAGTTGCACATCTCTCGCTTTAAATCAAAAGCTAGGAATGATTCAGCTTAATGAGGAAAGAATGTGAAAAACTAAGATAGGTCGAAAGCTAGGCCTCTTGCACCAAACAGACAAGTCGTGAACGCAAAGGAAAAGTTCTTGAAGGAAACTGAAAGTACTACTCCAGTGAACACACAAATGATAAGAGAGAAAAGCAGGTTTATTGCTGATATGGAGAAAGTTTTAATGGTCTAGATAGAAGATCAAACCACCCACAACATTCCCTTCAGCCAAAGCCTAATTCAGAGCAAGGCCCTAACTCTCTTCAATTCTATGAAGGCTGAGAGAGGTGAGGAATCTGCAAAAGAAAAGCTTGAAGCTAGCAGAGATTAGTCCATGAGATTTAAGGAAAGAAGCTGTCTCCATAACAGAAGAGTACAAGGTGAAGGAGCAAGTGCCGATACAGAAGCTGCAACAAGTCATCCAGAAGATTTAGCTAAAATAATGAAGGTGGCTACCCTAAACAACAGATTTTCAATGTCATCTAGGACTTTCATAGCTAGAGAAGAGAAGTCAATGCCTGGCTTCCAAGCATTAAAGGACAGGCTGACTCTCCTGTTAGACACTAATATAGCTGGTGAATTTAGGTTGAAGTCAATGCTCATTTACCATTCAAAAAATCTTAAGAGCCCTTAACAATTATGCTACTCTGCCTGTGCTCTCTAAATAGATAAAAAGCCTGGATGACAGCACATCTGTGTACAACATGGTTTACTGAGTATTTTAAACCCACTATTGAGAACTACTGCTCAGGAAAGAGAGAAACTTTTCAAAATATTACTGCTCATTGACAATGTACCTGCCATCCAAGAGCTCTGGTGGAGATAGACAGTGAGTTGAATGTTGTTTTCATGTCTGCTAACACAACATCAACAAGAGTTTGGAATAAGTTGATTCCAAACCTCATGGATGATTTTGAGAGGTTCAGGACTTCAGTGGAGGGAGTCACTGCAGATGTGGTGGAAATAGCAGAGAACTAGAAGTGGAGCCTGAAGATGTGACTGAATTGCTGGAATATCATGATGAAACTTTAATTGATGAGGAGTTGCTTCTAATGGATGAGCAAAGAAATTTGATTCTTGAGATTGAATCTACTCCTGGTGAAGATACTGATAAGATTGTAGACGTGACAATAGAGGATTTAGAATATTACATAAACTTAGTTGATAAAGCAGTGGTAGGGTTGTAGAGGATCACCTCTGATTTGGAAAGAAGTTGTACTGTGGGTAAAATGCTATCAAACAGCATTGTACACTACAGAGAAATTGCTAATGAAAGGAAGAGTCAATTGATGTGGCAAACTTCAGTGCTGTCTTATTTTAAGAAATGGCCACAGCCACCCCAGCCTTCAGCACCACCACCCTGATCAGTCAGCAGCCATCAACATCAAGGCAAGACTCTTCACCAGCAAAAAGATTATGACTCTCTGGAGGTTCAGATGATGGTTAGCATTTTTTTAGCACTATGTATTTTTTAATTAAGGTATGTAAATTGTTATTTAAGACATAATTTTATTGCACACTTAGTAGACTATAGAATAATGTAAACATAACTTTTATATGCAGTGGGAAACCAAAAAATTCATGTGACTTGCTTTATTGTGATATTGACTTTATTGTGGTAGTGTGGAACCAAACCCTTGATGGCTCCAAGGTATACCTTTAATCTTCACAAATATGATTGGTATAAGTGGAGTGAAGGTGAGAAGAATGCCAGAATCAATGCATTGTGTATCCTTCTATTCAGAATATCTAAGGACCATATAATGTAGCCCAGAATAACTAGCAAAAGAAAGCTTGCTAAACATTAGTAATTATGTTAGATGTTCTCTAGTTTATTTTCTCTCCTGGTAAATCTGAAGTGGATTTGATCAGTACAAAACTGGGCAAAGAAGACCACTTTAAGGAAATCCAAAAATCCCTATTGGAAAAACATTGAATTTGAGGTTAACAGAAGGAATCAAGGAAAGAGATAGCCAAGAAAAGCCTTCCTGGGATCACCCTCATGAGGGACCACAAGAATGTGCACATGCCCTGGGCTGTACCAACTCAGGAAAATCAAAGCACACTGTAATGCAGACTTCAAAAAATTCTTCAAGCCACCTGCACATCCATCAGTAAAAGTCCTTGACTCTTAAAGGCCCCAGGGGGTTAAAACAACCTGTGATCAAACACTGGTGTAAAAATAAGCTGCTTGGACCTGGAGCAGCTCACGGGAATCCAGGCTTAGAAATACGACTCCATTCATCTCTAGTGATCAGAAGACTGCATATGCCCAAGGCTGCACTCTCTCAGGAGCAACTGGGGATATAACCTCAGAACTACTAGTCTCTGAAGGGATGTGAGAGGAGGGGAGGACATGAGACAGTAAGTTCCTCAAATAGTAAAAGGTAAAAACGTACCTGGTTAAGAGGGCTTAAGCACAACTTTGACTAAAAAGTAGTTAAAGCACACTCAGGATGTGACCTCTAGAAAGCCAGGCTAAAAGATAAAAATAAGAGGGAAATCCTGAGGAAAGACATCAGAGACTGCATACTGTGGGCAAAACAGACTTCACAGAATTCATCCCCAAAAAATCATTAAACAAAATGACCAAACAAACTACAAAATGACCCCAAACTACAAACCTCAGAAAGGGTAGGGTATGTATCATTATCAAGAGTTGCTACAATATATTATATACAATTTCCAGTTTTCAACAAAAAATTATGATGAGACATGCAAAGAGATAGGAAAGTGTGGGCTATACACAAGAAATAAAACAGGCCCTATAAACTGCCTTTGAGGGGGCCAGATGTTGGACTTAACAGATGAAGACTTAAAAACAGCTCTTATAAAATGCTCATGGAACTAAAGAAAACTATGTTTACAGAATTACATAAAGGTATGAAAACAATAATTGAATAATAAAGAATGCCAATAAAGAGATAGAAATTATAAAGGTAACCAAATATAAATTCTGGAGTTGAAAAGTATGATAGAAATTTAAAATTTGCTAGAGGGGCTCAATAGTAGGTTTGAGTTGACAGAAGACATCACTACTGACCTTACAGAAATATAAAGAATTATAAGGGAGTACTATGAACAGCTGTATGCTGACACATCAGATAACAAAGATAAATGGAAAAAAGTTGCCACTCAGTTCCTGCCTATGCCAATGCAAGATTCTGGGCAAATAACATCAAGTACTTTGCTTTGGCAGAGCTCAGCCTGTGAGGTAGGAACTCTAAGACAGATGGGTATGACTGTGCTTATTAGTCAACACATACAAAATTATACTTTAAAAATGTGGGTGATTATTTGTATTACAGAAGACTATAATATTGATTAAATGATTAAAATCAAGTTTCTTTTCAATTGAGGGTGTTCTTATATTGTGTTAAGGAGATAAGATCCAATCGGAGAAACTTAACATTTTACTTGCTAATTCAAGACTACTACTGAAACACTGCAAGCTATAGGCATGAAGAAGAAAAGGTTACAAGATGACCAAACCCTTGGGATTTGAAGAGATGAAACATTCCATAATTAATAATACAACCAGTTTCACTTTACAGAAGACAAGTGGGAATTATTCTAGTATGAACTTAAGTTGAATCTCAATTTTCACATTAATTTCCCCATTAGCTTTTATTTTTTCTAGCATGATAGAGCAAGACTGAGGAAATGTTTAGTGAACCCAGCTTGGGTATAGCTCAGACTGTATTTGCCCAAGAATAAGTACCCATCTTAATTTAATTCCATTGCCAAACTTCTTGAATGGAAGTACAGGGAGTGTCGATGACATTTTAATTTTAAGTTGGATTGTGGAAAGTTCACCTAACTGGACATGGTGCTCTAACCTCCTTAGAATGATAGTTTTGTTAAAATCGCTTTCTAAATGAAACTCTATTTAAACTTGTCTTCTTAATAATTTGCATCAAGTGAAGAACTCTGCCTTATATAGATATGTTACAATTTTTTTATACACTGAGCTTTTATTATAAATGTTTGATACTAGGCAAGAAAAAGGAATGAAAGCAGATATGGGGAGGACTTGCATAATCTTATTTTTTTCTTCCTTCTATGAGATTTGAATTTTCATAATTATTCTAAAGAATACAATTTTTAAAAGGTAGGGTGGAGAGCTAAATAAAATCACCTTCTAAAGCAACTAAATAAAATCACTTCTAATTCAATAAAATTAGAATGCTGAAAGATGAAAACTGAAGATTTGTTCTATGCGACCTTTCATGATATTTAGGCATCTGGCTTTTTAGATCAAGCAATCAACATGCTAATTAAAACTACATTTTTGTGAATGTCAAAACTGTCATCTGCATTTTCAATGTTATAATTGTGTGAAATTAAAAGAAAAGGAGAGATTGTACATCAATGAGATCACTGTAATAAAAATTATCTCGAGGACTACGTAGTTAAGAAAACGCTTTGCAATCCAGGGTATGTGGGTCAGCTGGAGGATACCTCCCATCAGCAGATACAGGTGTCCCTCAGCATCTGTGGAAGACTGGTCCCAGAACAGCCTCCCCACACCCATCCCTGCGGATACCCAAGGCCGCAGGTACTCGAGTTCCTTATGTAAATGGCGTGGTGCAGTCTGACCTGCATACCCATGAATTTGACCAACAGCCCGCAGATGTGCAGGGTGTGCTGTACATCAGCACCTCCTGGGCCTGAAAGCACTCTGCCACCTACACAGCAGCACGTAACTTAATCAGAAACAAGGGGGCGCTGAGGTAGAGTCCAACTTCTCAAAGAATCACCTGCTGGCCTGTTAAACCTTCCCCAGAGAGTCCCATGCAGAGGCTGGAGGGGCGGGCCCTGGAGTTCACAGGTCTAACAGGGCCCAGATGATGCCTGGTGGAGGCCGGTTGCCATGGGGTTTTTAAGGATCTGGTGGCAGCCTTGAAAGGCAGAGGGCATGTTCACCTCCTGGCTGGGGTAATAAGATGAAGTAGGTTTCCTTGGGCCTCTTATAAGAGGGAGGTTTCTTAAGCTCAAGGTTGCTTGGCTGTGACACAGATGCACAGCAGGTGCAGTGAGTTCCTGGGCAGGCGGGAGTCACTCCTCCAGACTTAGTGTGAGTATAGATATCTTTATATATACTTACATATATTTTCCCTAAAATCCTTGCTGCCTCGAGGTAAGACTCCTTTACTCCTTTAGCCATAAGGCAGGGGTACCGGTTCAGACATTCCACATCGGGTAACAGAATCCTCCCTAATGGTCTTAGCGATACTACAAGAGTTACAAACAAGGGCATCTTCCTTTCCCCTTTAGACTGGCCTAGGTTCCCCTCTTCTCTGCTTTCTAACTACCTATGAACAAATAAGTTCATTAGTAAATTAATCACCTTTAACCCACAAGCACCATTTAATTCAATTTAGACTAGCGTTCTCTCAGCTCTTCAGCTTGGGTCACTTTGGTGACACGGCTGTTGGATTTTCACTCGTCAGTGGAGCTAATAATGCTGCTGTCCTATAACTCTTTTAAGGATGTGAGAAAACAATAAACATGCCTATGAAAGTGCCAGGCACAGCATCCAGCTTAGAAAAGAATATGCAGTGATGATTTTTTAATTGCTTTTGGACTTCTTTGCAACTGAATGGGGCATTGCATTGGAGGCCCAGAATGCTTCTCTGCTGTATTGGAACATGAGACTAAAGCAGCAGCCCCAGGAAGCTGCTCCTCAAATCTCGCTCCGGATCACTGGTGGCTTGTAAAGCAGTGGGAGGCAGAAGGCGGCGGGAAAGCTCCTGGAGAGGCAGCATCCGACAGCATTTGCTTTTTGGCTCTTCCCGCACGGAGGGTGTTACCAGGAAAGGAGAGAGACTGCCCAGGTTAGCACCGACACAAGTCCTTTTGTCGCCCCCACACTTGCAGACCTTGGGCTGTTGGACAGCAGGCCTCTGCTTCCTCCCCACTCGGATGGTTACAGCTTTATTTAGGGTGTCACAGCACAGGGGGTGGGAGACCTCTTCTCAGCAAATGAGGAAGTTTTCTGTGACCCGGGAACCCAGAGGGTCCCCTTGTTGTTGTTATTGATGAACAATTCTCCTTTTTGGGGTCATTCTCCTTTTACTCAGCAGGGTTAATTTATTCTCACCTGTGCGTTACCAAAATCTGGAAGGCTTGACGTCTCTGTGGGAAAGTTCTGACACTGTGCGTGGTTTACCTGCCAAACGGCACCCCTTTAGGGAGAGCTTCTACAGGAAAACCAAGCCCGGGAGGTCTCTGCTTCCCAAGATGTCAATAGCGCAATTTAGAGAGGCCATAGGGCCACCTGGAAGTCAGCTCTGGGAGGGCATCTAACACAGCTCCACAGGGATCCACTTGCCCCCTCCAGGTGGCTGCCTGAGCCATTGCTGGCATGTTTGGACAACAGGGGCCACTGCCGCTCACAGTCAGCTATTCTCTGGGGAACCGCCCTCTTCCAAAGAGGAGGCATGTCCCCCCAGACCTGGGCCATTGACTGACAGGCGGGCAAAGACACTGCTAGGATGGGACAGAAACCAGTCTATGCTGGGATTTCCCTTCACCTGAGAACATCACCAATAAATCAGCTAAACCTGAATGCCTGTCTCTGACTCTGCTTGGAGGGACAACGAGCCCTAGACGAGATAAGAAAATCTTTAAAGGAATATAATCCCAATCTGTTACTCATAAGAGATTTTAGTTCTATTTTGTTTTGTGGTCCTTCTTTTATTTATTTATTAATTTTAAAAAATTGAAGTATAGTTGATGTACAATATTATGTAAGTTACAGGTGTACAATATAGCGATTCACAACTTTTAAAGGTTATACTCCATTTATACTCCATTATAAAATATTGGCTACATTCCCCATGTTATACAATATGTCCTTGTAGCTTATTTTATACATAATAGTTTATACCTCTTAATCCCCTACCCCTATATTGCCCCTCCCCCTTCCTTCTCCCCACTGGTAATCACTAGTTTGTTCTCTATATCTGTGAGTCTGCTTCTTTTTTGTTATATTCACTATTTTGTTGTATTTTTTAGATTTCACACATAAGTGATATCATGATATCATAACCACTAGTTTGTTCTCTATATCTGTGAGTCTGTTTCTCTCTCTGACTTATTTCACTTAGCATGATACCCTCCAAGTCCATCCATGTTGTTGCAAATGGCAAAATTTCATTCTTTTTATGGCTTGTGTATATGTACAACAGCTTCTTTATCCATTCTTCTGTTGACAGACTTAGGTTGCTTCCATATCTTGGCTATTGTAAATAGTGCTGTTATGAACATTGGGGGTGCATGTATCTTTTCGAGTTAGTGTTTTTGTTTTTCTTGAATATTTACCCAGGAGTGGGATTGCTGGGTCATATGGTAGCTCTATTTCTAGGTTTTTGAAATACCTCCTTACTGTTGTCCAGAGTGGCTGCACCAATTTACATTCCCACCAGCAGCATACATTGTGGCCCTTCTTTCAATTCATGTCAACTAATTCTGAAATTCAGGCAACTGGAAAATAAAGTTGGTGATTTTCAACAGAGCTACACCATTGTTTCAAAAATTGTATTCTTAATCCTTAATATTCACTGGTGAACAGAAGCTAATATACTTTCCTGTTAAAGCAGAGCTGATAAAATGAATTTCTGCTTAAGAAAAGCATCCATGCTAGATAGTTATGCACAAGATAAAATGGAATTTAGTTATCACATTATAATTACAAAACAATAATATTTAAAAAATTTAAATCCAGGGGAAAATTCTGCCTTAAACTATTCATTGTTAGCAAAATCCGAGAATATTCTTTTTATCTTTGTTTTCTGGTTTAAAAGTTTTCATTTTTGCCACTGAAAATGCAATGTTAATATTTATCTTGAGGAAGAATGTTAAGTAATTTACATATTCTCCAGTCGCAAACAGCAGTAAGAAGAGTCTGACATCGATCAGTCAGAAGACCATGAGGATGCAGAACCGTTTATATATCCAGGCCATGTTGGTGTGTGCAATTGCCCCCTTCCCACTCACATGGCCAGGCTTGGAGAAGTGATTGGGAGGGGAACAGAACAAGTCAAGGGAAAACATCCACGTGTCACTGAGGGTGTCATCCGATTCACAGACTCTATACGGCACATCCACCTTGCCATCTCTTCCACTCCCAAGGAGGTGATTTTTTCTTCTACCCTTTTGTTCAAATCAGCTTTAAAAAAGGTGACCTGCCCTGGGTAGGTATGGGGAAAATGACCTTTAAATTGTATTACCACTTGACTCCCAGGATTGTATCGAAAAAATGTCTCTATGCATCTGAATTGGTTTATTCTTTATATACATTGATTCTTCAATCATTTTCATAAAAACATTTTTTAAATAAAAATTTTATTCATTAATCATTGAAAACATGAAACACATAAGGTACATAGTATGATGAATGCTAAGGAAACTATTTTTATTAATGATATATTTATAGATCATACAAAACCTAAATAGAATTATTGGTTCAATTCAAAGGAAATCTTTTTTCAAAAAACTAAAATTCACATAAAGAAAAACAGCAAATTTAAAAAAAATTTATGAAGTATAGTTGATTTACAATGTTGTGTTAATTTCTACTGTATAGCAAATTGGTTCAGTTATACATATATATATTCTTTTTCATATTCCTTTCCATTATGGTTTATCACAGGATATTAAATATAGTTCCCTGTGCTATACAGTTGGACCTTGTTGTTTAACTATCCTACATATAATAGTTTGGATCTGCTAATCCCAAACTCCCAATTCTTCCCTCCCCCACCTCCCCTTCCCCTTGGCAACCACAAGTCTATTCTCTATGTCTGTGAGTCTGTTTCTGGAAAAACAGCTAAATTTTTAATATTTTTCTTTTGCTGACAAAGGGACTTACAGAGATTTTAAAATAGCCATGACTAAAATTAATCATTAGATATATTATTTAATGAGATAATGTATGTAAAAATTTAATACATGGAGCCCCTTATTATCGTTGCTCAGATGACAACCAAAGTAGCAATGTATAAGCTTTACTACTGAAATAAGAATCGCACAGCATAACAATTCAAATGGAGGCCCATGACATACAACAGTGAATGCAGACAACCTGTCATTAACATCTTGAAATAATAAATATACAAATAATTAAATTATTTTGATTTATTTAAAATCAAAGTATGAAAGCGGGAGCCTCTGACATTCTGAAGATTCACGTGTTACATTAAAGAGTGAAACCACCACAGACAGAGGGTTTCTCTGTAGGAAAAGGATTACTTCACTACTCAGAAAGCTTACATTAGAAACAAAGGACTGATCTTTCCTCTGTCACACTGCAGTGCCATGACAGAAGGCATTCTCCCAGTTCTGCAGCCACACAAACCTTGCCTCAAGGCTCAGCTCATGCACCATCTCCTCTGTCCCACCTTTGATTCTATGAGGCTGATTTAGATGTTCCTCCTGTTCTCCACTGTGCCTTCCGTGAGATACTTTTCTTTGTATATTACCGTTTGCATGTCTGTCTCCTCAAGGTCAGCAAATGTAGTTTTTCACGTGCCCAGAATCCAGGAGCACACGCTACTCAATGACAGCTGGGTGAATGAGGAACCCATCTGAAGCACAACAAAGACTTCTTGGTGAAGTTCTTCTCGACATCTTCTACAGAACAGAAATGGTGTTGTTTTGACTCTTCACGCTTCTGCTGGACTAGAGTAAACAAAGATCTTGTTCATTCCTATAAAGTACTTAATTAAGAAGAGTTGTTGAAATGTCAATAAATATTCTGAAGGGAGGTTTTCTTGGAGATAATTTGAAGGTCAAATGATCTGGTTGTGATAAATGAGAGCTGATGGTAGAGAAATTATTAGTCATTCATCTGGATGTGCTTATTAGTCCCTTAGCCATCGTTAGTGCCACGTACAGAAAAGAAAGGCTGGTGAGGCCCTGGAGAAGCTCAGCCAGCCAGTGGACAGGAGAGGAAGGGAACCTGGCTCCTCTCCTCTAGCCAATTTGCTCAGCTCCCAGGCTTCCTGGAGTCAATTAGGAGGCATAGATGCGCCCATGGCTGGGACACAAAGTTGTGCGATAAAAATGTCCTGTGTTGTGTGGGGCTGACTACAGAACCAACGCCAGACAAAAGCCCCCTTCAGTCAGGGCTTCTTCTATCAACTGTTGTCCTCAACCAAATTGTAGAACAAATACCAATTTGGGGACCAGTTAGGGGAAAAATAAATGTCTGTGGCCTACACGATTGGATTTCGTGCCTTATATTCTACTGTGATCTTGATACATTTCCACAAAGGAGCAAAGAGGGAGAGTGGGGTAGGGAAAGTTAGTACCTATTAGATTGCAAGCACTTTAATGTAATCTCTCATTAGGAGATGAGGATTATTATCATTCTGTACCACACACAACTAAAGCTCAGGAAGGCTAATTAACTTCTCCAAGGTAACATAGCTAGAAAGTATTTTGTGTCCAGGTTTTTTAGGTTCATCAAAGGTTCTTACATATAATTCTAGTAACATTTTTCTAGAGCAAGAGAAAAGTTAGAGAAATTTGGTTATTTCCTTTTATATCCATGCATTATTTATCTTCTTTTCCCAGACACTTTCAAATAAGGTCTACAAATGAGTTCCTTCTATTTCCAAGAATTTTATTATTGTAAGCCATCATTTACAATGTTTATGATTATTTTCATTATGATAGTTATTTTTACATTTCTAAGTGTGAGGATACAAATCTACTGTTTTACTTAGTTTAGTTTGCAACTAAAAATGATACACATTAAATACCAACACCTCTTCTGGTTATTAAATGATTACTCGTGTGTTATTTACTGATACATCAGTTGACAGAAGTGACACCAGTATCAATCCCACAATGTGAACTATGAATTCAAGGTAAAGGAAACATCTCTGGCTATTAAATTTCCCCCTCACACCATCGGTAGTGTCAGTATTTGAAATCAGGCAAAAATAAGGATTGTGAATCCAATTACTTTCCTAACTACACCAACACTTGCTTTGTTCTGGTTCTCAAGATTTTGTAATAAAATAAAAAAATTTTATTTCCAAATGTCATCACTTATGAAAAGCTTTTCCTAGTACACATTTCTGTTTCATGATAGCAGAGACAGGATATAAAAAGGAATATATGCTTCCTGAACTTTTAATTGATCTGAATGAGCTTTCTTTTACTTGATTTTTTTTGAGTCTATATTGCTTCCTTTTTTGTGGAGAGACCAAACGTCATCTATCTTCCTATTACTTCAGAGCTGCCTGATATCAGCTGCTTTCTTGAATCTTGAGCTTGGTTCTTTGTAGCTTATAAAACCTTTATTTTTGATAACTGATTGTATTGACTAAATGCCACTCAGAATCTCTGATATAGATCTTTGTTATTTTTATATTTTTAATTAAATATTCTCACCCTCCCCACCTCATACCTCAGTAACAAAGTCATTTCAGATTTTAGTAGAGTATTACATTTTATGTGGTCACCCTGAGTCAAAGATTTACTACATTAACATGACAGAGATTGCCAGTGTTCCCTTACAACTGTTCTTCTTCCCCATCCTCACCTTCATAGAGGTACGGCCATGTAACTGGACTGCAGCCAATTGTGGTACGTACAATTCTGAGATGTGTCATTAAAAGGGGAGGGGCCTGACCTTCCCCCACACCTTTCCTCCTTCCTGCTTTTTAAACCTCAGATAGTAGAGCTGGCATCTAGCCGCCAGTTGAGGATGAGACATTGGAAGGACCCTGGGTCCTTGAAAATTTGGACTGTGATATTTGGGCTACTTCCAAATCTTTTGAATGTGATAAAAATTAAACATATCTTACTCAAACCACTGTTATTTTATTAAATTTTTTTTTTTTGCTACCAACCAAACTCAATTTTTAGTAGCTTTATTGAAATATAATTAACATACCATATAATTCTCCCATTTAAAGTGTATAATTCAATGGTATTTACAGATGTGTGCAACCATCACTACGGTCAAACTTCAAAAAGATATTCTGTACCCTTTAGCTATTTTTCTGCTATGTACCCACCCCACCCCACACCAGTCCTGAGGAACCAATAATCTACTTTCCTAGACTCTCATATGAATGGAATCATATAATATGTTTTCTTTTGTGACTGGCTTCTTTGACTTACCATACTGTTTTCAAGGTTCATCCACGTTGAGTGTGCACTTCATTCCTTTTTATGGGCAAATATTCCATTGTATGGATATACTACATTTTGTTTATTCATTCATCCATTGTTGGATGTTTGAGTTATTTCCACCTTTTGGCTATTAAGAATAATGTTACTATAAGTAATCATGTACATGTTTTTGTGTAAACATATGTTTTCATTTCTCTTGAGCATATACCTATGAGTTGAATTGCTGTATCAAATTGTAACTCTATGTTTAATCATTTGAGGAACTGCCGGACTGTTTTCCAAAGTGAATGCACCATTTTACATTCTCACCTGTATGAGTGTATGAGGGTTCCAAATTCTCCACATCCTTGCCAACACTTGTTGTTATCTGACTTTTTAATTCTATTCATCCCAGTGGGTATGAAGTGGTGATTTGGGTTTGCATTTTCCTGATGTTTATTGGCCACTTGTATTTCTTCCTAGGAGCGATTTCTTTTCAGATCCTTTGTCTATTTTTCAATTGAGTTTTTTGTCTTTTTATTATTGAGTTGTAAGAGTCCTTTATATATTTTAGATACAGATTATTTTAGATGTATGATTTACAAATATTTTCTTGTATTCTATAGATTGTCTATTCACTCTTTTGATCGTATTCTCTGAGGCACAAAATTTAAAAATTTTGATAAAGTCCAATTTGTTTATTTTTTTCTTTTTTCATTTGTGCTTTGATGACAAGTCCAAGAATCCTTTGCCAAATCCAGGGTCGTGAAGATTTACCCATATATTTTCTTCTAAGAGTTTTAAAGTTTTAGCTCTTACATGTAGCTCCTTGATCCACTTTGAACTAATTTCAGTATATCATGTGAGGTAAGGGTCCAAATTCATCCTTTTGTATGTAACTATTCAAATGTCCCAGCACCATTTGTTGAAAAGACTGCTCTTTTCCCATTGAATGCTCTTGGAACCCTTGTCAAAATCAGTTGACTATTGATGTGTGGATTTATTTCTAGACTCTCAGTTCCATTCTATTCATCTATATATCTATTCTTGTACCAATGTTATACTGTCTTAATTGTCATTGTTTTGTAGTAAATTTTGAAATTAAGTGTGAATCCTCATACTTTGCTCTTCTTTTTCAGGATTATTTAGTTATTCTGGGTCCCTTGCAATACCATATGAGTTTTAGAATCTTGTGAACGTATATGGTCATCAGAGATTCTGATAAATATTGTGTTGAATCTATAGATCAATTAGGGAGATTTGCCATCTTAATGGGGTTAAGTCTTCTGATCTGTGAACATGGGATGTTCTCCTACTTATTTAGAACTTCCTTAATTTCTTTCAACAATATTTTATATAGGGGGGAAGGTACAGGGAGGGAGAAATGGATAAAGTTAGTCAAAAGTTACAAGCTTGCAGTTATAAGATAAATAAGTACCAGGGACATAATGTACAACATGATAGATATAATTAACACAGTTGTATGTTATATATGAAAGCTGTTAAGAGAGTGGATCTTGGGAGTTCTCATCACAAGGAAAATTTTTTTTCTTTTTCTTTTATTTTGTATCCATATGAGATAATGGATGGTCACTAAACTTACTGTGGTAATCATTTCATGATGTATGTAAGTCAAATCATTATGCTGTACATGTTAAACTTAGTGCTATATGTCAATTAAATCTCAATAAAACTCCAAGGAAAAAACAAACAAAAAACACAATGCTTTATAGTTTTCAGAGTATAATTTTTCACTTTGTTAAAGTCAACCTTAAATATTTTATTCTTCTTGATGCTATTGTGAATGGAATTGTCTTCTTAATTTCATTTTTGGATTGTTCATTACATGTATAGAAATGCAGCTGATTCTGTGTTTTGATCTTGTATACTGCAACCTTGTTCAACTCATTTATTAGTTCTAAAAGGTTTTTAGTAAATTCCTTAGAATTCTCTATATGATCATGTCATCTACAAATGGAGTTAGTTTTACATCTTCCTTTCCAATCTGGATGCCCTTTATTTCTTTCTCTTGTTTAATTGCCCAGGCTAAAATCTCCATCACAATGTTGACTAGAAGTGGCAAGAGAAGACATTTAGTTTTGTTTCTGATCTTAGGGTGAAAAATATCTGCTTTTACACCACTCAGTATGATGTTAGCTGTGGGGTTTTGGTAGATGTCCTTTATCAGGTTGAGGCAGACCCTTCTGTTTCCAGTTTGGTGAATATTTTTTAAATCATGAATGGGTTTTAAATTTTGTCAAATGCCTTTTCTGCATCTATTGAGATGATTGTGTGATTTTTATTTTTTATTCTATTGATATGATGTATTGCATTAATTTATTAAAACCAACCTTGGATTTCTGGGATAAGTTCCATTTTCTCATAGTATAGAATTCTTTTAATACATTGCTGGGTTTAGTCTACTAGGATTTTTATATTCATATTCATAAGACATATTGATCTTTAATTTTATTTTCTTGTGATACCTTTGCCTGGTTTTGGTATAAGGGTAATACTGAAATCATAAACTGATTTGGAAAGTGTTCTCTTCTACATTTTGGAAGAGTTTGTGAAGATTTGCTATTATTTCTTTAAATGTTTGGTAGAACTCAATGGTGAAGTCATCTGCGTCTGGGATTTTCTTTGTGGGTAATTTAAAAAATTACTTGTTCAACTTCTTCATTTATTACAGGTCTATTTAGAAGGTCTATCTCGTCTTGAGTCTGTTTTAGCAGTTTATGTCTTTCTAAGAATTTGTCCATTTCACCTAAGTTATCTAATTTTTTGGTGTACAGTTGTTCATGATTTTCCTTTATAATCTTTTTTATTTGTGTAAGGTTGGTAGTAATGTCTTCTATTTAATTTCTAATTCGAATAATTTAACTAGTTTCTCTTATTTTCTTGGTAAACTTGTCTGGAGTTTTTTCAATTTTGTTAATCTTTAGAAGAAGCTTTTGTTCTCATTGATTTTTCTATATTAAAACTGAATTCTTATTAGAGACAGTCAGCTTTATTTAAATTATTTGTAAACCCCAGAGACATACTCAGAGTAAAAGTTATGCCTTGCAATAAATCTCCACAAATAATGATTTTTGTCCTAAATAGATAAGGCATGGAAAGAGAACATCATCTATCAAAGATTCAAGGCTCTGAAATTTATTTTTTCCCTTTAGCTCACATTTCTTTACTATTGGAGAGATAATACTATTTTTCTATGAAGATACTGTATATAAATCTTGTAAATAACCCAACATAGTAGATTCTACAGAAGTACTTTTTTTCTTCTTCTATTAAGAGACTTATTCTTTTGAGAGTGAAGAATAATCATTCTGGTGAGTCCAGCAATTTTTTATGTTCATATTGGTCAGCAAGATCATTTCATTTCTGAAACAGTAATGCTAAATAATTTTTAGTTGGTTTATTTAAAACTATGAATTTTTTTATTCTAAGTCTTACTATTAGACTTGTCTTCTGAAGGAAACTTTCCTCATTCAGAAAATGAGCAAAGGATCCATAAATGAAGTAGTTGGCTAAAGTTATGACCAGATATAGGTTTGATGGGAAAAGAAATCCATTACTAACTCAAGGTAGTGTACTGGAAAATTTTATTGTGTTCAGTCCGTATAATAAAGATAAGAATAATTATTTGAGGAGAAAAGCCTTTTTGGGACCAAAGACTAGAATTTGATTGTATCTAAAAAGCTGGGTTCCAAACCATTTGCTTCTGGTTCATCTAAAGCATCAAAGCAGGGGTCTGCAATTTTTTTTCCTGTAAAGGACAGAAAGTAAATAGCTTGGATTTTATAGGCCCATACAATGGATATAAAGGATGTTAGTGGAATGAGAAAGAGGTGTCCAAAAAGCTGAGGGGTTACTGGAAATCTCTATTTGGAACAATCAGTCCCAGTGGGTCTCCACACTAACCACCACTCTATCCCCTTCCCTCCGACCCATGCAATGTGTATTTTATCACCAGGATAAAACAAGCAAATAAGCAACAACAAATAAGCACAGACATCTTTAATAAATACACTGAAAAACAATTGCCTATGAAGAGCTAGACTCCTAGAGAGGGCATAAGTAGCCCAGAAAAGAAAAACCCTTTTTATTTTGGTACTGGGGTGCCCAGCATTTAGGTCACCTCTCTGTTTGCTCACTCTAAAATAAAACATTCCTGCTGAAGCCCCAGAAACATACTCAGACCTCTCATTTAGTCTTAATAGTTAGAGGAAAAAGCTGGTTGTAAAAGAGAACCACACGAGATATATGATACAAAGAAAACCAGATAAAGCTAACTCACAAAACATGTCACAAAAGGCCACCAGTTTTAGAAAGAAAACTACTGGCATAAAAAAATACTATAATAAACAAAACAGAAAAATTAGTGTTAAAAATTAATACTTTGGGGATCCAAGAAAACCTTTGCTATTCTCAGTGAGATTTAAGAAAATAGAGCAGCCTGTACTAAGACAAAGATCAATATACAAAAATCAATTGCATATCCACTTACTAGCAACAAACAATGAGAAATTGAAATTAAAAAAAAAACTACATCATCCAAGAAATATTAAATAATAAGGATAAACCCCCAAAAAAATGTGCAAGTCTCTACATTTAAAACCAAAAATTACTGCTAAGAGAAATTTTAAAAGATCCAGAGCAGTGGTTCTCAGCCAACTGTCCATCCCTGGGGACATCTGGCAATATATGAAGATATGTTCAGTTGTTACAACTGAGGAGGCAGATTTTGACACTGGAATCTAGTGAGTAGAAGCCTCAGGGATGTGGGTAAACATCCTACAGTGCACAGAACAGTTCTCCACGACAAAGAAGTATGTAGTCCAAAGTATCAATGTGCCAAGGTCAAGAAACCCACACTGTTAGGATGGCAGTTCTCCACAAATTGGTGCATAAATTCATTGTAGCCCTAATCAAATTATAAGAACGAATTTACATATTCATATATATATGAATATATAGAGAGAATGAACATATATATATATAGAGAGAGAGAGAGAGAGAGAAACAAACTGATTCTAAAATTTATATGGAAATGTCAAAACAAAGCCAAAATAACTTTGAAAAAGAATGACACATTTGATTTTGGTGAACTAATAATATTTGCCTTTGAGCTTCACTATAAAGCTATAGTGGTCAAGACAGTGTAGTATTGACCTCAACATAGCCAAATAGATCAATGGAACAGAATGGAAAGTCCAGACATGGACCCACATATATATGATAAATTGATTTCAACAAGGATGCCAAGTCAGTTTAGTGGGGAAAAGTAAAGTCTTTTTAACAAATGGTGCTAGAACAATTGGAAATATGCATATGGAGAGATGAACTTTATATTTCATGACATATGCAAAATTAACTCAAAATGTATTATAAGTCTAAATGTAATACCTAAATCTATAAAACTTCTAGGAGAAAACATTTGGAAAAATCTTTGTGACCTATAATTAGGCAAAGATTTTTTAGAAACAATACCATATATATGACCCATAAAAGAAAAAAATAGAAAAAATAAATTATCAAAATTTAAAACCTATGCTTTCTGAAAAGCTGTTAAGAGACTGAAAAGACAAGCCATGGACAGGGAGAAAAAAGTTAGAAAACATATGTTTGATAAAGGATTTTTATCTAAAATATATAAAGAACTCTCAAAACACAATAAGAAAACCAATAAAAAATGAACAGAGATTTAAACAAACCTTTTATTAGTGAAGACAAAGAGATGGCATATAACACATGGAAAGATGCTCAACATCATTAGTCAATAAGGAAATGCAAATTAAAATCAAAAGGAGATACCACCATGTAACTATTGAATGGATAAAATTAGAAATGCTGACCATACTAAGTGCTGGAGAAGATGTGGAGAAACTGGAACCCTCAAACACAGCTGGTGAAATGTAAAATTGTAAAACCACTTTGGAAAACAGTTTGACAGTTTTATAAAAAGTTAAACCTACACCATCATAAAATCCAGCTATTTCAGTCTTAGATATTTACCCAAGGAAAATGAAAGCATATGTCTATGCAAAAGTTGTATATGGATGTTCCAAAAGTGGAAACAGTCCAAATGTCTGTCATCAAGTGAATGGATAAACAAACTGTGGGTATCTGTACAGTGGAATACTACTCAGCAATAAAAAGTACACCAACATGCATGAATCCCAAAATAATTATAGTGAGTGAAAGAAGTTAGAGAAAAAAGAGTATACTCTGATTTCATTTATATAAAATTTTAGAAAAAGAAACTAATCTTTAGTATGTCATTTGTTGAGAGCACATTAGTTGTTGCTTGGGGATAGGAATGGGTGTCTTAGAGTAGGGTGGAGATTTACAAAGTGGTTCAAGTAAACTTTGGGAGGAATGAATATGTTCAATATTTTGAGTGTGATGATGGTTTCACATATGTCAAAATGTATCAAATTACACATTTTCAACATGTATAGTTTTTATATGTCATTTATACTTCTAAAAATATATTTAGAAAATGAAATAGAATTGTTAAAAGATAAAGTCAATCACCCCAAACACATAGCTAACAGATGAAATACTAGAACAGGAAAGAAAGATTATATACTAAGAAGTGAACCATTAAGTACAAAATCTGAGTAGTAGGAGCATATGAAAAAAGACAGAGAAGATTTTCTAAAAAATAATATAAGAAAAGTGTCCAGAGCTCAGAGATATAGATCTTTAGATTTAGAGTTTCACCCAGGATCCAACACAATATACAAAAAAGACTCACACTAAATAAACCTTTATGAAATACTAGAAAGATGTCCTAAAAGCAGTTGAGTAGGGGCATGAGGAATCGGGGGTTAGTCCATTTAAGTACAGTAGAATCAGCTGGTATCAAACTCATTATAAGCATCACTGGATGATAAAATACAATGGTACAGTGATTTCAAAGTTCTAGGGAAATTACTTTCAATCCACGTCAATATCTAGCTAACTACCAATTAAATATGAAGGACCAGGGAATGAATTCAGGTAATCAAAGCCTCAGAAACCTTCTGTCTCATACCTACTCCTCAGACATTAACTGAGGATGAACTTCGGCAAAAAAGAAGAATAAAACCAGGAAAGAGGAAGCCATGGGCTATTTAAAAATATTGGAACTAATCCAGAAGTCATAGGATGAGTTTTGCAGCAGGTCCAAAAAGCAAGCAGTTCTCATTTGTATGGGAAGTCAGCCAATGCCAAGAAGAATATTTTCATTAAGAAAAACAATAACAAACAATAAACTTAATGACTAAGGTGGTAGATAATGTTATATACATGGTCAAGAAAGCATACCATTCTTTCTTAAGAAAAAATAATGCAAATTAGAAACCTCAGAATAGGTGTTTATGGGTGATTGGGAGGGATTAAATCTAGGAAAGTCCTAATGCAAACATGCATGTGATAAGGTTTGGATCAACTAGTGTAGGAAAAAGTAATTCATTTAGTCTGGACCTTAGGAATATTCTCCTTCAAATAGTCCTAGGAAGTCACTGGACTTCTAAATTGGTCTGAGCAGACTGCTTAGCTCTGCTTTGAATGATACTTACATACTTGATAACATCAAAGTTTTTCACTGTTTTTCAACTTTTAGAATAATTTATAAGTAAAATACTGAAGGCTGAAGTACAGTCACAGTGCTGAATGTAAAAGTTCTCAACCTCCATGAAGCAGTAAGAGATGACATCTCTCTTCTCACACATCCTCAACTGATCACACTTTCCAGGCAGAAAAACTCTTAACTATAGGAGTTCTGCTTTTTCCTTCTTCTAATATGTATCTTAATACATTCAACTGAAATACTTAACCTTGAACTGCACTTACTCAATGATGTGAGATGTTCATTACTTTTCAACTTATAGAGTTCATTACTTATAGAGTTTAGAATCACTCTATAAACATAATATTAAACAGTAAAATCTTATGATTGTAGGCAGAATGTAAATGTTTTTGACCTTGATAATGTAAAAATATAGTTACAGTTAACAGAAGATGGGAGATAAACATGGCCTGTAATACAGCATTTCAAGCCCCCTTGACAAGGTGAATGATTGTGCACAGCTAATGCTTCAACATGCAAGAGGAACAGTTGATTCTTCTATTTCAGGAAAGGAACTGGAAGTGCTAACATCAAGGTCTCAACTGCTCTGAAAGCAACAGGTAATCAAAATCACTTTTTAATTTTCAAAGGAGAAATTCCCCAAAAACCCAAACAAACAAACAAAAAAAGAAGATAGGGCATGAGAAAAGGGAAAGGGAAACGCGTGGAAGGATGGGGTGTGAACACCATTACCTCAAGAATGGGAAGTCAAGCTGGACCCTAGGGAAATCAGAAATGCATTGCAAGATATTGTCTTGCAATCAATGGCTACCAGGGCCACTAACTAGTTTCCTATTTGGTTTCAAGATGCACACACATACACCCACACCCACACCCGCAGCAGACGTGCTTTAAAGTCAGCCATTTTTGTGGACTGCATTTGTCTTACAGATTCCCTTTACATTGCTTGCCTATGGATTCTAAGTGGAACCTATTTATATAAAAGGCAAGGGCCATGGAATGTGAGTCCCTTTAATGTCAGGAGTGCCTCAATCGATAACCATTGCTGCTTTAGTCCTATAAGGGGCTAAATGTCACAGGTTCCAAAGAGTTAATCTTCCCTGAAGAATAGTTTTCCCATTCAAAGGAGAGTTGACAATCCCTCTCCTTTAGAAGCTGGTAAGAGGAGGTAGGAAAGAATTGTGAAAGGTGCCAAATGTGTACATGGCCCGTGGCAGCCAGGCGGACCAGGAGTAAGTGGATTCTGGGTGGACCTTGCATTCAGTGAGGCTTTCTTTGTCAACCAAAAGTGGGATGCTTTTAAAAGAAACTTTAAGAAATTTGATCAAAATTCAAAAATCCTTTTTTCTGCAGTTATTGGTAATTTAAACTTGGCATCTGAATGAATAGTGTTGTAGCCTAATGAAGTGAGAAAGGTCCTTACAGTGAAGTTCCAGTCCTAGACAAAGAATTAGGTGAAATATGTCCATGTCAGGGTCCCAAAGTAGATGAGGGAGGTAAAAAACTTGTCCATAGGTTAAAAAAATGAAAACATGGCATGTAAAGAATTACCAAAGACTTTGTATTATTTTGTTTAGAGTAGGAACATTGGAAGCTAAGCCTCCATTAAACCCTAGCTGGCTGTGGGGCACTTTCCTTTTATATATAGCATATACACGTGAGCCAGCAGCATTTCAGGGGCCTAGAAATGTGTTTGTCAATAAAAGTTCTGTCTGGTTTGAGGTGTCTGAGGATCTTCATCCATTCATTCATTCATTCATTCACTCACTCACTCAGAGACATTGCTTGTTACTTTCCCACTGGAGAGGAAACAAGGGAAATTGCCTTTTAGTCCTGAAAAACTAAAGAGTAGGGACCAACATCACCTGTGCCAGAGTTTATTGGTAGGTTAGTTTCCTGGCCTTTAATATAAAAATAATTCTCTCTGAAAACACTTTTTTGAAGAGAGGAGCAAGGTGGATCTGTGTGTCTAGTTGTCCTTTGATGTTCAGAATAAATCATGATTTAAAAAAAATGTCATGGTTCAAATTGGTCTCATACACAGTCAGTTTTGAGCTTATTCCTTTTTACTTTCAGCATAATTGAAATGGGAATGTATGACTAAAAATACCTAGAATTAACCACACTAGTTTGACGATAGACAAGGGAAAAAAATCAGCTTTCACATTGAAGTCAGTTAGTCCTTTTTTAATAAATTTGAAGTCATTCATCAACAAGTTTCATATTGTATCTATCACTCAGTTTTGCTGTTTTTTTCATGTCAAATAATACCAAAAAAATTACATCAATGTGCTTAAGCAAAATTGAGTTTTAATTGATCTTTACAATGAAATGAAATCACTGCGGGAATTGATCATGACAGCAATCGCCTATTCCTATTAGAATAATCCTGTACTTACCTTGAACACACTCACTGACTCATGAAGTAGAAATATGAGACAAGAATGACAAAATTGTTTCTGGGGCTTGCCCTAGGGAGAGGCAGGGTACATGAGTCACTCTCTAGGAGGTTGCTATTTACCCAGGTGTTGGGAATTTCAGGAAAACATGGCACCTTTCAATGCAGTAAAAGAGGTAATAATCAATCCAAGGCACACTAGTTGTGTCCTGGGAAAATTTAATCCACCTGGGCAGCTCTTTGCTCCACGATTCAATGTTGCCCTGACCAATAGCTCATGTAAGGTGAGAGCTGGACTCTATTCCACGAGTAACAAAATATTTCACTGATTGTTCAGTTTTGCTTACATTAAAATGGCCCTAAATATGAACTTGTTTTCAGGTGGAGAGCTAAATTAAGAATTATGGGATGGTTTATCATTTCAAGCCAGGAAATTCAAAGTTGGACACATCCTCTTTTTTAGAAGACACTATTGTGGGACAAACACCAATGGGATTATCTATGAGATGCTGAAAATGAACACCTACAGCTGCAGTATGCCTGTCCCCTTAAAACCAGTCCCCACGTGCTTGGCATCACCTCTGAGAGGATGATCTCCTTGGTGAAAATGTTAATCCCATAGCTGGACAGTGAGACGTGTCGATGTCAATGACTGAACGTGTCCAAAGTTCTGGGTGCTGGCATTAGAAACACATGGTACTACACATATACATGGGACAGGAACATTATCATGATATACACTGAGGTCACTTAGATCAGAGGAAAACGAGTGGGTCATGGTATAAACAGTGAAACCCCCTACAGTCCTGGGGCTGGTGAACAAGAACAATACTTGTTTTAAAGATTACTCCGTGTGATCCATCTTTCTCTGTCGGGATTTTATGTAGTAGAGCTCTGGAATTGTCTTGAATATACTTATATTTGAATATGGGTAATAACAAACTCATAACAAGATTCTTCTGTATGCTTTGAGCCCCTGTGAAGCATTTTGGAAAGACAGGGCTATGTAGAAAATCAACTTTTTATTACGTTCAGTTGTTGAGAAAGAGATACCATTAGATTCCAATTTCAACTTTTCTCTCCTTACTCAAGAGGTCTGGACGAGGGTAACAATCACCTCACATTATGCCAGGGGTCCGCGTTCAGATTCATCATACACCACACTCACTGGCTCCAGGAACTACTGTGCAGTAATGAAAGGGCATCATAATAGAACAGAGAACCAACCTCGACTCTCTTCTGGCAGCACAGAGTTCTGCTTCTCAAGATTTCTCACAGCTTTTAAAAATGGAGAAGCTATAAAATAATTTTATTAGAAGAAGAGTAATTTTCTTCTAAAATGGAGTAAAGCAAACACATACCCAAGGATCTCAAAAAGTTTTTTTTTTTTTTTACAGAATATATGTATGTAATTGTGTGTGTGTGCGCATGTGTGTGTGTAGTTACAAACACTATTTATAGTATAGCTATTATGTTTAACGTCATTGCAGTGTCTACAAAGTTGTGGATCCCAGTCTCGGTGCCAAATGCATATAAAAAGCTCAAAAGCTATTATGACTATACCATGCAAATTTATATCCAGAAAATCTTGGGACATAGACTGCAGTTCTTCTGAGCCCCACGTGGTCTCTGCTTTTGACAGTTGGGTACCTCAACTATGCATCAAAAACATTTTGAATCACTTTTCTCCCAGAAAGAATTAATGTCACAGTTCTGAATATATAAATTGTACATTTAAATCAACCGTTGACAATTTTGTCCATGTTCATTTGCATTTTGGGGTCCCTCTTCTGCATGTGGAGCTCAGTCCTTGAATCACTGATACAGAAGAAGATACCTGAAGTATTGAAAGGGATAAGGTCTTCACAATGTCTTTTTTTTTCTTTAACATGTTAACAATGATAAGGCCACTTACAAGGTTTTTCCCAATCTGTTTAACTTTTAGGATTCCCCCATTGTTACCCATGAAAAAAAATTGAGAGAAAAAAGCCAAGGAACAAGAAGTCACTGGCTAGTCTCCAGATAAAAGTAAAACCAGAGAGCAGCGGTTGGGAGAAGATGCTGAAGAAAGATAAGAATGAAAGAGGGGAAAGGGTATAAAAATTGGTCACTGCTTCTAGCATGAGACTTTGTGGTCTGTGTACTACCTGGTGGTGGTTTTGACCTGTTACAACCTTTACAAATTAAAGGTTGTCATCAGCCACCAAGGTAAATCAAGTAGTAGTCAGCTCCTGGGGATAGCCCACAGCACATACACCCACAAGGAGGGTGGTGCCCCTACCAGTGGGGAAAACTGGGGTCAGCTCTGAGAATACTGGGCGAGACTCTGGTCATTGGTTTTCGATAGAACAGAGAGGGTGAGGCATATGTGGCATTTTGGGATAAAGTATTAATTTAGCAGTTCTTTCCTGAATATTTTGCTTTTTTGTTTCTCCAAATGCTTAACTTCACTGTGACATCTGTTTGCACAACTGTAGTCATTTCAGTTTATGGATGCCTGTGATAGAAATATTGTTTACAAAAAATATATCATCTCTTTTTTTTTCTTTAGAAAGATCTCATCTAAATAGTAAGTTAAGGTTGCATCTATGAAACCGGTGCACCTTGTCTTGTTTCTACGAGCTTTAAAAAGTCCAAATACTGATGAGGCTGTGGATCGGAAGGAACCAAAAGTGACTGTGTTTGTTGTCAGGTTGCTCTCCTTTGCCTCAAGAGAACGGTCATGGGTCCCTGGGTGATGCATGGTGTGGACTGGTCGTGTTTCTGCAGCATCCTAGTTACACTAGGAGTAGTTGGATGTGCTTGTGAAATATGTCAGATATATAAATAAAGGCATGAGGATGTTTCTTGGTTTCTGAAATTGAACAGAAATGTTTTTCGTTTCGATCTGCATTCTAGAGAACAGAAAGTAGTTACATCACAGAAAGAAAATATGACATTGCATGCTGCCATGATAGCAAGCGTAAGAAAGAAAATCTTGGTAAATATACATATATATGCATATTATGCAAATATATTTGATATTAACATACAATGTTATGAGTGATTGATAACTTAAAGACAAGGGGGAAAATCATCCTAGATGGTTTTACCTTAGAGTAACAAATAACCTGAGACGTCTAAGCTTTCTGTTAGATACCAGGCCTAGAAATCCATAAAAGATGTAGAGCACGTGTTCACTGATTGAAATGTCAACTCAACTTTGCCAAACTGTGCTGCTGTGTCCCACATGATGCGGAAGCTGGATCCACTCCAAGTGAGCAGAGAAATACACTGTACAGCAGAGTACTTACAATGAGATGCCATCCATCCCCGATGGACTTTCAAAAGATGGATGTGCAGACATCAATGTGGGCTCTACCTATGTTTAAGAAACAGGTGAGCGCATACCAGAGGCTCACCCCACCCATGGAACCAGTACAGAAAAAGTCTGCCCCAAGAAAACAAATCTCATTGCCAAGAAAGCCGAAAAGCCTTCATTTAATAAACTGAAAGAGAGGGTATGAAGTGTGACTGGTTTTAAATTAGCAATAACACTGTATGAGTTTTCGAAGAATAACTAAGTTTCTTTCTGATTTTTAAACTAAAACATCTAACTAATGATAGTAAAAGACACATTTTAGGATGATATTGTGTTTCGCGCCCTCATTCTCAAGGCATAATATTTAGACGATGCTTGTCCCTTTCAATTAAAAAAGAAAAAACTATGACTTTCTTTAATATGCATCCTGTGTTAAATTGTCCATAGCTGCAAAATGTATATATGTATGTGTATTTGTTTGACATACACATGGGTACTTACACCTGTGTGTATAAACATATACACATACATCTTCATATACACGTGTATTTTATATATATGCTGAGAAAGTTCACATATATATACAATTGCGTATGTATATATGTGTGTGTCTGTGTGTGTGTGTGTGTCTGTGTGTGTACAGGTATAAAAACTTGACAGGCAGAGTAATATTTCACTCAGTGTTAAATGAAGTCTTTGAAAAATCAAGTACAGTCACTCAGTTAACATAGTACAGCCAGTAAACTAAGTTGAAAAGAGAAAAAGTGAATGGAAACACGATCCGGGACCATCTGTCTATGGCATTCACATCGGTTAGATCAGGGATTTTAATTTTGAGCTGTGAAGACCTCCTCCGTAGATGGGTCTTCTTGTGCGGGATGCTTCTGTCCCCCATGTGTCGCCCATGCCCTTCCCGAGGCATGCTCTGTTTCCTGTACTGGATTCCTGAGTTGTCAAAGGATATTGCTGAATTCCTGGTATCACCAATGCCACTTGTGACCTCATTCATTTCATTGTGAACCTCTAGCGATGTTAACAGAATATTTCCATGAGCATCCACCTAATTGGAAGAAAACACACATTGTTAGACAGCTAGCATAGCATGCCAATAAACCTAATTTCTACATACAAACCCAGGACAGACTTATGTCATGCAGTCATGTCACATATATTATGAGAAATTGCACATCTGTCAAAGCCAGCACTCTATTTTAGTGGAAAGTGTCATTTTGTGGGCTTAACTGCAGATTAGAGTTTTGATTTCCTTGATTTAAAAATTCTCATGTAGAAAATTAGATAAAATAAGGGGGCCCTTTTCAAATTGAAATTTCACATTATGGGTACAAGTCCTTATTGAAGACAAGATTAAAGTACAAATGTCTTTCAAGATGTTAACAGGTATTATAACCATTTTCCACAACTATACACTGGATAGAAATTATACTCTCCCATTCTTCTTTGGAAGTCGATTTGTCCCCTTTTCTGATGGTACAAAAATATCCAAATTACCATGAAGAAACAAGTGAGTACTATGATGAATGGACACACCTAATGACCTTGGTGGATTAAAGACCCCCACCCAAATATGATCTCCTCACTCAATCCTGCTCCTGGCAGGAGACCTCCTTTTTAAGAGCTATATTTAAGATAGGTTAAAGTCCCTTCTAACATTGGAGCCAAACTTTAAAATAACATTTTATTCTGTGCTAAATACAGCTTCAGACCTTTCATGATGACGCCAATGGTCCATTTTACTTATTGGTCTGCCACTAAACTTTCATGGAGCATGCCTGAGGCTAGGCCTTAAGGTAGATGTACAGGAGGTGAGGTTGGGAGAGAAGACTCCCAACACGAAGAGTAGGGGCCTGTGCAGATCTCTGAGTGGTGCTAGGACCGCAGGCAGGATGGCCCCAGACACCAAGGTTGCCCAGACACAGGAAGGGCTGCCAACATCCTGGGGCCACTCAGGATCTGGCACAAAGGCATCAAAAAAGACTCAGAGGTGCCCCCCCCCACCGTGGTTTGAGAATACCATTCAATTACGCTTGGAGAAGGAAAGGTGTGGTCATCAGGATGTCACCCCTTTCTCCCCAGACCTTTGAGTATGTTATGCAAAAGGGACTTTGCGAACATAATTAAGGTCATGGACCTTAAAATAGCGAGAGTAGCCTAGATTATCCAAGTGGGCCCAATCTAATCACATGAGACCTTAAAAGCAGAGAATTTTCTCCAGCTCGAAGCAGAAGAGAACGTCAGAAAGGTGTGGCAGAAATTGAAAGCCAGAGGAATTTGAAGCGTGAGGACTGGATTCACCCTTGATTGAGAGAACTTCAGGGAAGGCCTGAGAAGAAAGGGGCGGCCTCTAGGAGAAAAGACGGGCCCTGGCCAACAGCCAGCAAGGCAATGGGGACCTCAGTCCTACAACCACAAGGAACCATGGTACCCACTGAGCTGGCCTCACTATACCCAGACTTCTGACTGACCCAACTGTGGGATAACATTTGGGTGTTAAGTGTTAAGTTTGTATGGCTGTAATCAAAACTACTACAGGACAGAAAAGAGAAGATTTCAGAGGGGTGATGAATTTGAACTGGGCCTCAAGAATGAGTAGAAATTTCTCAGGCAAAAAGCCAGAAAAATATCACAGACAAAGCCTTGAAGAGTGGCTGAAGTGTTTTGAGAAGGGCAAACTAGTTGAGTGGGACTCAAGTCCTGGAGGGAATGGATGCACACGCTCAACTCCTGGCCCATGCTCAGCTGGAGATAGAGGAGGTGACTGTCATTCTCATCCCTGTCATCATCTACCTATCACCTTATCATTACAGGAAAGAAAACCTGGTGGTGAATGGGAAGCAGATGAGAGTCAAGCCATTAAAGGAATTTCACCTTTACCCTTTAGGTAATGAGAAATAAAAGTGATTTCTAAGTGAAATAGTGACACATTTCTGAAACCCAACTTAAGTGGCAGAATAAAGAATAAAAGATGGATTTGAAGGGAGAAAGTGAAGAGACAGACCCTAGTTGGTGTGCACTGCACTGGTCTCTGTTCCTTGAGGGCAGTCTGGGAGCGAAATGCCAGGAGGCAGTGAGTAACTGCTCCCCGCCAGCCACTGCAACCCATCCCAGCATTTCCTCTAGGCCACGCAGGACACTCAGTGATGCTTCACCACCACCTGGTCATTTCTGCATCTCTGCAGTTAAGAAGGTGGGAAAGGAGTGGAGAGACAGTTACTCATCACCCTGCTCCCTCTTGGCCCTTCCTGAGCTCCCTGAAGAAATACTTGCAATGTGGACTCAGGGTGCAGCAGCTGGCCCACGTTAGCCTGGGTTGGGCTCAGTGTTCCTGCGTGATGAGTGAGAAGGGCCAAGGTGGGATGGATTGTGGTCTACGGTCTCCTGAGAATGGAAGACAGCCCACCTGGGGGTGCCAGGAGACAGGAATAGACCAAGATAATATCATACATACTAGGGAGAAGGCTTTTCATGGAGACCCATTCTTGGGAAAGGAGCAGAGCACCGCCAGAAGAAAATTAAAGTTTTATTATTTTTTTATTCTAAAATGGAGGTAAAAATTCTAATGGGGCTTGTATCTCGAAAGTACCAGGGATAGTAGACCTTTGTAAGGACTTGTGTTCTATATCTGTTCTTTTCATTACCTCTCCCTGGAATGATTGGCAGTAAAATCCTTACAACAAAAAAGTCTATTTTCCTGTTTGGGGGATCAATGAGGCATCCATCCGGTGGTTTGGAGCTGAGTCATGTGGGAGGAGCAGCCCGACAGGTAAATGAAGGTGTGGCTGAAACAGGAGGAGACAGCAAAGGAAAGGCCAGCAAGGGACTGGGCAGTAGCATGTCCTCCATAGAAACCACCTAGGAGCTGGGGGTGTGCTGGGGCCACCGAAAGTCATCACCCTCCCTAAGAAGGGGGTGATCTGGACCTGCTTTGGAAGTTGTGGGCAGTTGGCCCTAAGGCAACAAGGAGGTGAGGGTGATGGGTCAGATTAGCTGGCCTTTACTGAAATGCACGGAGGAGTAAGAGAAAGTCCTTGCCCTCAAGGGGTAGAGCAGGTGAGAGCTTCAAATAATCAGCAAATGCATTTTAGAAGGTACTGCCTATTGCCCTTAAAGTACATTTTAAAATACATGCCAACAATTCCATCTCTTTTCTAGTTATCAGAAATGCCATATGCAAATCTCCTTTTATCAAAATCTAGGGGATTATGATGAATGACTTTGTAGAACAAAATACCAATAAAGGAATGTCTATTCTTAAAGAAGGAAAGGAGTATTTCGTGATACGTTTATTAGGTAGAACTTTGATGATTCTAATGACGCAGAATTTCACCGGGCTTTAAAGGTATGTTTATGTATTTTATACATAGTAGCATGAAGTAATAACCTATAAGGGAAAAGAATCTGGAAAAGATTCTTATGTACGTATACATTCATATATGTATGTATAACTGAATCACTGTACAGCATACCTGAAACTTACACGATATTGTAAATCAACTATACTTCAATAAAATTTTTTTTAAAAAAGATGTAGTTCTAACTAGAAAAAAAAGAGGTACGTTTATGAACCATCCCCCCCTTCCCACTAGAAGAGTGAGAAAACACGTGGCTTCAGTGGAATCAAACAGATGACAAACACTACTCATTCATGGACACACATTCCCTGAGCACTTACCACGTCCAGCCCCAGTGTGCACCTTTTGGTAGATGCAAAGAATGGGATGCTGTCTAGGACAGAAGGCACAGTGGCCACATGAAATGTGACCTGCTATCTCCGAAGCACAGCGTATGTGCCCTGGAGGTTAGAAGAACAGGGACAAGGCCACCTGCTTGGAGTGGGGATTGTCAGAGGCAGGATGGGAACAAGTGGTAGACAAAATCAGGAAAACATCATAGAGAGGAGCATCTGGGTTAGGTCTTGAAGGAGGGGAAGATGTGGACAAAAAAGAGAGGGATTCTGGGAAGAGGGAATCAAAGGCAAAGAGATAATAAGGTGTATGGTGATTTCAGGAAGCCCACAGGGAGAGTGAAAAAAACATAAGAAGTAAGGTCAACTGGATGTTGAGTTGATTTTTCAAGATTTAATGACAAATCTGTACGAATCAGTATCCTGTCTCCCCTTATCCCTTGTGGCCAGTTTTGTGCATTTGGAAAAGAACTTCGGAGGGTGGGTCTAAGTCTGCACTCTTGGATTCCAGTGAAGGAAACCCACCCTGAGGGAAACCGAACCCGATGTTGTCAATGTTTACAAAGTTGGGGTGCCCGGGTCCTCTGACACCTGTGGCTGCCTCAAAGCTGTTTGAGAACCAATATGGTTGCATCGCTCCATTTCAGAGTGGGGTGAACAGCTACAATGGAAAAATCATGTCAAAAGCAACTTGAACATATACATGGAATTAATAAGAGCTTAGCGTAAATTAGTTTGGCTGCTTTTGACATAGTTTTACATTTGCATAGTTTTCATTTAAACAGGAACCAGTGTGTAGAAAATTTACACTGAAACTACTAGAAGGTATTTTTTTTCTGCAAGAATTAAAGGGTTACTAAAATCTATTAAATCTTAGAAACCAAACATTTGAAACAAATATTTCCAGAAGAGATGCTAATCTTTTCTTATCATCTAGAATTTAAATCTTAAAACAGATGGGATTGTAAAAATGTCCTGTATAGAATGACAGTGATGACTTGTAATTTCTGAAGCATTTCATGAATACTACTTATTTTGAGGAGTTTGTCTCATATCTACTATAATTAGATTCATTGATTTCAATGTAGCTTTTCTTCCCGCTCCATAACCTGGACAGGCAGAAACATTCAGAGATGAAAAACATCTCATGTGGAATGTATCCTAGAGGGATTTTTGTTTTTTCCAAGAATCTGTCACCAGATTGGCACACTGCTGACATCTCATTCTCTACTTACCTTCAATCTTCAAAATAAATAAAATACTCTAGTTTCAGGAAAATAAGGAACTATTTATCATGTGAGAAATGAAATCTTGCTCTTTAGTACGAGGAATGATGTCAAGCCTGCAGCTCTGATTCCTTGGCAAGACTTTCTGCCACTTCATGAAATTCAAATACCATTTGGACAACTTGCAAAATATCACAAAGTTTGTAACCATAATATATGTATTACAACCAAAGACTAACTCTTGGGTATAGAAACAACTCAGGAACAAATAGAGGTTAAGCACAAATAAATTAAGGTCAGGATTTTCATTGCACCACTGGTCTGAGGAGAAACTAAGTGACTATGTGAACACTGTCACTAAGTTAAAATAGAGTTCAATCACTAAATTTAAGGAAAATCTACTCATGGTCTGACATTAGGTTCAACAGCATCATGGTCACGTTGGTGGCCTGCAGAGCCCCTGAGGACACCACCCTGAGATCTCTTACAGGACACAAGCAAAGACAATGACAGTACAAGTCCTTGCTGTCACCCAGTGTCCATCAGTCCAAGGAAAGCTTCAGCCCCCGAGCCTCTTGGCTCCCAACTATGACAGAGGGGCTCCTTGAGGCCATTGCTGGCCACACTGATAAACAATCCCAAGAGACATCACTGAAAATGAATGAGTGAATAATTATAATTACAAAGGACTCTTGAAAATGTTGGCCTGTGCATAGTGCCATTTCTGTTTTGCATTAAATGTTTTATTGTTTACTTTCTTTTAATTCATTCAGATCATGTGATATGAACTTTTGGGAGGTGCATTTCTACTTTAAAATTATCACTAAATTCTTAGGTGTGGTCAGCAACAATTTTTTTAAATTGAAGTATAGTTGATTTACAATGTTTCAGTTATATAGCAAAGTGATTCAGTTTTATATATATATACACATATATATGTATATACATACACTCTTTTCCATTATATGTTATTACAAGTTATTGAATATAGTTCCCTGTGCTATATAGGGTCCTGGTGGTTTATCTATTTTACATATATTAGTGTGTATCTGTTAATCCCAAATTCCCGATTCATCCCTCCCCCCACTTTCCCCTTTGGTATCCGTAAGTTTCTTTTCTATGTTTGTGAGTCTATTTCTGTTTTGGAAATAAGATCATTTTATCATCTTTTTTTTTTAGATTCCACATATAAATGATATGATATTTGTCTTTCTCTGTTTGATTTACTTCACTTAGTATGATACTCTCGGGTCCATCCACGTTGCTGCAAATGGCATTATTTCATTCTGTTTTATGGCTGAGTAATATTGCATTGTATATATGTACCACATCTTTATCCATTCATCTGTCGACAGGCACTTGGGTTGCTTCCATGCTTTGGCCATTGTGAATATAGCTGCTATGAACACTTGGGTGCATGTATCTTTTCGAATTAGAGTTTTCATCTTTTCCAAATATATGCCCAGGAGTGGGATGGTAGAATCATATGGTAACTCTATTTTTGGTTTCTTAAGGAACCTCCATACTGTTCATCATAGTGGATGTACCAATTTACATTTCCACTAACAGTGTAGGAGGGTCCCCTTTTCTCCACACCCTCTCCAGCATTTGTTGTTTGTAGATTTTTTGATGATGGCCATTCTGACCAGTATGAGGTGATAACTCGTAGTTTTGATTTGTGTTTCTCTAATAATTAGTGATGCTGAGCATCTTTTCATGTGCCTGTTTGCCATCTAGTCAGCAACAGTTTTAAATGTTTACTTTTAAGAGCATCAAGTATGCATTTAAAACTAGCATACATGCATTTGTATGTATGAGTTGATGTCTACAATTACAGATTTTTAAAAATATGAACATGTAAAGGCTTTAAGAAAACTGCTGGGAAAACAGAAACAAATTTTCAGAAAAGCAAACAGTAAAAATGGACTCATGAATTTTCCTCTGCATCTGATTTATAATATATTATTTCTACATTCTGCTTAATTTCATCTGTGGATTTAGAGATTTGGGGGATTTTGTTTCTTTTTGTTTTAAATTTTAAGCTTCACACTCAAAAAGATATTTCTGTAGCACAACAATTTAACCTTTCTAAAGAGCATCATTTAGAAGAAAGGAAATAAAATTTAAATCTGTTTAAATTATGAGGGAATTTGGAAAAACAGCATTGTGTCTGCATGTCTGTGTAATGGAAAAAATAATGATGTGATGAATTCTAGTTTCCTTGGAAACAGTATTACCAAAGTATACTGTGTATGCATAATAGGATGTGGACTAATTTAGAAACACACCAGTATGGTGCTAAGTATACTTTCCAGTAAGAAATTCAGGGTCATGTTGCCTGTGGAAGCCTGATTTTATTCACAGATCCTAGTTTCTCTGACCAAGTCTATTTATGTGTTGCTGAAAGGATAGGAGCCATTTACAGCCATTTACCTTCACTCATTCATGAACATCCGGGGACCTATTCTGGGCCACTCGTGGGCCACAGGCACAGCACTCCTCCAGGGAGCTTCTGCACCCCTGCGAGAGGCTTGGGCCGGCAATGCAGCAAGAGCACCAGAAAGAACAAGGAAACCTCACAAGCTTGAGAAATAAGTATGTTTAGTAAGAAGAATTTAAAAGTAAAGAAATATAGGAACAAGCCCAGTATGTAAATGGGTGGAGGTATATTTTTGAGGACTTGAAGGGATGCAAGAGGTAAAAGGATAAAGATAAAAATTTTATAGAAACGACAATGTGCTTTCACTAAAATAGTATTTACAATTGCAATAACATATTGCTTTTATTAAAAAAATAAACCGAAATGACATCTAACTGCAAAGTTTGTAATTGGAAGGATGTAAGCATGAGATAAGAAGGGCTGGAGAGGGACCTGATTGGTGCCCTCTCTCTGGATTCAGAGCCCACGGGTCCTAGAGCAACTCCCTGATTGGCCGCTGCTGTCCTGGGCTGCTTGCCTGGCATTTTGCAGAACACAGCCAGCAGGGCTGGGCCAGGGCAGATGCACGAGAGCCCTGGGACAGCACACTGCTCCTGCCCTGCACTAGGGACCCTGAACCAGGGCAGATGAGAGAGGGGGCTGTCCACGCCATGCAAAGAACAGCAGCATGCTGGCTATCATATTTGTAATTTGACCACTGAAGGAAAACTGCAACATTGTTGAAAATGCTTTCGCCTGTCAAGTTTGGGCCCCACACCCCAGAGATCCATTCACTCCGATATCTTTCCTTTTCTTTTCACAGGAAACTGGGAAGCTTTTGGCTTCTCCAACTTCTGCACCAATTTTGCTTTTCTATAAAACTCAGTGACTTGCAGACGCCACCTTTCAGGCTACGATCAACAAGCCCGCATCACTCCTACTCAAAGGCCGTGATGCCGCGGGGTCTGCGGGTCTGGGAAAGGCAGAGTTGGGGGCGGCCGAGGCCGAGAGGCCTACCCGGTTGCTGTCACCCTTTGAACGGTCATTCTTTGCCTTGGCGGTCTTTTCCGCAAGCTTCTTCTGCCTTTGAGGGCCTCTTCCAAAGAAAATGTAGTTGACAAAGGCATACTCCAGAAGGGCCAGAAACACAAAGACAAAGCAGCCCATGAGGTACATGTCAATGGCTTTGACATAGGGGATTTTGGGCAACGTCTCCCGAAGATGTGTGTTGATGGTCGTCATGGTCAGCACGGTGGTGATCCCTGTAAAAGAAACGGGAGCATGACAGGCTGCAGGTACACCGCCCAGTTCCTCACTTTTCACTTTCCTGCTTTATTTTCTCAAACACTGTGAAGTAGTTGAAAATCATGGTTGAATATTGTTGGGTGATCGAAACACAACAGAATATAGAACACACAGTTTGGGCGGCAGGTCACACCTCAGGCTGGGGAGTTAACATCTCTTCCCTCCCCACCCCACTTGGGAGGCGCCTCGCATTGCACCTGGCCCGTGGATGGAAGTGGATGGAGAGGGGTCGGGGACAAGGCAGAGGCTGCCCTGCATGAAAGCTGGAAGAAATGAAAATAAACCCGGAATTTATCATAAAACACTAAGTGTCTGGGTGAGAAGCTTTTGGGAAGAAGAATGAATCTGGGGAATCTAGGAAGGCCATCTGTGGCTGCTAGTGAAGAAAATGATTCTTACCACAAGGCCTTAAAGCAAGGGAAATGAGGCGATGACTTAAAGCTGCTAAGGATGGGAACCAGTCCTGAGCTCAAAGAGAGGGAATGTTCGAGGGTAGCTCCGGAGAACAGATTACCTCGCAGAGCAACTTCCCGCCCCAGCTAAGAAAGAGGCTAATAAGCTGTGCGGCACATGTTGGCTGTGGTGGGCAAGGGCTAATGATTTTATCCAAGGTATAGGATCTTACCATGTTCTGGGACAAGTGACCAGATCTCTCTTGGGTTTTTTTTGTTAAATGTCATTATTTTGATTTCTTTAGATAGTATCAGGCGAATAATACCATTTTTCCCTAAGGGAGCTAAGTTTAGTCTCTAAAAACATGTAAGGACCATATTTTGTAATTCTCCCATAGCAGTGGGCATGTCCTTGGTATACAAAGATTCTATATGGGATGATTTGAAGCCACAGAGAGCAGGGGACCCATTGGCTTGTGACATGACCAGAGCTGCTGAGCTGAATGAAGCTACATGTGTGGGAATGAACTGCATCACTCACTTCTCAGTGGCACGGGCATTACTGCAGCTGACTTGCTCTCTTTGAGACAGTACTTTTGAAATATTAAGGAGTCTCAAAAAAGTAAGGCAGCTCCAAAGAGCCAACTCTTTTCTACCCATGTGACTGGTACCATGGAATGGGATTACTCATGTGTCTTCCAGGACCCAAAGGAGAGGGTCATTGCCACATGAGAATTTCTCTCAAGGAGACTTGCAAGGTGAGAGCCTCAGCCATGGTCCTTCAGCTGCAGTAACCCAGAAAACCAATGATGTCCCCTAGACCAGCAGGCGATGCAAGCCCGAGAGGCTGACCACCCAGACACATGGTCCCACCAGACCACTTCTCTGACCCCACTGGACCCCCACTCAACTCTCCAGGGAAGGGGCTGGGTTTGTTAAGCATCTTAGTCTGATGCCCTCTGGACTCCCATCCCATCCTTGGATAAGTGCCAGAGTGTAGGGCTCCCCTCACTAGTGACCACCTGGAGAAGAGGGAGGAGAGTCCAGGCTTCCATCCCACACATGCTGAGCTGCTGTTAGCAGGAGATGAGGGAACCAAGGAGCAGAGAACCTATTTTCATGTCTGACTGCAAACCAGAGCTGATGATGAATATATGGAAGTCAAAGATGTCAGGATATTTTAAGACTCCCCTTTAACATAAAATTCAGGTGTACCTGGGGACTTTTAAAATTTGAAAATGGCAATGGGATAATTATAGTTTACAAAGAAGTGCAAAAACACTATGCAGATGCTACAAAATTAGGTGTTCTCACTATTATTCAAAAATTTTGTAATGTTGTTGCCACAACTTATTTTTTTCTTTCCAAATGGACTTTGGAAAGTGCTCTGCTTTAGTCATTGCTTTGGCTCTCCAGTTGACTATTCTGAGTGGATGTGTATAACACAGGACTCAGTAGATGTCCCCAGAAAATGGGCTAAAGTAACACAAAACAGGGATGGCCAGCACATGTCAACGAGCACTCAGCCTGGCAAAGGTGAGGAAAATGGGCAAGGACACTGGCTTCAGGCCCATCAGGGCCAGCTCAAGGAGCCCCTTAAGAGTAAGGTTTCGTGGTGAGTGTTCCTTGGCTTTCCAGCTTGGGATCACATGACCTCTTAGCTTGAAAGACCATGCATTCTCTAATTCTTTGTATCATTTTCCTTCCTATCAAGATAACCATGGAGAGTGGTGGATGCAGTGGTTCATGGCCTGGATAGTAGAACCACATGGCCCAGGCCAAAAGCCCCGCTCCACCACGTCCCAGCAGCAGGACCTGAATGAGCTTGATAGGTCCACAATTGTTGTCTAAAGGTGTTGTGAAGTCTAAACACCACGGTGATGGGCTAACAATAACTGGCATTGTTAACACTCGTGACAACAGATGTTATCATTATCAGCATCACAGAAAAATACATTTTCTGGTAGCCTCCAGTTTCTTGGCAGGAGACCTAGATCCGGGAGCCTCGCTTTGAACTTCTGATCTCTAAAGGGGACCTCATTCAATGGCAGAATGGGAGACTGAGTGGTGTCTTCTGTGTTCTGCATACATTTACCAAGCTGTTAAGTCTTGCTAACTATTAGCCTCAAATTATTTCTCATTTATATTAAGGAAATATTATGCTTGAAAAACTGCATTTATAAAAATGGTTGTGAAATAAAAATATAATTTATATCATTTAATCAAAAGATATTTAATTTTTCTTCTTTGTGACCCAAATAATATGGCTTAAATTATTTTAGTGTAAATTTTCACTTTCAGAAGGACCAATACTATTATTCACTGATAAGTGGACTTTGGGATTTTTGAGGAAGACCATGTAATTACAACTCCCAACTTTGTAGTCTAGCGGCTTCTAACACTAACAGTTCAACGGATGTGGAGGTCAGACCCTGGGCAGCAGAAGCATAAGACCCTGAAGCACACAGAGCATCTGTGCAGCACAGCTGGGTGAAGAACCAGCATTTCCCTTCTCAGTAGAGACAACCCCTGACAATTCCAGGTCCAACAGTGCCCTGAGCCAGAGGGACATGCCAAGGAGGTCTTCACTGAGCACCTTCTGTGCAGACCCGCACCTCTCAGACCTCATTTAGAAGTGGGGAGAACTTACCACTGTGCAACCATTCAGGATGAAGGCAAACAGCACTCTAAGCATTTCAAAGGGTGTAGTTCATGACAAGACACATGAAGTGAGCTGGGGGAGGGGGAGTTCTCCAATCAAAGCCCCCCAAATCATGGCCATATCCTCTCCAAGAGGCACTGAGCACACTAGCATCTTAAAGGTTCTGAGAGATTCCTTAATAAGAATGGTTAATAATAATTCTTGCTGAGCTTTTAAAAATATCCATCATTTTTACAATGTAATAGACCAAAGAACCCTTCTGTGTGTTGTCTATTGACACTGTAGAAATCACCTGTAGTGGTTAAGTGCCCTGGAGTCAGACAAACTGGATTAAAATCTTTCTTCTGACACTTAATATTATATGACTTTGCACGAGTTATGTAGCTTCTCTGCACCTCACTCCCTTCTCTGTAAAATGGGAACGATAACACTGCCTATCGTGCTATGGATCTTCTGCACCATGGATCAGGTAACCACTTTCCAATGACCTTGCACAGAACTTAGTACCTGAGAATTTGGTAAGTTTCAGCTTTAATGATTGTTGTTGTTGCTGTTATTTAGGGTTCATGACCCGATGATACACTTTTCCTTAACCAGTTGGAGCTGCCGTGCTGTCACTTCCCAAGTCCTGCAGACCCAGGCTCAGAGACCATGTCTTATGCAGAAGCTGGGAGAGAAGGAGTAAGAGGACTGGGGTCCCACGCTGAGAGCGGGACCTGCTGGATGTCTATCTGGCCAGACACTGCAGCCTGGAGATCCCAGCTGCCTTCTCGACCTCCAGGCCTCAGGTCCACCCCAACACTGGCAAATGCCTTCAATTCTGCCTCCCAGTCTTCTGATATCCATCAGAACCTGCACACCTCCAATGGTAATGCCTTAGCCAGTCTGGACAGACCACTCCTCTGTCCCAGCAAAACCACAGAAGCATGATTGAGGTTTATAGTAATAATACTGGGTTGACAAGAAAAAGTGGAATCTACTTTCATATGCTGTAATGAGGCTATGTTGACTCTAATCCACTCCAGATAGATTATCTATTTAATATTGTGGAAGATGATGTTTACAATTTAGGAGCTATAGAATTTGGATCATCCAGAAAATTGAGAAATTCACATTTTCAGTACACCTCACTTCTGATGATGCCAGATAATTCTGGTTCTTTGGTACTCATATTTCTCTAATTACCTCAAAAATAACAGATTCTCTGAGGCAGATTCCCTGGAAGCTCAGGAAGCTTCAGCCTCTGATCTTCTCTAATACAGGCCTCTTAGAGGCTCGGGGAGGGGGGGGGGTGGTTCTGGAAATTCTGTATTTATGTATTTTATATTCTTTTTCTTAAAGAGAGCTCCTGAAGTTGTATAAGCTAGCAGCTCCACGAAATTTGGATCTGCCCTAGCAAATTCATTTTAGCTGTGAATTTTCCAGGTGAGAAGAGAAAATAGTTTAACAAAGAGCAATCTAGTAACATAACAAAAAAGGGCAAAACCTACAGAAAGGACTGATGTTACAGGGTAACCTCTGCAGGTGGTAAAAAATCCTGAAGGTTTTTTCGAGAGATTTTTCCTTTACCAAGCCCATTAGAAATAGATTAACAGCACTTTTGATTTTTTGATACCTTATTCTGCTCAAAGTGTTTTCACATTCACCTAACACTTTAGAAATAACTACCTAAGTTTCTTAAGTCACTGTTAAATGTTATGTCATTAGAAAAAAATAAGTCATTGTTAAATATTATTTCATGAGAAAAGAAATCTAATCTTGAATCAGTGCGAGTCACCTGTCTTTGCGTCTAAACCAGACGTCCACTTACGCACATGTACAACATTCTCCTGGAAGCATGATGCTAAGCAACTTATATTCCTGGGAAGAGATGGCAAATAGAAAAAGTAAGAAAGAGGGACAGCCAGATCCCTGAATTCTTATGCTTCTCTGCAGGCTTACCAGCAGATGTGTTGTAATTCTTTCCCATCAATTTTGAAAGGTATTATTGATGACTTCACTCCCAGGAATTAAATTCAACCCTACCCAAAGAAGGGATAAACTGGACAATTGCTCTTCAGCTCTAAAAGCTCACTACTTACCTAAAATGTATTTAAATAATTATTTTGTCCATGCAGTTTCATTAATTAGTTCAGTAGAAAATAATGTTTCTGAAAATATAAGCCTTCCCTTAATAATCAAAAAATATTAGAAATCATACTGGAACGTATAATGTATATTGTACATCAGCTAATAATCCAGTTGTCAAGTGATCAATGGCCAGAAGAGATCACTAGAGTTTTTGGGAACCACTCAGAATTTAATATCACATTTTAATGCTCATTAATTTGTGTAATTCCAATTATATGGTATAACACTTGACTATTTTTCTGACTTCAAAAAGAATGCACAATTAATCAAGTCTTCTTTCTGGGCCATAGAATAATTTTGAACAGGAGATGTTAACCCTTGCTTTAAAGTTAGTGTCAAAAATAGTTTTATTATGCAAATATTCGGCAAGCATATTTTCCCTTTCATGGACATGAAAATTCACATTTGAGCCTTATAATTAAATTAACACATCAAGAGAATCATGCATGAAATTAGTGTTTCAAGATAAAAAGTGACTATATGGGCAAGACTGGTGTCATGATGTCAAAAAATTGTAGTTGAACTATAGTCTTTGAACTCCCTTAATATTGTAATGATATGGTGACTTTACATTTTAGGTATCATTTAAAAATAGCACATACCAAGGGCAACTCTAGCCGCAGACGCATCATAATTGATCCAGAAGGATACCCATGAGAGAATTGTAATTAGGATAGAGGGCATGTAGGTCTGGAGAATGAAGTATCCAATGTTTCTCTTCAACCGAAAGCTCAGTGAGAGCCGAGGGTAGGCACCTATGGTAAATAGACAGGAGTTACACTGGAGATCAGACACAGCAGACAAAGAGTTTGCTTTGACTTCCAGGGATCAACAGCATGCATTTAAAAAGTCCAGAATGGAGGGGTGGTCCACAACCATGCAATCTGCTTCCGCACGCCTAATGGTACCCATCGAGAACTTGGGAGAGGAATGATTTTCAGTCTATGTATGAGGTCATGATGAGGATACTCTTCTAAGGTTAAATACTCAGCTGAGAAATGTCCCTGAGAAAACTTTGGGGGAAGCCTTTAGCTTCGAACACAGAATAGTGCCAAATATCTCATTTAGTTTTCAACTAATGGTCCCCTTCTCCATTGTAGATAGGAGAGATTTGGCTCAAGGCTTTACTGAGCAAAATGGTTTTTATCAGTCATCCCCTGTCAGCCCATCTAGAGCAACAGTGCACAGATGTTTGAGGCACTGACCCTGGACCACCTGGGATAGCTCAGGGACCCCCACCCGAGAGCTGGAGAGGCACAGAGGGCAGGAGTGTACTCTGAGATGCTCTGTCCCAACCACAGGAAAGGCATCAAGGAGAGCTGAGGAGAAGCACCCAGTCTGCTTTCCTGTATTTGAATCCCAGTGCTAACCTCCTGATGTGCATATCCCACTTAGACAGCCTTGAACCCCACCACCACTGCCAGTGCAGAGTGAGAAAAAAGCCCACTGCTTATGGCACCTATAGCTATATATTTGCCTTTTCTGTTTGATTTTGTTTTTCTTGGAGCAAGGCAAGTGTGGCTTCCATTTCCTCCTGTCCATTTCAACAGTCCACTTTATCAGTTTCAAACTTCTCAGCTCTTAATTTTCTGGACTCAACTGAGGTTGCTGGAAGGTCAACCTTCTCTAATCATCAACTTCCTTGCCTCCTCCCCTCCTGCCTTCACTGATGGGTGGTGCTCTGTTCCTGAGATTCTTCCACCCAAAACTTCAGGAGGCCTCACTTTTCTTGCCTTCCTCCTACTCCAAGCCTGAGAGGCTCCTGTTCTCCTCCTGCCTCAAAGTATATGCATTTTCCTGACTTTACTCCACATCCCTTTCTGGTTTTGTCCCTATATTCTATCCCTTTTCCAAGTATATGCATTTTCCTGACTTTACTCCATATCCCTTTCTGGTTTTGTCCCTATATTCTATCCCTTTTCCAGTCTGATTCATTCATATGACTGTTTCTTCTACGTAGTAGATGAAAGACTTTAACCTCTAGGCTCCTACTTTAGCATCAACCACATTTTCAGCCAAATTATATAAAGGAGAAAAGAAATCGCCTAATGGACCCAGCATCTAAAAGCTGACAATCTGGAAATTTCCTCCAATCTTTTATGTGCCTGTGTGTATAGTTTCTTTTATATAACTCTGATCAAATGCATATATCGTATTGTCACCATAGCATAAACATTTTCATCCTTATTACAAATTACTTATAAATACAATTTTAAATTTTTCCTAATTTTCCATCAAATACATACACATGTATTCTATAGTTTATAAATACATTTTCCTGAATGCGATAAATTTAGGGTATTTCCATTTTTACAAAACTTTAAGTAATATTCTTAGGGATACCTTTGAGTAGACCCCTTTCGTTATGTTTAAACTTATTGCCTTAGGATGAATGTGCCAAAAGAGGAATTGCTAAGCCAATGTTGAAGGCTTTTGATACATATTCCCAAATTACTTTGTAAAAGAACCACACAAGCATACATGCCACTATGAGTACTTTATAGAAGTGCCTATCTCATTTTATAAACATAACAATATTACATAATATTTCTTAAAAATAACTTTTGTTAATTTCCTTGGGAAAATTTGTCCTTTCAACCACTTTCTTTAATTGATCACTTCCTAAATGTTTGTTTTTCCCGATTTTAACTTTATAAATAATCTAATTATACTATTCATTCATCTTTCTCATTTTTTGTTCCTCTTACTGTTTTTACCTATTCATTTAAGTTCTTTTGATACTAATCCTTGCTTGTATCCTCCGCAAGCATTTTCCCGGTTATTTGTTTAAAAATTTGAATAGGATAAAGTGGGGGACATATAAAAACAAGTTTTTGTATGTAGTTGAGTCTATCCATTTTATTTTTTTCCCTGTGATTTTTAAAACCTGTTTTTAGGTTTAGATAAGTTCACAATAGAGAGCTAACCACAAACCTATTTTGAGGGTTGGCAATTTGATATGAAGTGAACATGCATGTTGGTTTTTGTTCCACAAACAACTAACCAAGTTTTCCAACACATCTATGAAATAAAGCTTCTGCTGACATAGATTTGATACACTCTGTTGTTTTATAGTACATTCCATGTCTATGGACATGGACATGGACATGTCCATAGACATGATGTGCCCATGAGCCAAGTCAGAGCCCTGCCTGGGCTTTGACACCTCTGGGTCCCCAGCCCCATATGTTTCAAAAGCACGGTCATCCCGTGTTCAACAACTTTTAAGGCTTCACATAAAGGTCAAAATAGTCATCCGGGAATTTTAGTTTCTCCAAAATGTTTTCCCAATTTAATGTTAGTTTTATTTTCCACCATGTCTCTGCATTAAGCATAACATTTTCTAGCCAAGAAGTATCCTCATTGCCTCAAAATAATTGTCCATATTTCTTGCCTCTGCTGATTCACACCCACTGTTCTCCCCTTAAGAAATGTCTTCCTTTAACCATACTTCAAGGCCTTGGTCAAATGCCACATCTTCCATAAATCCTTTCTTTTTCTTCCCTCCAAGTGTAAGTAAGTACCTTCTTATTTTCTTTCCTCTTTAAAGTTATAATTATTAATATTTACCAAGGTAAGATCTTCCTTAGTAAGCTGTACATACCCCTAGGCAGAGTTTGTGAGGTACTGTATTTTTCATATACTGTCATGCCTAGTTAAACGTCTAAACCATCTCTGGCTATTAATAAATGCATCTGTGTACTGAGAGAATGAAAACAGGCATATTTGGTTTATTTATGCGACTCTTTAGCAAGTTTAGTACTCAAAACAGTCAGTACTTCTATTAAATATTAGTTTGAAATCCCATAGCAACTTAAACATTTTTTTTTAATAAATTTATTTTATTTATTTATCTATTTATTTTGGCTGCGTTGGGTTTTTGTTGCTGCGTGCAGGCTTTCTCTAGTTGCAGTGCACGGGCTTCTCATTGCGGTGGCTTCTTTTGTTGCGGAGCACGGGCTCTAGGCACACGGGCTTCAGTAGCTGTGGCACGTGGGCTCAGTAGTTGTGGCACACGGGCCCTAGAGCACAGGCTCAGTAGTTGTGGTGCGTGGGCTTAGTTGCTCCGCGGCATGTGGGATCTTCCCAGACCAGGGTTTGAACCCGTGTCCCCTGCATTGGCAGGCAGATTCTTAACCACTGCACCACCAGGGAAGCCCACAACTTGAACATTTTTACTGAAGTAACTTCAAAATCAGATCTTAGTTTGCAGTTTCATGGCAATCTCATGCCTTTACTTGTCATTTGCTATTTTATGTTCCAGATATTTGTCACTATATCCACTCTACTTGGAATGTTGTTTTATTCCATCAGGATAGACTGGCTCATGTTGTAGTAGCAAAAGACCCCTCAAATCTCAGTAGCTTTACAACAAAGATTTTTTTTTTCTTTCTTGTGCTCCATAGCCACTTAGCTTCCTCTGTCTGGAAGACAGCTGGACACTGTGGAAGAAGTGCCACACATACTTCCCATCACATTTCATTGTCCAGAGCAAGTCTCACTGTCAATCTTTATGTCCCTGGAGTAGGACAGTTCAATCCTCTCCTAGGGAAGAGCAACAAATATTTTTTGAATGATAATGCAATCTACCATATTCCCCAACTTTCCATTTTCTGAGTCAACTTTCTTAACTTTTTCCAAAGTACATCTTCTTTAGGAGAACTCTTCCCTACAAGGCAAATATTGATACTTATGCAATGAAGTACAACTGATACTCTTTTGAGAATACTTGCCCCAGGCAACATGGGGACCAATGATACACTTGCATAGTCAAACACTTGGAAGGTCATTAGTGACCCTGAGAAAGGGAATATTACTCAGATTTCAAAACTATGTATTCACCAAGGTACTCATTAACACAGAACATAGAATTAAGAAAATATACTATTTTCTTATGTATTTGTTTAGTAAATACATTCTATTTCTTAAATATGAAATATACCTTCAAATCAACAAAATTTTTAGGCATTCACCATGTGCCGCCCCCCCAATCCCAATCTCCTAATCCCACAGGTGGGAATGTTAGTGGAGGAAACAACAAAGATGAATAAGAGGATAGTCTATGCTCTCAACTAGCTCCTAATCTGTCAGAGAGACTCATACAGAACCGGCCTCGGTAAACCAGAGGTAAGAGCTACACTGGATATTCTAGGGGACAAGATTTAAGAAAGGTTTCACGGTATCTGAACTGAGATACTACTGGTTGAATAAGAGTCTTTACAGGCAGAGAAGTAGAATACCCTTCAAGGTAAAAGATCCACCGGGGCCAAATGAAGAAAAGCCTTTCAAGATACCATTAGACAGAGACCTCAGAATGTTAATAAACACAAGAATCTTCAGAGGTGTCAAGACCCATTCTTCTAGGCAAAGACTTTTGCCATTTGGTGTGCATCTTCAAGAACACATAGAGTCTTTGTGTAGCTCTGTTAGATAAAGTCCTGACACTGGTACAACAGATGTCCTGATGTATCCTGTATCTCTGGAGAAACTCCTCAAATGATCATAATGAGTGGCTGATAATTTAAAGTTGAGAAGTAGTGAGTCAGCTGCACCAAGACATAACCTTCAAAAGAGCAATAGAAGCTTACAAATTACAACAGAAAGGCACAGAAGCCCTAAAGTCTGTGTGCCAATGCAGATGTGGACAGGTCCACAAGTAGATGCTGAGTAAAAAGACAAAGGTACAGTCCCTAAATACAAGTGCACTGTTCTGGTTCAGGGCTTCCTTGGCAAAACTATCTATCGAAGATGCTGATCTCAACCCTTTCTCCCCAGATGCACTAAAAGTTGTGGCCAGAAACAAGGCTCTGGATCTCTCATCCAGCCTCAATTAATAGCACTTTCTAAGGCATTAATATTGTTGAAGAACTCATAAAAATGTGGATGCAGAGTATCATGTCACCTTTGCGTGAGCCACTCAAATGTATCTATAAAGTAACAAGCTGATATTTTAGCAACTGCAGCAGAGCTGGCCTATGTACATATACCTGTCCCCCTTCAAGGCAGCCACCATGGGGGCTCTCCCATAATTGCCTAGGAAGCTTTGTGAGCTCGGTGCTGCTCTTGGGGTCTTTATGATGCTGTCTCATTCAATATCTACCTTTTTTCCTTTACAATACAACCTAAAGTTCAAAATGGTGTTCCTAATTTTCTCACCTGCATTGCTAGTCACCTTAATTAATATATGTTCAAAAATTCCATAAAGGAAAGGAGATATATGAAATAGGAAAGAGAGAAAGAGGTAAAACAAAACTTTTTCAAAGACTGTCTCAACCAGGCAATGATTCTCTTTCTGATCCTCCATAGTAAAGCCAGAATGTTCTATCCTATGACTCTGAAGCAAAGAGCAGAGGCATCTGAGTGATCCAGGTTCAGGCTCAGGGTTTATTTGGGATATTCCTTTAGGAAGCTGGCTATCCTCTCAGACCCTTAGTTTCCTTGTGTGTAAAATTAGGGCAAGAACATCACAAGTGAAAAAAGAAAAAATATAAATTATACTCCATTGATTACAAACTATTATTCTGCAAAGGAAACCATCAAGAAAATGAAAATACAGTCCACAGAAAGGGAGAAAATATTTGCAAATCATGTATCTGATGAAGAACTTGTATCTAGAATATATAAAGAAGGTTTACAAAAAATACAAACAGCCCAATTTAAAAATGGGCAAAGGACTTGAATAGATATTTCTCCAAAGAAGATAAGACCAGTGTCTAGTAAGTACATAAAAGATGCTCAACATCTTACTCATTAAGGGAATGTAAGTCAAAACCACAATGAGATGCCATTTCATACTATTAGGATGACTACAATAAAAAAGAGAGACAATAACACATGTTGGTAAGGATGTGGATAAATTAGAACCCTCATGATTGCTTATAGAACTTAAATGGTACAGCCACTTTAAAAAACAGTTTGGCAGTTCCTCAAAGGGTTAAACATAGTTATTGTATGACCCAGCAATTGCAATCCTAAGTACATATGTAATGCAAATGACAACTTATGATGTCCACAGAAAAACGTGTGCATGAATGTTCATAGCAGCTTTACTCCTGATGACCTAAAGGTGGAAACAGCCCAACATTCATCAACTTTATGTATGGTTAAACAAAACATGATATAGTCATACAATGGAATATTATTCAGCAATAAAAAGGAATGAAGTATTGATAAATGCCACAACAAGGATGAACCTTGAAAACATCATGCTGAGTGAAAGAAGCCAGACATATAGGACCATATAGTGTATGATTCCATTCACATGAAATGTACAGAATAGGCAAATCCATAGAAACAGAAATTAGATTAGTGGTTACCCAGGGTTAGGGTTGGCAGATTGGGGGAAATGGGGAGTGACTGCTAATGAGCACAGGGTTTCTGGGGTGATGAAAATATTTGGAAATTGATTGTGGTCATGATTACAAAACTCTGTAAATACACTAAAAACAATTGAATTATATACTTTAAATGCTTAAATTTTATGGTATGTAAATTACATTTTAACAACTCTGTCATAAGAAAAAGAATACCTACCATGTGTACTTTACTGGAAATTAAATGGCTTAATTCATTCATATCAAGTACCAAACATACTATCTGGCTGCAAATACACACTCAATAAAAGCAAGTTCCTTCTTCCTTTCCTTTCTCTCCTCTATGGTGACTTCTGTGCTCAAGATTCTGTAATCTAAGCATTTTTACCACTGAGCATATTTTTTAAATTGTGTGGAAGTCTTAAAAGCAATTCCAAAAGATGAAGGTAGAAGAGAGTTAGTTTTGCAAAGGAGGTGTGGGACAATGACTTTCTGAGGAAATCTGGCTTCTGTAGTGAGACATATTTCATAGGTCAGGAGCCCTTAAAGGAAAATGATTTCATAGCAATAAGATGAGATAGTTAAGCTCTCCTTTGGCACCGAGAGTAAGTTTGCTCTAGTTCCGCCATTTTGCACAGAGATTAGTAGTATTTGGCTAGTAAGCACAGGTGACTTGTCTCTAAGGATCCTTCTAAAAACAGTCGATGGGGAAAAAAGAATGGGAATTTGTCTCTGGAATTTAAAAGACAATGAGATATAGATGATAATTCCTTCTTCTAACCTTTCATATAATATTGGCTCTAGACCTATAGTAGATGTTATTTAGAGACCCAATGAGTAATAATTTGATCACAGGGCTTTACTTTAGGAAAAAACTAAAGCACAGAGTTCACGAATGGACTCTAGAGAAAATTAAGTGCATGTATTAAGGGTGTGGCATGCAGACTTTTAAAAATTTTGTAATTTGTTTCATAATCATAATTGAAAAGCAAAATAGTATTTTGAAAGTTGATTTTTGAAGAATAGAAAATTCAGGTATCTTAACAGAAATGTATCATCATCATTTATTTTTAGATCCTTTTCTTATTCTTTCTTCTAATGTTGGCAGAAGTATTTTGAAATGAAGTCAGAATGTATCAGTCCAAATGTACCCCGGAAAAAAAGGAGAGAAATAAAAACATCACATAATTAAAGGGGCATATTAAGTAACTTGTTCTCCATGAATTTATCAAAAATCTCAGTCTTTTGGCTCAAAGAAAATGAAAAAGTTAGGAGTAAATTTCAGATTTGGCAAAAACCTTATATACCAAATTTTGTGGGTCAGCAGAAGTACATTCAAGACCAGTACAAAAGCTGAAGTCCCAATGAAGTGATCCTGTGTCCAGAGTGATATTTAAAGGGCTCTTTGATTGTTAGCTGGATATGCTTGTTGAAGTAAATTTAACACAGTATTTCTTTTAACCTAATCCTCTTACTATCTGCCATTGAAGTGCTTTGCTCACGTTTTCACAGCTTCGTATTGTTGCAACCAAGGACTCAGATCTCCTGACTTTGAGCTTTACAGCACTTTCCTCAATAGTACACTATTATGGATAAGTGTTTCCTCTCTATAATGTTATCAGAAACATACAGAATTAAATGATTTATATTTACTGAACTGTGATTATAAAAAATGTATCCCAAATTTCCTTCTTTTTTACTCTCATGTAATTAATAGTCCAAGCTAAATAAGAATTAAATATTTAAATAACTCTAAATTTTTCTGAAAAAATAAAGAGGAGTGAAAAATAAGCTATGGTGTTTGAGTATTGTGGAATAGGTAACCCTTCTATTGGAAACAACTGGGAAAAATGGACAAAACTTAAATACATCTCCTTAGAGGCACTGGAGGGATAACAAGCCAGTAAGAATATGGGCCAAGGTTTGGGAGAAAAAGTAAACTGGGAGAGGTGAGCTCCATGTTTCAGATAGCTGTAGTTTCTATAACAGAAAGATGAGAAGCTAAGTAGAACATCTGACAGACTCATGGAACAAAGGGAGCAAAAACTGGAGATAGACACCATCAAGTAGGGATTCCAAAGAGCTCTGTCCAAGATGTAAAGATAAATCAGAAGGATTCAAGCAAGTGCAAGGAATGAATCTGAACTCAGTATTACCCAAATCCCAGAAAGTAAATGAAGCTTGTTCTGGATTGCTAATGCCTCTAGATGCCTGACAGAGGCAAGCATAAATTCTCTTGGAAGAAAGAAAACATCATCATAGATTTTGAATTATATCTATAATTTTCCCATGTACAATAGTAGCAGATTAGACACAGATGAAGAAAGAATTGTTGAACTGAAAGATAAACCAGAAGAAAATTTCCAGAGTGAAGCATGAAGAGAAAATAAAAAATTCAGAAAGCAAGGTGAGATATATAGAAGATATAGTGGCAAGATCCAATGTTGGAATTGTCAGAATTGAAATTGGAACCCTAGAAGGAGAAAAGCAGAGAGAAAATGGAGGAAAAGCAATGGTGGCTGACAGAGCTCTAAAACTGCTGAAAGACCTCAAGCCAAAGATTCAAGAAGATCTACAAACTCCAAGAAGAATAATTAGAGAGAAAATTATATCTTGGTACATCATAAATGCCAGTGAAATCAAAACAAAGAGAAAAATTATAAAAGGATCTGGAGGGGGAGGAAAAACAGATTAATTTGAAAGTAGCACCAATTAGACCAACAACTCTCTTCTTAATAGAAACAATGGACACCAGGGAAAATGAAGTCATATCTTCAAATGGAAAAAGAAAAAATGCCAACCTATCTTTCTGTAACCAGGAAATTTATCCTATAAGAATAAATATGATATGAAGTCATACACAGGTTGTTTAAAAAAAAAAAAAAACCCTAGAAGAAATTTGACCAGGAGACTCACACTAAAGAAAATATTTTTAAAATATTCTTCTTTAGGCAGAAGGAAACATTCACAGATAGACTTGGTGGTAAAGGAAAGAATGAATAACAAAGAAAAGAGGATTATTTATAATTACATCTAAGTGAAAATTTCCTGCATCTAATAACAATAATAATATGGTAAAGGGTTTAAAATATATATAAAATTATCATACATAATGACAATAGCATATATAAGTCAGAATGAGGAAATATGGAATCCAAATGTACAAAGGCCCCTCCAATGCTCAGGAATAGGTAAAAATACCATCTCAGATAAATTAACAGAAGTAATAAATACTTTAGCAAGGTTGTTCAATACAAAATCATTGTGTTCTTATATACCAGCAACAAATAAGAAATTATGTTAAGAAAATTTTACCATCTATAATAACATCAGAAAATATCAAACATATAGAAAAGTTTAACAAAGATGTACAAGTTTTCTACACAGAAAACTCTAAATGTTATTGAGACAAATTAAAGAAGACCAAAATGAGAGATAAAATATATACAGATTGAAAGAATTATAACAAGGTCACTTTTCACTAAATTAACTAATACATTCCCAATAAAAAGCCAAACCATTTTTTAAATGAAAATTAATGATTTGATTATAAAAGTTTTATGGAAATGTAAAGGGCCCAAAATAATCATCAGCAGTAAATAAAAAGAAAGGGAAGGAAGGATCTGTTCTACTTAAAAGCTACAGTAATCCACACAGTGAGGGAAGTGTACAAAGATGGATAAATAAACCCATGGCACAGAATACAAAGTCCAAAAACAGATCCATGCACATACAAACAATTTATGACAAAGGTGTTGCTGCAAGAGCAATGATGCTGTGTAAAATAATAAAACTTTCACACCTTTCACCAAAAAATGAATTCCAGGTGGACTGTAGGTCTCAATGTAAAAAGTACATTTTTGTAACACATTATAACCTGTATAAGTTTGCATCCAGAATTTATAAATAACTTCAATAAATTATTGACAGGAAATTCACAAAAAAAGACTTGCATAGGTAATTCACAAAAGAGGATCTCCAAAGAGCCATTAGGGAAAGGTGCTCAGTCCCACTAGCACTCAGAGAAATGGAAGTTAAAACCACAAGACATCACCCAACACCCGACAGGTGACTTCCATGTGAAATATTAGCAAGGTCGTTTTGGGGCGAAAGGAACACTCAGGCATTACTGCTATGAATGTAAGTTAGTAAAACCACTTTGGAAAACAGGTTGGCATAATCATTAAGCTTGAACATTCATAATTACACTTTTAAGTATATTCTCAACATTTATGTGAGCATTTATTCACAAAAAAACAAGTACAAGAATGTTCACAGAGGCATTACTCATAATCTCCACCTGCAGTAGACTGGAAAAATAAATTGTGGTGTATTTACACAGTAGTATAGCAAGGAAAATAAATGAACCATAGTGATACTGATGGATTTCACAAACATAATGTTCAGTTAAAGAAGGTAGTCACAAAATAATTTAAACTCTACTATCCCATTCAATAAAGTTCAAAAACACAAAATTAACTATACTGTAACAAGATAGTGGTTTCCGTTGAGAAGGAGGAATGTAAAGAAATTAGGAGGGGTCATAGTGTGGATCTTGGGAGTGCCCACAGCATTCTACTTTTTGACCTGATGGCAGTTACACGATTTTCATTTTCTGATAATTCACTTAGTACCATATTTATATTTTAAATATTTTTCTGTATGTACATATACAGAAAAGTTATAAAAATTATCCTTAAAGTCATAAAAATCTATAAGTCTTTGTATTAAAAATAAAGCATGAGAAAAATTCTAAATCTTCCTAGGAGTGTCTGCTTTAATTAATTACATTCTATTAGAAGGTTCACCAACTGATGTTTGACAATTTACGCAAAATTTTCACATATTTCTTAAAGAATTGAGATCTGTTTGCTTTAAGGTCATTCAGCTTGATATTTCTGGCACATCCCAAATACTTCAGCAACACATGTATATTTATTATGTTTAACTAAGTAGAAATTAGATAAAAGAATTAGAAATTAGATAAAAGAATATTTCCTTTATTGAGATTCTGCTTGAGTCACTGGCTTAATTTCAGTAAGCAGAAAATAATGATATAATATTTGCTTTGCTAAGTTTTTTTGAAAGACGTTTTCAAACCCCAACATTTAAATAATTATGGCTTGCTTATCTAGAACAGGTTTAAAAGCTAAGTTCAGTAAAAATTTCTTACACGATTCCCAAAGCTTGTATAGAAGGACAATATCTTTTTAGGTTTCAGTCAAAAGAATTTCAAAGACTAATCTCAACTTGCACTTATTTTTAAAAATACATTTTCAGTATTTCCTGAAATTCAACCATAAACCACTAATGAGTCATAGAAAACTAGATCACACTTTAAAGTAGAAATCTGTGCAGTAAAAACATACTTTATTTGTAGGGTTAAAGCAGAAATGAAACATCAGGTAATCTCACATCTAGGTGACAGCAAGCTGCTCCCTTCTTTCATTGTTCCTCTTTAATCTGGTCTCCCTTTTCCTTCTTGGAAAGACTTCCCCACGCATGTTTTCAGGTTTGGCTTAATTCTATAGACTGTAGGTGCTAAAGAATGATCTGAGTATTCACTTTATAAACTCTTTCCTTAAAAAATACAGCTCTGAATCAAGAAGGAATATTAGTAATAGATTCAGGACTTTCCAAGAAATCCAGTGGATTTAAATAGTGAATGATATACCATGGACCTAATGAAAGCTTTCTTTTTTCTCTTCTCTGTTTGACTTTCAAGCAGAATCTGTAATTGAGGTTTCAGTATTTTGTGGGAATCCTGAACATATGGTTATGAACAAATGAATTAATTCAGAAGATTTTAAATGAATGCCAGATATATAAGAGAGTGAGAGTAATAACATGACAATTGATAGAGGAATGATACAGTCAGACTGTGACTCGAAGCTTTTCAAAGGAAAAGGATAATTGGCAGAGATGCTCAAGGAAGGCCAATCAGAGGTGTTGGTGTTTCAACTGTCCATTGATGAATGTACTGGATATGAATAGAAAAAAGAGGAAGAGAATACATCAAATGTGGGCTGTAATAGGAGCAAAAGTCTTTAGGCAGCATGCAGGAGTGAGTGGAGGAGAGAAGACCTGAATGCAGAAACTAAAACAAAGCTTTGTGTTGGGGATGTTTGTGAGCTAAACTGAAGAGGAGAGGTTAGAGCTAGACTTGGATCCACGGTGAAGGAGACTGGATTCCTTGCTGCTGCAGGCAAAGGCAAGTCATCACAGGTTCTGGAGCTGAAAAGTTGCTTCATGAAAACAGTGTTGCATGACCACTATTTATAATAGCCAAAACATGGAAGCAACCTAAATGTCCATCTGTCCACAGATGAATGGATGAAGAAGACATGGTTATCTATCTATATCTATCTATCTATCTATCTATCATCTATCTATCTATCTATCTATCTATCTATCTATAGCTATCTATCTATCTATAGATATCTATATATCTATACACACACACACACACACACACACACACACACAATGGAATATTACTCAGCCATAAAGAAGAATGAAATAATGCCATTTGCAGCAACATAGGTGGACCTAGAGATTATCATACTAAATGAAGTCAGACAGAGAAAGACAAACACCATATGATATCACTTACATGTGGAATCTACAATATGATACAAGTGAACTTATTTACAAAACAGAAATAGACTTACAGACATAGAAAACACACTTATGGTTACTAAAGTGGAAAGGGGGTAAGGGAGGGACTAATTAGGAGTCTGGGCTTAACAGATACACACTACTACATACAGTCCTACTGTATAGCACAGGGAACTATATTCAATATCCTGTAATGAACCATAATGGAAAAAATATGAAAAAGTATAAATATATAACTGAATCACTTTGCTGTACACCAGAAACTAACACAACATAGTAAATCAACTATACGTCAATAAAAAATAAAAAAACCAAAGAGTGTTACATGGCTACTAATTTGTCAGCAAAATGCAGGATGGACTGGAAGGCAGAGGCACATTTCTTGCCATTAAGGATTTCTAGACATTGGATGAATCAATTCTAGGTCCCTGGATTAAGAATTTGGCGGCCTCCAATCCTGACATCCGTTTTTAGAAACTTGCATAAACGCACTGCTCATCAAGAATGTACAGCCCATATGGACTTCCCTGGTGGCACAGTGGTTAAGAATCCACCTGCCAATGCAGGGGACACGGGTCTGAGTCCTGTTCCGGGAAGATCCCACATGCCGTGGCACAACTAAGCCCATGCACCACAACTACTGAGCCTGTGCTCTAGAGCCCGCGAACCACAAACTGCTGAGCCTGCGTGCCTACAGCCTGTGCTCTGCAACAAGAGAAGCCACTGCAATGAGAAGCCCACACACTGCAAGGAAGAGTAGCCTCCCACTGGCCGCAACTAGAGAAAGATTGTGTGTAGCAACGAAGACCCAACGCAACCAAAAATAAATAAATAAATAAATTAATTAATTTAATTAAAAAAAAAAAGAATGTACAGCCAATTAATACCGGGAGGTAAGGGAAGGAATGACACAGATGCCGTGGACAGGCACAGTAGACATTGTTTGTCATCCCAACAGCTACACGCTGTGTAACAAACCTTATAACATTAATATATAAAAGTATGGAAAATAATCATTTAAATAAAGCTTAAAAATATTAGTTTTTAAAATCTTTGTCAAAAAATATATCAGGGTTTCCTATTTGTCAGGAACCTTGTGGATTAATTTCTGTCTTTTCTAGATTTACTGTGTAAATTTGGTCAAATCATTTTCATTCTTGAACATCAGTTTTCCTATACTTTAACTTGGGCTAATTTATTTGTCAAGTACCAGTCTCCCAGGGACATTAGTGAAAAATCTCGAACACAAGGTGCTATGAATTATAATGTAGCACGTCATTGTTATGGTTAGAAATCACAGTGAGTAATAAAGTTTTACTTCATTTTCTTTTGAGTTGTAAAATATTTTTTCTAAAGCCTATTTGCTGAGTCATGGCAGAAATGGAATAATTATTTGTTGAGGTGAACTAACTCAGTTATTTCTTTAAAATGCACTCATGAAACAAAGCTCCCTCCTTCTGGGCAAAGGCATACTTAATTTCCTCCCCAAGTACAAAGATGTTTTATGTGGATTTTTCTTTTAAAACATCATATTTTAGTACATTAAATATTTGAACATATAATGTTATTAATTTATATAGTATCTCTTTTGCAGAAATGATTCATTTGATTAGGGTTGAATACATACTTAATAATGACAGTCAAACTTCCTCTTGTAATTCAATAACCACGCAGTTTTCAAACTATTGAGTGGGCTAGATGCTGGGATATGTATTAGGGATACAAATATGAACCCCAAACAAGCCCTATTCTTAGGAAACCCTCAGATAAGCAATTAGGAGTCAGTTACATCATGCTCAATAATCCAGGAGAATAATGTCATACATTTTCTAATATTTAAAGCTCTGGGCAGCCACTGGAGTGTCTATTCTCAGACTCCTCAAAATATGCCTCATTCCTGGACCCACACAATTTAATTAATGAAAGCTAATCAGTGCTCACCCTATTCTAGGCTCTTTATTTATACTAACTCATGTAATCCTCTACAATCCTACCAAATAGATATTATCAATGTCCTCTTTTTTTCAGAGAGATCACCACGGGTCACCCTGCTAGAAGGTTCCAGAGTCTGGACTTAAGCTCCAGCAGTTCTGGCTCCAGGGTCTGAGTCTTTAAACCTCGTACATACTGTCTCTTGAACTCGAGCTCTCTTATTGTGGCTCAATTCCCGCTAAACACCCCACTAGGTAAGAGGCTACCTGATGTCATCCAGGGCACACTGCTGAATGCTTGCAGGCTGTGAGCAGTCCCACTGGACCAGACACTCCCTGTTCCCTCTCTGACCCAGGGTTCAGTCCCATGCCTAGTTCATGCCAGCCATTGAGTGAATATTCATGACTCCTTTTGTATGTATTCCCTGCCCTGCAGCCTGCAACCTCATGTTACCCAGGAGATGGATTAGGACTCTACCTCTTGGGAAACCACAGCAAGAAGCCATTCACAAGGTCCTCAAAGAGGCAGGACAAGGGAGAGGTGGGCCAGCCACAGAATTACGCTTGCATGACCCTGAGAAGGAGCATCTCCAGAAACCTCCAGAGTGTTGTGTCTTTCCTAATCCCTTTTCTGAGAATTCTCTTTCAGGCTAGAGAATCCTTCAGTCCAGTTTACTGACTGAAATCTCATTAATTCAGAACACTTGTGTAAAGGAAAATAAATTAGTATAATATTTAATTTTGAAATAGTTTTGTAACAATGTGGCTTATGACGTTTCTACATAAGTAAGCAAATTAGAATAATTTTAAAGTGCAGGGTCTTTGAAGGATGGGAGGTTTATAACTGACTGATACGGAGCTCCTGGTGACACCCTGCGAATGCAGAAACTTGGTGAGCACAGAAAAGAGGACTCAACACTGCATTCTGAGGGCATGATCACTCTCAGCAGAGTTTAAGTATTTGCCCCCATTTCTTCAGTGTGTATCTTCTCCAGATGTGTTTAGGATATGTTCTGCCATATACATAGTTAAAAGAAAGACAGAGACTGCACCTAGAAAAAAGTGGATCCAGTGCTTTTGAGCAAGAGGATTCAGGAAGGCCATTCTATGTGGTTGCAGTTTCCCATGGAAGCACCACACTCTCCACAGATGCCTCATCAGGCTTTCAAGGAGGTTGCATGAAAATGCAATAAAAGGGCCTCCTGGCAGTGCCCTAACAACCCTATCTGCACTCTTCTAGACAAAGGCAAGCATGGGCAGGACTCCTACACCAAGACAAGACTATCCCTGCGTTCTGAGCAGACCTCTGCTCACATCACTTGGAGCATGTAACAGTTTGAAACCCAGTTTTAAAAGCAATAAATCATTTTCTGCAACACATCACAGGGCAATTTTCATGGTTGTGGAAACTATTCCTTAATGATAAGCCCATGTGCCTTTTGGTCTCACCGCCCACCCGAGGTGAGCACCTCCGTGCGTACTCTACAGAGACTGCAAGCACATTTGCAGGACGTCTTGCAACACAGGAGAAGGTGGCACCGCATGAAGATGGACCTTAAACATTCAGGCTTCTGTCTCTACTTGCACGTCCCTTCGTTCTTGAGGCTGAGGTAGAGAGGAGAGAAACTGGCCCAGTGAGGACTGGCTGCATGTCCGCAGCATGGCAGGTATCCCACGAGGAGGGGACGGGGAGTGGGGTCAGCCGTGCCCAGGACAGGCCTCTCCTATGGGAGGGGTCGCCTTGAAGTTGCAGGCACTGGTGGTCAATGCAGCACTGAAGGAATGCAGAGCTGTCACCTAAGCCATCCTGGGGAGGCAGTGTGTGGGCAGAGCAGGGGCCAAACCTTCACAGAGGAAGAGTATTTCAATTAAGCTGAAGAATCAGTAGAAGGTGGCCAGGTGAAGGGATTCAAGGTGGCCATGGGTCACAGGCATTCAAGCTAGAGGCTACAGGCAGAGAGTGCAGGCCATGGGCTTCATGAATGCTGGCACAGGACCAGGGCTTAATGTTGTTTAAGCTACATTGTCAGGAGAAAGCCAAGATGGGAGATCCCAGCTCTGCCTTCTTGAGAATTCTCCACCCAGAGTTTGTGGTCTTTAGAATACCCTACAGTTTACGGAGTGCTTTTGTTTATTCTCTCATCTACAACACAGCATTCAGTAAGAACACCGAGGAAGCACTACCCATTGTGAGAGACATGGTTGGAACTTAATAAAACCTCAGCAAGTATAGACAGGAGAGTAGAAGATAACTACTCTGTCTTTGGACAGTTGAAACAAAGATGACAGTGAAACCCAGGCCAGGGCAGCCTCCCAGATGATATTAGGAGCAGATGACCATGTCTGAAGAGGCATCACTAACTGCAGGTGCCCAGGTTCCTGGACCAGGGCTGACTGTCAGCCCAGAAGTGGGGAGAAGGTCTCTTACTTTTGACAGCACAGCACTTGCCTCCTCAGGTCTTCCTCCCTCTCCTTCCTTCCTGCCTCCAAGGCCATCAGTGGCCTCTTGTCTGCCCAGAATGAAAGCTGTTTATGTTATCAAACAAGGGTTGGTTAAATTCACCCTCAGTCTTTTAACTCTTCAATAACCAGTACAGAGAGCATCTCCTGGTCAGGTGCTCCTTCCTACCCATCAAAGCTTATCCATCCCCTCTAGATACAGAGAAAAGGGTACAGAAAATGATGAAATATTGATGATAGTCCTTTTTTGGATGACCGAGCACTGTGAATCAGCAGCAGGGTATTTCACAATGATAGCATCATGGCCAGGCAGCCAGTATCCCTCCAGGGAGTATGAGGGGATGCAGGACTCACCTGTGGCAAAGACAACATTCCTGGAGACCAGACGATGCTCCACGATGGAGAACTGTGGGAGCTCAATTCTCTCCACTCCAGTAACAGCCTTATCACCACCACGCCAGTAAAATTCAATGTCATCCGTGGTGTAGCCATCTGCCAGGAGAGAGAGGCAAGGACATGGCAGAAATGAAGCATTATTTTGTCTAAAGAAACTGTCACTAATAAAATGGAAGTAATAGCTTGCCCATGTTTGAAGTAAATTTGTTTGATGTGCTTGTCTATGAAAAGAAGCATCATCAAAGAACTAACTTTCAAATATTCTCGTTACCTCTGTTGTCTGATTTGAACCAGGCTGAGAAACTGTGGCGGCAGAGTGCTCTGACCAAAGTTCTGTCTGCAAAGCCTAATGGTAGGGCTGGCCTCGATTTTGCACAGAAATGAATTAAAAACATATTCAAAGCACTGAATAAGATAGTTGGAAGAAAAAGTAAGAACTTGAGTATGAAGAATTCTGGAAAGGCAGCTCTCTCAAAAACTATTAAAAAGTTAAAACACTGAGGGTGAATTTGACCAATCAATGTTTGATAAAGTCAGGCATTTTTGGACAGTGTCATGAGGTGTTCCTGGCCATGAGCTTGGCCATCCTTAGAAATGCCTTTTGTAGGGACCCTCTTGGCCCTTAGAGATTTGAGCAGTGGTCTCAGCAGAAAGAGGAGTGGTCATTTGCCAGATTATAGCTCCAAAGCCAACTCTTGGCATGGTCTCATGCTCGCTCAGTAATTAATCAATGCTTCTTGAGAATGACTAAATAGGACAATAGTGTCTGATGTTATTTGCAGCACCCAGGAGTCTTCTAAAGAATTAGGTCAACTTTAGCGGTAAGGAAAATTAAAACTCACACCTGTAGAAAAATAGTCTATGAATATAAAAGACTTTTTGATTTGAACATATAACACAACAAGAGGCAGATACTAAATATCTGACATTAGACAAACAAATAGACCAAAGCTGTGGAGATGACTGCCCCCCACAGCCCCTGCTGGCCCCCTGGTCCCATCTGCTGTCCTCCCTCCAGGATCACGGTGGGCACACCTTTTGTCTCCGCCCTTCCCTCCGACTGCCTTACACTCCATTCTCACCTGGCGGCCACAGCGATCGCTAATAAAACACACATCTTACCAAGTCACTCTTCTGCTTAAAGCCCTCAAATGTTTCCCAATGCAATTAGCAAAACAAGTCCAAAGTCCTTAATAGGACCCCAAGAACCCACAGGACTGGTCCCTGTGTGCGCTGTAAGTACATCCACACCCACTCCCTCGCCCACCCAGTCCAGCCCCTCTGGCCTTCTGGCTGCAGCTCAGATCAGCACGCTGTGCCCAGGGCTTACATGCCCCCCAACGAGACATCCAGATCTTCAAGTGGCTAACTCTTCCATACATTTGCATCTTGACTTTAATAAAAACTTTTGCACACGTGTGTAGTCAGGTCACCAGAAAACTGGGAGAATCCCTCTTCTGTTCAACTGCTTTAATCATGAATTCTCCGAGGGGGAGGGACCTCACATACTCTGAGGAAATCTCTTTGACAACAGACCCTCCTCCCCATCCTCCACCTTGGTTAAACATCAAGGAAACAGAATCTACAATCTCCAACGCCACTCAATAGGGCTCACAGTTGGAATAGGAGCTGCTTCCTCACTTAGATCCCAAATTTGCCTTCCTGAAACTCTCATCAGCTCATTGGAGTTGTGTCCTCTGGCCACACAGAATCTACTTAACATCCTAAAGTAGCCCTTCAACTATTGGGAAACCATCATCTTTCCCCTGAGCCTTCATACTAAATATCCTATGCATCATGCCACATGATCTCACGTCCCTCACCTTCTGAAAGCACAGCTCTCAGAAAGCAGGGCCGTGATGCCGTGTGAAAGTGAGGGGCACAGTGAGGGGTCTAAACACTGGCCTGCCACCGGTGCAGCTTCCCAGTGTGTTCATTCACCAAGGCGTTCACTTCTCACCATACATGCATCAAATGCGCTGCAAAGTCAGTCATTTGCCATCCCCCCAAAATTCAATACAAATACCGACAACCCAAAATCCAACTGAGGCTAATGATAAACCAGTCTACGGTGGGTCAGGAGAACACACACGGCAGCAGCCACATCAGGATATGCCAGGGTTGCAGGTCAGGGAGCAGGGCATTTGCTTCTTAGACTATGTGGCTGCAGCTCTCGTCCCTCGCAGAGAAGTATCACTCAACACTGAATTATCAATAAGGCATCTGAATACTCTTCAAATTGAAGAAAATTGCCAAGATGTAGAAATAGTTGGCTTGTAAAGCTGAGCTCCTAATGGGAAATGAGGTTTACTCCAACTGCAGAGGGTCCCAGGATTACAGCCACTTGTGCCTGATGAAGCACATCTTGAGGGATCGCCTCTTGGCGTCTGCTCTCTTCTCACTGAAGGGGTCGAGATGGAAAGCATTTGTCTTCTTTTACTTCAGCATAGCAAACAGACTCTCTTAGTCAGATCAGAGTGGAGGACTCTTTTATACTGAGCCCCTGTCTCTGTCTCTGTCTGTCTCTCTCTTTCTCTTGCCCTCTCTCTGTCATGAAAGTGATATTTGCAAAGTGGAGGATTAAACTTCTAATCTTTAGGATAATTAAAAACTATGTCAAGAAAATTATATATGCCATGCCAAATAATGATAAGAAGGCCTAAAACACAAAGTGGATGAAAAAGAAATACAGATACACACAGCTTTCAATCTCCAGAGTGCAGTTCTGCTCATCCAAAGGGTATCTTCTCAGGTCCATCATGCATGCTGCAGTTGTGGTGATTCTGAAACACACAGAGTGAGGGCAGATATTAAAGATGGAATGAGAAATACAGCAGAAAAACTGCTTCTAGATAAACACTGAGTAACCCTCAGGTAGGACCCCTTCCCCAAAGCACACCTGATTAAACATATTTCATGATATATACTAAATGGACAAGTTTTCATTATACTGTAGGCCAGCTTTATCCAAAAAAGCAATACATATATAATTATAAAATTATTGGGCTTCCCTGGTGGTGCAGTGGTTGAGAATCTGCCTGCCAATGCAGGGGACACGGGTTCGAGCCCTGGTCTGGGAAGATCCCACATGCCGCGGAGCAACTGGGCCCGTGAGCCACAACTACTGAGCCTGCGCGTCTGGAGCCTGTGCTCCGCAACGAGAGGCCGCGATAGTGAGAGGCCCGCGCACCGTGATGAAGAGTGGCCCCCGCTTGCCGCAACTAGAGAAAGCCCTCGCACAGAAACGAAGACCCAACACAGCCAAAAAAATTAATTAATTAATTTAAAAAAATTATTCATGCAAACTTGCTGACTTTGGATAATCAAGGGCAGAGAAAGGGGTTTCTTAGGAAGCTCTTGTCTTCAATTTTTATTCTGCCTCCTTGTCTAGTGACGCTCTAACTTTTGTAGCACAGAGAAAACTTACCTATGGTAACAACATTGATTAGATTACAATTGAATTCTTTGACTTTCAGTGTAAAGTGTTCAAGTAGCTCCTGATCCACAGGCTGCATTCTGGAAATGTGAGCCAAGCTTCTACTTGATTCTATTTTATTACAGTTGCCTCTTGGGCTAATGCTCCAGGGCTTTTCACCACAAGATCACCTACCTTTTCAAAGAGAATATTTGGCTTCTATGTTATTGATTATGAATCAAAACTGATTGGGTTAGCTTCCCTTGAGGTCAGCTGCAGCCATGGAAATAATTTATATCGTGGCCTAAGGACAGTTAAGCCTCTGCCGTGCAATGGTTAAACCCATTGTACATGGAGATAAAACACTTCCAGAAACGTCAAGTTCATTTCCTACTCTGTCAAAAGCCTCATTTTAGGGAAACCAACCTACCCAAATCCTCTGTTGAAAATGCAACGATTAGGTTACCATGCTTTATTCTCTTTCTCGAAATCCCACCCCTTCTGCACCACAGTCCCAGCTAACCAGACTGGGCTGGGTCCCTGAATCAAGCACAGCCAACCATTGGTTGATCAAGAATATAGGATGTGGCCTGAGTTAAAAGGCAGAATGGAGCTAAAGGGATTCTCTTCCATGGGAATGAATTAAAGATGAGAATGGAGCTAAACTTGCAAGTTCATGAATTAGAGGCTTGTGATGCCATTTTCAAACTGGAGAGTCAGGCATGAGAAAGCATAACAGAGGTGAAGACAATGCAGAGAGTTGATGGTTTAGGAGACAGCAGAGCTAAGCCTGGGCCACAGCGCACAGCCTTGCAGGACATGTACGACACATCTCAGGGAGCAGCATCTCAGAGCTGATGTGGAAGATGTGTAAATGGCGGCCCGGGCTGTGCTCATTAAATGGTGAATCTTAAGAAGGAAGAGGTGAGAATATCTTCTCCTGAGATCCTTAGATTTACCTTGAAATCCCAGCCACATTCTAGACTCCACCCTTCTCGAAGCCCAGTATTGAGCTTTCTATAGACAGTCTTCCATGTGAACATTCACAACAAACCTTCTACCACTCAGGCAACATAAGCAAGTTCGGCTCCAAAACACCTATCAGACACCAGTCATGTGCTAATTATGTTGGGCTTGTCTCACTGAACCTAAGTGCCGGTGTTAAAGGAATAGGAGTAAAGCATGTCCTTCTATTAGCATTGGGTTAAGCAGCAGGTTGAGGAAAGTTCTACTTTTCAATGACTGAGAACAGTGAGGGAAAATGTCGGCCTATTTGCCAATCATGGGTCAACGTTAATTTTTTCTCTGCAAATAGCACGCAAGTGCCGTGCAGACATATGCTATAAGATCCACACCAATGATGAAACTGTGTCCTTTCCAAATGTCATAACACTTCCAATTATCATTCCAAAGAGTGGATTACATTCTATCCAAAGTCAACATAGCTCTTTGGTATATTTTTCTACATCATCTGACTTCCTAGCCAACTGAAGAACCAGCCTCACACTTTGAAATTCTGGCATGTTTTATGGCAGGTTGTCAACCCAACATCCATACAAGATGCCTATAAGGCAAGATTAGAAGAAAGTTCTGCTAAAATTACAAATTTTTGTAAGTAAGAGAAAAAGATCTCTACTGGAAATGTTCAAATTCTTAAATTTTCCTACATGTTTTAGTACCTATTCACTTGAAGACTCAGTAACTGAGATTACCATTTTTTGTTTGTTTTTCCTTATTTATTCCCAATTATCATCATTAAAATACATGCACACAAGTGCACACACATGCATCCAAATTGTTTGGAGACTCACATGTATTGTGATATTATGTAGAGTATTTCATAGGAATCATTGGAAGTGGGAAGCATGAAGCTAGTAGAATTGGTGAGTATCTTTAGTACAGCTGTTGTCCTGTCTTCTCGTTCTGGTATCATACTGGCTATCATATGGAGCCCTATTCCTATTGACTTGAGGAATAAGGTATAGACATCTATGCACTACTCTTCTTCCTATGGAAGAAATACATAGAAAACCCTCTTATGGTGGAAAGTAAGTCATGAGAGCCTACTCATGACACAGTGGAAGAAGGAAAGAGGTCTTTTTGCCACTGGGACAGAAAGGCAAGAAAAAAAGAAAGGGGGGAATAAAGAGATCAAGAAGGGCACAGCAGGACAGAACCCCTCCCCGAGCCACAAGGCCATCATCCACGTTGGCTAAACTCATGACAGGTTTGGGGACTGGACCTTCTGAGTGAAATGACCAAATTTTGCACCCCTGGGACTTTGTTGAAACCATAGGAGGGTATTTCATAGTCTGCAGAATGAGAACTCAAGCCTAGTTAATGGAGATGGACCAAGGGCAGGGAAGCCCCAGTGACATTCGAGCTCTAGTTGCATAATCCCCAACATGCATGCGCACACACACACACACTCACACACACACCTTTTGTATTTTTTTCTAATCAATTTTATTTGTCCTGAGAAAAGACTTTAACCAACTTCTAGCTCCACTTCCATCTGAAAGCTGAGAATTCCACTCCTATTTCTAAGAAATAGTGGTGAAGTCAATAAGAAATATTGGGTGAGGAATTCTCTCCAGTAGATCCATTGTTTTTAGCCGTAGCATGCAGTCACATTTGAACTTTACATAAGGCTGGTTGCGAGTTTGCTTTGGGCCCAGCTCCGTGCTCAGCGCTTGAATACTCATGCATTTAATCTCACAACAACCACATTGTAGAGGTATTGTTATTCTTCCCATTTTGCAGATGAGCAAATCAAGGATCAGAAAGAGTAAGGAGGTCGGCAACATTTACAATGCACATTTACAATGCTACTGGAAGGCACATGTGGCATTCAGATCCAGGCAGCCTGAATCCTGCACTCACTCATCTACCTCCTTGACACCTCTTCTGCCTTAAACTACAAAATATATTCAACTTTTAAAAGCCTACTCAGGGAATGAGGTTCTTGTTTTCAAAGAAGAGCGAATTCAGTAGAGAAACATGTTTTATATATATATATGATATATATGATCACACATATATACACACACAGAGATCATATACATGTATATGTCTCATATGTATGACAAATTGGAAATATACTACGTAAGGGGAGAAAATAAATATTTTAAGGCTACACTTGCTGCAACAGTAGTGACATTTTGCCCATTGTGGAATAGGGTAGAGTTTAATAGGTAGTCTTGCTATTATAAGTGATATATCCCTAAAGATATGTTTAAGAGTCAAAAGTATGAAAATTCGAGGAATAAATGTGAAGTTTATAAGGGCAGCATCATCCCAACAAGTTTAAAATCCTATTACGAGACACCTGCCATCTTTGGACACCATCTAGAAACTACTCCTGGGAAGAACGGCTTTTAGAAGGTCAAAGGGTTCTAACTTTGTCTCAATTATATCAAGCTTATGAGATGTACTTTGGTATGAGCACTTCCATTTAAAATTTCCACCAATTAAAAAGAATATTAAGGGCAGACGCAAACCCTTTGTGTCATCCCACAAACACAGATTTCTCCACAGACCGCCTGGAGAGGCTGTGGTGGAAATATCACTTTTGGCTGCTCCGGAACACAGCTACTAGGTGGTGGTAGTATGCCTGCTTGTCAGCCGAAGTACTACAGTGCTCTCTGTCCTTGCTGGGAAAGGGGGACTCTGGGCAGAGCCTGGGACCCACGCTTACAGTGAATCACATGGCAATGCACACACTCTCTTCCCCACCTATACGAATATTTTATATTCATAGTAAATACCAGAGAGAACAGAGATTAAAATGTCCTTGACTAGCTTTCTCAGAGGCCTTGTAGAACTAAAGTATCTCAGCCCTGCTATCTCTCCTTTCATCACCCATTTTAGTATTGTCATTATACTTAGGATCATCTACCCTTGGAATGTCCTTCCATTTGTTGACTTGTAGGCCCCTTGCTTGTCCTCTGGGGAGCCTGGAGCAGGACTTGGTCCCCTGCAGTCATAAGTGCCTAGAACCGCAGCCACGTGCACATGGCAGGTGTCCTGAACTAACAGACAGAGTGGAACTCAAGCAAAATGTGGAAAGGAAAAGAGGTGGCTTGGCCCTTCTTGGTTTCAATCCCCCAAATCTAAGAGCCAGAGGGGATACCCACCCTCCTGCAAGCACTCCCAGCAGGAGATCTGACTTTGAATGTTTACTGACCCTCTGAGAGCCTCCCTGGGCTCACTGGTCAAGATGCTTTGATGACACTCTATGTGCTGATAGCCTGGTGGTCTCTGAATCCTTCAGCTGCAGAATGAGTCCTTAGCAGGCTGATGTTGATGCCCATAAGCTTTACAGTTTCCATGGCTGTGAGGACTGCAGCAAAATGCAGCCATAGGCGGAGTTCTGGCCCTTTGATCACAATCTTGTCAAACTAGCAGGACCGGGAGCAAGTTAGCAGCACCTCTTGTGTGACTTCTGGCTTGTACTGAGGATGTCCAAATGTCCGAGAACCCTGGGCAATGGTTGTTACCCATGGCCCCAGGACAGCAGCACACCCAGGGTATTGCCTTACAGGTAATCACTTAGCCCTCTGCAACTGCTCCCAGGTAACTTACACTCATCTCCATTCCTGGCTTCACCCCAGGTGCACCAGGCAGTGGAGGTATCTATCATTTTTCCAAGAATAGAAATTCAGATGTTAGGATTAAGGACCTAATCAAATAATTCAGACTGACCAAGCATCCTTCTAAAGCAAGTGCTTATTATTCAATGTGGAGAGGGCACAGGACATAAGCCAATATTGAAGTTGCCCCAATTTTTGTTTTATTTTACAATAAATATAAGAAGATACATGCACAGAAATGTCCAAAGGCCTCTGCTATGCAGATTCATTGAGGATGTTGCTGGGAAAATTGCTGTAGAAAGTTGATTGTGTTGGCAGCCCCATTCCTTCATCTTCCCCAGTATCCACTCTCTTTGCCATGTCATTTGCAGCTCTTCGCACTAAAGAGGAGCTGTCTGCCCCCTTCTGAACATGGGCCAACTTTGTGCCTTGCTTTGTCCGATAGAATGTGTGTACTAACAGTCCCAAGCTTAGCCCCCAAAGAGACATTCTGTGTTTCCGGTCCCCTTGTACTTCTGCCTTTGCTGTGAGAAAACCACGCTCATACAAGTTGCTGGTTCTAGGAGGAGTACGGACATAAGGGGCAGAGACCACCCATCCCTGGGGCTGTGGGTGAACCAGCCAGAATCTGCAGAGGTGTTGATTAATCACCCAGATTCACAAGCAATGAGCACTTATTATCATTTGACATTGAGGCTTTCCAGCTGTTTGTTATGCAGCAATGTTGTGGCCATAGATAACAGATACAACAATCAACACAAGTAACTACACACATAGAAAAGCATATATTATCTTATAAATAAATGGACATCACAACCTGATACTTCTCAGGGGTGCCATAAGATAGCAAAGCCCTTAGTAGATAGTGTTTTCCTACAACAGGAGCATTTACTTCTGGATTTCAGCATAAATCCACTAACATTGTAGGAACATAAATCTTGGTGAAATGAGTAGTCACATTAGGCAAATGAGACGGGCCACCTCCTGATTTTCAAACAATATGGTGATAAAGCAATTCAAAGGCCAAAACCAGCAATAATGCTAAAAACCAAAACCAAAAGAAAAGCATGTGCCAGATCCTCAAGCACCTGACAGGAACAGAAATGTCAGGGTGGATGACTGAGGGAGTCTCAAGGAAAATACTTAGGTTCAACTCTCTAAGAGGAAGGAAGGAAATATTTTGAAAGAATCAAAAAAATACTTTGAGACTTTGAGTCTCCCCAACCATCTGGATCTAATGATGGTACTTGGGAGGTGTGTGTGGGGTTTATATCTAGAAAGGTAGCCACTAGCCGCATGTGCCTATTTATAATTACATTTTAAATTAATTAAAATTAAATAAAATTAAAAATTTAGTTCCTCTAAGGCACTAGCCAAATTCCAAGTACTCAGTAGTCACCTATGGCTAGTGGCTATTGCACTGGATGGTGCAGATTTTAGAACATCTTCATCACCATGGTAAGTTCCATCAGAAATGGTGAGAAACAACGTGAGCCAGACAGGGTGACAGACCTGGCCCTGCCTGCTAATGCAGCCTGCCAGCTCCTATCCCTCCCTAACTCTCTCTCTCCTCTCCTTTCCCTCCCCTCCCCTTCCCTCTCTCCCAGCCTCCTTCTCTTTCCAGCCTCCTCACCACCATAGCTTTAGAGGACACACTCCCTAGTTGAAAGTGGTTGGGCAACACAGTCAAATGCACACATCTCCTAGAGAAATAGAAATAAAAACAAAAATAAATGGGACCTAATGAAACTTAAAAGCTTTTGCACAGCAAAGGAAACCATAAACAAGACCAAAAGACAACCCTCAGAATGGGAGACACTATGTGCAAATGAAGCAACTGACAAAGGATTAATCTCCAAAATTTACAAGCAGCTCATGCAGGTCAATAACAAAAAAACAAAAAACCCAATCCAAAAATGTGCAGAAGACCTAAATAGGCATTTCTCCAAAGAAGATATACAGATTGCCACCAAACACATGAAAGAATACTCAACATCATTAATCATTAGAGAAATGCAAATCAAAACTACAATGAGATATCATCTCACACTTGTCAGAATGGCCATCATCAAAAAATCTAGAAATAATAAATGCTGGAGAGGGTGTGGAGAAAAGGGAACCCTCTTGCACTGTTGGTGGGAATGTAAATTGATACAGCCACTATGGAGAACAGTATGGAGGTTCCTTAAAAAACTAAAAATAGAACTACCATACGACCCAGCAATCCCACTACTGGGCATATACCCTGAGAAAACCAGAATTCTAAAAGAGTCATGTACCAAAATGTTCATTGCAGCTCTATTTACAATAGCCAGGACATGGAAGCAACCTAAATGTCCATCGACAGATGAATGGATAAAGAAGATGTGGCACATATATACAATGGAATATTACTCAGCCATAAAAAGAAATGAAATGGAGTTATTTGTAGTGAGGTGGATGGAGTTAGAGTCTGTCATACAGTGTGAAGTAAGTCAGAAAGAGAAAAACAAATACAGTATGCTAACACATATATACGGAATCTAAGGAAAAAAAAAAAAAAAGCCATGAAGAACCTAGTGGCAAGACGGGAATAAAGACACAGACCTACTAGAGAATGGACTTGAGGATATGGGGAGGGGGAAGAGTAAGCTGGGACAAAGTGAGAGAGTGGCATGGACATATATACACTACCAAATGTAAAATAGATAACTAGTGGGAAGCAGCAGCATAGCACAGGGAGATCAGCTCGGTGCTTTGTGACCACCTAGAGGGGTGGGATGGGGAGGGTGGGAGGGAGGGAGATGCAAGAGGGAAGAGATATGGGAACATATTGTATGTGTATAACTGATTCACTTTGTTATAAAGCAGAAGCTAACACACCATTGTAAGGCAATTATACTTCAATAAAGATGTTTAAAAAAAAAAAAAAAAACAGCATCCAAGTGAACAAAATAGAATTAAATATGAAACAAAGAATTTTTTTAGTTAAAGTAAAATATGCATAACATGAAATTTACCTTTTTTCACTATTTATAAGTGTACAGGTCAGTGGTATTAACTACATTCACAACCATCACCACTATCCATATTCAGAACTTTTTCATCATCTAAAAAAAACCCCACTATACCCATTAAACAATAATTCCCCATTCTCCCCTCCCCCCAGGACTTGGTAACTTGGCAACTTCTATTCTTACTGATACTAGGTATTTCATATAAGTGCAATCACACAACATTTGTTCTTTTGTGTCTGGTTTAGTTCACCTACCATAATGTTTTCATGGTGTAGCATGTACCAGATTTCCAAACCTCTTTTTAAGGTTGAATAATATTCCATTGTATGTATATACCTCATTCATGTTTTAATGGACTTTTGGGTTGTCCATTTGAGTTTTATACTTTTAGCTCTTATGTACTACATCTTTGATCAATTGCAAGTTCATTTTTGTATATGGTATAAGGTAGGCATCCAACTTTACTCTTTTACAGAAGGATACCCAGTTTTTCCAGCATTATCTGTTGAAAACACACTCCTTTATGCATTGAATAGTCTTGCACCCCTGATGCAAATCATCTGATCATATACTCAAGAGTTTATTTCTAGGCTCTCTACTTTATTCCATTGGGCTATGTGTCTGTTCTTATGCAAATATAACATTATTTTGATTACCATGGCTTTATAGTAAGTTTTGAAATAAGGAAACGTGAAACCTCCAACTTTGTTCTTCTTTTTCAAGATTGCTTTGAATATTTGGGGTCCCGTATGATTACATATGAATTTTAGAATGGAGTTTTCCATTTGAAAAAAACATGATTGGGATTTTTAAAGGGAATGCATAGCAACTGTAAATCACTTTGGGTAGTATTGTCATCTTAAAAAAATATTAATTCTTCCAATCAATGAACATAAGATGTCTTTCCATTTGCTTATGCATTCTTTAAATTCTTTCAGCATGTGGCCTCTATCCTCAAGGTCATCTCTTGATTCAAAGTGGCTGCTGCAGCTCCAGCCATTATATCTACCTTCTACACAAGCAGCCAGAAGAAAGTGAGGAGCCAAAGCTCGCTTACCCCCTCCATTTTACTGAGATATCCTGGCAAGAACCCTGCCAAAGTTCCTTTTATAGCTCTTGGGCCAAATCATAGTCACATGGTCATATAGTTTTATAGTTTTACTCTTTCTTTTATACTTTTAGTACATAAGTCTTTTGCCTCTATCATTAAATTTCTTCCTCAGTATTTCATTCTTCTAGATGTTACTGTGAAAGAAATTGCTCAGTTTCCTTTTTGGATTGTTAATTGGTAGTACATAGAAATGCATCTGATTTTTTTTTTTAAATAAAGGTTGCCTATTATCACTTTTTTCTCCGTATCTCTAAGGATGATATTTTTCCATTTTATTTTTTTAACTGAAGTATGTTTGATGTATAATATTATATTAGTTTCAGGAGTAAAGCATATTGATTCAGTATTTTTACAGATTATACTCCATTAAAAGTTATTACAAGAAAATGGCTATAATTCCCTGTGCTATACAATATATCCTCATTGCTTATCTATACATAGTAGCCTGTATCTCTTAATCCCATACTCCTAACCTACTCCACCCCCTTCCTTCTCACCACTGGTAACCAGTGGTTTGTTCTCTGTATCTGCGAGTCTATTTCTGTTTTGCTATATATACATCATGGTGTATTATTATTTTTTTTTTTTACTTTTTCTTTCTGATAGTTTACTAACAGTGTATAGAAAAGCAGCAGATTTATCTGGCAACCTTGCTGAATTCATTTATTAGTTCTAATACTTTTTTCAGTGGAAACTTTAGGGTTTTCTATGTAAAGTATCATGTCATATGCAAATAGTGACAGTTTTACTTCTTCTCTTCCAATTTGGATGCCTTTTATTTATGTGTCTTGCCTGATTCCTGTGGCTAGGACTTTCAATGCAATGTTAAATAGAATGGGCATCCTTGTCTTATTCCTGAATTTAGAGAAAAGACTTTCAGATTTTCACTGTTCAGTATGATGTTAGCTGTGGAGTTTTCATAGATGGCATTTTTTATGTTGATACATTTTTTATGTTGATACATGTGGAGATACATTCCATCCATACCCACTTCGATGAGAGTTTTTATTATGAACAGATGCTGAATTTTGTCAAATGCGTTTTCTGTGTCTCCTGAGGTGATCATGTGATTTTTATCCTTCCTTTTGTTAATGTGGTGTATCACATTGATTGATTTGTTAATGTTGAACCATCCTTGTTGCACTGGAATAAATACAACTTTATCATGGTGTATGATACTTTTTATATATGGTTGGATTTGGTTTGCTAATATTTTGTTGAGGATTTTTGCATATATTTTGCATATATATTCATCAAAGATTTTGGCCTGAAATTTTATTTTTTGTAGTGTCTTTGTCTGGTTTTGTTATCAGGGTAATGGTGACTTCATAGAATGAAGCTGGGAATGTTCTTTCCTCTTTAATCTTTTGGTATAGTTTGAGAAGGATAGGTGTTAGTTCTTTATATGTTTGGTAGAATTCCCCTATAAAGCTGTCCAGTTCTGGACTTTTGTTTGCTGGGAGTTTTTTTCTTTTTTTTAATTACAATTCAATTTCACTTCCAATGCTTGGTTTCATTGATCTTTTCTATTGTTTTTTTAATCTCTACTTTATTTTCTCTCTGATCTTTATTATTTCCTTCCTTCTGCTCACTTTGAGCTTTGTTTGATCTTCTTTTACTAATTACTATAGGTGGTAGGGTAGGTTGTTCATTTGAAATTTTTCTTGTATTGCTATAAACTTCCCTGTTAGAACTGCTTTTTCTGCACCCATAGATTTTGGAATGTTGTGTTTCCATTTTCATTAGTCTTGAGGTATTTTCTGACTTCCTCTTTGATTTCTTCACTGATCCATTGGCTTTGTAGTAGCATGTTGTTTTGTCTCCACGTTTGTTATTTTCCCATTTTTCTTTCTAAAATTGATTTCTAGTTTCATAATGTTGTGGTTGGAAAAAATGCTTGATATAATTTATACCCTCTTAAATTTGTTGAAAGTTGTTTTGAGGCCTAGTATGTGACTTATCTTGGAGAAAGTTTCATGTGCACTTGAAAAGAGTATATATTCTGCTCTTTGGGTTGTAATGTCCTATAGGTATCATTAAGTTCAACTGGTCTGTTGTGTCATTTAAGATTGCTGTTGCCTTACTGATTTTCTCTCTGGATGATCTGTCCATTGACATCAGTGGGGTGTTCAAGTCCCCTACTATTATTGCATTTTGTCAGTTTCTCCCTTCATGTCTGTTACTATTTGCTTTATATACTTAGGTGTTCCTGAATTGTGTGCATAAATGTTAACAATTGTAACATCCTCTTCTTTTATGATCCCATTATCATTATATATTTATATCTTTGTCTTTCTTTGACTTTGTTTTAAAGTCTATCTTGTCTGATATGAGTATTGCTACCCCCACTTTCTTGCCCTTTGCATTTGCATGAAATATCTTCTTCCATCCCTTCACTTTCAGTCTGTGTGTGCCTTTAGCTCTGAAGTGAGTCTCATGAAGGCAGCATATGGAAGGGACTTTTTTTTTTTTTATCCAATCACCCATGCTGTATCTTTTGATTGGAGCATTTAGTCCATTGACATTTAAAGTAGTTACTAATAGGAATGTACTTACTGCCATTTTATTGCTTGTTTTCTGGTTGTCTTTATAGTTATTCTCTATTCATTTCTTCTTTTTGTTTCTTCCCTTGTGGTTTAATGATTTTTTTTTTAGTAGTACGCTTGGGTTCCTTTCTTTTTAGTTTTTTTTGTATCTACTATAGGTTTTTGATTTGAGATTGCCATGGGGTTCATATATGTGGACAGAAAACTGTATCTACTTGTTTTAAACATGTAGTCATTTAAGTTCAGGCACATTCTGAAAGATTTATGTTTTAACTGCTCTCCCCGAAATTTTGTGTTTTTGATGTCATATTTTACATGGTCATGTTTATCCCTTAACTGTTTATTGTACTTATAGTTGCTTTTACAATTTTTCATTTTTTAATCTTTTTAGGTTATTGAAGTGGTGGATCCTCAGTTCCTACTATACAATTGCCTTTCTTAGTGGGATTTTCCCTTTCCTATAGATTCTAACTTCTTTTCCACTTAGGGAAGACCCTTCACATTTCTTTTAGTGTAGGTTTAGTGTTGATAAACTCTTTTAGTTTTTGCCTGTCTGTCTGAGACGTTCTCTCTCCTTCTGTTCTAAATGATAATCTTGCTGGCTAGAGTATCCAAGGTTGCAGGTTTTCCCTTTCAGCATGAATATATCATGCCACTCCCTTCTGGCCTGCGAAGTTTCTGCAGAGAAATCAGCTGGTAGCTTGATGGGGATTCCCTTGTATGTGACTTTTTCTCTTGCTGCATTTAGAATTCTCTCTTTATCTTTAACTTTTGTGAATTGAAGTATGATATGTCTTGGTGTGGCTCTGTTTGGCTTCATCTAGTTTGAGACCCTCTGTGCTTCCTGTACCTGGATATCAATTTACTTCTTCATGTTTGATAATTTTTAGCCATCATTTCTTCAAATACATTTTCAATCCCCTTCTCTCTCTCTTTTCTTTCTGGGATCCCCATAATGCAAATGTTGGTATACTTAATATTACCTCGGAAAGCTTTTAAATGCTTTCAATATTTAATTTGTGTTACTTTTTGCTGTTCCAATTGGGTGACTTCTATTATTCTATATTCCTGATCACTTATGCCTTCTTCTGTATCACTTAGTCTGCTATTCATTCCTTCTAGTGTGTTTTTTATTTCAGCTATTGAACTCTTCATTTCTAATTGGGTCTAATTTTCACTGTGTTCATCTCTTCTTTTCCCTAGTTTAGTTAGCCAACTTATTATCAATGCTTTGAATTTTTATATGGTAAGTTGTTCATTTCTCTTTCATTTTTATTTTTTCAGTGGTTTTCTCTTGCTCTTTCAATGGAGAGTAAGTAGTTCCTCTGACTTTTCATTTTGCTTAACTTTCTCTGCCTTTATGAATTTAGCTGAAACAGTTACCTATTGCAGTCTTAAATGGGTGTTCTTATGTGAAAGCATCCCTATAAAGACTGTGTACAATGCCTTTGATGGGAGAGCTGGATTTGAGCTGGGTGCAAGGCATGTCTTTCCTCAGGGTGTGCTGGCAGCTATCACCTAGGTAGGTGGTGGGGTCAGAGATGGAGGGACTAGAGCTGGCACTGGGTGTGTGCTGGAACGTCCCCTCTGCTCAGCAGTCATCACCACCCTATCAGGGGCTAGCTCAGATCCCAAGTTACTGGAGTGGAAGCACCAAGGGTCGTACCTGAACTAGCTCTGTTTCATTTATGTGTGTGATTTTACCTTTTCTTGCACCAGGACCTTTGTTCCAGAGGCGGGTAGTGCTAAAGCAAGTAGGGCAGGTGCACAGACAGAGGTTCAATATGCTGCCTATGCTCTGCTCAGATGCAGCCTTGTGTGCAAGTTCCCTTTGTCCCTCACTGCCAATCACTGTCCCTAGCCTCTGTCACCTCCACCCTCTTGTGGAACAGCTCTGCAGGACTAGTAAGGCCCATGTGGACTCTCAGGTGTATGGAGAGGTGAGCTGTGGTAGAGGGGCCACCATCAGAGATCTGGGCTGCTTCTGATGCTCTGCTTGAGTAAATGCTAACAATGGCTGCTGCTGCCCCACCCAGGCTCTGCCCTGGGACAGGGTTACCTCTGCATCCCACGGTTGAGTCTTTTCCTGGTCATGGCTGCCCCAGATCCAGTGCCATGTTGCAACTAGGAGCATGTGGCTTGGCAGTTGCAGGAAACCCAGCAACCTCTCTCTGCCCTGCCTTGAGAGCAGGCCAGCATGTGAGCTCCTCACGAATAGAATCCAGGCTTCCCACCACTTTCTTGTTAGTCCCAACAGTCCTCCAACCAGCCAAGAGGGCTTGTCTCCCTAGCATAGGGCCCCAGGACTGGGATACTCAATCTGTGGCTTGAGCTGCTCACTCCTCAAGGTGGGTGTCTGACCATGTAATGTCTTTTTTCCTCTAAGTCCCCTCTCAGGGGCACAGATCCTGACCCAATTGCTTTTCTTTCCTTCCTACCTGATTACGTGTGTATCTTTCTTAGTCTTGGTTGTACAAGAGTCCTTCTGCCAGTCTCTAGTTAGTTTTGCGTGAGAATTTTCCACATATAGATGTATTTTTGATGTGTTCCTGGCGGGAGGTGAGCTCCACGTCCTCTTACTCTGACATCTAGATCCTTCCCCAACCTCCATACTCTGCAACTGATTTTTCACATGTTGACTTTGAAATCTGCAATTTTATTGAATTTGTTTTTTAGATGTAACAGTTCTGGGGCGGGGGGGTTGTATGGAATCTTTAGGTTTTCTACATAAGATCATATTATTTGCACACAGACAATTTTACTTTTTACTTTCCAGTTAGAAAAAATATGGCATAAGCAGCAATCCTTGACTTGTTACTGATCTTAGGGGAAACCATTTTACATATTCACAAATGAATATGATTTTAATTGTGAGTTTTTCATATATAGCCTTTATCTTATGAGGAAGTTTCCTTCTATTTCTAGTTCTTTGTGCATTTTTATAATAAAAGGGCGATGAATTTTGTCAAATGCTTTTTCTGCTTCAATTGAGATGATCATGTGTTTTCCCCCCCTTCATTTTGTTAATGTTCTTTTCCCATATTGAACCATCCTTGCATCCCAGGGTTAAATCCCACTTGGTCGTGGTGCATGGGGCTGATTTCATTTTCCTAGTATTTTGTTGAGGATTTCTAAATTAGTATCTGTAAGAGATATTGGTCTGTGGTTTTCTTTTCTTGTAATATCTTTGGTTTTGGTATCAGGGTAATGTCAGCCTCATAGAATGTGTAAGGAATAATTCTTTCTTCTTCAGTTTTTGTGGAAGAGTTCAAGTTTGCATTAACTGGGGTTAATTATTCTTTACATGTTTGGTTGAATTCACCAGTGAAGCCATTTTGTCCAGGGCTTATTTGTTGGGAGGTTTAATTACTGACTCAACACACTAGTTATAGGTCTGTTCAGATGTTCTACTTCATCATGATTTAGTTTTGGTAGGTTGTATAATTTCTAGGAAGTTGTCCATTTCATCTAGGTTATCCACTTTTCCAGCATATAATTTTTCATAGTATCCTCTTATCAAGTTTTTTATTTCTATAAAATTGGTAGAAATGTTCCACTTTTCATTTCTGCTTTTAGTTATTTGCATTTTCTCTCTTTTTTCTTAGTCCATCTAACTAAAGATTTGTCTATTTAGTTGACCTTTTCAATGGGCCAAATTTTGGTTTAATTGATCTTTCTACATAGTTCTATTACTTTATTTTATTTATCTCTATTCTACTCTTTATTATTTTATTCTTCCTGCTAGCTTTAGGTTTAATTTAGTCTTTTTTTTTTTTTTTCAGTTCCTTAAGGTGTAAAGTTGAATTCTTGTTTTTAATGGGTGTGTAGAGAGGTATAAATTTCCCTCTTCGCACTGTTTCCCAGCATCTCGTAAGTTTTGGTATTATTGTAGAACTGTTCATTTCTCCTTTCAATTCTGCAATGTTTGCTTCATATTTTTTGGAGTTCTGACGTTTGGTGCATATATGTTTATAAGTGTTTAATCTTGGGGAATTGACTCATCAATATATGATGTTCTTCTTTGTCTCTTATTAGTCTTTGACTTAAAGGATATTTCTTCCGTATTAGTATAGCCACTGCAGCTCTCTTCTGATTACTATTTGTAGGGAGTGCATTTTTCCACCCTCTCACTTTAAATTTATTTGATCTTTAGATTTTTAGATCTAAAATGAGTCTCTTATAGATAGCAGAGAGATAGATCCTGTTTTAATTTTTATCCATTATGCCAATCTCTAGCTCTTCTATGAGGAGTTTAATTCATTTACATTTAATTACTGAAAAGCAAAGACTTACTTCTGCCATTTTGCTATTTGTTTTCTGTATGTCCTAGAGCCTTTTGTTCCTCCATCTTTGTTTTCTTTTCTGTTTAGTTGATTTTTTTTGTTTGTTTTGATTCCCTTTTTATTTCCTTTGTGTATATTCTATAGATATTTTCTTTATGGTTGCCATGGGGATTATATATAATGCCCTAAATTTATAACAATCTAATTTGAATTGATACCAGCTTTACTTTAACCACATATACTCAATTTGCTTTGCACCTTCCATGTTATTAACATTACAAATTGCATCTTTATACATTATGCATCTAATAACATAGATCTATAATTATTTTTATGCACTTGTCTTTGAAATAATGTAGAAAATAAAGAGTGAAGTTACAAACAAAAATTAAAATAATACCAGTCTATTCACCTTTACTGGAGATCTTTATATCTTGATACAACTTCAAGTTACTGTCTAGCATCCTTTCATTTCAACCTGAAAGACTCCCTTCAGCCTTTCTTGTGGGCCATGTCTAATGGCAATAATGTCCCTCAGCTTTTGTGTTTGTTTGTTTGTTTTTAATTCCTTGCTTGGCCCTTCCTTTTTTTTTTTTCTTTTTTATTGAAGTATAGTTGATTTACAATGTTGCGAGAGTTTCAGGTGCACCCTTAGGTTTTATCTGAGAATTTATGAATTCCTTCAATTTTTTATATTGAAGTATAGTTGCTGTACAAGTTACAGGTGTACAATATAGTAATTCACAATTTTTAAAGGTTATACTCAATTTATAGCTATTATAAAATATTGGCTATATTTCCCGTGTTGTACAATATAGCCTTGTACCTTATTTTATACCTAAGAGATTGTACCTCTTACTCCCCTACCCTATATTGCCCCTCTCCCACTTCCCTCTCCTCACAGGTAACCACTAGTTTGTTCTCTATATCTGCTCCTCACTTTTGAAGGACAGTTTTGCCAGATACAGAATTCTCTCGTGACAGGTTTGGTCTTTCAACAGTTATTAAATATTTAATCATACCACTGGCTTCTGGCCTCCAAGGTTTCATATGAAAAATTGGCTGATAATATTTTGTGAGGCTTCCTTATATGGGACAAGCTTTTTCACTCTTGATGGTTAAGATTCTCTCTGTCTGTGGCTTTTCACAGTTTGATTTTATGTGTCTTAGTGTGGGCCTCTTGTTTCATCTCACTTGGATTTCACTGAGCTTCTTGGATTTGTAGATTCATGTTTTTCATCAACTTTGGGAAGTTTTTGGCCAATATTTCTTCAAATAATCTCTCTGCCTCTTTCTCACTCTCATCTCTTGGGACTCTCATAATACATATTTTGGTGCACTTGATGGTTTCTCACAAGTCCCTCAGGCTCTATACACTCTTCTTAAATCTTTTTTTCCCCCTCAGACTCAATAATTTTAATTGTCCTATCTTCAAATTTGCTGACTCTTTCTTCTGCCTGTTCATATCTGCTCATAAACCCCTCTAGTGAATTCTTCACTTCAATTATTGTATTTTTCAGTTTCAGAATTTTTGTTCCCTTTTGTAATTTCTAACTCTTTATTTTATTTTGTTCATTTTATTCATATATCATTATTTTAATTTCCTTTAGTTCTTTGTCTATGTTTTCCCTTAGCTCCTTTAGTATAATAAAGATAGACAATTTAAAGTCTTCACCTAGTAAGTCCAATGTCTGGGCTTACTCAAGAATACTTTCTGTGAACTTATTTTGTTCCTTTGAATGGGTCTTGTTGTCCTATCTCTTTGTATATCTTGTGATTTTTTTTCTTGAAAATTGGGCATTTTATTATTATAATGTTTAAATCTGCAAAATCAAATTTTCTCCTTTCCCCAGGGTTTGCTGTCTTCTTTGAAGGCTTTAGTAGTCCATTTGTTTTGAGATACATCTAAACTTTTTTTAAAAAGACTATTCCTTGTCAAGTGTAATCAGCAAAGTCTCTGTTCCATTAGTTCATGTTCAGCTAATGCTTTAACAGAGATTTCTTTGAATTTCAGGAGCTAAAACAAAACAAGCTCCCGTCTCCCCCACAACACACACAAAAAAACAAAGAAACAGAAAAGAGAGAACAGCTACCTCTACCAGTCTTCCAGTGGCACATTCCTTCACCACTCAGATAGGATAGCTCTCAGCCTAGCGATCAGCCAAGGCAAAAACTTAAGGTCTACTCAGGACTTTTCTGAGCATCTGCCTTGCCTTGCCATATGCATGGCTTTCTAAATTCTTCTGTATCCACGGTTGCTTTTTAAAAATTTTTTATTGAAGTATAGTTGATTTACAAAGTTGTGTTAGTTTAAGGTGTACAGGAAAGTGAATCATTTACACACATATATATATCCGCATTTTTTTAAGATTCTTTTCCAGTATAGGCCATTACAGGGTACTGAGTAAAGCTGCCTGTGTTACACAGCAGATTCTTATTAGTTACCTATTTTATATATAGTAGTGTGTATATGTCAGTCCCAATCTCCTAATTTATCCTTCTCTACCCCTTATCCCCTGGTAACTGTAAGTTTGTTTTCTACATATATGACTCTACTTCTGTTTTGTAAATAAGTTCATTTGTATGCATTTTTTTAGATTCCACATATAAGCGATATCATATGATATTTGTCTTTCTGTGTCTGACTTACTTTACTCCATTTGACAATCTCTAGGTCTATCCATGTTGCTGCAAATGGCATTATTTTGTTTTTTTCTTTTTTAAGGCTGAGTAATATTTCATTGTATATATGTATCACATCTTCTTTATCCATTCGTCTGTTGATGGGCATTTAGGTTGCTTCCATGTCCAGGCTATTGTAAACAGTGCTGCAATGAACATTGGGGTGCATTTATCTTTTTGAATTATGGTTTTCTACAGATATATGCCCAGGAGTGGGATTTCTGGATCATATTGTAGTTCAATTTTTAGTTTTTTAAGGAACCTCCATACTTTTCTCCATAGTGGCCATACGAATTTACATTCCCACCAACAGTGTAGGAGGTTTCCCTATTCTCCACACCCTCTCCAGCATTTATTGTTCATAGATTTTTTTGATGATGGCCATTCTGACTGGTGTGAGGTGATACCTCATTGTAGTTTTGATTTGCATTTCTCTAATAATTAGTGATATTGAGCATCTTTTCATGTGCCTCTTGGTCATCTGCATGTCTTCTTTGGAGAAATGTCTATTTATATCTTCCACCCATTTATTGATTGGGTTATTTGTTTTTTGGATTTTGAGCTGAATAAGCTGTATATTTTGGAGATTAATCCCTTGTCAGTTGTTTTGTTTGCAAATATTTTCTCCTATTCTGAGGGTTGTCTTTTTCTTCTGTTTATGGTTTCCTTTTCTGGGCAAAGGCTTTTAAGTTTAATTACATCCCATTTGTTTATTTTTGTCTTTATTTTCATTACCCTAGGAGATGAATCAAAAAAGATCTTGCTGCAATTTATGTCAAAGAATGTTCTACTTATGTTTTCCTCTAAGAGTTTTATAGTATCCGGCCTTACATTTAGGTCTTTAATCAATTTTGAGTTTATTTTTGTGTATGGTGTTAGGGAGTGTTCTAATTTCATTCTTTTACATGTATCTGTCCAGTTTTCCCAGCACCATTTATTGAAGAGGCTGTCTTTTCTCCACTGTATAGTCTTGCCTCCTTTGTCATAGATTAGGTAACCATAGGTGTGTGGGTTTACCTCTGGGCTTTCTATCCTGTTCCATTGATTTATATTTCTGTTTTTGTGCCAGTACCATACTGTTTTAATGATTGTAGGTTTGTAGTACAGTCTAAAGTCAGGAAGCCTGATTCCTCCAGCTCCGTTTTTCTTTCTCAAGATTGCTATGGCTATTCGGGGTCTTTTGTGTTTCCATGCAAATAGTAAAATTTTTTGTTAGAATTCTGTGAAAATGCCATTGGTAATTTGATAGGAATTGCACTGAATATGTAGATTTCTTTGGGTAGTATAATCATTTTCACAATATTGATTCTTCCAGTCCACAAACATGGTATATCTCTCCATCTGTTTGTATCATGTTTGATTTCTTTCATCAGTGTCTTATAGTTTCCTGTACACAGGTCTTTTGCCTCCTTAGGTATTTTATTCTTTTTGTTGCAATGGTAAGTGGGATTGTTTCCTTGATTTCTCTTTCTGATTTTTCATTGTTAGTGTATGGAAATGCAAGAGATTTCTGTGTATTAATTTTGTATCCTGAAACTTTACCAAATTCACTGATGAGCTCTAGTCGTTTTCTGGTGGCATCTTTAGGATTTTCTATGTAGAGTATCATGTCGGCTGCAAATAGTGACAGTTTTACTTCTCCTTTTCCAATTTGGATTCATTTCTTTTTCTTCTCTGATTGCTGTGGCTAGGACTTCCAAGCCTATGTTGAATAACAGTGGTAAGAGTGGACACCCTTGTCTTGTTCCTGGTCTTAGAGGACATGCTTTCAGTTTTTCACCATTGAGAATGATGTTTGCTGTGGGTTTGTCATATATGGCCTTTATTATGTTGAGTTAGGTTCCCTCTATGCCCACTTTCTGGAGTTTTTATCATAAATGGGTGTTGAATAATTTTGTCAAAAGCTTTTTCTACATCTATTGAGATGATCATATGATTTTTATTCTTCAATTTGTTAATATGGTGTATCACATTGGTTGATTTGTATATATTGAAGAATCTTTGCATCCCTGGGATAAACTCCACTTAATCATGGTGTATGATCCTTTTAATGTGTTTGCTAGTATTCTGTTGAGGATTTTTGGGTCTATGTTCATCAGTGATATTGACCTGTAATTTTCTTTTTTTGTATTATCTTTGTCTGGTTTTGGTATCAGGGTGATGGTGGCCTCGTAGAATGAGCTTGGGAGTCTTAATTCCTCTGCAACTTTTTGGAAGAGTTTGAGGAGGATAGGTGTTAGCTCTTCTCTAAATGTTTGATAGAATTCACCTGTGAAGCCCTCTGGTCCTGTACTTTTGTTTGTTGGAAGAGTTTTAATCACAGTTTCAATTTTATTACTTGTGATTGGTCTGTTCATATTTTCTATTTCTTCCTGGATCAGTCTTTGAAGGTTGTACCTTTCTAAGAACTTGTCAATTTCTTCCAGGTTGTCCATTCTATTGGCATATAGTTGCTTGTAGTAGTCTCTCATGATCCTTTGTGTTTCTGCAGTGTCAGTTGTAACTTCTCCTTTTTCATTTCTAGTTTTATTAACTTGAGTCTTCTCCCTTTTTTTCTTGATGAGTCTGGCTAAAAGTTTATCTATTTTGTTTATCTTCTCTAAGAACCAGCTTTCAGTTTCACTGATATTTGTTATTGCTTTCTTCATTTCTATTTCATTTATTTCTGCTTTGATTGTTATGATTTGTTTCCTTCTACTAAATTTGGGTTTTGTTTGTTCTTCTTTCTTTAGTTGCTTTAGGTGTGAGGTTAGGTTGTTTATTTGAGATTTTTCTTGTTTCTTGAGGTAAGACTATATTGCTATAAACTTCCCTCTTAGAACTGCTTTTGCTTCATCCCATAGATTTTGGGTTGTCTTGTTTTAGTTGTCATTTGTTTCTAGGTATTTTTTAATTTCCTCTTTGATTTCTCCAGCGATCTCTTGATTATTTAGTAGCGTATTGTTTAGCCTCCATGTGTTTCTGTTTTTTACATTTTTTTCCTGCATTTGATTTCTAATTTCATAGCGTTGTGGTCTGAAAAGATGCTTGATGTGATTTCAGTTTTCTTAAATTTACTGAGGCTTAATTTGTGACCTAAGATTTGATCTATCCTGAAGAATGTTCCATGTGCACTTGAAAGTGTATTCTGCTGCTTTCAGATGGAATGTCCTATAAATATCAATTAAGTCTATCTGGTTTAATGTTTTATTTAAGGTTTGTGTTTCCTTATTAATTTTCTTTTTTTAAAAAATTTAATTTTATTTATTTTTGTATGCAGCAGGTTCTTATTAGTTATCCATTTTATACATATTAGTGTATATATGTCAATCCCAATCTCCTAATTCATCACACCACTGCCTCCCCCCTTATTAATTTTCTGTTCATTGGTGTAAGTGGGGTGTTAAAGTCCCCTACTATTATTGTGTTACTGTCGATTTCCGCTTTTATGGCTGTTCGCATTTGCCTTATATATTGAGGTGCACCTATGTTGGGTACATATATATTTACAATTGTTACGTCTTCATCTGGGATGGATCCCTTGATCATTATGTAGTGTCCTTCTTTGTCTCTTGTAACAGTCTTTATTTTAAAGTCTATTTTGTTTGATATGAGTATTGCTACTCCAGCTTTCTTTTGATTTCCATTTGCATGGAATATCTTTCTCCATTCCCTCACTTTCAGTCTGTATGTAGCCATAGGTCTGAAGTCAGTCTCTTGTAGACAGCATATATACAGGTCTTGTATTTGTATCCATTCAGCCAGTCTACGTCTTTTGGTTGTAGCATTTAATCCATCTACATTTAAGGTAATTATTAATGTGTATGTTCCTACTGCCATTTTCTTAAATGTTTTGGGTTTGTTTTTGTAGGCCTTTTTTCTTCCCTTCCTCTTTTGTTCTCTTCACTTGTGTTTCTTGCCTAGAAAATTTCCTTTAGTATTTGTCATAAAGCTGGTTTGGTGGTGCTGAATTCTCTTAGCCTTTGTTTGTCTGTAAAGCTTTTGATTTCTCCGTTGAATCTGAATGAGAGCCTTGCTGGGTAGCGTATAGGTTTTTCCCTTTCATCACTTTAAATATGTCCTGCCACTCCCTTCTGGTCTGCAGAGCTTCTGCTGAAAAATCAGCTGATAACCTTATGGGGATTCCCTTGTATGTTATTTGTTGCTTTTCCCTTCTTGCTTTTAATACTTTGTATTTAATTTTTGTTAGTTTGATTAATATGTGTCTTGGTGTGTTCCTCCTAGGATTTATCCTGTATGGGATTGTCTATGCTTCCTGGACTTGCTTGACAATTTCCTTTCCCATGTTAGGGAAGTTTTCAACTATAATATCTTCAAATATTTTCTCAGGCCATTTCTCTTTCTCTTCTTCTTCTGGGACCCCTATAATTTGAATGTTGTTGTGCCAGAGGTTGTCCCAGAGGTCTCTGAGACTATCCTCATTTCTTTTCATTTTTTTTCTTTATTCTGTTCCATGGCAGAGATTTCCACCATTCTGTCTTCCAGGTCACTTATCTGTTCTCCTGCCTCCGTTATTCTGCTATTGATTCCTTCCAGTGTATTTTTCATTTCAGTTATTGTCTTGTTCATCTCTGTTTTTTTTTTGTTGTTGTTCTTTAGTTCTTCTAGGTCTTTGTTAAACTTTTCTTGTATATTCTCAATCTGTGCCTCCATTCTTTTTCCGAGTTCTTGGATTATCTTTATTATAATTACTCTGAATTATTTTTCAGATAGATTGCTTATCTCCTCTTAATTTAGTTGGTGTTCTAGGTTTTTATCTTGCTCCTTCATCTGTGACATATTTCTTTGTCATCTCATTTTGTTAAAAATATGTTGTGATCTCTTCTCTGCAGGCTGCAGGATTGTAGCTCCTCTTGCTTCTGGTGTCTTCTCCCTGGTGGGTGAGGTTGGTCCAGAGGCTTGTGCTGTTATCCCCTTGATAGGGGGTTTGATTTGTGTTGTGATCACAGCCTGCCCTGGATATTGAGCGGGGCTTCCCCTTTTCCCTGTGGTTGTCACTGCCCTCTCAGGGGCAGAGTCTGCTCCCTAGCTGTTGGGGTAGATGCCCCCAGATCTGTTTCTTAGCTTGGATTCTGATCTGCAGTGTGAGGTAGGTAGGATTGGAGCACTCCCACTGGGAGAGAATCTACTGTGTATTCCTCCTCTGGAGCTGTTCACCTGTGAATGTGCTCTGTTGTGTCCCCTTTTGCTCCTTGTGTGGGCTCACAAAGTATATTGTTGCTGGCACTGCTCTTGGTCCCACCTTAACTGTGGGTATGCCAGCAATTGGCCCTGGTGACTCTCAGGAATTGTTTTCACCTGGCCACCAGCACAGGTCCACTGAGGTCAGGTCCCAGGACTGCAGTAATCATGCACCTGGACCCTCTGTGGGAACAATGGAGGCAGCTCAGACTCTGCTCTGGCCCAACTGCCATGTGTATGTGCCCACAGAGCCCACAGCTGCTAAATCAGGACCCGTCCCAGCAGTAAGAGCATTTGTTGTCCTTTGGATATTTTGCAGGCACTGAATTTAGGAAGATGTCAGTGGAAGTGTACCTCCACAGTTCACACAGCCGAGAGGAGAGATTTCAGCTCTTCTTCATTAGTTACACAGCCCCTGGGGCTCAGCTGTGGTTTCTGTCCCTCTTCTGGGCGGATTTACTAGTGGGGAGACCTATCTGCACCCTCCCAGGACAGCGGGGTGGGTCCCTGCAACCACTGGCAGATTTCCTAGTAGTGAGAGGTTTCTGCACACTCCCAGCACAATGGGGCAGGTCCTGGCACCCACTGATGGATTTCCTAGTTGCGGAAGCTATTCATGCCCTCCCAGGACAGTGTGGGCAGGTCCTGGGGCTTGCTGGCAGAATTCCTAGTGGCTAGACCTGTCTGCGCCCTTCCGGGTCAGCAGGGGCAGGTCCTGAGACTCACTGGCAGTATTCCTTAGTGGGAGAAGCTGTCTGTGCACATCCAGGTTAGCAGGGGTGGGTCCTGTGACCCGCTGGCGGAATTCCTAGTGTCAGGAGCTGTCGGTGCCCTTCCAGGTCAGCAGGGGCAAGGCCTGGCATCTGCCTGCGGGTCTGAAAGAGTCAGCCAGTGCCCGCCTCTGTAGCCCAAGATGGCGGCAGCGACTTGTGCCTGCCTCCGGAGCTCCTGTAGGCAGTTTCCTGTTGCCTGGGAGTGCTCATAGGGAAAGAAGTTCTTATGGTGGCCCTTCCCTTCTCCTCGTGTGCCTCCCAGTAATGGTTCCTTGCCTCTCTGGCAGCCCCAGGCTTCTTCCTAGTACACCCTCAGTTGCCGCGGCCCGACCTCTTCAGGCTGTTTCTGCACCTAACCCTGGTCCTCTCTCTGGAACTGAGCTTAGGAGTCTGAGCTTCAACACCCAATGCCCAACCTCACTGACAGAGGAGTATCTCAGGTTGGAGAGTGCAGGGTGGCAGTGCCGACCCTCTGTGCAGTTTACTCTCTATTTTGCCTTTCACAAACCAGTTGCTGCTCTCCCCCTCTTAGGCTCTGAAACTCCCCCTTTCCAGTCAAATTTCTCCACTGGTGAGGAGCCTTCCCAAGGTGCAGCAACCTTTCCTCCTTCACAGCTCCCTCCCCAGGGTGCAGGCCCCATCCTGATTCCTTCTTTTTCTTTTTCCTTTTGTCTTACCCAGTTACATGGAGGTTTTTGTGTCATTTTGGATGTCTGAGGTCTTCTGTTGGCCCTCAGTAGCTGTTCTGTGTGAATCGTTCCACTTGTAGATGTATTTGCAATGTTTCTGTGGAGGGAGGTGAATTCTGCTTCCTACTCCTTGGCCATTTTGATCCCGACTCTGCATGGCTGCTTTTTGAATGACCTAATTTTCCAGAGTCTCATCCTAGCTTCTCCTTTGGGCCTCAGATGGTCTATTGTATATTTCCACTCAGAATCTCTTGCCTTAGATATCTGTGGGTCTGTAGACATGTTGAAGTCTTTATGAGTAGTACCTGCCTCTTTTCCTGTCTGCTTTCTGAGTTATGCAAAATAGAGATGAGCATCTTGCTTCAGTCCTTCAGGTATTCTCCAGACAGTTTAGAACAAATGTATATAATGCTTCATAAATAAGGTCTGTTCTGCTTCCTCCAGTGCCAGAGAACTGGTAACAGAGCTGTCACTTGCTCAAGATCAAAAGTGCCCCTGTACCAGGGAGGGGATGGGGAAATGGCAGGGGAAAATGCCACAAAACTTTCTTACTGTTTTGAATATAGCTTTTTCTTTATTTTGCATTTGGTTGGTTGCTATAAGCCTTGGAATATTTTCTAGAGCTCCTACAAAGTTGGTTCAGACAGCTTCTGCTTGTTTTTTGATGTTTCTGTGGAGAAATAAGAGTTTGGAGCTTCCTAGTCTGCCATTTTGCTGACATCACTCCCCAATAGAGAGCTTTAAAAGCAAGAGGAGGATGTTTATAAAGATAAGGCAGAAATTAATGAACAGAATTATGATATAAAATTAAAGGCTACCTCTTTAAAATATATATATAAAATAGATAAGTATTTCTTGATGCTACTGAACAGAATTATAAATGAAGAAGGGAATGTAACAATGTATTCTAGAAGGTAATGCATACATGCATGCTAATGAATTAGAATGTCTAGATAAAAAAGGATGTTTTCCTGAAAAACTTGAATTTTCAAGATTGATATAAGAAGAAAATCTAGAGAGACCTGTAAGTATAGCAGAAATTAAAGCCATGTGTGCCAGAGTGGAAAATGTCATTCAACAGCCTATTCAAAGTCCCATGCATCTACAAAATACATTTTATGTATAGTACAGTTGACCCTTGAACAAAATGGGTGTAAAACATACAGGTCCACTTACATGTGGATTTTTTTCAATAAATACATACTATAGTACTGCACGATCCACAGTTGGTTAAATTCACAGATACTGAACCAAGGATATGGAGGGACAACTGTAAAGTTATATGTGGATTTTTGACTTGTGGAAGGTCAGTGCCCCTAACCCCCCACATTTTTCAAGGGTCAACTGTATATGTCTATAGGTAAATTTTTAAAATACTTACAGGAATATCAACTCATTCTAGGAACAGATATTTACCATATGATATAATCTATTACAGAATATACAAAAACACAGAAAAAAGATCAAGAGAAATCTTCTTGATTCATATTATGTCAAAACACAAAGAGATTTAAAGATAGATATAATCTATTAATATATTTAATAGAATCTATATGATATATACCACAATTGTGTAAAAGGGCCCTACATTACCACCTCACCATTGCATAATTTACTAGTGAATTTCATTGAATTGGTTCATGGTTCTTGGAATCTTCAGCCAAGTTATGAGTGTTAATTCAAGTCAGAGTAATGAGAGAGAGGGAACTAACTTCAGGATAGATTTCTTAGTAGAGTTTCTAGCCATCATTACGGGAGACTAACATCTTTCAGCTGGGTCTCTAGGAAGAATGGTGGATGCTTCACACCTGGTGTGCAGGTGGCAGCATAGTGGAGACTGAATAGCACTTGGATGTTAGACTAGGAATGCAGGCAGATTTCCTGTGGACCACACACGGGCTCCATGGGAAAACAGAGGACCTGCAGATTTCTTGGATCCTCTATACTAGGGCTGCATGGATGGGCGGAGAAATGGAATGTGTCCATGAAGGATGGAGTCCTAGAGCTAAGGAAAGTGTTCCAAGGGACTCCATGGAGAAACATATCCTACTCTCCCACTCTTCACCCACTCAGCACTTCTCCCACTCTTCCCACTCAGCATCCCCAGTGCTGGTCAAGGGGCCACCTGGAGAGAGCTGCCTGACGGTGGAAGCTCTGAGTAGAGCCAATTCTGGATATCTTTGAGGTCCAGAGAGCATGAAGCCACCAGGAAATTGTACAGTTCAAGTAACACTTTTCTTACTTATTTTCCCTCCACCCACCAAAATAAACCTTCAAAACCAGAGGAGGTCATATGTAGGCCATCAAGATGGATTGGGAGGGGATAGAGGAGAAGCAGAAGCACAGAAGTGGAGAAGTCAACTACACTTCCTTTGCCATGATGAGCTTCCAGCCTAAAATAGGGTTGGCCTGTGGAAGGGAAAATATTAATTCTGTATCTGCATTTAATATTAGACGTTGAACTGAGAATTCCTGTGTAACATAAAAATGGAAAAAGACAACTATTAAAACACTGGCAGAAAACCATGCAATCTGCCCAAATTTTTACCCAAGGCAAAGAAATTTCATACCTCACTTAATAGTGTTTAGGGGGATAGTGGGGGACAAATAAGATTGCATTGACTATTGTGACCACCTAGAGGGGTGGGATAGGGAGGGTGGGAGGGAGGGAGATGCAAGAGGGAAGAGATATGGGAACATATGTATATGTATAACTGATTCACTTTGTTATAAAGCAGAAACTAACACACCATTGTAAAGCAACTATACTCCAATAAAGATGTTAAAAAAATAAAAGATTGCATTGACTAGATCACAAGGTATGTTGATTACCAATAAACTGGTTGTTGACAAATTTTTAAAAGAACAATTATAAATTAACCATGAGCAAAGCAAATTTAATAATTTCTTAAGAGTATTGCCCACCATGATAAAATAGGATTTATCTCAGGAATTCAAGGATAGATTACAGTAGGAAATTAATACATCATAGTTACAGGTTAAAAAAGGAAAACAACCGTATAAAGAGAGGTTGAATCAACAAAATCTATTTCTATTTCTGATATGTAAAAAAGCCGTCTAGGGTCAGTCATCTGATTTATAATTAGTTCCTGAATATAAACTCCATAAATTGGTGATATCTGTTATTCAACTCATGACACAGTTCCCAGAAAATGAGAGTATGTATGTATGTATGTATTTAAAGGAAGTAAAAGAATGAGTCACAACTACATTAAACTGAGAGTGCAAATCATCCTTCATGGTGGGGCACAAGAAGCACTCTTACTACAGTGAAGAACTAGGGGATGCTGTACACTGTTATCCCTACTGTTTTTCATTTCCTGTAAGTTGAAACCATTGCAATAAAACAGAAAAAAGAAATATGAATAAAACCAATAAAAATGAAAATTAAAAAATCATCATTATAAGCAATATGATTGTAAGACTAAAATCCTCAAGAGTATTAACTAAATTATTAGACATAGTAAGAGAATAGCCTGGCTGGATATGATAGTGGACAAATGCATAAACAAAGACAGCCATAAACAAATAGATCAATAGCTTCCCCACGTATCAATGAGAGCTAGAAAGATAATGTAAAAATATCCCATTCCTAATGGTACCACACTTATAAAAGACAGGAATAACCTTATCAAGAAATGAGCGGTTGTCTATGAAGAAAATGACAAAACTTTACTAAAAGCCATGACTGAAGGCATGCATGATTGCAGATATGTCACGGTTATGTAGGAAAGACTGAATATCATATAGCATTTGTTCTTCTCTTAAGTCATATTTTTCAGCAAAACTCCAACCAACATCTTACATAATATTTTTAGGAATTCGATAAAACAAATGTTTCTAAAGCTCATATGGAAGAATAAACTTATGTATTGGAATAAACAGCTAACCATCTGACAAGAAAAACACTGGACAGCTACCTTACATTGTACACCAAGATAAATTCTGATGGATTAAGAATCTAAATAGAAAATATGAAAATAAAGCACTATAGAAATAAGAATTGGAATTTAAACTTAATCCTGATACAATATTTTCTACCCAGCACTACTCTAGGTTTGGGGGAGGTAATAATAAACAAGAAACAGGTTCTTTTCTCAGAGAATTTATATACTGATGGTGGCCTCCCCACCATCATGGATGGGAACAGAGTCAATAAATTAAGAAATGCAATAAAATGACAAGATCGTGTCAGATCTGGATAAGTGCTATGACAAAAATAAAACAAGAAGGTGTAATAAAAAGGGAATAGGTGATCAGAGCAGGACCAGGTGAACTGTCTTCAATTACATAATTACACTGTGATGCTAAAAACATGAATATCTAGAAACAAAGTATTGCATCCAGCAAAGAGCATGTGCAAAGGCTCTAAAACAGAGACATCCTTGACTATTTCTTAAGAGCAGAAGGAAGGTACGCATACAAGAAGCATGGTGAGAGAGGAGAACAGTGGTAAACAGAGAGGGGTTAGAATTTCAGGAGGCAAATTCTCAAGTTGAGAGAGGATACCAATGGGAAGCTGACTCTTGAAATGCTCAGGGACTCACTTTCCACTTTGAGAGAAAAAGCAAAGTATGAGTAGCAGGTATGTGGAATAGTCTCTTTGTAAATAGCAAAATGAAGAAGTTACTGTGTTTTCAATTGAAGTATAAGGCAATATCATCAAATGAGAGTGAAGAGAGATGCCTGAAGTGAAGGTGTGAAAGAGCTCTTAAAAGTATGGGAAGAATGAACGTGACTGGGGAGAATAGAGGATTTTGTGAGCCTGAATTTAAAGTGAGACAGGTGATTTTCTCCAGCCTCAAGGGATGAAGTAAATAGGTTATTTACAGTAGCCTAAAAAATGATGAAGCCCAAAGCAGGTGTCACAACCCTGAAGCTAATATGTAATATATTGCTGTGGGAGTAAAAATTGGCATAATCCTTTTGGAAAGCAATTTATCAATATGTTTTTTACTTATGTAAAAGTAATTGGGAGGCAGTGACAAAACAAGAGTTTGGGAGTTAAGCACACCTGCACTCAAATCATGTGGGCCTTATTAACTCTGTGAGCTTACATCTTTTCTGGGGGAAAAAGGTGTTTGGCCAGAACCAACTTAAAAATAGAGTTTTGGAAAAAAGATGGCAGCCAAACCAATTAGATGACTTAATTTGAATCTTCTGAATGAAGTTCTAGGTTCATTTTAATATTGCGTCAACCGTTTAAGTATGGGAATGGCAACTTTAACAATTTCAAGCCATTTTTGACAGCAAGTGGGAATTTTACAAGATATTTTCCAACAAAGTTTGCAGTAACCTTCTCAAGCACGTTGTTTTGATGAAGATGACTCAACCTCAGACTTCCAAGTTCCTTTCGGAGCAAATCAAATACTATTTTGTGAACTCATTACCAATTCCTAGCATCAGAAAAAAGGTCCGAAGACACAAAATTCATGGCCTGAAGATCACATTACAAAGTATCCTTAGTGGTGCAGGTAAGATATTCAATGATATCAGGTGATTGGCTGACTTGAAAAAGAAAGATGGGAAGACAGGATAGGGACAGACAGCAGAAAATTTCAGCCTGGCACCAAAGGAAACAGAAAAGCTGTCATGGGAACAGGACCAACGCTTGTGAGCCTCTTAGGCAGCCAAGATCTCCCTAGTTCCTGAAAAGACTTGGCTGCCCAAAGGAAATTTTCAAAGAGCCCAAGTTTTATTTCAAGATGGTGTATATGCCCTATCAAGAGCATTTTCTTACAACACACGGTGACTTGGACCTGTACAAGAAGCTTGGTTCATTGTCTCATTCAGCCGAGCCCAAACAGGTAACATCAAGCTAGTGTTAGCCCAAGTTTCATACTCAGGAGCTGTAAGAATCATTGAAAAAAGAGTTCATGATTTAAACAACCTTTTATCACTATGTGAACATGATCCCTCTCCAGCATCTTTGTGAGCAGCCATCAACCACTTCTGCAGAGTCATCAGAGTAATGGATTAATGATTTCCCAGAATAAGTCTGAGATGATGTACAAACCTACATCATGGAGAGCTCATCCCCAGCCAGAGATCCTCATCTACTCTTGATAAAGCAAAAGCCACCATTGATCCTGTACTGAGATGGCTGGACATGCCTGGGAAAAGGAGCCCAGAAGAGCTAAATGGTGACTGACCTACCATTGTGGGCGACTGCAGGATACTTGGGGTGAAGGCCAATCCTAGTCTCCAGTGGTGAGAAGAATTTGACCATAAGGTCCCAAGGACACAGCCAGGTCAACTAGCATCTAAAGGATACAGCCAGTAGGAAAGTAATCTCTGTTGGGTTTAGCCATCATGAGCAATACCTTACAAGCAGGAGACTGACAACAACCCCAGTACTCCATGAACCTCCTTGGGGAGTTTAACACACTCAAGCTCTCAGCTACACCAGACCCCCTCCAGGCCCAGGCCCTGGTACCTATTTACCAAAAGGATACAATGTATCACTGAGGTTACTAACACTGTCCATCCTTGTCTTGCCCTGTCACCAACATGACCTAGCAAGTACAACAGTAAAACAAGAGCAGAGGGAAGGTAGGGTTTGGGGCCAAGGGGAGGGTGGAGGGTGGCACTCATACTTTGTTATCAAAAAACACAATACATACAGTGTGTGTGTGTGTATCTTGTGGAATATATATAAATGGTACTTCAGTTCACACAGAATGACATAGAATATGTATTTATATGAATTTAATAAAATTACCAGTATTTTGAAGCAGTAATGTGCTTTTCGTCCAAAAATTCAAATTCAAATTAATCTCTATAGCTATGTGTGTTTTTTTTTTAATCTGAAGGCAGAAATATCTAGAATAGCCGATTTCAAAAGGAATTCTGGTGGCACAGTGTAGCTGATAATCACATGTGGAATATGGTCTGTTATTTAGATTTCCTTTCTGACAGCTTGTCCAGGTCCAGATGGAAGAATTGTTTAAAAAATATGAGGTTCTTGGGACTTCCCTGGTGGTCCAGTGGTAAAGAATCTGCCTTCCAATGCAGGGAACGTGGGTACGACCCCTGGTCAGGGAACTAAGATCCCACACACCGTGGGGCAATTAAGCCCGCATACCATAACTACTGAACCTGAGTGCCTCAACTCGAGAACCCACATGGTACAAACTACAGAGCCCACGTGCTCTGAAGGCTGCACACCACAACTACAGAGCCCACACGCCCTGGAGCGCTTACACCACAACTAGAGAGTGAAAACCCGCATGCCACAACTAGACAGAAGCCCGTGCTGTGATGAAATATCCTGCATGCCACAACTAAGACCCCATGCAGCCAAAAAGAAAAAAAGAAAAAAGAAAAAAAATGAGGTTCTAAATAAAGATCTAAGGGGTACATTGAGACTACATTTGAATAAAAACAGCTACTGATTTAGAAATTCATTTACTGATTTAAGAGGCTGAGATGTATAATGAATGTAAATTTCATTAGAGAGATTCTTTTTTAGATTATTGTACAAAGTTTATTATTAAAAGTATCCCATAGCTTATTATTACATTATTATTTAACTTTTATATTAAAATTTACAGAGTATTAGCTAAATTATAAAGATACAGTTTTAATCTCTTGGTTTCTCTTATTCTTGCCTGTTTTATGGTGTGAAATCCAACACTTTCAAGTGGAGTTTGGAAATTTATTTCAGTTCTTTCATTCATATTGTATCATTTTGTCTGCTATGGTCCAAATGTTTAAGTCCCTCCCCAAATTCATATTTGAATATTTGAACCCAAATGTGGTGGTATTGGGAGATGAGGGCTTAGCTCATGAGGGTGGAACCCCATGAATGGGATTAATTAGTGTTCTAGTAAAAGAGACCCCACAGAGCTTCCACCATGTGAAGACACAGTGAGAAGGCACCTGCCATGAATGAGGGCGTAGACCCTCCATGGACAGTAAGTCTGCCGGCACCTTGATCTTGGACTCCCAGCCTCCAGAGTGTGAGAAATAAGTGTCTGCTGTGGGTTTTTGCTACAGTGGCCCAAGCGGACTCAGATGCTATCCTAACAGAATGAAAGCTCTTTGTTATAGACAAACTAACATACTCTAACTCTGGTGAGAAAATAAAGAATGTGAAGATAAAAAGGGAAAGAACCCAAATAGCAAGTTTTGTTTAAAAAGCCAAGAAGGCCTAGCCTAGTTTTTATTGCTATTTGCTTCCTTTTGCTTCACCCCCACTATGCACATGCACATACACACACAAACATACACACATTTCTAATCACTTTTTTGGGGTGGGTAGGTAAATGAAGGACATGACTCCTCATTTTATGCTCACATGGTCTCTGGATAATCTTTTGAACAACCAATTTTTGTACTTCTCAGAACTCCAGAACTTTTCAACCACATCTCTCACTTCCAGGCAAAAATACAAAATGCTGAAAACATCCCAAGGAAGCATCATCTAGACTTTTTTTAGAGTAACACCGTGGCTTAGTTGACACGTGCCACTTTTTTTCTCTTACAGTTAAAAAAGTCTGATTTTTGCTAAAATTCCAACTTTCATTCTATATGCTGCTGTTTTGAGGAAGTCACTTAACATTTTCCACTTAAGGCAATGTTAAATAATTCCCTTTACTCTTCCTGAAGCACTAAAAGTCACAGTGGTGTGTATTTAAGCTTACATTGTTATGATTACTCTTTAGAACTGTTGGAGTCTCAGTTAAAGATTCACAGCATTTTGAGATAAACCTTTTCTCCAAGATATCCACCTGCACCCCACTCCAGACTGTGAGCCCCTCCTGGAAGGCCTCTGGGCACTTTCAGGCCAGGAGATCAAGAAAGACCCAGACATACTTACTCTAAAACAAAACAAAACAAAACAAAAACCAGTGCTAAATCAACACAAGAGACAAAGATTGCTAAGGCTGCCATTCAGTGAAAGTCAAAATCACTAACCACCAGCAGTGGTGGAGCATCACGGGAAGGCCTAGTGGTTTCCAGTGTAACCAGGGAAGCCCAGGGCCTCCTTAGGGTTCCAAACAGCAGTCTGGTTTCCCAATTCATGTGCTTTCATTATGAGACCTGGTGAGAGATGATTCTCACCAGGAAGCCTCACATTTACTCATTCCCATAAATATTGGTGGCACCACCTCATAAAGCTCCATGGAGACTATACTGTATGTCGGCATAATTAGACATTTTTTTCAACTCTGCAAATGGCTTTGGGAAACTTCACTGAAAGCCTCTGAAGTACCAGGGTGATGATATTAATTACAGGCCTTTGTGGCTATGATATGGGAAATCCACCCCAAGAGAATATGTGTTCTTAGATATGGCAGCCCAATTATATCAATTCAATCCGAGGAGGCTGTTTTTCACTTGTTTGATGTCTATTTATAGTAACAGTAATGCCCCAAACCTTAGATTTATAAGATTTTTTTTCTGCAGAGCTCCAAGTGTTTCATGGGTGTCTCTTAACTTAATCTGAGGACATGGCCTCACTTACTGTAATCACCTCCAGTGAAAACTCAAGACCAATGCACCATGCAACCATGAGCCCAGCCCACAGGGCAGACAGACCTGAGCCCGTAGAGCACCGTCCCATCGGGGTGGAGGCGGATCATGCGGTTCTTCACTGTCACTCCATGCACAAATGACTTTTTGTCATTTAAGAAATATGTGTCAGGCACCCAGAGCTGGTCAGCCACTCGATTGTCCAGCGTGAGGTTGAGAGGGATCCCAGAATAGGCAAGCCTTTTATCTCTCCAGTATTGTTGAAAATACATGGTCAAGGTGTAATCCTGGGGAAAAAAAAAGAAAAGAAAAAAATGAGTTTGTGCTCAGCCGCAGGCCTGTTTCCTCCACAACTGGCCCAATTCAGGTTGGAATCCAGGAGAAATGGATGTTATTTTCAGATAGAGTTAGGAAGCAGTGGTTGCTTTCTTGTAAACACAAATACTAGTTTTAATAGGTGTACATCATGTCTATAAGTTCTCTGTTTTATTTAGGTAAGAAGCAGACTATACAAATTGGCATTTAAGAGATAACTTAGAAATAAAGGCCCCCAAAAAAGTCATCATAAAATCAGGGTGCTGGCAGAGAACCCGTGTGCTGGCCTAGGTCCTCCTCCTCCCACCAGGCAAACCTAGGCCTGAGCCGCCCATGACAGGCCAGGCCTGGCTACAAATTCTCTGCAGTTAGATTCCTCCTCTCCTTCTGCCCTCCACACAGCTGTAAATAGAAAACCTCTGGAATAGAAACACCAGTTGGAGACACCATGACCTGTGGGGGGGGGTCTCTACACCTCATGCATCACATTTTCCTTTCCTTCTAGGTTGCCATTCTACACTACACAGCCATTTCTACACTAACTGGGACATGTCATCACCTCTAGAGGATGACATCTAGAGAAAATGGGACTAAAACCGGATGTGGGAAGAGGGAGCCAGGGGCAATGCAGCCCCACAGGCTTGCCAACAAAATAAGAAGCAAAATAGGCAGATGACCCCATGTTTTTGTTTTGCAGAGAAGTTAGTGCAGTAAGAAAGTGGGAAAAAAGACAAATCAGAGGCTGAGCATGGAAATTCTATTTTAAAATTTCTGTTCTTTTTGGCAATCACTGTTCAAGTCTAGAACGATCAGGTCTAAAAATCTGGTCATAGTCACTGGACATCCTAAACCCTGTCGTGGAAGGATACAAGCTGAAAATCCAAAGGTGAGGCGGTAAACTCTTCAACCAGAGAAGGAGAAATCACTGTTGTTACAGGCAGGAGCGCCTGAGCTCATGCACTGGCAGAGCATGTCTGCAACACCCTTGCTTTGCAGGCAGTGAGAGGCGGGATGACAAATCAGCTAAAGAATCCATCCCAGACAGGCAGACTCTTCTTGCTGCCTCACAGGGTGGTTCTCAGAGCTTGCTAACCCAATAACACCCATCTGTTACTGATTGCAAGAGTGCTGGGCACAGGAGCCTCCAAAATGACAAAGTACACTTGTGCTCCTCTCCAGGTGCTGTCACGGACAAGGAAGTGACAAAACCAATACGTACTAAACAACTACAAACAAAAGAAGTTTTAAGCTATAGGGCCCATAAAAAATCAGAGAGAGAGGGAAGCAAAATATGCAAATAGCCTGGGGAGTCTATTGACATTTTATCTGCAACTTGAAAGAGAGGCAGCATTTGAGTGGATGAGAAGAAACGGGAATTTTTTCCTAGTCACCTACACGGCAGAGGTCTGTGCCTGGTATTAACTGTGTGAAACCCCCTACACACAAAAAAACCCCACCACCAATTAAAGATTCTCACAAAGCAGGTGGTATTGAAGATAGGCCTTGGTCAGCTAGACACGAGGTAGGGGCATGAAAAGTCATACAAAGACCGTTGTTTTTACTGAATTGCTGAGAAACCCCAAGGAGTGCAGTTTTGCTGGAACTTGGTGTGCAAGAGGAGGAAAGTAAAGAGTTGTGGGCAAGGCAGGACCCTGTGGCAGTGACCATAAAGTGGAAACACTCAAACACCAGCTCCAAAGCCAATGAACACTGAAGGTTTCCAAGTAGCAAGTGACATAACCGTGTGTATTGAACATGTCATTTATTTTCTGATTTCTCATGCTTTAATCTCTGGACCCTGGAGGGACTGCCTTCCCTCCCTCTAGCTCCTAGAGAGAGCAAACAACTCTGCCAAGCACTGAATTGTACTTTTCATATGCAAACCAACCACCCCAGAGCTCATACCCCGAGCTGCCTTCTTTATTAGGTTCTCACACTCCAGGCCAGTGCCTCATTCCATGTTCAGGTACCAGGCAACTAAGAATAGACTAGGTCCCAGGGCCTACTTTAATTATTCAAACTAGCCAATCCTAAGCCTGCTTACCCAGCCTGGCCATGCCCATTCTTTCCATGGAAGCTACAATAAAGGCTCACTCTCTGTGACCTGCCCTGGTGCTTCCCCAGGCATCCCCTCCACCATGGCATGGCATGCCCCCTTCTCCTGGGGTCTGTGGGTGACAAACTCTCTTTTCAATGACAGCTGTCTCCTGATATGTTGGCCTTGCCATACCTGAATAGTAATAAGACTATGTTTTAAACTCAAAGCTGTAGGTGAGGAAGATCAGTTTTGCAATGGTGAGTTCAATGGGTAAGACAGATGATGAGCAAAGGCCTCAATGAGTGGGAGAGCTTGTTGATAGGTGATGAGGGAGGACAGAGAAAAGGGGTGCTGGTTAGGAAGTCACAGATAGTAGGCTTGATGTAGACCCTTGGGATGCAAACGGCCTGTAAAGTTCACAATCATGCCCCCCACATTACCATTAACTTAAGTTAATGTAGGTGATGCATTTTAACTGAAACATGCAAAGTTTTGGTGGCATAACAAGACAGAGATAAATTAGCAGGAGCAGCTAAAGAATTTTCAATTTAAATATAACCCTCCAAATTGCATTCTTATTGAAATAGAAGAGTTTCATCTTTCTCTCCTGGTTTCTAAGCTCTCATCCTACGCCTGAGTTGTGAAGTCTAGCACTGCTCTCCCATCTCCCTTCCAGCTGGCATTCACATGGGCTGCCATGAGGGTGGAGGCACTGCCATGTGTCAGTTGGCCCTAGGAACCCAGTTGTCATTCACAGTCTGCAAGCTCAGGATCAGGTTCTAATTTTGGATTCTGCTGCTCTCCACAGCATCAGCAGCACCTCTCAGTGTTGGTCTTGGGTGTTCGCTGAGTGACTTGAGTGGACTGCGGTAGGGGAGAGCTTAGGTAACAGAGGGAGAAAAAGTAGTAGTACTTAAACCCAAATCTGCTGCATGGGCTGTGCCTCGGAAAGCAAGGGCATCATGAAATCAGTGGGACACTAGTCAATATCCCACTTTGTTCTCCTGCAGAGAAAGAAGAGGCAGATGAAGGAAAGGTGACTCTACAGGAACAAGCCCCCTCTGCTCTCTTGTGCAGTTGGGGGGCAGCTAATGGGAGACTGTGCCACTGGGGGGCCACGGCGCTGACTCCTGGGAGGGGTGGTGAGGAGCATCACACACACTACCAGAAGCAGCTAACGTGGGCTGGCAGCAAGTGCCAGGCCTCATGCTATATCATCTTATTTAAATACAAGGCAGAGATTACTGCTGTTCTCATTACCATCCCAATCAATGAAGAAAGAAAAATTTAGAGAGCTCAAACAATTTGCCTCCCCACCCCCCATCCCATTAAACACAAGTAACTGGGGGATGTGGGGTCTGAAGTTGAGGCCGCCTCCCTCCGGGAGCAGTTCTCAGCCTCACAGCTCTAGGGTGAGGTTCTATGCAGCCAAATAAACCAGCCTGGTGGGCAAGGTCTGCAAAGATGCCCCTGAGAGTGGATGATGCAGCCACATACAGTAACATATTTTTGAAGAGGAGTAATAAGAAATATGGCACCACCAAAGCCCCTCATCCTTGCAGACACTGAGCACAGCTACTCTGTAGACAGATGCCTTGTGAAGGTCTGTTTCCTCCAAGGAGTCCCAGACAAATTGCTGGTTTCCAGGTTTGGAGTGATGTGGCGGGGACCAAGGAACACAGCCATGAAGAGATGCAATCTGTATGGATTGGAGAGTCTGCCAGGGTTGGATTTGAGTCAGTCCTCAGAAAAAGAAGAGACCTTGAGACTGTAAAAGTTCCAGGAATCCACAGAGATCCAGATGGCAGTGGACTAGGGGTAGAAAGCAGGAATCCTGGACTCCTCAGGGAACATAAGGTAGAAGTGGGGAAGTAAGCTTTTGGTCTTTGACCTTAGCACTGGAGGTGGACTCAGGTGCCATCTGCATGAAAACTTTCTGGTATGAAAAGCAGCAGAGAGATGAGACAGGGCTGCGAGTGGTGGAGCCTCTAAAATAACAGCCAGGCAGAGGCCCTGTGCTGCTGGAGCTCATGCTGGGGCACTAGACACCAAGATGAGACAGACGGGGTGCTGCTCACAGAATCAGCCACCACACCACCCAGTGCTGGTGAGCCCCAGGATAGCACAAAGGGAAGAGGCAAAGAAGGGCGTGGCCCCATAGGGCCATCTTGAGCCTTCCTTGCCATCTTCCTTGGGCGTCATCCCCAAACATGGTGCAGCTGAGGGAGACTCGACAGGGAAAGAAAGGGGACACGGCAGAGAACCTGAAGTGGCATTTCTCAAAGAAAGGGCTTTCGGGGGCTCCAAGGGTCATGGGGATTAGAGCCAGGCAGCACTGGTTTGATGGCGATGGTGAGCATCTCCATTCCTGGGCCTTTGTTGAGCTTACTGTGTCCCTTTCATCTTTTCTGCTCTGTGGCGTGATCCACCTGGGTACAGGGAGGAGTCTGCAGGTCCACGGCACGGTGAAAGGGACACCAGGTTGAGAGGAACTCGTGCTTGTCTCCTCCTTCCCCACCTCCACCCTTTGCAGGGAGACTGCAGCTCCAGGAGAGACAGTGGGGAGGAGCAGGGAGTATGGAGGAGAGGCATGGGGGAAGTGGGAGTCTGGGAGGAATGGGCAGGAGGGGGTAGTGGGCATTGGGAGCAGTGGGTGCTGGGGACCAGCAGGCCCCTCTCTGGTGCCAGGGGCTTACTTAGATTCGCACACACAAAGAAGACACAGTGGTCTCCATGCACTGATTCTTGGCTGTGGCACACCCAGCCATATCAGCACATCTAGACAGAGCATGTTGGCAGAAGAAAGAGCAGGTACCGGCCCAGAGATCAGGGTTTACAGAAACAGCAGCTGCCAGTAGGGCTGCAGTAACAGGGCCCTGTGTCCCAGAGAAGCAGAATCTCCTCTTTTGCAGGTGGGACCCCCATAACCTACACTCTGCACACCACCCCCACATTCTTCAGACCTGCTGCAGAATCTAGCGCACAAAGCTCCTTTGGTTATAATCTGATATCATTTGATTTTAGAAGACCATGCTTTGGGTGAGGGTTGAGATTTGTAGTACTTCAAGCATTTATAAAATACCCTCCTATAAATTAATTAATTGACATACTGGTTGTGTGTGCACGAATACTGACTCACACCCACTGTGTTAGCAGATGTGTCAACAGCCCTGGGCACCCTGAGAACACCCGGCTTCCGGTTTAGGTGCAGATCCAACCATGGAATGGGGCTGGCACCAGGTACTTGGGAGGCCTTGAGTAAAAGTGTTGATTTCCTAGGAGATGGGATTCACTGGAGAGCTGTCAGGCAGTGAGAGGGAAAATGGAAGCGTATCCTCATCCAGAATTCTCCAGGCCACTGAGAACTGGGACTTTCTGGTGTATAATGCATAAACGTGAGTTATTCAGTTAGAATTGGTTTGAACTAAGATAGTTCATCAAAATCATTAGGTAAGATAAAATGCCTGGAACACCTCTTTCTCTCTCTCTCTCTCTCTCTGTATTATAAAAAGCTTATGATGAACTTGGAATCAGCATGAAGAAATATTCAGGAATTGTATTCAAAACAAAGAATCTTTCTTAAAAAGAATCTCACAAACAAAAGCATTCAATTAAAGGGCCATTTATTCCTGGGGCTTCTCTTAGGGATGGTAAAGCTCTTTGATAACTAAATGAACTCAGGGCCCTCTCCACTCTCTCTCTCTGTTTACATGTGTATCAAATCAAACAGCATGAAACCCTGAAGTCCAGCTAGGCCTGTCCCTGAAGGCTTTACACTGCCTTCACAAAGGGACAGCAAATACTAGTAGGTGGGGTTCCATAAGCTTGAAAATCATTTGTTTAGAATTTGTGTCATATTTTCTCATTGAAAAAACATGACACAAGGGTTGCTAGGTTTTACGCCAGATTACAAAATTCCATTTCATGCAAAAGTCAGACGCCACAGTTTCTGTGTAAGACACCAGCCCAGCCCAGGGTCCCGTGGTTGGGAGCAAGTGGGCTGAGGTAGCAGAGGATGGGGCAGGGAGAGGCGAGGGGCAGGCAGGAAGTCTGAGGGGGCTGGGAACAGGTATTCAGGGGCCAAGCATTTATGCATAGGTGACTGTCCTTTTAATATATCCTGAGAATATATGAACAGCAGTGGTAACAACAAATAACAACAAAATAAAACCTTTAGGTGTATAACTCAAGTAGCTCAAATAAATTTCAATAAGAGATAAACAATAACGTTTCTTCTTGCTTGTGGAAATTTGTTGGTATTTATCGCATTAAAATGACAAGAATACATATTCGAAAGTGGAAACACTGCTCATTATTCTGCAATTAGGTAATTGACTAGATTTCCTCAGCACAGGAAATGAAAAAATTTACTAACCCTGAGAAAGAAATGCAATCTCCAAGCCAAATTTAAATATTTAACTGCAGCTGTGAAAGCCACAGGACACCTGCATTTGCTTCTGGTTCAGCAAGTTTACGAGACAAAAACTCACAGGTAAGTTGTTCTCAGGTCAGGGAGGACAGAAAATTATTTTGAGAGGCTTATATAAGCCCTGGATGGTGGAGGCTTCCTTTGCAGGCATTTCTGCAACTAAAATTAGGCTGAGGGAATCTTGGCACTTCTGTTAACAAGATTTATTTAGAAAATCCTAATCCATTCCTTTTAATGGCCTAAAAATGAGTATCCAACACTGCATCCATCTCCCCTCCTACAACAGACTTCGCTGGTACCTAGGTTTCCATTTGTTGAATCCATATGGTTGGAACCCAGCAGAACCCTGCAGGCCACCCCCCTGCCGCACCAAGAACAAAGGCCCCTCCATGTACCCTGCCTTTTGTTTGTAGAAAAACGTACATCTCCCAGGCCTCCCTGAGTCACAAAAGAGCAGGCTCAAGCAGTTAATGATCAAGACAATAGAGTCACAGAATCCTTCAGTTTCTGATACACATTCCTGAGTCGTTGTACAGATACTATAACTGCCACCAGAGGGAACAAGCTAACTGCGTGATGACCAGACTGTAGCTATGACATAAGCTGCTCCATCTTGAGCAGTACTAAATCTATGGCTAGCACAATTCCAAGAATTGGCCTTAAGAGAATGGGATTAACATTATTGCTCATAATAATCTATATCTTTGTGGGCATCAAAATATTATAGCTTGTTCTGCCCATATATGTAAGCAGGCAACTAAAATTGTCAGTAAAGAGATTGTACAGACCCGTGTCTCGACATCCTCCACTCTAAGAATATAGCACCCTATGTCAGCATGAAGAAGTTACAGAAGGCAGACCTTCATCCCTAATCCCATAGAAATGGAATGATGTCTGACAAGTGTAAGCAGCTCTTTTGCTCCTTTCCTGTTTGCCCATTTCTGTTTCCCTCAGGCCTTAATTATAAAAATGAGATCACTAGGTAACATTTAACCTAACTCCTGATTTTGCTCTATTGAAGGTACACAATGCCTTGCCTAATCTGTTGATTACTTTCCTGGATTAAATGAAGTAAGAATGAAGAACTAAGTAATTAAAGAATGACTGACTCTTTACGCCCAGCTTCCCCCTTAGCAAATTTGCAGGCGGACCACGTGGGCAAGACAGCTTCCACAGGAAAATCAGAGGTCAGCAGCTCTGCACACAGTGGAAAAATGATGAAGAATCTGACCTCCTAATTTAATGATTAACTGTTATTGTTTCCCCTTTTTACCTTTAAAAATTGTCATGACTGAGCAGAATGTTTGGAGTTGGTCTCAGAACATGAGTCCACCTTCTCCCCAGATTGCTGGCTTTTCTGATTAAAGCAACTTTCCTTTCTACCAACACTTGCCTCTCAATTATTGGCTTTTGAGTGGCGACCATCCGAACCTGAGTTTGGTAACATGGTGATCTATGAGAATAAAGCAGGACCACCTCCTTCTGATCCCCTCTCCTCCTCCCTCCCTCTGCCTCAAGCCTTCACTGAGTATCTACTACAGGCCAAGAACCTTGCTGGGTGCTATGGACCCAGAGATGAGGAGGATATCATTTGTACCTTTAAGTAGCTCACATTCTGGTGGGGTATTCATCAAATCAAATCAAGTAAAACTAAAGTGATTAAGAGAAGGCGCTTTGCACTCAAACATGCCCAAATCTCAAGTCTACCTCCTGTTGGCTGGGCAAAGGTGGGTGAGCCTTTTCACTATAAGCCCATTTACCCATCTGGGAAGTCTGCCTGTCACACACTCTGAAGTGATTAGCATCACAGAGGGCACACATGAGGAGCCAAGAAATGTACAACAATGCAAAAGAAGTGTATATTTAAGGAATATCTACTAAGTCTGTAGCTGGCAAGGGAGGAAGCTGGTGTGCAAATGCAGAGGAAGATTGCTGAGGTTTTCTGGTCTTCATATAGCTATTATACCTGCCGAAGGCTCATAGTCTGTAATTTTTATTCATCCACTTAAATGTTAAATATATTTAGAATATGAACTAGTTACCTCTGTATGAAATCTGGATGGGCTGCTGAAAATAGTTACAAGTTCCCCAGTCCTCTATAGCCATCTGAAAAACTGGCATAGGACATCAATTATTTTGAAAATTTGCCTTTCTTTTCATGTATGAAAAGATACCATAGCTATTTTTCTGGAGTCCAGTAAGTTTGAAATGCAAAATGATTATACTGACCTACATTCAAAGGACAAAAAACTATGTAGTATCAGAAAAAATCGAGAATTCAACCTAAACCAATGAGAACCAGGAAAATTTAAGAGAGATGCCCTTGGCTAAATAAATCTCCAGCAGGGGCTAGTTTGCAAGAGGTGGTGCAGCAGGACACTTTAGACCACCGGGTCAGCTTCTTGCCCTGTGCCTTACCTGGAAAAGTTACCTAATCGCTCTGAGCCTCAGCAACCTCATGTGGAAAAATGAAACTAAAAATGCTCATTTTACAAAAGTGCTCTAACAATTAATTGAGCTAACAAATCTTAACACAGTGCTTGACTCATAATAGGCATTTGGAAAATTATACATTCTCTTCCCTCATCCTAGAGCAGCACCAGTCATCCTCCCAAAAGTCCCCCAGCACCTGATGAAAAAGGATCCTCTTTATCAGGTGGGCCCCCAGCCCAATGCTCCATGCCAAGTACACGCCAAACTCTAAAAAAAAAAAAAAAAAAAAAAGAAACCTACTGTTCTCTATTATCCCAAGATGCCTGAAAGACTCAGCCTAATACTTTGGTGTAGCATTCTCAGCACCACCTGAAGCAGTCCTCACTCTTTGCTTCTAAAATCCCAAGTTCCATCTTCTACTCAGTATCCAAATGCAAAAGATGCAAGATTGTTTTCTGAAATGTATCAGGTTACTAGATTTTCCATAAAACATTTTTTCTGCTGTGAAATATGTTGAAATTACAAATTTAAATTAAACACAAATTTGTAAAACAGCTACAGCACTAACAAAAATACCAAACCAGTCACCCTGCCAGGCCTGATCTGCTGTGGCTAATCTGACCTTCAGGTACTCCAGGGCTTACCTCCCACCTACCCGTCCCCATTTTATGATCAATTGACCCCTCTGTATACAAAGAGCATTTCACTAAGTGCCCCTGCACAGCCCCCTTTAACTGTAAAATTGATTCTCCCAAACTGAGCATCAAGGAACCAGCAGCAAGAAGCATCTCCTATTCTTAACTCCAGCCTCCAGGTTTTTGTTCCTCCATCAGTGTCTCTGGCCTATTTCACTTTCCTGAGATGTCCATGTATGGATCCAGCGCCTTCTGAATCTTTCCATCCAGATGCCCCACATGTAAACCAAGTTCAATGTGTCTAAAATTAACTCATTACCTTTCTACCCCAAATCTGTTCCCCATTCTCTGCTAGCATCTACCCACTTTCTGAACCAAACCAAAAACAGGCTATATACTAACCTTTTCTTTCTTTCACATCTGAAATCCAGCATTCATTCAGTCACTGGGTTCTGTTGACCCTATTTCCTAAATACCTTCCACATCTAGAACTGGATCATGAGTCAGCAGCAGCAGTAGGAGGGTGGGCAGTGTTTCCACTAGTGTCCCCATGACAATGGATTAGAGATGAGCTCCTGGACTCCCAAACTGCACCTCAGAAGAATGCTTACCTATGGTGTCTGGAGTAGGTTGAGTCCAACACCAGACCTCAGATATATTATGGGTTAAACAGAAGAATATACAAGATGACCAAATGTCTCACACTCCATATGGGAACAGATGTTCTAACTCAGCACAAATATTGTATGAATGAGCTTTTGGAATGTATTATAAACTGGGGAGAAGTCATTTCATATTCTGCTTTATTTTAAATGAGTATTTATCTGAATAATATTCATTAAAGACACCAAACTGTTCAGGAAATTTTATATATATATACACATACATATATTTACACACACATATATATATATATAGTCTGCAACATGTGTGTGTGTGCATAATCAGATACATAGTTTTATTTTCCAGCAACTATCTTTGATTAATAGGTTTCCAAGGAGGATGCAATGACTCAAATATGTCATTTATGCAAAGGTGCTCCAAGAACTGGCTGTGAGAAACAGCCATATTGCTTGTGCAAGCTGCCTTCAAAACCTTTATATCTGAAAGATACTCAAACTGGGAGAATATTACACCTGGAGATGTGAGTGATTTGTCCACGTTCTGGTTGTGTGGCATTTCTCAAGCCTCTGTGCTCTTCCCTTGCTTGAGTACAGTGCCTACAGATGACCATGAGGTTAAGAATTCTACATTCTAAAATAGTCATGGTCATCTCTTGGGTTACATGGCTTATAGAGTTCTCATTATTAGACTTGCTGAACTGAGTGTCACTCTGAATCCCTTCAAGAGAGCAATAAGGCAAAAAAAAAAAAAATGTTTCAGCAGAAAGAAGGGTATCTATTTATCATAAAATAGAGGATGAATATTTCCATTTTAAACCAAGAACCCCTCCTATAAACTTAAACTGTGGGTATTCAAATGCACTTTGATTTTATACATGTACCTCTATATCAAGATTTAACACTGGATTTCCCCTCCTCAAAGACAAGTCATGTGGACTAGTGACGCCACACATTTTAAAGTACTTTCAGTTTCTAAGAAGACATGCTATTTTTAGATAGCAAGTCCATTCATTTCTGAGATCATGTGTATTTCTGGTTTCTACCCAGAACTTGTTAGGTTATTGCTATTAGACAAATCACAATATTAACAACATCACACTTCATATAACTGAAAAATATTGGTTTGATAGTTTTTTAAAATTATTATTAATTTCAACAGAAATATTTGGAAGGGCATCTCTGCAAGGAATTACATGAAGCAATCCTATCCTCTGGGATATTATAATCATAGCCTGGGTAGCGGGAAAGAAACCATAATGCAGGGTTTCATACAATTAATCAAGTATAGTGCTCAAGGAGGGAGAAACCAAGTGCTACCCTTTAGATAGGAGATGAATGACACTTTGTTCCTACTTTTTAAAAACTTTTTTTTAATTGAGGTATAGTTGATTTATAATATTATATGTTTCAAATGTACAACATAGTGATTCACAATTTTTAAAGGTTATATTCCATTTGTAGTTATTATAAAATATTGGCTATATTCCCTGTGTTGTACAATATATTCTTGTTGCTTATTTTACACGTAATAGTGTGTACCTCTTACTCCCCTACCCTTATCTTGCCCCTTTCCACTTCCCTCTCCCAACAGGTAAACACTAGTTTATTCTCTATATCTGTGAGTCTGCTGCTTTTTTATATATTGACTAATTTGTTGTATTTTTTAGATTTCACATGTAAGTGATATCATACAGTATTTGCTTTTCTCTATCTGATTTATTTCACTAAGCATAATACCTTCCAAGTCCATCCATGTCACTCCAAATGGCAAAATTTCATTCTTGTTTATGGCTGAGTAGTATTCCATTGTGTGTGTGTGTGTGTGTGTGTGTGTGTGTGTGTGTGTGCGCGTGTGCGCGCACCACATATCCTTTATGCATTTGTGTTCCTGCTTTTTGCACTGGGCCCCACAAATCATGTAGCTGGCCCTAGTTGTGAGCAGTCAACTGTCCTTTGTCTTTGACTCATGAGATTTGTGTCTTCTTCCAGCATCCATGAAAGCTGTGGGCAAAATCCCAGACCCATCACTGCTCTTGACACATACTCTCCTGCTTTTCTTCCTGTCCAACTGGCCTATCTTCTTTGCTACTCCTTCTAATTCTTCCATTTCTTCCTAATGCTAGAGAGCCCAGGACTGCTCTCCCTGTGCCACCATCTACACACTCACTTGACCACACCCTGGTCCCTTCTCTCTGCACTCACTTCCTTAGTGATCTCTTCTAGCTGCATGGATTTACATCCTACCTGTATGCTTAGAATTCCCAAATTTATTCTCCAACCCAATTTTTAAATCAAACTCTAGAATCAAGTCAACACATCCAGCTTTAACTGCTAATGTTACCCTCAAAACGGATCCACTTATAATCTTTCCCATTCACTTGGTGCTATTCTGTCCTTACAGTTACTTGAGTCAAAATTTCCAGTCATTTTCACTCATCTATTCTCTCACATTCTATATCAGTCCGTATGAAATTCTGTTGACTCCACATGAAAAGCAGACTGTGGTCCAGCTACTCCTCATCACTGCTGTGGCTGCCCCCCTGGTTATACACCCTTCCCTGGTAGCCTACAGACCAGTTCCCTGCACCTGTGCTCTCCAATGCTCCAATTCTCAACAGGTGACTTTTTAACAATTTAAGTCAGATCATTTGCTCCTGTGTTCAAAACCATACAATGGCTCCTTATTTTATGGAAGTAAAGCCCATGTAGTTGTGCTCTGGTCCACTTACCACCTCTCTGACCTCATCTCCTTTGCTAACTTCACCTCAGCAACAATACCCTCTTGGCTGTTCCTCAAATAACCCAGGCACTATCCCACCGTAGGCCCTTTCATTAGCTGTTCCTTCTGCCTGGGACTCTCTCTCCCCAGATAACCTTCTGGCTGACTTTCTCACCTTAGTCAAGTCTTTACTCAAATTCACATTTTTAATGAGCCTTCTCTGACAATGGCAACCTTCATCCCTTGCACCCTCCCTTCCTGTCAACCTTGATTATATTCTGTTTGATATATTTATTTATTATGCTTACTTCCTTTCTCCCATGCTAGAATGTAGGCTGCATGAGAACAGGAACGTTTGTCTGTTTTGTTCACCGATCTATTCCCAGCGCAGTGCTAGGACAGTGCCCAGCACATAAGAGAATTTCATAAACATTTGCTGAATAATAAGCAGAAGTTCTATGTAAACTGGGTTGCCAGTGTGTCCCTTTATAAAAGATCTGCATGTGCTTTCATCCAATGTTCCAGATTGGTTGATAACTTTGGATCACTTTCAGTGAAAATTTCTCCGCAGTTTTAAGTCAAACCCCAAATCGAGATTAGTACAGGTATACGATACAAATTCTCAGGGCAGATGTTTTCCATGCTACCTAAGGCCCAGGTGAGACAGACATTTTCTTATCACCCTTTGATAGTTGGGTAATTTTTTTCTAGACCACCCTTCCAATGGGTGTGTAGCCCCTGAGTGTGCTGCTCTATAAAGACAATTTTAACTCTCTGCTTTGTGGAATTCTTTAGTCTCTCTGTTTCTGCCTGACCACTAACCTCAAGCCACTTGGTTATATAGGGCAAATGACCCCAGGTCTTCAAGTTCAGCTTACAACATTTTCATCCTCAGCTTTCTCTCCAAATAGAATCTCTGTCCTTTTTTGTGGCTCCTGGGGCTTTCTCTTATTTTTCTGTGAATTAAGTGACACATTTAAATGATGTTTGTTATGACTTCTTCACCCTTTCTAATGGTTTTATACTGAGAGTTCTTTAGAATTTATCCCTTCATCATTCACCTGGGACTTGCTTCCATCTCCAACCCAGTCCCAGCAAGGTTGCCTAATGACCTCCAGAGGGCACTCTTTTGCCCTCATCTGACTATCTAAGCAGCTTGCAGCAGGGCTGAAGCCCATTCTCGGGACACTGCTCAGCCTCTGAGACACTTTCCTGGCCTTTCTACTGCACTGGCTGTGGGCTCAGGGCTCCAGTGCCAGCCGCCCTCATCCAGGTCTCAAGGCTCGCCTGCCTAGGCTCATCCCTGCCCTGCCCCCTTCCTCCTCTCTTCCAGGGTGAGCTCATTCATTCCTAAGATGTTTAACTCTTCATTTTTACCTGCAGGCCGGGTATCCCTCTGAGCACTGACTTTCTCCTCAGCCACCTGAGCTCGTGACTGCTCCATCTGGTTGTACCTTGTCATCTTTATTCTTTCTCTTTCCTTATGCCCCATGCAATTCCAGGGCCCACCTCAGCTACACTGAATCAGAATTGCAGGAGGTAAGACCCAGTGCTGGTAATTTTATAAAGCTCCTTGTGCAATTCTTATTTTTGCATGTTCATATTCTGATCATTATTTTGACTTAAAATTATACTGAACCTTTTAATTTCATTAAAATCAGGAAACTCTCCTTCTATATTTAGAAAGCAGACACATGTGTACCGAAAGGCAGCATGTGGACAGCTTTAGCCGTGCACTGCCGTGGAGAGCAGAGTCTGTGCTGGGCCAACTGCAAGAACACAACCTTCCCACGTGCTTTCAGATTCAGGTGGATGCTAGGACAGTCTCACTGCAAACCACTTCAAGAAGCTCTGAACAAAACCCAGCAGCTCCATGGCAACAGCTGACATGACAACGGGGAGACGTGGGTCAGGGCCCTAGAACCACAGGTCTCTGACGGGGCTGCAGCGTGGGTGTCTGAGGGCTGCCTCAGAGCATGGATGTTCTGCCTTGTTCCAGGCCCTGATGCCATGAATAACTACAGTCATCAACCCAACATGTGCCATTACCTTCAAACACCACACTGGCGGGCTGTTCAGTAAATTAATAATAGAAATGAATATTCCCGAATATTTATTTAGTACATGTTAAATTTGCTTGCTATTTATATCATTTAATGAAAGATCTTTTTATGTCATATAGTGTATTCACACAGTGATGCATTCATATAGTGTATTTATATAGAAATTTATGTAGCACTCTCATGGTATTCAGACATTCTCGTATATTGAGTTTAAGCTGTTGTGTGATGATTATGCTTATTTTAATTCTTTTAATATCTGCTCCTGGTAAATGTAAACAGGTGTTTCTAATTATTCCCTTTCACTGCTCGTGCACACAACCCAGGCATACACGTGGAAGATTTAGAATTAATGAAGAGAAGGTGAAGTGTCTATGGCGCCAACAGGAATTGTGAAAGGGTGGTTTTGACTGTTAAAATGCCCATGTTTTGCTTTGGAAGTTGGTAAATAAATAGTAAATAAATAAGAACTCTTAAAGTATTCCTAAGGAAGAACATTGTTTGAAGAAAGCAAGTGCTCTCCCTCCACTGGCAGTGTGATCTTGTTAAACATAATATCTGACACTATTCATATTCATATGAGTCCAAAGGAGTCATGACACAGAGCTGTGGACCAGCCAACCTGACTCTAGCCATTGAAAGCAAATTTTTTTGTAGCAGCCAGATGGAGATTTAAAGTAGCAAAGGGTCTCTGTTCACCAAGGTGCTGGTTAGAACATAACTGTCAAGTTAATTGTACATTTTCCTGATTTTGTGAGTAATGTTGGATACTAAAATACAGGTTTTCCATATGTGACTTGCTCATGTTGGATAGCAGCTAGACTACTTTTAGTGTGAGACAATAATTCTAAGTGTCCTTTATGTTTCTCGTTCCTCTGCAGGCTTTCTCAGGAATCCCACAACTAAGATTCAGCCATTATGTTACACAGCTTGTAAAGACATTTTTCCTTCCAAGGAGTTTGGAATTGTGCGTGCCCAATTCAGTTATAACGTAACCAAAGATGTCGATCAATTAGTTGCTGTGTTAATCAGAATTCGAGTTTATAATTTATAACTGGCAATATAATTAACAGCTGGTAATTTAATCAGTTGTGATCCACTTGCTTTACATTCACCTTTAAAGCTGTGAAATTGTTGTCACTTAAAATGTACAGGGTGTGATTTCACAAAAGCTACTCTCCTTTTGGTTTTCTCCTGCTATGTTCTGACTCAAAATTCAACCCCGCAACCCAAAGAGGCCATCTGCACCAAGTTAACCAGAACAGTACTGTGACCTAAAAGATCCTTAGACTTACTTCTCAGCCCATTATCAAATTTACCTTTACGAATGACTACTGTGATGATCTGAGTGCCTTCCAGTGAGGACAGGAGCCAGAGAACTAACGTCTGAACTTGGTCTCTGCACAGGATGACTTCCCAGAACTGCAGCGGGTGTCAGGAGGTTCTGTGGAGCATCTTGACAGAGCCATCCAGCGACCTCACTTTTCAGGGGTTCCTTCCCTCTGGGTCTGGCCAGATGAGGGTAAAGAAGGAGGAAAGGAAATTGGCATAGCTGAGGTTCAAAGATTACACCAAAGGACAAGGGCACTGGGGTACAGGGCCAGAATGTCCTGTGGAATACAAACTGGTGGTCAGAGTTAACGTTTCCAGAATTATATTTTTGCCCCTCAACTGCCCATGACCAAAGCCACTGGATCTGTGAGGGAGCTCACCTCCCCTTCTGGTCAGTTTTATCAGCACAGGCTGGGAGCCACACCTGAAGAGCCCAAGGGTGGGTGACGATTTCTTCATCCTACTTGTCCACCAGTTCATGGCAGGGCCGGTGCCAGGTGAACTTAGCCTCCCTGGCTGACAGAGGACAGCTGACAGCAAGACGCACATACAAAAGGAACGAGAAACATAAAGGACACTTTGGATCACTATCTCACACTAAAAATAGCCTAGTTGTTATTCTATGTCTATTTACATATATTTGGATATGTCCCCCAAAGCAGTAATAGATAGTCATACCAATATGTAATTTTTAAATATTGTGGGTTATTTGCAAGACAGGTTATCAGTTAGTCAGTGGACAGGCATTTATTAAATCAATTCATTTATTCATGGAATTATTCAGTCACTGTATTCATTCATTCAACATTTTATATTCATTTATTTACTACATTTGCCTCACCAAGCTTATAAAAATAAATAGTTGTTATGGATTCCGTTCACAAGACATGTGACATTTTTATTTAGAGTCTCTGTTCAAGCCCCATCTTTTCTCTCATCAAAATCTTTCAAAGGTCTGTCTCTCCTTTTCTATCCTTTAATAAGAGATGGCCAGCCCATTGTGAGCACATCCACCAAGCAACCCTAAATCCTTAAGCACAGAATCACTCATTAGAGCAAACTCCGAAAACAGCAGCTTTAGGACTCAGCCGAAGTGTAGTCTTCAGCTGTGGGCAGGAGTAATTTTCTTCCCATGGTGTCTTCTAACTCCCTCGCAGTACACCGAGGTCAGTGCTGTTGCCATTGCACTCCTGCTGAGCATGGGGACATGCTGGAACCAACATGGGACCCAACAGACATCCTCTGGGTCTAATGATGACAAGCAAGTGTGCTGCAGAGGTTCACCCTGCAGGGATGAACAGCCTGTGACGTGAACAGGCTGTGGGCTGGGAGCAGCCTGTGGGTAACTTGGTCTGGACTCCACGGTACAACTTTCTCACTCCTTTGTTACTTTTTCATGAATTTATCCAACAAACATTCCTGTATGACATTGCCCATACACAGGAGAGGGAATTCAAAAGGATAATAAGACACTGTCAGTGTCTAATATAACTGGTGCCCTTATAAAAAGGGGAAACTTGGACACAGACACTACACAGGGAGAACAGCTGTGACCATGAAGGTAGAGACTGGGGATTCTTCTACAAGCCAGGGAACACCAAAGATTGCCAGTAAACCATGAGGAGCTAGGAGAAGGGCATGGAACAGATTCTCCCTAACAGCCCTCAGAAGGAACCAATCCTGCTGACACCTTAATCTTGGACTTCCAGCCTCCAGAACTGTGAGACAATACACTTCTGTTGTTTAAGCCACCTGGTCTGTGGTGCTTGTAATGGCAGCCCAAGCCATTACAAGCAGACAAACATACTGCCACAGTCCATGAAGGGTGGCGATGGCAAGAGAAAATTGTGAATGCCATTAGAATACCTATTATTAAAAAAAATGAGATAACAAATGCTAGCAAGCATGTGGAGAAAAGAGAACCCTGGTGCACTTTGTGGGAATGTAAACTGGTACAGTCACTATTGAGAATAGTATAAAGGTTCCTCAAAAAATTAAAAGTGGAACTACCATATGATCAAGCAATCTCACTTCTGGGTATATACCTGAAGAAGATGAAATCACTATCTCAAAGAGGTATCTGCACGCCCATGTTCACTGAAGCATTATTTATAACAGCCAAGATATGGAAACAACTTAAGACTGAAAGATGAATGGATAAAGAAAATGCGGTGCACACACACGCGGGCACACACACACAGGGTAGAATATTATTCAGCCATAAAAAGGAGGAAATCCTGCCATTTGCGACAACATCATGGACCTTGAGAGCATTATGCTAAGTGAAATAATTCAAGACAGAGAAAGACAAATACTATATGGCCTCACTTATACGTGGAATCTAAAAACTTTGAACTCATAGAAACAGAGAGAGCAGACTGATGGTTGCCAGGGGCTGAGGGATGGAGCAAATGGGGAGATGTTGGTCCAAGGGTACAAACTTCCTGTTATAAGATGAATAAGTTCCAGGGATCTAATGTACAGCATGGTGATTTTAATGAATAATAGTTAATAACACTGTACTGTGTTCTTGAAAATTGCTATGAGAGTAGAGTTTTAATAGTCTCACCACCACAACAAGAGAATGGTAACTATGTGAGGTGAAGGATGTATTAACTAACCTTATTGTGGTAAACATTTAGCAATATATATGCATATCAAATCATCACATCGTACACCTTAAACTTACATGATGCTATATGGGGAGGAAAAAGTAAATATTCCCCGGCCATTTTAAATACACTTTTAAATAAACAAAATGCCTCCTCCCGCAAAAAAAAAGAAAGAAAGAAGTGAATGTGTTTGGGAGAAATTTAGGCAATAAAACAACAGCATCTTCGTGATGGTTTGTACGGGGCGGGGGTGGGGTGGTGAAGGAAGCATTAAGTAGAAGGCAGGCCAACAATGAGAGGCAATTCTATCTAATCAGCTTGTGATGGCATTTGCAAGACAATTTTAATCTATAGTAAATCTATAGATTAAACTATAAATCTGTAGTTTTCTAGTAAAACTAGAAAATGAGCTAAAAAGAAAAAATTTAAAACACCTGTAATATCTCCAATCAAATGCCACCTTTGGTCACAACATTTTCATCAAACAAGGAATACATAACTTTCCTTTATGTGTGTTTCTATTTTCTTTTAATTTCTATTTTATATTGAGGTATAGTTGATTAACAATGTGGTGTTAGTTTCAGGTGTACAGCAAAGTGTTGTGACCAGAGGCTTGCAGGTACCTAACCTCTATTTCCTTTAGGATCAGTGGTTCAATATTCACTAATTCAGTGTTTGTGGCAGCTTTATAGAAGAAAACTACTGTGAATAATGAGAATTGATTGCATTTTCTTTTTCTACTTCTTTATTTCTCCAATAAAACATAAACTTATGAGGACAAGAAAAAAGGTCACCCTTGTTTCTCTTCTGAGGCACAGACTCTCTGTCGTTCTTCTGCTCTGGAGTGTGTGTGTGTGTGTGTGTGCGTGCACGCACGCACATGCGAGGATGTGTGTACCCAAAGATAATTACTTGTTAACAGAAACTAAACCACATTTACACACCTGATATTTTCATTAAGAATTTATGTAAAGTTTATTTCCACATTTCAATATTACCCTACCAAATAATGAGATCTACTTTAATAGCTTTAAGTGAGATATAATTTACATACCAAAAAATGCACTTGTTTTGGGGTACAATTAAATATTTTTAAGTAAATTCACAAAGTGCACCACAGTCTAATTCTAGAACAGGTCTGTCATTCCCAAAATAAACCATGTGCCCATGTATAGTGGCTCTCTGTTCACAGTCTGTTACCCTAAGCAGGCAATAATCTACCATCTCTATAGATGTGCCTGTTCTGGACATTTCATACAAATGGAGCCACGCAATGTGTAGTATTTTTGCCAGGCTTCTTTCACTCTTCATGGTGTTTTTGAGGAGCATCTATGTGTAGCATGTATCAGTGCTTCATTTCTTCTTAGTGCAAATATTTATTATAAGTATGGATAAGCCAATTTGTTCATACATTTATCAGTGAATGTTTGGGTTATTTCCACTTTTGGTGTATTATGACTAGTGCTGCTATGAACATTCATGTACAAGCGTCTGTGGACAAATACTTCCATTTCTCTTGGGTACATATCTTGCAGTGGAACTGTTGCATCATATGGTAACTGACATGGGAAACTGCCCAACTGCTTTTCCAAAGTAACCACATTGGTTTACAGTCACCCCAGCAATGCAGGAGGGTACCAATTTCTCCACATCCTTGCAAACATCTGCTATTTTCTTTTTTTAAATTATTGCCATCCTAGTAGGTACAGAACAGCATGTCATTGTGATTTTAATTTGCATACCCCTAAAGATTAATGATGCTGACTGTCTCTTCTTTGGCTTATTGGCTATTCACTAACTTCTTTGAGAGAGGTCTGTTCAGAATCTTTGCCAATTTTTTAAAATTTGTTTTTCTTCTTCTCATTAAGACATAAAAATTCTTTATGTAGTCTAGATATAAGTTCTATGTCACTTATATGCTTTGCAAATACCTTTTCCCTGGCTGTGGATTGTCTTCCATTCTTGTTGTAGTATTTCAAAGAGTGGAAGTTTTAAATTTTGACAAAGTACAAATTATCAGTGTTTTATCACTTGGATTTTTTATGTCACATCCAAGAAATCTTTACTGAACCCAAGATCAGGATGATATAGTCCTATGGGTTTTTTTTTTTTTCCTCTAAATGTTTTATAGTTTTAGCTCCTACATTTAGGTCTAGAATCCACTTGAGCCCATTTTGTATGCAAATCATATTTGTATAAATTTACTTATCAAAGAAAGGAGAAAGGGCACTCATTCCTGGTAAAGAGAAGTGCAGGTGCAAAGGCTGGGCATTCTACAGAAGTAGTATAATTTGAATTTGGGGGATGCAATGTATAGGGCAGAGGTGAAACTGAGACCCAGGCAGGAGCAACAAGTCTGTAAGGAAAGGTAGGACACACTGTGCTGGTTGGGCCAGCAGTGGAGCCACATGAAGGAACCTAGGAGCTCAGCTGCCTCCACTGCGCTAGCTGGGGAGACTGGGCAGCTGCTTACTCAACATGGAGACCAAATGAGGCTTCACCACTCAGGAAGTGGGTAAATCAGAAGAAGAAGATCCCACAGAGAGTCTAGGTGCACGAGAACTGCAGTCCTGTGACCTGACCTCAGTGGACCTCCACCAGTGGCTGGGTGAAAACAATGCCTGAGAGTCACCAGGGCCAATTACTGGCATACCCATAGTTAAGGCAGGACCGAGAGCAGTGTCAACAACAGTGTACTTTGTGAGTCCACACAACGCATGAAAGGGGACACAACTCAGCACATTCACAGGTCAACAGCTCCAGAGGAGGAACACTCAGTAGATTCCTTCCTAGTGGGAGTGCTCCAATACTGCCTAACTCACAACACAGATCAGAATCACAGCTAAGAAACAGATCTGGGGGCCTCTACTCCAACAACTAGGGAGCAGACACCACCTCTGACAGGGCAGTGACAACCACAGGAAAAAGTGGAAGCCCTGCTCAATATCCAGGGCAGGCTCTGATCACCACAATGCCAATCAACCTCCCTATCAAGGGGATAATGGCATAAGCCTCTGGACCAACCTCACCCACCATGGGGCAGACACCAGAAGCAAGAGGAACTACAATCCTACAGCCTGTGGAAAGAAGACCACAAACACAGTAAATATGAAAAAATGAGACAACAAAGAATTATGCTGCAGATGAAGAAGCAAGATAAAAATCTAGAAGAACAGCTAAATTAAGAGGAGATAAGCAATCTATCTGAAAAAGAATTAAGAGTGGTGATAGTAAAGATGATCCAAGATCTCAAAGAATGAAGGCATAGATCTAGAAGATACAAGAAAAGTTTAACAAAGACCCAGAAGAACTAAAGAACAAACAAACAGAAATGAACAAGACAATAACTGAAATGAAAAATACACTGGAAGGAATCAATAGCAGAATAACAGAGGCAGAGAACAGATAAGTGACCTGGAAGACAGGATGGTGGAAATCTCTGCCATGGAACAGAATAAAGAAAAAAGAATGAAAAGAAATGAGGACAGTCTCTCAGAGATTTCTGGGACAACATTAAACATACAAATATTCAAATTATAGGGGTCCCAGAAGAAGAAGAAAAAAAGAAAGGGCCTGATAAAATATTTGAAGAGATAATAGCTGGAAACTTCCCTAACATGGGAAAGGAAATAGTCAAGCAAGTCCAGGAAGTGCAGGCAATCCCATACAGGTGTGTACCCAAGGAGGAACACACCAAGACACATATTAATCAAACTAACAAAAATTAAATACAAAAAAAAATATTAAAAGCAAGAAGGGAAAAGCAACAAATAACATACAAGGGACTCCCCATAAGGTTATCAGCTGATTTTTCAGCAGAAACTCTGCAGGCCAGAAGGGAGTGGCAGGATATATTTAAAGTGATGAAAGGAAAAAACCTACAACCAAGAATACTCTACCCAGCAAGACTCTCATTCAGATTCGACAGAGAAGTCAAAAGCTTTACAGACAAGCAAAAGCTAAGAGAATTCAAAACCACCAAACCAGCTTTACAACAAATGCTAAAGGAACTTCTCTAGGCAAGAAACACAAGCGAAGAGAACAAAAGAGAAAGAGAAGTAAAAAGACCTACAAAAACAAACCCAAAACAATTAAGAAAATGGCAGTAGGAACATACATATTGATAATTACCTTAAATGCAAATGGATTAAATGCTACAACCAAAAGACGTAGACTGGCTGAATGGATACAAAAACAAGACCTATATATATGTTGTCTACAAGAGACCCACTTCAGACCTAGGGACACATTACAGACTGAAAGTGAGGGGATGGAAAAAGATATTCCATGCATATGGAAATCAAAAGAAAGTTGGAGTAGCAATACTCACATCAGACAAAATAGACTTTAAAATAAAGACTGTTACAAGAGATAAGGAAGGACACTACATAATGACCAAGGAATCCATCCCAGAAGAAGATGTAACAATTGTAAATATATATGCACCCAACATAGGTGCACCTCAATATATAAGGCAAATGCGAACAGCCATAAAAGGGGAAATTGACGATAACACAATAACAGTAGGGGACTTTAACACCTCACTTACACCAGTGAACAGAAAATTAATAAGGAAACACAAACCTTAAATGACACATTAGACCAGATAGACTTAATTGATATTTGTAGGACATTCTATCCGAAAGCAGCAGAATATACTTTTTTCTCAAGTGCACATGGCGCATTCTCCAGGATAGATCACAATTTGGGTTACAAATCAAGTAAATCTAAGAAAATTGAAACCATATCAAGCATCTTTTCCGACCACAATGCTTGAGATTAGAAATCAAGTACAGGAAAAAAACTGTAAAAAAAAACAGAAGAGGAGGAAAAGATGTTCTGGGTTGTTTTTTTAAATCATGGTATAATAAACTTAACATAAAATTTACCAGCTTAATTTCACAATATATACATGTATCAAATCACCACAATGTATGTCTTAAACTGACACAGTGTTATGTGTCAATTATATCTCAATAAAGTTGGAAAAAATTTTACCAGCTGACCCATTTTTAAGTTCAGTAGCATTAAGTATATTCACACTCTTGTGAAACCATCACCACCCCCCATCTCCAGAACTCTTTTCATCTTGCAAACTAAACACTAACTCCCCATTCCCCCCTCCCCCCAGCCTCTGCAAATACCATTCTGTTTTCTGTCTCTATGAATCTGACTCCTTGGGACCTCCTATAAGTGGATGCATGCAGTATATGTCCTTTTGTGACTGGTTTATTTCACTCAGCATAATGTCCTCCAGGCTCATCCATGTTATAGCACATGTCAGAATTTTCTTCCTTTTTTAAGGCAGAATAATACTCCATTGTAAGGACATTCTGTTTCACTCATAGAAATCTGGAAGTGCTAGTGGGGCAAGGTGGTGAGGAGCAGTTAATATGTCATGGAAGAAAGTGTCTAAAGCTTAAACATTAAAGCAGGTGGAGATTTTGAAGTAGATGAAATAACTAAAGAGAGGGTGTGAAGTAAGAGCTTTCTGATTCCTAAGAAAGGGGCAGAGGATAATCAATCAATTAGAAAGTATGAAAAAGACGCTCTAAGAAACCAGCAGGAAAGCCAGGAGGTGAAACTTGCAGGTAGTCAGGAGTTTACATAGCGGCAGAGAATGTGAGGCAAGGTGGTCCGGAAAGAGGCCATGGGTGTGGGGAGCCCAGAGAACATGGGCCACCACAATGATAACAGCTTCTGCAGAACTGTTAGGCAGAAGTCCAAAGGTGCCCTGGCAGGTTGAGGATGGAACAAGACCATGGTTCCTCTCTGGGCAGGAAGGGAAGGACAGTGGCTGGTGGGTGGAAAGAAGGGGGGAGCCTTCAAAATGAAGGCAATTGATGGGAGGTACCAGAGAAAGACAGGAGCTGTGTCCTGGAGAAAGTAAGAATGGAAACAGAGCAGAGCAAAAGAGCTAAGAGGCAGGAGAAGATACAGGAGTCTAGATGGCAGGAGTCTAGATGTAGTGTCCTTCCTTGTCTCTTGTAACAGTCTTTATTTTAAAGTCTATTTTGTCTGATGTGAGGCAGGGAGGTGGCAGAACTGTCAACTTCTCTCTCTGTATCTTCTCAGGGGCCTTTTGATAAGATGAGAAGCATGAAAGGAGGTGGCTTAAAGAGTGAGTTTCCCCAACGGCCCCAACGGCCACTATAGCAAAAGGTGATGAGGAGAAAGGGAAATTTGCTGAGTCCACAGAAGGATGAAAGATAAAAGGCTGTATGTATGAAGAATACAGCTAGATGCATACATATAGACATAGATATAGATACATACATACATACAGAGACAGAGATAGATACATACACATATAGATATATAGATATAGATACATACATACATATAGAGATATAGAGATAGATCAATCAATAGATATAGATAGATATGAGATAGAGACATACATACATGTATACATATATACATATAGAGATAGATAGAGATAGCTAATACACTAAAAATATACTAAAATGCAGAAATATCGGAGTATAGCTATCTCTGGGGGGGTGGGATCACAGGTTTTTAATAATGTTTTATAATTTCTAATTTTTCTATAAGGAGTTACTTTATTAGCAAGACAAAACAGTCCAATTCTATGTTTAGAGATAACTGGGCACAAAACCAAAACAAAATGCTGAGCAGTTTGGAGGATCCAACAGAGACTAAAACTATACATTTGTCGTAGAGCCAGTCAGCAGGTTTCTATGGCTTTTTTCAGCTACCCTCAGCAGTCCAACAGTGATGAACTTGGAATAATAACTCCACCATGACTGCACATTTCTGAGACACTCATCATTTCAGTTACTTTCCAAGGCTCACACTGTTGTGATGCCAACTCTCAAAGAAAACTGAGGCCTGGGTTAATGAATCTGCTTATCCTAAGTAATTAAAAGGCAGAGCCAAGTAGGTCCAACCCCAACGCCATGCCCTTAAACCCTACCAGACAGACAGGGAAGGAGAGGATGGAGGGAGTGAGGTCAAGGGAGAGACTGAACCTGGGAGGAGGGAGAGGTCAGGCCTGAAGATACAGCGGGATTGAGGGAGAGATAAAGGTGGAAGAGAATGGAGAACACAGAGATGTCGGAATTCCTGATTCAAGACTACAGAGCAGCGTCCTGTGTTTCTGGGGTATCTGATTGTTCTCACGGTTCAAAATGAAGTATATAAAGCCTTTACCTGTATTTCAAGCCTAATTAATATATTTATGTTGTATTCATGCTTATAGTCATGCTTAGTTTTCTTAAAATACTATCATTATTACAGGACTTCCTAAAGTCACCCCTACTGTTCATCAAGTCCAAATCAGTACAGTATATACTAACACAATATTGTAAAGCAACTATACTCCAATAAAAAAAAATAGAGCTTAAAAAAAATCATTTATTTAAGATACACTCAGGTTTAAGTCGAGTCTTCAGTTCTTCATTTATTTCTATACAAGCCTTTTCTCCCTCAGGACTCACACTGGATAGAGGTTCTCCATGGTGGGGAGAGACTAATGCTAGGCAATCACCATGGGAACTGGGGTAACTCATCGGTTGATTAGAGCAGAATAAATGGGGGTGCTCTGGGCATGGCTCCTTGCCCTCTCTCCTTTGAAGCCAGTTTCTGAAGCCTGCAGTTTCCCAGTGCTGCTGTGGCTGGGAGAAGCATGAGGAAACCATGAAACATGCCTGCAATTCAAAGACATATTCTCGATGCCAGGTCTCACCAGTAATAAACCTGATATTTTTATTTCTACCCCATTGACTTTATCTCTTTCTCAATTGGTTTCAAGAGGGAAAAGGGGGATGTTTTATTGACCTCTTAATCCCTTGGTAATATCTGAACCACCAATTTAGCATGGCTCATACATTTCCTTACATCATTACTCAGTGTGTGTGTGGGGGGGGGGGGGGGTATTTCTTTTATCCTATTACTTTCTCTTCTCTGTTTCCTCTCTTCCTTAAAATATGCTTTTTTCCATATTGCTCAAAGTGATATTTAAGAAGTCAACTTGGGGAGAAAATCTATGCAAATGCAAATGGACTCAATACACAATCCTAAAGAACTCTTGGCCACTGTCCTAGAAATGATAATCCTGTATTTACTCAACATCGCTCCAAGAGCCCGGGCTCTGGTGTTAGATCACATGTCATGATTTCATCACCTATAAGTCAGGAAACTTGAAACATCTACCTCTATTTGGGTGCCTCCAACTGCAAGCCACGTTAAAACCTATCTCCACTGGCTTGTTACATAATTAGGAAAATGACATCCTCTGGCAGACTGTGCTGTTGGCTCCCAATTTTTCACCCCTCAGTGCAACCATATCCTTCATCATATGACTCCACAGAGACTTTCACCAGGCTTCACCTGGCAATGGATGGTGAGCTTGACCATGGCTTGTTTTGCCCAGTGTGACACTAGGGACTTGGCATAAGCAAAGACGTGAAATGTGTTTGCATGGCTGGGCTTGCTCCCATGCACTTCTGTCCTCACGTGCCCCAGCAAGTACACTTGCCCAGAGGATGAAAGATACATGGTGTAAATCTGGACCAAATTTCCTGCTTGAAGCCAAACCCACCTAAGCACAGTCTAGATCAGTCAATACCCAGAGAACCTGTAGACATGCGAAGTTGAAAAAATGATTGTGGTTTTGAGCCACTGCACTTCAGCATTTTAAACATTGAAATATAGTTAATTTACAATGTTGTGTTAGTTTGTATAGCAAAGTGATTCAGTTATAAATATATATATATTCTTTTTCAGATTATTTTCCATTTTAGGTTATTATAAGACACTGAGTATAGTTCCCTGTGTTATACAGTAGGTCCTTGTTGATTATCTATTTTTTATATGTTAATCCCAAATTCCTAGTTTATCCTTCACCCCCACCTTTCCCCTTTGGTAACCATAAATTTGTTTTCTATGTCTGTGAGTCTAATTCTGTTTTGTAAATAAGTCCATTAGTATCATTTTTTAGATTCCACATATAAGTGACACCATATGATATTTGTCTTTCTCTGACTTAGTTCATTTACTGCGAGTTCATTTAATGCGATAATCTCTAGGTCCATCCACGTTGCTGCAAATAGCATTATTTCATTCTTTTTTATAGAGCCGCCACTGCATTTTAGGCAGATTGTTATGCAGCATAATAGTGGCAAAAGCTAAGTGATACATCTCCAAAAGAAGACTTGAAGTAGGACTACTTCAAAATTTTTTCATTTAGTGGCTCAATGATATCATGAAAAGACCTGAGATCATTTTTTCCCATAAGTTGCCTCAGGCTAGCATCCTTTGGTTGCAATATGGCCATGGAGAGCCAGACATCACACCACATATGACACACAACAGCTTCCTGTACAGTATGGTATCTTCTTCGTGACTCATGTTAAAAAGACAGACAAATTTCCAAGTCCGCCCATTAGACTGCTCACCTCTCTGGTCAAAACCGGATTATGTGGTCACTATCTAACCAAACACCAGCAAGGGGAATGGGGTGCCATTACTTCAGAATTTATACTTGAGGTGAAGACAGAGTTTCTTCATCCAAATGGATGAAAGGAACAAAACTGGGATTCTATGAACAAATTAGAAGGGGAGGGAGATGCTGCTGGGTAGGAGCCAACATTGACACCTTCACATAGATATTGTGAGAATAATACATGCTGAGTGCTTAGAAAAGTAGCTTGCACAAAGTAAGCGCATACTACAAGCCATTTTTAGTCCTTTTGTTAATTCTAATAATGAAATATGAGATAGAGAGGGCAAGTAAAGACTAGACATATAGTAAAGGGAGCTATAATGGGCAAGAGAGCTTGTGTAATCCTTGAGTTGCACTGACTGCCTTGACAACCAGCTGCCTCACAGTCCTACATTTTGTGCTGTACAATTTGATTTACAGTCACAAGACACCAGGGGATATATGCATCAAAAAGCATGTTACTTTTGATACATATATCTGTGTGTGTGTGTGTGTGTGTGTGTGTGTGCAGATAGGTACACACCTATGGAATACATATTTATATATAATATTATATATTTTATATATAAATATTAAGTACCTTCCAAAGAAACCTGTAACATGCTTTTGTCACTTAATGTACACAAAGCATATATTATATGTATACATAAATATATATATAAATTAATATATGATATTATATAATAAAATATACAAGTATATATCTTATAAAAATTAGTATATATAATTATATATAACAATATACTACTGTATATAAATTAATATATATTATAATATACAGTAAAATAATAAAGTATATATGCTTATATAAAGTAGCATATAATGTTATAATACATAATATAATATTGTATATAAAATTAATATAATAATATAATATACAAGTATATATGCTTATATAAAATTTTAATGTACAATATAGATTATCATATTTTATATACTATATACTTTATGTTTATAATATGTATAATATTTTATATGTATTTACATACATATTCAGTTATATCTAAATATGTTTTATATTATATATTATAAATATGTATTTATACATATAAATACATACATATATACATGTAAATATATAAATATAGATTTATGCATATATCAGTTTTTTTAAAGCTACTTACAGGTTGCTTTGGAAGGTTTTCTTAATTTCACAGAGGAAGTAATCACAGATGTGAATTGATACTTAATTCTGCTCTTTATTGATAGTTCTCAAAATCCAAACATGAAGTTAATACATGAAATTAATATCATCAGCGGCTAGTTTAGTTGTCATACTGGTGAAGAAGTAAGGCCCTGGGAGTAAAAAAGACTCTTTTCTGAGCTGCTGTTCTCATAACCATATTAATTCAGCAACTGTGCATGTATCTTCTCCTAGTTCACCACGACCCCTGTCTGCAGGGAAGACAAATCCCATCACGCCCGGGAGCACCTATGCGGACAAACTACAGAGCACAGAGCCAATCCACGTGCAAGATGTCCAGGGCCCCAACTCCTGAATCAAAGCAACCCTGGTCTCCTTGCGTTCAGGATATCTCCTGGCTGATTCTGAGCTCCTAGGGGAGACCCCACGCAGCCCTCCACAAAGCACGCTTGTTGCTTGGAGGAGGCTGGCCAGGACCAAGCCACGTGCACAGAGGAAACTGGGGCTGGGGTTGGAAAGGAGCCCAGAGTGAAACCAAGAGGAAAGAGAGCCACTCTGGGTGGAGAGAACTCTGACCACAAAGTCATCAGGGAGAATGCTGGGCTGTGAACAGGCACAGGGGCAAGGCCGCCACGGGCACCACTGTCCCAGCAAGTAGCTTCGGGTGGCCAGGTAGAAATCAACCAAGCCAGGTGAACCGCACCTGAGGCTGTGAGACATAGGCCAGCCGGAGCCACACAGGAGAATGAAAATCAGGCGCAAAGGGGTAGTGGCCCCAGCGGTGACCAAGAACAGGCCATGTCCAGCCTTATCCTCAGAGATGTATCCCGCTGTGGCCTTGCCATTTGGCTGGTGTTCAGCTTCGAAAGGCAGGAGAAAAAGGCAGCGAAGGACTGATTCAATGCTGGAGGTAAAGGCCTGTGCTTCTCAATCTAGGGTGCCAGCCAAGTCGCCCCTGCGCCTTCCTCACTCACTTCTCACACCTGCACAGCTTGAGTCTGGCCTCCTATGCGCTCCTCCACAGAGATCATGAACTTCACAGCCCCAAGTCCACAGGGTGAGTTTCTGTTGTTGCCTCACTGGTCTTCTCAGATGCATTTTACTGCTGCCCACACTCTCCGTAGTATCAGGTCTCCATCAGGCTCTGCGACCTCTCTCCACCGCCTCTTCTCAGAGACCTCATCTCTCTAAGTGCCCTTAAAGATGGATGTTGCCCAAATACATTGCGTTCCCGATGCTGTGCTTGGATCACCAGTTCAGGACCCCACACTACCCCGTATTAACAGACACTTATAACAAGTCCACGCTGACCTCTTCCAAGAGCTGGGCTTCCCATCCCCAATAGACACGAAGATACATATTTGGATGAGCTAGATACACTTAAAACACAACCTCACCAAAAATGAAGCCACTGCTTGCCCTGCTGAGTTAACTATTTTCATTAGTTAACTATTTTCGTTAGTGGGATACCACTTGCTTCAACCACAATTTCAAACAACTAATTCCCATGAGTTTTCCCCTTTTCATTTAATCCAATCAAGTCCTTCCCTTCCATACTTCCTCTGCGCAGGCCCCTGCCGTTTTCACCTGGACCACTCCCAGAGCATTCCAATTCACTGCCTGAAACAACATCCACCCTCCACACCATGTCACCATGAGCTTTCTCAAACAATAGTTGAACCGGTTTTCCTACTTAGAACCCTTTCACAGTTCCTTATTGACCAAGCTCTACATCTGTACCTGCTGCAAGTTTCTGAAAACCCACCTTCTTTTCCAACTCAAAACCTTCACTTGTACTCTGCCTTCTGCAGGAATGGCTCCTGGCTTAACTCTGCATAGCTAACTCCTGTATCTCCTGTGTGCCCCAGCACCTCTTCAAGATCATTCTTAAATCTCCAGTTCAGTTAGGACCCTGTTGTTACCTTTGGCAGCCCATGAGTTTTGGACCCCTTTCCCAGCTGGTGATTATACAGGGCACTTTGAACGATGCAGGTACCTCAGCTCCCACTGTCCACGCTGCTGGACACCCAGTCTGTTCCTTGGCTTGGTTACATCCCAATCGTCCTGAAGCAGCCCAGCATCTTCACCCCCAGGACTGTTTTCCCAAAATCCCAGGTTGGACTCAAGGGCCTCTTTCCTTACTCCCTTTTCTAGAAACTAGGAAACACCCTATGCATATCTTGATTATTGCATTTGGCACATCCTTTGAACTCATGTTTGAGGAGTCCCTGAACTGTGAATTCCTCCAGGAAGTAACTGTGTATTCATACTTTTAGGAAGCTAGACCTAGCACAGTGGTCAAGAAATGTGTGTTGGACTCAAATGATACTCATGGGAGCAGCAGTCCTCAGTTTCATGCCATATTTTGGTGGTGGCCCAGGCATGTCAATGGTTACAAGATGAACCTGGAAGAATCCCACATTCTCAGATGCCCGCAGAAAAGCTCCAGGTTAGACCTTCAAGTCACAAATGTCATCTTGGTGTCTGGCACACAATTTGTCTGACACACAATTTTCACCTCTGCTAAAATAACTCATTCTGCCCAACAAAGAGGACAGGGCAGCAGGCACATCATACTCTCCAGGATGAAAGCCCTTCAGGAGGGGTCACATCAGATAAGGGTCAGATGGGGGTACACACCCAAGGTGTGAAGGTTAGGAAAGGATTGCTTCATCAAGTCAGCATTCACAGAGATTGATAAATCTGAATTAATGTTGAGTAGGTGGTGCTTGCAGCTCCAAGGATCGGGGGTGGGAGGTGGTTATAGGTGTCATAGAAAGTATATGCAGGTAGAAGAAGAGAGCTGAAATGGAAATGGTATAGATTCCTTTTTTCATTAAAGCTCCCCTTTCCCACTGTTTCCAGAATGTAGCCACAGTATTAATAGCAATCTCATTTATTGGTTATGAGCCATTTACATATATTATCTTTAATTTTTATAACACTCTGCAAGGCGAGCCTTATTATTATCCTCATTTGCAGAAGAGAAAACCAACTATGACGGTCACATAACTTGCTCAGGGTGGCCCAGTCAGTCACTGCCAGCGCCAGAATTGAACCCCACTCTTCAAACCTCCTGTTCTTTCTGTTGCAAGATGCTCCCCATTCACAAAGTCTGAATGGCTACAGCATCCATGTGCAGAGCGGAAGGGACTGTGGCCATAATTTTTTCTCAAAGCAAAGGAGGGACATGGTTTCAGTGTATTTCAAAGTTAAGTGTGAAGATGTGGCTAGGAATCTACCCTAATCATATTCAGACAAGCAGCACAATAGGCCACAGTAACTAAAAACAAACACAGATACAGAAAACAACTCAAATGCCATCCCACACTGCTCACAAGGCAAGAAAGACTTTGGGATAGGAAAACAAATATAAATATTCAAGTTTAATGAATATTCCTGTGATGAAAAGAGAGCACTTTCAGCAAGTAAAAGTGACATCTACTGGGCCAAGGGCACATATAGGAATGATGCTGAAACACGGCAAAACCAAGAAAGAGGCAACCAACAAGTTCACTGCCAAATTCCTGCAAAGCCTCAATCAGCCCGAATAAGTAGTGGCCATAATATAAACTTCTAACTTTTATGTCAACAAACTGCCTTTAATAACTACAAATGTCTCATGACTTGCCTCCTTCTAATCTTTCTTGAGACTTGGAGTATGTAATGAGGTCTATGACATTAGGACTCTTTAAAGTGTTTTATTGAAGTATAACAGACATAACAATAAAAATGCACAGTTTGATGAGTTTTGGCATATATATATATCATATATATATATATCACATATATTGGCCATAAAATTATCACTACAGTCAAGATAATGACCTTATCTAAAATCTCCAAGTGCTTCCTCATCCTCCTTTGTAACCCGGCTCCCACCCTGTATCCAGTTTCCCATGATGGTTACATTTGGCAAAACTATAATTTCACAACCTGGATATTGACACTTATACAGTCAAGATAATTTAGCATCTTTACTTTATATTACTCCCAGTATACATCCAGTCTACCTTACTTTCATCACACAAGGATGTCTCACTTCAAGCCCTTTGATAGCTTTCCACGCCTCAATCCCCCCACCCCCTTGTCATTCAGTAATCTGTTCTCCAAATCTATAATTTTGTCATATAGAGAATATTATATAAACAGATTCATGCAATATATAATCTTTTGAGATAAACGTTTTTCACTCAGACTGATTCCCATGAGATCCATCCAAGATATGCATATGTCAGTCGCTTCCTCCTTTTTATTGCTAGGTAGCATTCCAAAGTATGGTTATATCAGAATTTATTTAACCATACACTCACTGAAGTACATTTAGGTTGTTTCTACTTTTTAAAACTATGATGAATAAAGCTGCTATGAACTGGTTTCTTTGTGAACATAATTTTTAATTCCTCTGAAATAAATGCTCCAAAATGCAATTGCTGGGTCATATGGTAAGTGCATGTTTAGTTTTTATTATAAGAAACTTCAAAATTATTTTACAGAGTGGCTATATCATTTTACATTCCCACCAGCAATGTATGCGTGATCCAGTTTCTCCATATCCTTGCTAGCATTTACAGTTATCATTATTTTTCATTTTAGCCACTCTTATAGGTGTGCAGTGGTATCTCATTTTGGTTTTAATTTACCTTTTCCTAATGGCTAACATTGCTGAACATCTTTTCATGGGCTTAATTGCAACCTATATATCCTCTTCAGTGAAATGTCTGTACATGTCTTTTGCCCATTCTGTAATGAGATTTTTTATTATACACACACACACACATATCTTTTGCTAGATATTTGAATAGCAATGTTTTTCTCTTGGTCTATAGTTTATAATTTCATCCTCTTCACAAAGTCTTTCATAGAGCAAAATTTTGAATTTTGATGAGGTCCAATTTATCATTTTTTTTCCTTTTATGGATTGCACTTTGGTTTCAAATATAAGAACTTTTCATCTAGCTCTGTCTCTGAAGACTTTCCCCTTTGCTTTTTTTCTAAAGTTTTACATTTAAGTCTGTGAATGTGAAATGTGAGATACTGTTTGTAGAAGGCATGATATTTAAGCAGATTTTGTTAAGTTTATGGATATTCAATTGCTCCAGCACCATTTGTTGAAAAAAGCTATCAATCTTCCATTGAATCGTTTTTGTACCTTTGTGAAGAAAGTCGGGCACATTTGTGTGGGTCTGTTTCTGGGTTCTCTACTCTGTCAAAGATCTGTGTGTTAATTCCTCTGCCAACACCACACAATCATGATTACTGTAGTGTGTGGTAGGCCTTAATATTGGGTAAAGTAATTCTACCACATTATTTTCTTTTTAAAGAAAGGCCTGTGCACTTCCATATAAATTTTATTATAAGTTTATCTATGTCCACAAAATACTTTGCTGATTGGAATTGTTTTAAACCTATAGAATAATTTGAATGGAGTTTACGTAGTCACTGTGTTATCTAATTCATGAAGACAGTATGTCTTTCCATTTATCTGGATCATCTTTGGTTTCTTTCATCAGCATTTTGGAACTTTCAGCTACAGATCCTGTATGTGTTTTGTTAAGCTATACATATTCTGCTTTTTTTTGAGTAATGAAATCCAAATGATATTCTGATTTTATTTTCAGTTTCCATATGTTAGTTAATATACAGAAATGAGATTGATTTTGGATGTTGTACCCTGTGACTTGCCAAACTCACTTATTAGTTGTAACAGAATTTCTATAGATTCCTTGGGATCTTCTACATAAACAATCATGTCATTTTCAAACGGGGACAGTTTTATTTTGTCCTTTCCAACCTGTATGACTTTTCTTTCCTTTTGTTATTTTATTGCAGTGGCTAGAACTTGCAATAGTATGTTATAAAAGAGTAGTAGGACTAGATGTCTTTGACTTGTTCCCAATCTTAATAGGAAATCATTCAGTCTTTTACCTTTAAATATGATGTAACCTGTAGGTATTTTGTAGATGCTCTTTATCAAGTTAAGAAGTTTCCCCTTGATTCCTAGTTGGCTGAAAGATTTTATCATGAATGAGTGTAGAATTTTGTCAAATGATTTTTTTACATCATATTATATGATGTTATGACTTTTCTTCTATACCCTGTTGATATGGCAGATTACATTGATTTATTTTTGAATATTAAACCAGCCTTGCATAGTAGGAAGAAACCCTACTTCATCATGGTGTCTAATCTTTTTTATATATTGCTGGATTAAATTGGCTAATATTTTCTTGAGAATTTTACATGAGAGTTCATGAGAGATATTGACGTCTAATTTTCCATCTCTCTCTATCTCACACACACACACACACACACACACACACACACACACACACACACACTTTTTCTGGTTTGGGTATCAAGTCAATACTACTCTCATAAAATGAGTTGGGAATGAATTAGACATGTTCCCTCCTCTTCTATTTTCTGGAAGAGATTGTATAGAAGTGATGTTAAATTTTCTTTAAAGTTTGGTAGAATCCTCTGACGAAAGCATCTGGACCTGACAATTGGGGGGTGTACTCTTTACTACATATTAAGTTTCGTTAGTAGTTATAGGAGTATTGGGTTGTATATTTCACTTCAGCTGAGTTTTGGTAGTTTCTGGTTTTCAAGGAAAGTAAAGTTGCTTGTATTATTCCTTTATCATCCTTTTAATAGTAGCAGGATCTATAGTGATATTTCCTTTTCATTTATGATATTGATGGTGTGTGCCTTCTCCTTTGTATGTTGGTCAGTCTTGTTTATCAATTTAATGGATTTTTTCAAAGAAATACCTTTCTATTTCATTGATTTTTCTCTATTTCTTGTTCTCTATTTCATTGGTTTTTGCTTTTACCTTTATTATTCCTTTCCTTCCGCTTGTTTTGGGTTTATTTTTACTCTTTTTTTTTTTTTTTTTTTTTAAGTTTCCTGAGGTAGAAACTTACATGCTTTTGTGATGTAAGCATTTAGTGCTATAAATTTCATTCTTAACACTGCTTTAGCTGTGTCCTACATATGTCAATATATTGTTTCATTTTTATTCAGTTCTATGCTTTATATTGCTTTTGAGACTTCCTTTTTGACCCATGGATTATTTAGAAGTATGCTGATAAATTTACAGTTTGAAGATTTCCCCATTATCATTCTGTTATTGGTTTCTAGTTTGTGGTCAGAGAACATACTCTGTATGATTTCAATTCTTTTAACTTTGCTGAGGTTTGTTTTATGACCAAGAATATGGTCTATCTTGTTGAATGTTCTGTAGGCACTAGAAAAGAGTGAGCATTCTACTTTTTCTGGGTGGAATGTTGTATATATGTCAACAATGATGATCATGTTGTTCCATTTTTCTGTATCCTTGCCAATTCTCTGTCTAGTAGTTCTACCAACTATTGAGAGTGAGGTGTTGAAGTCCCCAACAATAACTGTGGATTTGTCTGTTCCTCCTCTTTGTTCTGTCAGTTTCTGCTTCTTATATTTGAGGCACACACATTTAAGAGTGTTGCATCTTTCTGGAGGATTGATTTTGTAATAGCCTTCTTTGTCTCAGATAGTTTCTTTCCTCTAAAGTATACTTTTTATTATATTAGTATAGCAAATCCTGTTTTCTTTCTTTATTAATGTCTGTATCATATATTTTTTCCATCCTTTTACTTTCAACCTAGCAATGTAACTGTATATAGGAAACTGTGAGTTTCCTGTATAGAGCATATTATTGAACCATATATTTTTAAAATCCATCCTGTCAATTTCTGTCTTTTAATTGGTTTATTCAATTTACATTTAAAGTAATTATTGATATGTTAGAGCTTAAGTCTGCCATTTTATTATTTGTTTTCTCTGTTTCCTGTTTCTCTTTTTTTATTCTCCTTTGAGTTATTTGAATTTTTCTAGGATTCTATATTGATTTATTTATAACATTCTTGAGAATATCACTTTGTATTATTTTGCTAGTAGTCATTCTAGATATTAATACGTAAATGTAACTCATCACAGCCTACTGGTGTCAACGTTTTACCACCTCAGGCTGAGTGTAGAAACTTCAGTTTCATTTAGGTGCCATTATTCTCCCAATTTTAAAATATGATTTTCTTCAGTATTTCCTCTATATACATTGAGCATCATATCAAATGATTTACAATTTTTTGCTTCAGCTATCTAATATGATTTAAGATAGTAGTGACAGATGGGATAGTATATGTTCTCTTCCTTCTGAATTTCCATGATTTCTGTTATCATTTCCTTTTTATTTCAAGAATTTCCTTTAATCATTCTCAAAGGCTAGGTTTGCTAGCAACATATTCTCTTTGTTTTACTTGGTCTGAGAATGTATTTATTTCTCCTTCACTACTAAAGGATATTTTCACTGGGTATAAAATTCACAGTTGACAGTTTTTCTTTCAGTACCTAAAAACTGTTGTACCACTTTCTACTGGCCTACAGGGTTTCATATAAGAAATTTACTGTCATTCAAATTGGTGTTCCCCTATAAGTAATATGACATTTCTCTCCAGCTGCTTCAAGATTTATTTATTATCTCTAGTTTTCAGAAGTTTAATTATGATGTGTTTTAGCATGGATTTTTTTTGGGATTATTCTATTTGGAGTTGGCTTCGCTTCTTGAATATATACATTTATACCTTTTGCCAAATTTGGGAAGTTACAGCCATTATGTCATCAAATACATTTCACTTTCTCTCCTCTCCTCTTCTGCAATTCCAATGATATGAATGTCAGTTCCTTTGTCATTGTTTCACAGGTCCCTGGGATGCTGCTCAATCTTTTTTCTAGTATAGCTTCTCTTTGTTGCTAAAGCTAGGTAAATTCTGTTGAATTATCCTTGGGTTCACTGATTCTATCTTTGTCATTCCCACTCTACTACTGAGCCATCTAGCAAGTCTTTACATTTCAGTTATTTTATTTGTCATTTCTGTAATTTCTACATTTTAATCATGTGTTTCTTTGGTTAGCCTGTCTATTTTCTCATTTGTTTTAGAGTGTCTGTCATTGCTCCCTGAAGTACTCTTATGATAGTTGCTCTAAAATCCTTTTTGGCTCATCTCACTATTTTATCTGTCTCAGTATTGGCAACTGTTGATTGTCTTTTCTCATTTAAGTTGTGATTGTCCTGGTTCTCAGAATGATATGTGATTTTTCCATTATATCCTGGATATTTAGTGCATTATGTGGGGAGACTCTGGATCCCATCTAATCTTTTTTAGCAGGTAGTCCCCATGTACACATATAGCTTGAAGCCCAGATGGGTGTGAATGTTCAAGTTCCCACTGGCCCCACCTACAGCATCCCAACAAAGGTACTGAGTCACACTGCCTCATCAAGGGTGGATCATGGTAGATGTTCAGCTCCCTCCTTGGTCCCACTAAAACCTTCCTGGGGGAAGGGGGGAATGGAGTCACACCCCCTCATCACTTCTGAGTTGGGGTGTAAAATCAGAGTCATGCTAGGACCCAATGACACTAGCTAGAGGGAAAGCAGAGGGCTCCTCAGTCTGTTTTATTGCTATAGGGTGGACATGGAAGCTCAGCTCTCTAAGCTGAGAGCTTAGGGGCCCCACCGGCACAGTGTGGGGAAGAACAAGCAGCAGAGTGGCCACTAGCCTTTACTCCCATGATCTTGTTCTGTCTCATTGATGGTCTGTAGCAGCCCAGTCTCTTCCTTCTACCTTTCAGAGCCTTCCTAGGTGTCTTACAACCAGAGACTTTTAGTTGTGATGGGGAGAACCTGAGAGGAATGGGGCTGCTCCATCTTGGTCAGAACCAGAAGACCTATAATAACTGTTTTAATGTACTTGTTTGCTGATTCTAACATCTGTCTCAATTCTGATGGATCAGTTTCTCTCCTTATTACGGCTCTTATTATCTGGCTTTTGCCTATTAAACTGATTGGATTGCAGACATTACAAATTTTACCTTGCTGGGTGCTGGGCATCTTTGCTTTCCTATAAATATTCTTGAGCTTTGTTTTGGAATGCTGTTTAGTTATTTGGAAAAAGTTTGAGGCTTCTGGATCTTGCTTTTATTATTTACTAGATGAGACCAGAGTTGGGTTCATTCTGTGGCTAACCCAGTCAACACTGTTGAAAGTGAAACCCTCATTGACCTGATGGTACTGTTCCTGACACCCCATAAGTCATGAGATTTCCAGTCTGGCTGTACGAACAGGCAGCTCCCAGACCTAAGTGAGTTGGGAGGCTCCTTTTAGGCTATTCCTCCTCCAGCCTCAGGTAGTTTCCTGACATGCATGCACTATTCTGAACACTTTGTTGAATGTTTGAGGGGGACCTTCTGTAGATTTCTGGGCTTCTCTCTGTGCAGCTCTCTCCTCACTGGTACCGTGTCTTGTGAACTCTAGTCACCTTGGTCTCCTGCCCATTCTGCCTCCAGGCTCTACCTGGGCTCCCATCCCTGCATCACCTCCTGCAGGCTCCCAAGACAGCAAGCTGGGGCAACTACAGGGCTCCCTCCTTTGCTTCTCATCTCTTGGGATCACAGTCTTCTATTGTTTGACATCCAGTGTCTTGACTTCACAATATTGCCTTACGTATTTTATTTTTTGGTTTTTGTGGTAATGAAAGACACAAAAATATTTGTTTGTTTCAGATGGAATGGTAAATCTTATCCTTGTTACCCCATCTTGTCTATAACCAGAATCATTATAATTTATGTTCTTCCTATTTTTAGCAGATTCTGCATTTTCTCCAAACAGTTCTCTATTTTCCATCTGATCTGATTCCCATTATCACCTGTGAGGCTGGTTAAGCAAGTGTTTCACAAATGGACCATGCCATGTCTTGCCCCCCATTTCACAGTCCTAAGGGGGCAGCCTTCACTTTCCTGCCCAGAACACAGTCATCATCAATGCTGTCTCTGTACTGTTTGATCACTGTGTATAAAATGTAAGTAACTGTTTTATACTTTTTATACTTTTCCTCAATCTTCTGACTGGATCTTAGTATTTCCAAGTTTTTCACCAAGTGACTTACTCATTAATTTATCCTGCTAGGCACAAGTGAGCACTCACTGCACTCATTTTGTCTTTCAAGTGTATATTATAGATGAACAACAAAAGGCACTCTCTACAGTAAAGTCCTATATTTCTAGGTATGGAAGTTACCCTGTTTAGAGGAAACTAAGCATCTCTAGGAGAGAAGAGTGGGGAGAGGGCTGCCTGGTCTACCCCATTCCCTCACACACTCCACATAAATGGACAAGCTGATAATCACATTTCCATAATCATCTATTTACTTCAGTCAAACACACTATTTAACGTTCTGTTTAGTATTAATGATCTGAAATCACCTGGCTTACTTATTCAAGTCATTTATTACTGGCCAATTTATATTAGGCCAAATATGTACACTATCCTTTGAATTTGGAATTGTATGATTATTTTTGAAAATCACTATTCAACTTATTTGGATGCTGAGTAAACACAACCATTCTCAGCTTGCTTTTTCTTTTTGAAATAATTGCTTTCAATCTTTACGTATTCTTTTTTTTTAACATCTTTATTGGAGTATAATTGTTTTACAATGGTGTGTTAGTTTCTGCTTTATAACAAAGTGAATCAGCTATACATATACATATATCCCCATATCTCTTCCCTCTTGCGTCTTCCTCCCTCCCGCCCCTCTAGGTGGTCACAAAGCACTGAGCTGATCTCCCTTTGCTATGCAGCTGCTTCCCACTAGCTATCTATTTTACATTTGGTAGGGTATATATGTCCATGCCACTCTCTCACTTTGTCCCAGCTTACCCTTCCCCCTCCCCGTGTCCTCAAGTCCATTCTCCAGTAGGTCTGTGTCTTTATTCCCATTCTGCCCCTAGGTTCTTCATGACCTTTTTTTTTTTTTTTTGGATTCCATATATATGTGTTATCATACAGTATTTGTTTTTCTCTTTCTGACTTACTTCACTCTGTATGACAGACTCTAGGTCCATCCACCTCACTACAAATAACTCAATTTTGTTTCTTTTTATGGCTGAGTAATATTCCATTGTATATATGTGCCACATCTTCTTTATCCATTCATCTGTTGATGGACACTTAGGTTGCTTCCATCTCCTGGCTATTGTAAATACTGCTCCAATGAACATTGTGGCACATGACACTTTTGAACTATGGTTTTCTCAGGGTAAATGCCCAGTAGTGATATTGATGGCTCATATGGTAGTTCTACTTTTAGTTTTTTAAGGAACCTCCATACTGTTCTCCATAGTGGCTGTATCAATTTACATTCCCACCAACAGTGCAAGAGGGTTCCCTTTTCTCCACACCCTCTCCAGCATTTATTGTTTGTAGATTTTTTGATGATGGCCATTCTGACTGGTGTGAGGTGATACCTCATTGTAGCTTTGATTTGCATTTCTCTAATGATTAATGATGTTGAGCATTCTTTCATCTGTTTGTTGGCAATCTGTATATCTTCTTTGGAGAAATGTCTATTTGGGTCTTCTGCCCATTTTTGGATTGTGTTGTTTGTTTGTTTGATATTGAGCAGCATGAGCTGTTTGTATATTTTGAAGATTAATCCTTTGTCAGTTGCTTCATTTGCAAATATTTTCTCCCATCCTGAGGGTTGTCTTTTGGTCTTGTTTATGGTTTCCTTTGCTGTGCAAAAGCTTTTAAGTTTCATTAGGTCCCATTTGTTTATTTTTGTTTTTATTTACATTTCTCTAGGAGGTGGGTCAAAAAGGATCTTGCTGTGATTTATGTCATAGTGTGTTCTGCCTATGTTTTCCTCTAAGAGTTTTACAATGTCTGGCCTTACATTTAGGTCTTTAATCCATTTTGAGTTTATTTTTGTGTATGGTGTTAAGGAGTGTTCTAATTTCATTCTTTTACATGTAGCTGTCCAGTTTTCCCAGCACCACTTATTGAAGAGGCTGTCTTTTCTCCATTGTATATTCTTGCCTCCTTTATCAAAGATAAGGTGACCATATGTGCATGGGTTTATCTCTGGGCTTTCTATCCTTTTCCATTGATCTATAATTCTGTTTTTGTGCCAGTACCATACTGTCTTGATTACTGTACCTTTGTAGTATAGTCTGAAGTCAGGGAGCCTGATTCCTCCAGCTCCGTTTTTCTTTCTCAAGATTGCTTTGGTTATTCGGGGTCTTTGTGTTTCCATACAAATTGTGAAACTTTTTGTTCTAGTTCTGTGAAAAATGCCAGTGGTAGTTCGATAGGGATTGCATTGAATCTGTAGATTGCTTTGGGTAGTATTCAAAATTGGGCAAACTGGAAGCAGATGAGCCTCAATTCCTTGGGAAGGGAGACCTCTAACTAAGAATTCCTTCTTAAGTTGGTATAGGAAAGTTAAAGAACTAAAAAGATGTTCCTTAATTCCTGTTTGTTGAGAGTGATTGCAAATATATACAGGTTTATGGATCATTTTTATTCACTTCTTTAGGAAGATTATGTAAGAAAGAGAATTGCAATATGAATATTTTTGCATTATTAATTATTTTTCACATCAGAATATGTAAAGATTCTTAATTTCGAATTGCCAGCATACAACTGGGCAATTTTTTCCCCTCACTGCATTGGAGAGAGGGAGGTGGCAGAATGCAGAGCCCTGGAGCCATCAGATGTTATATCTAAATTTCTATAACACACTTCATAGGTATGATTTTTTAAATTTAATATTGAAAATAAACTTTTTTTTTCAAAAAAAAAGGAGGAGAGCACATCAGTTGAGACGCATCCCTCCTGGTCTCATTGTGTGGAGCTTCAACCAGGAGCACATATCTGATCCATTCTGGAATCTCATTATCAATGTTCCTACAATTGACACAATTTGTGTCACACAATCAAACGCTGTAAACCAGAGAGAGGCTCGAGCTTGTCGTGGAAGGACTTGTGCTCAGCCTCTCCACTAACCCAGCTAGAAATTCAACCTGAAAAGCACCCGTACCAAGTCATCGTTTTCCTTGTGAATCAGTAGGCGTGTGTATCTGGAGTTGGCAAGTAGGGGTCTGAAACCTACACAGGCACCTGGCCTCACTCCTCTGGGTCCCAGTGGCTCAGGCTCCCCAGGGCCCCTTGGAAGCCTCACGGGAGCAGGCCATTCCGTGCCGAGCTGACCTTCTCCTGCTGCTGGGTCCCTGTCCTGCATGGCGACTGATGTCACCTGGGAGCAGAGCGACCCTGGCTCAGGTCATCACCTTCCAGATGCTTCCAGACCTTCCCTGAGCACCTTGCCCCCTGGAGCTTCCTGCCCCCACTCTGCACCCCCCAGTTGGCATCCCACCCAGAGGTGCACACCTTGGGCACTCAGTTCCCCTCCAGGGCCTAAACACGACAGCACACACCTTCCTCTGTTTTGGTTGTGGAATGCCACACAACTGCCGTGGATGGAATTAGCAGGGAGTTTTTATGAAAAATGATTTTAAGAGTTAGACACAGGCTCCTTCACAAGGATGGTAAACCTGGGCAGATGCTCCTTCACAAGGATGGTAAACCTGGGCAGATGCTGACCAGGGCGGGGGTAAGCAGACCTACGAGATCTGCATGATGCACCTGCTGAGTGAGGGGCTCCCTGTGCTGATGTGTCTCTCCTGCTTCCATCATGAAGGCACCAAAGCTCCTTGCATGGGAATCCCTTCCATGGCCTTTGCCAAGTGTAAAACTGTTCATTTGTGTAACTGGAGCAATGTCTTTTCACTGTAACCTTCGGACTCACTCCACTAAGCCTGTAGCTGTCAGATCCCCATGCCAAGCTTTCTGGGACACAGGCAGCCATAGCATCGCCTCAGTCAGGACCCCAAATATCTTATCTGCTACACAAAACCCCAGAGGTGAAATGTTTTGGGAGGAGAAGAGAATGAATGAAATAATAAATACATTTTTTCTGATTCTATACAAATGAAAGCAGATCATTTCATTTTTTTTTAAATACAAAAAATAGGTTCCCCTCCTTCTATATGCAAAAAAAACCCCAGCTGAGTCACAATGCACATAATATTTTAAGAGACTTTCATATAATATTGCTCATCTATTCATTATAAACTAAAATATTTCTGTGGCTATTTAAAAATCTTCCATGAGGCAATGTTTCAGAAGACTCAAGATCATTGCTTTCAGTCTAAAACAGATATTCAGATGTTACAAAGAGGGAACTCAGAGGAGATTAAAGCGTCTGCTAATGTACAAAAATAATGAATTTAAAGTCAAGTGTTCTGTCACTTAAAACACAGGACTGAATGAACAACACAAACATCTACAACATATATACAACTTATCTAAACACTTCAAAATAGAATCAGGAAAAAGGGTCATATTTCTTTCATCAAGTCATGGTTATTCCAAAGCATGTTCTCAAACAGAATCCTTATTGCTCTGTTCAAACCACCACACGATACTCAGGAGCTCTACGGAATCCCTCAGCCTGTGTAAATTGCAGAGGATGGCTCTGTCTGTTTCCTTAGCTTCCTTCCAAAATCTCACAGCTACTTATTCGAGCAGAACCATATAGACCTTTACTTCCTCAAATATGTGTCCCTGCATCCCTTAAGTACCAAAGAACCACTTCATATAAAATCACTTTACATATAATTTCCTTTTTCAACAAAACTATCACTAGTAATACACATACACACAGACACAGACTGTAACATTTCCTAGGTTTCTACCATAGTCGATTACATTTTAACCATCTAATCTGGCTGTATAGTGGATTCTTGAAAGGATATTTAGGAACTAAAATAGCTGTTTCTGGAGGCTGCTTACTATCCTTTCTGGAACAATTAGACATACACCCATGAATAAAATAATCCCAGAAGACAGTCTTTGATAAGCATGTACTGAGGGCTGCCATTTACTGACCATCTATCCTGAGCTCACAAGTTCGTGGGGTGACAGTCTTAAATATCTGAAATATTTAAGACAGACTAGGAGCAGTGCTGAAGGGAGGAGCAATTCATGATTTTTTTTGATGAGTTTTGAAAGGTCAGGAAAAGACAAAAACAGTGTGGGGATGGGTAGTTCAGAATGCTCCAGAGAAGAGAAATCAAGCTCAACCAGCTTGTGGGTGTTTATTCAAAGAAAATGAAAATACTAACTGGAAAAGAATCTGTACCCCCATGTGTACTGTAGCATTATTTACAATAGTCAAGACAGGGAAACAATCTAAGTGTCCATTGATGTATGAATATATAAAGAAGTTGTGGTATACACACACACACACACACACACACACAATGGAATCTTTTTCAGCCATAAAAAGAATGAAACCTTGCCATTTGTGACAACATGGATGAATCTTGAAAGCGTTATACTAAGTGAAATGAGTCAGACACAGAAAGACAAATACTGTATGATCTCACTTATATGTGGAATCTAAAACAAAACAAAAAAGCTCACAGATTCAGAGAGCAGACTGGTGATTGCCAAAGTGGGAGGATGAAATAGGTGAAGAGGGTCAAAAGGTGAAAACTTCCAGTTATAATAAATAAGTCCTAAAGATGAAAAAAAAAAAAAACATTTTAATGAGTTTTGAAAGGTCAGCAAAAGAGAAAAACAGTGTGGGCATGGGTAGTTCTGAATGCTCCAGAGAGGGGGCAGAAATCAAGCTGGATTTTGAAGTAAACGAGTTAGTGGCTCCATCATCAAGGCGCCCTTGTGCAGAGGACACACATAATTATAAGACAAGCCAGGAAGGGAAAAGTGCTCTGAGTGAGGGTGACCTGGGCTAGAGGAGATGGGGGCCGAGAAGGGCATGCATCTGGGGAGAGCCGTCGGGAGCCTTCTGAAGTGGGTTAGGCTGAGCCTGAAGGACAGCTGACTGTTTTGACAGAGCAGATGAGGACTGAAGGAGAAGACCAGGCAAAGCATGGGGACTGAACAAACAGAGAACATCTATTTGTCATCCACAAGCTGTCTACCTCCACATCAAGCATGAAAGTGAGGCACAAGGGAGGGGCAGGCACTACTAAGGAAGACCTGGAGACAGGAAGACCATGCCCTCTGCTCCTGACACCTCCTCTGGTAGCTTCCACACCTCCCCTCTACTGACTTGTTACCTCTACCTGCAAACACCCTCAGATCCCTCCATCCAAAGATGAAGTCAGTGCTCTCCCCTGGTGAGGCATCATGGTGCCTCTCAGCATTTTCAGGCACACTGAGAAACTCCTAAGGAACGGAGGGAATTGGGCAACTAGGGATTGGGCCTGCGTCAGTAGAGGAATCAGAAAAAGGTGCCCTGGAACTTGGCAGTAGCAGAAACAAAGATGGGAAGATGGTCCAACTGGACAGTGTAAACTACAGAACAACAGAGGACCCTGAACCCATGCATGTCTGCAAGCCACTTGGTCAGCCTCCTGTGGAGCCTGAGTGTCAGGGAAAAGGCAACAAAATGGCAAAAAGTGGTTACTTACATCCAGGAGAGCCAGGCAGAAATGAGTTAAGAAGAAGGTACAAATGCAATTTTTAAAGAAAATTGATGACACATAATGTAGAGAAGACATTATAATTCATTTAGCTACTAGCTTATGGAGACTTCCTCTTGACCATCTACTGCTGTAAGAGCGGTACAAACAGAGCACAATGAAGACCCTCGTCAGGGGCACACAGACAATTAGAAACAAATGAAGAACTGCAAGACATGCCAGGTGCTTCAAAGAAAAATGAAGTGGATTGAAGGAATAGAGAGTAATGGTTCAGAAGAATGCTATTTTTGATGGAATGGAGAGAAAAACTCTCTGAAAAGGAGACAATGAAGGACAGACCAGAGTGATGTGATGACGGGCTCTCAGGTGGTGCTAGAGGGGAATGCCCCAGGCAGGGAGATGAGGACAAGTCAGCGGCCCAGGTAGGCACAGAGTTAGATGCACCAGACCAATTAAGAAGACAAGAGTCAGTGAGCCTGGAGAGAGGGCAGGAGGGTGGCAGATGCAATAGGTTAGGCCAATTGTGTGAGCTTGGGAAGCCGACATGGGCGTTTACTCTGAGACGGCCATCCCCAAGGAACAGAGTAAAGGTCTGGTAGGTTGCTGGAGGGCAGGGAGGACTAAGAGGAGAGGCTCATGGATCTGGATTTGAAGGTGAGGGTGAGTGTGAGGGGTAGAATTTCTACACGAGGAAGGAAAGCAGATTAGAAGAAACTGAAGAAAAAGCAAATGTAAGGGGAATTCCCAGAGACGTAAAATTCAGTGAAAGCTGTGCCCTTAGTGCCCTCAGTGCTGCCAAGAGCTGTCAACATCTTGGAGCTTGTACATTTTTGTCCACGGATTTTCTCCCACAACTGTGGAAGTGGGGATGGCAGGCTCCCTCGTGGGCTGTCCTAGTATTTAGGAGCTATCTCCTTCCTGGAGGAAACCAAGGCAGTAAGGGGGACAAAGCCTGAGCTCAAAACTCCAGTCTTCTTCCCAGGGCACATCCACCTGAGCCTGCGTCCCCTGGCCTGCTCTCGCAGCGCTTCCTGGATCTGGGGGAAGTCCTGCCCCTATAATGACCCACACTCAGCCAGAGTAGGGGTTCAGAGCAAGCCACTCCAAAATGTGTCCCTCTGTACCAGGGTTGTTTTGAGCTGAACGCAACTAAGAAAGAGCAGACACAGGAAGAGCTCTCTTCCCTTCCTCTACTCACCCAAAACAGAACACACAGTCCCCTTTTGAAGGTGTCCGCCTCCCCCCACGTTCAGAACCAGAAAGAGAATCAAGCTTATTGTAGGAGATGAGATGGCACCAAGAAAGTGTCTATACAAACAACCTAGCTAGCCCTTATCTACCATTAGTTTCCTGCATATTTGCCCACAACTTGCCATTCCTAGAAACCCTTTCCCTTATCTTACCCTAAAGACCTAATGGCATGTGTATGCTTATAGTATTGACTATATTCAACAGCACAGCCTGACTTTTGCAGATGAAGGTGAAATTTCTTGATTAACATTTTTTTAAAACTCCTTGATTATGTAAGCTGTTAGACAAACTGGAATGAATGCTGCCTTTCTGAAAATAAAATCTAATTAAATGCAAAAACAATTTCTCTACAAATTTATTGTTCTTTTGTTAAGATGCTATATAAGCCCAAATTCCAGCCACCTTTTTGAGTTACTCATCACTGAGATTCAAAGCATGCATTAATACACCTCTGCTTGTTTTTCTGTTGCTAATCTCTTTTGCCAGGCTAATTTGCAGATCCCTAGACACTGACTCTAAGGTGGTTAGAGGAAAAAGGAAAAAGAATTGTTTCTCCCTTACACTAGGTACTGCAATCTCACTCCAGCAACCCCCAGTTCTCAAACACTTAAGATTCCTACTCAAGCATTATTTGGTCATATAATTTTCCTTTCCAGAGCCTGAGATATTGTGGAAAAGTCCATGCTGAGGAAAATTCACCTACCAAGAAAATACGGCGGTGTTGTCATAAAAACAACATTTTATAATGTGTTCCTGTAACAAAGGAATTATTCTATCCCTTTATTTATTATCCCCAAAGAATAATTTGATTAACTTCAAAAATAGGAGGCAATACTACAACATCTCAAAGTTTTATTCAACAGAACAACTGTTTAATAGTGAAGCATTTTATATTTATCAAAGATGAAGACCTTCAGAACAAAAAGATCCTTTGCTTCAGCAATTTAAAAGAAAATTACTGAGTCATTCAAAATCCTTTGAGAATCAGAGTTCTCAAAGAGGAACCATATTCAGTATGCCCAATTAGAACATGTAGGTTAAAAGCAAATAATGATCATTCCACTGAAAAACTAACATCCTCCAGGCAAGTATAACTTAGCAAAATTGCTCTAAATCATGCTGACTGGTATTTCACCAGTACCGGCTCCTACTACATCAAAATCCTAAAAGGACTTTGCAGGGCTAAAAGGAAAAAAACAAAAAGAGTAGGAGAACCATTTTCCTTTGTTCTGCATAGTGAACACTGGTATTTTCCAAACAACTCTTCATGCAACAAGAATCAGAATATTTGAAATGATTCAACTATTTCTCCGTAACAGCATGAGAAGTATAATTAGTCTTAGTCTCTTGCTCAATGCACTCATTTTGCAGGCTGGGGAAACTGAGGCCTCAGCAACACCTTCTGGGTAGACCCCTGTTCCGCCTCTAGCCCTGGATCCTTCCACGCTGCCATCAGAGAGGGCTGGCACTCCAGAGGAAGTCTGTCTCAGGCGATCAAAGTGAGCATGAAGGATCTGTCAGCAAAGCCTGGCAAATCTGCTTACAACTTGATATCCCGCGAAGGAGCTTGAAAATCCCAGTGGAGAGCCAGAGGGCTTGAGACAAGCCAAATATATATCTGATAAATCAGATCCACGTGTGAAAACTGTCACCTGTTCCTTATACGTGGTTTTCTCTAGAGCCATTTTTTATTTTCTTGTTCATCGCCTCACCATTTCATCCTAGAGGTATCTGTTCCCTTGTTTTATGTCAGTCAGGTGCTCCCTAGGTGCCCTTCCCCCAATGCTGCTAATGGGGGTTTGGTCTTGAGCAAGTCTACCTGCAGGGTGAGGGCCTCAGCCTGTCCCCCCTTCCCCAGCCTGCTGCAGTCACCCCTAGGCAACACAGGTCACAGGTGGACCGTCCCCCCCACCCCCAGGAGGCTCAGTTCCTGAGGGACTGACTATCTCTTCTCTTGGCCTTAGTAGTTTTCCCCTCCCAACTCCCAGCCCTAGAGAATCTTCCCAAATCTACCTGGACCCTTGGAAGTGCATTTTTCTATTACCCAGCTATGATAATCTGCTTTTAAATGACTGCAGCACATCTCATCTCAATGAATTTCAAAGGAGGGTAAGGTCACAAAATTAATTTGCAGAAGGAAAGGATCTAGTAGCTTTCTTAGCACCACAGCCCTCAACTCTATCTACACATAAATCAGTTCCGTGAGGAGGCGCTGTCAGTTTTTAGGACATTTGATGAGGAAGCTGCAGCCACAAAAAAATAATAAATAAAGATATGGATTCCAACTTGAAAAGCAGAAGCTGTGCTATGGGTAACTGCTCCCCCAACCCATGGGAGTCATATTGTTACCTAATTAAGTCCTATGGACCCTGCTAGGTCCCCAGCCCAGCCAAGGCTCTCGGCCTCAGCAGGGGAGGATTCTTTTTCCATTGGGGTTTGAGCAGCCAAATAACGAAACTGAAGCTGAGATGGATACAACACAAGCTTTATGCAGTGGCCAAAGAATGGAGAAGGGGAACTAAGTTCACAGATCAGGATTTAATTTTAAAAAGTAAAGACAAAGGCAGGAGGAGTGAGGCTAATGATGCAGAAGCATATTCGTTAGTTTACCAGGGAAGGGACAGGGCTTTTTTGAGGAAATTGGGGGCCACTCCCTTTTTATCCTTTTTTTGGTCCTATTGCCTTGGCCTTGGCCACCAGTAGGTGTGTCATTTAATATGCTAATGGAGTAACATCAGTATATAATGAGACCCAGGGTCTGTTGGAGGTCAGATTCGTGGCCATCTTGGTCCCACCTGGTTCCATTGGTTTGGGGGTTTTTTTTTTTGGTTTTTTTCTTTTTTCGGTTTGTAGCCTCCCTTCTTATTTCTGGACCCTTTTTTTTTTTTTTTTTTTTGGACCCTTTAACTTAAAGATTTATGTTAACTCTTGCTAAAGGTGGGGGTTGGCGGGTTTTGAGCAAAGACCTGAGCAGCTCCGGCAACAATGTGAACATACTTTTCTATAATCAGTGCATTTAATTAAAAACCTATCAGCAAATAGGGGTTTGCGCTTCACCTAATTTTACTACCATCTGTATCCTGCTTTTGTATGATGATGTAAGGGAAGAAGTGAACTGTAAGAGGATTCCTCTGTCTTCAGAAATAAATGAAAATAGTTCCTTTAAGAGCAGGATGAGTATTAGCCCTCTGTATTCAGCTATCGTTGATAAAAATCAGAGGGTGTATTGACTTGTGAAAACATTTAAATATATTCAGAACTATGCAAAAATCTTATTTAAAAATCCCCTTTATTTGTGGTTTCCAACTAAAGAAATGTTGGCAATTAGAGCCCATTCACAACTGCTGAGGGAGATAATGGCAAGTAATCATAAATGGAAATAATTCTTACACATGGTGTTACTGCTCCCAAGGCTGGTACCTTCCCAGAGACAAAGAAAATGACCCATACAAAAAAAAAGAAAGTCACCAGAATTTTCACTGGGTGATACCATAGAAATAGATGTCCCCACAATCCCATAAAAATATAAATGTATATCTAATGTAAACATATTAAAATATAAGTGTATTAATGAAAATATAGATAGAAGCCATAAGACTTTTTTGGCAACAGTCAACAGAAAGGTGAACATTAGCCTAGATGAAAGTTCTTAATCATCTCCAATCGATGGGTTGAAAACCCAAGGCATGCAGCTTCACAATTTCCTAGGCCATTGAGTCAGACCCTAAATGAAGGGCAAATCTAATCATTTTACAGTGACAATTGAAATATTTTCTTACACTTATTTATTCTAGGTCCAGGATACAGAAACTTGGAAATGAATGGCATGAAGCATGAAAGGGAGGGAGAGCCAGCCCAAAGAATAAACTTCTTGTGGCTGCTTTCCTCAACTTTAAAATAGGATCACATGAGAACTAAATAAAACCACGTATGTAAACACTGAATAAGTGTTAGTCATCAGTCTTTTTTTTTTTTATAAGAAATATGTAGAAGTTGAAAAGGAATAAACTGTGGTATCTGAATATTTAGGTAGGTTCCTTTTTTCAAGGATTATGGAAAATTTGGGAAGAAGCTGGGAAAAGTACTCAATCAGATCATGACTATAATATTTATTAGAGCTAATAAACTGCTTGAACGTTCAAACAGTAGACCCCAGATGCAGAGAACACCTTGTTATTATACCATTATGAGGTATGAGAGAGCCATTTCATGTGATCTGCAGAAGATGCACTATGAACATATGGGGTTTGAAAACGCCAACATTTCTAAATTTATGGCTAATCAAAACACTCTTAAAATGGGTTTAATTTAACTTTGTAAATTATTTTTAAATAAGTGTATTCCTCTTTCTGGTTATAAAAATAATCCCTATTTATTGTAGAACATTTGAAAAAAATAAAGAAGACAAAACCCCGTCTATCTTGAGATAACCACTGTTAACATTTGGGTGAACTGTCTTATATTTCTATGGTGTACATGTGGATTAATTTAATATAATCAGGATCATGCTTATATTGAATTTTGTGTTATGTGTTTCATTTCACGTAAAACTGCATTTTGAACATCTTTCTGTAACCAAGCAGGACTCTATGGGGCCTTTCTGGGACAGACACCTCCCCCATTTCCTCTGCTGTAGCTCCTCTCTGAAGTACCCAGATAATAGTATCTGATGTATACTTCCTTAGTTGTTTTACAGATGCTAAAACCACCACCAAATGGAAGAAATTAACTACTTGATGATCATGAGCCCACAGACCTTCTGGTGCCTAAGGATTCATAATGCTAACCCCTGTGACCTCAAAATCTATCAATCAGAGAATTGTGCAGGAGCTGATCACGTACCCTGGGATGGCCCTCCTTCACTTTGCTTTTAAAAACTCTTTGCTGAAATCCTTCAGGGAGTTCAGAGTATTCTGAGCACAAGCCACCCATCTCCTTGCTTGGCCCTGCAATAAACCTTTCTCTGATCCAAACTCCGACGTTTCAGTTTGTTCAGCAAAATTTCTACATTCAAAATTCTTTGAAGATCACTTTATTACATTCATAGACTATTATTTGGAAGCATCATAATTTATTTAACCTGCCCTCCTTGTTAAGTGTTATAAATAATATGGTGATGAATACCTTCATAGACACAGAGATAAGTTTCCACTCTGTTGGCTGTTTTATAAGATACACAACAGTCTGAGGTGAATGTATGTTTTCCAGTTACATTCATGTGGATAAACCCACCAAGCGTGGGTGCCTGTGTACCTGTTGGGCCCCTGCTGTGAAGCCTGGCCTCACCACTCAGGCACCTGCATTTTTAGTTGGTTTATTAGACAGACCCAAGTAAAGCTCAATATTGTTTTCATTTGCAATTTTTGGATTATCAATTATACGTAAGTTGCATCACCAGTATTTCTTCTTCTGCAAGTAGACAAAATGTGCCCTTTGCCAAGATTTCTTTTCAGACTTGGGGTTATTCTTATCATGGCACTCTTTGTCTTTTACAGTTATTCAACCTCTGACTGACATATCCTGGCAAGTCAGTTTTCTATTTGTGGTGTCTTCCTTTCATCTTTTTGACATGCATGTTTCAGCAGACATCAAATACAGCAGCCTGTTGAGGCAGCATGGCATAGGGGACAGCCCAAGCTAAGCGTCTACTCTGCCATCACTAAGTGACTCACCCACTTGAGTTGCAGCTTCCTCATCTGTAAAATGAGGGAGCTAGCTGTCCACCTCTCTTATCACTTCCAGCTCCAAAAGTATAAATTGTGTCATGGCTTTAGTACAAGAAGCAAGACTCAGTTCATTCTTCCTAAAAAACAAATATTGTCTATAAGAATTAAATGACTCATAAAAGCCAATCCTTCAGAAAACCTCAGAGCCATGATTATGTCTGCTTCAAACTTAAGATTTTTCTTTAAGTACCTTAAGCATGGTTAACATTTGTTAATTTTACTCTGAATAACCTAGAGCACAGGATTTTCAGAAAGAATCATCTGGGCTTTGAGATACTTGTGATCTGGGTCCCAGCACCAGATGTGCTATGACAAACACTGATAATGATACTGTTACCCAGGAGCACTGGTCTCAAAGCAGGAAGCAACACCCTCCCTTTTGTATTTAGATAGAAGGGAAATACAACCCACTATTTGGGGGACTTATAGCCTTTGGTGTATTCTTAAGCTTTTTCACTGTGGTCTTTGGGAAGCAATTATTTCTCTCTTCATCTGAATTCACATCAGAAGTGCTGAGTTTGCTGTGGGCAAGAGCAGCCCTATGACCAGCTGAACTTCATTTGTGGTCGACCTTCTGTCCTCTGTGGATAGGCATATCTTCCTCCCCTTTGTAGTGTTAGTATCCAATGGTGAGTGGCCTCTCTTTCCTCACTACTTTTCAGACGATTTTAGAGAAAACTGGTAGTCATTGGTTTGTAATTCTCCAACTTGAATCCCAGTTGTGGAATGGAATCCAAAGTGATTTTGACAATGAAATGTAGCCTTTTAATAACTGCCCTAGTTTAGTAATTGAGACCTGTCTGGGAAAAACTGGGGATGGATGTTAGGTAACAAGCTAGCCACCCATAGATCCAACTGTGAGTAAAATCCCAGATGAAGACCGTGAGCTATCGGCCAGAAAAGGGAATATTAATGACAACATGATATGTCCCAGACACCGTTAGTTACTTATATAGGTGATCTCATTAAATTTTCACAGCAAACGTATGAAGAACAGAGGGTATCATCTCTAGTTCATAGATATTTGAGTTTCAAGGAGCTTTTTAACTTACTTACAACACAGCAATAATAAATGCTCAAACCACTGTGTGTCTGTCTCATTCCAAAGCCCATATTCTTTACATTTCAGGTTGTTGCCTCTGTAGGTACGCACACATCTGTGAACTAATGCTAAGACTTCCTTCCTCTCCCAATATTGATTGGCATATGAGTGGAAATTGGCTGTTTTGCTCTCAAACGTCCCCAGGAGTGTTATGTTGCCAACTGAAATGGAACACTCAAAACTAGAATTCAACAACACAGAAAGTCATAGGATACCCATTTGGACAACAGGTCATCAGTGAGAATAACTACACTAAAATAAACTGATGAAACTGTTCCTACAAGCAATTCCATTTCTGCCCCGAAATACATTTTTACTTTCCCATTTAGCCAAATTAACATCTGCTGTACTTTGCTCATAAGACTTGGGGGGTGGGGACTTCCCTGGTGGCACAGTGGTTAAGAATCTGCCTGCCAACGCAGGGGATTTAATCCCTGGTCTGGGAAGATCCCACATGCCATGGAGCAACTAAGCCTGTGCGCCACAACTACTGAGACTGTGTGCCACAACTACTGAAGCCCACACACCTAGAGCCCATGCTCCGCAACAAGAGAAGCCACCGCAATGAGAAGTCTGTGCACCACAATGAAGAGTAGCTAAGGCTTGCTGCAATTAGAGAAAGCCCGCGCACAGCAACAACAAAGACCCAACGCAGCCAAAAATAAATAAAAATTTATAAAAAAAGACTTTGGGGGTGGGATTTATCATACTTTAAAAAGCCTGAGATTCGGGGAAAGGTGAGTCTGGGAGGACCACTGCTAGATGGAGTGATCCGAGGGGTCCACTGTTACATGTTTCAAACGATACACTATTCTTTAGTTTGTTTAAGGCATTGCTATATTTAAAATAGATAACCAACAAGGACCTACTGTATAGCACAGGGAACTCTGCTCAATACTCTGTGATAACCTAAATGGGAAAAGAATTTGAAAAAGAATAGATACATGTATATGTGTAACTGAATCACTTTGCTGTGCATCTGAAACTAACACAACATTGTTAATCAATTATGCTCTAATATAAAATAAAAATTAAAGAAAAAGAAAATTTAACAACCAAAAATAAATAAATAAAATAAAAACAATTTCAGTATCATGATGATGGTGAAATGAAAAGCTGATCATCTTCAAACTTAATTGTTAACAAAGCTGATTCAAGTGTCACATCTTCCATCGTGGTCACCTGGTAGTTTGAATAGAGAAAGAGTGGAAAGAGGAAGCTGGAAATGAGGGAGGAATAAATTCCCTTTGTCAAGAGAATGGTTCATCAGCAAAGGCACCATGGGCTTCTACATATAACCCAGGTACTCCCTGAAGGAAAGTGCCACAGCCATGGGCATCAGCTTGCATTCAGGAGACCGACAGGGAGGGCAGCAAGTGTCTTTTGCAAGCCTTGTGGGGAAAGATGAGGGAATCCCTTTAAAATGCACACTTCAAGGAGCAGCAACTGACAGGAAACTTGACGCTCAGGAGGGAAAATGTACATGTGAATAGGTGAGTGGAGCTAGGACCCTCCCAACATCTAGCTGATTACAAGACATGTGATTATGTCCATAGCAACTGAAAATTTGTAATAAACAGTTTTGTTATATTGTAGTGAAAGCCACCTGATCTCAGATGGTGAGGGAGTTCTGAAATCCCTAGTCAATTTCCTCATCTCTCTCTTCTGAACTATAAAGAGTATAAATATATGAGTTAATAGTTGCCAAATTTAGAATGGAAATCAACTGGCAACTGCCCAAAATGCTTTGACAGTGAAACCTATTCTCAACATCTGGCAAAATTCCAAGCAGCAGTCAAATTCTGTGGAATATTTGGAAGAAAGCATCCAGTACTGAGACCACCTGAGTTCTAGGTCTAGTTCTGCCTTTTCTAGCCATAAAAGTCACCACTCTTGTGAGCATCAGTTGCATAGTGAAACAAAGCCTGTGACACCCACCATGCACATCTGTTACGATGTCAAGATGAAATGCCGGCACGACCACACTACGTGAATGGTAAGGAACTCTAAAAGCATTTAGAGGAATATTACCACACTGACAATTAGTGCAGGTAAAAAACAGGTAGGCTGAGTAGTCTAAGATTATCACAATTAAGGAAACTTGTGGTTCCTGATTATCAGCTGAATCCTCAAGCAGTGAGATGCTCAGAAGAAAACTATCACACACGCACACATACACATGCATGCATGTGCACACGCAAACAAACACATAACTGTTTGCATCATCCTGATACATTTTAAGTAAGACACAGGGTAAAACGATACCTAAGATCCAAACCAAATTAAGGTTTCTTTTTCATCCTGAGCACCTGTATGCAAGAGCCCTCTAGACATCCACACAGGGCATCCTAATCACAGTCAGTCAGGGTTGTTTATTGAGCACTCATTCTGGGCCAGGCACACTGCAAGGCACTTGGGCAATGCAAAAGGAAAGAGCACACATGTGCTCACACAGTGGTCATGGCAATAAAAAGGAAAGGTTCACACGCCCAAGGTGTGGCAAGGGAAATGCCCACAGGATGAAGAGAAGATGAGGGTGGGGATGGAAGAGGGCCACTCCATGAAGACAGGACAAATACCAAAGGAAAAGGTGCTGTTCATCCATCAGACAGGAGAGGATCACAGAGGGGTGAGCCTGGACCTGCACAGAGCAGCCTGAAATGTACCCCCCAGATTCTCCTGCCAAAGTATTGGCTGGGAAAGTATTTAGCTATTTACTTTGGTGCTAAGCTCTTAATATAGTTGTCACACCTAACATGTAATCACTGACTGCCACAAGCTACATGAAAAACATTTCATCATATAATAGATGTTGAGTTTTCAAGTAAATTCAGACAAGTTAGTCAAACTGATTAATATATACCCCCAAATTATGTCTCCTTTATAACAACATTGATGTTTTAAAGCAATAACCTATGTAGTCATTCATCTCCATTGTTTCTTAACTTTAATCAGAAGTCATCTTTACTATTTATCAAAACATAACCTGGGCTTCCCTGGTGGCGCAGTGGTTGAGAATCTGCCTGCCAATGCAGGGGGCACGGGTTCGAGCCCTGGTCTGGGAAGATCCCACATGCCGCGGAGCAACTGGGCCCGTGAGCCACAACTACTGAGCCTGCTCGTCTGGAGCCTGTGCTCCGCAACAAAAGAGGCCACGATAGTGAGAGGCCCGCGCACCGCGATGAAGAGTGGCCCCTGCTCGCTGCAACTAGAGAAAGCCCTCGCACAGAAACGAAGACCCAACACAGCCAAAAATAAATATAAATAAATTAAAAAAAAAAAACATAACCCATTTTTATCAGCAGAGGATTTAGAACTTGTAAAGTACATAAAGGGATGTGTATTCATTAGAAATATATCTCCCAGGTGATTTACTTATGCCTTTTAATCTTTATCCACATTTCACAACAAAAATACACATTTCTATTACCATAGAAAAGCATTAATAATATAATTTTTAAAGATCATCAGCTTTGGGCTTCCCTGGTGGCGCAGTGGTTGAGAATCTGCCTGCCAATGCAGGGGACACGGGTTCGAGCCCTGGTCTGGGAAGATCCCACATGCCGCGGAGCAACTAGGCCCGTGAGCCACAACTACTGAGCCTGCGCGTCTGGAGCCTGTGCTCCGCAACAAGACAGGCCGTGACAGTGAGAGGCCTGCGCACCGCGATGAAGAGTGGCCCCCGCTTGCCGCAACTAGAGAAAGCCCTTGCACAGAAAGAAGACCCAACACAGCCATAAATAAATAAATAAATAAATAAATAAATAAATAATTTAAAAAAAAAAAAAAAGATCATCAGCTTTCACAGATAGATAGCTCTGAAAAAGAGCTAATCATATATAAATGGTTAACTTTCTGTTTGGTTGGACATATAAGAATTTTTTATCCAAGTGGGGATGTTTGGCCACAGTCACATCCATCAGTAGATGTGTCCAACCAGAGGGTCTTCCTCACCAGGCTTGGCTCCTCTTTCACAGCCAGAGCATTTCCCCAGATGTTACACCTGCATCAGGAAATAAATGGCCCTATTTTTAACTTCTGATGCTTGGAGTAAACCTGACAACAATTAGGCTTAATTACTATGTGCAGCACCGTTGCCATGGTATCTCTCTCCAGATGGGCTGGGAGGGCCCCAGCCTCAGGTCCCAGGCGCCCCATGGCCTGGTCCCCACACGTGCAGCATTGCCTCTGCAATCACAAAAGAAGGGCATCTACTTTCAATTCACGACACAGATGAACATATTTCAGGGGCAGAGTCATTACAAACCCAATCCAAATCAGGTCAAGAAACAGGAATATATTTGATGACAGCAAAAGGATGAATGCAAGTACAGACACAACTCCAACAAACCCACGGGCATACAGTGGTGTTACCATTCTTCTTCATTTATTTGTTTTAAAGTTATTTTGAAATAATTTTAGAGTCACAGGAAGTTGGAAAAAATATAGGGAAGTTCCACATGCACTACACCCAGTTCTGCCAAATGCTACCATCTTGCATAATTCAAGTACAATATCAACAGCAGGAAATTGACCCTGGTAAAATACAGAGTTTAATCAGATTTCACCACTTTTACATGCAAGCCTTTGTGTGTGTGGAGTTCCAAGCAATCTTACCACACATGTAGATTTGTGTAACAACCACCACAATCCAGATACAGAACTCCCTCAAGAACTCTTTATAGCTACACCAACCTCACCCCGCTCCATTCATAACCCTGGCAACCACTGATGTTTTCTCCAATTTTGTAATCTTGTTTAGGAACATTACATGATTTTCTGCCTAGTTGTTCTACAAGTTGCTGAGAGTGGGGTTCTAAGGTTCCCAATGATAACTGTAGATTTGTCTATTTCTCCTTCCAGCTCTATTAGTTTGGATTCATGTGCTCCATGTTTTTAGTGCATGCACATTTGGGATTGCTTTATCTTCTTGGTAGACTGCACTTTTAATTGTTATGTAATATCCCAATTTTCTTTGTTCTTTCATCTACTTTATCTGATTAAATATAGTCGTCTGCTCTTTTATAATTATTGCTTGCATAGGGGAGTGGCCTAGATGAAGGAGTAGGAAGACCTTGAGCTCACTTCCTCCCATGGGCAAAACAAAATTACAATTATTTACAGAGTAACTACCAATGAGAATAACCTAAAGACTAGAAGAAAAGATTTTCCACAACTAAAGATATAATGAAGGAACCACAACAAGACAGCCAGGAGGGACAGAGACACGGTATAGTCAATATCCACACCCCTCAGAAGGCAACCCACAACCAGGAGGATAATCACAACAGCAGAGGTTCTCCCCAGTGAGCAAGGGGTCTGAGTCCCACATTGGGCTCTCCAGCTCAGGGGTCCTGCACCAGGAAGACAAGCCCTTAGAACAGCTGGTTTGAAGGTCAGTGGTGCTTGCATACGGGAGTCAGAGGGCTCCAGGAAATAGAGACTCCACTCTTAAAAGGGCGCACACAAAATCTCACACACTCCGATACATAGCACAGAGGGAGTAACGTGAAAGGAGCCTGGGTCAAACCCACTTGCTGATCTTCGCCTCCCAGAGAAGGAGGAGGTAGCTGGGACTACCCCTGGGGACACAGACACTGCAACAAGAGCTTGTTCTACCACGAGGACACTGGTGCTGGCAACTGGCATTTTGGAGTCCTCCCTCTAGACTACTACAACCAGGACCAACCCAACCTACCAGATGGTTGGTCCAAGTCCCAGGAACCCCATCCCCCAGGCCAAGCAGCCAGTTTCATGGGAATCCAGCTTCACCCACCAGTGGGCTGACACCAGGTCCAGCCTACCCCAGGCCTCCACAGCAAAGCAGCCCTGGGACCCAGCACCACCCAACAGCAGCCAGTAGCCTCTGCACAAGGCAGGGCCTGGCAGTCAACATACCTGGGGACCAGCCCTGCCTACCAGCACTCCCACGGTAGTCAGCCCACCACAACAACAGGGGCCACAGAGCCCACATAAGAACATGCCTAGATCATACAGGTCTGGTGAAGTCCTAGCCACATCAATCAGACAAGAAAAAGAAATAAAAGGAATCCAAATTGGAAAGAAAGAAGTAAAACTACCACTGTTTTCAGATGACATGATACAACATTATAAAATCCTAAAAACATCACCAAAAAAACTATTTTAACTAATAAATGAGTTCACTAAAGTTGCAGGACACAAAATTGATAATACAGAAATCAGTTTTGTTTCTATACAATAATAATGAACTATCAGAAAAAAAAATTAAGAAAAAAATCCTATTTACAATTGCATCAGAAAGAATAAAATACCTAGAAATAAATCTAACTAAGGAGGCAAAAACCTGTTCTCGGAAAACTGTAAGACACTGATGAAAAAAACTGAAAACAACACAAGCAAATGGAAAGATATATCATGTTCACAGATTAGAAAAATTAACATTGTTAAAATGACCATATTCCCCAAGGCAACTTACAGATTCAATGCAATCCCTACCAAAATACAAATGACATTTTTCAGAGAAACAGAAAAAAAAATTCTAAAATTTGTATGGAAACACAAACACCCAAATAGCCTTTTTTCTCTTACTGAGAAAGCAGAACAAAGCTGGAGGTATCATGCTCCCTGACCTCAGACTATACTACAAAGCTACAGTCAGCAAAACAGTATGGTACTGCCACAAAAAAGACACATAGATCGATGGAACAGAATAGACAGCCCAGAAATGAACTAACACTTATATGGGCAATTAATCTACAATAAAGGAGGCAAGAATATACAATGGGCAAAAGATAGTCTCTTCAACAAATGGTGCTGGGAAAACTGGACAGTTACACATAAAAGAATGAAATTAGAACATTTTCTCACACCATACAAAAATAAACTCAAAATAGATTACAGAACTAAATGTAACACCTGAAACCATAAAACTCCTAGGAGAAAATATAGACAGTATGCTCTTTGACATCAGTCTTAATAATATTTTTTTGGTTATATCTCCTTAGGCAAAGGAAACAGAATCAAAAAAAGGGGGGAACTACATCAAACTAAAAAGTTTTCAGACAACAAAGGGAACTATCAACAAAACAAAAAGGGAGGCTACTGAATGGGATAAGATATTTGCAAATGATATATCTGATAAGGGGTTAATATCCAAAATACACAAAGAACCCATACAACTCAATATCAAAAAAACAAACAACCCAATTAAAAAATGGACAGAGGACCTGAATAGACATTTTTTTCAAAGAGGACATACAGATGGCCAACAGACACATGGAAAGATGTTCAACATCACTAATCATTAGGGAAATGGAAATCAAAACCACAATGAGATATCACATCACACATGTCAGAATGGCTATTATCAAAAGACTACAAATAATAATTGTTGGAGAGGATGTGAAGAAAGGGGAACACTTGTACACTGCTGGAGAGAATATAAATTGGTGCAGCCACTATGGAAAACAGTATGGAGGTTCCTCAAAAATTTAAAAACAGAACTACCATACAATCCAGCAATTCTACTCCTGGGTATTTTTCCAAAGAAAACAAAAGACCTAATTCCAAAAGATATATACACCCTTATGTTCATTGTACAATATTTCACAATATCCAAGACATGGAAGTAACCTACATGACTGCCCATAGATATATGAATGGATATATATATATATATATATATATATATATATATATACACACACACACCACACACACAATGTAATAATACTTAGCCATAAAAAAAGAATGAAATCTTGCCATTTGCAACAACATGGATGGACCTAAGTGTATTATGCTAAGTGAAATGTCAGGCAGAGAAAAACAAATGTCTTATGACTTCACTTACATTTGGAATCTAGAAAACAAAACAAATGAACAAACGTAACAAAACAGAAACAGTGTCATAGACACAGAGAACAAACAAGTGGTTGTCAGAAGGGAGAGGGGTAGGGGGATGAGTGAAACAGACAAGTGAAAGTAAGAGATACAAACTCCAGTTCCAAAATAAATGAGTAATGGGGAATACAGTCAATAACATAATATTTTTTATGATGACAGATGGTAACTAGACTTATCCTGGAGATCATTTTGTAATATAAAGAAATACTGAATCGCTATGTTGTGCACCAAGAAGTTCATAGTGTTGTAGGTTATACTACATAAAACTTATAGAAAAAGCGATCAGATTTGTGGTTACCAGAGGTGGGGTGAGGGGAGTGGGGGAGTGGTCAAAAGGTACAAACTTCCAGTTATAAGATAGATAAATACTATAGATGTAATGTACAACATGATAAGTATAATTAACACTGCTGCATATTATAATCAATCAATATTTTTTATTGAAGTATAGTTGATTTACATTATGTTAATTTCTGCTGTATAGCAAAGTGATTCAGTTATACATATATATATATACATTCTTTTTTTATATTCTTTTCCATTATGGTTTATCATAGATATTGAATATAGTTCCCTGTGCTATACAGTGGGACCCTGTTGTTTATCCATTCTATATATGAAAGCTTACATCTGCTAACCCCAACCTGCCACTCCATCCCTCCCCCGAACCCCTCCCTCTTGGCAACCACCAGTCTGTTCTCTATGTCTGTCATTCTGTTTCTGTTTCACAGATAGGATCATTTGTGTCATATTTTAGATTCCACATATAAGTGATATAATTTGGTATTTGTCTTTCTCTTTTTGACTTATTTCACTTAATATGATAATCTCTAGTTGCATCCATGTTGCTGCAAATGGCATTATTCTGTTCTTTTTTTTGGCTAAGTAGTATTCCATTATATATATGTGTGTATATATATATATATATATACCACATCTTCTTCATCCATTCATCTGTCAATGGACATTTAGGTTGTTTCCATGTCTTGGCTATTGTGAACAGTGCTGCTATGAACTATTCACAATAGGAGTGCATGTATCTTTCTGAATTATAGTTTTATCTGGATACATGCCCAGGAGTGGGATTGATGGATCATATGGTAATTCTATTTTTAGTTTTCTGAGGAAACTCCATACTGTTTTCCACAGTGGCTGCACCAACTTACATTTCCACCAACAGTGTAGGAGGTTTTCCTTTTCTCCACACCCTCTCCAGCATTTTTTATTTGTAGACTTTTTAATGGTGGCCATTCTGACAGGTGAGGTGGTACCTCATTGTAGTTTTGATTTGCATTTCTCTAATAATTAGCAATGTTGAGCATCTTTTCATGCTCATGCTTTTCATACAGGTGCCTACTGGCCATCTGTATTTCTTCCTTGGGGAAATGTTTATTTAGGTCTTCTGCCCATTTTTCAATTGGGTTGTTTGCTTTTTTGTTGTTGAGTTGTATGAGCTGTTTGTATATTTTGGAAATTAAGCCTTGTCAGTCACATCATTTGCAAATATTTTCTCCCATTCCATAGGTTGTCTTTTCATTTTCTTTATGGTTTCTTTTGCTGTGCAAAAGCTTGTAAGTTTGATTAGGTCCCATTTGTTTGCTATATGTTATATATGGAAGTTGTTAAGAGAGGTAAATCTGAAGAGCTCTCACCAGAAGGAAAATAATATTTTTTTCTTTTTCTTTTCTTTTGTATCTATATGAGATGATGGATATTCAATAAACTTACTGTGGTAATCATTTCATGATGTATGTAAATCAAATCATTATGCTATACACCTTAAACTATACAGTGCTGTATGTCAAATATATCTCAATAAAACTGGAAGAAAAACAGACTTTAGAATAAGTAAATGGTAAACATAAGCCTATAAAAATAAATGTGTACCATTAAAAAAATTTAATAAAAATAAATAAAATTAATGCTTGCATGATATGTATATTTTTTACAGTTTTGTGATTTTTAAAAAATTTTTATTCGAGTACAGTTGATTTATAATATTGTGTTAGTGTCTGCTATACAGCAAAGTGTATCAGTTATACATATACATATATACTCTTTTTTAGATTCTTTTCCCATATAGGTCATTACAGAGTATTGAGAAGAGTTCCCTGTGCTATACAGTATGTTCTTATTAGGGTACGTTCTTATTAGTTATCTATTTTATGTATAGTAATGTGTATTTGTCAATCCCAGTCTCCCAATTTATCCCCCCCACAAAGCATGATATATTTTTTTCTGTCATTTTACTTTCAACCTACCTATGTTGCTATGTTTGAAGTGAACTTCTTGTAGAAAGCATATACCGTATTTGGATTATTTTTTTCATCCACTTTGACAATCCTTGTCTTTTGATTGGTATGTTTAGACCTTTCATATTTCAGATAAATATTGATAGGTTAGGGCTAAAGTCTGCCAATTTATTTCTTGTTTTCTATTTGTTCTGTTTTTTATTCCTGTCTCCCTTTTCTTGCCCTCTTATGTCTTATGTTTTAGAAGTCTACTTTGATTTATCTATCATGCTTTTGATTATTTTTCTCAGTATAGTAATTTAGTGTTTACTTTAGGGTTTTTTCATATATGTAAGTAACATATCAGAGTCTACTGGCATCAGTATTTTACCACTTTTGAGCAAAGTATAAACATCTTACATCTTTTTGGGTCCTTTCACTCTTCTACCTTTTTTTTTAGAAATATCTTAAGAATTTTCTCTCCATTCATTGAGCACCACATCAGATGACCTTATAGTTTTTGCTTCAATCTTCAAACACAGTTTTAAAACCTCATGAAGAGAAGAACAGCGTGTTATATTTACCACTAATTTACTCCATCCATTACTCTATCTTCCTGATGTATCAGGCTCCTTCTGTTTCCATTTCTTCATTGTTTAGAGAATTTCTTTTAAGTATTCTTTGTGGGTAGGTCTTCTGAGGACAGATTCTCTTATATTTCTTTGCTTTAGAACAGTGGTCCCCAACCTTTATGGCACCAGGGACAGGTTTCGTGGAAGACAATTTTTCCACGGACCAGGGGCGGGGAGGAAGGTTTCAGGATGATTCAAGCGCATTACATTTATTGTGCACTTTATTTCTATTATTATTACATTGTAATATATAATGAAATAATCATACGACTCACCACAATGCTGACAGGAGGCAGAGCTCAGGCAGTAATGAGAGTGATGAGAAGTGGCTGTAAATACAGAAGAAGCTTCCCTTGCTTGCCTGCCACTCACCTCCTGCTATGCGGTCTGGTTCCTAACAGGCCATGGACCGGTACTGGTCCATGGCCTGGGGTTTGGGGACCCCTGCTTTAGAATATCTTCATTTCCTCTTCATTAAGGATATTTTTGCTGGATATAGAATTTACAGTTGACATTTCCTTCAGCACTTGAAAAATGTTGTGACATGTCCTTATGTCTTCCATGGTTTCAAATGAGAAATTCATTGTCATTCATTGTCAAAATGCTGTTTTCCTGTAGGTAAAGTTTCATTTCTCTCTGGCTGCTTTCAAGATTTATTTTTTCCTTTGGAAGTTTGATTATGACATTTTTTGGCATGGATTTCTTTGGGTTTATCCTGTCATGATTCACGAAGTTTCATGAATCAAATCTGTAGGTGTATGCCTTTTGCCAAATTTGGGGAAATTTCCAGCTATTATATTTTTGAAATTTTCAGCCCCACACTCTTTCTCATTTCCTCTGGGACTCTGGTGATGCAAATATTAGATTTTTTGTGATTACCACAAATGGTTCTGGGTTTTTTTAGTCTATTTTTTCTCTATTATCGGATTGGGTAATATCTATTGATTTGTCTTTCAGTTCATTGATTCTGCTCTCTGTCATCTCCAATCTCCCACCTAGTGAGATATTTTTTATTTTGCTTATTGTACTATTGTACTTTTCAGTTCTACAATTTTCCTTTGAGTATTTTTGTATCTTCTATTTAATTGCTGAGATTTTCTATTTTTCATTTGTTTCAAGACTGATTATAAGTGCTCATTGAAGCATTTTTTTTTTATGACTGATGATTTAAAATCATTGTCGGAAAATCACAACATCTGATTCGTCTTAGCATCGGCATCTGCTGTCTCTTTCCATTCGAGTTGTGATTTTCCTGGTGCCTTTCAATTGTATGCTGTGCATTTTGGACATTATATTGTGAAACTCTGGGCTCCAGTCTATTTTAGTTTTTAGCAAGCAGTCACCCTGTTTAGGTGTGGCATGCCAAGTGGAATGAATGCTCAACTCCTCAGGGAGCCCCACGACCCTACCCAACAAAGTTTCCACTTGGCTGGATTAATTGACTCACGACACCTCACTGCAGATGTGGGGTGTAAATTCAGCTTCCTCCTAGATCTGCCAACATATTCCCAGTAAAAAGAGTGCACCCACTCCTTGCTGGGCACACTGACTCCAGAGAGAGAGGGAAACAGAGGGCTGGCTAAGTCACTTCACTGCTGGAAGGTAGGGGTGAAAACTCATTTCCTGGTAAGCCCCACTGACCCTGGGGGTCAGGGGCAGAAAGACTAGCCCCACATTGTACCATGTTCCACGTTGCCAGTGCAGGGATGGGTGGAGGCTCAGCTCTCTGCAGGCCCCTTCAAAACCCAGGGTGGCATGGGGCAAGTGAAATGCTGACTAGTCTTGCCTCACTCAATCTGTTGTTGAGTGGAGTTGAAGACCCAGCTAATGTCTGGGGGTGGGAAGCAGAGTGCCGGTCAATCCCAACTTACAGCTCCTGTTCAGTCCCGTCGCTACTCAGTGCTCAGGTCCCACTGAGGCCAGCTGCCCCTGGAAGCAGCAGCGTGCAGATCAGCCCCCTCACCCTGGTTGCTCCTGGGTCAGGGTGCAGGTTTAGCTCCCTGTTTGAGTTTGCTGTCACTGCCCCACTGGGGGAATCTGGGATTGAACTCTGCTGAGCCCATCCACAGATTCCTGGCAAGGAGCACTCAGTTTGCTCTACAGGCGAGGGATGGTGGGCCAGCTTGCTCATCAGCATCTGGGAGGAATCGGAGTTGTGCTTCTGCTGCCCTAGCCCCTGTGTAACCGTGAGTGAGAGAGGCAGTTTTCCCACTGGTGTTTGGCTGGATGAAGGTAAATGCTGTCAAAAAAGTTTTCTTTTCTGTTAGGCCACCCTTTTTCTGGTCCTCTGCTTGGGGAACAGACTTGGGTTGTATTTCTCTGTCTGTTGGTACTTCTGGGTTGCAGCCTTCTCCAGCACTGTTTCTGGGACATAGAGGAAACAGAATAACCCAGGGAACTCACCACTGTGTCGTTAGCCAGTCCTGAGGTCAAAGGCCATCTGCCTTCTTTCTCTGCCTTTCAAGTCTTTCCATGTTTGTTGTGTTATGTTTGGTGTTTTCGTTGTAAGAGAAAGGAGTTGGAGGAATGGGGCTGCTCCATCTTGGCCAAAATTGGTTTTCATTTATATATTTGTTCAATCTGGGTAGTGTACCACTCAGTGTGGGAAGAAATCTTACAGATCATGGAATTAAGTCCTCTAATTTTATAAACAGAAAACAGAAACATAACAGAAAATTGTAAAGGTAGTATAGGTTAGTCAAACTGCTACTGAGAGGCAGGATGTACATATAAAATTAGAGAACTAGGATCAGAGGACTAAAAGCATCTTTTAAGTAGCAGTACTTGTAGTAGTAAAGTGAATGTTTTCATTTTGATAGTTAACGCTATATTCCACCTAAAGTGACCTTCCATTTCCCACGCATAGCAAAAGGAAGAATAGGAAATAAGGTGTTGAAGGGGAAGGTGTCAGATCAAAGAGGACCCTTAACACTCATGGAAATACCCACCTGAAGGGGCTGGGGACTTCTGACAAGTCCTTTAGTCTTTCTGGGCCATAGTTTCCTAATCTTCAAAACCTTCTCTGACTGCTGCACAAGGTTTTTTTCTTTTTGAAAGTGCCGGTAAGCTACTTTATGTGAACAGCATTAGGATAAACTGCAAAGTTGTATACACTAAAAAACATAAAACATATTTTCAATGGATGAGAATAATAACAGGTATGTGTGGGTGTTAAAATGTTATAGCATCACAGGTACAGTAAACCCTGTGACAAGCAGGTTTACGAATACAAAACCTTTCCCTATTTCAGTTAATTCAAAGTTGAAACTCTCTGACCTTAAGACTGTTATTTTATCAAGTGCATGAGTGCCCACACGCACACACACACAGACACATTCACACAGTGTCGCTTTTCAGACTGAAGCCACTGTCTAACAGAAAGCATGCTTACGTAAGGACACAGTACTGAAAAATGGCCTCTGTGAAACTCCTCAATCATCTATCCAAGTGTGATGCTATTTTTAGGCTTCAGGGGAAAATGAATTGTTCAGAGAAAAGCATGACTCCTCAACTCCACCCAAGTACCATATTACTTATGGTCAAACCATATTTTTTTTTAAACATCTTTATTGAAGTATAATTGCTTTACAATGGTGTGTTAGTTTCTGCTTTATAACAAAGTGAATCAGTTATACATATACATATGTTCCCATATCTCTTCCCTCTTGCATCTCCCTCCCTCCCACCCTCCCTATCCCACCCCTCTAGGTGGTCACAAAGCACCGAGCTGATCTCCCTGTGCTATGCGGCTGCTTCCCACTAGCTATCTATTTTACATTTGGTAGTGTATATATGTCCATGACACTCTCTCACCCTGTCACATCTCACCCCTCCCCCTCCCCATATCCTCAAGTCCATTCTCTAGTAGGTCTGTGTCTTTATTCCCGTCTTGCCACTAGGTTCTTCATGACCTTTTTTTTTTTTCCCTTAGATTCCATATATATGTGTTAGCATACTGTATTTGTTTTTCTCTTTCTGACTTACTTCACTCTGTATGACAGACTCTAACTCCATCCACCTCATTACAAATACCTCCATAAGGCACCAACTGAGTAGTTTATTTCTATTACTTGGCAGATGGGAAGGAAGAACTGAATATTTTTATTGGGACTCTTTTTGAAAAGTAAAGTGTTAGAGGTGATGTGTTCTCCACCCGCCAGCAGCACACTGGGCTTCTCATGTGTGCAGGGCTGAAGGCACTCAGGCTTGCAGAGGAGGGGGAGGCTGAGGGATGCACTAACCCTTACAGTTTGTCATGGGTCACTTGCTGAACTACAGGAGGCAGTTCAGAAGCAACAGGCAAATGTGCAAGGATGTGAAATGGTCTGTGAGCCTCAGAGAGCCTGAAAGTGATTTACACATGTCAAAGATGGTACCAGGAGGCAGAAACTAGGGAAGCAACCCAGTGTCTTCTTGGGGATTCCTTAGACCACCCACAAGACTTGAAGTATCTGTGGGACTGCACACCTATGGGGTTGAGACACCTACGTGACCTTAAGCCAAGGGTGCCCCACTCCCCTGAAGGAGAAAGGGTTTTGGCAGAGACAGCATTCCATGGTCCTAGAAAAGATTTAGATGCCAGTCTGCCCTCAAAGGAAAGACATGTCAGGAAGAAGAAACGCAGGGCTGGTCACTTCATCACCCAGAAAGCAGAAGGCAAGAGGACCAGGGCTCACCATTTCCAGTACAGTCGCTGCCAGTTCAGAACACGCATCTCTGCCCTCTTTCCGGGAGGCCAAAGATAGTCCACTTCCTTTGAAAAGAACCTTAGCAGGATAAGGATGCATGCTTTTATCCCCTCCCCAGCACAGTTTGTGGATTTTAGATGCTTTCAGTGTGAAAATAATGGGATAATTTTTACTGAAGGCACACTGCTCTGTTTCATGAACGTTCCCTTACATCACCCTCCTAAAACATCATGTATTACTATTTCCATTTTATAATGGAAGAAAATGGAGTGTCAGAGTTGCAGGTTTCACACTAGGTCAGAACAGAGGCAGGGTTTGAGCCAAAGCCTCCAATGCTAGAGCCAGAGGAGTGAACCACTAAGCAGAACCAGCTCCCAGGATTTTAGGAGACCAGGGGTGTTTGAAGCAGGGTCCTCACATCCTCACATCTCTAGGAGGCTCTGGGGTATGTCACACTCCAGGCCTTTCACCTGTCTCCTTGTGTCATAACTGCTCTGACTAATGCGGTGGCTGGACGGAGCCCAGAGTCCCCATGAGGGACCTGCTCAGGATGGTAAATTCCTGACACACATCACAGACACCGCTGGAATGTGTGGATCCCCATGACAGGGAGTCAGCACTGGCTGTTTTAAACTGCATTATTCCTCTAAAAAAGGTATGATTTCATCAGGTTTATTTCAAATTCTTAAATCCACAATATATTCTCTTTAGTATTAAAAATGTGACCTCCACTAACCATTTAGTTAGTCTTTTTTTAATTCTTTGTGCTATGGTCTAAGACAGTGACTCTCAACATGGATTCAAATCCTGGCTGTACATTCCCTAGGTAGGTGACATCCCCAAACTTAAATTTCCTCATTTGTTTATTGGGGATCATAACTGTATCTTCCTCGTTGATTTACTGTGAGCGTTAAATTACATAACGCACCCAAAACACCTCCCTCGCTGTCTGCCATGGGGCAAGTGTTCAATAAAAGTTGACTATTATCACGTGACTTCCTTAATTATTGAGGAACCACAACCTGTCTTTCCCTGGAGAAGGCAGTGGTCATGGCCTCTTTCCAAGACTTTCTGCAGAGTACTCTCTTTCTGTTTATTTCAGACTTGTATTCCCTCCGTATTCCTATTCAGACATGAAAATTTCCCTCACTTTGACATTTTCTTATCTTCTTAAATCTTGGCCCAAGACTTTTCTGTTTTCACACCATATCTGCCATCTTTCCTACAACCATGCATCACTGGGTCCCTGTAAGAGTTCTGACTTGTCCTGAGACTCTCCGTCCCTCATCCTGACCTCCTCTCTCCCCCGGGTCAAGAACCTTCCCTGTGACTCCCCTCCTCAGGTCGGCTGCCATTCTCCCCAGAGTGTCCTGGTGCCACATGAGGCACCATTGGCATGAATGTCCAAACCCAATGCAGTGCTTCCCGAGAGGGCTGCTCAGCCTCTGCTGCATCTCCTCACCCTGTGCAAGAGGAACCAGGGCCCAGAGCAGGAACAGATGTCGGGGCCACACAGCTACACCTAACCAGGGTCCAGAAAGAATACATAAGGGACTGAAGCAAGTTTATGTTCAATATTAAATCAATGTGTTATTGGAGTTTTATGTTACATTTGGAAGCAGGGTAACGTTTAGACTCTCCTGCAGCCCAACTCTCCCCTCATTAGAGAGTTCCTAGGTGAAATGGGCATTTGGAAATACTTCAAAATGCCATATAAATTGAATTTAAGTAGACTTCTGCAAGCTTATCATAAAACATGATTTTAAAACTTCCAACCTAATGTAACCTCACTCTTAAATGCCTAATCTTTTTTTAAAGGATTTTATGTGGGGAAGAAAGATTAAGTTTGTGTTGATTTTCCACACACAATTTTGTGATAACCTACCTATATTTCTAGGCAAACTTATTACAAAGCATAGAAAAATCAAAGTAAGCTATTATACAAACAGAAGCAAATGATAATCCAACAATTGTCATTTGCCAACATTGAACCCCTGAACAGAGGTGGATTGGAGTCTTTACTGATGATAATAGATACAAGAAAACCTCAAGTAAAACTTTCCTATACGTTTTGGTGCCAACTGAGGATGGTCTGGCTGATTCCAAGCACCCTGAGGAGAGAACTGATTTTCTCTCTCTTCAGCCTCATTAGATATCATGCAGCACGTGCTTCCCATACAGCCAGTGTTCAGAAAATACAGGCAACTCTCTCATGAAGAAATATTTGAAAAAATCTCAGTCAAGAATGACCATCTTTTCTTTAATTTTTATTTTAATAACTAAAAGACTAACTTCAGTCATTCCTTCTGCTGGAAAGCAGAGTAGGGAGAGGCCAGCAGGAAGAAGACAGGCAGAGGTGCCCTGGAGGCGAATCTCTAGCAGGAAGAGGAGGTGGGCGGGGAGGGAGCCCTGCGATGGAGACCACAGCAGAGGGAGCAGCGAGGCAAAGGGGATGGACCCCATCTGGGGCACTTGCCAGTCCCTACAGGAGGCTCCGGCAAAGCGGGTTTGGAGGATGTCACCAGAAAACAGAGAAGGGCAGAGGGCTGGAGAGAAGCCCTGTCATGCAGTGGCACCTTGGGGCCCAAGTAATTACACCAGTGCCCCAAACTGTGTGGCAGTAGTAAGGACTGATTCTGTGGCTGCTTTTTCTACACCCCAACCTCCAGCTTTTCCAAGAAATATGGACATAAAAAAGTAAAATTCTGAGATTTAAAAGGATAATAATACTGATACTGAGAAAATTATGAAGAGTGACTATTTTGAGAAATTTGATGAAATCAGTACGTGTATAATCAAGACACAGCATAACTTTTAAAACTTGTGTGGATTCCCAGAGACTGTGGGTGTTTGCATCAGGTTCTCCTGTCTCCATGTGGCCTTCCCTTTTTACTTTCAAGCCTTGCTTTTTTCTCTGAAGACCATTCACTACTAAGATCCCTCTCCAGCAGTTACTCTATGAGATATCTGACTGCTGAGGGATGAGGCCAAGGCCACATAATGAAGGAAGAAATGGAGCAATGCATAAAGAAAAGACAACAAAAATTTTCCCAAATCATGCTCATCAAGAAAAATAAGGGCCTTTATTTTCAAAAATGTCCCCAGAACAAGATGCAAATAACCAATCATTTTCCTTTCAGGTTCTCGATATCTCTTAAAATTTTTCCATAATAAAATAAATTACACAACACAGAAACAGACTCACAGACATAGAGAACAGACTTGTGGTTGCCAAGGGGGAGGGGAGTGTGGGAGGGATGGATTGGGAGTTTGGGGTGAGCAGACGCAAACTATTACATATAGAATGGATAAACAACAAGGTCCTACTATAGAGCACAACAAACTATATTCAATATCCTATGATAAAGTATAATGCAAAAAACTATAAAAAAGAATGTATGGCTGGGTCACTTTGCTGGGCAGCATAAATTGACACAACATTGTAAATCAACTATACTTCAATAAAAAAATAAAATAGATTAGAAAAAATTCCATCACTAAGTGGTTTGAAATAAACAGAATTCATTATGCTACACAAAGCATCTCACAAATTCATAATAAAATCCAGATTCATTTTCCAAATACATCTAAGGAAAAATGCTATATCAAGAGGCTTCAGAGGTCATCTCTGTGTTGTATCTGGGAGACAGAGAGGCATCGAATTAACGTTGAATCAGGGACACATTCCTCTGAGTTCAGAGACTGAACCAATACTGCTGAAAAGACTCTCTCAATGAGGGCTGCACCTTTTCTTTGTTGTTTTTAGGGTACTTTAAACATTCATCAAGAGATCAGCAGATTTTGTAACAGAGATGTGTGCTTTACAAATGTTGGGGCTGCTTTATGGATGAGTCATATAAAAGAATTATACATTTCTTATTTGATTAATTTGGGTTGGTTTTACGGCTAGAATCTCAGAATGGCTTTATTGTGTCTCATCAATTTTATGGTTGACATGTTTTTGATTTACTTTTTACTATTAAAAAACTGAAATGAGTTTTTGAAAGGAGATTCTCAGTTCTCCACCCCCCGCCCACCCCCCCCACCCCCGCCCAGTGCCACTGGGATAGGTGGGGAACGTTCTGAGCAGATCCTGTGCCAGGAGCTTTGTTTGTTTTCACAGTGACTTTCTAGAAGAGTTTGATTTTATCTCGTCTAAGGGAAAATATTAGTTTTCATTTTCACATGTACACATTTCTTAATTCACTTTGATACATAGCAACCAATGTTTCCACTGTGGGAAGTATGGATAATACCAAGAAAATTTTGTAATAATTACCCTGTATCCCGCTTGTTACTAATCTTTTTTCTCCTTTTCTGTAGTTTTCTTTTCCCTTCCTCCTTTTCTTTGGATGCTTTATATATAGGCTGTCCAATACCACTTAATTTTATTTTTTGGCAAAACTCTTCATTTTACACAGGTGAAGTTTTCACAGTGAGAAGAATCCTTGGCCCTACAGCATGATCAGGGATGTTTATGAAGACAGATGAAAAATATGTGATTGGAGGAGGAAAGATAAAATGGGCTTAAAGAAGAAAGAAAAACACTCAAGGAAAAAGAGGGAGAAAGAAAAAGGCGGTTCTCTTAGAATTCAACAAAATTATTTCATGGTGTCTTAAACTCTATTTCACACACAAAAAAATTATAAGTGATTGTCATATTTACATCTCTAAAAATACGCAAAATGATAGAATTTGCAGTTTAAGCAAAAATCAGAGTATGTCATAATTGAGCTGAAAATTGACTTCCTATGGTGTTTTCCTGGGGCAGCTCTCCCTGAGATTAATTTCTCAAACTCAACATCCACAATATTGCCAGAAAAAAGTTTGAATTGTAACTGTGTCTTTTCTTTTTCATTGGATGGGTGCAGGAAAATTGGTGACAAGGTTCTTTTAAACCATTAGACAAGGTTCTTTTAAACCATTAGAAGAGTGAGTAGCAGATTTCAGGCTTCAATTGTGAAGACCGAACTCTTCACATTGTCTCTTAGGGAAGTGAGTTCTTGTAGCTACCTCATTTATCTCAGTTACTTACAGCCTTACCTGTTCCCTAAAATGTTGCTTCGTCTCCTAAGGCACTTGGAGTATTAAGATGATATGAGCTGAATGATGCCCAGGGCCACCATCAGCCTCATACACCACTGGAGGAGAGAATTACTCTTTGACTCTTAGGAAAAGCAGCAGCAAAGACCCTACTCAGGATGTGCATATAAGCAGAGACTATGAAGGTCACAGGAAACATCCTCATTCAGAGCAAATCAGACAGGTTTGTGCACCACGCCAAGACCACGGGTCCCAGGCAGGAGGGGGCACTCTGCCCCACATACTCTTTTTAGCTGACACCCAGCACATAGGAATCAATCTAGAAATGCACCAAAGTATTATACACTCTGTCCAAAGCTTTACTTCTCAGGATAGAAGACAGAATGTGACAAGTTAATTAATGACCGATTACAGCGAAAACTCCAATTAAAGCATATTTTTCTGTTTTTATCTTTTGCCTTCACAATAGTTTTCTGTAAGTCCTCTCTCAAAGACACATATTCATAACACCATTAATATATATACCTGGCAGCAAAAGCCAAATCAGGTTTCAGGAGTGGATACATTAATATATTAATTCTCTCAATCATTCATTCAGTTTAGCATTTTTGTTTGACAGTATTTCCTGAGACACTGTTTTAGATCCTGTGAGCATGGCAGAAAGGAATATCTTTCAGCTCTTCTGGGATTGAAATTCCGAAAAACTAAAAATCCATACACCTACAATGCAGTGATGGAGACTGGTAAGTGTTGTGAAGAAAACCAGAGCCCTGGGAAGGGACAGTGATGTGACAAGGCCTCTCTGGGGAGATGACTTTGAGCAGAGAAATGACAAAATGTATTCAAGTGAGGACCTAAAATAGTGAAATTAGAACCAGGGTGTAGCTGCAAAATTATGGGCAGGGATTTCACTGGAAGATTACCAGCTTCAAGAAGGGCGAGGCTTACAGGACCAATACTACTCTCCTGCACAACAGAAGAAGTGGCTGGCTTTTAGACCATGCACTGTTTCTCCTAGAGGTCAAGGGTATAACATATTAAATGGAACCAAGTTGTCTCAAAGAGTTAACTGCATGCAGTCCACACCTCTGCCTTCCTTCTCACTGGGATAGGCAGGAACCAACTTACCAAGCCTTCTTGTGAAATAATTACTTGTAGTTTCAGAAATCTCAGGAGTCCCTGGGTCTCTTAATGAGGCACTGAATATTAAATTACAATGGAGAGCCCTGGGTCCAGTTGCGATGAAGGACTTGATTTCTCATGGCACCACAATTTCTTTTTCCCAATTTTCTGAACAACAACAACAAAAAATGTTACAGATCCTTTGCAGCTTATAAAACCAAAGCTTTGGTTTGATTCAGTGCCTTGCCCTATTCAAGAGCAGAAGGTTGGTACCAAAGAAGCTGCACCTGGATTGCTTCACTTCACCACCACTCTGGGCCTCCAGGAAGATGCTGTTCATCAGGAAGCAGCTCTGAACCCCTTCACCTCCTCCTGTGCCTGCCTGTGTGCTTCTGTGTGTTGGGGGTGTGGTGTGTGTTTTACGGGAGGTCAGCATAAGCAGAAATAGTATGGAAAGCATCTTTGAGAAAAAAAAATCAAGACAATTAACTACACCACTTACGGAGTCACTGTGAGACATAAACATGGAGCCCACCTCTCAAAGCTGCCAGGTTGGTTGGTAAGTCATGAATCCTTTAGCACCTGCTCCCACCCATTCTGTTTCAACAGACCTTTAGTTCTCTTTGTGACTGGTACTTAAGTTACACGAAATCCAATTTCTAAAGATCCTCCCAGGTTTCACTGCTCTCCTCTTATTTCTGAGTCTATTCCTGGCTTGCCTGTGATGGTGGAAGCCTGACTCACAGCCATCGGCTGCCCATCTGATGAGACCAGAGTGGACGGGCTCCCCCAGGGCCACCTGCCTAGAACTAGCAGAGACAACCCTGCAACCACGCAGAACCTGGGGGAACCAAAACTACTGGACAGACCAGAGAGACTCAAGGCACTGTGTCTGAGTGTGTGCACACGCACACACACACACACACACCTGCCATTCCCTTATAAGTGTGAAATTCATTACCAGAAATGGGTCTTAAGCTCAATCTATTAAAATAAAAATAAAGCAAACTTATTCTTGGTGAGCTATGCAATCTTGGCATATTGAGTTTCAATTTCTTAGGCATACCCTCCCAAATTCTCCATGGTTGAATATCTCTAACAAATTAAAATAAATAAAACTTGTTAATATCATCATTTACCTTTCATGTTCATGCTTTACTAATAAATGTAGGCACAACTTGCATTAATCAAATAATAATAATTAAAAGATGAAATAAATGTTTAAGATTTCCACATTATACCACTCTATATTTAAATATTTTTCTTCTAATAGATGGGTTACTTTTCTCTCAGAAATATCTTTTACATTTATATAGTGACTTTGGTTAAAGATATATTTTAGTACCTAAATAACATTAACTAGATAATTGGCTCACACTCATTACAGTTAGGCTTGCCTCCTTGAGCACACATGGTTGTACAGGTCCAGCCCTGCTCTGGGAAGGACTCTGCCCTAGCTGGGCCAGCAATGCTGGGAATAATAGTCATTCATTTTAGCCCAGTTGGCTCTTTGGCCTCTAGATTACTTTTTCTTCAGCCTCACCTAAAACATCTAAAAGTGAAGACATTTCCTTCAAAGGGCTTGGTAGGAAATAGCCGTGATTTCAGGGATAGAAAGGCCATCCTGCCCTCCAAATATCCCCACTATCCCCACTACCTAGCTGGAAGATGCTCCAATTCCCCAGTTAGAGTCCCATTCCTTTAGCTGATTTCAAACATGGACTATTTAAATGCAAGTATCCATAGAAGGGATAATACAAACACTGCTCATTTATTTAGAATTGATAACTTTTTACTTCTTCTTATTCACTGACATGTTAGTGACAGTGCAATTATCAGAGCCTTTCCTAAAAGTGTGTTTTCTGGGATAAAGGAAAATACCCCAAAACATGAAGCCACATGCTCCGGTCTCCTAACCATTCCTCAGCCCAGGGAAAGGGGCTTTCTCCCCAAAACTTCAGAGATACCACTTACACACTTACCTGAATTCCAAGGCTCAAACTGTAAGTTAAAACACCCACCCAATCTCTTGGGATCCAGAAGAAGGAAGGAAAGGTAGAACAGTTTTCTTTCTTTATTCCAAGGAAGGAAAAAGACAATTTATAGTAAAGTGAACCAAAATGGAAATGGCACATGAATATGGAGTATCATGTTTTTCTGAGCTGTTTCTTTGCTCTTTGCTTATTTACTTTGAAGTTGACTCATGAAACTACTTTAATAATTAATAGTTTGTGTTCTTTTTTTGTTAGCATTTGAGGGCTATAATGAGGTTCTCAGAAGCATTTGAAACAGGGAAATAATGTCCTCCAACTTTCACCCAGATATCAGCACATAGGAGGGCGACTAGGGCATCAGGAAAAGTATCTATCAGCCTAAACCACCATCAGTACATGGGTAGGTCAAGAATTTATTTTCCAGTTAAGCACTAGGGTTTGCTCTCACTGAGCATCCCAGCAATTTGATCAGCTGGTGTTATTAACATATCTAAAGAAAAAAACAAAAGAGGTCTCGAACCAAGGAAAGGGCAGTCCAAAACAAAAGTGAGAGCAGAGTTACGCAGGGGTTGGCAAAGCCACCCCTGGAACGGACAGTCCCCACAAACTCTGACTCTCGTAAAACTTTTTCACGAGATGCACTCAATTCCTTTGGTTGCTTCACCCAACAAAGCAATGGTCTCATCATGATCCAGCTTCTTGGAACATTGATCACAGGGAGAGAACCAGCTGGCCATGTGGACTTCTAGGCTTAGTCTACCGACAACTTCTTATTTTAAATTAACTGGCTCACAGCGTGGTACCCCATTCAGGCTCCAGGGAATGTTATTGTATCCAGCGTTAAGATCTCAGGGTGTTGACAGTGAACTGACTGCAGAGTGGAGAGATCTCGGCAACATCCTGCCCAGGCTTCTCCAGACCCTCATTTTATTTGAGAAGGAGAGGACAAGGGAGACAGACAGAGAGAGCTGGAGGAGGGGAGAGGGAGAGGGAAACATTGAGGAACTACATTCCCCCACACAGTGGGTCCTGCAGCAGCGCCAGGGTGTGCACTCTGGGGAAATGGCTTTTCAGGAGCCCTGGTTCCTGGAAGCAAAGGGCCAGTTCCAGGGCACTTGGGCACTCGTGCTGCTCTCTATCCCAAATGGAACTGCGCCTTGCTGAGGCCAAGATCAAGAACCGGAGGAGCCCAGGGTTTATAGAATTTCCCTAAGTGGAAACCAACATGAAATGCTGGTGTGACAGGAATAGTGGCACGAGTGTTGGCTTGGAAGCAGAGGAGGGCAGCTCCGCTGAGACTGTTTTATCCGCTGCAGCAGGATCCCACACAGAGGACCCACACGGAGGCCAGCATCCAACCTTGCCAGGCCAGCACCTCTGCATCCTTAGTAATGCAGCCAACTCCACTGCACAGGACATGGGGTGTGATTACTGATCTCATTACATGGTCTAAACAACAGAAATGAACACATAAACTCTTTCACCTGGGAAAGTTCCCTGCCTTCTGGTAACTGCTTCTAAGCCCCTTATTCACCAATCACTGTGGCTACAGTGTTCACTGCAATCTCATTTTCTGACCTCATTAAGATAAGTACTGGCTGATACCACATTTCTAAAATAACCTCTCTGAACTTTCGGAAGAAAACAGTGAGAATCACACTCCCTGGCTCTTGAGAATTCACACATACACATCAGAATCTCACTCTGATCTGGTTAAGCATACTGCCATACGATGTAGCCTCTATTGTACATTCACCCTGTTTGCCCCCAACTAACCTCGCCTAGCCATTTTCAAATCCAGGTCTGACCTATTTATCGTCTTTGCATTTTTGGTACACTGACTCAAGTTTGTTTTGGAAAGACATCATTGAATTTTTGATGATCACAAAATCTCAAGCAAAATATTTTCAAACAGCAGAACTGGATCCAGGACCATCCAGAGCCACAAACAGTTCCCTCCACAAAAGCCCAGAGCCAATCTCACTGTTTCCAGAAAGCTTCCCAAGCTGAGGACAACACCCTGTCCTGGGCACAGGGCAGTGAGCCCTCTCTGACCTCAGACCAACATCTGCCCCTGTGGTCGGCAGCCGTCATGCCTGGTTCTTTACTCCAGAGCCCCACAGCACAAACAAAGCTCCCCGTCTCTTAAGATGCACATCAAACGTGTGGAGGAAACAGGCCCTGCCCCAGCGGCCAGCCCATCTCATTCTACAGGGTAACCTTCTTAGCCTCCTCCCTCCATTCCTTTGATAACATGGTGTGATGACTGATTCTGTGTCAACCTGGCTAAGCTGCCCAGATTTGTGGTCAAACACCAGTCTTGATGTTGCAATGAAGGTATTTTTCAGATGAGATTAACATTTCAATTAGTAGACCTTGAGTAAAGCAGATGACCCCCCATAATGTGGGTGGGCCTTGTGAAATTAGTTGAAGACCTTAAGACAAAAGACAGAGGTCTCCTGAAGAGGAAGGAATTCTGCCTCCAGAAGGCCTTGGGACTCGAGCTGCAGCTGGCAGAGAGGACATTTCCTTTCCAGACTGAAACGCCCTGCATTTGTTCTTTTCCTCATTTACAGCATGGTGGTTAAAAGCAAGGCCTTAGTGGTCAGGCTGAGTGGAGAACAAACCATGTACTAGCAGCTGACACTTTTTAGCAACTGACTCAAACCTTCCCTACAATTGGACATGGGGAATGTTCAAGAAGCCGTCATTATGATCATCACCATCAACGTCGTGAGGACAGGATTTCCTGCTTCAGAAGCCGTGGCAGTGGGGTGTGGAGGCGCGGCAGGCTGGCCTCTTTAAGAGGTCCCACAGAGGGCTTCCTCAGGCCTCCAAGAAACCACACTCTTATGGAGTAGCTGGCCTGTCTTCTCTGTGCTGCTCGTTAAAAAGAACACAGCCAAATGCCTGTCCTTCCTCCTGTACTTGTGGCAGCATGAACACATGTGGGTTTACAATCAGCCTCCCCCTTGGCTTCATATCACTCTTCCTACCCTTGCTTTCCTTTACACCCAAATTTTTGTAAGCTGCCTTAAATCTTTTGGAGGCAATCAAAATCAACCAACAGCCAACCATCAGCATTTCTAATATTAGCCTTACTTGAATCCAATCATCCTGATTCATTCAACACTTGGTCCAGAAATTAGACTTTTAAGATGCATGCACCCCAAGTGAATTAAGGTGATAGGAGGATATTTTGCCTTCCATTTCATCTTCACGGAGAAAATCAATATAAGTTTCTAAATGCCCATTTCTCCTCAAAATCAGATTCTTAAAAACATAAATAATATCCCAAGTGATATTCTGACTCCCTATATGGGAAATGTGAGCATATTATCAGGTCCAAGTTGTTACATCTGACCAGCAATGTGATTCCACTTATTTTGTGCCCACACTGAGCATATGTGAAGTCAGAACATCTAAGACAGTCCTTTTGTCTCAACTATCCCAGAGCACAGATTACCATCTATGTTTGTGTTTTCAAGTGTCAGGATACAGGTAATGTTCTACATTACAAAACAGAAACCATAAGTTTATGTTGGTTCTAATTATTGTCAGACACTCCCAGGCCTTGCAAATTGGGAAACATATTTCTAGTAAAGTAAAAGTTTTAAAATCATCAAAGCATCTGGAGAAATATCTACCATCAAAATTACTCACTACCTCACTTTGGTTTTTCCTGAACACTTTCTGAGTCCTTGTGCTTTTCTTGAGAAGGCGTACTAAATCATTGGCTCAAATATTTTACCCTTAAGTTTGTCTGTATAATGTATGATGCTAATGTCTAATCTCTGGTTTCTTACATTCCTCTCCTATTGCTCAGGCGGTAGTGACTCATCTGTAGTATATGAAAGCCTGTCACCACTGCCATTATACTGACAATGTTCTCAGGAAGGTTTGTATTAAATCTTGGAATGAGTGTTTCCATACCCTCCTCCCACTTCCCACTCCCAGGAAAACTGACCATTTTCCCGTTATTTTGGAGAAAATGACTAGGTGGGTTCCCATAAGCTTCCCCATTATTTGCCGGCAGGAAGCAGATAAAGTCTTTTTTAACATCTTTATTGGAGTATAATTGCTTTACAATGGGGTGTTAGTTTCTGCTGTATAACAAAGTGAATCAGCTATATATATACATATATCCCCATATCTCCTCTCTCTTGTGTCTCCCTCTCACCCTCCCTTTCCCACCCCTCTAGGTGGTCACAAAGCACCGAGCTGATCTCCCTGTGCTATGCAGCTGCTTCACACTAGCTATCTATTTTACATTTGGTAGTGTATATATGCCCATGCCACTCTCTCACTTTATCCCAGCTTACCCTTCTCCCTCCCTGTGTCTTCAAGTCCATTCTCTACATCTGTGTCTTTATTCCTATCCTGCCCCTAGGTTCATCAGAACCTTTTTTTTTTTTTTAGATTCCATATATATGTCTTAGCATACTGTATTTGGTTTTCTCTTGCTGACTTACTTCACTCTGTATGACAGACTCTAGGTCCATCCACCTCACTACAAATAACTCAGTTTCGTTCCTTTTTATCGCAGAGTAATATTCCATTGTATGTATGTGCCACATCTTCTTTATCCATTCATCTGTCGATGGACACTTAGGTTGCTTCCATGTCCTGGCTATTGTAAATAGAGCTGCAATGAACATTGTGGTACATGACTTTTTGTGAATTATGGTTTTCTCAGGGTATATGCCCAGTAGTGGGATTGCTGGGTCGTATAGTAGTTCTATTTTTAGTTTTTTAAGGAACCTCCATACTGTTCTCCATAGTGGCTATATCAATTTACATTCCCACCAACAGTGCAAGAGGGTTCCCTTTTCTCCACACCCTCTCCAACATTTATTGTTTCTAGATTTTTTGATGATGGCCATTCTGACTGGTGTGAGGTGATACCTCATTGTAGTTTTCATTTGCATTTCTCTAATGATTAGTGACATTGAGCATCCTTTCATGTGTTTGCTGGCAATCTGTCTATCTTCTTTGGAGAAATGTCTTTTTGGGTCTTCTGCCCATTTTTGGATTGGGTTGTTTGTTTTTTTGATATTGAGCTGCATGAGCTTCTTGTATATTTTGGAGATTAATCCTTTGTCAGTTGCTTTGTTTGCAAATATTTTCTCCCATTCTTAGGGTTGTCTTTTTGTCTTGTTTATGGTTTCCTTTGCTGTGCAAAAGCTTTTAAGTTTCATTAGGTCCCATTTGTTTATTTTTGTTTTTATTTCCATTTCTCTAGGAGGTGGGTCAAAAAGGATCTTGCTATGATTTATGTCATAGAGTGTTCTGCCTACATTTTCCTCTAAGAGTTTTATTGTGTCTGGCCTTACATTTAGGTCTTTAATCCATTTTGAGTTTATTTTTGTGTATGGTGTTAGGGAGTGTTCTAATTTCATTCTTTCATAATTCATCACCTTTGCTTTGACAACAATTCATCCTTTGCGCCAGCCCCTAAACTGACCGTTCTTAAAGATAACTGGTGCTCATTTTCATCATTATCCACCTTAAAGTGATAATCTTTGTCTGCCTTTAGTTCACAACAGAAAATATAGTTCTGGGGCCTCAGGGCACTCATGTCTATGTTCATCGAATCTTCCATGGGTTGGTGGCACGCACTTAGGTGGGAGAGAAGGTGGACGGAGATAAAAGACTACTGTTCCAGAGAACAGTTGTGCAGGACGGAATCACAACAGGGCAGATAAAGTCTTATAATGGAGCAAGATGAAATATGGGCAGGGGCTGGGACAAAAGCAGGATGAACTTGACCTACGACGTGACCTCCTGATGCTGACTGCCTCACAGGAGACTCTCAGCTCCCACCTAAATGAAGGAGCATAAACTCCATATTCTAGAAACTGCCCACAGGAGCACGAAGCTGCAGGGTACTGTGAGGTCTGGGTCCCAGTTTCACCCCTAACTAGCAGGGAAACCTGGGGCGGGTCCCATCCTGTACCTTAGTGTATGTGATTCAAATGTTAATCTCAACTACAAACACCCTCACAGACACACCCAAAATAATGTCTGACCAAGTATCTGGGCACCTTGTGACCCAGTTATGTTGACACATAAAGTTAACCATCACAGCAGGGTTTATAAAAGACCTTTAATAATCTGTCCCAAACTTAACACTCTTCTGCAGAACCAGCAACACAACTCACAGGGTTTAGTGAAAATTGAAATACAGTTCAAAAATTATGAAGAATTTCAGGATGGTGAGAGCAGAACAATAAAACTAAGTTAGGAGCCCTTCTGAGCACAGGGCTCGGGTGACGTCACAGGTGGCACGCCCTTGAGGCTGGCCCTTTTCTTCAGCTTTCTAAATTCATGGCTCAATGATAAAAGTCATTTTCCCCACACTTCCACACTTGTTCTGCAGTCCTCTCAGCCCAGTGTGCCCTTCCACAGCCTGACCAGGTTCAGTGGTCTACCTTCCCAGGGAAGTCTTGAACCCAGGTCTATTTGAGGCCCTCAGTCCTCACTTAGACAGAATGCTCGTCCCCTTCCTGCTGGTGTCCTGGCACTCCCCACTCTGCTCTCTTCACATGCCTGTCTCCCCACTATATTGTAGGTTCAGTGAGACCATGGTGCCAGCCTCTGGGGTTATCCTAAGATGGAATGGAGTGTCAGCCTACAGTTGGCATTCAGTAAACTTGTACTGCTCTTAGAAATAGCTATCATACAACTTCATAGTAAATCATCAGAATTGCTAGCAGATACCAAGTGCTTTACTGTGTGCCAGGCCCTATTGACTCAAAGTATTTCCCACACGATGATGCTTTTATTCCTTATGACAACCTTACTGTAGACAACTGTCAGCGCCTCACTGTATACTGTGCATCTCCCATTTCTCTTGGGTGAGGTAATGCTGAAGTGTGTGTTTTATGCCTTTTCCCACCATTTACCATGGAATTTAGCTTCAGCCACTCTCAGTAGTTAGTGGATTAATAACAAAGCTTATGGGCTGCCTTCCCCACCCTAAATCACTGCCTCACTCCTCTGCCAGCTTTCAAGGCCCTTCCCACATAAAAGCACTTTCTCTTGGATTCAGGGTCTGCTTCTAGGGAAGCCAAAGTAAGACAGCTAATATTATGGAAACTTGAGACCCAGAAGTTAACTGATCCTCTGATGGGATAATGGTAGTGATGAAGGAAAGGACACATGAATGATTTTTGAATAGAATGTTGGAAGACAGGAAGTTATGATCCACATCCATAAGAGCACAATTTGCAAGGGAAACATGAATTTGCGTTTGTTTTCTACATTCTGAAAATAACTGACTATGTGTTACCCCTGAGTATGAGTTTACAAGATATAATCTAGGGAAAATGATAAGCAGTATTAGGTAATGAGCTGGTGAAGTTATCTCAAGAGGTAATTCAGAATGAAACAAGAAATTAGGTTCAAGAAGAGTTAAAATAAGTTTCTGAAATAATTTATCCAAAATAAATTATTAAAGGAAGCTCAAGATAACAGGAATAGACTTCTTACTTGTCAAGGTCATTGCTATGAAAGACTCACAAATGTTGGCTGTTGGCTAGGATATTGGGCTGGACCCACCATTTCTCAGTAAGTATAGTGGTTCTCATGTTCCTAAAATATGGGTGAATGCCACAAAAAAGAAAGATTATCAGCTATTTTGAAAAAGGACAGGATGTAAAAACAGCAGATTTTCAACAACAAGCAAGGATGGGTGCCACTGGAGTCTTCAGGCCTTCACACTGTTGTTAAGAATATTCCAGTCCCCTCAGCAAGAGTGTTTATATTGATAAATAACAAAGTAGGATGTCTATTACTATACTTAAAGCTCTAAAAAACATACAACTTTGATTAGAAGTCAAGAATAGATGTTGACAGCTCCAAAACATTTGGATGGTCACACTTTGGCTTTAACATTTAATTTGAAAATAGCTGAATAGCTCATGGAAATATCCAGAGATCAAAGGATTTTCATGAAGTTAAGATAAAATGTCGCAGTGCCTTGTCAATACCCCAGGAAAAGTGCTGAAACAGCACGAGCTCCTGTGTCATTAGGGCACTAACACGGTTACGCTCCTGGACTCAGGTTGCTTTGCCTGCGTACCACCAAGGAGTTACTGTCCATCAAAACTTGCATGAAGCCTACTTTGGAAGTTTAATAAAGCTCTGCCTAGAGTGTTATACTTCACCAAGTGGAAGTTCTTTTCTCCACAGTAGTGCATCTGGGAAAGTGCTGAGGTGGAACCGACAACCTCAGCAAAAGAGGCATAAACTTGATGACCAGGCAGCTCTCCCGCACCTGCGGCACCGCACAGCTCTACCCCACAGGGCACAGCAGGACCACGTGGCTGGGCCTGTGGGCAGTTCCCCTGCGGGGCTGAGTGCATGAAGGTAAAGGCTCCTGGGTATGTGGCTGTCCCAGCCATGTCATGGCACTCACCTTCCCCCTTCATCTTAACTTTCATCATTTTCTTTGAAGATATTTCACGAGAAATGTATCGATGCCACCTTTTGAAAGAACAAGATTTTATATGTGTATGTGGGATTTAGAATGCAGGGAGGATTTTCAAATTTCAAAGGGCTTTGTTAAATGAATTCGTTCATACAAACGGCTAACTGCTAACATAAGCAACTCCTTATTTACAAAAGGAAAAATAAATAAATAAAGGGTGCTGCCAGAAAGAGAAAAAAGTTCAAATACCATGTCCCAAGTGGGAGTGACCTGGAGCACCGTGGCATCATTTCTCCTTTAATCTTTGCATTCTCTTTCCTTCCATCCTCCCCTTTCCATCCCTCTTTTCTTCCTTCCCAATTTTTTTATCAGAATGATGGAAAATTATATGACATAAAACATTTACAACCATATCCTTTTTTTTTTGTTTTTCATTTAACCGATAGTCTGACAGACAAGAGCAAAATATGGCATGTTTTACATTTTCCATACAGATTTGTCTCTGCTGCCCTGTAGGATTTGTCCTGTCTAATTGCACCTGCTGACTGTGAATTTAAATAACTATTTCCATGATGAATGTTCTTTTCACATCATTAGAGAATGTATATTTAAAAAGAAGCCCTGCTTCAAACCAAATAATTACCTAGAATAAACACATATTATTTTAATATTTATTAGTTTACAAGTTGCTGAATTTTTTTTTTATTGGAGTACAGTTACTTTACAATAATGTGTTAGTTTACACTGTACAGCAAAGTGAATCAGCTATACATATACATATATCCCCTCTTTTTTGGATTTCCTTCTCATTTAGGTCACCACAGAGCACTGAGAAAAGTTCCCTGTGCCTACAGTAGATTCTCATTAGTTATCTATTTTATACATAGCATCAACAGTGTATATATGTAAATCCCAATCTCCCAATTCATCCCACCACCACCCCCTTTCCCCCTTGGTATGTGGTATATATATATATATATATATATATATATATATATACATACACACACACACACACACACACACACACACACACACAATGGAACATTACTCAGCCATAAAAAGGAATGAAATTGGGTCATTTGTAGAGACATGGATGGACCTAGAGACTGTCATATAGAGTGAAGTAAGTCAGAAAAAGAAAAACAAATATTGTATATTAATACATATATGTGGAATCTGAAAAAATTGGTATAGATGATCTTATTTACAAAGCAGAAATAGAGACATAGACGTAGAGAACAAGTTGCTGAATCTTCAAATCACTTTCATCTTTACAGAACATTCTTTTTGTGTCCAATGGGCAACCCACTACTGAGGAGAACATGCGGACTATATGACATGTCAACTTTAGACAAAAAATAAAAGAAACTGAAATTGGTAATGAAATTTTCTCTAATTACATAATGACCACAAGACTTTTCATTTGAGTTAAAAACTCAAAATCAGCAATTAATTCTCATAAACTAAAACAGACACAGGGCATAGTTTAAAAACAAAGATAAATGCACCCAATACCTATTTTCCCCTGCAAATCTTGGTTGTCAAACAACTATAGTGCTGGGCACAGGGCAAATATCAGCCACATGTCAAGTAGCCGGGCATGAAGAACGCCTGCCTGCCACGTGCACTAAGTTGCCAGAAATGCAGCCATGCCCCCAAGCCTCGGCTCCCCCTGCAAACCTCAGTGGGCGTGCTTATCTGAAGTGAAGTGTTATACTAGCAGCTGTCTCACATATCCCTTTGTGGATTAAGCTTCCAAGGCTCCATGCCAATGCTAGTTTTTGTTGTTGCTGTTTGTTTTCATTTTACGTTTCTTTGGAGAATGGGCATGAGACAATCAGAGAAGTGGAAGATGCTTCTAATGGCATTAACTGACTATGTGTGCCAGAGGTGTGCCACTGATGTCAGTTATGGCGTTTCTGTGACTGAGCTTCCAAGTTACTGCGTATTTCAGTCCAGATTTTAGTCATAACAGTTAAAATCTGTAGTGAGCCATGTTCACTGTATGTGTTCAACAGGTCGGGAATTACACCAGTCCCTTTCAAGGAGCTGAAAAATTCTGATGATATGTAAAAGTAACCACTGGTGGTTGGCCACTGATGCTGAACATTTTAATACTCAAAGAATCCTAAAAAGGTTTACAAAGACAATTTAAACTGTCTACGTATCATGAACAAAGTCCCATTACCTTAGGATCTAGCTAAGCTGCTGATAAGACTTTCAAGCACAAGCATGTAATAAAACTTTAGCTGCTTCTTTATTTTCAGGTTTATTTAAGCCTCATTTTCTTATCACATCCTAAAGTAGGAATCACACTCCTAGAATTTTCTTTCTTTAAAAAAGTTCACAGAGATTTCAACTCCTATTTGTTCTCACAATGTTCCTGTAGAAAGTGAGACCATCAACTGAAATTCTTGTACAAAAGCAGCTACAAAGACCAGGAGACAATCAATTGCAAGAAAAGCTAATCGTTTTCATTCTAGGCAAGTAAGAAAAAAAATGGTTTCTTGAGGAATAATAAGGTTATGACTTGAGCCAAGTACAAATCATCCTTTGAGCCTGGCATTGGTCTGCTGGTGTCAGCACAAACCCTGGGACACAATGCTGACCAAACTTTCCCTGGAGACGAGCAAAGGGGATGAGCATTTTGACCTCTGGTATGAGGCATCACACAAAACCTCTCATTGTCACACACAGGATCACATCAGAAATAACACCAGAGTTCTGACCAATTGTGTTTGTTCTGAAGACCCTCTCAAACTCCAGCATCATCTAGCCCCCTCCTCCACTCTTCATCTGCCTTTTCTCTGAGTGTCTTTACTTCCCCCTTCCACTCTTTACCCCTCCTCCTTCCCTTCCTTCTTTCTCCAGAAATGTTTTAGCACTGGTTAGATAACAAGCGCCTTTTCAGCAGATACTGAGACCCTGAGATTCTGGCCTTACTCTTTCGATTTGCCCTTCTTTTCTATTTCCTCACACAAGCTTTGTGTTCCTCTGTCATTGGTTTATTTTTCCTTCTTTTCTCCTTTGTCTTACGTATGAGTTTTATGACAACAAAGGGCAAGGGGTGATTTAGTTACACGTGTCCCTAATAGGGAAGGAAAGAGTACATGAAAAAGGCAAAGAGGGGGAAAGGAGGACAGAAGCCAGAACTACAGAAACCGAAAGGGACAAGCAGAATCCACATGGACAAATCCCCAAAATGTGGCCCAGGGCGCCTGTGGCCCCATCAGGAGTCACTCTGCATATAGGCAGCTATCTCAGCAGGGAGGGAGCCTCCCAGAATGAAGAGAACCTCAGAAGTAAATGACCCTTGGTGCTTCAGGGGAGAGGATGAAGAATGAAGCTAAGCACAGATTGTTTAATGACCTAAACTCTAGGAGAAAGAAATTACAAGGAATAAGGTTACTTATCTGCCTAAGGTTATGTGTCAGTCCAAATGGCTACAATTAGAACTTACTGATTCTTCCCAGTAGTTTGTTGTAAATGAGTCCAGAGTAAATTGAGCTAAAGAAAATGTAATTATAAAAGTGAGAGTTGGAAAGAACTCAGGAGATCACTCTGTTCCAACCTCTGCTTGAACACCTTCCTCACTGAGCAGCTCCAGATGACTGGACTGAAGTCCCAAGTAGCTCCCTTGCCTTCCTCTCAGAGAGAATCCCTTTCTGGTTTATCACAGTGCAGGTGAGAGAATATCCAACCGAAATACATTTTAACACTAACGAGAAATAAGAGGTCAAGTGAATGGAGAGCAGGAGGAAGGTTATAATGGGGAATTAAACACCTTTTCTCGTTGGCTAGTGTGACAATTGATTTCTATTCTCAGCGGCCATGAAGACTTAAGGATTCCCTGTTCCTATCAGAAGTTTACCACAAGGAAATGAAATGAGCACATTAGTATCTGAGCAAGCATTTTTTTCATGAAAAAATAACAAACATGTCATAAAATGGAGCATATCTTATTAAGTATATACTGCCTGGTTTACATACATTTTTTAATAATTTACAACAAAACACTGCCATTTGCTCAACAAGGGTGTGATGGAAGGATGCTGCACTGGGCCCTCAGTGGCCCTCACTGGTACCCAGACCATTGGGCTATTCACTGTGCCCCACAGAAGCTCACGGCCTCGTCTAAAAGAGTGGCAACTACGCGCAATCCACAGATCAAGGCAATGGGCTACAGCAAAGGATCAAGTGATAGTGAGAAAAGCAAAAATCTTTTCAGATATAATAGTTCCCATGCCTAAATATCACCAAGCTCTCTTCTACATTTCTTTGAAATATTTAGGGAAAAGTATTTGGTGAAACAACAAATCCTTATAATCCAAACATTGTTTTCTATCCCTCCAAGACTATAGTCAACTCAGAAGAGTGTTTGACTCTAGCTCAGAGCAGGATGGTATTAATTTATGATTATTAATTCCCTACTTTTGCACTTGAAGCAGTTGAAGGCTTATGCTCTGCTTCGTACAAGGAGGATGGTTATGTAGGGTCATAGCTAAGGATACATGCATATTTACTTTAGTCACCAGGTTTACATGTAATAATGGCAACAGCTTTTTCAATGAAGGCATAGAAAAAAACCTTGAAGATCTTTTCCAGATCGTGTACACTGTTTTGATAGTGGTAAAGTATAAATGTACATACACTAAGGTGCTTTGTGAATCATAGCTATACATGATCAAAGTAAGAAATCTCATGTTATTTAACCCATTTCTAATGTTTCCAATTTTGAGTAATGTCCATTTCTTTTTCTTTTTTTCTTTTTTTGGTTAAAATTTTCCCTATGGAGCAAAGAATTTAGACTGAAACTTTAAGAAGAACTATTAGGTCACAGGAGAATACGTAATACAAAGGGAGACTAAGAAGACCAGGGCTGCACAGAGAAGTCTGCTTGTCCCCAAATGCACACACATTTCAAATGCTTAGGAGCTAATGCCATGATAGTTCCAGCTGCCAAAATAAATCAGCACAGAAAATTCCACAGCCTAAGATTTCCCATTTTAAAAAGTATCAGTACACTGGGTTTTTTTCCTTTTTTTGAACCTCACAACAATCAGGAGAACACATGTATCGGTAACTGTTTCCACAGGTGAGGAAACCAAAAGCACAGATTGATTACCAAGTTGCCCCAATTCACTCAACCAATTAGTGGCAGAGATAGGCCTAGAACCCCAAGCTGACCTGGCGTTCCAAACGTTCTCAAGAAAACTGAAATAGGAACAGAAAACACAAAAAAGGAAATAGAAGTTCATTTCTCCTATTTGGATCATGCTAAATACACAGGCTTTTCTGGTGCCCTTGTACACGTGGGAAGGGGAGGTCCACTGGAGTCACATGACTACAACAGAAGGCTGTGCTTTGCATCCCTGGGGGAGGAGACTCTAGAACCTACAGGGAGCTTTTGGTTTCCACTCCAACATTAAAGAGCTTAGAAGTTGTCCCTCCTGTTCTCACAATGAAAAAAAAGCTGACCACACTGAAATTCAACAACTCTTCCATCTGAGAGTTGAGGTCACAGGGCAAGCTACTGCTTGAAAACTGGAGAGACAGAAAGTTAGATACACAGAATCACAGCTCACTGGAGTAGAAGCTACTGTTGTAGCCAGCAATGAGGTAATGGACTAATTGCTAGAGGTTGGGCATAGACTACCTTGAGCATGAAAAATTCTTGGGGATCCACTCTTAGCAGTGCTCCCACACTTTTGTGAGTTTTTACCATCAGGAGCTCCAATCAGGCTCTCAGTGTGAAGACTATAGAAAAATTCCCTTGTGCTTTTAGTGAGGGGATGAGAATTTTGAAATATGCAGAGTGCCCCTTTCCCCTTAACAAAGGCCTGTCCTCAAGGAAAACTCTTTTACCAGAGCCTAGCCAATGTGAGGGAGGGGTAAAATACCCAACTCCAGCCCCTCCAGCCTTCCTGTCTTACTTAAGGTGGAGAAAAAGGCTAAGAAGCACTTAAGAAGGTCAAAGCCCAGGGGAACGGGCCACTAAAAGACTGAGACTTAATCACAGGACTATGGAATGCTTCTTTTTCCCCATGCCTCACCACCACACGAGCAGGACTCATATATTAATGAGAGACTACAACTCAAAGAACTGAAAGGCTGAGACTCAGTCTAAGAAGCAGTCCCTAGAGAAACCCAGACAGTGGACAAAAACAAGGACACTACATGAAATTTTAGCCTCAGAAAGCTACAGCAAAGAGTAAACACAGCTTAACTCCTAACCAGATAAACATAAAACCTCACACTACAGGCCAGTTTACTTTAGTTCCCTTTACCAACACATCATGTTTAGCTTACAACAAGAAATTACAAGACATGTTAAAGGCCAAAAACACAGTGTGAAGAGATAAAGCAAGCATTAGAATCAAACTCAGAGATTTTGGGATTATCAGACAGGAAATTTAAAATAACTATGACTAACATGCTAAGGGTTCTAAAGGAAAAGTGGACAATATGCAAGAAAATATGGGTAACATAAGCAGAGAGATGGAAACTAAGTAAGAATCAAAAGAAAAATGCTAGAAACTAAAAACATAACAACAGAAAGAAAGAATGCTTTTGATGGGTCCATTCATAGACTAGACAGAGTTGAGGAAAGAATCACTGAGCTTAAAGAAATGTCAGTAGAGACATCTTGAACTGAAAAGCCAAGAAGAAAAGAGTGAAAGAAACAGAACAGACTATCCAAGGACTGTGAGATAATTACAAAGTGTATATAATACCTGAAGTGGGAAAGAAATATAATATTAAATAATGGCTGAGAATTTTCCAAAGTTAGTAACAGACACCAAACCACAGATATAAGAAGCTCAGAGAATGCAAAGCAGAAAAAATAGGAAAAAAAATATATGTATATATATTTACACTTAGGCATGCCCTATTAAAACTGCAGAAAACCAAAGACAAAAGGAAGATGCAGAAAGAAGCCAGAGGAAAAGACACCTTACCTATAGAAGAACAAGGATAAGAATTACATCAGAGTTTGTTTCAGAGACCACAAAAGCAAGACTAGAATGGAGTGAAATATTTAAATTGTTGAAAGAAAAAAAACACTAACTTAGAATTCTCTATCTAGTGAAAATTATCCTTCAAAAGTGAAGGAGAAACAGACTTTCTCAGACAAATGTAAATGCAGGGAATTTGTTGACAATAGACCTGATTTGCAAAAAGTATTAATATTTCAGAGAAGAAAATGTATATAGATCAGAAACTCAGCTCTACACAAAGAAAGGAAGAAAGAATAAGAGAATAAAATCTTTTATTTCTCTTATTCTTAATTGATCTAACAAATAACTTTTTGTTCAAAATAATAGCAGCAATAGAATTGGGGATTACAGCTTATAGATAAGGGAAATAGATAAAACATCCTGTGTCATAGACCCATGCAGCAGAGTTTGATTCTGAGACAGCAAATGCAAGGAACCCATCTCCAGGCACTGAAAGGCAATTTTTCTTTTCATGGTACTTATTAAAACTCTCGATAGTCTTTGCTTTCATGGTAGTTTAAGTAAGAAAGTAAGAAGTAAATTCTACATCAGGAACCACAAAACAAAACAAAAACAAAAACAAAAATGAAATGCAATGGTGTTCAAGCTTATATTATTTCTCCCTGAAGTGGAAATTTTATACTATTTGAGGTTTCTTCCCACAGCAAATTTTCAGGAGTCTAAGTTATTGACACCCCTCCTCCCCTCAATCCCCAAACTCCTTTCCACAGGCTAATACATTCTGATAAAGTAAATGGTGCATTCTTTGGCACTCTGTTATGGGTTCCTAATGTCTATCACGTGTGGGGCAACCACATGTACTGAGTCAGAATGGACTCTCACCTCGGCCCTGGATTAGCCATTACCTGAATCTACCTGGGGACCTGTCTTTGCAAGGCTCTAGACAATCTGACTCTCACCTCCCCAGAAACCTGCAGACCCACACTGCTCTGTGACAAATCAGCCCATTCGTCACACTCAGTGTGAACCTTACAGAGGGTCCCGCCAGAGTTCCTGACCACCACTGATGGTGGGAGCCTTAGATATCAAAAAAGCCTGCACATGGAGTATCTGACTATGGAGATCTCTGCTGAAGTTCTATTGGACTAACTCTGACAATGCAATATTGCACCCCAGAAACTGGCCGAGTAATGAATTTGAGGGAATGTTGACATAAGTAATAAAACCAAATTTGGGGGATTGGAAAAGAGATGACACAACAAAACATGCTTAAAACACATTCCTATCCAAACCCACATACATTTTTAAGACTCCTTGTAACATACAAGGCTCTTCTGGAAGCAGATGGCCTTGCAGTTTTCAGATCCCCATAGATTCTTCAGAGTGCTAACTGCATGGGAAGTATAATTCTATTGATAAAAATTCAATTACTTGTAAGCACAAGGTTGGGAAAAATACTTCCGAAGAACTATGTTATCCTACTTAAATAGGATAAATAATGGTCTATTCTAAACGTGTAAGCATTTATTATTATTAAAATAATGTGATTCTCCTTTGAATTCCTTGGAAATAAACATTACTTACATATGCTTCTTTTAAAAAATCACACTATTGGACTTCTGCTTGAGAATGAAAATCTTGGGAAAGATGCAAAGTCTATACAGCATGATCCGCTCAGTAACCAACTAAGTTTTCAATGCCTGAGCCTAAAAAGTGGCTTGTCTCCCTCTGTAATTTCCACTCGGACCTGGCTGTCTAGCACACTTTCCCATGCACTTCTCAAATCCTACAGGGAAGCAGGAACTCAGACAAAACAGGAAACTGGGAGCAAACATGTCAGCTTTAACTTTCATTCAGGGACCCTCCACTCCCTCAACCCAGAGTTTCAGAGAGGGCATACAGAAAGTTCCGTCAATTCCCTTGGGTTGCAAACAGACTGAACTATCTCACCCCACTTCCATGACAAGCACTTTTCAAGCAACTGACTTAGTAAATCACACAAACACTATCTAAAGAAAACTGGCCCTAAATATAAGCTCCTGGAAGACCGAGTAACAATACTCTCCTCACATTTTATCTCCATACCCACCATTACTCCTGTCAGGTTCAGGGCCTTGATCAAGGTAGGAGCCATCAAATGTTTTTATTTTTCTTTGAATGACAGATCTAGGAAAGGACTTGGAAATCATCTGCCATTTCATTCACCCCACCTCCCTCATCACCTTAGTGCTGATCAAGAGTCCCAGCTCATCAGCTAAGCAAGCCTCTATGCATCACACCTAGCAGGGGATGAAACAGCCCCATGCAATCTGCACAAAGGACAGATGCAAAACAGGCTGCCAGGTTAGCCTGACTGCCAAAGAAATGTCAACTGATTATATCCCAATAGGAAAAGGGGACAGATGGATTGACGTGACTAATGTCATTAGGCTATTTGCCTCTGGGAATTAGAAACAGGGAGAAAACACAAGAGTATGTACCCATATGCTTCACAAAGGTAAGGACTGGGAATATTTCAGCTTGTTTCTTGGTTAAAAGAAGTATTTATTCTCTATTACATATTCTTCCATTTCTCTCACAACCTGGCTATGAATGTCAGAGTGAAATCTATTAGAATTCAGTTGATCACCATATGACCACACTCAGGGAATCACAATTATAACACATTTATGGGGGACTGTTATCTGAATATAAAAGCATAGTGAGAAGCAACCCACAATAAGAAAAAGGCTTAAGAGAGTCTTGTCCAAAAGGATAAAAATGGAATACAGAAAACTTTTTTAACTGATGAAAAATATACATATTCAAGAGAGAAGAGGTAAATAGAAGGAGAATGAAAGGGAAGGGAAGAGAAAAGTGAAGAGAGGGCCTAATGGGAAGAGAAAAAATATATTTATGGGGCTAATTCTCCCTCTTTCAAGCTCATTATTGCCTTTCCTCTCTATCTCCCCCCAAACTCCCACTTCACGTTTGTTCAACAGATGCATGTTTATCCTCCCAACACTCAGCTGTCAGAAATTTCATCTGTTAAAACATTAGCTTTGAGGACTGTGAAAAAGACAGCTGATATAGTAAATCTGATTCAACAACCACCACCACCATAACAAAAAAAATAACATTTAGGGGCGCCCCTGGTGGCGCAGTGGTTGAGAATCTGCCTGCTAATGCAGGGGACACGGGTTCGCACCCTGGTCTGGGAGGATCCCACATGCCGCAGAGTGACTGGGCCCGTGAGCCACAACTACTGAGCCTGCGCGTCTGGAGCCTGTGCTCTGCAACAAGAGAGGCCACGATAGTGAGAGGCCCGCGCACCGCGATGAGGAGTGGCCCCTGATTGCCGCAACTAGAGAAAGCCCTAGCACAGAAACGAAGACCCAACATAGCAATCAATCAATCAATAAATCTTTTAAAAATAATAATAATAACATTTATCTTTGAGTAAGGTGTATTGAACCTCTACAATAGAACATAATTGCCAAATTTAGATTAAATAAACAAAATTTTAATAAAGCAACAGAAAAAAGGAATGTCATTCTTTATACAGTATGATGAGTTTCTGAGTTTACATTAAACTAATATATCAAAATAGTAAAAAAAAGTAAAAACAGATTCAAAAGCCAATTGAGAAGCAGGAATACAAATATTCAGATGAACATTTGTCAGGTTTAAAAAGAAACTAGGAATGAGTTTCTTTTTAAATTCCAGGGCTAGGAATGAACAGTGCCTACTCCACCAGAACAAGATTCCACAGGGCATGAGGTGATGCACTCACAAGGCCTTGCCTCCGTAATGGGGAATAACTAACCTTAGACTGAACTGTGCTCAAATCCTGCTTAATCAATAGTAAAAGCAAGACTCTGAAGGATAAAGCTGTTTTCAAGGAACTTAACTGTGTCCCAGAACAAAGCCCAAGAATATTTATAGAAAGACAAAAATATCAAGCACTCAGCAAGTTAAAATTCATAATGTCCTGAATCCAGTGATTACTGGACATGTAAAAAAAGTATGAAAATACAACCCATAATGAGGAAATATCAATGAATCAAAAGGAGATAGACCCAGAACTTACAAAAATGCTAGGATTAGCAGAAAAGGATGTTTAAAAAGTTATTATAACACTATTGTATATGCTCAAAAAGTTAGAGATATGAAGGATATAAAAAGGACTGAACTTTCTGAAATGAAAACTACAATATCTGGGATTAAGTATATATAGATGGGAATAACAACAGCCTACACACTGCAGGAGAAAAGATTAATGAGTTTGAGGACATAGCAATAGAAACTACAGAGCGAAAAGTTAGAGAAAAAATAAAAAGTATAATAAAGCTTTTTGAACCAAATGAAAATGAAAACGTAACATATTAGAATTCTGGGTGCTACTAAAGAAGTACTTAAAAAAATTATAACACTGAAGGTCTATTTTTAGAAAATAAGTTTTCAAATCAATGACCTTTGCTTCTACCATAAAACTGGGAAAAAGAAAGATTAACTGAGATCCAAAGTAAGTAGAAGAAAGAGAATAATAAAGATTAGACTAGAAATCAGTGAAATAGAAAACAAAAACAAAATAGAAAAATCAATGAAACCAAAAGCTGGTTCTTTAAGAAGTTCAATAAGTCTTTACCAGACTAATAAGGAAAAACTAACAAACAAACAGAGAAAGCAATGATTATCAATATTAGGAATGAGAGAAGTGACATCATTTCAGGGTCTACACATGTTTAGAAAAAATAAGGGAATGTTATGAACAAATTCATGCTGATACATTCTACAACTCAGATGAAATGGTCAAATTCTTCAAAGACACAAACTATCAAAGCTCACTCAAGAAACAATAGATAACATGAAAAACCCTACACCTATTAAGGAAATTAAATTTTAGTTAAAACTTTCCCACAAAGATTGTGGTTTCAATTGTGAACGCTACCAAACATAAAAGGAAGGAGTAATATGAATACTATGCAAACTCTTCCAGAAAACTGACAAGTAGGGAATGCTTCCCAGCTTATTTTCTGAGGTCAAAATTACCCTGATACCCAAATCTGACAGAGAAATCACAAGAAAAGAAAACTACAGATCAATATCCATGTTGAAACTTCATGTGACATTTTCAACCAAATTTTTAGCAAATCAAATCCAACTACATATGAAAAGGGTAATACACCTTGACCAAGTTGAGCTTATCTCAGCAATCCAAGGTAAGTTTAATATTTTTAAAATTAATCAATGTAATTCAACATATTAACAAAAGATAAATCATATTATCATCCCAATAGATAGAGCGGAAAAAATTTTAACAAATTTCAACATCCATGTTTCATTGAAAAAACTCAGCAAACTAAGAATAGAGGAGAACTTCTTCAACCTAATAAACAGTATCTATGAATGCTTACTATAAACATCATAATTAATTGTAAAAAGACCAACTGCTTTCCTTCTAAAGTCAGAAACAAGATAAGGATAGTATTGTTACCACTTACCAACACTGAACAAGAGATTCTAGCCAGTGTAATAAGGCAAGAAAAAGAAATAAAATGCATCCAGATTGTAAAGGATAAGGTAACACTGTTTTTATCTGCAGAAAACATGATTGTCTCTGTAGAAAATCCAATAGGATCTACAAAAAAGCTACTAGAACAAACGAGTTTAACAAAACTGCAGGATACAAGATCAATACACAGAAACCAGTTTTATTTCTACATAATAGCAACAATCAACTGGAAATTGCAGTTAAAAAAAACCTCCATTAATGACAGCATCAAAAAATAAGAAACAGAGATGAATATGACAAAATATGTGAAAGCTCTGAACAATGGAAACTACCAAACATTGCTAAAAGAAACTTTTTAAAACCTAAATATATGGATAGATATACAACATTCATGGGTTGGAAAACTTAACATGGCTAATATATCCATTCTCCCAAATGGGATCTGCATATTCAAAGCAATTCCAGTCAAAATCTCAGCATTTTTGAGAAACTGACAACTATATTATAAAATTCATATAGAAATACAAAAGACCTAGCAAAGCCAAAACAACTTTTAAAAAAGGACAAAGTCATAGGACTATCACTACCTTATTTCAAACATTATTATAAAACTACACTAATTGTGATAGTGTGGTATTGTCATAAAGATATACAAACGAGCAGTGAAACAGAATAGAGTATCCAGAAATAGAACCAAACACAACTGATTTTGACAAAGGTACAAAGGTAATTCAGTAGAGAAGAAACTTCTCAACAAATGGTGCTATAACAATTGGATATCCACAGACAAAAAACTCATTTGCAAAAAAAGAACTTGAATCCCTATCTTGTACTATATACAAAAATTAAATGAAAATAGATCATAGACCTAGATGTAAACCTAAAACTCTAAATTCCCAAAAGTAAACATAGGAGAAAACTTTGTGCCCTGAGGTCAGGCAAAGATTTCTTAAATTCAACACCAAAACGCACAATCCAAAAAAGAAAAAACTGACAAATAGGACTTGACCAGAGTGAAAAACTTTGTGAAAATTTTTTGAAAGATACTGTTACGCTGTTAAGAGGATGAAAAAAACAGACTGGGAGAAAAGCTACAGATCAGGAGAAAACATTTGAAAGCATATATCTGATAAAGAACTTAAAACCAAATTATATAGGGAACTCTCAAAACTCAGCAATAAGAAAATAAACAACTCAATAAGATAATAGGCAAAATATCTGAACAGATGTTTCACCAAAGATGATATCCATCTAGAAAATAATCACATAAACACATGCTCACCATTATTTGCCATTAGAGACATGCAAACTAAAAAGCACTGCACATCTAGTAGAATGGCTAACATTAAAATGACTGACCATACACATATAGAGTGTTGCCAGAGATAAGAGGAACTGAAACATTCACATTGCTGATGGGAATATAAAACAGCACTACCAATGTGGGAAATATTCCGGTTATTTCAGAAGAAGTTAAATGTACACCTACCATAAGTTCCAGCCAATACGCTCCCAGGTATTTACCCACAAGAAGTGAAAGCTTATGTACATACAAAGACTTGTGAGTGAATGTTCATATCAGCCTTTTTTATTAATAATCAAACCTGGAAAGAACCAAAATAGCCATCAACAAGTGAATGGATAAAAACACTCTGGTATATCCATACAATACTATTCACCAATAAAACAGAAGAAACTATTTTTTTTTTAAGTGTAGCTCTTTTTTTTTTTTTAATTAATTTATTTTTATTTTTGGCTGTGTTGGGTCTTCATTTCTGTGCGAGGGCTTTCTCTAGTTGCGGCTAGCGGGGGCCACTCTTCATCGCGGTGCGTGGGCCTCTTCACTATTGCGGCCTCTCTTATTGCAGAGCACAGGCTCCAGACGCGCAGGCTCAGTAGTTGTGGCTCACGGGCCCAGTCACTCCGCGGCATGTGGGATCTTCCCAGACCACGGCTCGAACCCGTGTCCCCTGCATTGGCAGGCAGATTCTTAACAACTGCGCCACCAGGGAAGCCCCAGAAGAAACTATTGATACACACTTTACTATGGATAAATCTCAAAAAACTATACTGAGTAATAAAATCCAGATAAATAAGAATACACATTATATGATTTATGTATATAACATTCTAGAAAATGCCCATCAGTGCAGACAGGAAATGGGGGTGCAAGCATGGGAGGAGGCAATTACCAAGGAGCCCAAAGGAACTTTTGGGGGTGATGGACATGTTCATTTCCTTAACTGTGGTGATGGTTCCACAAGTGTGTGCAAGTCAGAATTCATCACATGGTATAATTTAAATATGTGCCATTATATAGGTCAATTCTATTCTCAGTGGAGTCATTAAAAGCACACCAAAAAAAGGAAGAGAAAGTAAGAGATAAAGTACTTGGTTTCCCCACAACAAAAAAGATGTTAAAAAAAAAAACAAACCCAAACAAAACAAAAATACCCTACTACACTCAATATTAGTGTATTTCGATCAAAAAAGTGTTTCAGATGTCACTCAGGCTTTTCTAACCACCTTCACACTTCATGGGGTCTCAGCTCAAAAAGTGAGCTGGGCACCGCTGCTAAAGAAACATCCACTGTCTGGGAAGAAGCCACTCAAACCTCACAGATCTACTTATTCATTAGATCTCCCCACCAGAGTTCTTCACAGGGAAGTGTTACAAAAGCCTGGAAAACTTTCCTTGGAAATTCATACTTAGCTGTTATTTTTCAAGAAGCCAGATAATATTCATTTATGGCTTTTTTTCTTGTTCCTTTTTATTTTAAGGCACAGTATCATTTGTTAACATGTTCACCCCTTCACCAAGCATTCATTTAGCATCTACTGTACCCAAAGAAATGTACTAACTGCAGTTAGGAAGAAAAAAGGTTCGCTCCTTTTCTGGTGACATCTGTGTTCATTTTTTTTTAAACAACCCAAATTAAAACAAGTAGAAAATAAGAACAAAGGCATGAGGAGAGGAAACATAAATATCAAGCACAAAGAGACCTGAAAGTACGAGCAATGAGTGAGGTGGAGTCATCAGCAACGGTTTTCTGGGAAGAAGAGAGTGCCGGGTTCACTCATTCATTCATCAAGATTCTTGAAGCCAGATCTCTGCATGAAACTAAAAGGGATTCTCAGCCTCCCACCCACCCTCCTTTACCTTCAGTGAGTCTGTGAGGAGGGGATGTGGGGGTGCAAGTTCAGAGGGGAAAGAGAATTCACATTTGAGAATCAGTGCTTAGGCTACGGCTCTGCCCTGGGTGATGTGCCACATGTTACAAGTGCCTAGAAAGATGGGAATGTGGTTTCCATCCAAGAGGCATTCATAATTTCAAGGAGAAACAAGCACAGAAATGCATGAGTGCACACATATGATAAATATTTTAACAAAAATGTAGCAGATGCTATGAGACCATGGAAGAAAGTATCTGTGGAAGGCAGAGGGGTTTCTTGGAGAAAATATTTGCACTGAATATTGTGGATGAGGCTCTTATTAGAGAAGCAGGACAGGCATACTTCTAGCAAATATTTTGTAAGGAAGTTATAAGCTTTATATTAAAGGAATATCATATTGTCAGCATAGAGGATCGATGGTAAGATCAGATGCAAGGAAACCAGTTAGGAAATGACTACAAAGATCCAAGTAAGAAATGGCAAGATGTTGAATTAAAATAGTGGCAGGATGAATAAGAGTATGGAGACTTAAGTATCAAGGATACTGAGTCCATCAGAGTGAATGACTAATTAGAGGTGCAGGTTGAGGGGGAGCTGGAGTCAAGGATGAACCTGAGCCTGCCCTGGATGATGGAAATGGCAGGGGTATTGTTTCCCTCATGATTTCATTCATTTCGGAGATGCATTCATTATTGAGAATGGTGAATTTGAGATGCTTCAGACACAGCCACATGGAGAAAGACACATTTCTCCACTGCAGATGGAATCGGGGTTCAGTGCCACAGACTGAGGTGTCAAATGAGTATTGAGAAGGCACTTGCCCAGTGCAGATGGGGAATGGGGAGTGAGAAGACAAGTGCAAGGCCTGAGGGAGACAGAGCCGAATGCATGGGTGGAACATCAGAATGGCCAGGAGCCGAATGCATGGGTGGAACATCAGAATGGCCAGGAGATCAGAGTCCTGGGCCTGAGGAGGAGGTGGACAGTAGGACAGGACAGGAAGCGGGACAGAGAGCAGGGCCGGGAAGACATAAAGGATCAGAGGATTTAAAGTAGGGAACATAATGCTTGATTGCCAATAGTCACTCTGGCTACCATGTGAGGAGAAGGAACAAGAGGGGAGGCAAAGAGGTCGAGTCCAGATGGAGATGATGAAGTTGTTGGGGAGGATGGATTGGCAGAAGGCCTAATCTGTACAGATGTGGCAGCGGCACTCTGAGGATTCTCTGTTGAGCAAGGAACAGAGTATGTGGAAGCCAGGAGCCAATGACTCAAGAGTTCTGCTCCAGACATTTCATACTTGCAAAGCTCAACCCCCAGTAGTTGTTGAGAATGGGGATCTGGCCCTTGGGAGAAGGGTGTGCTTGCACTATACATTAGTGGTGTTATCAGAGTGCCTATGACATTGGAAAGCCTGGGAGGGAAGCAGAGGGCAGGCACCAACCTTAGGAAGGTTAGGGGGAGGCTCCTTGCATGCGCAGAGGTGTAGGAGGTGGGCAGGGGGGTGGTGGAGTTCAGGCTTCAGAGGAAGCCAGGCCCTGCAGGCTATACTCCAGGGGCTGGCTGGGACACACAAAGGAAGTCACACCAGGGCCACAGACACAGCAGGAGACCACAGAGAGCTACGTGGGATAGGCATTGGGTAGGGATAGAGAAAGGGCTCTGCTGGTAGAGGTGAACTGGCCTTGAGGGCGTGAGTGGGGAAAGGTCCAGAAGGACTCTGGTGGGAGACGGTGGTGCTCAGTTCCGAGAGCAGCTGAGGGAGGGATGCAGCAGTGAGACGGGGAGCAGCGCTGGGGTGAAGGCATGTTTGTGGAGGACATGATGCTGTGAGGACAGCCAAGAGGATTCCCTCTTGAAACCCTTTTTATTATTTGTCCAGATGTGAGACAAGAGGCCATCTATTGAGGCCACGACCAGAAAGGAGGTTCTGAGCACAGAGGTGGAGGGTGGGAATGCGAGTGGGTGGCTGTGGATTGGAGATGAAACAATGCCAGGTCCACGGCACTGGCAGCCAGATCACCGTGGACAGCTCCTCATCTCCCATGGCCCTGAAATGTGGTGCTATGGTTCCCAAGTGTGGAAGGGGGAGGCCACGGGCAGGCTCTGGCCAGGGGTCTGTAAGGTGCGTGGGGGTGGAAAACAGAGGGGCAAATCAAAAAGTTTCTCCAAGAGAGGGATCCACGTGATGGCCACTTCAGGAAATAACTAGCCCTGGAGGCAGGGGTGCAGAAGCTCCGGGAAAAGCCACGCAATCTGCCCTTTCCATCAGTGGTGGGGGGGTGGGGCTGAGAATACTCCCTCTTTGACGGAACCCTGGTGACAGGAGCTTCTGTGTATGTGACCATTTGTCAAGCTGCACACTTGATGTGTACACCTCACCCTCTTTACTGCAGGTATGCTATACTTTAAAAAAACCAGGTGAATTTGCCAAAAAGGGAGAGAAGCACAGAAGAAAAGTACGAGTGTCTGTTGATGACAAGGTCTGAAGTGCCCTCCCAGGCTGGCTTGCTGTGGTGGGGCCAGTGGTGGGGGGGGGGGTGTGGGGGTCATCTGTTGACAGGCCCGCTGGCCCAGAAGGAAACTCTGACACAGGTCAGCAAGGCAACTGCACCAGGGAGCATGTGCTTGCCTTCCATGCAACACATGAGAACTCCATCGACCTTGGGCAGCTTATGTAACTCCTTCAAGCCTCAGCTCCTTCACATGTAGAACAGGCTTCAGAACAGTCCTGCCCACAGTCCTAACACCTCTCATTATGACAATTAAATGAGATGATACATGCAAACTGCTGTTTGCAGTGTATTGTGTTTCCAGTGTTGGACACACAATAATCCCCCAGTAGCTCTCTACTCTTATTCTTGTTGTTGTTGTTAGTCATGATGACACCTGTGTTTGAAATCACTTGAGACTGTCGCTGGTTCACAGGAGAAGTTCGACACACACTTGTCAAAGACAAATCTGAACCCATGTAGAACAGGAAGATCTTACAGGACACACCAAGAACAAAGAAAGAGAACCATCACCTGCCTCAAGGGGAGATAAAACACATCCCAAAAAAGCAGCATGCAAAAAAGTACAAAGCCACATAAAAACAGAGTCCTGGTTAAATGTAGATGAGCTAAAGGTGTGCAGACAAGAGAGCAGACAGTGGGTGGAGGAGACCAAGTGTGAGTGACCTGAAGGATAAGGCGCATGTAGCCTGGGGAGAGGCTATTGCTCTCCAGGACCAGCCACTGATGGACGCAGGCAGGACAGAATGCGGGGGACTTGGGCCAATTAATAGAGAGACAGGAGGTCAGCAAGGTAAGAGGAAGGGCAGAAAAAACAATTGTTTGAAGCCACCACTTCTGAGCTGCTGAGGGGATTCAGAAAAATAAACACCAGAATATGCCACTTTGGTCTGTGGATTATTTTGAGCTGAAGACAGTCAAGACCCAGAAGACTCAGGAAAAGCTTTTTACCTACCCTTTAACCACCTAAAAGAAATTAGACGGGGGCCTGCACCAGGAAGAGAGCTATTGCCAGAGATCACTCTCCTGAGAGACTTATCTGCATGGCAGGGCAACTCTACTTACCAAACATTTGTTCTTCTCACCTCCCAATGAAGGCCCTCCTTCCCTTTGAAGCCCCAGAGCCCTATCGCTTTCCTTAGCTCAGATGGCACGTAAGCCTCAATCATCTGGCTGCTTTTGAGTCTCATTTCTTTGTAGGAATTCTGTACATATGAAATTAAATTTGTTTTTCTCCCGTTAATCTATCTATGTCAACTTAATTATTAGACCAGCCACAGAACTTAGAAGAAGGGAAATTTTTTCATCCCCTACACTGCAAAGTCAACTTTGAGTGTAGAAGGTCCTCAGAAGCTTCTCTAAGAAACAAGCAGAGAACAGGGCAACAGATATGATGGTCAGAGAGGATTTTCCTGCAGCTGTGTGTGGGATGTGCTACATCCCCAAAGACAGAGGCAAGAAAACCCATACGATGTAATAAGATGCTCACAAAGATGCCACATGATGGTAGTAAGCCAAGTCAGGAACTAGGAGGATATGACTTACCATTGGTAGTTATGTTGACCAAATGGTGAAACAATTACTATTATAAGCTCAATTCTCTTACCCATCTTGAGCATACACAATATGTTCTTGATAGTGAAATGTTGGAAAACGTTGTTAAACTGCATGAGTTGGTGCACTGGTCCTGTGATAATATGAAATATACTAACAGCAGGTAGATTACTCTGTCTTCATTGCCTGAATCTCATCTGCTGCCTTGTGTGCAAAATGGGTCCTTTGACAGTGAACTATTAAAAAGGTCCATGGCCTGGCATACAGGCTTGCTTTATTGCCAATCACTTATAACCTATAGAACGTGACCTTGACGTTCCAGAGATTGCTCTTTATAAATGTCCAGAGTTGCTGCCTCTTCCAGACACTAAAAGCAAAACACCCAGGGAGCAAGCCATGGTAAGAACACAAACTAAACCACTGTGAAAACAGAGGCTGGTTTTCAAATAGAATGGGAAACAGCCTTGCGGGAATTCCCCACACCTCCTAATGGAAGTCCACCCAACTCATGCTACATGAGTAGCTACTCAATACCCTTACTCTCAGAAGGAAACAGAAGTCTCATCTTCAAAACATAAGATTGTGATTGATTTTTCTCCCAGGGTCCCAGAGGATACAAACTGCAGAATAGCTTTCAGCAACTGAATGCCCCAGGCTGACCCTCTTCCCCTGAATGTGCAGGGGTGTGAGGGAGTGCATGTTGGAGTGGAGGTGGAAACCGCCCCAGGAATTAAAAACAGGTAAGATGATGATCATGATGCGGCAGCAACAGTGCGATGCTATTTATAGAGCCAGAGGCACCTAGAACCCAATGTCTGCACCATCGCACACCCAGGCCCCCCTTCCTTCCATCTCCTGGGGACCCACCTCCCAGGTGTGGCACTTGGTCCTTTCTGCATCCTCCCTGCATGTACCACACTGGCTCTGGACAGCACAAACTTTGCTCTGGATTGTAGTTATTCTTGCTGCCTGCACAACAGCCCATGGTCTTTGCTCTGGGTACATGGAGGCAGCACAGAGCTGGGCACAGAGCAGGCTGGACCACAGAGGGAGCCGAGGAACAACCCACTCAGTGTGGACTATTCTAGGACAACCACACCCACACGGACAAGTACGGGGACCTTTCTAGGAACTCAGGTTGCCACCCCCCACACAGTGAATGTGCTTTCTTCCAATTTCACACTTCTAATCAGGCATGAAACCATTCTATGAAAATCCATGGCATGGGGATTCAAACAATTGTCGATAATTATTAAAATTGCTCATATAAAATTTTATTCATACTTTAATATGCTCCATTTTGCAACATTGCTAGTAAAAGCTAAATTTAAAATATTCCAACCTTGAATTGACTGACAACATTAGATAACGTATATTTACTATCTTTCAAACACTATGTTTTAAATTGCCTGAAAGTGTGAACATACGATTCCTATATTGCATCTTATTACCCCAAACTGACAGCTGTTTATGTCATGAAATACGTCAGGTTATCAGTCTGGACACAGCTATTCTCAGGAAGGCGAGTCCTGATTACTAACTTCACAAACTAGTTCAGGAAATGAGGATGGTCAGAATGAGAAGGGAAAGGGTTAAAAGCAAAATCTAACCGAACAGTCAATATCATAACCCAAATCGGCAATCCCCAAACCCGGTAGATCATCAGACTCCGCATTATCTGTACCCAATACCAGCTGCCATCAGTCATTACTGATCTCCTAGCTATCAGATCACCTTCACTCACATGGATGGTAGAATCTGGGGTCTTAAATAACCGTGTGATGAGACACAGGGCACTGTGACTCAGAGCCCAGACGGCAAGCAGGCATTTAGTTCAGAGTACTGAGGGACCCACAGAGAAATATTTATAAAAACTAGCATCTGTTCAATCTCCTTTTCCCTCCCCCCTCAAAAAGTATCAGGTTTCCCTTAAACCACAAATATTTTTTCTTAAGAATAAGAGTTCTCCAATTCATGAATTTTTTACATTATTTCTTTCCAAACCATTTTACACACATACAGATAGCTAACTATACAGTCCCAGATATTTTTCTAGTTATTTCAAAAGGAAGAAAAATTCCTCAAATTGGTAACTGAAATAGAAGCTGGGAAATGGAGATAAAGCCTAAGACTGAAACATGAAACCTATAAATCCAGGGAGTCAAGCCCTGCTGATATTTCAAAGATTCTATTTGCTTTCTTTTATCATAAAGAGTTCACAGAATTTCAATTTCATCACTGAGTCAAATAAAGCACTCAAAACTGGGCTTCAAACTGGATCCACCAGGAAAAATTTAAAAAACATGCCAACATTTGAAATGTTGAGCGAGGAGCAAACATGTCATTTTGCAAGGGCTTCATCCTCCTTCCATCCACCAGAAAGTCTCCACCAGATTTCCCGAAGCCATGTGTGCACGTGGCCTTCCAGCAGCCAGATGCCTGGAGAGCTGCTGGATTCAGCAGGTAGGGCCAGAAAAATCTAACCCTCCTGAAAGATGCTCGAGGGCCCACACCCCAAATGCCCACAGAGACCCTGCTCCTCAGTCTGATTACTCAAGACTCCTTGGTGAGTCCGCTGAGACGCCAAGAAAGAGCCAAACTGGCAGATTTCGGCTGCACCCTCCATGTCCTTGAGAATTTTGCAGGAATATCTCAGAACGCTGCAGAAGACTGGTGTCCACAGCAGTGGTTCAATTAGTGCTTCCTGCATAACCACAGGTGATCTCTCCAACTACAACTCCGCTCCAAGCTCCGGCTACTCAGTCTTACTCGGGAAAGAAGTTTGCATTATTTAAATTAGAATGCAGTATTTTTTAATGAGCCCCCCCAGTGTATGCAGGCCCTAGGAAATACTTCCATACTCACCCCATTGAACTTCATTTTCCCTTGGCTCAATTTGCTCCATCTAGGAAGGAAGTCCTCAACAGGAGTAGCAGGCCAGCTTTTAACCAGGCCAAGGTCCCACCTCAGACTTTACTCAGTTGGGTTGGGAGAAGGGATAAATGGGGCTGCTGGGATTAGTTCTAAGACAGTTTGGGGAGCTGCAGAACTAGCCCACAAAACAGATACTTAAGAGCCACTTTATGAAATCTCTGGGTGACTAGTTTGATTACTTGTTTATAAGAGACAGAATTTGAGAACACGGTGTTGCAGAAAAAGTGGGGTGCAACAGTGGTTAAGAATCCACCTGCCAATGCTGGGGACATGGGTTCGAGCCCTGGTCCAGGAAGATCCCACATGCCGCGGAGCAACTAAGCCCGTGCACCACAACTACTGAGCCTGCACTCTAGAGCCCGTGAGCCACAACTACTGAGCCCGTGTGCCATAACTACTGAAGCCTGCTTGCCTAGAGCCTGTGCTCTGCAACAAGAGAAGCCACCGCAATGAGAAGCCCGTGCACCACAATGAAGAACAGCCCCCGCTCACCGCAACTAGAGAAAGCCCACGTGCAGCAACAAAGACTGGACACAGCCAAAAATTAATTAATTAATTTTTTAAAAAGATGGAATAGTTTCTGGTTCAAAAGATAAAATGCATATTCAAAGCTTTAAAAAAAAAATGGGGCACAAGAGGATGGTCATGTCCCAGGTCTCATGGAGTCCCTGGGACAGGATGCCAAATGAGGGTCCTTGGCTTCGTGCAGGAAGGAATTCAAGAGCTAGCCAGAATAAAGTGAAAGCAGGTTTATTTAGAGAGATACACATTCCCATAGACAGAATTCAGTCCGTCTCAGAAAGTGAGAGCAGCCCTGGGAGAAACACAGTCCACAGACAGAGTGTGGGCCATCTCAGAAGGTGAGAGTCCTGGAAATATGGGGTGGTTAGTTCTTATGGGCTAGGTAATTTCATAGGCTAATGAGTGAGAGGATTATTCCAACTATTTTGTGGAAGGGGCAGGGATTTCCAGGAATTGGACCACCACCTACTTTTTGACCTTTTTTTGGTCAGCCTCAGAACCATCATGGTGCCTGTGGGTGTGTCATTTAGCTGATGTATTACAATGAGCGTATAATGAGGCTCAAGGTCTAGTGGAAGTTGACTCATCTGCCATCTTGGACCTAGTTGGTTCTAACCAGTTTATCTCGTGTCCTCAACGGCTATGTCATTCTTTTAAAGGTTGTGCCCTGCCCCTTTCCTGTCTCAAAGGGACTCAAAGATTTCAGGGACTCTGAGGTCTTCTGGTTGGTTATCTTTCTGGGTCACTTAGGGTCTTGATGAAAAAGGCTCTCAGGTAGAAATAAACCACAGGATGAGCCATGAAAATTTAAACTGGTTTCTCACCTTCACTTCTTACATGTGATTTGGGTTGAAGAGGAAAATTCTAAGGCAATTTATTCCTTGAACTTTAACATTCAGCCCTCATATCTGACAGAATTTCAACGCTGGCAGCATCTTTACACATCATCTTGGCAACTGTTTTGATTTTATAGATGAGGAAACTGAAGCCCAAGGCAGAGTTATTCATTCAGAAATACTGGGTTGGCACAAAAGATTGTTCAGAAAAAACCCAAACGAACTTTGGGGCCAACCCAATCCAATGGCTAACTAGAGAAAAAGTCACAGAACTCAGGATTTCTGCCTCCATTCAAATGCAGTCCGTGGATCCAAAAGGCCTGCCTTTGATACTCTGCCTGTGTGTGTCAGAACTGGCCTGGCCCCATGGGGCTCCCTGCTCAGAGGTAATCTTACTGCCTTTCTCTGCCCACTGCTTTGCCTCAGGGACCTATATCAGCTTCATACTATTTTAGATTTTAGCATTCATCTCCCAGGGAAATGACTTCATTTTAATAATAATATAAAAGCTCTCAACGCTGAGACTTACAGAGTAGGTTCCAAAATGTCACTCAAAAGGGCCTTAGTACTTCCATCAAGAAAATTTCAAGTTCTGCCCAGGATAAGCACATTAATAAGGGGAGGAAGGGATCTTGAAGTGACACAAATCAGGGAAAACTCATAAGAAAACCCTACTCAATTTGCAGAAGAAATCTGTCACACTAATATTATCATTAGCATCTTTACAAGGTCACAATATAAAACTATGTGTGCTTTGAACAGGCTTATACACATCATTTACCTTTTCCTATGATAAAATAATTTGAGTCTTTGGAATGTTGTATCCTGCTTTGCTGTAGACATTTTTTATAATTCTATATCCTGATAAGTATAGACTATCTTAGAATATAATTCCGCCTAGGGTAGCTGTTTTCACACTAAGAAATCCCACATTTTGGCGTTCATCAGGTATAATTTTGCAAAGAATGAGCTTCTCAGGTTTAATTTAAGCAAGTAATTATCTCTACACACATGGAGATAGTGCCTGTGAGTGCAGACACAGAGCTGAACACTCACGGAGCATGGAAGCGGCCAATGTGGACACACACCTGGCCTCCAGCCATGGTCCCTGTCCCCGTGACTTTGGGGACTGAGGTTATCACTGCCTCCCTCTCTTTCTTCCTGCCCATTAGGCAAACCAGCACCCATAACTCCTAAAGCTCCACTGGTTATTTGCAAAAAGAAAAGAAATTGATCTCAAACACTGTACCAGTGTTCCCCCCTGCATTTCTTTTCAATAAGAAAGAATGTCAGAAACAGACTCATTAGCCACAAGGAAGGAGCAGATTCCTTAGCGGCACATCTTGCAATCTGGAAACACCCTTTCTGTGTTTTTGTTTTATTCACGTTGTCCTCTGCTGCCACGCCCACATGTTCGTTACTCAGTTCTCCTGGCTATTCTCCAATAAGCCAAGCTTTCGTATTTGTTTATCTTTGCTCATGCAGAGCTCTTTTATTTTTTTTTTTTTTTTTTTGCGTTTGGTCTTCACTGCTGCGCACAGGCTTTCTCTAGTTGCAGCGAGCGGGGGCTACTCTTCGTTGCAATGTGCTGGCTTCTCATTGTGGTGGCTTCTCTTCTTGCGGAGCACGGGCTCTAGGCGCACAGGCTTCAGTAGTTGTGGCACGTGGGCTCAGCAGTTGTGGCTCTTGGGCTTAGTTGCTCTGTGGCATGTGGGATCTTCCCGAACCAGGGATTGAACCCGGGCCCCCTGCATTGGCAGGTGGATTCTTAACCACTTACTTTATGCGGAGCTGTTGACTGAGAACACTCTTCTCCCAGGGAACATTCTGCCCATCTTCCTGAAATGTCACTTGTTCTGCAATCCTTTCTCTTCTGCTTGCAAAACGAATCTGGTAACATCAGTGGCTCCCCCGACTCCCTTCAGGGCTATCCCAGCACAGGTAGCACACAACACACTGCGTTGAAGTTGGCCGTGACCTGCCAAATGCAACTGGGAACAGGTAACCTCCTTGGACAGATGCCATTCCTTATTCATCCCTGTCCGTTACAGAGCTGTGCCTGGTACAAACATTCAACAGATATCTGTAGAATGAATTCGTTCTTAGGAAGAGGCACCTGGAGCACACACAAGAATAAGTCTGGATTCTTGTAGGCTTGTGAAGCATTTCAATGGGTCGTATATTTTCCTGGGAAAGTTTAAATGGCTGTAACTTCAGCTGTCTTCCCAGGTACCATGCAAGACGTTCAGATAAGTTCATGCCTCCAAAGTGAAAAAGAGCCTTTACCTCATAGCAAGCAATGGGTAATGATGCTTACATGTGAATTATTTCTAATTTCTTTATGTTTTGAATTCTTTATTTGAAATAGTTTCAGACTTACAACATTGCAAAACTAGTACAAAATACTTCCCATATAACATTTGTCCAGCTTCCTCTGTTAACATCACACAAAAGCAGAGTAAAATGATCAAAATCATGAAGTCAACAATGGTATTCTCACTTACAGACCTTATTCATGTTTCATCTATAGATCCTCTAATATCCCTTTCTGGGCCAGGATCCAAACCAGGATCACATGTTGCATTTTGTTGTCTTGGCCCCTTAGTCTTGGAATCTTGAACCCTTCATTGATCTTTCTTTGCCTTTCAGATCTTGATACTTTGAGGAGTACTAGCAAGGTATCTTGTAGACTATCTGCAGTTTGGGTTTGTCTGAAGTTTCCTCGTGATTCAGTTCAGGCTCTGTGTCTGGGGCAAGAACATCACAGAAGCAGAACGGTGCCCTTCTCAGTGCATCATATCAGGAGATGTAGGATGTCTATCTGTGCCAAGGCTAGAAAGGTAACTTTCATCACTTGGTTAACCTGGTGTCTGCAGAGTTTCTACACTGTAAACTCACTATTACTTCCTTTTATAATTAATACGTATCTTGTAGGGAGACACTTTGAAACTATGCAAATACTGTTTCCCATCAAAATTTTGCCCACTAATTTTAGCATGCACAGGTCACTCTTGCCTGAACCAGTTGTCACTATGATGCCTACCAAATGGTGATTCTCTAAATCCATTGTCATACAGTGTTGGAGGGTTGTCCTTTCTTGCTTATTTACTTACTTATTTACATTTTTATTTACTAAATTATTTATTTGTACCTGTGTGAATTCATGGATACCTTATTCTGTGGGTTACTTTTATTCTTTAGGTTATATCCATTACTGTCCTTCTTTCTTGCTCAAATTGTCCCAGACTTGGCCACTTCAACTTGGTTCCTATGTTTTTTCAATAGGTTCCCATCACTTTTCAGCACTTTCTTACTCTCCAATACAGAAAGATATTCTAGGTTCATCTTGTTCTTTTCCTGCCCCAGCCCTGCAATCAGTCCAAGGAACACTGGTTTTTATTGGAGAATATTTAGAAACCAAGATCTGGAAGCTGGGTGTGCTCATTGCTACTGAGGTGTCACTGTCTCCTGGGCTCTCAGTGGACAGGCCTGGGACATCCAAGTGTATGCACATACAACAGCATCTCGCTCATCTGCATCCATTCCTGTATGTCTCTCTGTGTCTGTATATTAAAAACCCAAGTGCTCACAGATCACAGGGTTCATTCTAGTCTTTGTCATCCTCATTTGTCATTCCTTTCTCTGACAACAAGAAATTTGGCCTTCATTACCCAAAATATATTTACCTATTTGTTCAAAATTATAATACACAAGTGTCAGAAATTCTAACCTATACATGTGTGAGAAACTAAAGTACAATATTTGTACTAACTAAAATACCATCTTTGAGTAGAATCGTTAAGTCTATGGTCAAAACACAAAGTTACCCAGATTGATCCTTACCCCCCTCAACCACATACCTAAAGGTAAGATTTAAATAGAAAAGAGAGACATTTTTATGAGGGAGAAGCTGAGGGGTGCTCTGTCAAATGGTTTATCATACCTTGCTTATATTAGGTTAGGCTAATTAGTTAGGTTGGCTGTATTAATGAGACCCCAAACCCTAACACCATCAAAGCTTAATTCTTCCTATGTGACTGCACTAGGCAAGTGGTCCCCTCCACTCATTTGGGTCCCCAAGTATATGGAGACTCTGTCACCTTCAACACACAGCTTCTAAGGTTAGCCTGGGCACTGTCTCCATACAGCATGTACACAGGGTGTATATATATAGGCCACAGCTAGAAGGGGCTCACTTCTAAGGGACTCAAGCACAAGGTCACACCTGACTCCATGAGAGGCTGGGGAATGTAGTCTACTGCAGGTCCAGGAGAGAAGAGACGGTGGATTTTATGAGCAGGTAACCACCTTGGCCACACTGCACATACTGGCAATGCAAGATATTCATAAGGGAAAGATTAGTTCATACTACCAAAAATTTCCAAAAAGGCTCTGATATAGTAATCTAGAAGAGTCATCATTAATTTATTTCAGATCTCATCACACAGGTGCTTTAGGACTGTTCCCAATCTTTCAAATTCAAAGAACTCTCATGTTTCCATTTGTGTGCCATTTTTCAGAATATCTCAGACCTTCCTAGATATATTAGCCCATATCACACCAGCAGGTGACTTTTATTTTAGCTCTTTATATAGGCCAGGTTTTGTGCTAAGCAATTTAAATACATCTGGTTATATAAATTTGCTCACATGACACTGAAATATGCAGTGAAAATGTAGCTTCCTGTGTGATTATCCTTAAGAAGGTTCACACTTCAGGTATCACTAATACTGAGTATGAATGAGTAAAAGAAGTCTGATTCAATAATTTACCTATAAGATACATACTTATAGTCTTTTCTAAAAAAATCTAGTCTTTTAGATCTCACCTGCCTTTCCAAGTCCTCTCCAAGATGGCATCTGTTGGCTTAACAGTAGAGGGGAGGCAGTGATGGGACAGCACGGGGCCCCTGCCTTCTCAGTGGGGGGGGGGCAGTGATGGGACAGCACAGGGCCCCTGCTTTCTCCATGGGTGTGGGGCAGTGATGGGACAGCACGGGGCCCCTGCCTTCTCAGTGGTCCCAGCTGCACAGTGTTCAGACTGCTCTACTCCCCATCCTGGAGACTGCAGAGTGTAACTCCCTACAACTGGCCTTCAGAAGTGATGTGTAGGCAACAACCCTGGAGCCCCCAGTCTCACAGTCCTGCCCACCACCCCAGTCCAGATGCCCCCTCCTCCACATTCCCCTCCTTGGGATATACAGACCTGGGGAGGCCAGGGAGCAGGACAGTGCACCACCTGGCCCCATCTTTCCAATGCGCCATTAGACAAAAGCACAGAGCTAATGGCTGGGGTTCCCGGAGGCCTGCAGCCTTTGTGCATGGCTCCAGTGGAAGAACCGTCAAGGTAACTGGGGGTTTCTAAAGCCTCCAGGGACAAGGCCCCAAAGTGCCCTGTGCATGAGTGGGGTACTTTCCACTTTCTCAGCATCTCACTTCTCCCCACAAACCCTTGGGCCAAAAATGGATCTGATGGTTTCTGCTTTCTTTCCTCAAGCAAAATTTTATACTCTCCGTCCCCTCTACCCAAAGTGTCCTTCCTCCAGGCATAACTGCTCCCTCACGTCCTCCAGGTGCACACCCAAATTCCGGCCTCGAAGCGGGGCCTCCCTGACTGCTGCCCCCAGGCCCTTACTCCTGCTCTGCTCAGCTTCTCCAAGCTCCAGAGCAGGAGTTCCCATAGGACACACAGGGCTGTACTCACATGCTTGCTTATTGTCTGTCTCTCCACAGGCTGTCAGCTCCAGCACAGCAGGGACTTGACTCTCTTCCCTGATATAACCCTAGATGTAAACCTAGAATGAGGCCTGTAGCATAAAGGCATTCACTAAATATTATAAAACGGATGTGTAAACTGAACACATAAATGGCCTAGCCATGTAAAGCAAAAGGAGTATTTTCTCTGTCGTTATGGAAGGAATACCAAGATACCCAAAAGGAAATTAGAAAAACCTGGCTTTCAAATCCACTGAATTCCTGAAAAGCCTAGTAAATATCTGCTTTGACAGTCCAAGCTGAGATAATGTATTTTTCTTCTGTTGGTGATGTCCCATTTCCTGAAACCCTAATACCCACTGACTTGGTGATGAGAAACATGTGGAAAAATAAGATTTACAGAATGAAAGCTACAGTTTCCTAGTGTACACACACACACACACAGCATCCCACTGTACAGAGAAGGACACTAAGCTGAAGGGCTAGAGAGCCTGGTCTGAGGCCATGGGGGGCAGGGAGGGGGTGCAAATGGCAGGGGTGGGGCTGAGCCCACCTTCATCTCACTCACAGTCAACAGGACACTCATGGACATTGCTCTTCCCTTACATTTTAAGGCCATTTTACTTTTTTGCGATTTTTGCCTGGGTTTTACACACATATTAATGACTGACTTAATGAGAAGTATGATCCAGAAGGTAAGAAGAAAAATTCAGAGCTCAGAATTTCTGAACTCAAATCCTCATTTACTTTTTGCTGGCTGTATGACATGGCAAAAATTACTCAACCCAATTGCACCTCTGTCTCCTCATCCATAAAAAAGGGTTAATACAAAAAAACAAACAACCGAAGCAAAAAATGGGCAGAAGACCTAAATAGACATTTCTCCAAAGAAGACAGATGGCCAACAGGCACATGAAAAGATGCTCAACATCCCTAATTATTAGAGAAATGCAAATCAAAACTACAGTGAGGTACCACCACACACTGGTCAGAACGGCCATCATTAAAAAGTCTACAAATAACAAATTCTGGAGAGGATGTGGAGAAAAGGGAACCCTCCTACACAGTTGGTGGGAATGTAAGTTGGTGCAGCCACTACAGAAAACAGTATGGAGGTTCCTCAAAAAACTAAAAATAGAACTACCATGTGATCCAGCAATCCCACTCCTGGGCATATATCCAAACAAAGTCTATTCGAAAAGATACGTTCACCCTTATGTTCATAGTAGCACTATTCACAATAGCCAAGACATGGCAACAACCTAAATGTCCATGGACAGATAAAGAAGATGTGGTATACATGTATAATGGAATACTACTCAGCCATTAAAAAGAATGAAATAATGCCATTTGCAGCAACATGGATTGACCTATAGATTATCATACTAAGTGAAGTCAGACAAAGAAAGACAAATACCATATGATATCACTTATATGTGGAATCTAAAATATGACACAAATGAACTTATCTACAAAACACACTCATGGACATAGAGAACAGACTTGTGGTTGCCAAGGGGAAAGGGGAGGGGAGGGAAGGATTGGGAGTGTGGGGTTAGCAGACGCAAACTATTATATAGAGAATGGATAAACAACAAGGCCCTACTGTATAGCACAGGGAACTATATTCAATATACTGTGATAAACCATAATGGAGAAGAATATGAAAAGAATGTATATATATATGTATAACTGAATCACTTTGCTATACAGCAGACATTAATACAACACTGTAAATCAACTATCCTTGAATAAAATAAAAAAATTTTAAGGGTTAATAATAATATACTTTCCTCATAGGACCTTTGTAAGCAGTAAATGAATTCACACATGCACCACACTTACAAAAGAAACTGGTAAATAACTCTTGTCAAGCAATCATGAATAAAATTTGGGTACAACATTTAGCCTTATTGACATCATTCTTTCAGTCTCAGCAACACTAATATGAATGATGCAATCTCTCTTTTTTAAACTTTTTAACAAATCAATAATACTATTTTCATCCAAAAGTTATGTTTGTGATCGACACTGATTTTGCAATTCTACTTGTTTTAAAAATGTAATTATTTGCAGGAAATATGTGACCTATTAAATAAAAAATAACAGAAATCACCAAACAACAATAATAAATCAAAAATATAGCATAAAAAAACAAACCAGTAGACACATACAAATAAGCACCGCTTACTACAGCAAGCCTTTCATTTCAACTCAAGTTTTCAAAAGACTTCTTCCCACCAGTGAGAGAATGATTTTTCACTGTACACAACTCTCACCAGAATAATATCCTTGTTGAATTCTCAAGTTGAATAAAACTTTGAGCTTTGCCGGCTCCCTGGACTTCACTCTGGAGTTTAGACAGGGGCTTGTTTTAATTTCACAGTTAAATAAGTTCTTTCTGGGGACACACATGGGAAGCAGGGTAGACACAAGCCCACACTTGCATTCAAAGACATGCAGACCAGGCTAGCAGGAGGACTATTTCTGCACCTGCCTGTGAAATAGCTCATAACATTACATCCTTTTTCTCCCCATATTGATATCTTGACACTCTGTATTTCAATTTCTGCATGAAATGCTACACACAATAATACTAACTGCAAACAGTTAATGTGAAAATTCAGTAAATAAGCAGAAGACACAAACGGGAGGGCTGTGAACAGGGGAAGGAGAGTCAGCACACCACTGAGGACTGTTCTTACAGAGGTGCACAAAGTGGCTAAAATGGATAGTTAATGATATTTGTGTGTTGGGAACGAGGTCAACACTGAATTTTAGTTGGTTATAAGGAAAAATCAACTTCTGATTGATCAATAGATAGATAAATAAATCTATTTATTCATTAACACAAAGACTTCCATCATGTTTGAAGGCCCTTCAAAAAAATAGAAGCTACTGGGCTTCCCTGGTGGTGCAGTTGTTAAGAATCCACCTGCCAATGCAGGAGACACAGTTTCGAGCCCTGGTCCGGGAAGATCCCACATGCCCAGGAGCAACTAACCCCATGCACCACAACTACTGAGCCTGCACTCTAGAGCCCGTGAGTCACAACTACTGAGCCCGCGTGTTACAACTGCTGAAGTCTGCGCGCCTAGAGCCTGTGCTCCGCAACAAAGAAGCCACCACAATGAGAAGCCCGCGCACAACAAAAAAGAGTAGCCCCCGCTCACCACTACTAGAGAAAGCCCGCGCAGCAATGAAGACCAAAATGCAGCCAAAAAAATAATAAATTTTTTTAAAAATTGAAAAAAAAAAAAGAAGCTACTTACATAAGCCAGTATCCTTGGTGGAATTACAGAAAATTATTTCTTCATTAGTATAAAGCAGGAGAGAAATATACTATCCAGCCACATGATAAAATTACAAGGCAACTCTTATACTTTGTTTTAAAGTGAGGTATAATGGAATTTCCTTTACCAACAGTTTATCGGGAAGGAAATAATAAAACATGATGGGAACTGCTGTCTTGAGGATCACTCCCTCTGAAATTGTTAGTTACATGTTTCTACCAGACATCTTCCACCCAGAGTGAGACGAAAACACCATGCCACCTTCATTATGCTTGGGAAAGCCCCAGGCCTCCGGGAGGAAGGTCGATTCCTCCAGGGAAAGGCCAACAGCTAAGGGCTGTGGGTCAGGAGCACAGGGTAGCTTTGGGACCTAGAGCAAAGTAATTAACTAGTTAGCATGTTTTTCCATTTGGACATCACACGGTTCCTGTGAGGACTGGCAGGTAGCAGGTGCTCAGTGAATACTGATTGAAGGACTGGATAACAAGATAACAACAGGCCTCGATCTGGAGGGAGGACCGGCCTGAAGACGCTGGGTGCCTGAGACACCCCCAGACACACAGACGCGGTCGCCAGTGTTCGCCAGGTTAGGTCTGAAGCGAGTGCATTTTCCAGGAAGGACAACACCTGGCAAAGCACCCTCTTTTCCCTTTGGGTTTGATCTTCTTGATTTCCTCAGTTAGCCTCCTGTGTCACCACCAGGCCTCCAGGGGCCATCACTGCCCTCTGACATTCTGGGTCATGTCAATGCGCTCACTTCAGGAGGAGCAAAGAAACGCTGGATATTTATTCCCATTAACACAGCTGAGGCAATGGGCGCTTCCTTGTGGAATGTTTGACTATAAAAATAATCCCTGTCTGTGTGGTTTCTGCTGTCTGCTTCAAAAGGCTGGGACCTCCAATGCAGTGATGACGTGACAGCCCAGGGGAAGAAGAACGCACTATGCAAAACAGGACTCGATATGGAAAATAAGAGTATAGCAAGATCAATCATTTAAATGTTCTGAAATAGAGATAAATTTTATTTCTTTGGCTAGGTCAATGTAAATATTTTCATCAAGATAGAAACTGAAAGCATAGATGAATTTTGCAAGCCAACGGGAAGAGATTCTTCTGGTCAGTTCTCATGTACCTGCTAACATAAATATTTTGATTTACTGCAGAATAAAGATAGATAGATAGAGAGAGAGAGAGAGAGAGAGAGAGAGAGAGAATCTCCTAAAATTGGGATCAGTTAGCACAAGGAAGAGTTAACTTTTAAAAAAATCAAAATAGCTTTATCCTTATTGAAAGAAATTCCTTGTTTACAGTATTTGGTTGTTGCAACATTTTTCTGGGAAATCAGAAATCTATTATGGGGTCAGCAGGTATTCAATCAATATTTGTTGAGTAAATTAATGCATTAGTTCATTCACTTTCTATACCAACCAGACAGGCAGGATGTAGGGGAGATGTGAGCACCAGGAGGGACGGAGCTTCCTTTTCTCACTGATCAGGTACTTCTCAATAATAAATACTTGGTGTGTGTAGACCGTAAGTTGGGAAAAGTAGTATATGGGGATTTATTTGGAAAAGATTAAGAGAAATTTATAAAATAGAAAGGGGGAAATTGAGGTTAAAATAAGATCTATTCTTTATCTTCAGAAAATAGAAGGGGATGTACACAAGAGCAGTCGTCCAGTGGTTCATCTGAATACAGACAGACCCTGCTGCCAACTGCTTCCACACCTGCACAGGAGGCTCACCTATCTCTGTCCCCAGCACTCTCCTGTTTTAAATCACCTCACCAACAAAATAAGCTTCCTACAGGTCAGTATTGGTATCTTCACCTCCTCACTCAAACAGCATTTGGTAGCTTCCTGGGACTGACCAAATGACTCGTGTCCCCCTGCACTCACCACCCGCAGGTGTGCCAGGTTCTGGGCTCGAGCTGCCATCTGGGGACACTATGCCAAGGTCTCTGCAGAAGGCACACTGATCTTACAAGGACCAAAAGATCTCCAAGCAGATAACGGGGAGGTGCAGTGGGGACCTGAGGATAGGGCCACGGTCCTGGCAGGAGAAACAGCATAAGGAAAGGTCAAAGGTGCCACCTGTGTCTAATGTCCCCTCACGAGGTCCATCTCCCACCTCTCATCTGCAGCACCCAGGCTGCCCCTCCTGCTCTGTGTGACCTCTGCCAGGACAACCTCGCTGCTACCTCAGGGCATTCCACAAAGCCCCTCCTTTTCCTAGGCTCTGCTCTCCCTCTTCTGAACCCTTCTGAGGAGGGCACTTTCTGACCTGGGCTATGAGACACACGACACACCTCATCTGATGACAGTGATCAGCAGTCCCACTTTTCCCAGGGCAGCCTTGGCTCACTCTTGCTTGTCCCATAATTGTTACTAACAATGCCCTCTCCCCCTTTCAAAGCCTCCCAGTTGGATGATAAGCTATAAGGAATCTTCCCAGTTCCTGAACATGCACACGTGCATTCCCGGAGGTACTTGGAGGGTAGAGGTAGTGGGAGAAGCAAACAGCCAAAGTAAGGAGCACAGACTCCCAGTCGAATCCCAGCTGGCTATGGGTCTGCAGCAATACAAATCTCATGGATGCCTCAGTTTCTTCACCAGTGAAATGGCATGATGACAACAGTACTTACTTCATAGGGCTGAGGGCAGGGTGAGTGTGTGGACTCCAGTACGTTATACGAGTACCTGGCACATAGCAAGCACTACATATATGGTCTTAATTTCTTGCTACTTTTTTATCTTTTATTCTTTGCATTTCCAAGCTTAGGGTCAGAACGAAAAATACATAAGGTTTGGGTGAACTGACCTGAATTCCCTGTAACACAATGAATACTTGCTTTCAGTGATTTCCATGTATTCTTATCAGAGAAAGAAGGAGAATAAATATTGCAGATGTTCCACTGGGCACAAGTGCTGTTACCAAATACTGAGACATAAGACCCACCAGTCTGCTGTCCAGTACTTCTAATCTCCACTTAGAAAACATGTCATTCAGCCATAAAACTAAAAAAAAAAATTATAAATGAAATTATCCTATTATCCCATCTCCCTGACATTCTCCAAAAATGTTAAATAAAACACAGTATAATTGATGAATATCCTTCCTGACCATGTCCAATGTATATACATATCTCTTCCAAATTTATATTCATACTATGCACACTGTTTCACAAGTAATTGTGGACCACATCATGTGGATGCACCTCATTTTTTGAGGAGTCTTACAGTATTCAACTGTCTGAAAGCACCCACCCTTATTTAACAACCTCCCCCACTGGGGCATTTAGTTACTTACCAGTTTCTCACTGTTGTAAAGAATGGTACAACTATCATTGTAACAATTATACAAATGCTTCCAGAGGAAAACTCTCATGATCCAATTTCTCAGTTAAAAGTATGCAAGTTTTAAAATACACTATTTCATGTCAAACTGGCCATTATCTAACATACCCTCATGTACTCCTACAAGTGCTCAGAAGTGCTCTTCCCTACAGTCTTAGTAATGCTGGATTAATAATGATCTGTCCCTCTTGCTTCCCTGTGTTTCCCTAAGCATTTTACCCATATTGCCTGCCTCTCCACTACACTATTGACACCCATGTTTCTTCTATAGCTTGTCTGTTGGGTCATTTACCGAAATCAGCTCTCTGATGTCCTCTAAGTCTAGGAGTCCTTTTACTACAATGGATATTTACTGTTTGCCATGGGTATCGTACATACTTTACCTAATTTTTAGTTTCAACTCTTTCCTCTTTATAGTGTGGGGTCTTGATGTATTGCTTAAAAAAAAAAAAAAAAAAAAAACTTTTCTACCCTAGGATTACAACTTAAATTCACAAATGTAGTCCATATATACTCTTATATTTTTCCCAAGTTTTTAAACATGTGCAAGATTTTATAAGGAAGATATTTTATAAATGGCATGAGGTAGAAAATCGAGTACAGTTTTTACAGCAAACCTTTTGCCTCTGGTTTGAAACATCATCTTCCATATATGAACGTGTGCCCTACTGGACTTTCTCTTCTCTTCCATGATTTACTACATCATCCTTGCTGCAATTTACCTTTTAAATACCTGGTAAGGAAAGTTCCCATAATTAATCTTCTTCTCCCAATCTGTTATTGTTATTCTCACCCATTTATTCTGCTACATAAACTTTATCAATTTATCATGTTCTTACCCAAAATTCAGATCATAATTGAGATTTAATTTCAATTACATATTAATTTGAGAATAACTAACATCTATAAAATATTAAGCTTTTCCATCACCATTACATTGTCATTGGACTTTATTTTCCTCAAAAACAGATGGTACACATGGAATGGATATCATTTCCTCTTTCCTCCCATCTCCACTCCTCCCAAAATCCTTAACCCAAGCCTCTGTACCCAAAAGGCATTCAGTTCCATAGTAGAAAGATTTCAGGTTGGGGTTGAATCTTGGCTCCATGCAAGTTATGTGGGCTGGAGAAATTAAACTCTCAGTTTCCTTCTATGTCAGATGGCTATTAAAGTTTATCTGTACAATCTTTTATCTATTGGAATTACAGGTGCTAGATTATTGGTATTATTATAAATGTTTTCTGATTCAGAAAGATGCCAGTATATAATTTGGCATTCCTATAAGATTTCATTAGCTCCATGAATATTCCATGCTAGAACAAAAAAGTTCAAAATTGTGGGGAAAGTGAACACCATTTTAGTTTTTCTGTCTGTTTCATTACTAAGCAAACTGCAACATGACAACCTTAACAGGAAATGGCCATTTTCTGGCATGACAATGATTCTCTGCCAATTCACTCCTCCCTATGAACATCTATGTTGTACCGTCTTAACAAGCAACTGGATTATCACCAGAGATGAATGACAAAGCACACTCACATCAACAGGAATGTGGACACACTGAGCACTCATCTCTAGTACATTTCAGGTGTCTTTGAAAGAAAGTCCTTTCTCAGCTCTTCCCGCTAAGTAGGAAGGAGGTTATATTTACAAATTAGGAAGCTGAGGGGAAAGAAGAGTGCTAGTCACCAAAAGTAAAGTCCTGTGTACTTAATTCCCCTTCTCGTGTGCCTGAGATCGTCTCCCACTTAAAAAACCAGCAAAGCTCAGCACAACCTGAAGAGACAGGTTTCTACGCAGGTGTGGTTTTCTGAATGAGGCATATAAAAATAGCACAGTCTGCGTGCTCTCCTCCACTCAACTTACTACGGCTCAGGGCCTCGCCATTTAGTAACCGCATTTGATACTAACATTAAGCATGAAAATTCTCAGATATTTCACTTAGAAAATTAGATAAGCTGTATGGACAGATGACGACTTTTGTTATTCCCATTTCTTTTCACTTTTTTTAAAATTTAAACTATGCTACCTTACTGAGATACAGTTATCAGCTACAGTGGAAATTATTTTCAACATAACAATAACAGAAACTTTGATTAAAACTTGAATAACCAGTATCAAGCTCACAACTTTGAAACTCATATTTTCAATTCTCAAGTTATAGTCTCAAGAAACAGTTCACTTAATAAATAAATAAAAGAAACGTTTCACTTATTTATATTTACATATGTATATTTATATGTGTACATATATACACATAGTGTTCAGAATTTTTAAAATTTTTATTTTGAGATAATTATAGATTTATAGGAAATTGAAAAAAATGTACAGGGAGGTTCCATGTACCCTTCACCTAAGAAAGAAATGCCATCTTTCCTCCACTAAATTGTTTTTGAATCTTGTTAAAAATCATTTGGGCATATGTGTGTGGGTCTAGTTCCAGATTCACTATTCTATTCCACTGATCTATATGTCTATCCTTCCACCAAAACTCACTGACTTGTGGTTACATAGTAATCACAAATATTGTAGAGAGTGTTCCTTCCCACTATTTTCTTCTTTTTTGAAGATAATTTTATTTAGCTCTCCTTGCCCCTGTGCCTTTCCATATGTGGTTTAGAATAAATTTATCTACGTCAACAAAAATCTTTCTGGGATTTTGATAGGAATTGCATAAAACCTATAAATCAATTTGAATCAATGTCTTACTATGGTGAATCTTCCAATTTATCAAACAGTAGTTTTCCCCATTCATTTAGGTCTTTTATTTCTTTCATCAGTATTTTATAATTTTCAGCATACAGGTTCTGTGCCTGTTTTATTAAGTTTATACCTAAGTATTTAACTTTCTTGGAATGAGTTTGAATGTTTTTATTTTAATCTCAGTTTCCATATGTTTGCTGTTACTATATAGATATGTGACTGATTTTTGTGCTGACCTCATATCGTAAGACCTAGAACTAATAAGTTCTAGGACTTTCTATGTAGATTCCTTGGGATTTTCTACATAGACAATGGTGTCATCTAGTAATAGGGACACTTTCATTTCTTCCTTTTCAATCTGTATGCCCTTTCTTTCGCTTTCTTGCTTTACTGAAGTAGCTAGAATAAGAAAGGTGAGAGTGGACATCCTTGCCTCACTCCCGATTTCAGGGGGGGAAGCAGTCAGTCCTTCACCATTAAGCATGATGACAGCTGTAGGTTTTTTGTAGATTCTCTTTACAGGTTAAGGAAATTTTCTGTTCTTAGTTTGCTGAAAATTTTTATCATGAATGAGTGTTGTATTTTTCAAATGCCTCTTCTGTCTCTATTGATATAACATGTGATTTTTTTTTCTTATTTAGCCAACTGACAAGGTAGTTACTAATTGATTTGTGATTACTGAACCAGTCTTACATACCTAGAATAAATGACACCAGGTCATGGTGTAGAATTCCTTTTATACATTGCTGGATTTGATGTGCAAATATTTTGGTCAGGATTTTTGTGCCAATGTTCTTGAGAGATTTTGTTCTTTAGTTTCTCCTTGTGTGCTGTCTTTCTCTGGGTTGGTATCAGGGCAATACTGGCTTTATAAAATGAGTCAGGACCTGTTCCCTCCTTTTCTGCTTTCTAGAGAAGATTGTGTATTACCAATATTTAATTCTTCTTTAAATGTACTCTAGAATTCTCCAGTGAAATTATTTGGGCCCAGAGATTTCTTGTTCAGGAACCTCTAATTATAAATTCAATTTCTTTAGTCACTAATGGAATATTCAGATCTCGTTCATTTGGGGTATGTCTTAGTAATTTATGATTTTTAAGAAATTGGTCTTTTTTTTGCTAGGTTGTTGAACTTTTATGTGTAAAGCTGTTCGTTCATACTATTCCCTTATTTTCCTTTAAATGAGTGCAGGACATGGAATGATAATTCCCATTTCATTCCTGACATTGGTGATTTGTGTTTTCTTGTTATTCCTGTCCAAGATTTAGCAATTTAATTGATTTTTTTGAAAATCCAACTTTATATTTGATCAATTTTTCTCTCCTGTTTTCTTGTTTTCAATTTCATTTATTTCTGCTCTTATCTTTACAATGTCCTCATATCTGCTTGGTTTGGGTTTATTTTGATCTGCCTTTTCTTCTTTTTAAGGACTTAGATTTGAGAGCTCTCCTTTCTTTAATGTAAGCATTTAGTGCTATAACTTTCCATCTTAGCACTGTTTTAACTGTGTCCCACAAATTTTGATATGCTGCATTTTTGTTTTCATTCAGCATTATTTCCTTTGAGACATCCTCTTGGACTCGCAGATTGTTGAAAAGTTTATTGTTTAATTTCCAAGTATTTGGAGATTTTCCTGTTGATTTTCTGTATTGAGATCTAGTCTGATTCCATTATGGTTAGAAAACATAAACTGTATGATATGAATTCTTTGCCTTATGACTCAGAACATGATTTATACTGGGGAAAGCTCTGTGGGCACTTGAATGTGTATTCTGCTGTTGTTGGGTGAAGTGTTCCTTAAATGTCAGTCAGATCCTGTTGACTGAGGTGATGTTCAGTTCTTCTTTATCCTGTTCTACTGGGTAGCGGGTAGATGATTAGCTCCCTGTTTGACCCTGCTGAAATCATGGGGAGGGAGGTATGTCCTTTTTTGATTGGTGTTTGGCTGAAATAGGATAGGTATTATCAAAAAGTTTCTGTTTCTGTTAGGCCATCCTTCTCCTGATCATTTGGCTAAGAAGCTTTTTTGGAGTTTTTTTTCTCTGTTGTTGGCAGTTCTAGGCAGTAGGCTTTCCAGTATACTCTCTGGAACCCATGAAAGGCAAAAAGAAGACCTAGGGAACTCAATACCAAGTCACTGCCCATGTCCTGAGGTCCACAGGCAATCAACCTTCTTCTTTCAACCTTCAGAATCTTCCTGTTTTTGGATTATGACCCGGGTTTTTCAGTTGTAAGAGGGAAGACTAGGAGGAACGAGGCTACTCCATCTTGGCTGGAATTGGAAATCTGTTTAGAGGTTTTTAAAAAACAGTTTCATTTAATCCTTCCCTTCTGTCTTCACACCTTTTAGTTGCATTCTTGCTTATTAGCACCTCTACCAGAAAGAAGGCAAGGAAATAGAAGGAGCTAGAATTCAAAATCAGTCCATTTGCTACTCATTAGCAACTCTGGAAGAGGTCCAGTGAAAGAACTTGAAACTACTTACTAACATGAGGTTTTCAATAATCTATGGATGGGGCTCCCCTGGTGGCACAGTGGTTAAGAATCCACCTGCCAATGTAGGGGACACAGGTTCAAGCCCTGGTCCAGGAAGATCCCACATACCGCAGAGCAACTAAGCCCATGCACCACAACTACTGAGCCTGCGCTCTAGAGCCCGCGTGCTACAACTACTGAGCCCGCATGCCATAACTACTGAAGCCTGCACACCTAGAGCCCATGCTCTGCAACAAGAGAAGCCACCGCAATGAGAAACCCGTGCACCACAATGAAGAGCAGCCCCCACTCACCACAACTACAGAAAGCCCATGCACAGCAACAAAGACCCAACGCAGCCAAAAATAAAGAAATAAAATATATAAATTTATTAAAAAAATAATAATCTATGGATGTAAATTATTCATTCAACCCAAGCCCTCAGTTAGCAGTAGTAGAACATTAAGGCTTAGACCCCATTCACTGCCTAGATACTGCCCTTCAAATTCTTTCTAAATGAAACTGCTCAGAGAACAATAAGGTACTGCCAACACAGACTGGGAAACTACATGACAAAATGGGAACGTGAATTTATTTTCTTATGAAAAATATAAACTATGCCTTTAATAATTGCTTTGTTTTCTACCAAGTGAAGGAACCAGCTGGCATGGTACCTATCTTTGCAGCATCCCAGTTAAATAATAAGAGGCAGGCTGAACACACAGAGACAAGTGAATTCAAGATTAACTAAAATATGGAATTTACATTAGATTTAAGTTAGCTATTGTTGATTATGAAGAGAAAAGTTAACATAAGGAGCTGTTTTAGAGTAAAATGACTCTATTAAGTTGAAGAAAGAGAATTTCATGAAATGAATGGGAGAAAACTGCCAGAGATGTGATAACCTATATTTTTGCTAAGAATATACTGAAGCTCAGAAATATTATGAATTATAAATGTTTTCCAAAGCTTGTTTATTTTAAGATTTCATTATGATAAATCAACTTTTTTCTTAAGTTCTACTCATAACAATGAAGCATTTTGCTCTTTTTTTCTGCAAAAATTATGTTTTATAAAATGTAATTAGCATCTGGGAATAGTGAAATCTCTAGTTTTTCAAAATCTTTCTAGATTACGGAAATTTCATGAACTACTAATGTTGAAAGTTATACAATGCATTTTGTAAGAGTTCTCCAAAATCTGAGCATTTGTATTCATTCTAGCAAATTCAAAAAAAAAAGTGTTTGATGATAAAGTTATCCAGAATTCATGGGATTCCTTCCTTTCTTTCCTTAACAAACCATAGTTTACAATTCATGTTAATCAAATATTTAAAATATCATAATAACCTTTTAAATATCAACTGACAACACTGGCAACAATGTAGAAATTCAAACTAGAAATGCATTGGAATGTGTCCAGAACAACTGCAGATGGAAAGGTGCATTGTTCCAAAGTCTATAGTTTCCAACTCCTGGAACAAGGCCCAACAGTAATAATAGAGCAGTGATCAGATTCCCTTCAGTGTAAGAGAGCTCTCTAGACATAGAAGGTCATGAGATAAAGGATCTTAAACTAACCACCTCTCCACCTCCTCCTCCTAATTTGGAATTTGATGTTTGGCTCCTAATTTTCATCATATCCCAATATTATCCAAGTTCCCTGAAAAAATAATCACTGATATATCGAACTCATTACTTCTTGAGGGTCTGTTCTGCTGTTGATTCAGCATCCCAGTAAATGAAATTTGGCTAGAGCACTAATCTCACCACCACTTCTCTAGATTTTAAACTGTCAAATTTGTTCCTTTTCTAGCTAATTTCAGCTTTTTACTTTTTTAGAAATAAAATCTATGTTTTTACACCACACTCAGAAAGCCTTATCTCCATCCCTAATTGACTGATAGGCTATGTAACCTGATTTCTAATTGGTACTTGGCAAGAAAAGAGAGTACACATTAAATGTAGACTTTTAGCTGAGACAGCACCCTTGCTCCTCCTAAGAAATACAATTTTCTGTATAAAAAAGCATGCTTTGAAATATTTTTTTAAATTCAACAACACAGTGTTACTTAACTAGCAGACCAAGAACCTCTTTCTAACACCCACTATTTCTTTCCATCTCTTATTTCTGAGATTCTCCTTTTTAACCGTGTAGTTACCCAGGGTAAAAGTGATGATTTAAGGGGGAGAAGAGTCCATGGACTGTGTCCTGCTGACTCTCACAATTTCACAATGACTCCTTCCCACTCATTGTGTGCTCTCTGTAATGAGTGTTTTTAATGGTTCCATGTTTGCCCCACAGCATTCTTTATGGTGTTGGTATCCTTGGAGAGAATAGGTCCTTGTCTGCCTCTGGCCATCTCCACAATCAGAATAGAATCACTATCAATACTCACTTTTTTTTTTAATAGCTCTTTATTGGAGTATAAAAAAACTCAGTTTTAAAACATCTATTTATGGCTGATAGTATGGAATATATGGAAGTAAAGGGATACATAACATGGCAAAGGGAGGAAATCTACAAGTGAAATAGTTTGAGACCAATACGTTAACACTGTGCTAAGGATTAGAATAGACTGAAGTTGGGTAAACATAGGGCTAATTGGGCTTATCAAGGTAAGAGCTTTGCTCTTCAACTCTTCGAGGCCCCAGTGTCAAGTCCATACTCAACACAGTCATCCAGGGCCATCACTTCTTTTGTTCTTGCACTTTCTCAGGAAGAACCCTAAATCCTGCCCCTTGTACTAACCAAATGGCAAAGGCTCTGATATGTACTGAGAACCTCAAAATAGCTCCAATCTCTTCCCTTGAGGCTGAGAAGATGTCCATTGACACAGCCCATAGGAACTTCCCCCCAGATCCTGGAGCTGGTTCTTAATCTTGGCATCCCAGCCACGGTGGACATTAACTCTAGTCACCCCATTCTACCACACCCAGCAGGCACTCTGGAGCCATTAGGGGCTCCCATCCTGGAAAGGACAGGAAGAACGGAGTGGTCATACTGCACAAGTGGAACCAGAGCAGAGGATAATAACAGACTTAAGACAGATCATAGATCCCTGCATTTGAGGGCTCCAAACTAGGGTCATGGAAAAAAAGGAGTCTTCAATACATTATCAAAATTACTGTGCAAGTCTTGATGAATAATTAGATACTAGAGAAAGAGGAAAGAGATGAAAATTATCTTCAGGATCAATGACAAGGTGGAAAATCACAATTCACGAGGCCTAGCTGACCAAGATTTGATATGCAGGAGAGTAATCCCTGATCACCACATTTACACACACAGCCCCCAGCACCCACCAGCGAGGATACAGGCAAGGGCTACAGGTTGATACTCATCCCAGAAACAGTGTCCAGAAACATATGGTTGAGGAAAATGGCTGTAAAAGAGAATTCAACAGTTAGGGGCAGCACAGTCAAGGGAAGGGCTTGGAGTGTCTCTTTTATATACACATACTTTCTTTTTCCTATAGGAAGACTACAGGAAAGAGCCTAACGAAGAGGGAGATATGTTGCAAAGGAGACAGCAAATGTGGGCACAGGAAAAGCCAAAATGCAGAGCACAGAGAGCAAGAATAATTTCTGATGGGAGGAGAAACATCTTCCTCTGAGAAAGACACGGGGGAAGGGCCCCTGCATCCTGCAAGCCCACATTGTAATCTTCTGAGGGAAACAAAATTTGAGTTCAACTGCAAGGAAAGATGGGAAGTGAGAATGGAGGCCTTAAGCGGAGAGAACGCTCTGCATAGAGAAGACAATGAACATTAAATAATAAAATTACTGGGAGACTTCTTGTGGTCAGAGACATTCTTCTAGTGGATAGGCTTGTGACACTTTGACCAACATCGTTTTGAAGGCTGGGCAAAAGCTAAACACAATCATGATGTTAAAGGGCTAGAGAAACTTGAAATAGATTTCTTTGGTGTCTAGGATGAGAGGTAGAACCAGTGCTTAAGGACAAATAAAACTAAAATTGCTGACAGGGCAGAAGAATGGGAAAGAAAGACAAGTGGACAGTGAAAAGAGTCTTCTCAAAAGCAGACGGCTCCTTTGGTCAAATGTGTGACCTTCATGTAGAAAGAAGATTAAAAATAATAAAGCTCAGGGGTAGGTGAAACTTTTTATAAATTTTTATAAATATGGGGCTGTTCCTGAATGACTTTCACTGAGATGCTATTTCTGGGCATGATGGCAGGATTCAAATCAGGGCAGTGAGGAAAAATGGTTACCCATTCATCTCATAATCGACGTGGAAAAATCCAAATATAATTTGGATTTAAATTCTCTCTGATTAAATGTTAATGATCACTTAATTTTTTTTCTCTGCATCAGTAGAGCAAACTTTGGATTAGATTAAATTTTATCTGATTTTTTCCTCATTAACTATGGAAAATAGTCCCCTAAAAATGTTACCCATGTAGGTAAAGTTAATACTTCATTGAACAAAACCTCAGATTAATCAGATGCGCCCTTGGTATCAGCCTCACTGCGCTCTGCACACACGAGGCCCCGCCCATGCCACGCCAGCCCCGCCCACACCAGGCCCCTCAACTTCCCCACACTTGCCAGGGGCCCCACATACTTTAACACCCAAAGGATCAAGGCTCTGCCCGGTTATTGAGATTAAATATGGGGCTACGTTGAATTTTAAGTGTCTTGGTAAAATCTGATAATGTGGGCTTCCAGGTAAAAATGGTCAACTGTGACCTCAAAACCCCTAACAATAATTTTTTTTTCCAATTTCTTAGGCATGATTTCTGAGAAAATTCTAGTATTCAAATGTAAAAGTTATTTGGGGAATTAGAATTTATTCTATTTCATTCAAAACAGTGACCTGAACTTGTGCTGTTCCTTACATATATATCAGAATACCAAATATAAAATTAAGATAAAGTCAATTTTAATATAAAGCCAAATTATTTGTATATTTTTCTTGTTAGATGACGTTGTGTTGGAGTCATGGTAAAGTTAAGAATAGTTTTGGGGTTTAACTCAATTTTGTGAGCTATTATTTTCTTTCCATTTACCAAAAGATACACTTATTCTAGAATATTAGCTATAAAACATTTTTTAGGCAAATCAGTGGGACCCCAAACCAGCAGATCCTTACTTGAAAGCTACTCAGTTATGTGTCTCAAACACCTTAAAAATATTCATACTATTTGACTTAGTAATCCTACTTAATGAAATGTTTCTCAAGGAAAATATGCATAATAATTCACGCCCAAGGATATTCATCAAAATACTATTTAGTCTAGCAAGTAGCCTAAATATTCAATAGGAAAATATTAACAATATTATTCAGCCATGCAAGGAAATACCATACAGTTTTTAAAATATCAATAAAATATGTTCAGTGGCATGGAAGTGTCTATAACACAAAGTTACATGGAAAAGCATGATAATAACTTATGCATACAGTGTGTAAAGAATAGTACATACATATCATATGTGCATGAAAAAAACCAAAAGAAATCCATCCAAATGTATTTTTCTATCTGTTCTAAATTTTCTTAGTGGGCAACTAATTTTTTTTTTTAATTTTGGAAAACAGTGGACACTATTTTGTGAAAGCAGTAAAGGTGCAGTGAGTACCTAAGTTCTCAACAGGCAGTCATACTGACATCTCCAGCCACGTGGGCCTTCTTTTCACAATATAAAGTCAGAGAACACTCCTGCACCTGACCCAATGTTAAAGAACATGGAATGCAAACACAAAGTCACCTGTGTTATGTATAAAAATCCATGGGTGTTCTGATCATTTACAGCTGGATAAGGGAGAATTTCTGCCTTCCTTCTCATTTAAAGATTCTCCTTCCTGCTTGCCTCCCTCCCATCACACCTGAAAAGAACATGCATCAAAGTATCCGGTAAGGCCTGCAGCTCTGAAAACACCTGGGGTTTCAGCACAGGTTCTGAGCAGATTGTAAACCCTCTTAGTGACTCTGTACCTTGGGCAGCTGCCCCCCAGGAGGATGATGGGCTCCGATTCAGGGACTCAAACACCCCCAGTGGTTCCAGTTTTTCAAAGGAAAATGTAAGAAGAGCAGAAGTAAACAATTTAATTCTTCTTTTGCACAGTACAAACTGGCATATATCTATTTTTTAATTAAACATGACCAAATGTCCCAGTATCTCAAGTATTTAAAGAATCAAAAATCCAGTTTCTTGTAACACTTTTATCATGTTTTGCTATTTCAATCCCACCCATAGCTCCCTTATGTCTTTTCCATGCCATCTAGTCCTATTCACTTTCCTCCAAACTGCTTTTCAGAACACTCTCAGTGTCTCCTCTTTCCTCATCCCCACCTTCACTGTCACTGTCCTCCCACGTCTGCACAGGTTGATGATTATTGAGTGACTCACTCCTGAGCTCCAGGCAAGCACCCTCTCCTCCTGAGTTTCTGCACAACTTCATGTGGCGCTGAGTGCTTGCCAGAGTTTCAAGTCTGAAGTGCCAGAGGCAACGTGAAAAGATGTGCTAAACTGGAGACACGTGGAAAAGCCCAAACTATTATCATTTGGATCTATGATGCTGAGTGTTTCTTTGGCGTATGAGAGCAGTTATACACTAGTTAAGTCACCTCTTAAATCTGAAGCATTTAGAGTGAAGGAGACAGCACAAGAATATGCTCATCAGCACAGGAGAGGTGAACCAAAAAGCCATGAAGAGGAATTATTAAGTGATATTAGTTATTTTGAGAATTAAAAAAGGAAAAATTCATTGCATTGCCTCTCCCCGACTAGTTCCAGAGTTGACTTACGAATGCAAGGCGCTTTGATAAGCCTGGAACTTTAAAAATCTATACATACAGCTTATTTTGGACTAACCTATTAGAATAAGTGTAAATTAGATATAGCACTTCACTCTGAAGCAACGAAAGTAGTGTTCCACCATAAATATTCACAAAATCGGCCGCTTACACTCCCCTTTTCTACCATCGCAACAGGCTCTACTGTCAGCGTGACAGAATTCTATGTTTTCTATTTCAGAGTTTTGTCATGATTATCGGTCTCACCATTTCTATTACAATGTAGATAGTCACACAAAAAAATCTCTACAGAAGTGTGATCTAGAAACACTCACACTTACCTGGCAGAAAATATTGGGTTGGCCAAAAAGTTCTTTTGGGTTTTTCCATAACATCTTATAACATAAGATGTTATGAAAAAACCGGAACGAACTTTTTGGCCAACCCAATAGTTCAGTAATATGTGAAACTGATGTGTGAGTCCTTCCCCTGGGTAACTGACAGTTTCTATTAATACTATAGCATGAGTAAATTCCGATATTCTGTTTGCACATTATTGCATAATCAAGTACAGTCTTGGGCAAAGGTTGGCATATCAGGAAATTGGATGTCAATTAATAGATGCTTGCTTTCCTGTCAGCCTTTGTTTAACAAATTTCATTCCGTTTTCCTCTGAAGTATGTTGGAGAAAAAAAAGAGGCTTTTCCTTAATAGTTTTAGAAACTGAAAGATATGATAAAAGGAGAGAAATTACTGAGCCAATCTGATGCTTGTGGTATCAAAATTTTTCATTCAAAATCCCAGAAAGATAAATGGAGAGAAAAGCTGGCAGGTAAGACCCCCATTTCTTATCTCATCAGGGGAGATGTCATTCAGATAGGTAGCCGAGAGACTAGGAAGGACATCTACCTCCCTTATTTGACCTTTTCACCTTAATCTTAGTAAACCAGCTAATGCCCAGGACCTGTACCCCCACTGGTCCTCAGAGTTGGTGTTACCCAAGGTGCACTAATTCAATTACACTTGGAACAAAGTGTCTCCCCTTTTAATGTCTGAACTTTGCTAGTCCAGACTAGCTGCCATACCCCTCTTGCTCTGGGAGAGAAAGAAAGGAAAAAAAAAAAAACTTTGAGGAACATCTATGCGTGGGGCTACCACTGTAGATAAATTATTTCAAAGTGCTAAGTTAGGAAATCAGTTATTTACTGTCTTTACTGTGCTACAATTTCTCCTAACCAGATACTGCAATCCATTATTAGCAGGATTTCACCTACAGTAAATAAATATGAAGTAAACACTTTGAAAATTATTAACATTTTTTTGGTCATTGATTACATCCAAGTTTGAGTCACACTATACATTTTGATCTATATAATTTTAAATAGGTAATTTCCTAGTTATATAATAATTTGCACATCCACATTTTTCCTCTTTCAGAATAAAATTAAACAATTTTACATATCTCATTTTGCAATCTCTAGTTCAGGCAAGCCCAAGTCTTTATCCCTATATCTACACAGGTTTTCTTGCTTGGATTTTATGTATAATAATTTTGCCTTAAATGAGGCAAGGAATCAAGAAAGAGGTAGAACATGGTAAAAACTTTATTTTTTGTAGAGAGGCCACAATATGCAACTACCTTTGAGGTCTAAGCTTACAGTTATCTTCACAAAATGCTGGCTAATCATCCCAAACTGATTGAGGGCAGTACAGGTAACTCTGACTCAGCCCACACCCTCTTCCTTTCTGACTGGACTATGAACTCAAGCAATATTAAAATTATGTCACAGAAATACCACAGAAGACTCAAAACTGTTGCATGAATTACATTCATGTCGAATTTTTGAAAAATCTGAATATGGACAATTTGGTACCCTATTGGGCATTAACTGACATTTCCAAATTGAGTTATTTTTCTTAGATGATAATGGAAAGGTCATGGTTTGGATAAAACAGAAGCATTTTAACAGCCCACTAGTTTTCACTCATAAATTAGTGACTCTGAATTCAAACCAAAAACTAAACAACACCATGTTTGAAACACAAAAATTAATAAGCATGGGTACAGACTGTAAATCTCACTGTTTATGTACCACATGTCCCAGGCTTGCAGCACACAGCACAGATAACTTGGGGAAAATGGGCCATGCTTTGACTATAAGGCTGCAAGCTGCCAGATGACCACCACTAGGATACCCAATTAAACTACACACAGTATCAAATGGTAAGAAGCAGCGGTCTGTGTAATGCAAACAGAAGGTCCCTTATGTTTTTAACTGCTCACAGACTCTAAGAAACCACAGAAATCAGAGCTAGAAGGCAACTTAAAGAATCAATTTTAATATACTTGTTAAAAAAAAAAAAGATCAGATTGAAGACCATTGAGTCTGAATACCTGCCAAAGTTAAGACAAACCCTTTGTAATCTGAGAGTTCTGACAACCAACTCTTTTCCACTGCCAAGGGCAATCTTGACAGTTAGACCCCCTGTGGTCTCTAAAGGTAAAATAGCCTGGAGTACTAAGGAAATTACCTACATAATTAAAATTCTAAAGAGTTTGCTCAAGCTTTGAGACTAGCTTTTCAATCATAAACAAAAGCTTTGGGACAATAGAGTGTAATGATAAATAAAGCACAACTTAGGGGGAAAAATCTATAGATATATAATATTTCCAAAACAAGAGCCCTCCTTTTTTAAACCAGCTCCCTATGCTCCTAAATGCCAGAAACAAACAAACAAACAAACAAAACCTATTATCCTTATAATCAATTAACACTTTTGCATCTCTTTACATTTCTGGATCTACTTTGGTTTCCTCACCCATTATTACCAGTCAAGCCCAGATCCCCAGTGGGGTCTCCCCAGTGCTGCCTGAGCAATACTGCCCTGTTATAATATTCCCGTGGTTCTGGAACAGTCCAGAAGATGCATCTGCCCTCTGGGCTGTTGTCACTGACTATTCATGAACATGTATAGACTCTTCATAGAACTATAGAGAATTAGTCATACAGGGAATTTTAGAGATGTCTTACTCCAGGGGATGTTAAAATGTTTATCACCAGAACCTTTCAACCAAAGAGAATCTTATTTTTAAAGAGAATCTTATTTTACATATAAATATGAATAACATAAATTATATAATATACAGTATACTATATAATTTCATTATATATAATATGTATTGTAGATTATAATAAATATCTGTTTATGCAATGTAATATATTCAAAGATACATGTCAACCCTCCCTAGTGGAATGCAGAATCACAGCACTGCCTGTTCTTCCTGCCCCAAGAAGGAATCTCCAGCCTTCCAAGAAAGCACTGGTTAAGCCCAACAGCCTCAAAGAGACATATTTTGTTCTCAAAATTAACCTACTATTGTTGTCCCAAGAGCCTTTTTTGCATCCTCTCTTGCTCAACACAACTCTCTCTGCTTCTGTATCATTTACTCTTGGAATATTTACAAGAAAACAAGAAGGCTTGAAACACAGATCTTCCTTCAGTGTGACAGAGAGTATTGTTATAGAAGAAAATCTTTGTGTTTTTTATCAATCTAATTATGAAATGCTGAATCTTCATTTCCAGAAAATATTACCCATTCCCATATGCACTGATACATTTTCTGTCAAAATTGTATCTTCTGTGCTGTTTGGACATGGTAACCAGAATAGGCTTTGTTAATGCAGTAATTTTCTCAGTTATCATTCCTGAGGACTGGCCATATTAAAGCTCATTCTAATTCAATGGGTTAGACCCACTTTTCCTAAACTGTGTTCTACAGAAAACTTCATGAAGTGAAGTGTTAATAAGGTCCACCATCCCCTCAAAAAGAAAAAAATCCCCAAACATATATTTTAAATATTGAATTCTTCGCCCCTCTTATTGAAGATTTACAAAAATCATTAGCATATTAAAGGGCTTGACAGTTCCTACAGTAAAGAAACCTATTTTACATCTCTAACATAATTTCCAATATTATTTGAGCAGAAACACTGATTATGGGGCATACATGTACACTATATAACAGCGTTCTCTTAAGCAACCATTATTTTAGCCCATACCACAAGAAATTACATTCTCACAGGGAATTTTGGTGCCCAGGGCCAAAGGAAAAATTCAGAAATGAAAACTCATTCAATGGCACAATCAAATATAGCCTCACACCAATGAATTATCCACAGAATGTTTAACAGCATAAAAAGGAATACAGCACAATCAATCCTGCTCCTCATACACTCAGTTATTCCCAGCCTCTTTCTAGTATGTACACTGCTTTTGAAAGGCAAAACACAGACTACACCAATGATGAGAAATTTTGCTTGGAGGGCACTTATCTGTGTCAACCCCTGCAATCAATCCAACACCACAGAAGGCTTCTTGGTCTATACCTTTCGAACCACTAGTCTAGACCATAGGAATGGCACTGTTTTCCATAATTCAGATGTCTTTTCTGTGACAAGTTCACAGGAATCCTCATGTGTAAAGCTACAGTTAATTTTATGTGCTTGACAAACATACAAATAAGGGAATCTCTCCGATAAAACAAACAGAACGTACAGCTTTACCACAAGGGTCATGTGCTACACAAATGCATTTAACAAATATTTACTAAGCATATTCTACGTGACAGGCACTGCGCTTGGTGACCAGTTTAGTCTTTCAACCTGATATATGGATGTATCTCTCAGATGGATTTTTAGAGTCATCAGGATTGGAAAAAAATCAATGATATTACAATGAATTACTCAAATTGTTGTTTCTTTTAAAATAATTTTTGGTTTGCATGAATTCACAGATTCACACACACAAACAACTTGTAATGATGGGTGACCCAGAAAAGTTGTTCCCTCTACTCATTAAAGTTATCAATTGTAAAGTCTAATTTAAAAAATTAAATTTTAAAAGAAGAGTGATGTGATGTTGAATTAAGTAACAAACATTTTATACATATGTATCAAACACAGAGTTATATAGCTTTAAACCAGTAAATTCTGTTATCCTTTTAAGTCAATTCAAAATAAAACAAATGTATTTCATGTCATGAATTAGGATTTAGCAAATATTTTACATAAAAGGAATTCTTTCATTGTAGAACTGAGGTAAAATATGATGATGTTGTAATCATTAGAATCCATATCCTCTCTCAGATTGAATGGACAAGCACAAATTAGAGTTTTTAAAGAACTATGACATTCTCATATCTTAATCTTATTCCTATTCATCTGAAACGTTAGTTCCATGCATGCTAAGGTTTTTGTTAATTATATTAATGCTTCTGTGTGATACTTAAGTTCAATGGAAAAATGTAAAAAGGGATACATGCATTAATGTTTACAAATGGCTTCTATTTCTTAATGCAGTCTCTGGGTAACCAAGGGAATAAGAGAATTCTATCAATACATCCCCCACCACAGAGATCGGAGGCTAGCTCTCTGTCTTGAATTGACAGGACTGAGCAAAGTGCCAAGAGATGAAACCTATTTTAGTCCTAGTCTTCCCAATTTTGCAGCTAGAGAATCTTCTTAACGGCTGGCATAAATGGCCCAGAAGTAAACTGTGCTGGAAAGCTAGCAAACGAATGAAAACCAATGCAGCTCCACTGCACTGCTGAGTGGCCATCAGAAAGGGAATGCAGAGCCCAATAAATCCCAATATAAGAAGAACCACCAAAACTTCCCTATCATATAGAAAAGCTCGAACCACATATACTTCCAATTAGACACAAAACTTTGAGTGTACAAAGGCACTAGTGACTGGTGTTTGAAATATACACACTAAACCTTACACAGGCTGTACATCACAGAACCACTGCAATACTTCCCTCTTTTCTGCTTTGAAATCAGGGTAAAAGCTCTCCAGTGAAGGGGGTAACTGCTATAGAACACTTGACAGCTTGACAAGCTGTCACTTGACAACACTTGACACTTGACAGTATTGTACTGTGTACAATTATACAAATTCTGATCAAATTAAGTCCCCTAAAGTAAAAACTATATACATCACATTTAGCCTATAAAAGGTTCTTCTTGGTCATGAGCCCAAATTCTGAGTTATAAAAATATTTCATTGGAAAGCTATCTGCCTATTTATTCATGCACTTACAATTTATTCATTCATTCATTCTTCATTCATATATTTTCTTTCAACCAAAATCTAATAGATGCTATATATATATATAGACACTAGTGTATATTAGATATTGGTTGAAAGAAAATATATGAATGAAGAATGATACCTATCATGTGTCAAGCACTATGCAAGGGCTGTTCTTAGACACAGATCTGCCTGATGGAGCTTACAGTCTTAAGGGGGAGAAAAATGGAGAAGAAAGCATCTAAGCAAACAAGCACACCAGAATATTTAACACTTTGATAGTGTTATAAGGAAAGACTAAGAGTTCATGGAAAAGTAAATTGGGAGATCCACTTTAGATGGCAATGAAGGTCATGGAAAAAGGTAAAATCTCATGAGGGCCTAACAGAGCACTTTTTTATTGCTCTGTAGCATAATGAGGTAGAAAGAACAAAGAAATAGGACCAAGTCCCAGCTTTGCCTTTGTAGTAAGTCAGTGCTATTCCTGAGGCTATTTTCTCACCTGAACAATGGAGATGAGATTAACACCTACCTATAAGATATACTTCACTAAGCTGATCATGTTTGATGATCAAATATGATAAAATACCTGAAGTATGACATAAATGACATAAAACTGTTGTTAGCTATCATCTCCCTAAGTTACACCTCAACATGTATTATAAGAAAATTTTAAAGATTCCAAATGGTCAATAGGCTTCATTTATTTAAAACAAACGTTCAGTAGGCTTCAAAGCACAATGACAGTATATACGATATGATACAGAACCCATAGGAGAAAGAAGGGTTCTGCTACCAATGGAAGAAAAGGAGAGCTATTACAGATATCAGATTGTACAAAATCAAATGCTGAATTCATACTGCTTTACTGGTAAGAATCATAAAGTTTTTAGTATGTAAATAAGCAGATTTACGCCATTAATTCAAATGAAATACTTACTTCTATGTGCAGTACAACATAGGATCCCTCAGCCTGGCACAGGCTCTAGGAAGAGGTTGCTCACAACAAGGAAATGTGTGTAAGATCCATCTTTTAAGAGATGCAGCAATGTAAGCTTTACAACCTCCCTGAGGGGAAAGACAAAAAGCATTCTCTTTGCTCCCCATACCATTCCTTCTAATATTAAACAAAAACCTCCCTTCATAAAGAACATATTATGTAAGGGTTATTCTCATCCACCTCTGAAGTTCATTATATGCTTTCTTATCAGTGCCCCAGCACTGATGTTTGATCATAACTTTGGCACGAAACACACTGCCAGGGAAAAGTAATGTCCTCAATAAACAATCTTACCTCCTAAATGCAGCAACCTGGAACCAAATGCCAACATGCTCATTGTACCTTACCCATGGAGTGCCTTCCACGTAAGCAGTTTTCCAAACCCAACTGGGTCAGAGAAACACTTTTTCCTTTCTGCTGAGTCATCCCCCAGCTTACTTGGTAATAAGAGCATTAGCACATTTCCAACCTTTAAAATGCTAGTAACAATTCATATGCAAACTCTGAAAGCAGCCAGAGCCTCTCTAGAGAAATCAGTAAGGACAGTTCTCTAACGTGTTTGTTTGGCTGTGATCCTGTGGATGTCTTTACCTCAATTTTCTGTGTAGAGCTGAGCCCTTCGTGCTATTACTTTGGCAATTTTGTGGGGATGCCATGGGCATCTGGGAAGCCTGAGACTGAATTACTGAGTGTTAAATGACTTGCCTAAGGCTAGATGCTCCCATAAACCTGGAAACAGGACCCAAAACTCCCAATCCCATTAGGCTCTTTTCAGCACACAGCTGGACTCCTGGGACTCAGCTCCTCTGCCTGAGGACCTGGCCAGGTACTGGGCACTGGGTGCCCCTTCAGCATTCACTACGGGCAGAGCAACCCTAGATTCTGCAGCACGAAGAGGGGAGTTGATTAACATAAGTTTGATCGAATATGCCTAAAGCTGAATTCTCCAGGTGATCCCAGCTCACTCTATACAGGGAAACCCTCTCCTCTTTCCCACTCTTCTGAAAAGGGGAAAGACAAAATGAGTGCAAATGTTTACGTGTTGTGTTCGTGAGTAAGACTGCACCCATTTTACAGTGATGCAGTGCCAAAGCTGCTTGCTGAGATGTGCTAAAACCATGTTCTTATGTACCATACTTAATTTTACACTGAGACATTAGAAAACAAGTGGATTTTATAAGAGGAAAATACAATAAATGACAAAGGAATACAATACAACAAGCATAAGGGACAAATCTACTTCTCATAATAACTAAAGACACATTATATGTCACCTAAAAGGAGCTCACAACTAAAAAAAAAAAAAAAAAGTCAATAATTTATGATTTATATGCATTAAGTCAGAAAAAATAACCCTGTAGTTACATTTTCATTGGGATGAGCTTTTTTTTTGGCTGCATTGGGTCTTCATTGCTGCACGTGGGCTTTTCTCTAGTTGCGGCGAGTGGGGCTATTCTTCATTGCAGTGCACGGGCTTCTCATTGCAGTGACTTCTCTTGTTGCGGGCCACGGGCTCTAGGCACATGGGCTTCAGTAGTTGTGGCACACGGGCTCAATAGTTGTGGCTCGCGGGCTCTAGAGTGCAGGCTCAGTAGTTGTGGTGCACAGGCTTAGTTGCTCCACAGCATGTGGGATCTTCCCGGACAAGGGCTCAAACCCATGTCCCCTGCATTGGCAGGCAGATTCTTAACCACTGCACCACCAGGGAAGTCCCAGGATGAGCTAATTTTAATAGATGAATTAAGTACAGAATAATAACAAAATACAAGTTAAATCATAGAAAATTAGTATTTATATTACTAGAGTTTGAGTCTAGCTTTATATTCTCAGTACTTTATAGTTAATTAAGTAGAAATCAAGTACGTGTAGTTTCTTTCTGAATTAACAAATCAAACAATGGCTTCTTCTAATCATTCAAATTAAAAAAGAACTCATATGACTACTTTAAAATACTGTTTTTATTTTTTAACTAATTGATTTTTTAAAGAGTTCTAGACCTGCTTCACTCTCTCAGTAAAAAGTACTATTTTTAAATTAAAATTTCCTAGTTATTTTTATTTTTAGTATTTCCTTATATTTCCTATATTTTCAATAATTTTTGTCCACTTATTCATCCCTTCATCTATCTATTCAACACACACTTGGACCAGTGCTAAGCACCAGAATTATAACACATGCATATAAAAGTTTTCAGTAGACAGTATTCTTCCATAAGTACAATCTCATTTAATCCGCCTGCCAGTGCAGGGGACACGGGTTTGAGTCTCCTCCGGGAGGATCCCATATGCCGCTGAGCAACTCAACCCGTGTGGCACAACTACTGAGCCTGTGCTCTAGAGCCCACGAGCCACAACTACTGAGCCCTTGCGCCACAACTACTGAAGCCCACATGCCTAGAGCCCGTGCTCCGCAACAAGAGAAGCCACTGCAGTGAGAAGCCTACGCACCGCAACAAAGAGTAGCTCCCACTCGCCACAACTAGAGAAAGCCCGCACACAGCAACGAAAACCCAAAAATAAATAAATAAAAAATAAATAAACTTAAAAAAAGAAAGTAATATGTAAACTAAATCTCAATAATTACTTAACCATGCATAGTTTTAAAAGATTGTCTGAAATTTTAAAACAAGAGCTAGAGAACAAGGGAAGTTATGTAAAAGAAAATGGTTTTTTGTTTGACTTCTGTCAAGTCAGCTAATTAAAAAGTAAGAAGTGGCAAATTAGGAGTTTGGGATTATCATATACACATTACTATATATAAAATAGGTAAACAACAAGGACCTACTGTATAGCACAAGGAACTATACCCAATATCTTGTAATAACCTATAATGGAAAAGAATCTGAAAAAGAATATATATATATGTATGTATGTATATACATGTATACATATATATGTATAACTGAGTCACTTTGCTGTACACTAGAAACTAACACAACATTGTAAATTAACTATATCAATTTTAAAAAGTGCATGAAAAGAAAAATTAGAAGATTAGGAAAAATGGAAATGTAGACTATCTCCATTATCAGTGAAACATGTTATGGCAAAATAATGTTAAGTATTAAAATACTAAAATCCATTTTTAGATTGTTAATACAAAACACTAAAATGCACGATGACATATACACGGATATGCATAATGTATCTATTTATTTAATTCTTTGAGGTCAGAGGCATTATTTGGAGGCATTATCTATATGCACCATCAATAGATAAACACTGTGCTTTATAATAGTTTAAAGAGAAAAGTAACAATATTCTTTACATTCACCCCCAAAATGCTCACTGACAAGCACATATCTGTCCCATCTTGAGATATACATGTTTTGCATATCTTTATTTCAGATATTAAGGAATCTTTATTTCACTAAATATATGTTTTCAAAAGCATATCTATGAAATTTTGAGAAGAAAATTTCAAAGAACAACTTTCCATGATCATTTACCCTGAATTTTCTAGTGAACTTTGCTCTTCTAACTCATCATTCTGACTCCTCTATCTAAATTAACATTTTGGCCAAAATATTCATCCTAAACCACATCTTAAATCATGTCAATCACCTGCTTAAAAACATTTACAGGCTCCTTAATTTTTGAAAATTAACACTGAAACCCTTGGCAAGGCAGAGAAGGGCCTAGGTGAACAGGGATTTGTCCTACTTTTCCAATTTCATCTTTTGAGTCTCTCCTTCACAATCTCCTATCCTGCAGATCTATCCATCAGTAGTTTTGCCAATTTCTTCCCTAACCCAGAACATCCTCCTCTATCTATGCCAGTCACAATTCTATTCCCCACTATTCACCCACCGAATTTAGATATCATTTCTTAAGTTCTTTCATGAGGCTTTCCATGTCAGAAGTAATCTCAATATATCTCTCTCTCCCCCTCCCTCTTTCTGCCTCCTTCCCTCCCTCCTTCCTTCCCTCTCTCTCTTAGGCCATACCCCTTTCTTTTGTTCCTCTAAATGGGACTCACCTACTTTTGTTACAACTATTTGACATATCTCCTCTACTAGCTGTAGCATCCTTAAAGCAAGACCATTGCTTATTTAGTTTCATAAGCTAACAACACTTAGTTTCGTGTAACTAGTAAGGTGATTAAGGAAGCTCATAAATATAATTCATTGTTTTTAAGCAACATGATTGAGTGATGGGTTTAATCTTATGCTCACATACTCTCTGTTCTTTCCCTATAAAATGTTACCTCCAAAATGATACTTAATCATTGCTGTATTTGAAGTTCCTTCAATTAAAAAAAATCAAATATCATAGCTATGATCATGAGCTATGATCCTGATCATGAGTTAAGGGAAATCAGATTTTTCTAGCGAATGGTTTTACCAATCCACTTGTGGAAGATATTTCAGATGCCAGTCAGTACATCTGTCCAATGGCCTTCAATCTCCCATCCCATCAATCCCCAGTTTTTCTTTATAATAAATTTAGTGTAGAGAACCACAAAAATTTCCATCATGAGAATGCAAAAAAAAGGCATACAAGTATACTATGGCTACATTATGCATAATTACTGGCTTTGGGATATGCACTTAAAGATTATCCAATATAATGGCTTGTATCCTCGATTCGTCTTTCTATTATTGGGTCCAGAGAAAATTGGGACACCTCAATTCATAGTGCATGAATTAGGCAATTACATATGAAGTTTTTAAGGTACTAAGTTATCAGCATGATGTCTAAACAAGTGGATAACTAAGTTTAAATATTAATTCAAAGAAAATGTGCAATGATCTGCAACAAGACATTCTCCCCATTCCCCTGAATGTTTTAGTACCATACAGAGTTCTTAAAGTGCCACATCAGTATATTCTCTCCATAATTTGACATCCAATATAATAATTTTTGACATAAAAATCCACTAAGTAAGTCGATTAACTTCCGTACAAAACTGTCTTCTCTATAGAATGTGCAGTTGCCAATAGAGGAAATCACAGACTACAGAGTAAATCTTGAATATATTAACTTGTTTCCTTAAGGCCATAAAACAAAACATAATTTTGACAGAATTATTTTTACAAAATTACAAAAAGTAAAATATACATGATGTTTTTAGTGTAATGTATGTAAAGTCTGTTTCTTGCTAACGCTTTTATTATTAACACTTTATTTATTTATTTATTATTAACACTTGTATATAAATGTCCTTAGTGATATACATTGAAAGAAAGTTACTTTTTTTTAAAATCACACATTATAATTTTAAAATCTTTAGGTTAAGAGTGAAAATTGATAAAAAATATAGTTTCATGTAGTCAGATTTTTTTCTACAAAATCCATACTAGTATATACTTTTAAATATATCTTGTTAAACAGTCTATTTAAAAATCATGGTTTTAGTTTATTTGTAAACAACATTTCTATGTTATTGCAATGTTTCTCAAAATATTGTTCACAAAACACCTGCTTAAAAAAAATCTGGAGCACTAGTTTGAAATGCAGAGACCCCAAGATTCCACTCCACACCACTGGATCAGAATCAGAGCCTGGGAGTATGCATTTAAAACAAGTTTGCCCATGTGGCTCTGATGTCCAACAGACTTGAGAAATCTATCGAGTCTATCTCATGCCTCATTATATTCTCGGTGTTATATTTTAGAAAGAAAAGTTGCCAAACGATTTCTTCCAAAAATATATTTTTTCCAAATTCTCATTCTTATAATTTCTAAAGTGTCACTCAACAGAAACTTAAACCCGTTTCCAAATCCCCTGGTATTTCAGCTCAATTAACAAATGAAAGGGGTCATTTTTCTCCTTATTGCCTGTTGTCTTAAAGGATCCTGAGCAAAAGCCCGTGACACCCACTTCGCACCTCGGGACACGGGCCTCCACTTTCCACAGGTCGGAATACTGAATCCCATCACCGTTAACATAGCCCTAAGGGACACTTGGTTCCCTCGCCTTCGACTCTCCGGGCAGAGAAAGCCTGTAGGCTGCCCAGGCCCTCCAGTTCTCAGAGCCGCCCGGGCCGTCAGCACCTCCGACAGAGCCTGGTGGATGGGGTCCGGGTTTCACTGTCACGAGCCTGCCCTCGGAAAAGCCACTGACACCAAGGAAACTGACCCGAGACAGCCAGGAACACACAGACCCACCGCCCACCGCGCTTTCCGGCGGCCAGCACCTCTTTCCAAAAGACAACAAAGGAACCCTTAAGCAGCTCTTACCTAGAATACGAGCCACCCCCACAACTCTCCTCTCCTCCCCCGCTCCCCGGCGCCTGTTGCTAAGGAGGCGAGAAGACACTGGGGCAGCCTCAGGACCAGGGGACCGACGGCTGGAGGAGCTGGCAGCACCAGGGCGGCGGTGAAAGCCCAGCCTCGGGTGAGCCCAGGACCCCTTCCTACGGCGGGAAGGGTGCGCCCTCCGAGCGTCTCTGACGCCAACGACTACCCCCGCGCACTCAGGCGGGCGGAGGGAGCCTCACGAACAGGAGACCTGCGCCCAGGAGCGCCGCTCCCTCTGCGGGCCCGGGAAGCTCAGCCCGTTGGAGGAGGCCTCTGGCCCGGTACTGTGGACGCCTGTGGGCCCAGACAGCGGGGCAGGGGCTCGGGGACAGCCCTGGGGAGGGCAGGCACTCACCATGTTGACTTCGGAAACCATGTCTATGCTGGCGATGTCGATGTTCATCCCCACGCAGACCGGGGGACCTGCGGGAAGCGCACGACACGGTGATCAGCCTGGCTCAGGCACCGGCTGCAGCGGCTCTGAGGATGGGGGGCTATCCGAGGAGGGGGCGCAGGCGAAGTGCCCCCCTCCCCACTCCGCCGCAGCTCGGCGGAAGCGGCCCCCGCCTCCCTCGTCCACCCAGGCCGCCAGCGCGGTGGGTCGCGCTGCCCGCAGCGGCCGCGCACACCCTACTTACCCCCGAAGTCGGGTCTTAGGCGAATGTCGTAGCCTTTCAACAGCTTGTCCACCGTCTCCTTCACAAAGGACATGTTCCCAGGATCATTCACGCTGCGGGAGGGACGGGGGCCAGAGAGAGCTGGGTCAGGCGGCGGCTCGCCTGCCAGCGCCCAGCGCGCACACCCGCGCGCCCTGCCCGGCGCCCGGCCCGCTTCCCGTCAACCCACCCGCGACCCTACCTCTGGGCGCAGCACACCACCGCCACCAGCACTGGGGCCGAGAAGATGCCGAAAAGCCTTCCTCCCGCAAAGCCCCACATCCCTCCGCCGCGCCCCGGCACGGGGGAGGGGGCGCCCCGCCGCCGTCGCGACCCGCAGCCGGGGCTGCTCCTGCTGCTGCCGCCGCCGCCGCGCTGGCCCGGAGCGGAGGAGGGCGCAGGGGGAGGGGGAGGGGAGGAGGAGGAGGAGCGGGCGCGGGGAGAGGAGGAGCAGCAGGCGCGGGAGCTAGGGGAGGGGGGAGGAGAGAGGGCGAGCCGGAGGCCGAGCCGGCGGAGCCGGCCGCTCAGTGCCGCGCACCCGGCCCTCCCCCGCGCTCGCCGCGGCTGGTGGGCCCGGGCCCTTAGCGCTGCCTCCTTCCTCGGCGGCTGCGGAGCGAGACCCGAAGCCCGGCCGGGGACAGCAAGCCGGGGCCGCGGCTGCGCGGCGCGGGGCAGGGCTGGAGCTGCCAGCTCCTCTGGGCTCCTTGCGACCCAGGAAGGAGAGGATCATCGGCGACGGCGACGTGGGCAGAGACCGCGAAGGAAACGCTCTCCGCTTCCCCCCGCCCCCTCCCCGGCCCGACCCCTTCGTTACGACCCCCGCCCAGCTGCGGCTCAGGCCGAGCCCATGAGTGCAGCGGAGCGCCTCTGCCCGCGGGACTGCGAGCTACGGAGCAGAGAGGGAGGCTGCGTGGCCCGGGGGAAGCCCCTACCTCACCTGCGGGGCTCTGAGCCTCGCGTCCCCAGGGTCCAGGAGAGCCAGATGGGCAGCAGGAGAGCCGGGATCCCGGAGCACATGGCGCTGCTCCTCTGACCTAACCTGGGTGGGATCCGCTCTCCCCCACAGTCACCGAGCATTCTAACAGCGATGCGGGGATCCCCGCCCCTGCCCCCACCCCCAGGCTTTCCTGCCTGACCCGCCATCCAGCCCCTTGCATGGCGGCCTGATTAATTATTTATGCAATATAAGACCATTTTTTAAATTGGTTCTTTAAACTATTTCTCTCATTCTCACCCCCTGAACATTTCATGTGAGCACTGGGCCCTCCCTACTTACATAAATACATTTATAAGGAGTGTTAAAGAGAGGCCTGGATATGCACTCTTGCTTTATTATCGGGAAGCCGGAGTCCGAATCAGACGTGGAGACCCTGGACTATCATCCCAGGAACGGGAAAATAATGTGCCTTTTCTGGTGCAGCCTGGAGCTGTCCGTGGTTCTTAATATAAGGCAAGGAACCTCGTTTTCCCTATGACTGGCCCCCATCCTTTGGTTCTCATTTTAGAAGAGAACCTCCTGCACCTTGGCCAAGAAACAGACCGATGTGCACCACGGTCCACCCTGCCCTGTATGTCACCACTGTGTACCTGAGGAATGTCTGCTCACCCAGAGTCATAGGTCATATATTTTTCTTTACTGAATGGTCCTCTGTGCTTCAGACTTCTAATACTGATGAAGATGATTACACATTCCTACTTGTGGTCAACCAACAACACTTACAAATCAAGTCCATTTTCTGCTTGATAGACTACCTTGGGCCATTCCAGGACCTAATGAATGGTTAATTATAGGTAACTGCTTCTCTGTATTAATTACTTTTTCTACAAAGCTTAAGGTTTTCTTTTCTATTGTCAAGACTTTATATGGGTAAATATCTAAATCTAGGCCCTGGTTCTCAAGTTGGCATGTTTCTGACATTAATTTTAAATATCATTGCCTTTTTAAAAAAAATCAACAATTTTATTTTTGGAACATAAAATGTGACCACAGAAGCTGAATGGTTGGTATTAAGATAAGGTTAAGAGATAAATTTAGCTCCCTAATTATTTTCTGGAAAAGTCTATTTACAACTACTTGTATTCTGTGTCCTGTTCATGTGCAATGGAATTATCAGGAAAATTAGATTTGCATTATCATACCTTCCCCTCCACATTCATGTTTCAGTCTATTTCTCCTGTTTGCATGTACCTTTTTAGAGAAATGCCCTGCTGGGGATCATGGCTATAGAAAACAAACAGTGAGAATAAGGTGCTTGAGAAAAACCAACAACATAGCAAGAATGATCCCCCTTTCTACTATTTTGTATGTTCTAAAACTTGAAAACAACATTACAAATGTTATTGTCATCCAACCATGTAACACCTCAGATCTTGGCTTCAGCAAGTCTCTGAGTATCTTGGCCTTATTTTTCATTCCAGTTGTTGCTTCACCATGCAGTTCTGCAAGAGCTCTGATCAGCTTTACATGGGAACAAATCCATACCCCTCACCACCTGTCCACATTGATAGTCTCTCACCTCCCATCTTCAGGCTTCTCAGTTAGCAATGAGGTCCAAATTCAACAGGACCTACTCAGTACTCACAAATGTGCAATCTGAAATTACTGTAGTGTTTGCCATCCATGGGATGGACCTTAGATGAACAGAAGATGGGAGCCAGGGGATAAATGATTCTCCCTCTATTTCTCCCTATGAAATGTCCTGAGATGCCATAGTAACTCCTTTCTTTTCCCTCTCCTTCCATGCCTGGATCCCCTTTTCCTTCACTCCTGTTTTCATCAGTATTACACACCCTAGAAAAGCAATAGCACTTCAATTTTGCCTCAGCATATGTTTTCTGGTGAACCCAGGCTAAGTCATAAACCCATTGGCAAATCACTAAAAGTGTCACCTAAAATGCAGTCTTTTTCTAATATGAAGGCAAAATCTAAGAGAAACATTGCAGTAAGTGTACACTGGTATAATCAAGATACACTGGGCCATGAAGCTCATCACAATTGCTGGCCAACTTGCACCTACGTGAGCAACAAAGGTTGGGCGTGCAACCCTTGGCTGCCCTCCTGTCTCAGCTCCTCCCACAGCCTTCTTGGAGGGTTGGATGTGCCGTGAACCCCAGGTAACCCCATCCTTCCACTCTCTTGCCAGGATTCCTGAAACCAAGAATATTTTCATATCTTTACTAGATGGTGCTAACATATTAGCCAAATCAGTTGGAAATAACTGATGCAGTTCTTTATTTTCTACAGAAAGAGAAAAAGGCTTTAGGGGTCTTACAAAGGATAAATTTTCATGTCAGAAGAAAAAGGAGATGAATGCAATTTTGTTCATAGTAAAGTGGTTTTAAACAGGCTAGAATAACATTTTGGGGTCCTTAAGGTAAGAAGCAGGAAAGGGAGGAAATAGATGAAGAGCATCACATGATCACTTTACCTAGTCCATGTTTGTGCATTTGGACTGACCAAAAAGCCTTCACCAAACTGTGTTTTGTTCATAGTTGCCTCTTACTTATAGAAAATCAAGTTGTCTTTTTAAACAGTATCAAAGTTTCTGACAATATATTTTAAAGCTCTTTAAAATAACTCAATCAATTTGAAGTATGACACATGAAATTAAAAGTTAAATATATAATTAGATGATTTTTGAAAAATGTGTAGACCAGTGTACATTTCTATCATCCCCAAAATTCCATCTCAACCCTTTAGCATACATGCCATTCCGGATCCAGATAAGCACTGACCTAACATCTGTCATTATAGATTTTTTTTTTTTTTACCTCTTCCCGTATGCCATATAAGTGGCATTACACAGTATGTTATTTTATGGCTGGTTTCTTTCTTTCAGTATAATGTTTCTGACATCCATCCTTGTTGCAGATCCATAGTTTGTTTTACTGCTGGGTAGCATTCCATTGTGTGGTTATTCCACAATTTGTTTATCCATTCATCTGTTGATGGACCTTTCTAGTTTGGGCCATTATGAATACAAAGTCATGTACAAGTCTTTGTGTGGACATATGGTTTCATTTCTCTTAGGTAAATACCTAGGCGTGAATGGCTGAATCATATAGTAGAGTGCATGTTTAGCTTTATAAAGAACTGCTAAAATATTTTCCAAAGTAATTGAAGAATTTTACATTTCACCAGCAATGCATGAGAAGTGGCTCTTCCACATCACCCCCATCAATCCTGGTGGGCGTGTAGTGGTATCTCATGAGGTTTGAATTTGTACTTTCCTGGTGACATGTAAATGTATTTCATTTGCCTACTGGCCATTCTTATCTTCTTTTTGAATATATAATTTTTTTCCCATTTTTAAATTGCATTCTTAGTCTTTTTTATTGAGATATGAGTTCTCTATATATTTTAGATACAAATCCTTTATAAAATATATGTAATGAGAATATTTTCTCCTATTCTGTGGCCTTTCTGTTTGCTTTCTTTGATAGTGTCTTTCAAAGAAAAGAAGGATTTAATTTAGATGAAGTTCAGTTTATCAATCTTTATCTTTTATGGGTCAGACTTTTGGTATCCCACCTAAGAAAACTTTACCTAATCAGAAGTTAAGATTTTCTCTGGGTTTTCTTTAAAAAGTTAGCATTCATATTTACACCTTTGATATACTTAGAGCTAATTTTTTGTGGATAATGTAAGGGTCAAGGTTCTTTTCTTCCACGTGGATGTCCAGTTGTTTCAACACAATTTGTTGAAAATATTATTCTTTCTTCCATTGAGTTACTTCTACATTTTTGTTGAAAATCAATAGACCTTATATATGTGGGTGTATTTTGGGGGCTCTATTTCATTTACTCTGTTTCATTGACTTACACATGTATTCTTTCACCGATTCCATGTTGTTCTGATTAATGTAGCTGTAAGGTAAATTATCCAACTTTGATCTTCTTCTTAAAATACGTTTTTGACTATTTGAAGTTTTTTTCATTTTCATAGACATTTTAGAATGATCTTTTCAATTTCTATAAAGAAGCTTCATGGGATTTTAATTCATATTACATAAAATCTATCGATGAATTCAGGGAAAATTGGTATCTTAACAGTATTGAATCCTCCAATCTGTGAAAACTCTGTATCTCTCTATTTATTTATAATAGATCATATTTAATTTTTCTCAGAAATACTTTGTAGATTTCCGTGCAAAGTCTTGCATTTGATTCAGTAAATATATCCCTAATTATTTCATATTTTATGCTGTTATAAATGTTATTTTTAATACTTCATTGTCCAATTGTTTGTTGGTAGTATATAGACATATAATTGATTTTAATATATTCACATTGTGTCCTATAACCTTGCTCAATGTACTATTATTTTGATAAAAATTTTTGTAGATTCCTTAGGATTACATAAAAAAAGTCAATCATATAATCTCCGAATATAGATAGTTTTACTTCTTCCTCTCCTTTCTGGATGCTTTTTATTTCTTTTTCTTGCCTTACAGCCCTGACAGAGACCTCCAAGGCAATGTGGAATAGAAGTGGTGAGAGTGGATACCCTAGCTTTATTCCAATATTAAGGGAAAATGTTCAGATTTTTTGTTGTTGTTGTTGTTGTTTTTACCGTTAAGTATGATGTTAACATCTTCCTCTTATTTTTCTTCTGTTCTCTCTACCCTTTCCTCTTTGCCCCTTTTTGCACCTCTCTGAAAATTTCAGTCTTAAGGGTAGGGCCGTACAAGATACGCATCTGGCATGGAATGAGGAGCCCAGGTAGTGTGAGGAGAGCATGAGGGTTCATAGCTCAAGTGGATGAAAAAAGACATCTTTTGGGGTGGAAAGCTGAGTTAGCATGTCACAGCCAAAACAAAAGTAAGGAGGGTATCACAGGGGAAGGACAGCCTGGCATGGGTGTCAGAGCGCATGGGAGATGAGGAAGGCATTGATGTGGACAAAGCAGCCTGTGTTTGACATCAGAGCCAAGGCAAGGTGGAGCCACGTCCCAATGGCAGGAGGGCTCATGTGGCTGTAAGGGTCTCAGAGGGTAGGAGAATATCCAGACATTGGGACTACCCTGAGTGTGGGTCTAAGCCCAGGCAGGATGAGAAAGGCATCCATTAATGTGGGCCAGCCTGGAATAAGGAACTGGAGCCCAAGCAGCATTAAGAAGGCATCCTAACACTGTGCAAGGGGAGATGTGGGCATCCATGTGTTGGGGTGACCTGTCATGGAAACTCAGAACTTGAGAAGAGTAAGGATGGCATCCACATTCTGGGATGGCCGAAAATGAGATTCAGAACCTGAACAGGGAGAGCAGAAAGTGTGCAGGGTAGTGGCAGCAACAAGAGATTTGTTATACAGTGGGGCACTTATCAAATGAGTAAGTATATTAAAGATAATGGAAGCCAGATTTCTCTCTTTGGAGATGGGAGTTACAAATACTAAAAGACAGAGAAATAATCCCTGTGGTGTGAGATTGCGGTCAAACATATTCGTGTGAACTAATGATTTTCAAAATGTATAGATAAGCACAAATATGTACATACACATATATATGCATATACTGTATGTATATTTTTCTGTACACCTACATATATACACATATGTACATATATTCTCAAGTTCTATCCACCAAGAATGCCTAAGAACAATGACAGCCCAATAGCAATCAGCTATTGCACCCCTGCACCCAGATCATGGATTCTATGTATAATTTTCTAACTAAACAGAGCCATGGCTCTTTGGGAAAAGGGTTGGTTCTTGAGATAGGCCAGGAAAGTACAAGGTAAGATTGAAATATCTTGTGCCAGAGAACAGGAAGTGTTTAAAGAATGATGGGGACGTGTCAAAGAGACACAGAATCCAGCTTGAATGTGTTTGTGCTGCCCAATTCTGGAAAAAAATTTGAGCATAAAAATTAATAATGACAATAATGAGCTACAACCCATAGAAAAAGAAGAGAAAAATATGAGTTAATGCATAATAATCAATTAGCTAATGAAATGTTTAATCACAAATGGCATATTTACATAGCTTTTAATTACATTCCCCACAAAATACTAATTATGAAGAAGAAACTTTACAGTATAGCTGGCAAACACCACCATAATCAAGTGATCATTACAAATAAATTAAAGAATGAAATAAATCAAAATAATGTGTCCCATGATATAATACATTGAGAAGAATATTGTATCAGCTCTATGACATGCCTAACAAAGATGTATAACTTGAATGTGATCATGAGAAAACATCAAACAAATTCCAATTGAGAGACTTCAAATACAACCCAACTGCCCTGTAATATTTAAAAGTGCCAACGTCATCAAAGTCAGGAAAGACTGAGGAACTACCCCAAACTGAAGGAAACTGAAGAGTCAGGGATTCTTAATGCATGTATGATTCTGAACTGTAAGAGATATTAGTGGGGCAATTGGTGGATCTTGAATGGGATCTGAAGATTGCAGAGTAGTAAGTTAATATCTATTTCCTGATTTTGATGATCGTATTGTAATAACATAGGAAAGTCTCCTTGCATGTGTGAAAAACACTCAGCTCTTTGAGGATGATAGTCATCAGCTTGGCTTCTTATGCACAGATGGTTCAGGGAAAAGTTCATTGTGAAGTCCTTCAAACTTCTCTGTAAGTTTATGATGACTTTACAGTTTTTTTAAAAAATCAAAAAACAAAAACAAAAAGTTTTCTCTAGGTACCCTTCAACAGATTAAGAAATATGCCTTCCGTTCCCAGTTTGTGGAAAATTTTATGAAGAATGAAGTGGAATTTTGTCAGATGCTTTTGTTGTTGTTGTGTATCTATGGAGTTAATCATATGGATTTTCTCCTTTATGGTTTTAATGTGGTAGATGACATTGATCTTCAAATGTTAAGCAATCTTTGCATTCCCAGGATAAACATTACTTGGTCATGTTGCTTACATTTTTAATGTATCTGTGGATTTGACTTCCTAATATTTTTGATGAGGATTTCTGTCTAGGTTCATGAGTGCTGTATAATGTCCTTTTCTTGTCTGGTTTTAGTTTCAGTGCAAAATGAGGCTACAACACGCTCCCTCATTCTCTAAGTTTTGAAGGATTTTTTTGTAGGATAATTATCATTTCTTACTTAAATATTTTCTGGAATTCATCAAAGAAACCATCTGCCCTTGAAGTTTCCCTTAGATTTTAATGATAAATATAATTTCTTTAACAGGCATAAGTCTATTTAGATTTCTATTTCTTCTCGTGACAGTTTTGCTAATTTATGTATTTTGAGAAGCTTGTCCGTTTCACCTAAGTTGTCAAATTTAGTAACAAAAATGCCTATAATGTTCCCTTACTATAATTTTGAAGTCTGTAGTATATGTAGTCATGTTCCATCTTTATTTCCTGATATTGGTAGTTTGTGTCTTTTTGTCTTTTCTTAATAAGTCTACAGAGAGGTTGATTGCTTTTATTAATATTTTCAAAGAATCTGCTTTTGGTTTCATTGATTTTTCTTTATCATTTGTCTGTTTTCTATTTTATTAATTTCTACTCTCACCCTAATTATTTTCTTTACTTACTTTGGGTTTACTTTGCTCTTCTTTTTCTAGCTTCTTAAGATGGAATCTTAGATTACTGTGTTTTTTGTCAATAAATAATACATTTATTGTTGTTCACATGCACCTGAAACCTTTTACTACCTAAGTTTACCAGAAGTATTCTGCTTATACCATAAATGCCAAAAGGAAAGAACTTAAACTAGGGATGATGTATGTGCATTCTGAGGTATCACTGTAGAGAATAATACATTCAATAACAATGTCCCTAAAAATCTATCAATTACTTGTATTTTACAAAAGCACCATTAATTTCTTCATGTGAATCACCTTCCTAACCTTGACTGTGTAACAGTGCTGACTGAACGTATGAAAGAGATGGCAAAATACTCACTAGAATGAATTGGGTGCAATAAGAGACAAGGTAAAATGAAGAATTGTTACAATGTTTTAAGACCATAAAATAGGAAATTGGTATAGTTTTTCCTGTTAAAACCCAAAGTAGTATTATTATCGTACTATTGTCAATTTCTCTCTTTATGTCTGTTAGTATTTGTTTTATATATTTAGGTGCTCCTGAATTGGGTGCATATATGTTAACAAGTGTAATGTTCTCTTCTTGTATTGATCCCTTTTACATCATGGAATGCCCTTCTTTGTCTTTCATTATAGCCTTTGATTTAAAGTCTATCTTGCCTGATATGAGTATTGCTCCCTGCTTTCTTGTCCTTTGCATTTGCATGAAATATCTTTTTCCATCCCCTCACTTTCAGTCTGTGTGTGTCTTTAGCTCTGAAGGGAGTCCCTTGTAGGCAGCATATGGAAGAGTCTTGTTTTTTTTTATCCAATCAGCCAGGCTATGTCTTTTGATTGGAGCCTTTAGTCCACTGACATTTAAAGAAATGATTGTAGCATGTACTTATTGTCATTTCAGTACATGTTTTCCAGTTGTTTCTGTCATTCTTCTCTCTTCATTTCTTTTTCTTTTTGTTTCTACCATTGCGGTTTGATGATTTTCTTTAGTAGTATGCTTGGATTCCATTCTTTTTGGGTTTCATGTATCTACTGTAGGTTTTTGATTTGTGGTTATCATGAGGTTCACATATGTTGACCTATAACTATATCTACTTGTTTTAAACTCGTAGCCATTTAAGTTCAAACATATTCTAAACAATCTACATTTTTTACTCCCTTCCCCCACATTTTGTGTTTTTGATGTCATATTTTACATCTTCATGTTTATCCCTTATTAGTTTACTGTCAGTATAATTACTTTTACAACTTTTTGTCTTTTAATTACATGCTGGCTTATTTAAGTGGTGATCCTCTGTCTTTACTATACAATTGCCTTTCTTAGTGGAATTTTCCCTTTCCTATAGATTCTTAATTCTTTTCCACTTTGACATTTTTTTAGGATAGGTTTAGCATTGATGAACTCTCTTAGATTTGCTTATCTGAGAAGTCTTTATCATTCCTTCTATTCTAAATGATAATATTGCTGGATAGAGTATCCTAGGCTGCAGGTTTTTCCCTTTGGGGACTTTGAATATATCTTGTTACTCCCTTCTGGCCTGTGAAGTTTCTGTAGAGAAATCAGCTGATGGCTTTATAGGGATTCCTTTATATATGACTCTTTGTTTTTCTCTTGCTGCCTTTAGAGTTCTCTCTTCATCTTTAGCCTTTACCATTTTAATTATATGTCTTAGTGTGGCCTTGTTGCATTCATCTTGTTTGGGCTCCTCTGTGTTTCCTGTGTCTGAATGTCTGTGTCCTTCTACAGGCTTGGGAATTTTTTAGCCATAATTTCTTCAAATACATCTTTTATCCCCTTTTCTCTCTCTTCTCCTTCTGAGACCCCTATAATACAAATGGTGGTATGTCTAATGTTATCCTAAAGATCTCTTAAACTGTTTTCATTTTTTTAAACTTGCTTTTCTTTTTGCTGTTCTGATTGGATGATTTCCATTATTCTATATTCCAGATCATGTATGCCTTCTTCTGTATCATTTAGTCTGCTATTCATTCCTTCTAGTGTGTTTTTTTATTTCAGCTACTGAATTCTTCTTTTATGATTGTTTTTTAATATTTTCTAGGTCCTTGTTAAAATATTCACTGTTTATATCAATTCTTTTCACTAATCCATTTAAAATTTTTATAAACAATGCTTTGAATTATTTACCTGGTAAATTGTTTATTTCTGTTTCATTATTTATTTTTTCATGAGTATTCTCTTGCTCTTTCAATTGAGAGCAGTTTCTCTGCCTTTTCATTTTACTTAACTTTCTCTGCCTCTATGAATTTAGGTGAAACAGTTGCTTACTGTGGTCTTAAGGGGTGTTCTTATGTAGGAATATCCCTGTGTAGACTGTGTGTGCCCAGTGTCTCTGATGGGGGTGCTGGATTTGATGTGGATGCCAGTCATGTTTTTCCTCAGGGTGTGCTGGCAGCTATTACCTTGGTAGAGGTGGGGCTGGAGTTGGAGGAGCTAGAGCAGGCTCCTGGTGTGAGGCAGGACTTCCTCTCTGGTCAGTGGCCATCTCCACCCTATTGGGTGTCTGGTCCAATCCCACGTTACTGGAGTGGAAACCCTGAAGGTCAGGCTTGAGCTGGCTCTGTTCCATTTACTTGTTTGCTTGTTTATTAATTTATTTAATTTATTTATTTATAACCTAAGAGTATTACCCTGGGGGTTCACAGTGAATGTGTCCCCTTTAAATGTGTGTTTTTCCCTCTTCCTGCACTGAGACTGTCCCCCCAAATGAGGGGAGTGATGAATCAAGTGGGGCTTGTGCACTCACAGAGGTCCTATGCTCTGCCTGTGTTGGATTCCACAGCTCCACTCAGACACAGCCCACAGTTTCATCCTTTTCTGGGATGTGGTTGCCCCAGATCTAGTGTGGTGCTGTGCCATGGAGTGAGCAGGTTGGAGCCTTTGCTCAGCTTGGATATACAGCAAGGCAATCATGGTAAACCCAGAAGCCATACTGCTGTCGGAGATCTGAGCTGATTCAGGGGTGCTGCTTGAGTAAACAACAGTGTCCACTGCCATCCCACCTGGGCTCTGCTTCAACTGGGTCAACTCTGGGTCAACTCTGCTTCTAAAGAGTCTTCTTCCACGTTCTGGCCATCTTAGATCCAGTGCCACCTGTGGCATGAAGTGAGCAGGACCATGACATTTGCTCAGCTCAGGCTGGGGAACATGGCAAGGTGGTTGTAGGAAACCCAGCAGCCACCAGGGCAGCCCCACACCCCCCACCCTGCCTAGGGGCAAGCCATCACCTGCACAGTCCTCATGAGTGGAGTCTAGGCTTCTCCAGCCTTTCTTTCTTTCCCGGTGGTCTCCAAGGCACAGAGGGGGATTTTCTCCTATATGTAAGATGTCCAGTCTGTGGCTTGACCTACACTCTCCCTAGGGTGAGGGTCCACCTGTGTGATCTCCCTTTTCCTCTGAGACTCTTCAGAGTAAATTGGTCCCGACCCAATCACTTTTCTTCCCTTCCTACCCAGTTACATGTGTAACTTTCTTATAGCCTTGGTTGTACAGGAGTCCTTCTGCCAATTTCCAGTTAGTTTTCATTGAGAATTGTCCACATGTAGATATGTTTTTGATGTGTTCATTGGGGGAGGTAAGTTCCACATCTTTTTACTTGGGATATTCCCCCCCAAGTTTCCTTCCTTTAAAGAGAACATCTTTTAGCCTTTTTTTTTTTTTCAAATAGATCTGCTAGTGAAAAATTCCCTTACTTTTCCTTCATCTGAAATTGTCTTGATTTCTTCTTCATCCCTGAAGGGTTTTTTTAACCAGATATAGAATTCACAGTTGATAATTCTTTCAGCACTTGGAAGTACTGCACCATTTTCTTATGGCCTCCATCATTTCTGATGAGAAATTTTCTGTCACTTGAATTGTTTTTCCTTTATTCATAGTGTGTCGCTTCTCTCTGGGTGCTTCCAAATTTTTTTCTTTCTCTTTTGTTTTCAGAAGTTTGATTATGATGTACCTTTCTATGGATTTCTTTGGGTTTATCCTATTTTGAATTTGCTCAGATTCATGAATGTCAGTTCATGTGTTTTGTAAAATTTGGGGATATTTCAGCCATTATTTTTTTAATACTTTTCAGCCCCAACTTCTTTCTCTGGGTCTCTGGAGTTTGGAGACTCTGATTGCATGAATGCTAGGTCTTTTGTTATAGTTCCACAGGTCACTGAGGCTGTGTTCAGTACTTTTTCTTTCAGTTTATTTTCTCTCTGCTGTTCAAATTGAGTGATTTCCATTTTCAAGTACTGCTTCTTTCCTCTGTCCCCTCCACTCTGCTGTTGAGCCCATCCATTGAGTCTTTTATTTTGGTTATTGTATTTTGCAACTCTAAAATTTCCACTTATCAACAGTTTTTCCCTATATCTTCTATTTCTTTGCTGAGACTATTGTTTTCATACATTTCAAGTGTGTTCATAATTCTTGTTGAATTTTTATAATGGCTGCTTTAAAAATCTTTGTTTGATGATTCTAACATCTCTGTTATCTTAGTGCTGGCATCTATTCATTGTTTTTTTTATTCCATTCAAGATCTTCCTTGTCTTGGTATGATAAATTGTTTTCTATCAAAACCTGGACATTCTGTGTATTATGTTGCAAATATCTGGATCTCCTTTAACTCTTCTGTTTTATCTAGCACCCTCCAATTCCATTCTGGTAGGGAAAAGGGCCTGCTTTATTACTGCCAGATAAGGGTGGAAGTCGGGTTTGTCCACTCTGCTTTCATTGACTCCCAGGGAGGGAGAGACCCCCTGCGGGTTGACGTGGGGGTTCAGGAGCCCCAGTAGGCCTCCGCTGATTATAGTTGGAGAGAGAGAGAGAGAGAGCAGTGTCTCATTACTGCTCCTCATATGTCCTCCACTGACACTGCAGGAGGGTGGTTTCATTACCTCTGGGTCTTGGTAAAAGACTTTTCCACTAAACCTCCTCTGGCACCACGCCTGTGGGGAATGAGGGCTCCTCATTACTCTGAGAGGAGGAAAGGCCATGCTCCCCACATGGTCTCCAATGAGTAGGTCTAGGAGCTTCTGTTACCATCCACTAAGGATGAACATCCTGCCTTCACACTCTGCCTGCTTTGGCCCCACCCCTGGGGGGTACTGTGGTCCTCTTACAGCCGGACGGAGCTGTTGTTAGTCTAGGCACCAATTAGCCTTGAAGTGGCTAAGGAGTGGGACAGGCCACAGTATTTTCAGTGGTGTTTGGCAGGAGTAAGTATGTTATTGTCTAAAACTTTTCTGTCTTGCGGTACTGCCCTTTCTTGGTCTTTGGCTAGAAAGGGCAGACTTTTCTTGGGGTTCCTTTTTTTCTGTTTGTACTTGCTGGCATTTCCAGATTGCTGGCTTCTATAGTACTCAGTCTGAGATACATGAGACATAAAGAAAGCCCAGGTAATTCACTGCTATGTCACTCCCATCTCCCTCGGCCATCTGCATTTTTCTCCCCACCATTCAATGTCTTCTTATGTTTGTAATTTTCAAATATATAACTTCTAGTGTTTTTAGCTATACTTAGCAGAAGGAATAGGAAATAGCACATTTACCCTTTCCCCTTATTCTTTCTGTACAACACTAAAAATATTTTTTGTCAACAGAAGACAATAAAGAGGAAAGATAAATGATTAGATTTAATCTGCCATGTTTAATCCTCAGCCCATTAATAAATTTCCCAATGTTATATTATTCTTTCATTCCTGAAGTAAAATAATTGTTCAGTCCTTATTTTAATCTGTGCCTCATATATCAGTGTAAGTTTCATTATTATTAATATTAAAGACTATTTGTTGAGAATTACTGCCATGTTTAACAATTTCTTTCTTGTCATGTTTCTTGCATTTCCATTCTTTTCTTCTCACTGCTCTTCCTGATATTTTTTTCTTTTTCAGTGAAACCCTGTGAGTGGTAAACTCTTTCATTTCTATTTATTTGAAAATTGTATTTATTTTGTGCTTACTGTAGGGCCTTGCCTAGCTAAATATAGACTTCTAGTGTTCTGGGGTGTCAAGATGGAAACAAAGGCTTTGGCCCCAAGTCAAAAATGAGACTTATTTATAATATTGAATATTACATGTGACATGGCTGGTCTACTGTCTCAATAGTTAACATTTTCTATTAGTATTTTGATGAAAATAGCTCACTGTCTTCAGGCCTCATTTTTGTTTCTGTGAAAACTGATATCAATTTCATTGTTCTTTCTCTTCTTGTCTTTCCAAGGATTTCTTTGAGTTTATCCTATTTGGAATTTGCTCAGATCCATGGAAACTGTGATGTTCTACATATTTACCATGAAGAGCCTGGCTATGGATTTCTTTTTGTTTATCCTTACTTTTGTGAATATTCAATCTGAGAATTCATGCATGAGGTTCTAGAAATTGTATCACTTACACTGTTCACCTGCCTGCCCTCTTTGACGCTCTTCTCTATAGCTTCTCCTTGTAGGACTCTTACATTGGACATCAGGGTTTATAGTAATCATTTCTTAAAGTAACATTGACTGTGAAAATCCCATACTTTCCACCTCATTTTCTCTCTGTGCTGAATCAGGAGTAATTTTCTAGATCTAATCTCTAGTTCATCAATTATTTGGATATAAAACAACATGTTTTACCATTTGACCTAGTAACCATTCAATAAATAGTCACTGAATGAATCCATGAGTTAATAAGTTCCGCTAATCATCCAGATATAGGCATCTCCTATTTCAGGTCAATAACCTGTTCCTGAATTTTAAATGTTTGTCTAGAACATCATAACCAGAAGCCTCTTTCTTATTATTTTAAACAGGCTAGATTGTACTGTAGTACATATCCACCTGAAACTCCCAATTAATTTCCTAACCATCTCCATGATTATAACATTGCTTCCTGTGCACCAAACGAGTGTGTTTTTTAACTACAGCTGCTTTGCACTCAGTCACATGGCCTCTCTCTAAAGTCCACCCCTTTTTGATTCTTGGCACTTGTTTCAAAACATCTCCATAGGATTATAGTATTCTGCCCATCGTGAGTGGAATGTTACTTAAAAGTTTTGACCACCTATCATTTTGTTAAAAAGACATACTGTCCTTGGGAACATAAATATATTTTTCCTATGCAAACAGCAACAGGAAAGTTGTTTTTTAATAGATACACATATTGAGGACTCCAGCTCCAGGCCAGAATTCCATGTGTGATTTTTCAGGCCTGACCACAGGCGGTTACAAAGCTCAGAAGGCAAGCCTCCCAGGAAGCTGCTCTCCCCATACCAGCGGTGCTGACAGCCAGCGTGCTGCAGTCTCTGGGGGGCTCTGTCCAGGACTCAGGCCCTACTGACCATGCTCTCTGGCATAGCAGCGTTCCCAGGCCAGGGACCTCCACTTGGAGGCCTTCCCTAGGTGCCTCCCCTGCTCATCAGGAGTGGGTGACTTTGAGAACACTTCTTCACCCTGACTCAGGGCTCAGTACTTTCCCACTTCTAGTCCTTCCTGCCTCCATCTTCCTGGCCTCGGGGTACATACACAAAATGTCAGGAGCTGCTTATTTGGGGGTCCTTGGGCAGAGATGATCCACCTGTCCAAGCTGATCTACCCAGCCCTCACTTGGCACTGCTGCGGGGAAAACAAAACCTGGGGGGCTGGTACTTCTCCTCTATTGCCTCTTGCTTTATGATCAATCTCTGTTGTTCAAGGCTTGACGGTTACTTTCACTGTGGCTTGTCTTAATCAACTGCTTGTCTTAATCAGCTGCTTCCAAAACTAGCCACCCAGCTCTCTCTAGCTCTGCTTAGCTCTTGACATATATCCTGTAAAGATAAGGTATTAAAAACCAAGTGGCCTTCTACTAAGAAAATGTTAGCTGTCAAGACATTAGACAAGGTATGTTATATTTAATATTTAATATTATAAGTAAGTCTCATTTCTGATATCTTGGGGCCAAAACCTTTGTTTCCATTTTGACACTTTCTTTTTGAAACATCTCAAGAAATGGAATTACTTAGTCAAATGGTATGTACATTGTTGGGGAAAAAAAAAAAAATCTCTGTAAATATCATCAATTCTTTTTCCCAAAAGATATAACAGTTTTCTTCACACGAGCAGAGTATGATAGTGACCAATTCAGAACACCAACATAAATGTTAGTTATATTTTCTAATCTGTGAGTATTTGGTGAGTTAAAAATATTGTCAGTTGTTTTTTAAATACAATACTTTTATTAAGGTAAAATGTTTCATAAATGTTGTGAGACATTTCTAATTTTTTCTTAAATTATCTAGTCATGGTTTTAAATTGACAGAAAAATTTTATAGAGGGTGTAGACAGTTCCAATGTAAACCACACCAAGTTTCTCCTATTATTAACATCTTACATAGTAGGTATATTTGTTACAATTAATGAGCCAACATTGATTCATCATATAAGTAAAGTTCACCCTTTGCTCAGATTGTGCACAGATTCGTCTATGTTCTCTTTCTGTCCCATGCTTCTGTTCAGAATACCACATGATGTTTAGTCCTCATGTCTCCATAGACTGTTCTTGGCTCTAAAGGCGGGGAGTGTTATGTCTTGGAAAACTGACCTCTTTATCATTATATAATCCTCCTCTTTATCCATGATAATTGTCCTTCTTCTGAAGTCTACTTGCCTGAAATTACTATAGCTCCTCTAGGTATATTTTAATGATGGTTAGCACATGTATCAGTTTCCTAGGGCTGCTGTAACAAATTACTACAAGCTGGTGGTTTCAAACAACAGAAATGTATTCTCCCACAGTTCTAGAGGCCAGGAGTCTGAGATCAAGATGTCAGCAGGACTGTGCTCACTTTACTGGTGCGGCTGGCAATCCGTGGGGCTCCTTGGCTTATAGCTGCTTCGCTCCCCTCTGCCTCCATCTTCACAGGGTATTCTCTGTTAGTCCCTGTGTCCTGTGTATCCACATGTTCTTATGAAGATACCAGTCTTTGGATTTAGGGGCCACCTAATCCAGTATAGCCTCATCTTAATTAATTACATCTGCGAAGACTATTTCCAAGCAAGGTCATATTCTGAGGTTCAGAGTGGATATGAATTTGGGGGGGACACTATTCAACTCAGTACAGCATAATATATATTTTCCTCCATCCCTATACTTTAATCTGTGACTTTATAGGGTGTTTTTTTTTTTAACTTTGGGTTTATTTATTTATTTATTTATTTATGGCTGTGTTGGGTCTTCGTTTCTGTGCGAGGGCTTTATCTAGTTGCAGCAAGTGGGGGCCACTCTTCATCGTGGTGCGCGGGCCTCTCACTATCGCGTGTGGCCTCTCTTGTTGTGGAGCACAGGCTCCAGACGCACAGGCTCAGTAATTGTGGCTCATGGGCCTAGTTGCTCCGTGGCATGTGGGATCTTCCCAGACCAGGGCTCAAACCCGTGTCCCCAGCATTGGCAGGCAGATTCTCAACCACTGCGCCACCAGGGAAGCCCCTATAGGGTTTTTATTTATTTATTTATTTTGGTAGACAACATATAGTTGTGTGTTTTGTTTTGTTTTTGTTTGTTTGTTTTTATTTTTTACTTATTTGGCTGCACTGGGCCTTAGTTGCAGCACACAAGTTCTTCGTTGCAGCATGTGGGATCTTTAGTTGTGGCATGTGGGATCTTTACTTGCAGCATGCAGGATCTTTTAGTTACAGCATGTGGGCTCTTAGTTGCAGCATGTGGGATCTAGTTCCCTGACCAGGGATGGAACCCAGGCCCCCTGCATTGGGAGCATGGAGTCTTAACCACTGGACCACGAGGGAAGTCCCAGTTGTGTTTCTTTTTTTTAAACATCTTTATTGGAGTATAATTGCTTTACAATGGTGTGTTAGTTTCTGCTATATAACAAAGTGAATCAGCTATACATATACATATATCCCCTCCCTCTTACATCTCCCTCCCACCCTCCCTATCCCACCCCTCTAGGTGGTCACAAATCACTGAGCTGATCTCCCTGTGCTATGCAGCTGCTTCCCACTAGCTATCTATTTTACATTTGGTAGTATATATTAGTCCATGCCACTCTCTCACTTTGTCACAGCTTGCCCTTCTCCCTCCCCGTGTCCTCAAGTCCATTCTCTACATCCGCATCATTATTCCTGTCCAGCCCTTAGGTCCTTCATAACCTTTTTTTTTTTTTAGATTCCATATATATGTGTTAGCATACGATATTTGTTTTTCTCTTTCTGACTTACTTCACTCTGTATGACAGATTCTAACTCCATCCACCTCACTACAAATAACTCCATTTCGTTTCTTTTTATGGCTGAGTAATATTCCATTGTATATATGTGCCACACCTTCTTTATCCATTCATCTGTCGATGGACACTTAGGTTGCTTCCATGTCCTGGCTATTGTAAATAGAGCTGCAATGAACATTGTGGTACATGACTCTTTATGAATTATGGTTTTCTCAGGGTATAGGCCCAGTACTGGGATTGCTGAGTCGTATGGTAGTTCTATTTTTAGTTTTTTAAGGAACCTGCATACTGTTCTCCATAGTGGCTGTATCAATTTACATTCCCACCAACAGTGCAAGAGGGTTCCCTTTTCTCCACACCCTCTCCAGCATTTATTGTTTGTAGACTTTTTGATGATGGCCATTCTCTAATGATCAGTGATGTTCAGCATTCTTTCATGTGTTTATTGGCTGTCTGTATATCTTCTTTGGAGAAATGTGTATTGCTTTTTAATCCAACCTGTTTTTCCCTGTCTTTTACTTGGTATATTTATACTATTCCCATTTAAAGTGATTATTGACATATTTGGATTAATATCTATGATCTTTGTAACTATTTTCTGTTCATTGCATTTGTTCTTTGTTTCTTTTTTTTTTCTCTTTCTTCTGCCTTTTGTGCTTTGAGCATTTTATATAATTCCATTTGTCTCCTTTCTTAGCATATCAATTATACTTCTTTTAAAATGTTTTTAAGGTTTTCTTTAAAGTTTAATATATATTTTGACTATTATAAATAAATTCATCTTCAAATATCAATATATTGCTTCACAAATAATGCAGGTACCTTATAACTTAATATTTCTAATTTCCTTATGACATTGCTATCATCCACTTCATTTATCCACATGCTATAATCATTCAATACATTGCTACTGTTATTACTTTAAAGAAATAGTTATCTTTTAGATCAATTAAGGATAAGAAAAATAAAATATTTTATCTTCACTTATAACTTCTTTGATGCTCTTCTTTTCTTCTTGTCACTCCAAATTTCTGACCTATATAATTTTCCTTTTCCCTAAAGAACTTTGTTTAACATTTCTGGCATGGCAAGCCTGTTGCTGATAAATTTCCTCAGTTTTTGTTTAGCTCAAAAGCATTTTATTTCTCCTTCACATTTGAATGATAATTTCACTGCATGTAGAATTCCAGGGTAATGAGTTTTCTCCTCTCAGGGTGTTAAATAGTTCACTCCACTCTCTTCTTGCTTACATGATTTCTGACAGAAGTATCCTTGTTCCTCTGTGGGAAAGGGTTTTTCTCTTCCTCTGCCTTCTTTCAAGATTTTTCTCTTTGTTTGTTTGTTTTTGCTGCAATTTGAATATGATATGCCCACATACAGTTTGCCTTTGGTTTTTCAGTGTTTATCCTTCTTGGTGTTCTCTGAGCTTCCTGGATCTGTTATGTGTTATGTCTTTCATTAACGTTGGAAACTTCTCAGACATTCTCACTTCAGATATTTCTTCTGCTCTGTGTTCTCTTCCTTCTCTTTCTGGTAATTCAATTATGTATATGTTACACTTTTTGAAATGGTTCCACTGTTTATTTTCATTCTCTTTACATTTCAGTTTGGGAGGCTTCTGTTGTCCTTTTTCCAAGCTCACTGATCCTTTCCTTGACCATGTCTAGGGTGCTAATAAACCCATTAAAAGTGCTCTTCAATTTTGTTCTTATTTTTAGATTTCTAGCATTTCCTTTTGATTCTTTCTTAGAAATTCCATCTTTCTGCTTACGGTCCATCTGGGCTTGCATGTTTCTACTTTTTCCATTAGAGCCCTTAAACATATTAATCATAGTTATTTTAAATGCCCTCTCTGATAATTCCAACATCTGTGTCATACCTGAGCCTGTGTCTGTTGCTTTTATTCCTGCCTTTTGGCATTCCTTGTACTTTTTTGTTGAAAGCTAGACTTGTGTCAGGTAATAGGAGCTGAGGTAGCTAGGCCTTGGGTGTGAGAATTTATATTAAACTGGATGGAAGTTGGCCAGTATTTAATGTGTGCTCTTGCCAGTGGGGGGGTCAAGGGTTTCAAATTCCTCTAGTGTCCTTGGTTTTGTCTCCTCTCTTGATTTTGGGCTTCCTGTTTAAGACTCTTCCAAGAGTCTGTTTTTCAGATTTTTCCACTGTAATTCACTGTTGTTCTACAGAGGCCCTATTGGTGTAGTGGTCAGGTATGGGGAAGGGAAGCATTTTATGATATCATGATTAAATCTCAGTGTTTTACCATGTCTCTGGGCTATGATCTGCACAGTTGTCTTTTTTTTTTTCCAATGACAAAGACTGTTTTATTTTGTTTGTTTGTTTTGTTGTTGTTTTCAACCCCATTACTGTGATACAGGAAGGCTAGAGGGATCTACCGTGGGAGGAACACTTTTCACCAGCTGGGATAAGGCCCAGGTAAAATCTTCCTTGGAGAGTAGCCCTTCATTTGTCAGAGAGAGGACTCTGGGAGTAATTCATCACAATTAATACCCCCAAACAGAACTTCCACTAGAACCTCTAGGGAATCTTTCTCAGATCTTTATCGTGAATACCAGGTGATGTTTCTGGAGGTAAAATGTACAAAAGTATGAGTCACTTCAAGACGGCATCTCCCTCAACAGTCCCTTGATTTCAAGCTATTCCACACTCAGCCTCCAGCAATTTGTCAAAATTACCCTTTGAGTGTTCTGACCAGTTTATGGCTCCAGCAGCTTATGCTACTGAAAGTATAACTCAGGTGTTTCTCTCCACATTCTCCTGTATCTCCAGACTTTGGGGTGGTTTGTCCTGTGACCTCAGTTCTCTGATGTGTCCAAAAGAAGCTGTTAACTTTCACTTTGTTCAGATTTTTCTTCTTGTCAGGATGGCAGTGACTACTTCCAAGCTCTTTTACATGTCAGGGCTGAAATCAGAAGTCTGACATTTTTTAATTAAAAGCAAAAGCATATAAGCAAATTTGCTTATATGTCTAAAGATATCCTTCCCACTTTTTCTTTCTTTTTTTTTTTGGCCAAGCTGTATAGCTTTCAGGATCCTAGTTCCCTGACCAGGGATCGAACCTGAGCCCCCAGCCATGAAAGCCCAGAATCCTAACCACTGGACTGCCAGGGAATTCCCTCCCCACATTTTTATATATTAGTATAATTCCAAGTGAGGTCCTTAAATCATGTATTATTAATATAAGACATTAATCCACTGATGTTGATCATTATGTTTTGGGGAATGGTAATCAAGAATGAACTATCCAAAAATTTTTTTTTAAACATCTTTATTGAAGTATAATTGCTTCACAATGGTGTGTTAGTTTCTGCTTTATAACAAAGTGAATCAGCTACACATATACACACGTTCCCATATCTCCTCCCTCCCGCATCTCCCTCCCTCCCACCCTCCCCATCCAACACCCCCAGGCGGTCACAAAGCACCGAGCTGATATCCCTGTGCTATGTGGCTGCTTCCCACTAGCTATCTATTTTACATTTGGTAGTGTATATATGTCCATGACACTCTCTCACCCTGTCACATCTCATCCCTCCCCCTCCCCATATCCTCAAGTCCATTCTTTACTAGGTCTGTGTCTTTATTCCCATCTTGCCACTAGGTTCTTCATGACCTTTTTTTTTTTCCTTAGATTCCATATATATGTGTTAGCATACTGTATTTGTTTTTCTCTTTCTGACTTACTTCACTCTGTATGACAGACTCTAACTCCATCCACCTCATTACAAATACCTCCATTTCATTTCTTTTTATGGCTGAGTAATATTCCACTGTATAGATGTGCCACATCTTCTTTATCCATTCATCTGATGATGGACACTTAGGTTGCTTCCATGTCCTGGCTATTGTAAATAGAGCTGCAATGAACATTTTGGTACATGACTCTTTTTGAATTATGGTTTTCTCAGGGTATATGCCCAGTAGTGGGATTGTGGGGCGTATGGTAGTTCTATTTCTAGTTTTTTAAGGAACCTCCATACTGTTCTCCATAGTGGTTGTATCAATTTACATTCCCACCAACAGTGCAAGAGGGTTCCCTTTTCTCCACACCCTCTCCAGCATTTATTGTTTGTAGATTTTTTGATGATGGCCATTCTGACCAGTGTGAGATGATACCTCATTGTAGTTTTGATTTGCATTTCTCTAATGATTAATGATGTTGAGCATTCTTTCATGTGTCTGTTGGCCATCTGTATATCTTCTTTGGAGAAATGTCTATTTAGGTCTTCTGCCCATTTTTGGATTGGGTTATTTGTTTTTTTGTTATTGAGCTGCATTAGCTGCTTGTAAATCTTGGAGATTAATCCTTTGTCAGTTGCTTCATTTGCAAATATTTTCTCCCATTCTGATGGTTGTCTTTTGGTCTTGTTTATGGTTTCCTTTGCTGTGCAAAAGCTTTTAAGTTTCATTAGGTCCCATTTGTTTCTTTTTGTTTTTATTTCCATTTCCCTAGGAGGTGGGTCAAAAAGGATCTTGCTGTGATTTATGTCATACAGTGTTCTGCCTATGTTTTCCTCTAAGAGTTTGATAGTGTCTGGCCTTACACTTAGGTCTTTAATCCATTTTGAGTTTATTTTTGTGTATGGTGTCAGGGAGTGTTCTAATTTCATACTTTTACATGTATCTGTCCAATTTTCCCAGCACCACTTATTGAAGAGTCTGTCTTTTCTCCACTGTATATGCTTGCCTCCTTTATCAAAGATAAGGTGACCATATGTGCATGGGCTTATCTCTGGGCTTTCTATTCTGTTCCATTGATCTATATTTCTGTTTTTGTGCCAGTACCAAACTGTCTTCATTACTGTAGCTTTGTAATATAGTCTGAAGTCAGGGAGCCTGATTCCTCCAGCTCCATTTTTCGTTCTCAAGATTGCTTTGGCTATTTGGGGTCTTTTGTGTCTCCATACAAATGGTGAAATTTTTTGTTCTAGTTCTGTGAAAAATGCCAGTGGTAGTTTGATAGGGATTGCATTGAATCTGTAGATTGCTTTGGGTAGTAGAGTCATTTTCACAATGTTGATTCTTCCAATCCAAGAATATGATATATCTCTCCATCTATTTGTATCATCTTTAACTTCTTTCATCAGTGTCCTATAATTTTCTGCATACAGGTCTTTTGTCTCCTTAGGTAGGTTTATTCCTAGATACTTTTTTCTTTTTGTTGCAATGGTAAACGGGAGTGTTTTCATAATTTCACTTTCAGATTTTTCATCATTAGTGTATAGGAATGCAAGAGATTTCTGTGCATTAATTTTGTATCCTGCTACTTTACCAAATTCATTGATTAGCTCCACTAGTTTTCTGGTGGCAGTTTTAGGATTCTCTATGTATAGTATCATGTCATCTGCAAACAGTGACAGCTTTCCGTCTTCTTTTCCTATTTGGATTCCTTTTATTTCTTTTTCTTCTCTGATTGCTGTGGCTAACACTTCCAAAACTATGTTGAATAATAGTGGTGAGAGTGGGCAACCTTGTCTTGTTCCTGATCTTAGTGGAAATGGTTTCAGTTTTTCACCATTGAGGACAATGTTGGCTGTGGGTTTGTCATATATGGCCTTTATTCTGTTGAGGAAAGTTCCCTCTATGCCTACTTTCTGCAGGGCTTTTTCAGAAATGGGTGTTGAATTTTGTCAAAAGCTTTCTCTGCATCTATTGAGATGATCATATGGTTTTTCTCCTTCAGTTTGTTAATATGGTGTATCACGTTGATTGATTTGCATATATTGAAGAATCCTTGCATTCCTGGGATAAACCCCACTTGATCATGGTGTTTGATCCTTTTAATGTGCTGTTGGATTCTGTTTGCTAGTATTATGTTGAGGATTTTTGCATCTATGTTCATCAGTGATATTGGCCTGTAGTTTTCCTTCTTTGTGACATCTTTGTCTGGTTTTGGTATCAGGGTGATGGTGGCCTCGTAGTATGAGTTGGGGAGTGTTCCTCCCTCTGCAATATTTTGGAAGAGTTTGAGAAGGATAAGTGTTAGCTCTTCTCTAAATGTTTGATAGAATTCGCCTGTGAAGCCATGTCGTCCTGGGCTTTTGTTTGTTGGAAGATTTTTAATCACAGTTTCAATTTCAGTGCTTGTGATTGGTCTGTTCATAGTTTCTATTTCTTCCTGGTTCAGTCTCGGTAGGTTGTGCATTTCTAAGAATCTGTCCATTTCTTCCAGGTTGTCCATTTTATTGGCATAGAGTTGCTAGTAGTAATCTCTCATGATCGTTTGTATTTCTGCAGTGTCAGTGGTTACTTCTCCTTTTTCATTTCTAATTCTATTGACTTGAGTCTTCTCCCTTTTTTTCTTGATGAGTCTGGCTAATGGTTTATCAATTTTATTTGTCTTCTCGAAGAACCAGCTTTTAGTTTCATTGATTTTTGCTATTGTTTCCTTCATTTCTTTTTCATTTATTTCTGATCTGATCTTTATGATTTCTCTCCTTCTGCTAGCTTTGGGGCTTTTTTGCTCTTCTTTCTCTAATTGCTTTAGGTGCAAGGTTAGGTTGTTTATTCGAGATGTTTCCTGTTTCTTGATGTAGGCTTGTATTGCTATAAACTTCCCTCTTAACACTGCTTTTGTTGCATCCCATAGGTTTTGGGTCGTCATGTCTCCATTGTCATTTGTTTCTAGGTATTTTTTGATTTCCCCTTTGATTTCTTCAGTGATCACTTCGTTATTAAGTAGTGTATTGTGTAGCCTCCATGTGTTTGAATTTTTTACAGATCTTTTCCTGTAATTGATATCTAGTCTCATAGCGTTGTGGTCGGAAAAGATACTTGATATGATTTCAATTTTCTTAAATTTACCAAGGCTTGATTTGTGACCCAAGACATGATCTATCCTGGAGAATGTTCCATGAGCACTTGAGAAAAATGTATATTCTGTTGGTTTTGGGTGGAATGTCCTATAAATATCAATTAAGTCCATCTTGTTTAATGTATCATTTAAAGCTTGTGTTTCTTATTTATTTTCATTTTGGATGATCTGTCCATTGGTGAAAGTGGGGTGTTAAAGTCCCCTACTATGATTGTGTTACTGTCTATTTCCCCTTTTATGGCTGTTAGTATTTGCTTTATGTATTGAAGTGCTCCTATGTTGGGTGCATAAATATTTACAATTGTTATACCTTCCTCTTGGATCTATCCCTTGATCATTATATAGTGTCCTTCTTTGTCTCTTGTAATAGCCTTTATTTTAAAGTCTATTTTGTCTGATATGAGAATTGCTACTCCAGCTTTCTTTTGATTTCCATTTGCATGGAATATCTTTTTCCTTCCCCTCACTTTCAGTCTGTATGTGTCTCTCGGTCTGAAGTGGGTCTCTTGTAGACAGCATATATATGGGTCTTGTTTTTGTATCCATTCAGCCAGCCTGTGTCTTTTGGTGGGAGCATTTAATCCATTTACATTTCAGGTAATTATCGATATGTATGTTCCTATTCCCATTTTCTTAAATATTAAATATTCTTAAATATTTTGGGTTTGTTATCCTTCTCTTGTGTTTCTTGCCTAGAGAAGTTCCTTTAGCATTTGTTGTGAAGCTGGTTTGGTGGTGCTGAACTCTCTCAGCTTTTGCTTGTCTGTAAAGGTTTTAATTTCTCCATCAAATCTGAATGAGATCCTTGCTGGGTAGAGTAACCTTGGTTGTAGGTTTTTCTCCTTCATGACTTTAAGTATATCCTGCCACTCCCTTCTGGCTTGCAGAGTTTCTGCTGAAAGATCAGCTGTTAACTTTATGGGATTTTCTTGTGTGTTATTTGGTGTTTTTCCCTTGCTGCTTTTAATATGTTTTCTTTATATTTAGTTTTTGATAGTTTGATTAATATGTGTCTTGGCGTGTTTCTCCTTGGATTTATCCTGTATGGGACTCTCTGTGCTTCCAGGACTTGATTAACTATTTCCTTTCCCATATTAGGGAAGTTTTCAACTATAATGTCTTCAAATATTTTCTCAGTCCCTTTCTTTTTCTCTTCTTCTTCTGGGACCCCTATAATTCGAATGTTGGTGCGTTTAATGTTGTCCCAGAGGTCTCTGAGACTGTCCTTAGTTCTTTTCATTCTTTTTTCTTTATTCTGTTCCGCAGCAGTGAATTCCACCATTCTGTCTTCCAGGTCACTTATCCATTCTTCTGCCTCAGTTATTCTGCTATTGATCACGTCTAGAGTATTTTTAATTTCATTTATTGTGTTTTTCATCATTGCTTGGTTCCTCTTTAGTTCTTCTACATCCTTGTTAAATGTTTCTTGCATTTTGTTTATTCTATTTCCAAGATTTTGGATCATCTTTACTTTCATTATTCTGAATTCTTTTTCAGGTAGACTGCCTATTTCCTCTTCATTTGTTAGGTCTGTTGTGTTTTGACCCTGCTCCTTCACCTGCTGTGTGGTTTTTTGTCTTCTCATTTTGCTTATTTTACTGTGTTTGGGGTCTCCTTTTCACAGGCTGCAGGTTCGTAATTCCCGTTGTTTTTGGTATCTGTCCCCAGTGGCTAAGTTTGGTTCAGTGGGTTGTGTAGGCTTCCTGGTGGAGAGGACTAGTGCCTGTGTTCTGGTGGATGAGGCTGGATCTTGTCTTTCTGGTGGGCACGTCCACGTCTGGTGGTGTGTTTTGGGGTGTCTGTGTCCTTATTATGTTTTTAGGCAGCCTCTCTGCTAATGGATGGGGCTGTGTTCCTGTCTTGCTAGTTGTTTGTCATAGGGTGTCCAGCACTGTAGCTTGCTGGTTGTTGAATGAAGCTGGGTGTTGATGTTGAGATGGAGATCTTTGAGAGATTTTTGCCGTTTGGTATTACGTGGAGCTGGGAGGTCTCTTGTGGACCAGTGTCCTGAAGTTGGCTCTCCCACCTCAGAGACACAGCCCTGATGCCTGGCTGGAGCACCAAGAGCCTTTCATCCACACAGCTCAGAATAAAAGGGAGAAAATAATAGGAAGAAAGAAAGAAAGAGGATAAAATAAAATAAAATAAAGCTATTATAATAAAAAATAAGAAAAAAATTATTAAGAATAAAGGTATTCAGAAAAAAAGTTTTTTTAATTTTTAAAAATAGATTTATTAATTTTTTATAGTAAAAAATAAGAAAAAAAATTATTAAGAAAAAATTTATTAAGAAAAAAATTTTTTTAATTTTTTAAAATAAAAAATATGAAAAAACTTATTAAAATTTTTTTTTAATTTCTAAAAATAGAAAATAAGGAAAAAATTAGTAAGAAAACATTTATTAGGAAAAAAAATTTTTTAAGTAAAAAAAACAAAACAAAAGAAAACAAAAAAACCCAACAAAACGGACGGACCTAACCCTAGGACTAATGGTGAAAGCAAAGCTATACACCCAAAATCTCACCCAGAAGCATACACATATACACTCACAAAAAAAGGAAAAGGGGAAAAATGAATATATCCTGCTCCCAAAGTCCACCTCTTGAATTTGGGGTGATTCGTTGTCTATTCAGGTATTCAACAGATGCAGGCACATCAAGTTGTTTGTGGAGCTTTAATCTGCTGCTTCTGAGGCTGCTGGGAGAGATTTCCTTTTCTCTTCTTTGTTCGTACAGCTCCTGGGGTTCAGCTTTGGATTTGGATCCGCCTCTGCATGTAGGTCGCCTGAGGGCGTCTGTTCCCCACCCAGACAGAACGGGGTTAAAGGAGCAGCTGCTTCAGGGGCTCCAGCTTACTCAGGCTGGGGGGAGGGATGGGTACAGAGGAGGTGGGGCGAGCCTGCGGCAGCAGAGGCCAGTGTGACGTTGCAGCAGCCTGAGGCGCGCAGTGTGTTCTCCCATGGAAGTTGTCCCTGGATCACGGGACCCTGGCAGTGGCGAGCTGCACAGGCTCCCGGGAGGGGCGGTGTGGAGAGTGACCTGTGCTCGCACACAGGCTTCTTGGTGGCGGCAGCAGCAGCCTTAGTGTCTCCTGCCCATCTCCGGGGTCCGCGCTGATAGTCGCAGCTCACACCCGTCTCTGGAGTTCGTTTAGGTGGCGCTCTGAATCCCCTCTCCTTTTGGGAGGTCTGACGTCTTCTGCCAGCGTTCAGTGGGTGTTCTGTAGGAGCAGTTCCACGTGTAGATGTATTTCTACTGTATATGTGGGAAGGAAGGTGATCTCCGCGTCTTACTCTTCCGCCATCTTGCCCCTCCTCCTATCCAAATATTTTTACAACAATATGACAATTTGGTGTTACTGTAGTAGTCATCATGCATTTTATGCCAGTGACCTAAGCGTGATAAAAATTTAAAACATGTATCATTTTGCTGATAATTGAAAGACAAGTAATGAAATACAAATATTGTATATTGAAACCAATAATTAACAATGTGTATAGATCCCCTATCTTTTTTTTTTTTTTAGACTTTAAAGCTGGGCTTTGAAACTGCAGCTTCTTTTTTTATATATATAAATTTATTTATTTTATTTTTAGCTGTGTTGTGTCTTCATTGCTGTACGCAGGCTTTCTCTAGTTGCAGCAAGCAGGGGCTACTCTTTGTTGTGGTGTGTGGGCTTCTCATGCGGTTGCTTCTTTTGTTGTGGAGCACAGACTCTAGGTGCGTGGGCTTCAGTAGTTGTGGCTTGCAGGCTCTAGAGCGCAGGCTCAGTAGTTGTGGTTCACGGGCTTAGTTGTTCCGCAGCATGTGAGATCTTCCTGGACCAGGGCTCGAACCCGTGTCCCCTGCATTGGCAGGCAGATTCTTAACCACTGCGCCACCAGGGAAGCCCCTCCCCTATCCTTTTATATAATCTTTTCCTTATTTAGTCTTTTTAAAATTATACAAATGATAAATATCACTGTAGGAAAGAAAAGAATACAAAATTGCCCTTATTCCCAACACAAGAAAAGAATATATAATATTTAAATATGCTGCTGTCTCTTAAAGCATTTTAACCTCAGTCTCCTATCTTTGTCATCCACATGAATTCTGGCCACCACATCTTTGAACCCAACAAGAGGCCCCAGACAGTTCCTGTGGACCATTTCTTATCTGGGAAAGTCTGCTTTTGCAGAGATGATGAGAGTATAGAGGCACAGGAGAGGAAGAAGTCATGTATATGAAGAATAAGGCTTTACTTTGTAGACTGTTTGTTGTTGTTGCCCAAGTATTCTCAAACACCTTCTTGAATTATTTTTAATACAATACATGAAAAGGAGCAAAAGTGCATGTTATTCCATTTTCACATCAGTTTAGACACCTAGAAGTCTCAAGCTGCCTGTCAAAGAATATATTAGGAGGTATCTTAGCACCAAGGGACAGAAAGTAGGACTTCCTTATAAATGTGTGGAACTTAATATTGATTAGAGTTGCCATCGAAGTAAAAAGTATATAAACTATTTTTCCTTCTAGTTTAGTTTATGGTTAAGCTAACCTAATTACCTCCCCAACCCAAATACGAAACTCTGCCAAAGAAGCCAAGATTTCTGTGTTTCAGAGGATAAAATAAAAACCAAGATTCACTTTTTCTGAATTAAAATGCCATGGAGATTTGAGTTCTCTTGACTTTAATTGTAGTTTTATTTTTTTTGTTGTAACATTATTTATTTGTTTATTCACTTATTTATTTGTTATTACATGTTGATTATGTACACATTTCTCCATATGCTTATACTCAATGTCCTTCATTTTTGAATTGTCATTCATTTGCTCATTTTTCTTTGATGTGTTTGTATATTTTTAATTGATTTGTAAGAAGACAATTAAAGACAATTAAATTTTAAGACAATTAAATCTTTATCATAAATGCTTTACATAGTTTATGGGGTTGATGATTAACACTTATTAAGTGCTTCCTTTTGTCCAGAACTGAGATAATGCTCTTCATGCAGTCTCCCATCTCACATAAACCTTCTAATAATGTATAAAGGGGCTGCATTTATAATACCACAGTACATGTGAAGAAACAGTTTTAAAGAGGTGAATGCTTCCGGTGCAACCACTCAGTACCCAGACTGGCTCTTCTAATCAACAAATTACATCTTCTCCTCTGATAGTCAATATCTTAACTACTTATATGCATGTTCTCTTTGTGCTATTTGTCTGGAGAAAAGTAAATTTTTAACATTTATGAAAAGTAAAAGTAGTCTATGAAATTTTGCTAACTCTCTCTCTCTCTCTCTCTCTATATATATATATATACACACACACACACTCACACACGCACATACATTTCACTCTTTTAGTTGTGACCATTCTGCTTCATGGTCTATTTATAAATTTTAATACTTTTTAAATTTGGATAATTGATGCCTTGTTTCCAAGATCACTAAGAGTTTGTCTAAAAAATAAGCTCTCTCTTTATAGATAGATAGATATAGATACAGATATAGATGTAGATATATCTTGGAAATGAGTAATTTGCAGCATGCTCTTGTAAAATAGATTCTATTTTCTCTTTTATTTCTCTAATGATGTTACTATAGTGTGTGTATAAAACAAATAATAAAGAAAAATAGAGATGCAAGGAAAAATGGACAAATCCACAAAATTAGTGGGAGACATTAACACAGTTCTCTCAGAATAAATATGATATAAGAGATTTGAATGACAAATTTAAGTATATTGGAGAAAATACAACATAATATATGCATATATGTATGCATAACTAACATAATCTTTGCAAACACATACAGACCAGTCACAGAAATTGATTATGTAAAAGGAAAATGTCAAGAAAATGTTTAAAAGTGGAAATCAGTATGCAGCAAACAGTGTAATAAAATTCCAAATTACAAACTAAAATCAAAATATCTCTTCACGTAAATATTAAATCACTAGGAGAAATTAAAACTAAAATAACCATGTATTTAGAAACATGAGAATATCACAAAATTATGCCCTCCAAAACTTTCCCACTTATATAGAAGTTGTTGCCTTAAATCAATTTATCAGAATAAAGACAGAATAAAATTTGGGAACTAAATATTCAAGTCAGTAATTTTTTTAAAAGAACAATAAAACTAAACTAAATGAGGTGGAAGGAAGGAAGGAAAAAAGAAGGAAAATAGTTACACTAAAAAGTCACTTGAGGGGGAGTAGTCAAGATAGAAGAATAGGAGGACTTGGAATTTGTCTCTCCTCACAAGTACATCAAGAATACATCAACGAATGGAACAATTCTCAAAGAGCACCTGCTGAACATTAGTGAAAGACTTCAGACACCTAAAAAGATAAGAAAAATACCCTCACCACTGGGTAGGATGAAAGAAAGAAAAAAAGAAAAGAGGAATCAATAAAGGGACCAGCAACCCTTGTGCAAAACTGAAGGTGAAGAGAGGTTCCCGCAATCAGAAAAACCCCCTCATGGTGGGGAAATCAGCTGGGACAGAAAGGGACCTTCGGGGGATCAAAGGAGAATTCAGCGGATGGTCTATGGAAAGCAGGACAAAGTAAGAACTGTGCATGGTCTGTGCCACCGCCCTGCGGACCCCAGGCTGAGTCGTGTGTCTCCTGTTGCAGAGGGGAGCTGGGTGCTGGAAAGTGGGGTTTGGAGCATGGACCCAGGGAGGGGACACCTGTTGGCTGTAAAAAGACAGCCTGAAGGGACAGGAGTAAGGAGCTCCACGACTGGGAAAGTTTGCAGAAAAAGCCCAGGACACCATAGAAGCAAGGCATCATTTTTGAGTGGTGCACAAGGGGTGGGGCCACCATTGTAACCCTCTACCCCACCCACAGGCTTTGGCCTCCACAGGCACTGGGAAGGGCACCCATCTGAGCAGGCTCACTGGTGCCTCAAGCTAAAGCCTCCTCCTCCCCTGTAGGCTCCGGGGTCCTGAGTGCCACCCATCCCAAAGCCTCCTCAGGTATCAGCCCTGGGCCCCCCTGCCTGAGACAGGAATCTGCCAATGCTGGTGGGGGCTGGGTGCTAAAGTGTGGGGTTAAAAGAGCAGATCCAGGGAGAGGACTGCTGTTGGCTGCACGGGTACAACAGAAGGGATGGGAGTGAGGGGCTCCATGGCCAGGAATGCTCCTAGAGGAAGCAGGATCTGTCTAGGAAAGGAGGCACCATTGTTGAGTGGTGTGTGAGGGACAGGGCTGCCACCACCCCCACATGCCAGCCCCTGCCTCTGCAGGCACTGGGAGGGACTCCCACCAGAGTGAGTGCAACCCAGTCTGTTGCAACTCCCTGCTGGTTTCCTCCACCTTCATGCACACCCCAGTTGGGCCACTGTACCCCTCCCTGGCTTGAGTGAGTAAGTGTGCCCCAATCAACTGCTGCTTAGTCTCTCTCTCGCCTGGGCAGGGAACAGATGCTTGAGGGTGGCACACACACAGAGGTGGGGCCAAAACCAAAGCTGAGCCCCAGGGGCAGTGTGACTAAGGAAGAGGAATGGAAATCTCTCTGTGCAGCTGCATAAGCTGCATATTAAATCCCCATGATTGGCTTGGTAAATCCTGCATATATGGAATATCTGAATAGACAACAAGTGTTCCCACAACTGAGACCGGTCTAAGTTTAGCAGCTGTGGACTTTAGGGGCAAGTACATGTAGGAATTGGGCCAGGTCAGAGTCTGAGTTGGCCCTACAGTGCCCACAGCAGGTTCAGAGACCTACCTAGAGGTATTGAAGGGCCTCCTGGGGAGGCAGGGGTTGGCTCTGGCTCACTATGGGATCAAGGATACTGACAGATGAGGCCCCAGGAAAAGATTCTTATTACTATTATCCTTTTTGTTTGTTTAATTTTGTTCAGTTGTTGCTGTTTTTGTTTTTATTTTTAAAATATATTTTTCTTTTTTTACTTTACTTTTTTGTTTTGTGGTTTTTTTCTTGTTTTTGTTCTTTTTTAATAATTTAATGTCTTTGTTTTCTTTATTCTTTTTTTTCTTAGTTTGCTTTCTGTTTTTGTTTTGTTTTTCATTTCTTGTTTTTGTTAGTTTAGTCCTTATTGATTGTTTTCATTTCTGTGTTCTTTGTTCTCTTGTTTTTTGTTTTCATTGTTTTTTTTTTCTTTCCTTTCTAACTGCTTCTTTGTTTCTGTTTGATTTTGTTTTTATCGTTTGTCTTGGATTTGGTTTGTCTGTTTTCTTTCTTCCTCTTTTTTTTTTTTCTGGCTGTGCTGCATGGCTTGGAGGCTTTTGTTTCCCTGGCAAGGGATCAGGCCTGGGCCTCCAGGGTGGGAGCATGAAATCCAGTCTGCTGGAGTGCCAAAGAATTCCTTGGCTAAGGGAATATTAATCAGCATGTGCACACCCAGAGGTATCCATCTCAACACCAAGACCTTGCTCCAGTGAACTGCCTGCAGGCTCCAGTGCTGGACACCTCATGCCAAACAACCAGCAAGACAGGAACACCACCACACCCATCAGCAGACAGACTGCCTAAAGTCATACTAGGTTCACAGATATCCCAAAACACACCACTTGATGCAGCCCTACTCATCAGAGGGAAAAGACAGCCCCACCCACCAGAGTGCAGGCACCAGTCCTTCTCACCAGGAAGCTTACACAAGCCCCTGGACCAACCCCACCCACCAGGGGGCAGACAGCAGAAGCAAGAAAAACTGTGACCCTGTAGCCTGCAGAAAGGAGACCTTAAACACAGTAAGTCAGGCAAAATGAGACAACAGAGAAATATATTGTGGATGAAGGAGCAAAGGAAAAATTCACAAGACCAAATAAATGAAGAGGAAATAGGCAATCTACCTGAAAAAGAGTTCAGAGTAATGATAATAAAGATAATCCAAGATCCTGGAAATAGAATGGAGGCACAGATCAAGAAGATACAAGAAATGTTTAACAAGGACCTAGAAGAACTGAAGAACAAACCAACAGTCATGAAAAAAACGATACCTGAAATGAAAAATACCCTTGACGGAATCAATAGCAGAATAACTGAGGCAGAAGAATGGATAACTGAGCTGGAAGATAGAATAGTGGAAATACTGGCTGTGGAGCACAATAAAGAAAAAAGAATGAAAAGAAATGAAGACTGTCATAGAGACCTGGGACAATATTAAATGCACCAACATTTGACTTATAGGGGTTCCCAGAAGAGGAAGAGAAAGAGAATTGGTCTGAGAAAATATTTGAAGAGACGATAGTCAAAACTTTCCCTAACATGGGAAAGGAAATAGTCAAACAAGTCCAGGAAATGCAGGGTCCCATACAGGATAAATCAAAGGAGAAACATGCTGAGACACATATTAATCAAACTAACAAAAATTAAATGTAAAGAAAAAAATATTAAAAGCAGCAAGGGACCACCAGGAAGCCTACACAACCCACTGAACCAACCATAGCCACTGGGGACAGATACCAAAAACAACGGGAACTACGAACCTGCAGCCTGTGAAAAGGAGACCCCAAACACAGTAAGATAAGCAAAATGAGACGACAGAAAAACACACAGCAGATGAAGGAGCAGGGTCAAAACACACCAGACCTAACAAATGAAGAGGAAAAAGGTGGTCTACCTGAAAAAGAATTCAAAATAATGATAGTAAGGATGATCCAAAATCTTAGAAATAGAATACACAAAATGCAAGAAACATTTAACAAGGACATAGAAGAACTAAAAAGGAACCAAGCAACGATGAAAAACACAGTAAATGAAATTAAAAATACTCTAGATGGGATCAACAGCAGAATAACTGAGGCAAAAGAACGGATAAGTGACCTGGAAGATAAAATAGTGGAAATAACTACAGCAGAGCAGGATAAAGAAAAAATAATGAAAAGAACTGAGGACAGTCTCAGAGACCTCTGGGACAACATTAAATGCACCAACATTCGAATTATAGGGGTCCCAGAAGAAGAAGAGAAAAAGAAAGGGACTGAGAAAATATTTGAAGAGATTATACTTGAAAACTTCCCTAATATGGGAAAGGAAATAGTTAACCAAGTCCTGGAAGCACAGAGAGTCCCATACAGGATAAATCCAAGGAGAAACACACCAAGACACATATTAATCAAACTATCAAAAATTAAATATAAAGAAAACATATTAAAAGCAGCAAGGGAAAAACAACAAATAACACACAAGGGAATCCCCATAAGGTTAACAGCTGATCTGTCACCAGAAACTCTGCAAGCCAGAAGGGAGTGGTAGAACATATTTGAAGTGATGAAGGAGAAAAACCTACAACCAAGATTAATCTACCCAGCAAGGATCTCATTCAGATTTGATGGAGAAATTAAAACCTTTACAGACAAGCAAAAGCTGAGAGAGTTCAGCACCACAAAACCAGCTTTACAACAAATGCTAAAGGAACTTCTCTAGGCAAGAAACACAAGAGAAGGAAAACACCTACAATAACAAACCCAAAACATTTAAGAAAATGGGAATAGGAACATACATATCGATAATTACCTTGAATGTAAATGGATTAAATGCTCCCACCAAAAGACACAGGCTGGCTGAATGGATACAAAAACAAGACCCATATATATGCTGTCTACAAGAGACCCACTTCAGACCTAGAGACACATACAGACTGAAAGTGAGGGGATGGAAAAAGATATTCCATGCAAATGGAAATCAAAAGAAAGCTGGAGTAGCAATTCTCATATCAGACAAAATAGACTTTAAAATAAAGACTATTACAAGAGACAAAGAAGGGCACTATATAATGATCAAGGGATTGATCCAAGAGGAAGGTATAACAATTGTAAATATTTATGCACCCAACATAGGAGTGTCTCTATCCATAAGGCAAACACTAACAGCCATAAAAGGGGAAATCGACAGCAACACAATCAGAGTAGGGGACTTTAACACCCCACTTTCACCAATGGACAGATCATCCAAAATGAAAATAAATAAGGAAACACAAGCTTTAAATGATACATTAAACAAGATGGACTTAATTGATATTTATAGGACATTCCACCAAAAACAACAGAATACACATTTTTCTCAAGTGCCCGTGGAACATTCTCCAGGATAGATCATATCTTGGGTCACATATCAAGCCTTGGTAAATTTAAGAAAATTGAAATCGTATCAAGTATCTTTTCCGACCACAACGCTATGAGACTAGATATCAATTACAGGAAAAGATCTGTAAAAAATACAAACACATGGAGGCTACACAATACACTACTTAATAACGAAGTGATCACTGAAGAAATCAAAGGGGAAATCAAAAAATACCTAGAAACAAATGACAATGGAGACATGACGACCCAAAACCTATGGGATGCAGCAAAAGCAGTGCTAAGAGGGAAGTTTATAGCAATACAAGCCTACATCAAGAAACAGGAAACATCTCGAATAAACACCCTAACCTTGCACCTAAAGCAATTAGAGAAAGAAGAGCAAAAAAGCCCCAAAGCTAGCAGAAGGAAAGAAATCATAAAGGTCAGATCAGAAATAAATGAAAAAGAAATGAAGGAAACAATAGCAAAAATCAATGAAACTAAAAGCTGGTTCTTCGAGAAGAAAAACAAAATTGATAAACCATTAGCCAGACTCATCAAGAAAAAAAGGGAGAAGACTCAAGTCAATAGAATTAGAAATGAAAAAGGAGAAGTAACCACTGACACTGCAGAAATACAAACGATCATGAGAGATTACTACAAGCAACTCTATGCTTATAAAACGGACAACCTGGAAGAAATGGACAGATTCTTAGAAATGCACAACCTACCGAGACTGAACCAGGAAGAAATAGAAACTATGAACAGACCAATCACAAGCACTGAAATTGAAACTGTGATTAAAAATCTTCCAACAAACAAAAGCCCAGGACCAGATGGCTTCACAGGTGAATTCTATCAAACATTTAGAGAAGAGCTAACACCTATCCTTCTCAAACTCTTCCAAAATACTGCAGAGGGAGGAACACTCCCCAACTCATACTACGAGGCCACCATCACCCTGATACCAAAACCAGACAAAGATGTCACAAAGAAAGAAAACTACAGGCCAATATCACTGATGAACATAGATGCAAAAATCCTCAACAAAATACTAGCAAACAGAATCTAACAGCACATTAAAAGGATCATACACCATGATCAAGTGGGGTTTATCCCAGGAATGCAAGGATTCTTCAATATACGCAAATCAATCAACGTGATACACCATATTAACAAATTGAAGGAGAAAAACCATATGATCATCTCAATAGATGCAGAGAAAGCTTTCGACAAAATTCAACACCCATTTCTGAAAAAGCCCTGCAGAAAGTAGGCATAGAGGGAACTTTCCTCAACATAATAAAGGCCATATACGACAGACCCACAGCCAACATTGTCCTCAATGGTGAAAAACTGAAACCATTTCCACTAAGATCAGGAACAAGACAAGGTTGCCCACTCTCACCACTATTATTCAACATAGTTTTGGAAGTGTTAGCCACAGCAATCAGAGAAGACAAAGAAATAAAAGGAATCCAAATCAGAAAAGAAGTAAAGCTGTCACTGTTTGCAGATGACATGATACTATACATAGAGAATCCTAAAGATGCTACCAGAAAACTAGTGGAGCTAATCAATGAATTTGGTAAAGTAGCAGGATACAAAATTAATGCACAGAAATCTCTTGCATTCCTATACACTAATGATGAAAAATCTGAAAGTGAAATTAAGTAAACTTTCCCATTTACCATTGCAACGAAAAAGAATAAAATATCTAGGAATAAACTTACCTAAGGAGACAAAAGACCTGTATGCAGAAAATTATAAGACACTGATGAAAGAAATTAAAGATGATACAAATAGATGGAGAGATATACCATGTTCTTGGATTGGAACAATCAACATTGTGAAAATGACTCTACTACCCTAAAGCAATCTACAGATTCAATGCAATCCCTATCAAACTACCACTGGCCTTTTTCACAGAACTAGAACAAAAAATTTAACAATTTGTATGGAAACACAAAAGACCCCGAATAGCCAAAGCAATCTTGAGAACAAAAAATGGAGCTGGAGGAATCAGGCTCCCTGACTTCAGAGTATATTACAAAGCTACAGTAATCAAGATAGTTTGGTACTGGCACAATAACAGAAATATAGATCAATGGAACAGGATAGAAAGCCCAGAGATAAACCCACGCGCACATGGTCACCTTATCTTTGATAAAGGAGGCAAGCATATACAGTGGAGAAAAGACAGCCTCTTCAATAAGTGGTGCTGGGAAAATTGGACAGATACATGTAAAAGTATGAAATTAGAACACTCCCTGCCACCATACACAAAAATAAACTCAAAATGGATTAAAGACCTAAGTGTAAGGCCAGACACTATCAAACTCTTAGAGGAAAACATAGGCAGAACACTCTATGACATAAATCACAGCAAGATTCTTTTTGACCCAGCTCCTAGAGAAATGGAAATAGAAACAAAAAGAAACAAATGGGACCTAATGAAACTTAAAATCTTTTGCACAGCAAAGGAAACCATAAACAAGACAAAAAGACAACCGTCAGAATGGGAGAAAATATTTCCAAATGAAGCAACTGACAAAGGATTAATCTCCAAAATTTACAAGCAGCAGATGCAGCTCAATGTCAAAAACACAAACAACCCAATCCAAAAATGGGCAGAAGACCTAAATAGACATTTCTCCAAAGAAGATATACAGATTGCCAACAAACATATGAAAGAATGCTCAGGGCTTCCCTGGTGGCGCAGTGGTTGAGAATCTGCCTGCCAATGCAGGGGACACGGGTTCAAGCCCTGGTCTGGGAAGATCCCACATGCCGCGGAGCAACTGGGCCCGTGAGCCACAATTACTGAGCCTGCGCGTCTGGAGCCTGTGCTCCGCAACAAGAGAGGCCGCGACAGTGAGAGGCCCGCGCACCGCGATGAAGAGTGGCCCCCACTTGCCGCGACTAGAGAAAGCCCTCGCACAGAAATGAAGACCCAACACAGCCATAAATAAATAAATAAATAAAATTTAAAAAAAAAAAAAGAAAGAATGCTCAACATCATTAATCATTAGAGAAATGCAAATCAAAACTACAATGAGATATCATCTCACACCGGCCAGAATGACCATCATCAAAAAATCTAGAAATAATAAATGCTGGAGAGGGTGTGGAGGAAAGGGAACACTCTTGCACTGTTGGTGGGAATTGATACAGCCACTATGGAGAACAGTATGGAGGTTCCTTAAAAAACTACAAATAGAAATACCATACGACCCAGCAATCCCACTACTGGGCATACACCCTGAGAAAACCATAGTTCAAAAAGAGTCATGTACCAAAATGTTCATTGCCGCTCTATTTACAATAGCCAGGATATGGAAGCAACCTAAGTGTCCATCATCGGATGAATGGATAAAGAAGATGTGGCACATATATACAATGGAATATTACTCAGCCATAAAAAGAAATGAAATGGAGGTATTTGTAATGAGGTGGATGGAGTTAGAGTCTGTCATACAGAGTGAAGTAAGTCAGAAAGAGAAAAACAAATAAAGTATGCTAACACATATATATGGAATCTAAGGGGGAAAAAAAAGGCCATGAAGAACCTAGTGGCAAGACGGGAATAAAGACACAGACCTACTAGAGAAGGGACTTGAGGATATGGGGAGGGGGTGGGGTGAGATGTGACAGGGTGAGAGAGTGTCATGGACATATATACACTACCAAATGTAAAATAAATAGCTAGTGGGAAGCAGCCGCATAGCAGAGGGAGATCAACTCAGTGCTTTGTGACCACCTAGAGGGGTGGGATGGGGAGGGTGGGAGGGAGGGAGATGCAAGAGGGAAGAGATATGGGAACATATGTATATGTATAACTGATTCACTTTGTTATAAAGCAGAAACTAACACACCATTGTAAAGCAATTATACTTCAATAGAGACGTTTAAGAAAAAAAAAAAAGTAGCAAGGGAAAAGCAACAAATAACATACAAGGGAATCCCCATAACGTTATGAGCTGATTTTTCAGCAGAAACTCTGCAGGCCAGAAGGGAGTGTCAGGATACATGTACAGTGATGAAAAGGAAAAACTTACAACCAAGATTACTCTACCCGGCAAGGAACTCATTCAGATTCGATGGACAAATCAAAAGCTTTACAGATAAGCAAAAGTTAAGAGAATTCAGTACCACCAAATCAGCTTTACAACAAATGCTAAAGGAACTTCTCTACACGGGAAGCACAAGAGAAGAAAAAGACTCACAAAAACAAACCCAAAACAATTAAGAAAATGGTAATAGGAACATACATATCAATAATTACCTTAAATGTAAATGGATTATATTCCAACAAAAAGACAGAGACCAGCTGAATAGACACATAAAGAGGACGCATATATATGCTGTCTACAAGAGTCTCACTTCAGACCTATGGACACATACAAACTGAAAGTGAGGGAGTAGACAAAGATATTCTATGCAAATTGAAAGGAAAAGAAGCAGGAGTAGCAATACTCATATCAGACAAAATAGACTTTAAAAAAGACTATTACAAGAGACAGAAAAGGACATTACATAATGATCAAGGGATCAATCTTAGAAGAAGACACAACAATTGTAAATATTTATGCACCCAACATAGGAGCACTGCAATATATAAGGCAAATGCTAACAGCCATAAAATGGGAAATTGATAGTAACACAATAATAGTGGGGGACTTTAACACTCCACTTACACAAATGAATAGATCATCCAGACAGAAAATTAATAAGAAAACACAAGTCTTAAATGACACATTAGAAAATATAGACTTAATTGATGTTTATAGGACATTCCATCCGAAAGCAGCAGAATACACTTTCTTCTCAAGTGCACACGAAACATTCTCCAGGAGAGATCACATCTTGGGTCACAAATCAAACATCCGTAAATTTAAGAAAATTTAAATCATATTAAGCATCTTTTCCGACCACAATGTTATGAGATTAGAAATCAGTTATAGGAAAGAAACTGTAAAAAACACAAACACGTGGAGGCTGCACAATATGCTACTAAATAACCAAGAGATCACGAAAGAAATCAAAGAGGAAATCAAAAAATACCTAGAAACAAATGACAACAAAAACACAACACCCCAAAACCTATGGGATGCAGCAAAAGCAGTTCTAAGAGGGAAGTTTATAGCAATACAACCTTACCTCAAGAAAGAAGAAAAATCTCATATAAACAGCCTAACCTTACACCTAAAGCCACTAGAGAAAGAAGAACAAGAAAAACCCAGTTACTGGAAGGAAAGAAATCATAAAGATCAGAGCAGAAATAAATGAAATAGAAATGAAGAAAGCAATAGCAAAGATCAATGAAACTAAAAGCTGGTTCTTAGCAAAGATAAACAAAATTGATAAACTCTTAGCCAGACACTTCAAGAAAAAAAGGGAGAGGACTCAAATCAATAAAATTAGAAATGGAAAAGGAGAAGTTACAACTGACACTGCAGAAATACAAAGGATCATAAAAGACTACTACAAGCAACTCTATGCCAATAAAATGGACAACCTGGAAGAAATGGACAAATTCTTAGAAAAAGTACAACCTTCCAAGACTGAACCAGGAAGAAATAGAAAATGTGAACAGAGCAATCACAAGTAATGAAATTGAAACTGTGATTAAAAATCTTCCAACAAACAAAAGTTCAGGACCAGGTGGCTTCACAGGGGAGTTCTACTGAACATTTACAGAAGAGCTAACACCTATCCTTTACAAAAGCTTCCAAAAAGTTGCAGAGGGAGGAGCACTCTGAAGCTCATTCTATGAGGCCACAATCATCCTGATACCAAAACCAGACAAAGATATCACAAAAAATAAAATTACAGGCCAATAACACTGATGAACATACATGTAAAAATCCTCAACAAAATACTAGCAAACAGAATCCAGCAACACATTAAAGGGATCATACACCATGATCAAGTGGGATTTACCCCAGTAATGCAAGGATTCTTTAATATACGCAAATCAACCAATGTGATACACCGTATTAACCAATTGAAGAATAAAAACCATACGATCATCTCAATAGATGCAGAAAAAGCCTTTGAGAAAATTCAACACTGATCTATGATAAAAACTCTCCAGAAAGTGGGCATAGAGGGAACCTACCTCAACATAATATAGGCCATATATGACAAACCCACAGCAAACATCATTCTCAATGGTGAAAAACTGAAGCATTTCCTTTAAAATCAGGAGCAAGATAAGGGTGTCCACTGTCACCACTATTATTCAACATAGTTTTGGAAGTCCTGGCCATAGCAAACAGAGGAGAAAAGGAAATAAAACGAATCCAAATTGGAAAAGAAGTAAAGCTGTCACTGTTTGCAGATGACATTATACTCTATGTAGAAAATCCTAAAGATGCCACCAGAAAACTACTAGAGCTAATCAATGAATCTGGTAAAGTTGCAGGATACAAAATTAATGCACAGAAATCTCTTGCATTCCTATACACTAATGATGAAAAATCTGAAAGAGAAATTAAGGAAACACTCCCATTTACCATTGCAAAAAAAACAATAAAATACCTAGGAATAAACCTACTTACAGATGCAAAAGACCTGTATGCAGAAAACTATAAGGTAGTAATGAAAGAAATAAAAGACGACACAAATAGATGGAGAGATATATCATGTTCCTGGATAGGAAGAATCAATATTGTGAAAATGGCTATACTACCCAAAGCAATCTACATATTCAATGAAATCTCTATAAAATTTCCAATGGCATTTTTCACAGAATTAGAACAAAAATTTTTACAATTTGTGTGGAAACACAAAAGACCCTGAAGAGCCAAAGTAATTTTGAGAAAGAAAAATGGAGCTGGAGGAAGCAGGCTCCCTGACTTCAGACTATACTACAAAGCTACAGTAATCAAGACAGTATGGTAATGGCACAAAAACAGAAATATAGATCAATGCAACAGGATAGAAAGCCCAGAGACAAACCCATACACCTATAGTCACCTAATGCTTGACAAAGGAGGGAAGAATATACAGTGGAGAAAAGGTTGTCTCTTCAATAAGTGGTGTTGGGAAAAGTGGACAGCTACATGTAAAAGAATGAAAGTAGAACACTCCCTAATACCATACACAAAAATAAACTCAAAATGGTTTAAAGACCTAAATGTAAGGCCAGACACTATAAAACACTTAGAAGAAAACATAGGCAGAACACTCTTTGACATAAATTGCAGCAAGATCTTTTTTGATTCATCTCCTAGGGTAATGAAAATAAAGACAAAAATAAACAAATGGGATCTAATGAAATTTAAAAGTTGTTGTACAGCAAAGAAAACCATAAACAAGATGAAAAGACAACCCTCAGAATGGAAGAAAATATTTGCAAACAAAGCAACTGACAAAGGATTAATCTCCAAAATATACAAACAGCTCATGCAGCTCAATATCAAAAAAACCCCAAACAACCCAATCAAAAAATTGGTGGAAGACCTAAACAGACATTTCTCCAAAGAAGATACACAGATGGCCAACAAATACATGAAAAGATGCTCATCATCACTAATTATTAGAGAAATGCAAATCAAAACTACAATGAAGTACCACCTCACACCAGTCAGAATGGCTATCATTAAAAAATCTACAAACCATAAATTCTTGAGAGGGTGTGGAGAAAAGGGAACCCTCCTACACTGTTGGTGTGAAGGTAAATTGGTAGAGCCACTATGGAGAACAGTATGGAGGTTCCTTAAAAAACTAAAAATTGAACTACATTATGACCCATCAATCCCACTACTGGGCTTATAACCAGAGAAAACCACAATTCAAAAAGATACATGCACCCCAATTTCCATTGCAGCACTTTTTACAATATCCAGGACATGGAAGCAGCTGAAATGTCCACCAACAGAGGAATAGATAAAGAAGATATGGTACATATATATAATGGAATATTACTCAGCTATAAAAAGGAACAAAATCGGGTCATTTGTAGTGATGTGGATGAACTTAGAGTCTGTCATACAGAGTAAATTAAGCAGAAAGAGAAAAACAAATATTGTATATTAATGCATATATGTGGAATCTAGAAAAATGATGAAGATGATCTTATTTGCAAAGAAGAAATTGAGACACAGACTTAGTGAACAAATGTATAGATACCAAGGTGACAGGGTGGGATGAATTGGAGATTGAGATTGACATATACACTACTAAAATAGATAACTAATGAGAACCTACTATATTGCAGGGGGAACTCTACTCGGTGCTTTGTGGTGACCTAAATGGGAAGGAAATCCAAAAAAGAGGGGATATATATATACGTATGGCTGATTCACTCTGTTGTACAGCAGAAACTGACACAGCAGTGTAAAGCAACTATACTCCAACAAAAAAAGTCAACCTAAAAAATTATTCCTATATACCTTTAGAAAGTGTAATAGAAAACAATGTCACTAACTATAACTATGAAAACTATAAAATTCCTTGGAATAAAACTAACTACAATTTTTAAACTTATATAAGGGAAAAGCTAAAAGAAAGGAAATAAAATGACATGTAATATTCCTGTCTAGGAAGATTCAATAATATAAAGATGTTAATTTTCCCCCATAGTTTATTTATCCATTTCCTTACAAAAGAAAGGTTAAGTTTTTTAAAGAAAATTTATTCACTACTTTCACTATTAAATACTGCTGAAATAAACTATATATAAATTTCTTTAGAAATGGAATCACTGAGTGTGTGTATCTCTAAATTTATTTATTTATACTCTCACCAGCTCTATATAAGATATCTCATTTCCCCACATCATTATCACTCTTGGCATATAAGAGTTATTAATTTTTAAAAATATAATGTGTATGAACTTATAATACATTACTGCTCAATTTGTACTTACTATTATTATGAAATTTTAATTATTTTTATATGCTTTTTAGCTATTAGGATGTTTTCTTAAATTCATGGACTCGTCATACATATCCATTGCCCATTTTAGTATAAAGGAGTTTTTTTTAATGTATGCTGGATACTATTATTTATGTTTTAGTAAAGGTTGCACATTTCTTCTTCCAATTTAGGGCTTGCCTTTTGCATTTGTTATAATGTTTTCATTTAATGTTTTACTATTAAGTTTAAATTAATAGTAAATTAATTAATATTCATTCAATTAAAATAAATTCAAATTTATCCATTTCTTATAATTTGTGCTTTTTGTGTGTGTCTAGTTTAACAAATTCATATCTTCCACCACTATCATCAAGAGAGTCTCCTGAATTTGTTCTACTTAAGATTTAAGTAAAATTTTTTCCTCATTTTTCTGTCTTTAGTTCATCCGACACTAATTTTGAATTAGGTGTGAGATAAAGATCTAGCTTTATTGTTTTCCAAATGTATAGCCAGTTGTCTCTAGCATCGTGTGTTAATAAGTCCAAATTTTCCTCTCTGATTTGTAATACCACTTCTCTCTGGTTCCATATTCATATATTCTTGTTCCTTCATTTTTAGTATTTCCAGCCTGGTCCATTGACTGATCTGCCTTCCCTGTACCACATTTTTATTTACCATAGTTTTGCTGTAACACCTGGTATAGGGTAGGACGGGTCCTTCCTTATTACTCTTCTTCTTCAGTTATCTTCTCCTGGTTCTGAACTTCTCCATATAAACTTTAGTATTGCCAGGTCAAGTTTCATAAAGATCCCTGTTAAGTATCTGAATTATGTTGAACTTATACATCATTTTGAGGAGAAATGCCAGTTTCATATTGCCAACTATGAGCATATCTTCCCATTTGTTTAGGTCTTCCTTTAAGCCTTTTAGTAAAATTTTAACTTTTTCCTCAAGATTTTCATGTTTTCTTAATAAAATGTATTCCTCAGTACTTCCTCAGCACAAAACTTGGTGGGGTTTTGGTTACTATAAATTGTAGCTTTAAAAAAATTATATTTCCTAATAAACTGTTGCTACAGAATTTAAATACTCTGGAGTCAGACTCTCAAGTTTGAATCCCTGATTTGCTATTATTAATGTGTGACTTTACACGTGCACAGTGATTATGGGTGAAAAACAAGAGTTTTAATTTTTTGTCTTATATCCTGTGAGCTTTAATTTCTTTCTATTATCTTACTGTGGTGGTTAGGAATTCTAGTATTCTATTCAATACCAATGCTAATAGGAGGTATTAATTACTTAATGGGAATGTTTCTTCATTATTAACTGCGATGTTGGTAGAAATATATGATCCATTATCAAGTTTAGGAAGCTATCTATCTCCTATTACCAGATTGCTAATTTTTTTTTAATCAGCTAGTATTAAATTTCACAATTTTTTTTATCTGTTGAGAAAAATATAAAGAAAGACTTTACTTCTTTCTTAAAGTCAGTTTTTATTGAGGTATAATTTACACACAGCAAAATACCACATTGTGAATTTTTCATTTTTGAGTTCTAGCTTTGTTATATTGCAATAAATATTGCTGTACTTTGTTCTGGCTGGCTTCAGTGTATATATTTGATGCTTTCAAGACTTGCTTTTAAACTTTTAAATGATGGATCTAGGGTAGAATTTCTCCTAGCTTCAATTTAGCTCAATAACTAAGACATTATCTTTTTGGAGTCTACTGAATATCTTGTGTATTCAAGGAGTTTTCTCCACTCAGGATACTGGGGATTCAAATGATTCTTGACCGTGTGTGATCTCTGAGGATTGTTTGAGTAATTAATCTTTTCTGCAAGTTTTTCTTTGCCCGGCCATGAGGAGTTTTACCCTATGAATATGCAGAATGATGTTCAACCAAAGATTCAGATGTACCCCTATCCACATCTCTGAAGCTCTTTTTCTATGTACCTGCCTCTGCTCTGAGACTCTTATCTCAGTTATCACAGTTAATAGTGAAGCATTAGACACATTCCCATTAAGTAATTAATACCTCCTATCAGCATTAGTATTTAATAGAATACTAGAATTCCTAACCACCACAATAAGATAATAGAAAGAAATTAAAGCTCACAGTTACAGTCACCTTATCCTCTCAGAATTCCAATTCCTGTTCCTCAACTCAGCAAGCCTGTCAGACTCTCTTTGGATTATCCTTTCCTACACAAAGGTCTGGAAATCACCTGCAGGCAGAAACTTGGGTGATGATAGGTGCCCCCTTGTTTGCTTCTTCTCTGAGGAATCTCACCTCTGAGCCCATTAAAGCCCTTGGGTGGAATGTACAGACAAATTGCTATTCACACAGCCCTGGCTGCCACTGTGTGGGAAGCTCTCCCTCCATTGTTCCCATACATTCCTGAGATGATACAGACCAGGTGATTAGGGGAGACTGACTATGAGACCACAAAACACCTTACATCTTTGTGACTAGTTTCCTAATGTTCTTGATATATGACCTAAACAGAACTTTTATTTTCAAACTTTTTGGTGCAAAATTTACAGTTGGACAGGTAATGGGGAAAAGCCAGGTAAGAAAATGAGGGTAATTACAAACTTTTTTGCTTAATCTGAACAACAATCACATGTAAACTTTCAAGTTAGGAATAAGCAAACATCTTAGGATAAAATACAGACCTCTAAGTTTGAGACCAGACATTCACCTGAAACTTGTCGTGTTTTTTTAAACACACAAAAGCCTGGAATGGAGCTGAGGTTATTTTCTCAATGTCCCGGCACCCTTGTTTGAGGATAACTGTAAGTGTTCTCATTCTAGGATCCTGGTGATATCAAATTATCAGGAGTAAGGTATTAATAGATAAGCACCAACAATAAAGATAAATGAGTCAGAAGCTACCTGGGGCTCTCCATTCATTTAATGAGAAAAGAGTGCACCACTGTGCTTCTCATCTTCATAGATATTTACAAGGATCTTTGGTAAATACAGGGGATCCTCACTGGATTCTGCATGTGGTCAAAAGGACTTGGTGGCTCCTTCACAGTATTAGTCCTGTTGTTACTATTGATGCCAACGTGGATCATATGAGAACTGGATAGGAGAAGCTTAAAAACAAACTTCCTTTGGAAATCTGAGATAGTAGTTATAACTACCATCAATAGTTTTATTTTTCTTCCAATGTAACATTAACTGCAAAAGTCTATATCAGATTTTGACTCACCCAGTCTGAACAATGTGATCTGAAGTCATATCATACCTCATTTCTGCTCTAAGTAAAATTAGATTGAATTGCATCACAGCAGATAGAAAATTCACCCTCACGTTGTTGGGTGTTGTACAACACATACAAATACCTCTGCAGAGCCAAAGATATATTGCATGTAAAGTTTTGAAGGCAAAGAAACTCTCAGTACAAGCTCAGGATTTCTTTGGATTTGCTCACTGGAAACTATACTAATTCTCTAAATATTCCACTTCAGTTCAAAGCTGCTCATTAAGTATTCTGCTTACAGGCCTTAGTTAAGCTCCTCTGAAATTGGATTCTGTCCCGGGGGAAGCTAGGACAGAATCAATGATCACATCCTATGGAATTTGGCACACAATGGTCTCTGCTTGTTGTCACTTTTACCCAAGGACTGACCTTGGGCTGCCCTTGCAATGGCACTCTTTTAGTTACAGTGTCTTCAGGTTTCCTGGTACCTGGTTTTCTTCTTGTCCATATTAATGGTTCCACAGGAAGTCAACAAGATGCTCCACTGCAGGAAGGGAATTATAGGGTTTCACTGACATTAAAAAAAAAACTCATCTGCATTAATACATTTTATAAAGAGCTTAATGTATATATGGGCTGTACTGAATTATTTTTACTGTTAGTATGTGTGATCAGAAATGCATGGTGAAAACTCCATCCTTAATCCACATTCTCTGAACTTGCCATGATAGCTGCTCATCTGGCTGCATGCTAGCCCTTAACAGTCCACAGAAACTCTGTTTTGAGTCCCTGATTGGCATCCTATTGCTGGGCATGCTCTGTGCTGCTAGCATTGTGTCAGGTGGTGAGCAGCTTTCCTGGGGAACAGGGAAGTAGCTGAGTGGCAAGAGTCAGTGACAAGTGAAGATGTACCTTGACACTTGTCACTCACTGGCAAAACTCAGCCATGATGAGGAAATGCTTCATGGAGCATAAGAACTGACACCAAAAGCAGTACCAGAAAGAGAAAGTGAACTCTCAGCAAGTTAGAGGCCAGGATCCTTCAACAACAGGGCACTACTGTGGTCTGGAATCAAGCCTGGGAACATTAGAATTCTGCAAACATAAACAATACAGATGAGGGGAAAACCTTCCTCTTAGCATTTTCCATTTTGTTTTCAAAGTAATTCTATCAATGAATCGTGTGGAAAGATGATATTGAAGAAGAAGCTTACTCTCTTTAATCTTTCATGTATAATCACTTATGAAAAATAACAAGCAAATATAGAACAAGATCATTTTAACTGGAAAGAACATACATTCAATATATCACTCAAATAAGGATATGAGTTGCCACTAGATCCATGTTTGTTGAAAATTGTTTGACTTTTTAAAAAATACCTCAATTTAACTGGTACAAATTGAATAACAGTTATCCACCTCCCAAATCAATAAAAAGATATTTTAGTGACAAGACTCATAAATCATTCAGTATAATACTTTTTAGCATCCAAAACATAATAGCCTAGATTTTTCACTGTCAGCTATGATTGACTAGCTTTTGGGAGACCAATCCCCCTACTTAGAACAAGCAGGAAAAAATGGATAAAAATAGAAAAAAATATATGAGGTGGTATTAAAAGGCTATTAAGGTAGCCAGAATTTGAGGGGCCAAAATCCTGGAAAGAAAACAAATTCACTGAAGTGAATGTGACCTTCTATGTCATGTTTGTTCTGCTCTGTTCATCAGCCGTTTCATTTTCCACAGCAGACATCCAATTGCCAGTGTGTGCATTTCAAAGTCTGAGAACCTGTTTTTTGTCTGGAAGCTCAGAATGCTGCTCCAAAAGGTGTCAGGCTATATACTGTGGGGAGGAGGTGTTACTGACTCTGCCTCCCTCCCAGAGCAGCCCTTGGGAGTTGGTATAAAAACATTTCAGAGCTCTCAACTGCTGGGTCAGTATATCTGAGATATGTGTTTTGCAAGTTTTCGAGGCTTTCCCTGAAGGATTCAGACCCAGTTGCCTAGTATGGTAACCGGCTTAATAACTTGACTTTTATTTGCTGCTTTCCTTTCTCTTTATCACTTCCCCATGGCACTAATAGTGTCCCCTGAACTCCCCAAATAACTCACTTTTACTCTAACACTTATCTCAGGGTCTGATTCTAAGGCAACCCAATTAATGATTCATAAACTGTGTGCGAGCAGAAGCTGTGAAGTTGAACAGAAATCAGCTGCTATGAGGCAGAGAAACTGAAAAGAGATTTCAGACACTTCACAAGGCTAATGAGGTAAAAATTGAGGTTCAGAGCTACCAAAGAGTCCGGACATGAATGGTTCCTGGAAAAAAGAGAAACACAGAAAAGTGATCCCAAGAGTTTGACCTGCTATTGTCCTAAGGCATTCACCAATTCCTTAGCACAGGAGAAGCAAGAGGCAGAGGAGCTGAGCAGAAAGTAGGTCATAGCAGGTTGGAAAGAGAAGGAGAACTACCAGCACTCTCCCTGGTCTGAGGAGACAAAAATTGGAACTCAGAGCCAGTCAAGATGGAGAGGCCCAGGTAAATACACTAGACTCTCATTTGTGACACTTGAGAACTGCAAACTAAAAGGAAGGGTGAACCAGAAATAGAGCAACAACTTAGTGGCACATGGCCTTATGCCTGATTGCATTAAAGTGATCTCCTTCTACTCTAGCTACTCACAAGGAGCTGAAGAAGAAATATCAAGTGGAAGAAATATCAGATAGAGAACTTGCAACATTGAATACACAGTGCCAGGCAAGAAACTTTATCCAGAACTGTGCTGTTCAATATGTTAGTCACAAGCCACATGTGGCTATTTACATTTATTAAAAATAATTAAAGTAACATATTACTTCATCAGTCACACTAGTCCTATTTCAAGTGCTCAGAAACTGCATGTGACTAGCAGCAATCATACTGCACAGTACACATATAAAATATTTCCATATTCACAGAAAGTTCTATTGAACACTGCTGATGCAGAGCTTTTACATTTTAAAACACGTCTGGCATTTAATCAAATTTGAAAGGCATATCAAGATCTAGAACCAACAAAAAACAAACAATAAAAATATAGGCATAGTGATCCAGATATTGGAGCTATCATATGCTTAAGAAATAGATGACAAGATAGAGAAATACTTCAAAGAATTGAAATCAATATAAGAGAATTAAATGGAAATTCTAGAACTGAAAAATATAATGACGTATTAAGAACGAGTCAGGACTTTAGGAGAAGATGGCAGAAGAGTAGGGCGGGGAGATCACCTTCCTTCCCACAGATACATCAGAAATATATCTACACGTGGAACTGCTCCTATAGAACACCCACTGAACGCTGGCAGAAGACGGCAGACCTCCCAAAAGGCAAGAAACTCCCCATGTACCTGGGTAGGGCAAAAGAAAAAAGAAACAACAGAGACAAAAGAATAAGGACGGGACCTGCACCAGTGGGAGGGAGCTGTGAAGGAGGAAAGGTTTCCACACATTAGGAAGCCCCTTCGCGGGAGGAGACTGTGAGTGGCAGAGGGGGGAAACTTGGGAGCCACGGAGGAGAGCGCAGCAACAGGGGTGCGGAGGGCAAAGCGGAGAGATTCCCACACAGAGGAGCGGTGCTGACCAGCACTCACCAGAGAGGCTTGTCTGCTCACCCGCCGGGGCGGGCGGGGGCTGGGAGCTGAGGCTCAGGCTTCAGTCGGATTGCAGGGAGAGGACTGGGGTTGGCGGCGTGAACACAGCCTGAAGGGGTTAGCGCACCACAGCTAGCCGGGAAGGAGTCCGGGAAAGGTCTGGAGCTGCCGAAGAGGCAAGAGACATTTTCTTGCCTCTTTATTTCCTGGTGCGCGAGGAGAGGGGATTCAGAGCACCGCCTAAACGAGCTCCAGAGATGGGCGCGAGCCGTGGCTATCAGCGCAGACCCCAGAGACAGGCATGAAATGCTAAGGTTGCTGCTGCCGCCACCAAGAAGCCTGTGTGCGAGCACAGGTCACTATCCACACTGCCCCTCCCGGGAGGCTGTGCAGCCCGTCACTGCCAGGATCCCGTGATCCAGGAACAACTTTCCTGGGAGAACGCACGGCGCGCCTAAGGCTGGTGCAACGTCACGCTGGCCTCTGCCGCTGCAGGCTCGCCCCACATCCGTACCCTTCCCTCCCCCCAGCCTGAGTGAGCCAGAGCCCCCAAAGCAGCTATTCCTTTAACCCCGTCCTGTCTGAGCGAAGAACAGATGCCCTCAGGCGACCTAAACGCAGAGGCGGGTCCAAATCCAAAGCTGAAACCCGGGAGCTGTGCGAACAAAGAAGAGAAAGGGAAATTTCTCCCAGCAGCCTCAGAAGCAGCGGATTAAAGCTCCACAAACAACTTGATGTACCTGCATCTGTGGAATACCTGAATAGACAACGAATCATCCCAAATTGAGGAGGTGGACTTTGGGAACAAGATATATTATTTTTTCCCCTTTTCCTCTTTTTGTGAGTGTGTATGTGTATGCTTCTGTGTGAGATTTTATCTGTATAGCTTTGCTTTCACCATTTGTCCTAGGGTTCTGTCCGTCCATTTTTTGTTTTTTTTTTTTACTTAAAATTTTTATTCTTTTTTTCTTAATAATTATTTTTTATTTTTTTATTTTAATTACTTTCTTTTATTTTACCCTCTTTCTTTCTTTTCTTTCTATTTTGTCTCCCTTTTATTCTGAGCCTTGTGGATGAAAGGCTCTTGGTGTTCCAGCCAGGCATCAGGGCTGTGCCTCAGGGGTGGGAGACCAACTTCAGGACACTGGTCCACAAGACACCTCCCAGCTCCATGTAATATCAAACGATAAAAATCTTCCAGAGATCTCCATCTCAACACCAAGACCCAACTTCACCCAACGACCAGCAAGTTACAGTGCTGGACACCCTATGCCAAACAACTAGCAGGACAGGAACACAGCCCCATCCATTAGCAGAGAGGCTGCCTAAAAACATAATAAGGCCACAGACACCCCAAAACACACAACCAGATGTGGACCTGCCCACCAGAAAGACAAGATCCAGCCTCACCCACCAGAAACAGGCACTAGTCCCCTCCACCAGGAAACCTACACAACCCACTGAACCAACCTTAGCCACTGGCGACAGATACCAAAAACAACAGGAACTATGAACCTGCAGCCTGCAAAAAGGAGACTCCAAACACAGTAAGATAAGCAAAATGAGAAGACGGAAAAACACACAACAGATGAAGGAACAAGGTAAAAACCCACCAGACCTAACAAATGAAGAGGAAATAGGCAGTCTACCTGAAAAAGAATTCAGAATAATGATAGTAAAGATGATCCAAAATCTTGGAAATAGAATAGACAAAATGCAAGAAACATTTAACAAGGACCTAGAAGAACTAAAGAGGGACCAAACAATGATGAGAAACACAATAAATGAAATTTAAAAACTCTAAAAGGGATCAATAGCAGAATAACGGAGGCAGAAGAATGGATAAGTGACCTGGAAGATAAAATAGTGGAAATAACTACTGCAGAGAAGAATAAAGAAAAAAGAATGAAAAGAACTGAGGACAGTCTCAGAGACCTCTGGGACAACATTAAACGCACCAACATTCGAATTATAGGTGTCTCAGAAGAAGAAGAGAAAAAGAAAGGAACTGAGAAAATATTTGAAGAGATTACAGTTGAAAACTTCCCTAATATGGGAAAGGAAATAGTTAATCAAGTCCTGGAAGCACAGAGAGTCCCATACAGGATAAATCCAAGGAGAAACACGCCAAGACACATATTAATCAAAATCTCAAAAATTAAATATAAAGAAAACATATTAAAAGCAGCAAAGGAAAAACAACAAATAACGCACAAGGGAATCCCCATAAGGTTAACAGCTGATCTGTCAGCAGAAACTCTGCAAGCCAGAAGGGAGTGGTAGAACATATTTAAAGCGATGAAGGAGAAAAACCTACAACCAAGATTAATCTACCCAGCAAGGATCTCATTCAGATTTGATGGAGAAATTAAAACCTTCACAGACAAGCAAAAGCTGAGAGAGTTCAGCACCACCAAACCAGCTTTACAACAAATGCTAAAGGAACTTCTCTAGGCAAGAAACACAAGAGAAGGAAAACACCTACAATAACAAACCCAAAACGTTTAAGAAAATGGGAATAGGAACATACATATCGATAATTACCTTAAATGTAAATGGATTAAATGCTCCCACCAAAAGACACAGACAGGCTGAATGGATACAAAAACAAGACCCTTATATATGCTGTCTACAAGAGACCCACTTCAGACCTAGAGGCACACACAAACTGAAAGTGAGGGGATGGAAAAAGATATTCCATGCAAATGGAAATCAAAAGAAAGCTGGAGTAACAATTCTCATAACAGACAAAATAGACTTTAAAATAAACACTATTACAAGAGACAAAGAAGGGCACTATATAATGATCAAGGGATTGATCCAAGAGGAAGGTATAACAATTGTAAATATTTATGCACCCAACATAGGAGCACCTCAATCCATAAGGCAAATACTAACAGCCATAAAAGGGGAAATCGACAGCAACACAATCAGAGTAGGGGACTTTAACACCCCACTTTCACCAATGGACAGATCATCCAAAATGAAAATAAATAAGGAAACACAAGCTTTAAATGATACATTAAACAAGATGGACTTAATTGATATTTATAGGACATTCCACCAAAAAACAACAGAATACACTTTTTTCTCAAGTGCCCATGGAACATTCTCCAGGATAGATCATATCTTGAGTCGCAAATCAAGCCTTGGTAAATTTAAGAAAATTGAAATCGTATCAAGTATCTTTTCCGACCACAACGTTATGAGACTAGATATCAATTACAGGAAAAGATCTGTAAAAAATACAAACACATGGAGGCTACACAATGCATTACTTAATAACGAAGTGATCACTGAAGAAATCAAAGGGGAAATCAAAAAATACCTAGGAACAACTGACAATGGAGACACGACGACACAAAACCTATGGGATGCAGCAAAAGCAGTTCTAAGAGGGAAGTTTATAGCAATAAAAGCCTACCTCAAGAAACAGGAAATATCTCGAATAAACAATCTAAACTTGCACCTAAAGCAATTAGAGAAAGAAGAACAAAAAAACCCCCAAAGTTAGCAAAAAGAAAGAAATCATAAAGATCAGATCAGAAATAAATGAAAAAGAAATGAAGGAAACAATAGCAAAAATCAATGAAACTAAAAGTTGGTTCTTTGAGAAGATAAACAAAATTGATAAACCATTAGCCAGACTCATCAAGAAAAAAAGGGAGAAGACTCAAGTCAATAGAATTAGAAATGAAAAAGGAGAAGTAACAACTGGCACTGCAGAAATACAAAGGATCATCAGAGATTACTACAAGCCACTCTGTGCCAATAAAATGGACAACCTGGAAGAAATGGACAGATTCTTAGAAATGCAAAACCTGCCAAGACTGAACCAGGAAGAAATAGAAACTATGAACAGACCAATCACAAGCACTGAAATTGAAACTGTGATTAAAAATCTTCCAACAAACAAAAGCCCAGGACCACATGGCTTCACAGGCGAATTCTATCAAACATTTAGAGAAGAGGTAACACCTATCCTTCTCAAACTCTTCCAAAATACTGCAGAGGGAGGAACACTCCCAAACTCATTCTACGAGGCCACCATCACCCTGATACCAAAACCAGACAAAGATGTCACAAAGAAAGATAACTACAGGCCAATATCACTGATGAACATAGATGCAAAAATCCTCAACAAAATACTACCAAACAGAATCTAACAGCACATTAAAAGGATCAAACACCATGATCAAGTGGGGTTTATTCCAGGAATGCAAGGATTCTTCAATATACGCAAATCAATCAACGTGATACACCATATTAACAAATTGAAGGAGAAAAACCATATGATCATCTCAATAGATGCAGAGAAAGCTTTTGACAAAATTCAACACCCATTTCTGAAAAAGCCCTGCAGAAAGTAGGCATAGAGGGAACTTTCCTCAACATAATAAAGGCCATATACGACAGACCCACAGCCAACATTGTCCTCAATGGTGAAAAACTGAAACCATTTCCACTAAGATCAGGAACAAGACAAGGTTGCCCACTCTCACCACTATTATTCAACATAGTTTTGGAAGTTTTAGCTACAGCAATCAGAGAAGAAAAAGAAATAAAAGGAATCCAAATCGGAAAAGAAGAAGTAAAACTGTCACTCTTTGCAGATGACATGATACTATACATAGAGAATCCTAAGGATGCTACCAGAAAACTCCTAGAGCTAATCAATGGACTTGGTAAAGTAGCAGGATACAAAATTAATGCACAGAAATCTCTTGCATTCCTATACACTAATGATGAAAAATCTGAAAGTGAAATTAAGAAAATACTCCCATTTACCATTGCAACAAAATGAATAAAATATCTAGGAATAAACTTACCCAAGGAGACAAAAGACCTGTATGCAGAAAATTATAAGACACTGATGAAAGAAATTAAAGATGATACAAATAGATGGAGAGATATACCATATTCTTGGATTGGAAGAATCAACATTGTGAAAATGACTCTACTACCCAAAGCAATCTACAGATTCAATGCAACCCCTATCAAACTACCACTGGCATTTTTCTCAGAACTAGACCAAAAAATTTCACAATTTGTATGGAAACACAAAAGACCCCAAATAGCCAAAGCAGTCTTGAGAACGAAAAATGGAGCTGGAGGAATCAGGCTCCCTGACTTCAGACTATACTACAAAGTTACAGTTATCAAGACAGTATGGTACTGGCACAAAAACAGAAACATAGATCAATGGAACAGGATAGAAAGCCCAGAGATAAACCCACGCACATATGGTCACCTTATCTTTGATAAAGGAGGCAAGCATATACAGTGGAGAAAAGGCAGCCTCTTCAATAAGTGGTGCTGGGAAAACTGGACAGGTACATGTAAAAGTATGAAATTAGAACACTCCCTGACACCATACACAAAAATAAACTCAAAATGGATTAAAAACCTAAATGTAAGGCCAGACACTATCAAACTCTTAGAGGAAAACATAGGCAGAACACTGTATGACATAAATCACAGCAAGATCCTTTTTGACCCACCTCCTAGAGAAATGAAAATAAAAACAAAAAGAAACAAATGGGACCTAATGAAACTTAAAAGCTTTTGCACAACAAAGGAAACCATAAACAAGACCAAAAGACAACCCTCAGAATGGGAGAAAATATTTGCAAATGAAGCAACTGACAAAGGATTAATCTCCAAAATTTACAAGCAGCCCATGCAGCTCAATGTCAAAAACACAAACAACCCAATCCAAAAATGGGCAGAAGACCTAAATAGACATTTCTCCAAAGAAGATATACAGATTGCCAACAAAGAGATGAAAGAATGCTCAACATCATTAATCATTAGAGAAATGCAAATCAAAACTACTATGAGATATCATCTCACACCGGTCAGAATGGCCATCATCAAAAAATCTAGAAACAATAAATGCTGGAGAGGATGTGGAGAAAAGGGAACCCTCTTGCACTGTTGGTGGGAATGTAAATTGATACAGCCACTATGGAGAACAGTATGGAGGTTCCTTAAAAAACTACAAATAGAACTACCATACGACCCAGCAATCCCACTACTGGGCATATACCCTGAGAAAACCATAGTTCAAAAAGAGTCATGTACCAAAATGTTCATTGCAGCTCTATTTACAATTGCCAGGACATGGAATCAACCTAAGTGTCCATCAACAGATGAATGGATAAAGAAGATGTGGCACATATATACAATGGAATATTACTCAGCCATAAAAAGAAACAAAATGGAGTTATTTGTAGTGAGGGATGGAGTTAGAGTCTGTCATACAGAGTGAAGTAAGTCAGAAAGAGAAAAACAAATACAGTATGCTAACACATATATATGGAATCTAGGGAAAATAAAAAAGGTCATGAAGAACCTAGTGGCAAGACGGGAATAAAGACACAGACCTACTAGGGAATGGACTTGAGGATATTCAGAGGGGGAAGGGTAATATGTGACAAAGTGAGAGAGTGTCATGGACATATATACACTACCAAACATAAAATAGATAGCTAGTGGGAAGCAACTGCATAGCACAGGGAGATCAGCTCTGTGCTTTGTGACCACCTAAAGGGATGGGATAGGGAGGGTGGGTGGGAGGGAGATTGAAGAGGGAAGAGCTATGGGAACATATGTATATGTATAACTGATTCACTTTGTTATAAAGCAGAAACTAACGCACCAGTGTAAAGCAATTATACTCCAATAAAGATGTTAAAAAAAAAAGAAAAGAAAAGAAAAAAGAACGAGTAAAACAGCAGAGGAGGTACAACCAAAGAGATGAATCATTACCTGGAAGATTTGTCATTTGAAAAGAACCAGACCAAAGCACAAGCATGGGAAAGGCAGAAAAGAGAGTAAAAGAAATCAAAGAACAGTAGAAAGGTGTAACATAATAGTAATAAAAGTTATGGAAGGAGGCAATAGATATAATGGTGTGGAAGTAATATTTGTAGAGATTATGGCTGAGATGTTTCTAAAATTGGTAAAAAGAGATTAAGCCACAGATTCACAAAAACTATGAAACCAAAATGAGATAAACAAAAAGAAAACTGCACTTAAATACATCATAATAAAACTTTTAGATATTAGAATCAGAGAAAGATATCTTAAATGCTTGTCCAAAAATGTAAAAATCAACTTCAAAAAACAGTAAGACTGAGAGTAGATTTCTTAATAGAAACCAGAAAACAAAGAAGACAATTAATGACATTTTAAAGTGATGAAAGAAAATAGTTGCCAACAAAGAATTTTATACTCATTGTAAACATTCTTCACTTTTGAAGGAAAAATAAAGAAATATAAGACAAAAAAAACTTAGAGAAATTGGTGCCAGCACACTTGCACTGAGGTATATATACTAAAAGGAGTCCCTCCAGTAGATAGAACATAATTGCTAAAGAAACATGGCAAGGTAGTAAGGAACAAAGAGCTACATTAGTGGTAAATATGTAAGTAAATATGAATTAATATTGAATGCATAAAACATACTGCTTATACTAATAGTAACATAATAATAACTTGTGGGGTTAAAATGTATATGATGTTTAAATTGAGGATAACAATAATTGTCTGTGATGTGGAAAATAATAATTCATGTTAGACACTAATGAAAGAATGCCTATTGCAATTTCTATGGTAACCAAAAAGAATAACATACCTAAAAAACTATCAGGTAATTAGCATAAAAATTGAGATACTTAAGGATAAATCTAACAAAATATGTACAAGATCTGGATGAGGGAAACTACAAAACTACAACTCTGATGAAGGAAATCAAAAGATCTAAATAAATGGAAAGATAGTCCATGTGCATGCATAGCAAAACTCAATATTGTCAAGATGTCAGTTCTTCCCAAATTGATCTATGGAGTCAATGCAATCCCAATCAAAATCTCAGAAAATTACTTTGTAGATATTGAAAAACTGATTTTAAAGCTTATATAGTAAGGTAGAAGTCCCAGAATAGCCAACACAGTATTGAAGGAGAAGAATAAAGTCAGAGAACAAACACTACCTGACTTCAAGACTAAATATAAAGCTACAGTAATGAAGACGGTGTGGAACTGGTGGAAGAATGGATGTACAGATCTATGGAACAGAATAGAGAATTCAGAAATACTCACATAAATGTAATCAACTCTCTTAGACAAAAGAGCAAAGGCAATTCAATGAAAAAAAGGATGGTCTTTTCAACAAAAAATGCTGAAACAATTCGGTATCTATAATGCCAAAAAATATAAAGGTTTTACACCTTTCACAAACATTAACTTGAAATGGATCACAGAGTTAAATGTGAAATGTAAAGTTAAAAAACTGTACAAGATAGCATAGGAGGAAACCTAAGTAACCTTGAGTGTTTACTTTTTAGATACAGTACAAAAAGCATAATTCATGAAAGAAAAAAATTGGACTTGATTAAAATTAATAACTTCTGCCCTACAAATAAACACTGTTAAGAAAATGAAAAGACAAGCCACTGACTGGCAAAACACATGTTTGATAAAGTACTGGTATCCAATTACACAAAGAACACTTAAAACTCAACAATAAGAAAACAAACAACCTGATTAAAAAATAAGCAAAGATTTGAACAGACACTTAACTACAGAAGATATGCAGATGACAAATAAGCATACAGAAAGATACTCAAAATCATATGTCATCAGGGAATTGATGAAATTAATTAAAACAACAATGAGACACCACTATTAGAACTATTGTAACTATTAGAATGTCTAAAATCCAAAACACTGACAACAGCAAATGCTAGAAAGAATGTGAAGCAACAGGAATTCTCATTCCTTGCAGGTTAGAGTGCAAAATGGTACAGCTACTTTGGAAGACAGTTTGATGGTTTCTTACGAATCTAAACATGCTCTTACCAAATGATCCATAAGGTAGGGAGGGATAAATAGGTGGAAAATGGGGGATTTTTAGGGCAGTGAAACTCCTCTGTATGATACTGTAATGGTGGATACATGTCATTATAGGTTTGTCAAAACCCATAGAATTTATAACACCAACAGTAAACTATAATATAAACCGTGGACTTTTGTTAACAGTTTATAATAAAGTGGATCAGCATTGAGCATCTACATGTCCTTGTTTCCAGAGACACTTCCACAAGTGGATATAGTAGGAACTTCATTAAACATAAAACTATGGTTGCTGCCTAATCACTTTGGTATCCTCTTGCCAGTAAATTAACTGCCTAAAAAAGAAGTTGCCATATTGGCAGGGCAATTGACCCATACCATGAAGAGGAAGTATACAGAAAAGGAATTAGTTTCAAGTGTACAACCTAATGACTCTAATGTTCTAATATTCCCCAATCTGATTGGTGGTTACATGGGTGTGTTTACTTGTGAATACTTATGTTCTATACTTACAATTTATCAAACTTCTGTACAAACTTATACAAAAATTGAAAGTTTTAAGTGTGCCTACTGTTTCATCATACGATTCTGCTTTTAAGTATTTGTCCTAAGAAAATATTTGGATGAATAAATAAAATTATATGTACACCTAGAGGAATTCTTTGCACACTTGCACAGAGACCTGCACAAGAAAATTCACAGGAGTACAAATTATAATTGCAAAAACCTGATAATAACTCAAGTGCCCATCAACAGGAGAATAAATTAATTGTATTATACTCAATCAATGGAAAATTATGACAGTAAAAATGAACCCCAACTATGTAATTCTACAAAGATAAATCTCACAAACATGTTGAACAACAAATGCAAATCACCAGATTAACTACAGAGTGACACTATTTACATAATGTTCAAAACCAATAGTATAATATGTTATTTTAAGGCATTAATGGTAGTTACTAGGTCTAGGGATACATAGCAAGCCAGATACAGGCCCTGCCATCAAGGAGCACACACCCTAGGTATAGCAATAGAAATTGATCCAATAATCATATAATTAAATAGATAATTACAAAGTATGATAACTGCTATGGAAAAATTACAGAGAGTTAGGAGACTGATGGGGGAGGACCACCTCACCTACTTTTGCATAAGTCAGAAATAAACCTTTGTTGTGTTAAAAAATTATATGTACATGATAAATAATAAACTGAAATGATGTTTAATAAGAAATTATTACTTCTACCAAAAATATTGAACAACTACCATAGTTCAAATGACAGTACTTAGAATCTGGATACATGGAAGGAAGGAAAAAAAGAAGGAAGGGGGAGGGAGGGAAGGAGGAGGTAGGAAGGAAGGAAAGGAGGAAGGAAGGATTTATTAGCCCCTTACACAGCAAAGCTTTAAACATTAACAAATAGTGGGCCCAGAAGAGGATGAACTTTGCCTGGAATGCTGATTGAGTTTGGAGGTTGGGGGTGGTTGATAACCAGAGAAGTTTTAACTGTGAAGTTATGTGGTAGCTGAATTTTTAAAGATAAACAAGAATTCACCAGATGATTAGTTTCCATTAAGTATCTGTCTTCAAAAGATTTGCTAAAAAATTTTGTTGTCAGAGCCCATTTCTTTCCAAGAGACTATAAGCTGGAGAACACACTTTTTTTTTTTAACATCTTTATTGGAGTATAATTGCTTCACAATGGTGTGCTAGTTTCTGCTCTATAACAAAGTGTATCAGCTATACATACACATATATCCCCATATCTCCTCCCTCTTGCATCTCCCTCCCACCCTCCCTATCCCACCTCTCTAGGTGGTCACAAAGCACCGAGCTGACCTCCCTGTGCTATGAGGCTGCTTCCGATTAGCTATCTATTTTACATTTGGTAGTGTATATATGTCCATGCCACTCTCTCGCTTCATCCCAGCTTACCCTTCCCACTCCCTGTGTCAAGTCCATTCTCTGTGTCTGCATCTTTATTCCTGTCCTGCACCTAGGTTTTTCAGAACGATATTTTTTTTTTTAGATTCCATATATATGTGTTAGCATATGGTATTTGTTTTTCTCTTTCTGACTTACTTCACTCTGTATGACAGACTCTAGGTCCATCCACCTCACTACAAATAACTCCATTTCGTTTCTTTTTATGGCTGAGTAATATTCCATTGTATATATGTGCCACATCTTCTTTATCCATTCATCTGTCAATGGACACTTAGGCTGCTTCCATGTCCTGGCTATTGTAAATAGAGCTGCAATGAACATTGTGGTACATGACCTTTCGTGAATTATGGTTTTCTCAAGGTATATGCCCAGTAGTGGGATTGCTGGGTTGTATGGTAGCTCTATTTTAAGTTTTTAAGGAACCTCCATACTGTTCTCCATAGTGGCTATATCAATTTACATTCCCACCAACAGTGCAAGAGGGTTCCCTTTTCTCCACATCCTCTCCAGCATTTATTGTTTCTAGATTTTTTTGATGATGGCCATTCTGACTGGTGTGAGGTGATACCTCATTTTGATTTGCATTTCTCTAATGATGAGTGATGTTGAGCATCCTTTCATGTATTTGTTGGCAATCTGTATATCTTCTTTGGAGAAATGTCTATTTAGGTCTTCTGCCCGTTTTTGGATTGGGTTGTTTGTGTTTTTGACATTGAGCTGCATGAGCTGCTTGTAAATTTTGGAGATTAATCCTTTGTCAGTTGCTTCATTTGCAAATATTTTCTCCCATTCTGAGGGCTGTCTTTTTGTCTTGTTTATGGTTTCCTTTGCTGTGCAAAAGCTTTTAAGTTTCATTAGGTCCCATTTGTTTCTTTTTGTTTTTATTTTCATTTCTCTAGGAGGTGGGTCAAAAAGGATCTTGCTGTGATTTATGTCATAGTGTGTTCTGCCTATGTTTTCCTTTAAGAGTTTTACAGTGTCTGGCCTTACATTTAGGTGTTTAATCCACTTTGAGTTTATTATTGTGTATGGTGTTAGGGAGTGTTCTAATTTCATTCTTTTACATGTAACTGTCCAGTTTTGCACCACTTATTGAAGAGGCTGTCTTTTCTCCACCGTATATTCTTGCCTCCTTTATCAAAGATAAGGTGACCATATGTGCATGGGTTTATCTCTGGGCTTTCTATCTTGTTCCATTGATCTATATTTTTGTTTTTGTGCCAGTACCATACTTTCTTGATTACTGTAGCATTGTAGTATAGTCTGAAGTCAGGGAGCCTGATTCCTCCAACTCCATTTTTCTTTCTCAAGTTTGCTTTGGCTATTCGGGGTCTTTGTGTTTCCATACAAATTGTGAAGTTTTTTGTTCTAGTTCTGTGAAAAATGCCATTGGTAGTTTGATAGGGATTGCACTGAATCTGTAGATTGCTTTGGGTAGTATAGTCATTTTCACAATGTTGATTCTTCCAATCCAAGAACATGGTATATCTCTCCATCTGTTTGTATCATCTTTAATTTCTTGGAGAACACACTTTTATTCACACCAAATTGTTAGGGATTATTTTCCCCAGGCAGTGTGGAGCAATCAAAAAGCATTGTAATGAAAGTAAGCAATATATTTTATTTTCCTAATTCTGCTTCTGAATAGCTGTGTGATCTTAGGCAAGTCTAACCTATCTGGGCTACCTTTCCAAATATGTAAAATGATGATATTTGAAGCTCCTTCCAGGGCTAAAACACTCTATTTTTAAACCTGGATGTACTTATTGCTAAAATCCCTAGGGGGCTAGGTGCCTTATTAAAATACAATGAAAATTTTATTTAAAATTATAGGAAAATTACATAAGATAAATTAAGGTGATGCTCTTTTATTATTATTATTGTTTTTATTATTATTATTTAGTTTCTTTGTATGCTTTACAATAACTCTGGTAGATGTTTCACACACAAAATACATAGAGCAAGATAAGTCATGGCTTATTGCAATGATTATTAATACTTGTATCACTGGTGAAAAGTGGAAGCCTTTAATAGATAAATGGAAGATATCATGGACTCACCTGGTTTCATAAATGCTGTAAAGTTTTCTGTGTTCTTTGACTGCATTCCTGAAAAAAAAATAAAAGAAGGATAAAATATAAGCTTCAAATTTATTGCTAAGGTCTGAAATTCCTTCAATAAGCATGTTGTCAGACTGTATCTACTTGGTGATGAAATACCTTCACTAGTTTTTTGGTGAATTTCAAGAAATAATACTTAAAGAAATGTGCACACATTTTAAAAGCAATACACATTACATTAGATAAGCTTAAATGGTTACCAAACCACTGTTTAAATTTTAGTGAAGACAGAAAACAAACAATAAAAAAATAACATAATTTCAAATACTGGTGTGTGCTGTGATAAAAATAAAACAAAGTAATATAATAGAAAATGACGTGAGAGAAGTCATATTACAAAAGATGGCAAGAAAACCTTCTTTGAGGAAATGAATTTTCAGTTGAAATCTGAATCATGGAGGAAGTTAACCATGACATTTGCAGGAAAACAGAAGCAATATAAAATAATAGTTATATATTGATTGCTATGTAAAATGCACTGTATTTCACATGCTGAAAGAGTCACTGAAAACAAAAATAATTGAAGTAAACCAATGGAGGTAAAAACAAAATGCAAGGCAGCAGAATTGTAACTGACATTGAAAAAGTACATGTCAGTGAAGTGGAAGGATGAGCCTTTCCCATTGCCTCTCACCAGCCTGGTCACCTGTCAGCTCAGCAGACAAAACTACTGTACATTCAAGAAATACATCCAGAATTAAGAAGAGAAAGCAGGGCAGCAAGTTCCACATGAAGTGAAATTATTGAAAAAGATGGAAAATTGTAAAGCAAAAAAAAAAAAAAGAAGAGCAAGAAAATAAAATAAGCAAAATAAAAATCTCAAAGAGGCAAGAGAACATTAGTTTCATGGAAAAGGAACAAGATGAAAAAAAGATTTGGTAAATTGTTAGTTATGAAGCATATAACTGTTTTAAGAAAGAACATGTTTAAAGGGATAAATAAAATTTAAATGGCTGAAGAAAAAAATTAGTGAGCTGGAAGATTGTATGGAAGGACTTTCAAAGGCAGGATTTAAAGATAAGGAGATAGCGATGTAAAGGAATAGCAAACATAAATAGAATACATAAGTACAGGCACCAACCTCTGTATAACAGGAGGTACCAGAAATAGAGTAAAAATAAGACCAGGAAATAAATTATTTGATTAAATGAGAACAAATTTCCAAGAATTAAATAAGAAATATTTTAGATTAAATAAGAGAAGTTCCATTGCATTTTTAGGATGATTATAAAGCCACAGTAATCTAATCTAGACAATATTTTACTGGTGAAGGTATAGACACATAGATCAATTGAACAGAATAGAAAGTCCAGAAGTATATATTAAACAACCTGGTCAAATTACCAAAGACAAGCTTTTCAGCAAATAGTGTTTGAATAACTGGGCATTCATATGTAAAATTAAACTTCAATCTAAACTTCATACCTTACACGAAAACAAAAACTATCTCAAAATGAATCATATATCTAAATTTTCATATATCTAAAATTGCCTCTTTTAGAAACTTAGGAAAAAAATATAAGAAATAATCTTCATGACCTGAGATTAGGCAAAGAGGTGTTAGGCATGGCACCAAAAGCACAGTCCATTATAAAATGACAAATTGTGCTTAATAAAAATTTAAGCATTAGTTTAAGAAATAAAATGTTTAAATAAGTGAAAAGACTTTACAAATTTGCAGAAAATATTTGTCAATCACATGTACACCAAAGCATTTCAATTCAGAATATACTCTCAAAATTATTACGTAAGAAATCAAACAACTCGATTTAAACTGAGCAAAAGACAGTCACTTCAGCAAATAGGATATTCAGACGGTATGTGAAGAGGTGTGCAACAAAATTAACCATTAGAGAAGTGCAAATTAAAACCATATTATGATTATATTAAACAACAATTAGAAACTCTAAAATTTTTTTAAAAATCAGTAATGGGACTTCCTTGGCGGTCTGGTGGTTAAGATTTGGCGCTTCCACTGCAGGGGGCACGGAATTTCTTATGAAGTAAAATTTTAAAAATTGAACAACATCGAATACTGGCAAGGATGCAGAGAAACTCGATCACTTACCAATTGCTGACTAAAATGTGGTCACTCTAGGAAACAGTTTCAAGAAAATCTAAGCATGCAAGTACCATACTACCTGCCAATTGTATTCCTGTCATTTATTTCAGAGAAATCAAAGTTTATGTTTACACAGGGGTCTGTGCAAAATTGTATGTAGCAGCTTTGTTCATGGGGGCCCATATGGAATGGCCCAGATGCCCTTCAATAAATGAACATTTTGTTAATCCATGTCATGGAATACTGCTCAGCCATGGAAAAGGATGAACTATTGATACATGCCATCTGATGAAACTCTGGAGAAATATACTGGGTGAAAAAATCTCATCCCAAAAGAATACATACGGGATTATTCCATTTATATAAGGTTGTTGAAATGACAAAATGATAGAACAGAGTGGTGGTTTCCAGAGCTTAAGGAGAGGTTGGGGTGGGAGATTGGCTATGCAACACATGAGTTCAAGTGGGGAAAATGAGGGACCCTTGTGGTGAAGCAAATGTTGTGTCTTGACCATGTCAATGTCACTATTCTGGTTGTGATACTATAGTATAATTTTTCAAGGTATTACCTTTGAGGGGAATTGGGTAAAGAGTACATGGGATTTCCCTGTATTCTTACAGCCACTTGTGAATGCAAATTTATCTCAAACAAAAAGTTTATTTTAAAAAGTTAAACCATAAACATTTTAGAAGAAAATTTGTTAACTATTATTTGAGTTTTGAAGTGGAAAAATATCTTTTGAGAAAAAAACGCAATAGAAATTACAAAATAAATGAGTAATAAATGTTCCACAAAGTTTTAAAAGCTGAATATGACAAAGAATGTTATAAGTACATTTTGATGCAAATATGAATTAAAATAATGAGATAACATTTTTGAACTAATTTGAAAAAGAAAATTAATGTTGTCAAGCGTTCTGTAAAACAAGCATTCTAATGCATTCTGGCGATAAATGCTATTAATTTTCATATGTCTACTTGAGGCTCAAGAAATTTCATGCACTCTGAACCAGTAATTACAAATGTGGGAATCTGTCCTTAGGAAATAGCCTCAGCTAATTTCTGGTTACACAAAAGGCTAGTTTGCCAATTGTATTAATCTAAATACTTTTACTAGTAAAATATTGGAAATAGTCTGTGTCCAACAGTACAGAAATTATTAAATAAAATATGGTAACAGCCTTAAAAAAAGAATAGAAAGCAGGCATAATATCTACTTGAATAATCTTTAATGACATAAGAAAATTCTCATGATGTGACAGTAAGGGACATCATAATACAAAATCTTACATGTGTTTGCTTAGTAAATAGATCAAAACTTAAACAATGAACAACACTGACTGTTGGAATAATGAGTTAATTTTTTAGTTCTCTGTAGTTTCCAAATGCATATACCATTTCATAATAAAGAAGTAACTATAAATTACAGATAAATGAAAAAATTGAAGCTATTACAAGAAAATGTCTTTCAGAAAATTTGAAAAATCTCCTGCCTTTTTAACAAAATTCAGAAAATTAAAACAATTAGGAGGACATAAGTTATATAACAATTGTATAAAAAAATGATTGTAGCCTAACCAAGTATGTTAGCAGTCATGCTGCTGTTTATTTTTCTCGATGCCAGTGGAGTCCTTAGCAATGTCAACCAATAGTGATTAGGGAAAAATAAGGCCTCAGAGACTGGTTCAGAACTGCTCTTCAATAATGAAGTTTCTGATTCTTTGTCCTGCTTCACTTGACATTTTCTCCTGAGGGCCTGAAACTTTCTTAATCTTCTCAGGGATGAAAAACTTTATTTATGTATTATTTATTTATTTATTTAGCTAAGAAAAATATCTTTGGAGTAAATGGCTAGCAAATTGTTTCTCTGCAAAATGAAGTGCTTTTAATGCCATCAATTCCAATGTGAGTGGAGGCTGCCATTTGGAAAAGTCTAGCACAGCGAGTAATACACCACCAAAGAAGCTACAAAATCAGTTTTGGTATGGAAATATGTGCTATAAAATCTAACTACAACTTACTGCCAAGGAAATTTCCGTGACTGATCAAGTGCACGTAGCCCTTCTCACAACACATTTGACAGAAGCACGTGATCACTGCCTTCATCTGTGAAAAGTAGTTACCCTCATTTCCAGCTCTACCTCTTATGCACCCCCCTCTTTTAATGGTCTTTATTGCTTTTCTTATTATAAAATTAGTTTGCGTCTATTACAGGTGTAGTCCATATGAATTTTACAGTCACAGAAAATTCTGGGGTGCAAACATGTAGTTTTATCTATGTAATACAAATTAATTTCCCATCCCAAGTCCCAGTCTGCCTAATGCAGACAATCCATAGTATCCATGTAATCCCCTCAGCCATTTCACAACTTCCAGTTCAGGATGTGAACACACTTGTTTATGAGTGGGCTGCTTCCTCTCTCTCCTGGGTCCTGAAGCAACTTGATATCTGGGGGTGTAGGGTCCTGGGCCCAAGGTGACAGTCCTTTCTCATAGGCTGCAGCAGAATGTTGACTGATGACAAAACAATGCTCCCTCCACTTGATGACAGAAGCTAGATGTTTCAGGGTCTTCAAATGCCCATAAATTCAAAGGAGGTAGTCTTCTCTTTAGGAATTGAATCCCCTTGCCTGGGACTGGTTTCGGTGAAGGCCTTTGCCAGTGCAATCTCATGAGAAGGTTTTTAGGCATCTTCTGCAAAATGTTCGTCTCCTAGTAAATATAATCTTGTCCTTATTCTGCATATTTTTAACCATTCTGAAATCCTGAGGTGTATCTAATCCATAACATCCCACCTTGCCCTGATGGCTCCCGCTTGCTCCAGCCTGGACTGGCTGCATTCCATGCCTGCTACAAAGCTGTGATCACAGGATTTTCTGTCATGAATTCTTGGGTTACACACACTTTCCTGAACCTCAGGCTTCTTTTTTTCTTGCTTTACTCACCAATTTTACAGAAGAACACGCTCGAGTAAATTCCTCAAATTGGCATATGAGAGGTGTTTCTGATAGGATGGTTTGGATTACTATTAGCAAAATATGTTTGAGGAAAAAAGGAGACTTTAATAATTATTTACCTAAAAAGTATGAAAGTAGGGTGGGTGGAAGACACATTTGATCAGGACCCTGGTGCAGGCACTCTGGGACCCTATATTCCATCCTCATTCAGATGTTTCTCTTTTCAAGCTAACTGTCCTCCTGGGAGCAAAGTGAATGAAGTACCTCAGGCTTCACATACATACATCTTCCCATCCTGAAGGAGACTAAGAAAGTCTCATTCATTCAGAGTGTCCTCACACCTGAGTCAATCAATGCAGCCAGTGAGGGAATATGTTCCTTTCTTTCCCACCACTTTCAGTGTGATTATGTCATTTATTTATAATGGAGGTAGATTCATTTGCTATGGTGTACATTCAGTCTTGGCTTTCGTCAACATCCTGGCTGATTTTTAAATTTTGGAATAAAATAAAAATCCACTCTTTATGGTGTATAATTCTATGGTTTTTTGCAGATGCGTAATATCCACTAACAAAATACCATATAGAACAGTTAAATTGCCCCCCAAAATTTGTTGTTGTCAACCCTTCTCCCACCTCCAACCCCAGGCAACCACAGATCTGTTCCCTGATGCTACAGTACTGCCTCTTCCAAAACGTCATTTAAATTAAAAGAAACAATATATATAGTCTTTTAGGTTTGGTTTCTTTCACTTCGCAAAATTCACTAAGGATTCATCCATGTTGTATGAATCAAAACATCATTGCTCTTTTTTTTTTTAAAGATTTTTTTGATGTGGACTATTTTTTTTAAGTCTTTATTGAATTTGTTACAATATTGCTTCTGTTTTATGTTTTGGTTTTTGGCCAGGAGGCATGTGGGATCTTAGCTCCCTGACCAGGGATCGAACTCTCACTCCCTGCATTGGAAGGTGAAGTCTTAACCCCTGGGCCACCAGGGAAGTCCCCAGAGCTCTTTATAATGGAGTAATGTTACATTTTGTGGATGTACCACAGGCTGTTTATCCATTCACCTGCTGAAAGATTGAAAAATGTGTGCACTCCAATATTCATTGCACCATTATTTACAATAGCCAAGATATGGAAGCAACCTAAGTGTCCATGGAGACACAAATGGATAAAGAAGAATATATATATATATATGTATAGTGTGATACATACATATATATAAATATCATACAATGGAATATTGAAGCCAAATCCAGCCTCTGTATCCCAACACCAAATTAAATCTCGGAAACAGAGTTTGGGTGAAGTAAAAGGGTTGTTTCCATCTTTGGCAAGCAAGGATAAAGCTGCTATAAACATTCATGTACAAGGTTTTGTGTGAATATAAGTTTTCCTTCCACTTGCATAAATATCTAGAAGTGGTATTCTAAGATATACAAAATATGTATCTGTTGCTAGGTCATATGGTCACTCTATTTTTAACTTTTTGAGGAACTGCCAAACGTTTTCCACAGTGGCTATACCATTTTACATTGTTGTAAGGGTTCCAGTTTCTCTATATCCTAACCAGGACTTGTTATTTGTCTTTTTTATGTTACTATAGATACCTCAGTGGCTGTGAAGTGGTACATTATTGTAGTTTTGATTTCATTTCCCTAAAGACTAATAATGTTGAGCAGCCTTTCATGTGTTTGTTGGCATTTGTATAAATTCTTTGGGGAAATACCTATTCAAATCCTTAGCCCATTTAAAAAACTGGGTTATTCATCTTTTTATTGTTGAGTTTTAAATGTTCTTTATATATTCTGGATGCTAGACCCTTACCAGGTATCTGATATGCAGATATTTTCTCCCTTTCAATGGGTTGCCTTTTCACTTTCTTGGTAGTGTACTTCGATGCACAAAAGTTTTTCATTTTGATGAAGTCTAATGTATTTTGCCCATCCCCCACCCCACTCCTTTCTAGCAAACACCCTTTTGTTCTCTATATCATGAGACTGTTTTTGTTTGGTTTGGTTTGTTTGTTTGGTTTGTTTTGGTACTTAGATTCCACATGTAAAGGAGATTGTGTGGTATTTGTCTTTCTCTGCCTGACATATTTCACTTAGCATAATACCCTCTAGATCCATTCACATTGTTGCAAATGGGAGGATTTCACCTCTTTAAAGGCTGAGTAATATTGAAACTGAGCAGGACCCTATGGGGCTCTTGGGCACAGAAGTCTTTCTATGTCCCCGTCTCTGAGTTCCAAAGGTCAGGTTCAAACAGTTACTAATCAGGGAAGGGAGGGGATGTGGAGACAAGGGAGGAGCAGTCAAGAAACAATAGTGCAGCCCTGGGGCAGGTCCTGGTTCCCCCTCAAGGTATATTCATAACAATATCTTTGAACTCTTCTGCAGAACTAAAACCCCCACCAAACAGAAGATGTTAACTACTTGATGAAGCAACTACTTGATGAAGCACTCTTCATTCCTGAGGTCACAGTTTGCCCATCACCACCTGACACCAGATGATCTCTAGATTGAAGGAATGCAAGCCATGCAAGCACCCTGATCCTTATCAGCAACCCTGCTCCTGGAATACAAGACTCCTCACAACTCCCCCTGCTCCCCTGGTTGGGACAGTTTTGACAGCATTAGCCCACCGTGGCCCCCTTTGCCTGGCAAAGCAATAAAGCTATTCTTTTCTACTTCACCCAACCTCTGTTTCTGAGATTTAATTTGGTGTTGGGGTACAGAGGCTGGATTTGGCTTCAATATTCCATCATGTGATATATATATATATTCTTCTTTACCCATTTGTGTCTCCATGGACACTTAGGTTGCTTCCATATCTTGGCTATTGTAAATAATGGTGCAATGAACATTGGAGTGAACACATTTTACAAATTAGTGTTTTGTTTTCTTCTGGAAAATACCCAAATGTGAAATTTCTGGATTTTATGACAGTTTAATTTTTGAGGAACCTCCATATTGTTTTACATAGTGGCTGCACCAATTTACAATTGCACCAACAGTGCACAAGGATTTCTTTTTCTATACAACTCACAAACACTTGTTATTTGTTGTCTTTATTATGATAGTGAGAAATAAAATATTGCCTGCCATATCAGTAAACAAAGGATGTGACAGTCATCAGCGATTGCAGCCCTCCAACAGTGAGCCAGTGAGCCCTGAGGGAACTCAGGAAGGAAACAAAGAACACCTGCCATCTAGCAGCCACCAGACTTCAGCCACTCCTAATAGTGAGCCCTGAAGAAACTCAGGATGTGAAAACACAGGATACTGGCCCCAGATAGCTAAGGTGCATATAAAATGAAAGATTTCAGTGAACCCAAACTCTTGCCTCTTCCCATACACAGAAAAGCGCTAAATTCCTTAACTTGAGATATCTAGTTTTTTAAAAATTTACAGTAGCCTTTTATTCCTACCACCTGCCATTGGTTGCCAAACTCCTATATATGCTAGCTTCCCCCCTCACCTCCTCAGAGCAGTTTTCTCAGGGCTACTTGAGATGCTGCCTCCCGGGCTTGAAGTCCTAAAAATTTCTGCCAAATAAAACATAACTCTCTACTTTTAGGTTGCATTTTTTTTTTCAGTCAACAATAAGCATGAGGTGGTATCTCATTGTGGTGTTGATTTGAATTTCCCTGATGATTAGTGATGTTGAGCATCTTTTTTCTTGTCTATTGGCCATCTGTCTGTCTTTGGAAAAAATGTCTATTCAGGTCCTCTGCCTATTTTTTCATTGTGTTGTTTGTTTCTTTGATGCTGAGGTGTACGAGTTCTTTGTATATTTTAGATATTAACCACTTGTCAGAGATACTGTTTGCAAATATCTTCTCCCATTTGTTGGCTGCCTTTTGGTTTTGCTAATAATTTCCCTCACTGTGCATAAGCTTTTTAGTTTGATATTGCCCTCTTTGTTTGTTTTTGCTTTTGTTTCCCTTGTCTGAGAATACATAACAAAAAAAATATTGTTAAGACCAATGCCAAAGAGCATATTGCTTATGTTTTCTTCTGGGAGTTTTATGGTTTCAGGTCTTACATTTAAGTCATTAGTTCATTTTGAGTATATTTTTTATATGTGGTATAAGAAAGCAGTTCAGTTTGATTCTTTTGCATGTAGCTGACCAGTTTTCCCAACACCATTTATTGAAAAGGCTGTCTTTTCTCCATTGTATATTCTTGCTTCCTTTGTCATAGATTAATTGACCAATAAGTGTCGATTCATTTCTGGGCTCTTTATTCTGCTCCATTGATAAATGTGTCTTTTTTGTGCCAGTATCATACTGTTTTAATTACTGTAGCTTTGTAGTATAGTTTAAAATCAGGGAGAATGATACCTCCAGCTTTGTGCTTCTTCTCAAGATTGTTTTGGCTATTTGTGGTCTTTTGTTTTTTCATACAAATTTTAGAATTATTTGTTCCTATTCTGTGAAAAATGCCACTGAGTGTTTGATAGAGATTGCATTGAATCTGTAGATTGTCTAGAGTAATAAGGTCATTTTAACAAAGTTAATTTTTCTAATCCATGAGCATGGTATATCTTTCCTTTTGCTTGTGTTATCTTCAGGTTTTTTCATCAAGGTCTTATAGTTTTCTGAGTGCAAGTCTTTTATCTCCTTGTTAGATTTATTCCCAGGAATTTTATTCTTTTTGATACAATTGGAAATGGGACTGTTTCTTTAATTTCTCTTTCTGATAGCTCAATGTTAGTGTGTAGAAATGCAACAGATTTCTGTGTATTAATTTTGTATCCTGAACTTTACCAAATTCATTGATGAGCTCTAGTAGTTTTCTTTAGGATTTTCTATGCATAATATCTTGTCATCTGCAAACAGCGACAATTCTACTTCATCCTTTTTGAACTGGATTCTTTTTATTTCTTTTCCTAGTCTGATTGCTGTGGCCAGGACTTCCAATACCATGTTGAATAAAAAAGTGGTGGGAGTGAGCATCATTGTCTTGTTCCTAATCTTAAAGCAAATGCTTTCAGCTTTTCTCCATTTTGTATGATGTTAGCTGTGAGTTTGCCATATACGACCTTTATTATGTTGGGGTATGCTCCCTTTATGCTCACTTTGTAGAGGCTTTTTTTGTCATAAATTGTTGTTGAATTTTGTTGAAAGCTTTTTCTCCATCTATTTAGATAAAGGTATGGTTTTTATTCTACAACTTGTTAATGTGGTGTGTCACATTGATTGATTTGTGGATATTGAAAAATCCTTGCATCCCTGGGATAAATCCCACTTGATCATAGTGTATGATCCTTTTAATGTGTTGTTGGATTTGGATTGCTAATATTTTGTTAAGGATTATTGCATCTATGTTCATCTGTGTTATTGGCCTATAACTTTCCATTTTTGTAATATATTTGTCTGGTTTTGGTATCATGGTGATACTGACCTTGTAGAATGTGTTTGGAAGCATTCCTTCCTCTGCAATTTTTTGGAATACTTTGAGAAGGATAGATGTTAACTCTTTTCTAAACATTTGGTAGAATTCACCTGTGAAGCCATCTAGTCCTAGACTTTTGTTTCTTGGGAGTTTTTAACTTACTGATTCAATTTCATTACTGGCAACTAGACTGTTCATATTTTCTATTTTTTTCTGGTTCAGTCTTGGGAATTTGTACATTTCTAAGATTTTGTCCATTTCTTACAGGTTGTCCATTTTTTTGGCATGTAGTTGTTCATAGTAGTCTCATGATCCTTTGTATTTCTGTGGTGTCGGTTGTAACTTCGCCTTTTTTATTTCTGATTTTATTGATTTGAGCTATCTCCTTTTTTTTTTCTTGATGAGTCTAGCTAAAGGTTTATCCATTTTGCTTACCTTTTGAAAGAACCAGCTGGTAGTTTCATTGATCTTTTCTGTTTTTTTTTGTTGTTGTTTTTAGTCTTTATTTGATTTATTTCTGCTCTGATCCTTATGATTTCTTGCCTTCTACTAACTTTGGGTTTCGTTTGTTCTTCTTTTTCTAGTTTCTTTAGATGTAAGGTTAGGTTGTTTATTTGAAGTTTTTCTTGTTTCTTGATGTAGCTTGTATCATTATAAATGTCCCTCTTAGAACTGCTTTTGCTGCATCCCATAAATTTTGGATCATTGTGTTTTCATTTTCATTTGTTTCCAGGTATTTTTTATTTCTTCCTTGATTTCTTCAGTGATTCATTGGTTGTTTAGTAGCATATTGTTTAGCCTCCAGGTGTTTGTATTTTTTCTCTTTTTTTTTCATGAAGTTGATTTCTAGTGTCATAGCATGGTTGGAAAAGATACTTGATATGATTTCAATTTTCTTAAATTTACCGAGGCTTGTTTTGTGGCTTAGCATGTGATCTATCCTGGAAAATGTTCTATGTGCATTTGAAAAGAATGTGTATTCTGATGGAATGTGATAGATATAGATACAGACATAGATATAGACATAGATATAGATATAGTTATAGATATAGATGATATAGATATAGATATCCCTCTGGCTAAATGAGTCTTTAAGGCCAGTGTTTCCTTATTGATTTTCTGTCTGAATGATGTGCCCATTGATGTGAGTGGAGCTGTAAAGTCCCCTACTATTATTGTGCTATTGTTGATTTCTCCATTTATGTCCATTAATATTTGCTGTATATATTTAGGTGCTACTGTGTTGGGTGCATATATATTTACAATTGCTATATCTTCTACTTGGATTGATCTGTAGTGTCCTTCTTTGTCTCTTGTAACAGTCCTTATTTTAAAGTCTATTTTGTCTGATATAAGTATTGCTACTCCAGCTTTCTTTTGATTTCCATTTGCATGGAATACCTTTTTCCATCCCCTTACTTTCAGTCTGTGTGTGTCTTTAGACCTGAAGTGAGTCTCCTGTAGGCAGCATATATATGGGTCTTGTTTTTGTATCCATTCATTCATTCTATATCCTTTGATTGGAGCATTTAGTCCATTTACATTTAAGGTAACTATTGATAGTTAAGTTATTAAATATATGTTATTATTATAATCTCCAATTGATGTTGGCAAAATTCACAGCATACCTCACATCAAAATTCAAATAGGCCTCTCAAAATCTCTTCCCAGAATTAATCAATACCTTATAAGTAAAGAAGCCCTTCAAGGTGTGAAGCCCATAATAGAAGATCACAAGGTGTTAGGATCTGGGCCTCATTGTCTCTTGTACCAATCCCTGTAACACTTCCATTTTACCAGTGAGAAAACCTAAGGGCCTAGGGTGGAGGTTTGTTCAGGACCTCCAGGCAATAAACAACATTGCTATCCCTCAACACCCTCTTGTTTCTAACCTTCACATATTACTAACATCCATTCTCACTGCAAGTAAATTCTTTACTGTAATTGATTTATGCAGTTCATTCTTTAATATTCCAGTTAATTAAGCTAGCCAATACCGTTTTGCATTCACTTGGGAAGAAGTACAACTTACTTGGACAGTAATGTCTCAGTGTTATATTGAAAGTCCTTATTTTTCACAAATCCTGAAGGCTGATCTGGATGACATAAAGTTTCCTAGAGGTTTTACATTGTTGCAATATATGGATTATTTGCTTCTTTGTTCTCCTTCTGAAGCTGCCTCACAGAAGCATCCACTTGCTAAAGCTTTTACCCTTAAAAAGGCATAAGATCACCAAGAAAAATTGTGATTTGCCAAAACCCAGGATTGATATTTAGGGCATCTGATATTAGAACAAGGGCTGTATCTAGATCCAGATAGACATCATGGTGTCCTAAGTTTCCCAAAACTCAAAACTAAGTGCCAATTGTGAGGTTTTCTCAGGTTAGTTGGTTATTGCCAAAACTGGATTACAAATTTCTCGCTTATGGTCAAACCTATATGTCTTACTCAGCAATAAAAACCCCAACCCAATTTTATGGGAAAAATCAGATAACATAGACTTCAAGCTTTAAAGAAGAGTTTGATGAACCCACCTGCCCTTAAGCATCCCATTTATCATATTCCCTTTTTCCTTTTTGTATATGAAATGGAAGGGAATGCCATTGGAGTACTTACCCAAAAGCACAAGGACCACCATCAACCCATAGGTTATTATAGCTGGCAACTGGACCCTCTTGCACCATGTGGCATGGGGATACCCTCCTTGCCTCAGAGTCATTAAAACCACTGCCCTTTTGGTTAAGGTCACCAGAAAATCCTAAATTCTTATGACACAATGTTTTTCAGCCAGCCATCTCACCTCCTATGAAGACTTTTTGTTAACTGCTCCTCACATAGCTCTTTTTACATTGTAATAATCTTAACCTTAACCCAGCTACACTTCTCACCTCCATCACCAGTGAAGCACTTCACAACTGCTAAATGCTGATGGGCCACCTCCTGACTCCTTGTGATGATCTACAGGAAATTCCATTGGTAATGCTGGTTTCTCATTGTTCACTGTTGGTTTTTACTTAAAAGGTTTCAATGGGAAATACTGTGTTGGGTATGTTATTACAACTCCTTTTGATGTTGTTGAGGCAGCATATTTACCTCTTGCTACTTCTGTTCAACAGGCTGAATTATACACTTTTACATGGCATTGTACCTTAGCCAAGGACAAAACTGCCAATATTTATACTGATAGTAGATGATATGCGTTCAGAGTAGCTCATGATTTTGGAATGTGGAAGCAATGTGACTTCCTTACAACCAGTGGACGTAAAATTTTAAATGGTCCCTATGTTCAGGAATTATTAAATGCAGTACTTTTACCTGCCATTATTATCAAGATTCTGGGGCATTCTAAACTTGGCTCTCTGGAAGCTAAGGGAAATCACCTTGCTTATATTTTTTTGCAAGGAATGCTACCCTTAAGGGGACCAACAGCAAACAAACTTGTTATGTTCCAAAGGGATATTCCTCTAAATGATAATTTAGAAAAACTAGCTAGAGAGGCCCAACAATTGGCCTCAGAAAAGGAAAAACAAGATTAGAAATTCAACAATTGTTGATTTGATTAAAAAAAAAAAAAGAGAGAGAGAGAGCTCTGATTTGGACCAAATAACACCCAGTCCTATCAGAGACTCTGATTTCCATTCCTCACCACTGTACATGCATTAAACCATTGATCTACTAACAAAATGATAGCTTTCATGAATTAATATTGGTGGGGAACCATTAACAAGGCTGCAAAAAGTGCCTACCTCACTTGTCCCACTTGTCCAAAGTACAACCCAGGGAAGGCTGTTCTTACTGCTCTTGGACATTTTAAACTGCCTAATAGACCATTAGTGGTCTGGCAAGTATATTTCATACAACTTCCTCCTCTAATGGATATAAATATGTTTTAGTTATGGTCTGTATGTTTTCATGCTGGACTGAAACCTTCACTTGCAGACAGGCTATTTTCATCTTCTTTGGCAAAAGTTCTTTTGGAAAAGATTATCCTTTCTTGCAGGACTCCTCTTGAACTTTATAGTGATTGAGGAACCCATTTTACTGGCCAGGTGATTTGACAAGTCTGCAGTGTTGCCTGGTTTTACAACATTTTCACTGTGTTTATTACCCTCAATTCTCTGGTCAAATGCAATAACTGCATTATTAAGACTCGATTGGCAAAATTTGTAGAAGCCCACCAAAAACATTGTTGTTGGTCCTTCTAAATCTCAGATCCACCCCCTTTTGGGACTCATAAACTCTCACTCTTTGAGATCGTCACAGGATAACCAATGCACTTGGCTCCTGCCTCTTTTGACCCACAACTGATAAGGAGAGATACTACAATGTTGTGGAGGTCTGATTGCTTCTATTAAAAATATCCATGTTTTGTTAGAACAATCTTTTCATGGTGTGCCCTCAGGAGACAAAGACCTTAAGCATCACAGTTTGCAACCTTTAGATTTCCTCTTTTAGAAAAAGATACCTCCAGAAGAACTCTCTTCAACTTCACTGGAAAAACCCCTATCAAGTACTGCTAATCAAACCTTGTGCCACCAGACTCCAAGGAATAGACTCGTAGATTCAGGTGACACACCTAAAGAAAGTACCAAACCCTGACTGGACCTGCACATCATCTGGTGACCTGAAAGTAAAAATTTCGTGGAATTGAAGTGGATGACATCTGATGAGACAGCTTTCCCAAGACATTCAGACCAGGCCAGTTGGAAGTTTGTGGCCAAACCTTTGTTGATGACCTGAAGCTTCAGATTATCTCCAATGTCTATCTTCACAATATATGGACTTTAGATAAAAAGCGCCTGAGAGTTCACCCTCCTACCCCTCTTTCTTACACAAATGTGACCTCAATAGGTTTCCATTCTGTGCACTTTCCCTCTGATGTGAGACACTACACCCAGGAAAGTTCCTTCCTGACTTTGAGGGAAAACAAGCTGTTGAAACTAGAAAGCATGACTCTTGATCAGTGGTGCCTTCAGAGAAAGATCTCAACCAAAAGGAGGAAATGTAAAAAATTAATAAACAGAAACTTGAAATAGAGCCGGGAGACCAGAGGGAGGTGCCCTCATGCCCTGTGATGACAGCAGAGACCAACAGAAAAAAGAAAGACTCCTCTTCTTTCCTCACAATGACTCAGCCAATGAAAAACCATGGACTCTTTGTTTACTATAGCCCTCCCTCCTAACTTCCTTTTTCCCTCTATAAAGGTGTTTTCCTTGCCTTGCTGTGTGGGGATTTATATATGGCTCTCCATAGTTGCAGACCCCAAGTCGCAATTGTCTGCTGATCCCAAATAAACTCATCTTTGCTGGAGAAATATCTGGTAGTCTGTTTGTTTCAGGTCAACAATGTGATTTCTTTTTGTTTTGCTTTATTTTTAAAAGATCACACTGGATTCTTCCTGGAGAAGAGATAGGTTATGGGGTGAGATAAAGGAAAGATAAGAAAGAAACTAGTTAGGAGCAGTAATTTAGGAGTGTTAAATCTAGGATTAAATAGTATATTCATATTCTCTGAATAAAAGTTAATTACAACCAACAGAAGATGAAATTTTGCAACTTTAATTCATTCTCTAAAAAAGACAATTTTTTGTACATCTGTGAGCACTTTCTCCTTCACCTTCCTTTTTATTTTATTTTTTATAACAAATGTCAAAAATCATAGCAAAGCATACAAACATACACATATATGAAAACTTCAGTGTTAATGCTTCAGTAAGGGTTTGCAGGACACAAAATTAAAGCAGAACTTTCTCCCTTTTAAGTGAATGTACTGTCTAATATATGCTGCAACTTATTGCAAGGTATGTCAATACCTTGTAGATGAAAGCAAAACATGTTTTCAAGTGTTTTCCCATTCAGATATATGTACTCTCTCTCCTTTTATTCAAGTCTTCTATTTTACATCATTCAATGGCATTTCGTGATTATATTTATTAAGATCCTACAGATTGGGGGAGAGATTTGAGAAGATGGTGGAAGAGTAAGACGTGGAGATCACCTTCCTCCCCACAGATACATCAGAAATACATCTACAGGTGGAACTGCTCCTATAGAACACCCACTGAATGCTGGCAGAAGACCTCAGACCTCCCAAAAGGCAAGAAACTCCCCACGTACTTGGGTAGGGCAAAAGAAAAAACAGAAACAAAAGAATAGGAACGGGACCTGCACCAGTGGGAGGGAGCTGTGAAGGAGGAAAGGTTTCCACACACTAGGAAGCCCCTTCGCAGGTGGAGACTGCGGGTGGCGGAGGGGGGAAGCTTCAGAGCCATGGAGGAGAGCGCAGCAACAGGGGTGCGGAGGGCAAAGCGGAGAGATTCCCGCACAGAGGATCGGTGCCGACCAGCACTCACCAGAGAGGCTTGTCTGCTCACCTGCTGGGGCAGGCGGGGGCTGGGAGCTGAGCCTCGGGCTTCGGTTGGATCGCAGGGAGAGGACTGGGGTTGGGGGCTTGAACACAACCTGAAGGGGGTTAGTGCGCCACGGCTAGCCAGGAGGGAGTCTGGGAAAATGGCCGAAGAGGCAAGAGACTTCTTCTTCCCTCTTTGTTTCCTGGTGCGCGAGGAGAGGGCATTAAGAGGGCTGGTTAAAGGAGCTCCAGAGACGGGCGCGAGCTGCGGCTATCAGTGCGGACCCCAGAGACGGGCATGAGATGCTAAGGCTGCTGCTGTGGCCACCAGGAAGCCTGTGTGCAAGCACAGGTCACTATCCACACCTCCCCTCCCGGGAGCCTGTGCAGCCCGCCACTGCCAGGGTCCCGTGATCCAGGGACAACTTCCCCCAGAGAACACAGGGTGCACCTCAGGCTGGTGCAACATCACGCTGGCCTCTGCCACCGCAGGCTCGCTCCGCATCCATACCCTTCCCGTCCCCCTGTCCTGAGTGACCCAGAGCCGCCAAATCAGCTGCTCCTTTAACCCCGTCCTGTCTGAGCGAAGAACAGACGCCATCAGGTGACCTACATGCAGAGGCAGGGCCAAATCCAAACCTGCACCCCGAGAGCTGTGCGAACAAAGAAGAGAAAAGGAAATTTCTCCCAGCAGCCTCAGAAGCAGCGGATTAAAGCTCCACAATCAACGTGATGTACCCTGCATCTGTGGAATGCCTGAATACACAACGAATCATCCCAAATTGAGGACGTGGACTTTGGGAGCAAGATATATTATTTTTTCCCCTTTTACTCTTTTTGTGAGTGTGTATGTGTATGGTCTGTGTGAGATTTTGTCGGTATAGCTTTGCTTCACCATTTGTCCTAGGGTTCTGTCTGTCCGTTTTTTTCTTTCTTTTTTTTTTATACTTTTTTTTTACTTAAAAAATTTTTTTGTAATAATTATTTTTTATTTTAATAACTTTATTTTATTTTATCTTACTTTATTTTATTTTAACCTCTTTCTTTCTTTCTTTCTATTGTTTCTCCCTTTTATTCTGAGCCGTGTGGTTGAAAGGCTCTTGGTTCTCCGGCCAGGAGTCAGTGCTGTGCCTGTGAGGTGGGAGAGCCAACTTCAGGACACTGGTCCACAGGAGACCTCCCAACTCCATGTAATATCAAATGGCGAAAATCTCCAAGAAAATCTCTCAACACCAAGACCCAGCTTCACTCAACAACCAGCAAGTTACAGTGCTGGACACCCTATGCCAAACAACTAGCAAGACAGGAACACAGCCCCATCCATTAGCAGAGAGGCTGCCTAAAATCATAATAAGGCCACAGACACCCCAAAACACACCACCAGACGTGGACGTGCCCACCAGAAAGACAAGATCCAGCCTCATCCACCAGAACACAGGCACTAGTCCCCTCCAACAGGAAGCCTACACAACCCACTGAACCAACCTTAGCCACTGGGGACAGATACCAAAAACAACAGGAACTATGAACCTGCAGCCTGCAAAAAGGAGACTCCAAACACAGTAAGATAAGCAAAATGAGAAGACAGAAGACCACACAGCAGATGAAGGAGCAAGGTAAAAACCCACCAGACCTAACAAATGAAGAGGAAATAGGCAGGCTACCTGAAAAATAATTCAGAATAATGATAGTAAAGATGATCCAAAATCTTGGAAATGGAATAGAGAAAATGCAAGAAACATTTAACAAGGACCTAGAAGAACTAAAGAGGAACCAAGCAATGATGAACAACATAATAAAGGAAATTAAAAATACTCTAGAAGGGATCAATAGCAGAATAACTGAGGCAGAAGAACGGATAAGTGACCTGGAAGATAAAATAGTGGAAATAACTACTGCAGAGAAGAATAAAGAAAAAAGAATGAAAAGAACTGAGGACAGTCTCAGAGACCTCTGGGACAACATTAAATGCACCAACATTCGAATTATAGGGGTCCCAGAGGAAGAAGAGAAAAAGAAAGGGACTGAGAAAATATTTGAAGAGATTATAGTTGAAAACTTCCCTAATATGGGAAAGGAAATAGTTAATCAAGTCCTGGAAGCACAGAGAGTCCCATACAGGATAAATCCAAGGAGAAACACGCCAAGACAAGTATTAATCAAACTCTCAAAAATTAAATATAAAGAAAATATATTAAAAGCAGCAGGGGAAAAACAACAAATAACACACAAGGGAATCCTCATAAGGTTAACAGCTGATCTGTCACCAGAAACTCTGCAAGCCAGAAGGGAGTGGTAGAACATATTTGAAGTGATGAAGGAGAAAAACCTACAACCAAGATTACTCTACCCAACAAGGATCTCTTTCAGATTTGATGGAGAAATTAAAACCTTTACAGACAAGCAAAAGCTGAGAGAGTTCAGCACCACAACACCAGCTTTACAACAAATGCTAAAGCAACTTCTCTAGGCAAGAAACACAAGAGAAGGAAAACACCTACAATAATAAACCCAAAACAATTAAGAAAATGGTAATAGGAACATACATATCGATAATTACCTTAAATGTAAATGGATTAAATGCTCCCACCAAAAGACACAGACTGGCTGAATGGATACAAAAACGAGACCCGTATATATGCTGTCTAGAAGAGACCCATTTCAGACCTAGGGACACATACAGACTGAAAGTGAGGGGATGGAAAAAGATATTCCATGCAATTGGAAATCAAAAGAAAGCTGGAGTAGCAATTCTCATATCAGATAAAATAGACTTTAAAATAAAGACTATTACAAGAGACAAAGAAGGACACTACATAATGATCAAGGGATCGATCCAAGAAGAAGATATAACAATTGTAAATATTTATGTACCCTACATAGGAGCACCTCAATACATAAGGCAAGTACTAACAGCCATAAAAGAGGAAATCGACAGTAACACAATCATAGTAGGGGACTTTAACACCCCACTTTCACCAATGGACAGAACATCCAAAATGAGAATAAATAAACACAAGCTTTATATGATACATTAAACAAGATGGACTTAATTGATATTTATAGGACATTCCACCCAAAAACAACAGAATACACTTTTTTCTCAAGTGCTCATGGAACATTCTCCAGGATAGATCATATCTTGGGTCACAAATCAAGCCTTGGTAAATTTAAGAAAATTGAAATCATATCAAGTATCTTTTCCGACCACAACGCTATGAGACTAGATATCAATTACAGGAAAAGATCTGTAAAAAATACAAACATATGGAGGCTACACAATACACTACTTAATAACAAAGTGATCAGTGAAGAAATCAAAGGGGAAATCAAAAAATACCTAGATACAAATGACAATGGAGACCTGACGACACAAAACCTATGGGATGCAGCAAAAGCAGTTCTAAGAGGGAAGTTTATAGCAATACAAGCCTACCTCAAGAAATAGGAAACATCTCGAATAAACAACCTAACCTTGCACCAAAAGCAACTAGAGAAAGAAGAACAAAAAAACCCCAAAGCTAGCAGAAGGAAAGAAATCATAAAGATCAGATCAGAAATAAATGAAAAAGAAATGAAGGAGACAATAGCAAAGATCAATAAAACTAAAAGATGGTTCTTTGAGAAGATAAACAAAATTGATAAACCATTAGCCAGACTCATCAAGAGAAAAAGGGAGAAGACTCAAATCAATAGAATTAGAAATGAAAAAGGGGAAGTAACCACTGACACTGCAGAAATACAAAAGGATCATGAGAGATTACTACAAGCAACTCTATGCCAATAAAATGGACAACCTGGACGAAATGGACAGATTCTTAGAAATGCACAACCTGCCAAGGCTGAACCAGGAAGAAATAGAAAATATGAACAGGCCAATCACAAGCACTGAAATTGAAACTGTGATTTAAAATCTTCCAACAAACAAAAGCCCAGGACCAGATGGCTTCACAGGCGAATTCTATCAAACATTTAGAGAAAAGCTAACACCTATCCTTCTCAAACTCTTTCAAAATATTGCAGAGGGAGGAACACTCCCCAACTCATTCTACCAGGCCACCATCACCCTGATACCAAAACCAGACAAAGATGTCACAAAGAAAGAAAACTACAGGCCAATAGCACTGATGAACATAGATGCAAAAATCCTCAACAAAATACTAGCAAACAGAATCCAACAGCACATTAAAAGGATCATACACCATGATCAAGTGGGGTTTATTCCAGGAATTGCAAGGATTCTTCAATATACGCAAATCACTCAGCGTGATACATCATATTAACAAATTGAAGGAGGAAAAAAATATGATCATCTCAATAGATGCAGAGAAACTTTCGACAAAATTCAACACCCATTTCTGATAAAAGCCCTGCAGAAAGTAGGCATAGAGGGAACTTTCCTCAACATAATAAAAGCCATAGGGACTTCCCTGGTGGCGCAGTGGTTAAGAATCCACCTGCCAATACAGGGGACACGGGTTCGAGCCCTGGTCTGGGAAGATCGCACAGGCAGCGGAGCAACTAAGCCCGTGCGCCACAACTACTGAAGCCCGTGCGCCTAGAGCCTGTGAGCCACAACTACTGAGCCCACGTGCCACAACTACTGAGCCTGCACTCTAGAGCCCACGTGCCACAATTACTGAAGCCCGCGTGCCTAGAAGCCCGTGCTCTGCAACAAGAGAAGCCACTGCAGTGAGAAGCCCACGCACCACAACGAAGAGTATTCCCCGCTCACCGCAACTAGAGAAAGCCCGCATGCAGCAACAAAGACCCAACGCAGCCAAAAATAAATAAATAAATAAATAAATTTAAAAAAATAAATAAATAAAATAAAAGCCATATATGACAAACCCACAGCCAACGTTGTCCTCAATGGTGAAAAACTGAAACCATTTCCACTAAGATCAGGAACAAGACAAGGTTGCCCACTCTCACCACTATTACTCAACATAGCTTTGGAAGTGTTAGCCACAGCAATCAGAGAAGAAAAAGAAATAAAAGGAATCCAAATAGGAAAAGAAGACGGAAAGCTGTCACTGTTTGCAGATGACATGATACTATACATAGAGAATCCTAAAGATGCTACCAGAAAACTACTAGAGCTAATCAATGGACTTGGTAAAGCAGCAGGATACAAAATTAATACACAGAAATCTCTTGCATTCCTATACACTAATGATGAAAAATCTGAAAGTGAAAGTAAGAAAAAACTCCCATTTACCATTTCAACAAAAAGAATAAAATATCTAGGAATAAACCTTCCTAAGGAGACAAAAGACCTGTATGCAGAAAATTATAAGACACTGATGAAAGAAATTAAAGATGATACAAATAGATGGAGAGATATACCATGTTCTTGGATTGGAAGAATCAACATTGTGCAAATGACTGTATTACCCAAAGCAATGTACAGATTCAATGCAATCCCTATCAAACTACCACTGGCATTTTTCTCAGAACTAGAACAAAAAAGTTCACAATTTGTATGGAAACACAAAAGACCCCGAATAGCCAAAGCAATCTTGAGAACGAAAAATGGAGCTGAAGGAATCAGGCTCCCTGACTGCAGACTATATTACAAAGCTACAGTAATGAAGACAGTTTGGTACTGGCACAAAAACAGAAATATAGATCAATGGAACAGGATAGAAAGCCCAGAGATAAACCCATGCACATATGGTCGCCTTATTTTTCATAAGGGAGGCAAGCATATACAGTGGAGAAAAGACAGCCTCTTCAATAAGTGGTGCTGGGAAAATTTGACAGATACATGTAAAAGTATGAAATTAGAACACTCCCTGACACCATACACAAAAATAAACTCAGAATGGATTAAAGACCTAAGTGTAAGGCCAGACACTATCAAACTCTTGAGGGAAAACATAGGCAGAACACTCTATGACATAAATCACAGCCAGATCCTTTTTGACCCAGCTCCTAGAGAAATGGAAATAAAAACAAAAAGAAAAATATGGGACCTAATGAAACTTAAAAGCTTTTGCACAGCAAAGGAAACCATAAACAAGACCAAAAGACAACCCTCAGAATGGGAGAAAATATTTGCAAATGAAGCAACTGACAAAGGATTAGTCTCCAAGATTTACAAGCAGCTCATGCAGCTCAATATCAAAAAAACAAACAACCCAATCCAAAAAAGGGCAGAAGACCTAAATAGACATTTCTCCAAAGAAGATATACAGATTGCCAACAAACATATGAAAGAATGCTCAACATCATTAATCATTAGAGAAATGCAAATCAAAACTACAATGAGATATCATCTCACACCGGCCAGAATGACCATCATCAAAAAATCTAGAAACAATAAATGCTGAAGAGGGTGTGGAGAAAAGGGAACACTCTTGCACTGTTGGTGGGAATGTAAATTGATACAGCCACTATGGAGAACAGTATGGAGGTTCCTTAAAAAACTACAAATAGAACTACCATATGACCCAGCAATCCCACTACTGGGCATATACCCTGAGAAAACCAGAATTCTAAAAGAGTCATGTACCAAAATGTTCATTGCAGCTCTATTTACAATTGCCAGGACATGGAAGCAACCTAAGTGTCCATCATCGGATGAATGGATAAAGAAGATGTGGTACATATATACAATGGAATATTACTCAGCCATAAAAGGAAATGAAATTTAGTTATTTGTAGTGAAGTGGATGGACCTAGAGTTTGTCATACAGAGTGAAGTAAGTCAGAAAGAGAAAAAGAAATACCGTATGCTAACACATATATAGGGAATCTAAGAAAAAAAAAGGTCATGAAGAACCTAGTGGCAAGACGGGAATAAAGACACAGACCTACTAGAGAATGGACTTGAGCATATGCAGAAGGGGAAGGGTAAGCTGTGACAAAGTGAGAGAGTGGCATGGACATATATACACTACCAAACCTAAAATAGATAGCTAGTGGGAAGCAGCCGCATAGCAGAGGGAGATCAGCTCGGTGCTTTGTGACCACCTAGAGGGGTGGGATAGGGAGGGTGGGAGGGAGGGAGACGCGAGAGGGAAGAGATATGGGAACATATGTATATGTATAACTGATTCACTTTGTTATAAAGCAGAAACTAACACACCATTGTAAAGCAATTATACTCCAATAAAGATGTTAAAAAAAATGATCCTACAGATTACTTACACTTACTCTAAGGTGTTTTGTTAATTGTATGTCTAATGTAAAGGATAATATAATATTATTCTCTTTGTATTTTTACAGGCTTCTTGATGATTTAAAGGGCTTCCATTAGAACACATATTCAGTAGGTAGCTAACCATGTTTGTAAACTGTTAACTTCTAATATTTGTTACAGTTTACTCTTGGTTTTTCTATGTACATAATGATAGTCTTGAAAATAATGATGCATGTGTTCTTTCTTTCCTTTTTTGCCTTATTTCTTTGGCAAATGCCACCAAAATAATATTAAAAGAGAGTGGAGATATCTTTAAAGGGACTACATAAAAATGATAATTTCATATGGTTAAATTTTAAATATTAAAATTTTTTATTAAATATGAGTAGGATAAATAATCCATTTAAAAGACAGCAATTGTCAGTTACTAGACTTTTTTACAGTATTGAACATTTTTACTCACAAAAAAAGATAATGTCAAATACGATTCACCTCAATAGAAAGGTTAAAGTAAAGAATGAAGAAGGATATATCTGTAATGATAACCCAAAAGGAAATTGATGTAGCTATATTTTAATCTAACAAAATACACTAGACTTTAATAGACTTTAAGGCAATATCATTACTTGGGATCAAATGGATATTTTCAAAATTATAGCAGAGATTAAAGAAATAGAAAACAAACATACAACAAAGATAATTAACAAGGCCAAAAGTTGTTCTTTGAAAAGACAAATAAAATATGATAACATCCCTGGCGAGATTCCAATAGGAATAAAAAGACACCACACATAACCAATATTAGAAATAAAACATGAAACATTACTACAGATATTGCAGAAATTTTAAAAATAATAAGAGGATACTATGAAAAACTTTGTTTTAATTCTCTAAAATGTAGATGAAATTACTGCTTTCTTGAAAAAATTAATCTTACCAAAACTGACCCTAAAAGAAATAGAGAACTTCTGGCAGCAGGAATATGGTTACATCATATTCTTTTTGTTTATTTGTTTGTGCTCTTGATATCCACAAAAACATTTATGAAAACCAAACAAAGGAGGTAGGATTGTAAAGATGAGGGGTGGAAGAGTGGAAATTCTGCAACATTTTCAACTGAAAAGTGACAAGGAATCGCTATGAATCCCAGAACAGAGGAAGGCTTGGCCAAAGACGAAAGAGACACAGGCCCCATGTGGGGCCAGTGGCTGCTGAATAATGGCGAAGAAAAAAGTATAGAATAACCCCAGAAGTCATGGAATGCAAAATCACGAAAACTTACCACCTCCACCCCCACCATAAGGAAGGTTCAAACTGAGCAATAATCTAATGACTGAATCTGAGAAAAAAAGGAATGTTACACAGAAAAGTTCTCACAGGCTTCTAGTCACAATTAAGTATGATTTATGGGGAAACATTAAACAGGAAGCAGTACAGAAGCAACCCAAATCACTTAGGATCCCAGAAAGATCAAACAAAAGGTTTCCTTTGCAAAGAACAAAGATCTACCCTAAAGAAAAACTAATGATAAGAAAACTTAAATTGAGCATGTGGGATCACAGGACAAAGAAGGTTCAGAGATTGGAAGCATGTGAGGAGATGAAGGCAGACCCTAAAGAGTACTGTAAAAGGAACCAGTAGTGATGTAGAGCTCTGACCCATACAGAGACCAAGACTAGAAGCCTTCTCCAATCAGACTTAATCCTGAGGAACAGAAGATTAAGAGAGAAGAGAAGTAAGAGAAGTGGATACACAAAGAGTATTTTTGATACTTTTAAGATAAAGACACTTTTATTTTCAAGAGGGTACCCTTGAGCTGTGAAGTTGAGGCAGCTACCCTGGGCCATTTGCTGCAACCACGCAGGGTTCTCCTAATAAAACAAAAAGACTTGAGGAAATGTTTATATTAAGTGAATAGTATTCCAACAAATAATGAAAACAACCAGGAAAAAAGCAACAAAAAGAAATATAAAGATGAAAACTGTGGCACTAGGTGTCACCTCCCCCATATTTGACGCTTGCCTGCCCCACTTTCAGCATCTTCACGTCATTGCTAAGAGCATTTTATGGCTGCTAGAGCCCTGCTGTTCTACTTCCAGAGCTGGTGGAAGTGCCACAGAATGAAGGCCCTCTACTAGTAAGGGGAGCTGATAAATGTTTAGCTCAAACACCGTGTGGTAGGATCATTCTGGAGAGTATCTTTGTCTTAGCTTTCAGAGTTCCCCAGAGGGACTGTGCTCCAGTTACCCAGAAAGGAAACTTTCTTGATAACGCACTCTTAGTTGTCTATCCTCACTTCCTCACCTCACTGTTTCCATCATCACTATTTGTGTTTCCTCCACCTTCCAAATAAACTACTTTACCTGAATTTTCTTCTTAGGGTTTGCTTCTAGAAAAACCGAAACTAAAGAGAAAAATTCTAACCTAATATTTCAAAAGCATTTTAAATGAAAAAACCCCTAAGAGTCATGAATACCATAAAGAGGAATAGAAAATAGAAAGGAGAAGAGTGAAATTTTCAAACAAATATAGAAAAGATAAAAAAGGCATGAGAGAAAGGAATACAGGTAGACTTGTAAGAGGGCTCAACATATTTAACACTGAAATTCTCCAGCAAGAATGCTAAAGCAATGAAACTGACACATATTTAAAACTAAAATTCAAAGAAGCTTTTAAAATATTTAAGTTTATATAATGAAAGCACCCTACATAAGTGAAAGAAGTCAGTCTCAAAAGGTTATACATTGTATGATTCCAACTGTATGACATTCTGGAAAAGGCAAAACTATGCACACAGTGAAAAGAGTAGTAGTTGCCAGAGGCCCAGGGAGAGGAAGGGATGAATAGGCAGAGCACAGGAGATTTTTAGGGCATTGGAACTATTATGTTACTGAAATGTTGCATATGTGACATTATACATTTATCATAACTCAGAGAGTGAACCCTGATGTAAACTATGGACTTTAGTTAATAATGCATCAATATTGGTTCATCAATGATAACAAATGTACCATACTAATGCAATAAGTTAATAATATAGGAAGCTGTGTTGAGAGAGAGAAGTAGTATATGAGGATGCTCTGTACTTTCTGCACAATTGTTGTGTAAACCTAAAACTGCTATAAAAAATAAAGTCTATGATTTTAAAGTAATGTTAAAACTGTTATCTTGATTTCAGGAAAGATATGCAATCTAATGGAAAAGTATTAAATGAGAAAAATCACATAAGGCAGTGTTTCTACAGGGGATGTTTTGGTCACTTGGCCTGTGAAATGCTCAGGCCAGGTGGTCAAAGGTGATTTCAGTGCTAAGTTACTTTGGGAATCCTTGCACATTTTATTTCTTTTAGATATTTATAACACTCATTAGCATATTTAAAGCTCTGAAAAGTCTCAAAATAATGCATCTCTTTAAACCAGGATTTTGGACTTAGTAGAACCCCGAATCCATTGATTTTGCTTTGGATATTGTTGTTGTCATCCTAAATAATACTCTTACCAATATGTCAGGCAAGAGGGTGACACAGTGACCTAATTGCATCATAATACCTTTCACTTTATCACATTTACATATTTCCAAACAACTCACTGTGTGTTTTTTCATGTTTCCAAAATAGGTGTTTTTCTTCCCCTAGAAGAAGATGTGGCCCAGAGAGCTCAGGTAACATTGCAAGTTCACTAAGTGCAGATTTCCTCTTGGAATCTGCTTTGCATCACTTTCCGTTGAGCTCACACCCATGGGAGCATTGCTCAGCTGAGTCCATCAAAGTTCAGTTTGTCTTGTATACTGGAAATATGTTGGATGGAAGGGCCCTACAGAGGGGAGGTACCATCTCTTAGGGTCCATGAGTGCTGAAGCATATTAAACAAATGCAGAGAATCATAGAAATAAAATAGTTCAATGTTATCTTTTCATAAATGGGAAAATTGAAGCCTGGCAACCTTAAATGATCTGTCAATTTGCAGAGTGAAGAGGCTGGTCTGAGTCTGGAGTGCATGACTGGCTCTTCAAGCCCCATCTCCACTTTAACCCACTGTTTCTCTTTCCCATCTCTGGCCTTTGTAGTCTCCCTTGTTAGTCTTATTTTTGCCTCTTCTTCTGATTGTTGGAAGGCCCAGGACTCAATCACTGGACTTCTCGTTTCTATCTACATATGTTCCCTACACAATCCCATGGTTTCTAGCGGCTTCAGCTTTCCCTTCCCTATTCCCTCCCAGCCTTTCCCACTGCTCTCCATGCCCTGAAGGGCTAACCTCCATGGGCTGCACTGCCTGGGCTTCCTTGCCTCTGACTTCTGGTTGGGTCCAGTCAATGAGAAGCACCTGTAGGAGGTCAGCGAGAAGGTGGAGAGAAATGTTGGGAGTATTAACTCCTTGGCTCCCAAACTGCCAGAATGTGGCCTTTACCTAAGGCAACTGCTCCTTTTGGACAATGCTGCTTCCGTGGCTTCAGCTGCTCCTGGATTCTTACAACAGTTTCCCACTATTTTTATTCCCTGAATGCTGATAGAGATCCCTGTTGGTGTCCTGTACAAAACTCTCTTCAATTACCTTTGTCCTACCTTTTTTTTTTTGCCAGAAATTCTAAACCTATAGACAATATTTATTAGGTTGAAGAACCTCAAATGTGCATCTCCACCTCAGATATTACTCAAGAACTCAACATTCATATCTAATAGGCATTTCAAATTTAAAATACCTATTACCCAGCTCCTGATACTTTTTTCTCCAATTTGATCTTTCCACAGACACATATTTTAGGTGGTGGGCCATCCTTTCAATTATTCAGAACTTAGCTCCACTGTCACTCTCACACCCACGTCTAAACTGCAGCATAGTCTGTGGCTCTACCTTTGACCATTTTCAACACCTCCACTGCCACCATTTTGGCCCACACTGTCATCATCGCTTGTTTGGATTGTTGCAACAGACCCCAGGCTTCTCTTGTTCCATGCATTCTCTTCTCAGCACAGGTCCTACTGAAAGGGAGTCATATGTCGCTACTCTGCCCAAAACCTTCCAGTGGCTTCACCTGTCACTCAGAACCAATAACCAAATGTCTCTGTTACCTCCAGGGTCATGCGACTAGCCCTAAAATTCTGTGCCCTCATTGCCTCAAGCCTCCATCACCCACTCCTCCAGCCACACTTGGCTCCTCCCTGACCCTTGAATATACTCAGTGCACCACTGCCCTTTGCCTCAGTGATCTTCCCCAGATTTCTGCAGGATTCACTCCCTCACTTTCTTCAAGTCCTGACTCCAGGGTCATTTTCCCTGGACATCTTCTTTTTTTTACATCTTCATTGGAGTATAATTGCTTTACAATGTTGTGTTAGTTTCTGCTGTACAACAAAGTGAATCAGCTATATGTATACATATATCCCCATATCCCCTCCCTCTTGAGCCTCCCTCCTACTCTCCCTATCCCACCCCTCTAGGTCGTCACAAAGCATCTAGCTGATCTCCCTGTGCTATGCAGCAGCTTCCCATTAGCCAACCATTTTACATTTGGTGGTGTATATATGTCAATGCTACTCTCTCACTTCATCCCAGAATCCCCTTCCACCCCTGTGTCCTCAAGTCTGTTCTCTACATCTGTGTCTTTATTCCTGTCCTGCCACTAGGTTCATTGGTACCATTTTTTTAGATTCCATATATATGTCTTAGCATACGGTATTTGTTTTTGTCTTTCTGACTTACTTCACTCTGTGTGACAAACTCTATGTCCAGCCACCTCATTACAAATAACTCAATTTCATTCTTTTTTATGGCTGAGTAATATTCCATTGTATATATGTGCCACATCTTCTTTATCCATTCATCTGTTGATGGACACTTAGGTTGCTTCCATGTCCTGGTTATTGTAAATAGTGCTGTAATGAACATTGTGGTACATGTATCTTTTTGAATTATGGTTTTCTCAGGGTATATGCCCAGTAGTTTCCCTGAACATCTTATCTGAAATTTCAAACTGCTCCACCATCAATACTTCCTCTCTACCTGCTTTGTCTTATTTTTCTCCTTCACCTTATCACTAGCTAATATACTATATAAACAACTTGGTTTTCTTTTTCTTTTTAAAAAATGTCTTCCCACTAGAATGCAAGCTCCATGAAGCAGCATAGTTTTCTATTTTACAAATGAAAAAGCTGAGATGTAGGGAAGTAAAAGGATTTGAACAGTATTCCAGGGCTAGTGAGTGAAGTCTCCTGGGTCCAAATGATGAACTTGCTTGAATTTCCTCCAAAAGAGATTCTTTAGGTAAGAGGTGGAAAACTGAATAGAACTTGTAGACCTGGAAACATGGGAAATAAGAGGCAGTTTTTAGGGGTGTTACAAAAATGCTACTTCATAACAGTAATTTATATACTTTTGGGGTGAAAGGAGGGCTGTTTGTTTTAATTACATGCCTGAACCTCCCCCTCTTTGTATTAAAGTGTATCCTTCTTCCATAGGCCTGTGACCCAGATGAACATGGAGTGAGAAGTAAGCAAAAAAGTGGAGAATGGATAGTTACAGAGCACTTGAGCTCTGCAGGCACACCATCTTCACATGCATTATCTAATTTCCTCTTCACTTCCTTCCTATGGGAAATTACTGTTTAGGGATGAAGGATCAAAGGGCCTAAATCGCTTGTCCAGGGTCACCTGATTAGGAAGCTGTAATGTCAGTGCTTGAACCCCAAATTTGTCAGTCCCAATACTTGTACTCCTAACTACAGGTATTGGGGCTGACTCCTAACTACTCCTACCTAAAAACTTTAGGTTTCTGTAGAACAGTGCAGGGAATCCCAGTTTCCAGAGTCATTTTATTACAGTCACATTGCAATAACTCCATATTGACTGAGTGTGTACTGGAAAGTTTCTTTGCTTACTTTAGAAAATCCATTATGTTTCATTTTAACCGTGGGGCTCTTTGATGTTCATTTCTTCTGAGCACTTGAGAAGTATTTTAATTTATACTGGCACTTGAATTAGTATGGTATTATTTCAAAAGATGATGATAATTCAAAATTTTGAAGCATGGAAATCATCTGGTCAAAACAAAACCAGAAACTAACACAGGTAACATTGCAGTAGGTAGTATCTTTCCCTTGAGAAAGTTGCAAGAGATAACAAGTGTTGGTAAGGATGTGGAGAAAGGGGAACACTTTTGCACTATTGGTGGGAATGTAAATTGGTGCAGCCACAGTGGAAAACAGCATGGAAGTTACTAAAAAAATTAAAAGCAGAACTACCATATCATCCAACAATATCACTTCTGTGTGTATAACCAAAGGAAATGAAAACAGGACCTTGAAGAAATATGTACACTCCCATATTCATTACAGCATTATTCACAATAGCCAAGATATGGAAACAACTGAAGTGCCCTTCAAGGAATGAATGAATAAAGAATATATATGGGTATTCAGCCATGAGAAAGGAAGATATACTGCCCTTTGCAACAACATGGATAGACCTCGAGGGCGTTATGCTAAGTGAGATAAGTCAGAGAAGGACAAATACTATATGATCTCACTTATATGTGGAATCTAAAAAAACCAGACTCATAGAAATAGAGAGTAGAGTGGTGATTACAAGAGGCTGCGGGTAGGGGAAATGGAGAGAAGTTGGTCAAAGAATACAAACTTCCAGTTATAAAATGAATAACCTCTGGGGATCTAATGTATAGCATGGTGATTACAGTTAATAATGCTATATTCCTATATATTTGAAAGAAGTTGCTAGGTGAGTAGATCTTAAATGTTCCCACCACGAAGAGGAAATGGTAATTATGTGACATGATACAGGTGCTAGCTAATTCTGAGGTGGTGATCATTTTCCTATATATAAGTGTATCAAATCAACATGTTACACACAAACTCACACAATTATATATGTCGATTACATATCAATAAAGCTAGAAAATAGAAGGAATATGTATCAGGTATTTCTTTGATCAATAAAATAATTTTATTGTGTTTAAAAAACATCACAAACAGTTCTTAGGTAAATCCAGTATCTTGTTCGTATAGCTGAACAACTCCTGTATCTTATCCATCAGCATGCTTTCTTACAGAAATAGGTACCATTCCAAAATTTCTGATATTCTTTATTTTTAACTTTCATGGTTTGATAAATCAATGCAGCTGAATTTGATACACATTCACTATCCTTTCTTTAGAAAGTTAATTCATTTTTCTGGGCTTGAAACACCAAGCAAGCAACACCTGACTTCATTCAAACCCTGCAGATATATTTTCACCCAAGAAATTGTGGATGTCAACGAGACATCTTCTCTCCTAATAACAACATTGTTGGGAAAGTGAGTGCAGGCAGACCTCATCCTGTAATGGAGGCCCCATCACAACAGATAGTGCAAACAGTAGCCATTTTCTTTCCTTTTCCCTACCATTCATCAACCCAGAGCTGCTTGTTTTTCTTCCCAAGGAAGCTGAGCTTCACATTGATGTGACTGGAGCTCCTCTGCAAGTTTCCTCTGGGATTCTTCATAAAAGCTGGGTTTTCCTTCAGAGCAATGTTGACATTTTGTGAGATACCAACTGTCTGGTTGCTGAGAATGGTCGTCATTCTTGCAGCAGCTGCTGCTGCAAAGAGAGGACCATGGTTTTTACTTCCACACCTTCCTTAGTTACTTTTTCTGAGCCCCACCCATGGTATGTGCTTCAGGCATGTTGAACTTTTACATTGGACATGTTGTCTGTGTTCTTTTTAGACCTTTTACTCATTTACGTGTTTACTCATCTACAATAAACTATTTCTGGTGTGTGTGTGTGTGTGTGTGTGTGTGCGTGCGTATGTTTAAGCAAACATGGATATCTCCTTTTCTTGTTGCCAAAATATCTGGTTATCTGTAGTTGGATTTGCATTCCTGTTTTTTAGTATAGGCTGAGATGGCTATCAAGAGGCACAATGTGTGTGTGGGGGGGCAGCAAACAGATTGTGAAGAAAGAAACTTGGTTTCTTTCTTTCTTTTAAATTATTGAAACTTGTTTAACCATCTAGGATATGCTCTATGTTTTCTTTCCTGCAAGAAAACCACTCTCTACTTGCCTTTTGAGAGGCAAAACATGCTTATATCCTGACTTGTTTAAGTTTCCAGGACTCTTTCTATGTGCAGCCAACAAATTGAAATCAGTATGTAAACACATATACCTTTAAAAATAGCATCACAGTATAAGCATTGTTGTAAAACTTGCTTATTTTCATTTGGCAATATATGTATTGAAAACTAATGGAATTATTTATCAATAAAACAGTATCATATCTGCTTAAAAGTAATTCTGGGTGGGAGGAGGAGGGAATTAAGTGAGTGAGGGCAGAGATGTAACAAGAATGGCCATGAGCTGACAGCAGTTGAAGCTGGGCAATGTGTAAAAGACTTCCCACATTTTGTACTTTTAGCAAGATCACCATGTACATCCTCATGTGAGTATATGAGGATATATACATATGTGGATATATATGTGTATATGTATAATTATTTATTTTTTATATTTTTAAAATATTTTATTGTGAAATATAAACATATACAGAAAATGTACAAAACAGAAATATTTAATTCAACAATTTATCATAAAGAACACATCTGTCAAGACATAGTGGTAACTTATTTTCTTGCTTTCTTGTTCAACTATGGCTTCAGCAATCAATATTGATCTTTGGTAAGAAACAAGTTTTGATTTAATTTTTCTATTTTATTCATTTTCTACTTCATTTATTTCTGCTCTTATATTTATTGCTGTCTTTTTGCTTCCTTCGCACTTACTGTGTTTTGTTTTGCTTTATTCTGTTTTAGCTAGCTCCTTAAGGTAAAACCTTGGGACATAAATTTAGACTCTCTTTCTTATCTAATAGAAGCATTTAAAGTTATACATTTTCCTCGAAGCACTGCTTTAACTTTACCCCACAATTTTTGATATATTGTATTTTCATTATCATTCAGTTTAAAATATTTTCTAATTTTCCTTGTGGTTTCTTTTTTGACCTGTGAATTATACAGAAGTATGTTGTTAATTTCCAAATGCTTGGGAGATTTTTCAGAAAGCTTTTAGTCATTAATTTATAATTTAATTTAATGATGTGATCAATATGATTCAATACTTTTAAATTATTGAGACTTATTTAATGATATAGGATATGCTCTATTTTTGTGCAACTTCTTCTTTAATTTTATCCATTATGACATTTTATGTCTTTTTCTTGGAGTGTTTATTCTATTAAAATTCCATCAATTATTTATGTAATGGATTTAGACCTGTCATTTTACTTTTTGTCCCCTCTTTTGCTTGTTGTTGTTGTTGTTTTGCTTCTTTGTCCTCCCTTTTCTGCCCTCTTTTGGATTAAATATATTTTAATTCCACTTTTGTATATCTGTTGGTTTTTCAGCATAACTTCTCTGCATTTTTAATGACCCATGGAATATTAAAATATTCTTAATTTCTCACCGTCCTCATAAGTTTAATATTGTATGATTTCACATAAGATGAAGAATCCCTGTAACTGCATATGCCCATTTGTCAACCCCCATTGTTTATGCTACAGTCATTGTACATACTACATTTATAGATATCACATAACTCACAAAAAATAATATAATGTTGCTTTTAAGTGGTGATATGCACTTCAAAAAATTAAGAAATAAACAATAGTCTTTTGTATTTGTTCATATATTTATCATTTCTGATATGTTTTCTTTCTTCCTGAAGATCTGAGTTCTAAGTTAGAATCATTTCTCTTACTGAAGAATTTCCTTTAACATTTCTTGTAGTGCAGAATTTATTGATGCAATTATCTCTATTTTTTTAAATCTGAAAATAACTTCACTTCATTTATGAAATATACTTTTGTTGAATATAAGAATCTGGGTTCACAGGAGTTTTTTTTTCCTTTCAATTCTTTAAAGATTGTTTTTCTTCTTCCAACTCTTGAAAGAAGTCCCACTATCTTCTGGCTTCTGTTATTCCTATTGTGAAGTCACTGTTAATTTGGATCATTGTTCTCCTATAGGCTTTATGTCATTTCTCTCTGGCGGCTTTTTAAATTTTCTTTTCATGTTTGGCTTTCAATAGTTTGACTATAATGTGCCTAGGTTTGATGTTTTTTGTAATCTTACTGTTTGAGATTTTTCTGAGATTCTTGAATATGTAAATTTATGTTTTCTACTAAATTTGGAAATTTTTGGCCATGCAAAATTTTTTCAAACTTATTCTTCCCTCTACTGTGGAACTTCATTTACATATATACTAAATGTTTTGTTATTGTGTCCCAGGTTCCAAGGGCTTGTTTATTTTATTTTATTTTTCTGTATATTCTTCAGATTGAATAATTTCTACTGACCTGCCTTCCTTCTCCATCTTTCATCTACATTCTTCTGTTCAGTAAATTTTAATTTAAAAAATTTTGATACTATATTTTTCAGTTATACAATTTCATTTGATTCTTTTATCAGATTTTCTATTTCTCTGGTATTTTCCTAAATTTTCACTCATTGTATGATTTCCTTCATGCCCTTGAACTTAGTTATTACAGCTGCTTTAAAATCCTTGTTTGATAATTTCAACATCTGAATCATTTTGTCATTTGTCACCATTAATTGTTTCTTTTGATTTGAGAATTGGGCACATTTTTCTGTTTCTTTGATTGTTATGGATTATAACCTGGACTTTGTGAATGATATCATGTTAGAGACACTGAATTCTTTTATATTTCTCCAAAGAATGTTTTTTGCTTGTTTGTTTGTTTGAGTCTGAAATTAACCTTATGAGATGCAAACTACAAAACTCTATTTTCCCTTAGTGAGAATTTAAATTACAGTCAAGTCCTTTCATTCTTAGTGGGGCTACTTGGAATCTGCCCATACATGTTTGGTTCCAGGATCAGCAAGAAATATGGGCAAGGATTATAAACAGAATTTGGGATTTTTTTCTCTTTGATTCTCTCATTTCTGGGCTGTCATTTCTCAATTACCAGTGGATGTGGTTATCTTGAAGTCTCTCTTTAGTTCTTCAAGCCAGTAATATGCTCATATAGTTTTCTATCTGAGTTTTAGCTGCTCTACATAGTATAGACTGAGCCTGTCTTCAGACTAAAAGTTAAAAAAAATTGGTTTTTAAAGGGTGAAGGAATTCATCAAGTGCTATTCTCTTATTTTAAGTATTGATGATGACTCCCTAGTATCTACCTTCTTTTGGTTTTCTTGTGCCTTTGTAAATTTTAGATTTTTTCAAGAGTTTATAGTTTTTTTCTGTGGGACACTTGGAATGATGGGAGCCACTTGGCTATTATAAGAATTGGAATTGTCCAAAAATAGTTCATTGCCAGCCACTCTCCTGACATCCATCCTATCCTTCCCCAGTCATTACCTTTATCTTTTCCACCCCAGTGTAACATATACCCTGACTTCTGTGGTAATAATTTTCTGGATTTTGCATCTCTAAATACTACAGTTTTGCTTATTTTTAATTTTTATTTAATTGATATCTTACAATATATATCATTTGGTGTCTGCTTACTTTCATTCAAAATTATTTTAACATTTTTCCTCAGGGTTTCTGCTCCAGCAGCTTGGGATCAGACCCTGCCCCTGATAGAGTGCTGATGGCCACTGAGCAGAGGGGAATTATTGCTTTAAACCTGGCTGCAGCTCTAACCCCTCCATTTCCAGCCCCACCCCCCACCAAGATGATAGCTGTCAGCACACCCTGAGGAAAGACATGACTTGCATCCCTGTTATATCCAGCTCTTCCACCAAAAGGCACTGGGCACACGCAGTATGTATAGGGACACTCCAACATAAGAACAACCTCTTCAAGATAGCAATAAGTAACAGTTTCACCTAAATTCATAGAGGCACAGAAAGTTAAGCAAAATAAATAGACAGAGGAACTACTTACTCTCCATTGAAAGAGTAAGAGAAAACCCCTGAAAAAAACAAATAATAAAATATAAATAAATAAAATAGAGACCAAAAATTAAAATAAAAATATCAATAAAACCAAGAGCTATTTTTATTTTTTTTTGAAAAAATAAGTAAAATTGATAAACTTTAGCCAGGCTCACCAAGAAGAAAAGAGAGAGATCTTAAATGAACAAAATATGAAATGAAAGAGGAGAAATAACAATCGATACCTCAGAGTTACAAAAAATCCTAAGAGAATACTATAAACAGTTATATCCAACAAATTGGACAACCTAGAATAAAAATAGATAAATTTCTAGAAACATACAACCTGCCATGACTGAATCAAGGAGAAACTGATAATTTGAACAGACCAATCACTAGAAGTGAAATTGAACTCATTAGAAACAAACCAAAAAACAAAAAAAACTCCCAGCAAACAAAAGTCCAGGACCAGACTTCTTCACAGGGGAATTCTACCAAACATACAAAGAAGAGCAACATGCAACAACATGGATGGACCTAGAGAGTATTATGCTAGTGAAATAAGTCAGACAGAGAAAGACAAACGCTGTATCATATCACTTATATGCGGAATCTAAAATAATCATACAGACAAATGTATATAGAGAAACAGAGAGTCACAGATATAGAAAACAAACTAGTGGTTACCAGTGTGGAAGGGGAAGGCGGAGGTTCCAGACAATGGCATGGGATTAAGAGATACAAACTACTATGTATAAAATAAACAATAAGGATATATGTACAGCTCAGGGAATTAAGTCATTATTTTGTAATAACTTTTAATGGAGTATAATCTGTAAATATACTGAATCACTAAGTTGTACACCTAAAACTAATGTAATATTATATATCAACTATACTTCAATTAAAAAATAACATATTGGAAATTTTTTTTAAAGTTTTTACATTTTCCCACGTTGTTGCATATAGCTGTGGTTTGTTCATTTTCACTGTTATATCAGTCCACTTTACCACAAATTTATGTATGCATTTCAAGTGAATTAACTTTTTTTCAGTTTTTAGCTATTTCAAATAACATTGTTATGAAGATCATTATATATTACCTTGTACACATGCATATTTATTTCAACTAGATATTTTGAAATTAAGTTGAATGAAGTTGTTTATTTTTTATTGTTGAGTTTTAAGTATTCACCATATATTCTGAATATTAACTCCCTATGGATATATGATTTGCAAATATTTTCTCCCATTCTGTAAGTTGCCTGTTGATATTGTCTTGATGTACAAATTTTGTTGATTATTCATGAAGCTAAATTTGCCTGTTTTTTTGTGTGTGGGCTATGTCTTTGGTTTCATATTCAAGAAATTATTGAAAAGTCCAATACTGTGAAGATTTTACCATATTTTTTAAAAATGTTATAGATTTGGATCTTACATTTAGGTCATGGATCCATTTTGAGTAAATTTCTGTATATCATGTTAAGTAAGGATCCAACTTCATTCTTTTGCATATAGATATCCAACTTTCCAGCACTGTTTGTTGAAAGGGCTGTCCTTGTGTAAGGAAGATAAGCATTTCCTTACTTATCTTCTATCTAGTTGTTCTATTCATTACTGAAAGTGGGGTACTAAAATCTCCATTTTTGTAGAACTATCTATTTCTCCTTTTAATGCTGTCAATGTTTCTTCATATACTTTGAGTGTCTATTATTAGATTCAAAAGTTTTTATAATTGTTATACCTTCTGATTCTATTTCACCTTTTATTATTATATAATATCCTTCTTTGGCTTTTGTAACTTTTTTTAATTTAAAGTCTATAATCTCTAATATTAGCATAGCCACTCCTATTCACTTTTGGTTACTATTTGTGTGGAATATCTTTTCCATCTTTTTACTTTCAACGTATTTGTATCTTTGTATCTAAAATGAGTCTCTTATAGACAGCATATAGTTAGATTATATTTTCTATTCATTCTGCCAATCTTTGTCTTTGAGTGAGAGTTTAATACATTTACATTTAAAGTAATGCCTTTTAAGGAGGGACTTATTTCTCTCATTTTGCTATTTGTTTTGCATACACCTTATAGCTTTTTATTCATCATTTCCTGCATTACTCTTCTCTTTTGTGTTCAACTGATTTTTTAAGTGAAGCATTTAAAATCCTTTCTGGACTTCCCAGGTGGTGCAGTTGTTAAGAATCCACCTGCCAATGCAGCAGACACAGGTTCAATCCCTGCTCTGGGAAGATTCTACATGCCACAGGGCAACTAAGCCCATGCACCACAGCTACTGAGCCTGCGTCCTGCAACTCTTGAAGCCCACGCACCGCAACGAAGAGTAGCCCCCACTCACCGCAGCTAGAGAAATCCTGCACACAGCAACAAAGACCAAAAAAACAAAAAATAAAATCCTTTCTCTTTCCTTTTTTGTATATTCTTCAGCCCTTTTCTTTGTAGTTACCATGGGCATCACATTTAATATAACTTTATAACATTCTAATTTGAATTTATAACAGCTTAACTTCAATAACATACCAAAACTGTGTTCATTTAACAGATCTATTCCCACACCTTTCAGATAATGTCATAAAATAACATTTTTATAAATCATGTTTTCAAAAGCATCAATGAATTAATTTTTAATACATTACTCTATTAAATTATGTAGAAAACAAAAAGTGGAGTTACACTAATCGTTACAATATTACTACCTTTTATAATGATCCATATAGGTACCTTTAACAGATACCTTTTGTTTTTCAGATTCTTTTCCATTATAGTTTACTACAAGATATTGAATATAGTTCCCTGTGCTATACAGTAGGTCCTTGTTATTTATCTTTTTTATATATAGTAGTTTGTATTACAGAAAGCTTTATTTCCTTTTTCATATCTTTATTTCCTCATACAGCTTCAAGTAATATTTCATTTCAGCCTGCATATTTATCCAGGTATCTCTTAATTTCTCCCTCACTTTTGAAGGGCAGTTTTTCAGGGTAAGGGATTAATGTTTGACAGGTTTTTTTCTTTTGGCACTTTGAATATATCAGCTCACTGTCATCTGGCCTCCAAAATTTCTCATGAAAACTCTGCTGATAATTTTATTGAAGATCCTTTATATGTGATGATTTGTTTCTCTCTTACTGCTGTCAAAATTCTCTTTATCTTTGGCTTTTGAAAATGTAATTATAAAGTTTGGTGGGGTCTCTTGGAATTAATCCTACTTGAGCTTCTTGGAGACTTATAGTCATGTATTTCACCCGATTTGGGAAGTTTTCAGCCATTATTTCTTCAGATATTCTCTCTGCCCCTTTCTCTGCCTCTGCTCCTTCTGGGACTCCCATGATGCATGTGTTGTTCTGCTTCAATGTTTCTCACAGGTCCCTTAGGCTCTGTTCACTTTTCTTAAATCTTTTTCCTTTCTCTTCCACAGACATGACAATTTCCATTGTTTTATCTTCAAGTTTGCTGATTCTTTCTTCTGCCTGCTCAACTCTGCCTTTTAAATCCTTCTAATAATTTTTTCATTTCAGTTATTGTACTTTGTAGCTTTGAAATTCATTTTAGTCTCTTTTCAAGTTTTCTATATCTTTATTGATAATTCCTTTTTATTCATTCATGTTTTCTTTAACTTTTTGAGGTCAGAAGTTTTTGTCTTTATCTAGTAAATTCTTTCTCAGTTCTTTTTCAGGTACAATTTCTGTTGTGTTTTTTTTCCCCTTAAGTAGGCCACACTTTCCTGTTTCTTTGTATGGTTTGCAATTTTTTGTTGAAAATTGGACATTTGAATATGACAATGTAGTACTTCTGGAAAATAAATTCTCCCCCTCTTCCAAGGTTTGCTTTTTTTGTTTTCATTTTTGCTTTGTATTGTTTTAGGATATCCCTGTGCCAAGGATCAGCCTGAGGTGTAAACTTAATACCTTCTCAGGTCTTTCTGAGTCTGTGTCTTTCCTTAGGCATGTGCAGTTGCTTTCTAAGTTTTTCAGTGTATGTGGTTACTTTTGAATGTCCTACTCTTCAATGCCTGGCTCACAGAAGGGAAATAAAAGAGAGAAACCAAGGAAGCAAAATGTCACTGACCCTTTCAATCCCCTGGAAGTCACTTCAGCCAGAGGAGGAGGAGCTTGTACAAATGGGGGGCAGTGCAAAAACAATGGCCTCTACCTCTTTGTCTACAGCTCTGTGATCAGATGCAATCAGTGATCAAAGTACATACCCTCAATATTTGGAGGATAAGGTCCTATTTGCCCATCCAGGCTCCTGTAAGCTGTGTGCAAGCTGCTCCAAGGACATATGCACATCTGCTTGCCATGGGACCAAGGGTTGGGGAATGGGTAGCTACTACCGTGCTAACAGCTGAATTGACCAAAATTAACAAATTTACCTTCCAAGCCTTTCCCTAGAAATTTCAAGCCTTCAGTAGACTCCAGGGTTCCAAAGTAATTATATCAGACAGATTCTGTTTAATTGTATCTAGGTGGGGAGACAGATTTCTGGTGCTTTGTACTCTGCCATCTTCTCAGAATCCTCCTCCCCTTCTTGAACATTTTAGAATCAATTCTCAAGTCCCGTACATACACACAACCCCAGTGGGGTTTTGATTGGAATTGTATTGAACTCTAGAGTACTTTGGTTAGAATTACTCTTTTATAATGTTGAATCTTTCCAATTCATGATCATGGCTTATTTCTCCACTTATTTATGTCTTCTGAAATTCATATCAGTAATGTTTTATAGTTTCCACATGAAGTCTTTGTACATCTTTTGCTATGCTGATTGTTGGGTACTTGACATTTTTACTCTATTACAAGGAATTTTTTTCTAGATTGTTTATTGCTGATACATAGAAATGAAAGCTGGTTTTATCTTGTGTTCAACAAATTTTTTAATACACTTATTAGTTCTAATGTATCTCTAGATATTTTGGATTTTCTATATTTCAGCAATATAATCTAATTATGACAGTTTTATTTCTTATTTTCTAGTATTTTAATTATATATTCTTACCTCACTGCACAATGTTAAATAGAAGTGAAAAGAGTGAAAAATCTTTTTTTGTTTTACTCCTCATCTTAAAGAAAATATGTAATCTAAATATAAAGTTTGTCACTAATTTTTTTAAAAAGGATTCCTTTCAGATTAAATTCCCTTTTATGTTTCCTCAGATATTTTTCATATATATTCATATATATATATGAAAAAATCATATATATTTTTTCATTTTCTCTATTATGAAGTGAACTACATTGATTTTTAAATGTTATGACTAGGTTGGATTCTTGGAATAAGTTTATCAATGTCTAATAATAATTGGTATATTTACTCTTTTCCAGGGTGATCTCTATGAGTCACTCTCCTCCTCTGGATTGACCTTGTTCTTTACTATCCTGTTGGTGTCTGATACTTTCAGGCAGATTTTCAAACATCTATTATCTACACAACTTTGCTAGTTCTATTCTGCAAAAGGGTTGCTTAGGGTTATCTAGACTGCCATTTCTAGAAGAGGATGTCTCTCCAGTCACGTTTTACTCTTTCTTAATCCACTGAGGCTTTCAGGTCCTTGAACCTATTTATTCAAATATATTAATAAATCATAGAAGATTCTTGGGTGAGGTAATTTTTCAACTGAAAAATCAGAGTGAAAGACAAAATCTTGACCTTTACTAAAGTTCTGAGAGGCAATACTTAATTTTAAATGACATTTATTTTAGAATATGTATATGAAAATTATTCCATTACCAATATTTGCTTCAAAGTTATTCAAAACCCTCCAACACTTTAAAATACTTGATGGTTTTATTATATTCCTATTCCTGAATTTTCAGTGACAATGATGTCTGTTAAAGTTGTGAAGTCTCAAGTACTAAATAAAATTTAATTAAATAAATATTTAGTTTCATGGACAAACATGATGTTTGCGTGCCCCATGTGATTATTAATAGCATGTTACTCTCAGGCAAAGACACTCTTCGTCCTTGTAACGGCCCTGAAGGCTTAGTCACTGGGGCCACAGTTATGCCTTTCTTAGATTCTTTGTAGTTTCTATAGCACTGTTAACTAAAGCAACTTAAAATGCTCTCATGCAGCCTAACTGGCCACTGTATCAGCCTCAATCCTTCTTTTATTTATCTCCTTTAGCTTTGCTGTTACTACTGCATTATTAGTACCTTATTGCATACTATTTTACCCTGTGGTTGTGATTGTCTGATCCAGCTCTTTATTAGGTAATTCTGTTATGTACAAAAGCCTCTTACTTAGGCACATGTATGTGAGTGTGTGTGTGTGAAAAGGCCCATGTTTTTCAATAATGAAAATGACAATATTAATGATAGGTGCCAGTTGTTGAATTGCTTCTATGGGTGTGCCACACTTCTCAGAACCTTCCAAATACAGCATCTTCTTTACCTCAACTTGGTAACTGAGATAACGATTTGTTATATACTCCCATATTACTTTTTGATAAGATAATTTAGGAAGCTAAATATTTATCTCCTTAACTGAGAAAAAAAATGTTTTGGAACTATGAAATTGTTTGCATTTTGAAATCTTTGCAGAATTTAAAAAATATATATATCCAGAAATGTGTACTGTAAAATTGACAAGAAACCCTTTCTTTTTTTTTAAAAAAGTATTTGTTTATTTATTTTTATTTATGGCCGTGTTGGGTCTTCGTTTCTGTGTGAGGGCTTTCTCTAGTTGTGGCAAGTGGGGGCCATTCTTCATCGCGGTGTGCAGGCCTCTCACTATCGCAGCCTCTCTTGTTGCGGAGCACAGGCTCCAGACGCGCAGGCTCAGTAATTGTGGCTCACGGGCCCAGCTGCTCCGCGGCATGTGGGATCTTCCCAGACCAGGGCTCAAACCTGTGTCCCCTGCATTAGCAGGCAGATTCTCAACCATTGCGCCACCAGGGAAGCCCCAGAATTTTCTGTTTTGATAGGGATAAGACTACTCTGTACAACTTTTGAACAACACAATTTTCAACAGAAAAAATAAGGCTGTGAATCAGACTAAAATGATTTTCTTCCAAAATGAAACTAAATTAAAAATAAGGTATAGAACAATTTCCAGGAAGCAAAAATCTGAACTCTGCTGTAGATGGGGCAATGTCAGTCTTAGCTGAGCAACACCAGGACAAAGCTCTGTCACAGCAAGTGTTTTCGGATGACATAAGGTGGAGAAAGGCCCTCAGTCCTCCACTGCCTCTTCCTACTTGACTTTGTTGCTGCTTCTCCTCCTTTACCCCCCAAAACAAAGGATCTAAGGAGGTAGATGGTCTTAGAATTGTAAAGACTCATGGCTAAAAAATAATCGTATCGATTATGCCCCAGATATGGGCACTGGTGCTTGTGGTCAGAGCCAGAGCCAAGGAAAGACTTGGGGACTGATCCAAGGACACTGTTTTGACTCAGGACAGGAGTAGCCCGTGGAAATGTGGGCGGCAGCCTGCTTTCTCCCAAACTGTATTATTTTTATTTGCACATTATAAGTTTTTACTCCTCAAAGAATGTCTCAGAAAGTAATTTGATGACTTAATGTAGACATTCCTCTCAGCTAATTCCTTGTACATCTTTTTTTAATCAAAAGGCATTACTATTCTCAGTAATGGAGGAGAGTGCATGAAAGTCCCCCAAGAGAAAATGAATTAGTAACTGGAACCTTAATCAAGTGCTAAGAGAAGAATGAAATTCTAATTGGTATATTGTTGTGTTAATTCCTCCAAATCTGTTCCTTAGTACTAAACCGATCCTAATTTCAGAACTATACTTCCTTTACAGCATGGGGTTGGTGAGGTCCTTCAGTTCAGCAGGGGACTGACCAGCAAACGCACATTTAAAACACTTGCTACTAAAACCCACACATTTACAATTTCGTGGAAATCACTACAATTTCTAGCGGAGTACTTCATGGCTTCTACATGATTATAGATATGTATAATTATTTCTAATAAGAAGTAAACAAATGGCTGGTTTTTTGAAGGAACATCAAAGATAGACTCTCCAAGCAAAAAGAGCCATGAGTTAGAACATGGATGCAACCACTCTTCGTCACGTGAATCTTGTCCTCTTGTGCCTGCCAAGGAATGAGCCGTTGCCCACATATGTGTAGGGTTTGAAAAATTAAGAATTTACAAATGTTACAAATAACATTATTTTTTAAATGCAGCTTTACATCAGTGGGCTTATGTAGAATTTTGGGAGGAATGGAAGCATTTACAAATATCCCTGCTAGTAGACTTTAAGATCCAGCACCAGCTTACTTCCATAAAGCGATATAATAAAATAATACAGTAGGGTGATCTATAAGAAGTTTTACTTAGAGACTCCTGCCTTATTCTGACCACTTAAACATGTTTCCAGTGAGAAACTAAATAAAGTCCATGGGTGCTTTATTTCATTGTTGGCTTTATGCCTTTGTTGCATTTATTTGTTTATTTATTTTTATACCTTCTCTGTTCCACCAAAAATATTGAGGTAGGCTCCAAATTCTCATACAAATTCTCATTTAATATTGATCATCTTTACTCCAGAAGTAAGATTTCATCTATATACTGTGCATCACTTTCATCACAATTCTTAATTGACCTACGTGTTTGTCCAATTCCAACAAATGAGTATTTGAAAGCCAAGAATGCTTCTCCTTTAAATAGATGAGTAACATAAACAGATCAATACAGGCATCTTTTATTCACATTTTAAAAGATGCAAACTTCTGAGAAATGTGACCAAATATATACTAAAAGCACACATAGAAAACCAAGCTGCTGCTTTGGATCTGATCAAAACTTTCCCAAGTCCTTTATTTTCTCCTATTTTTAGTATTTCTTGAATATCTATAAGGTGTTTGGGAATTTGCAAATTTCTCCCAGATTTAAAAAAAATTATTTAAATATGTATTTTAAATTTTATTTAAATATTTATCAAATAAATATCTTTATTTAAACATTTGTTTATATTTATTTAAATATTTATCAGACAGGAAGTAGTATAAATTTTACAGAAGTAGTCATTAAATAAAATATGTATTTTCATTCATAAGATAAATATTTTATAACCCATTTAGTCATTTTTGTGGCATTTATATTGAGGGTTCAGAATTGTAGTTATACTATATACAGGTGGAGAATGAGCTCCAGTCAGACTCAAAATATTACTAACTCCTGGATGATTACTTGATAGAATTGACATTTTACAACTGAGAATAACTCCAAATAAAATGTTGGTTTCTGTGAAAAATAAAAATATAGGGTTTTTTTCCTTCCTTTTCCCTGATTTAAATTAGCATAAGTGGTGTAGCCCATGGACGGTGATAGAATTGTGACATGTTGGACACATGAGAGCAAGTCTTCAGGGTTACAACAGAAGAACCCAGATGTTCAGAGCCCTTCAAAGAGGGTCCATGCCGGGGCTGGTCTTGCCTTGCTAAACATGACTGTGACTTTTTGGTGATTGGACAACATGCAAAATTATGCATGAACAGAAGACACTCTTGATGACCCATATTCTATATCAAATATATTTCATCATTTTGAATACTAAAACCCCAAAGTTTTAGCTATGAAAATCACTAAATAATCTAAGATAAAATGGTCTATGAATATGAATGAGTGCTCTGAGTTTCATAGTAATGTCTTCACATTTATATTTTGCTTTATATGTGTCATATATAACATTGCATTTGATCCTCTAGCAAGCTGTAGGACAGGTATGCCTTTCATTTTTACAGAGGAGGTAGTGAAAATATAGAGAAAGTAAGTAATGTGTTCAAGTTTCTGAGGTTAATTATGGAAGAAAAGTCTATACTAAAACCTAAATTTTTCTCTGCAAATTGAGTGCTCTCCCTAGTGCCTCATTCTAAGTGACTTTTTCAGACTAGATATAATAGAAATGCTACCTTAATTTATTACGCAACATGATGAATTCACAAAATATGCATTTTATTTCTAGGAATAAGCCACTATGGTCACTTCTAAAATTGTGTGTTACTTTTGCCTGTTTTTGAACTTTTTAAAAAATGGCATCACACAATGAATACAGTTTTGTGCCTGGCATTTGTTTAGGAGATCTTTGCATGCTATTACATGGAGGGATCATTCATTACTGTATGGTATTTGATGGTATGAATATACAATAATCTATATATTTGACCTATTATGGATGGATATTTGTCACCAGATTTTGTCTATTATGAATAATGCTGTTAGGAATATACTTGTACCTGTCTTTTGGGGCACAAGTGCACCCATTTTTACTGAGTATGTACCTAGTATTGAAAGTATTGGGTCATAGAGTATATGGATCTTCAATTTTAGTAGATAATATCAAGCAGTTTCTCAAAGCAGTTACATTAACTTACACTCCAATAAATATATAAGAGTTCCAATTGATTCACATCCTTAACAATGCTTGAAATTGCCAGTCTTTTCAATTTAAGCCATTCTCAGGCTATGGAGTAGTCTCTCATGGTGGTTTCATGTTTATTTCCCTGATGACAAGTGCCACAAAGAATCTTATCAAACCTTTACTGCCCATTTGGATTCCATCTATGGTGAAACACCTGTTTAAAACTGTTGCTGATTTTTTCCTATTGATTTTTAAGATATGTTATTTTTTTTAACATAAGGCCTTTGACAGATAAAATTTTTGCAAATATTTTTCCCACTCTTTGGTTTTTTATAAACAAAAGTTCTAAATTTTAATATAGTTTAATCTATCAGTCTTTTTCTTTGTGCCTTTTCATGTACGATTCATGTGGAATTGATTTTTGAGTGGTGTGAAGTTGGGAGCAAGTTTCTTTCAATATAAATGTCAAATTGAACTAGCACCATTCATTTTAAAAGACCACCCTTTCTCCACTACACCGCAGTACCTCTTTGTCATATCCCAGGAGGTTGTATATCTCTGTTCACATTTGTTTTCTCTCGTTGTGTTGATATCTTACTATTTATATTACCATTGGTGGTTCTGGTTCAAGATGGTGATATGAGAATGTCCTGAACTCACCTCCTCCCATGGAGAAACAGAACCTACAGCTAAATGTGGAACAATTTCTTCTGAAAAAAACCCTAAAAATCGGCAGAGCTACCCCTTCACATCAGGCAAACAAGAGGGAAATCACGTCAAAGTATGTGGGAAAGGCTGAGACACAATCTCACCATAAAGCTCACCCACAGCAATGCAACCCATAATCAGGAGGGAACCCAAAATCTGACACTTCTCCCTGAGGAGCCAAGGGTTTGTACCCCACAACAGGCACCCCAGCTCTTAAGTCAGACACCTGAGAGAAGAGCCCCCCCAAAACACCTGTCTTTGAAGACCAACACGGTTCATGCCCATGAGATCTGCAGGGTTGTGGTAAACTGAGCCCAGGGCCCAGTGCAGAAGCAGCCCTTGAAAAGCTCCCAGACTTTATGTGAAAGAGACTCATTTCCTAATTTTAAAGCATTGGTCTGAGGGTCAGGGACCTGCTCGGATACTCCCCTGGGTTGGAAGCTGGCAGGTACGATCTTCCTGCTCTCCCTCTGCTAAAATCAGTGGGCACTGTCTTTTTTTTCATTTTATTTCCCTTCTTCCTTCTTCTTTTTTAAATTTTCTTTTTTTTTTCTTTTCCTTTATTCAGCAGGTACCATCTTTGCACTCCTCCTCTGCCTCACTCTAGCTAGTGAGAGCCATCTTCACCCTCTCCCTCCACTGTGCTCCAGAGCACCAGTATATCCCAGAGGATAGCTTCTACACATGTCCAGTGTCCTGTTTTTTAAAATTGAGGTATAGTTCACTTACAATATTATATTACTTTCAGGTATACAACATAGTGATTCAAAATTTTTATAGATTATTACTCCATTAAAAGTTATTATAAAGTATTAGCTATATTCCCCATGCTGTACAATATATTCTTATAGCTTATTTATTTTATACATAGTAGTTTGTACCTCTTAATCCCCTATCATGCCCTTCCTTCTTCCCTCCCCCACTGATAATCACTAATTCATTCTCTATACATCTGTTTCTGTTTTGTTACATTCATTCTTTTGTTTTATTTTTTGGATTCCACATATAAGAGATAACATGCAGTATTTGACTTTCTCTGTCTGATTTATCTCACTAAGCGTAATACCCTCCAGGTCCATCCATGTTGTTGCAAATGGTGAAATTTCCTTCTTTTTTATGGCTGAGTAATATTCTATTGTACATATAATCCACATCTTCTTTATCCGTTCATCTCTTGATGGGTATTTAGGTTGTTTCCATATCTTGGCTATTGTAAATAATGCTGATATGAACATCCTGTGTATTAATTTCATATCTTGCAACTTTATCCAGTTCATTGATGAGCTCTAATAGTTTTTTGGTGGCATCATGAGGATTTTCTATGTATAGTATCATGCCACGTGCAAACAGTGACAGTTTTACTTCTTCCTTTCCAACCTGGATCCCTTTTATTCCATTTTCTTGTACGATTGCTGTACCTAGGACCTAGGACTTCCAGTACTATGTTGAATAAAAGTGGTGAGACTGGGCATCCTTGTCTTGTTCCTGATCTTAGAGGAAATGCCTTCAGCTTTTCACTGTTGAGTATCATGCTAGCTGGGGGCCTACATTATATGGCCTTTATTTTGTTGAGGTATGTTCCCTCTATACCCACTTCATTGAGAGTTTTTTTAATCATAAATGGATGTAGATACAGATGACCAACTCACATGAAAAGATACCAACATCACTAATTATTAGAGAAATGCAAATCAAAACAACAGTGAGGTACCACCTCACACTGGTAGGAATGGCCATCATTAAAAAGCCTACAAATAACAAATGCTGGAGAGGGTGTGGAGAAAAGGGAATCCTCCTACACTATTGGTGGGAATGTAAGTTGGTGCAACCACTACAGAAAACAGTATGGAGGCTCCTCAGAGAACTAAAAATAGAGTTGCCATATGATCCAGCAATCCCACTCCTGGGCATATAATCGGACAAAACTATAATTCAAAAAGATACATACACCCTTATGTTCATAGCAGCACTATTCACAGTAGCCAAGACATGGAAACAACCTGTCCATTGACAGATAAGGAAGATGTGATACACACACCCACACACACACACACACACACACACACACACAGTGAATACTACTCAGTCATTAAAAGAATGAAATAATGCCATTTGTAGCAACATGGATGGACTTAGAGATTATCACACTAAGTGAAGTAAGTTAGAAAAAGACAAATATATAATATCACATATTTGGAATCTAAAATATGAAACAAATGAACCTATCCATGAAACAGAAAAGACTCACAGACATAAAGAACAGACTTGTGGTTGCCAAGGGGATGGGGAGTGGGGGAGGGATGGATTGGGAGCTTGGGGTTAGCAGATGCAAAATCTTATATACAGAATGGATAAATTACAAGGTCCTACTGTATAGCACAGGGAATTATATTCAATATCCTATGATAAATCATAATGGAAAAGAGTATAAAAAAGAATGTATATATATGTATAACTGAATCACTTTGATGTACAGCAGAAATTAACACAACATTGTAAATCAACTATACTTTAATTAAAAAATAATTTTTAAAAAATGAACAAATAATTGGATGTTGAATTTTGTCCAAACTTTTTTTGCATCTATTGAGGTGATCATATGATTTTTATTCTTTAATTTGCTAATGTGGTGAATCACACTGATGGATTTGCAGATATTGAAAAATCCTTACATCTCTAGGATAAATCCCACATCATCATGGTGTATAATCCTTTTAATATATTGTTGGATTTGGATTGCTAATATTTTGTTGAGCATTTGGAATCTATGTTCATTAGTGATAGAGGCCTATAATTTTCTTTTTTGGTGATATTTTTGTCTGGTTTATATCAGAGTGATGTTGGCCTCATAGAATGAGTTTGGAAGTGTTCTTTCATCTGCAGTTTTTTGGAATGGTTTGAGAAGGATAGGTGTTAACTCTTCCTTGCTTGGTAGAATTCAGCTGTGAAGCCATCTGGTCCTGGACTTAGGTTTGTTTTTAATTAGGAGTTTTTAATTACTGATTCAATTTCATTACCAGTAATTGGTCTGTTCATACTTTCTATTTCTTCCTGATTCAGTCTTCAGTCAGGTATTTGCCTATTTCTTCTAGGTTGTCAATTTTATTGGTGTATAGTTGTTTGTGGTAATCTCTTATGATTCTTTTATTTCAGTGGTGTTGGTTGTAACTTCTCCTTTTTTGTTTCTGAATTTATTGATTTGGGCCATGTCTCTTTTATACTTGATTAGTATGCCTAAAGTTTTATTGATTTTATTTATCTTTTGAAAGAACCAGCTCTAGTTTCATTGGTCTTTCTATGTTTTTAAGTCTCTATTTCATTTATTTCAGCCCTGATCTTTATGATTTCTTTCCTTGTATCAACTTTGGATTTTGTTTGCTCTTTTTCTAATTCCTTTAGGTGTAAGGTTAGGTTGTTTGAGATTTTTCTCATTTCCTGAGGTAAGATTGTATCACTATAACCTTCCCTCTTAGAACTGCTTTTGCTGTGTCCATAGATGTTGGATTGCTGTGTTTTCCTTTTCATTTTTCTCCAGGTATTTTAAAATGTTTTCTTTGATCTATTGGTTGTTCAGTAGCATATTATTTAGCCTCCATGTATTTGTGTTTTTTTCCAGTTTTCTTTCTTGTGGTTCTTTTCTAGTCTCATAGCGTTGTGATCAGAAAAGCTGCTTGATATGATTTTATTTTATTTTTTTAATTTACCAAGGCTTGTTTTGTGGCCTAGCATGTGATCTATCCTGGAGAATATTCCATGGGCACTTGAAAACTATGTGTGCTCTGCTATTTGGGAATACAATGCTCTCTGTATTAAGTCCATTTGCTCTGATGTGTTATTTAAAGCCAGTGTTTTCTTACTGATTTTATGTCTGGATGATGTGTCCATTGATGGAGTGAGGTGTAAAAGTCCCCCATTATTATTGTGTTACTGTCAATTTTTCCCTTTATGTCTGTTAATATTTGCTGTATGTATTTAGGTGCTACTATACTGGGTGCATATATATTTGCAATTGTTATATCTTCTTCTTGGATTGATTCTTTGATCATTATGTAATGTCTTACTTGTCTCTTTTTACTGTCTTTGCTTTAAGGTTTATTTTGTCTGATAGAAATATTGCTACCCTGCCTTTCTTCTGATTTCCATTTGCATGGGATACCCTTTTCCATCCCCTCACTTTCAGTCTGTGTGTGTCTTTAGATCTGAAGTGAGTCTTTTGTAGGCAGCTGATATAATGGTCTTCTTTTTGTGTCCATTCAGCCACTCTATGTCTTTTGATTGGACCATATAGTCCATTTACATTGAAAGTAATTTTTGATAGGTGTGTACTTATTGCCATTTTGTTAATTGTTTGGGTTTTTGTTTTTTTAGCTCTTTTTTTTCCTTTCTTATTCTTATATTCTTTTCCCTTGTAATTTGATGGCTATCTTTAGTGTTGTGTTTGGATTCCTTTCTGGTTTTTTTGTGTGTATCTATTATGGGTTTTTGGTCTGTGCTTACCTTTGAGGTTTATACTTATACATATATATATAATATATATATATATTATATATATATGACTATTTAAAATTGCTGATTTCTTAATTTCAAACACTTTTTAACAACCCAGCTTTTTACCTTCTAGCCCCCAAGAATTACTGTTTTTTTGGTTTTTTTAAAATTAATTTATTTATTTACTTATGGCTGTGTTGGGTCTTCGTTTCTGTGTGAGGGCTTTCTCTAGTTGTGGCAGGTGGGGGCCACTCTTCATCGCTGTGCGCGGGCCTCTCACTATCGCGGCCTCTCTTGTTGCGGAGCACAGGCTCCAGACGCGCAGGCTCAGTAATTGTAGCTCACGGGCCCAATTGCTCCGCGGCATGTGGGATCTTCCCAGACCAGGGCTCGAACCCGTGTGCCCTGCATTGGCAGGCAGATTCTCAACCACTGCGCCACCAGGGAAGCCCAAGAATTACTGTTTTTGACTTTATATTTTACACTCTTTTATTTTGTGTATCCCTTAACTACTTATGCAGATATAGCTGATTTTACTGCTTTTGTCTTTTAACCTTCCTATTAGTTTTGTACATGGCTGATTTACTACCTTTACTGTATATTTGCCTTTACCAATGAACTTTTTCCTTTTGTAACTTTCATGTTTTTAGTTGTGAATTTTTTTTTGCTTAGAGAAGTCCCTTTAACATTTCTTGTAAAGTTGGATTGATGGTGTGGAACTCTTTTAGTCTTCCCTTCTTTGTAAAACTTTCGATTTTTCCATTAAATCTGAATGAAAGACTTGCCAAGTAGAGTATTCTTGGTTGTAGGTTTTTCCCTTTCATCATTTGAAATAGGTCGTGCTATTCCTTCTGGACTGCAGAGTTTCTGCTGAAAAGCCAGCTGATAGCCTTATGGGAGTTCCCTTGTATGTAACCTGTTGCTTTTCCCTTGCTACTTTTAATATTCTCTCTTTATCTTTCATTTTTGCCATTTGAATTACAATGTGTCTTAGTGTTTTCCTCTTTGGGTTGATCCTGTTTGGGACTCTCTATGTTTCCTGGACTTGGATGTCTCTTTCTTTTTTTTAAATTTATTTATTTATTTATTTTTGGGTGTGTTGGGTCTTCGTTTCTGTGCGAGGGCTTTCTCTAGTTGCAGCTAGCGGGGGTCACTCTTCATCGCGGTGCATGGGCCTCTCACTGTCGCGGCCTCTCTTGTTGCGGAGCACAGGCTCCAGACGCGCAGGCTCAGTAGTTGGGGCTCACGGGCCCAGTTGCTCCGCGGCATGTGGGATCTTCCCAGACCAGGGCTCGAACCCATGTCCCCTGCATTGGCAGGCAGACTCTCAACCACTGCGCCACCAGGGAAGCCCCTGGATGTCTCTTTCTTTTCCCAAGTTAGGGAAGCTTTCAGATGTTATGCCTTCATATATGTTCTCTGCCTCTTTCTCTCTCTCTTCTCCTTCTGGGACCCCTATAATGTGAATATTAGTATACTTCATGTTTTCTCAGAAGTCTCTTAAACTGTCCTCATTTTTTTTTTCTTTTTTCTGTTCAGTTTCAGTGATTTACACTCTCACTCTGTTCATCCATTCTTCTCTAAGCTCTTTGATCATCTTTACAATCATCACCTTGAACATTTCATTAGGTAGACTGCCTCACTCCACTTCACTTAGTTCTAGGGTTTTATCTTGTTCCTTCATTTGAAACATATTCCTCTGTTGCCTCATTTTGCCTAATTTGATGTTTTTATTTTTATGTCTCTGGTAGGTTGGTTATGTTTCCTAACCTTTGATAAGTCGTTTTTTGTAGGAGACATCCTATGCATCCCAGCAACACACTCCCCTCTGATTACCAGTGTTATATGCTCTAGGGTTGTCCCCTATGAGGGTGTGTGGGTCCTTCTGTTGTGGCAGGCTGACAACTGTGAGTAGTTTGGTAAGCATGGCTGGCCCTAAGTCCAGTTGGTTGCCAGGCCCTGCCTTGTGCAGAGGCTGCCAGCTGCTGGTTGGTGAGGCTGGGTCATGGGGTGGCTGTCTGTGGAACCCTGGGGGGTCCTGGGGCTGGTGCTGGCTCAGTTGTGGGCAGAGTCAGGTTCTGGGGTGGGTGGTTGCAGGGCTGGAGTTCCTGAATCTAGTGTCATCCTGCTGGTGGGTGTGGCCAGTTCTTGACATGGCTGGCTGTGGGTTCTGGGGTGTCCTAAAGCTGGTGCTGAACTGCTGGTGAGTGGGGCTATGGCCCAGTGGGTCCTGGGGCTGTTACAGGCCTGCTGATGTGTTGGCTGTGTCCTGACAAGACAGGGGGTAGGGCTGCAGTGGTCTTGGGGCTGGTGTCCAACCACTGGTATGTAGGTTCAGGGTCCAGGAGATCCTGGGGTTGGTGTCCACCCACTAGTGTGTGAAGCTGGGTCCTGGGGCTATGCTGGCTCACTGGCAGACAGAACACAGTACTGGGGTCTCTGACTTCAGGGCCCAGGGGCTCCAGAGGTGGCGTTAGACTTCTTGTTAGAAGAAGGGCCCAGGGGCTCCAGAGCTGGCGTTAGACTTCTTCTTGTGGGTGGGGCCATCTGTGGGGTATGTGTTGTCCTGAAGCTTGTGTCAGCTCTCTGGTAAGAGTGGCCAGATCCTGGGGTGGCTGATTGAAGGGTTCAAGGTGTTGGCCTGTGTTGGCCTGCTGGTTGGCAGGACTGGGGCCCAATGAGCTCTGGGGCTGGCGCCAGCTTCCTGGTGTATTGCTAGGCCCTGACAAGCCAGGGGTAGGGCTCTGGTGATCTCAGAACTGCTTTCTGCCTTCTAGTGGGTGGGTGGGGCCCAGGGGGCTCTGTGGCTAGTGCTTGCCCCCTGGTAGGTGAAGTTAGGTCCCAAGGCTTCTGGCTGTAGAGCCCTGGGGGTCCCAGTTCTGGTGCCTACACACTGGTGTGTGGGGCAGTGTCCTGGGCCTTCTGGTGTACAAGGCCATGTCCAGGAATGGCTGGGGGCTTAGTGGATGTTAAGACAGCCTGTAATTGGTGGGTGGGGCTGTATCCCCACCCAGCTAGTTGCTGGGCCTGAGGCGTCCCCAGTACTGGTGCCTACAGGCTGGTGGGTGGGGGCAGGGCAGTGTCCAAGGTAAAAACTAAGGGAGGCTTCCAAAATGCACTTGCCTGCATCAGTGTCCACATGGTAGAGCAGCTCCCCAACATAGCTGCACCAGTGTCTATGTCCCAGAGTGAGCTGCAGTTGCCTCCTGCCTCTCCAGGAGACTCCAAAATTAGTGGGTCGTTCTGTGAATTGAGCTTTTATCACTTAATGTGCCCTGTACTTTCCTACCTTTGTTCTGCTCTTTCTTTTACCTTTTCTGATATCTCTGTACAAATTCTTTTTCAGAGTTCCAAATCAACTGCATCTTTTCCTAGGAATCTTGCTTCTTCTTCCAGTCAGAACTGACGTTTCTGTTTCCCTTAACAACCAAGACCCTCTTGTTTCTGTTCGGGCAAAGCACTAATAAATCCACTTTGAGTATATGTGAATCAATGAAGTTATGATTCCATTAATGAAAAGACTCAAACATTTATTAAACTCCCACCCACCAAAGGCTGGTCCTGTGATATTCATTCATGCTTTTAGCCTAGGTTTGCCTCTTCCCAACACTTTTTGTGTATACAGCTGCTACGGGGAATCTGTTCTGGAACATGTACCTCCCCCACCAACAAAACTATTCAATGACTCCTTCTTGCCTGCAGAAGGAATTTAACTGCTTGGCACCACATTTCTTGTCTTCTGGCACCTGTCTCATCTTACCTCTTGCTATCTTTACCCTGTACTTGAATTTTCCTAAACACAAAATTACATACAGGTCCATGAACATGCCTTAGTTTACACAGGTGGACTCTTAGATTAGAACACCCTCCATTCAACTTCTCACCAAGCTCTTCTTCTTCATGGAGACTCTGTTTTCTCATTTAGCCATCTCTACTCCACCTACCTCGACAAACACAGCCTCCCTGTGCTGTCTCTGCTCTGGATGGGGTAGAAAGTGTCCACCCATCTCCCAGCTTCCCCAAGTTCAGCTATTTTAGGCTCTCACACTGGAAACTATTGTGGAGACTGGGCCAACCCTAAGGTTATGTGGAACTGCGGTGCCCTCTACTGCTTTCCAGAACTATAACTACTTTGCTTTCTGTCATTCAATACAAGGGAAAATGCTAAAGGAACAAATGGGAATTCAGCTGATAGACCATTATTTTTCAGGGCAAACATTGAATTCCATATTAAAACAAACATTATGAAATGGTAATATATAATCTTCTAAAATGTGAATTTCTATAAGGTTATGATATGCCTTATTATTTCACTGTCCTTTCAGGTCCATCTGACCTAAGGCTCTGTTATATGTTCATAAATATGGAGAGACTGGGTTACCATTTCATCTCAGGGAGAAGGTAAGTATTTAAGCCACATGCTTAAATATAATTTTAAAGATTAGCTCTTAGTAAACATAGTTTCCGTTATGTTCAATAATATGCACTGAAATTAAACTAATAGGAAAAACATGGAAATTTAAAAAATAATTCATCAAAAGAACATAAATTCTCCTACAGCTGACTTCATTGATTAAAATAATATTGTTAAAAATTAGTATCTGTAACTCTCATTAATCCAAAATAATCCCTGGTTTATCCACATTATTTTTTTTTTGCAAAAATTACTGAATGACTTTGGTAATCTTTAAAGCTTTAAATTCACTAATTAGTTGAACTCTTTGATTTGCCTTATGTTGTTTAATCCTGGGAAAAGAGTAGCTGTCACTGGTATCTCCAAACCTAGAATTCTAACACTTAGTAGGGTAAATTATATTGATTCTGATTGTTTTTAATTTAATGATTTTGACTGTCAATGAACTTTATCTTAGTGATATGACTTTTGAGAAATTATAAAATAAAGAAATGCCTGTGTTCAATTTATTCACTTTAGAATCAGAAAAGCCTTTCAAATGAGCGTCTTACCTAATTTATATTTCATACAGAACCACTAGAATCTGAGTTATTTAATACTGCGACTACCTATATTCAGAATAACACTTCCTTATATTTGCAACATTTATGTATTTTTATGTCCTGTTCCTTAAATATATTTACAAGTTGTTATTTTTGGAAAATCTTAGAATTTTTGGAAAGTGCAAAAGTGCCAGCAGTTAGGTTAGATTTGGAATACATGGCATTAAACATAACTGAAGAATAGAGTGACTTCACACACTGAAAGATTAAAGATATTTTCTGAGGGAGAGTTAGAAATTTACCTTTCTGACAATTATTCTGTTAAAAGTGATTGTAAACAACTCAGTGTCACAAAAGATGTGGAACTAATAGTACAGTGTCCATCATGTTCTTGCTGGTTTTACTTTAAATCTTGAACATCTCCCCCTGGGTGTTCTCATAGCCAAGAGGCAGCCGCCTCCTGAGGAAACCAGATGCTGCCATCTTAAAACCAGGACTGTGCTTGCTTTTGCACCCCTATTCCGCCCAGGAGTCATTAGTGCCAGCCTCACCTCTCGGAGTGGGCACACTGCGGCAGAGACAGACACGATCCCAATAATGAAATCTCACATGTGCGTGGGTGCAGGAGGCAGTGCCCTGCACCAGTGTCCGCGCCCCAGACCCGTTCTCAGGTCTGCAGACCCCAGGGCCCCTTGCTACTGACAAGGCGGCTTCTTGTCCAGAAAGGGAACTTCCTAAAACGCCCAAATGTATACTGCAATTAGGTAAGTGTTTAATTCTAGTTAATCCAATTTTACTCTGACTTTCCTTCCCGTAGCAATGAATTACAGATTTTAAAAAGTAGCCTCACAAGCTAGCTTCTTTCTAAAGCGAGGAGCAGATGCGGACACAGAGGCCTGAGTGAAGGACTGAGGGAAGACTGAGGCCAGGCCAGTAAGGTGCTCAGGGCTGGCCCTGGAGCAGGAAAGCTCTCAGAGAAACGGCCTCCGGCGGCTGCCTGCTGACACTCCCTTTCCATCTCAGCTCTGAAAAGAGGGACCGGTGCTTATTACAGGAGGCATCGATATTCTCCCGCAGGCTACCAAGAAACTTCATCGGAAATGTGGCCTATCCCAAACCTGGCCCAGCCGCGGGCTCGGAGCCCTCCCCCTCCGCTGAGCCGGCCCGAGGCGAGGGCGCATTTGGTGAGAGTCTGGCGGCCTCTACCGGAGCGCCTCTGCAGAGGAACGTTCCCCAAAGCCGGAGACGACATGTGGCGCTCGGGCGAGGTGAGAGCGAGCGCGCGAGTGCACTGGGGACGCAGGTGGGGGGGCGGAATCTGCAGCAGGGCAGAACGCGGCCTCGGTCGCGGAGCGGAGCCGCAGGGCGGCGGCGGGAGCGCCGGGGGCACCGGAGCCTTTCGGCCCGGGAGGACTGGGGAAGTTCGCGCTGGCGGCATGGGGCGGTGACGCCGCACTGGCCTTCCGCTCCTGCCAGCCGGTTGAGAGCAGGCGGAGGAGGAGGAGGATGCACCCTCGCCGACGGCTTGCCTTCCCGGGCCGGCGCGCAGGGTAAGCCCGGGCGCGCGGGACCGGGGAAGTGGGGTAAGAAGCTGCGGGCGAGGGCGAGAGGACGGGCGGCCCCGGCTCGGTCCGCACCCCTATCCTCGGGGCTGCCTGGCTTGGGAAGGCAGGTGAAGACAGGCGGGGAGCCACGGGCGGCCGGGAGCGCAAACTTTCCCCCGGCGACTGCGGAGGCATAGCCAGCGCGGGAGGTCAGGGGGGTCCAGAGCGGCGCAGCCCCGCGGGACGGGGCACCAGGGCTCAGTGCCCACGGGCTCGCCGGTAGGAATTGGGGCGTGCGGCAAACGCCGCCGTCACTGGAGCCGACGGGCGAGATCGCCGATCCGGAGGGCCCCGCCGGCCCCAGGCCTTCGAGGCGCGCGGCGTCCAGGAGCTTCCTGCAGGGTGGGCGCCGGCTTGGCGGCGGGGGGCGCGGGTGGGTCGCGCGGGCTGCTTGAGGCCGAGGGACACCAAGCCGGCACTGCACCGCGCGCTCTTCTCCGAGAAAGAAAGCGCCGCCCGGCAGGACGCTCAGCTCGGACCCCGGGCAGGAGCCGGGCAGGTCTGCTGGGGCCAGAAGCTAGCCAGGGAGGGTCGGCGAGCGTTTGGCGCTGGGCGCGCCGCTGCGGACCGGGCTGGAGGCCGACCCTGCCGGGCCGCGAGCACCAAGCCGGCGGAGGCTTCGCCTTCGCAGTGCCACCCCCGCGCCCACCAGCTCCCGCGAGCCCCCGCGGCGGTCCCGGGACCGTGGGAGCGCAGCCTCTCTTTGGGGGTCCCGGCTCCAGGCTGAGGGCAGCAGGAGGCGCCGCCCCGGTTTCCCGCATGCAGCGCCGCCTGCTCGCCGCCGGGACTCTGGCCCGGGTTTGGCGACAAGCCCCGGGACGCGCCCAGGCGACCCCCGCCCTGCCTTTCTCGACTCGAAGGCCTTGGCTTCTGAGGTGGAAGTACCTGTTGTGTATTTCCCTTTTCCGGAGTTGGCCTGGGGTCGCCTCGGGAAAATGTTTCTTTTGAACACGCGGTGCTCCTATAGGATGCGCATCTATTTGCGTTATGCGCATATTGAGAAATATATGCCTTCGCTAAGGTTAGCTGCAGAGCCCAGGGATTGTGCCTGCTTGGATTTCAAATGCATTAATTAGGGCCCAGCACAGAGCCCAGAGCCAAGAGACTTTCCCAAATGCAGTGATTATTAAGTTCTTCAGTCATGGGGACAGATTGCTGAGAAAGTGGCAACCCTCCCTTATAAGCAGTTCTTATATTATCGTGATCTTGTAGAAGACTTGTTTCTTAAATGTGCCTTTTTCCCCCTCTTTCCACATACTTTCTCTCAGCACCTTGCAGAACAAGGAGTAGCTTGCTGACTTTGAATGCGTGGCAAATATTTCAGAAAGGTAAAAGTATTCCACTTGTGGATTTGACAGATGCAAAATACAGTTAGGTAACTTCAGGCATTGAATCTAATAATAGGACTAATGGGTCATTTGATAACATGGTAAAAATAAAACAAAGTATTTGAGGCATGGGAAAAAATAAATTAGAGGAATGGTTCTGCACCTTGAGTAAAAGTGAAAATTAAGCCTACTGTAATTTCTTTTTATGCCCCAATAAAAAGGCCAGTGAACACAGATAACTCCTGATGTGGAGCCGTGCTGGAGAAGGACAGCCAGGCTCCTTTCTTTCTGAACTGTGTGTGTTAGCAGTGTGATTTGATTCCAGGAACTGCGTCACAGAAACATTCATGTTTATATATTTTTCCCCCTTTCAGCTTCAAGATCAAGGTTGAGAAAGGAACAGTTATTCTTCCAAATTCATCAGCTTCAGCTATTATTCTTATTGGGAATGGACAATGGAATGTTCTCTAGCTTTATCATGATCAAAAACCTCCTTCTGTTTTGTATTTCCATGAACTTAGCCAGTCACTTTGGGTAAGTTATCATCTATGCTTTGATTTTACGATTTTCGGGGCACAAGTGCCTTTCAGAAACTTTGCTGAGCAGTATATTAGCAAACCCTCGCTGGCCACCTTTACAGTCCCACACCCTTGAACTTGTTGTAAATAAATAAAAGAGTCCTTGCCCTACCCCACACTTTATTCCTGAGCAAGGCACTTGGAATAAAGGCACTTTATTCCTTTATTCCAAGTGTGGGGTCTCTGAAGTGAGTCAGAGAAAAGAGGCAGATTATGTTTTCAAAAGTGGAAGGAGAAGATGGTTTCAGAGTCGGCTGTGTTTCCTTCCACTCAGGTTAAACCACGATTCAGAAGTTGACCTGCATAAAGGACATTTATTGCTTGTTAGACAAGGCAATGATCAACATTCTGATTGCCCTCCTTGGTGCCATTATGCAAAGGAATTTGCCTTTAAAGCCAGGCCCACACTAGGCGGCACTAACAAGGACTTGCAGTGGTCCTGGCTTGAGCAATAGGCCTTGAACTGTGGCCATCTGAATGCAGAGGCAGATACCAGAAACTACATGTGCCTGAAGATCTGCAGGACACCCAGGCATTTGGCGTTATCAATTCCTTTCCTCTTCTTCCCCAAATTGTTCTGGCTGTTCAAAAGGATTGTCACTTGAAGTTGGTGGAGTATAATTAAGAAGTTAAATTTTAGGACAAAAGTCGTCAAGCACCCCTTCTGTGAAAATCAGCTGTGGAGGTTGCACTTGTGTGAAACATGGAGGGATCTTCAGGGCACAGTGAATCTGCAACAGATCCCTACTAGTTGGCAGGAAGGAGGACCCTTCCAAGTTCATGACCTTCTCTCTTTGTCCTCTGGACATTTTCTGTTCTTTTGACATTCCCAGGTGTGTACAGAGGAGGAAACAGAGAGAGAGAGAGAGGCTTGTGACCATCCACAGGTGTGTGGCTGGTACATGACGGCAGTGGGGCTGTGTACCAGGTCCGTCAGGGACTAGTCCAGCCCTCAGCACCGTGAAGAATGTGCACATTAACCATGCCTGTGGGACGTGCCTCTTAGCCATTCAGTGTATTCCCTTGGGAAAGAGCATTAGTTGTTATTCTTGCCTTGCTGCTTGTCTTGAGTGTGTATTTCCCTACCTGTGCCTTTGGTTTCCTTATCTGTTCAGTGAATGTCTTCCTTTCCAAGGGCTCTCCCTGCTGCTAAACCTTATAGGATTTAACCATGATGTTCCTACATATCTCTGCATGAGAAGTGTGTTTAGAAGTGAAATCATACACAATATTTAAATTTCCAAGTTAATACATTAGGTAGTCAATTTGCTTACTATATATATCGCATATATTTAGCAGTATTTCAGAGGTAAGAAATAGGCTAGGATTGAGAACATGTATTTTTTCCTAAGATTTTGGTCAGATATATTTTTGTGAATCTGCATTCTGTAGTCACGAAGGTATTATACTCTCTGGTGTATGAAAGTCTGAAATATGAAGGAATGTGCATACCGAGTTTAGCCATTAGAAGCAGCTATACTTTATTTCTTATTTAATTTGATGGCTTTCTGAGGTCATCTTCAAAACAGAGATATATCTGTTAGTTTCTGGAAGCTAATACAGAGCAAGTGGTAGAATACCCCTCAATCTCCCTAGAGAATTAGCTGTTGGAGAAGTTTTGAATCTGTTAGATATAAGGTCAATACTGCATCCCAAAATGATATCTACTGACTGCAGAAAATGCGCGAGACACGGAATAGTATGTGAAAAAGAAAACATCCTTAATTCCACCACACAGAAACAATCATTCTTCATATTTTGGTGTGTTTTCTTCCCCTTGCTTCTATGCCTAGCTTTATACAGTTGAGATCATACTGTGCCTTCAGTTTTGTATTTTTGTGCTTTCTTCAAGCCAATACTTTGTTACTACAAACTCTTTGAAATGTGTGATTTAAAATGGATGAATATTATTACAGTGCATAAATGCTTCATCATGGGCTACTTCCCTAATTTGGGGTGTTTACATTGTTTCCGATTGTGCTGTTATTGCATTTTCCTACAGTGAACGTATTTGGCTTACAATTGTTTTAAGTATTTGAGATCATTTCTATTAGAAGATCTTCCTGTAAGTGCGATTTTACGTCAGCTCCCCTGAGTACTTTTAGCTCTTGGTCCTACATGTCCAGTTGCTTCTGAGGACCAGGATCTGCAGCAAAGCAGGAAGCCCAGCAGGGTGTGGTTTTCAACAGAAGACATCTTGACATCTGGGGGCACAAGTCCCTATTTATTTCCCTTCTTATACAAGGCTCCTTTCACTTGCTTATTACTATAAATGAACTTAAGAATAATTTTGTCAAATTGCAAAGAAAGTTTCAGAACACTTATTTGGCTTAAAATCTTGACAAAATAATAGCTATCACAATATGGAGTGCCTATTTGTTATGTTGTCTGTTTTAGATAAAACCTAGGAGGAGCCTTATGAGCTAAGCATCATTAGCCCTGTCTTATGGTCAGGAAGGCAAGAGTAAAGGATGGCTAACTGGGGAAGTTCGCCAAGCTGGTCATGCTGGAGTTCCGTCCTCAGCCCTCCTCAGAGTGAACCTGCCGGGTGGTCCTGAGGCTCCTCTCTTGATTTCACGTGGTTTGCAGGGAAGGTCTAAGTCAGACTGATCTATAGAGGAAGGGGACATAATTTTGAAAGGTATTCTCTGCATTGGAGTAGAGAGAGTTTTCCGTTCTGAAATTACAGGAAAAAAAGAGTTTGGGTAAGCTCTGTTATTTCCCCCAAAGAAAGAGTTTATGTGATTTGGTTCTAAAGAAAGGTGAACGGGGAAGCATGTAAGGCCTTAATCTGAACATTGTGGGACAAGAGAAATGCTGATGCCTGTAAATACGTAAAGGAAACCAGACAACTGGTGGAGGGTTAGGAGGGTGAGAGGAAACCAGTCAGGGAGCAGAAGGAAAGAGGCAAGTACATGTGTGCTTTTGTGCAGTACAAAGTTATACCCAGTGTTTGTGAAAAGCATGTGGATTTGGCAATCAGGAAATTTATAAATGTGATAAGTAAAATGTATGTGGTGATTATATAAGATAATGTGAAATTGCTTTGAAAATATATGAGTCTCATTTCTTCTCCTTCTCCCTTTTGTTTTCTAAATTTGATCAGAGCCACCAGTAGCTCATTTTCAGTAACCTTTGTAATTCTTCCGTTAGTTTTAAGTTATATAACAGAGCATGAGTCAAGTGTATAACAGAACAGAGGCCTATTTGACTGTCAGCCTTATGCAATGTCACGTGTAGAGACATTATAATTTGAGGTATTATAATTATTTTAATGAGACCAGTAATCAAATGTACATGGTAAAAAAAAAACTAGCACAGAAACAATGTCTGAATCAATGTAATGTCAAAATACATAATATTAAATTTAATCTGGAATTAGTTTATCATCATTTGAAAAATCATACTTTATCAGACTTGATTGACCAGTGATAATTGTAAGATAAATTTGAGGATTATCAACTCAATGATAAGGTAAAATCTGATTCGATTCATTTAATAGTATTAAACATTTTTTAGAGGTTTATCTATTGGAAAATTAAAAATGCATTAGAATTTTATCACATGGGAGCTACAGTTCAAATAGACTTTGGAAAAGTATTTTATAATTGGCAATTATAGGCAGATTCTTGTAGAAGTAGCTTAAGAACAGGAACAGATAAGGTTCTTCTTTATCTGTCTACACAAGTGTGCTAACCGGGACCTTTGGTTTCATGAAGAGGGCTTGTTCATACACGTTCTCAAGGACAGTTCTCTTCTTTTAACTAGAGCATAAAGTATACTCTCTCTGAGTCATTTAAGTACTCACAATGTCTTTTTAAATGGCAAGTTCTCTCTTGTGAATCCCGAGATGGCAAGTTCTTCCTGCCTGTAGCTGCTGGTTCACAAGACCCAGGACAAAAAGTCATCGTAACAATTGTAAAAACACAGAGAAGTGCTGTGAAGCAGTTAGGACACACACAGGTGAGAGGGCGTCTAAGTGGAGGCTGTAGAGATGGCCAGAGATCTCACATATAGTAAACATTTTAGGTGACTAAGATCCTGCTACAGAGTAATGCCCAATATTTTTTAAGGCACCAAAAGAAAATACTTCCAAATTACACACTTTGTAGAAGAAACTCTTAGCAGGTTTATCATGCCAACAGGCAGTGAGCTAAGACAAAGCTTAGAAGGACAGTCAGCCAGAGTCGACCCAGCTGGCCCTGTCTGGCCGTCAGTTCCAAGATGAGTCACTGGCTTGGTTCAAGGGGAGAAGGAGAATGTGGGCTTTTGGTTCTTTACAAAGGTGCAATTGCATAACATGCATATTTTAATTGGTGTGAAATTTCAAAGGAAAATATTAGAATCAAAAGTAGAAAAATCTTATCATAGAACTATGGTGGCAGCAACAATAATTATCAGTGTTTACATGAGTATTTCTCCTTCATTTCCAGAATGCATTTTCAAAAAAATGTACTGTTTAATTTTCACAAAACCCTCACTTTGTAGGTGTAAAGAGTTCAGGTGATAGAACACAGAGAAACACGTCTAAGTTTCATCATTGGAAAGTGGAAAAGTCAGGATCCATCTCCAGGCTCAGGGCCTGGGCTAGCACCCTCCATGCAGGACCTTTTCCAGAATGTCTGGATATTTAAGGTGCAATGAAAAGGGATAGAATGGGGGAAAATCTATACTTTGAAATGTCCTAACCTAGAACTCAAATAACACTGCTCTAAAGATAGTTGGTTTATCGTAGCCTGAATAAAATCAAATACAAAATATGTACTATGAAATATAATGTTGCAGAGAGGGAACCATATTATAGGAAAATTAAGATATACTATGAAACTGGCTTTAGCAGTTCATTGAAAATTCTGTTTTATTTGTATTTATTTAACAATTTATTTCAAGGTCAAAAGGCAAACCTAAAAATAAATGAAACCCAGGACCAGTTCATTTTCAGTTTTAACAACAACACAAAAAATTGGGCCATCACTCCATAATCAATTTGGTTCCTATTTCAGGGATGTAGGTGTCATTTTGACAGAGGACAGTGAAGCTGCTCTGTGTGGCAGCAGAATTACTAAGCCTGCCTGCAACTCAGTTTCCTAATCTCCAGGTGGAGTTAATAATGGATCCTATGTCACAGGGTTGATGAGAAGGATAAATTGCTGAATGAGTGCTAAATGCTGAAACATGGCCAGGTAGGAAGGGAGTGCTAAGTCCAGGCTAACTGTCCTGGGTGTTGTGACCAGGAGACCCTGAGGTTTACTAGACCCATGGGGTGGGCACGGCAAAGTCATGTCAGCAGAGTCCCCCTTGCCATGTGAAGGAGCACATTCACAGTCACAGGTTCTGGGGATCAGGATGTGGGCATCCTGCAGTATGGTGCCCTGTGGCTGCATCAGTGTTTATTGAGTCCTTCCTACGTGCCAGGCACTGTTCTAGGTGCTGAGACTCTGTGGTGGGCAGAGTAGAGCCTGCCTTCCAGGAGGGCTCCTTCTAGTGTGCAGTAAACATGTACTTGTCAGTTGGGTCACAAGGATTGCTGAGAAGAGTGATCAGAGTAGGAGGTAGTGAGTGTGCTGGAGAGAAGTGCTCAAGCAGATGTCTAAAGAAAGTGAGCATGTGAGCAGTGCCCTTCATGGAGATGACTGGACAGGTGAGAGAAGCAGCAGATGCAGGGTGATGAGGAAGCAGCGTGAGGAAGGGGAAGGTTGGTGGGAGGCAGGACCAGAGAAGCAGTTGGGACTGTCAGATCATGAAGGACCTTGTAGGCCATGCTAGGTAGTATCAGGACAGAGCAGTTGGCTGTTGAAGAGTGAAATATGAGCCCATTGAGATGTGACCGTAGGATGACAAACGTTAAAGCTAACTCTGGCTGCCGAGTGGAGAATACACTAAGAGTCTAAGGTGGGGAGGCTTAGTAAAGGAGGGACCAGGGAGGAAGTTAAGAGGCAAATGCAACAACCCAGGGGAGGGGCACTTCAGCCAGCAGGATCTGTTGATGGGCTGATGTGAACGTGAAAGAAGAGGAGTCAGGAATGATCTCCCCAGTGCTTGACCTGAAAACGTGATGGATTCAATTGGCTGTTGTTGAGCTGGTGGGGACAGTAGGAGAAGAGGCTGTAGAGAATCATGAGTGCAGTCTTGGACCTGTGAGATGCTTGTTAGATATCCAAGTGGCCAGGCAGGCTGTTGGACATACAGGTCCGGAGTCAGAGAGAAAGAGATTGGGGATGGAGACATGAACTTGAGAGAGACATTTAAAGCCATAGATTGAATGAGATCAATCAGAGATTGAGTGTAGACTGAAAAAGGGTCCCTGGACAGCCCTGGAACACTCCAGCGTTTAAGGTCAGGAAGGTAAGAAGCGGGCAAGCAAGACTGAGGAGAAGAGGCCAGTGAAGATAAGAAGAAGAAAGAGAGTCATGTCCTGCGACTGAGCGGAGAAGTGTTGTAAGAAGGGGTCAGCTGAGGGCTGAGACTGGACCTTTGGGTTTGGCAGTGTGGAGGAGCGGCCAGAAGAGAGCTTTCACTGGGAAGCAGTTGGGCAAAGCCCGAGTGGAGTGGGGCAAGAGAAGGGCAGAGAGACAGCAGAGACCTTTGAGCAGAAAACTCCAGTGAGTTTTGATGAGAAGAGAGGCTAAGGATGGAACAATAGCTGGGAGGGGATACAGGGTGAATGAAAGACTTTTTAAAGACCTGATGTAATTACTGATAGGAATGGTTGGGGGGAGGGAGACCCGTGTGTGATAAGCACCAGTATGATTCATGTGTTTTATAATCATGTATGTGGGGCACCCAGTGTGGCTGGGGGAAGAGAAGGGGCTGAGTCTAGGGAAGTGGGCAGAGTCAGATGAAGGGGGTGTGGCCTGCAAGACCAGGAGCTGGGTTGCACCTTGCAGGAGGTAGGATTCTGAACCAGGCTGCAGTGGTTGGGGACAGGAGTGGAGCGTCTACATGGAGGGTGGCAGACAGGGGTAGGGTGGACTTGAGCACTGTCTAGGGAGCTGACAGGCAGGACCAGGGGCACCTTTGATAGGGGTGCCATCTAAGAGTTCTGGCATAATGTTTTATGGCCATGACTTTATCCATATAAAGCACACATGTCAATCCATGTTTTCCACCATAAGAGGGAACAACTCTTATTTGGAAACTCGGGGTTGACTTTCATGTCTGGCTATATCCACCATGTTTTTGTTTTTTTTTTTTTAAATTTTGCATATTTTTTAACATGGTTAGCTAAAGTGGCGTGCAATGGAAATTTGAGGAAAACTTCACAAAACCGTGCCATTTAGAGGTACTTATTTAGTGAGCTTAAAGTAACAAGCAAATAAACTGAAGATACATTTCTCAGAAGTAATTAAATACTGAAGAAAAAATGCAGAAAGAAATGCCATTCAAGAAAACAGATAAGCTGCTGCTTAAAAGCAATTCTGTTCCAGTCCCAGAGTAAGTTCAGGTTAAAGCTGGTCTGCAGATACAATTACCTATCCTATTTTATGGAAATCAAAAAATGGCTGTCAGCATAAGCAGAGATAACATCACAAGAAATGCATCACACATTACCATCAATAGCACCATTCGTGGTACGAGACAAAAGATTTTTCTTCCCCAGAAATGATGACATAACTTGAACTTGAACTTGAACCCTTTAAATTACTGAAATAAGGAGACGTCATCAGGCATCACTTGGTAAAATGAAGCACCTTTAAAGATGGACTCTACCTCATAGTGTTATTATTACTAGTAGAGATTGTAATACTGATAGAAAAGATACATTGGAATAAAATTTCCTCAAAAAGAAAAAGACTCTTAGATTTGACTACCAGTATAACTCTTTGCTCACTCCTCTTTCAGAGTAATGCATGGATTCTACTGCAGGTTTCACCCTGTGTTCGTAACTGATTTTGGAGACAGTTCTCTTGGGATCCCTGCCCTGCTGTATTCAGACTCCTCCCTCCCCATTCCTCCCCGACTCTCCATCAGAAACCCTGCTGATGACCTCATCCATCCCGCCTCTACCCTCTGCCATCACCTGAGCAATGGGTCTCTACGCCTCCAGTCTTGCCTCTTCTAAGTCCATCATCCCCAAGGTGCCCAGGGGCCACAAGGAATGAAAATGACCCTGTTAAGATACTCTGAATTTCCCACCACCTTCAGGCTAGATCCTAGAGGTGGAGCTTGTCACATGAATGCGCCATGATTTGAGCCACACACGTGGCTCTTCTCACCAGAGTTCAACGTGCCCTCTGCAAATGTCAGTATTTCTTTTCTTTTCTTTTTTAAAATTTTTATTGGAGTATAGTTGATTTACAATGTTGTGTTAGTTTCTGCTGTACAACAAAGTGAATCAGTTATAAATATACATATATCCACTCTTTTCGATTCTTTTCCCATATAGTTCATTACAGAGTATTGAGTAGAGTTCCCTGTTCTATACAGTAGGTCCTTATTAGTTATCTGTTTTATATATAATAGTGTGTATATGTCAATACCAATCGCCCAATTTCTTAGTGCCACTGCTCACAACCCCTTCCTTTGGCTTGAGACCTGATCTTCATGCTTGAAGGCTTAGGTCTGCTTTCCTCTCCTCTGACCCCATACAAACCTTGATCCCTCCCCTTTGGGTACGTAGAATGCCCTGCATATTGCAAAGATTCCTGCACCAACCATGTTCTACAGAAATCCTCTGGGAACATGGCCTATTCTTTTAGATGCAGTCATGTTCCCAAGGTTGGGGATGCCACCTTTCTCATTGACACCACCAGTCCTCACCACAATGCCAGGCACATGGTTGATGTCCACAATACCTTTGTTGAGCTGAGCTGCTGAGATAAGCACTGGGCCCAACCCGACAGCCTCTCTGAAGACGTGACAGAGAAGAGACGCTCTCTGGGGTCATTTGGAGTCACTCTGGCAGTTGGCTCAGAGAGCAACCTTTCTGTTTCCAATCTAGACAGGCTTAGAACAGTCCCTCTCCCCCATGGCTGCACATGAAGATCACTTGGGGACATTAAAAAATACCAGTGCCCATTCCTCCTGGGTGAATTAAAGCCGAGTCTCTAGGGCCTAGAAACCCGGAAGAGGCTAATGCAGAAGTCACAGAATCAAACACCTTGAAGAGACCAGATGTAAGACCACAGGGACAGGTGGGAAATTTGCACAATTGCTAGAGTTGACCCTTTCTAAAGTCAGTCACATTTATTGTTCTGAAAACTCTGCTGGTGAAATAAACCCATTAGTGGACCACGTTTCATGGCTGTCTGTTTCCCACTCCACCTCATCAGAAGTCTCTGAAAGGCCCAGAACCTCAAGCCTGGCAGGGGCCACTCATAGCTTTTTAGGAAGCCCTTACACCCGCTGAGCATCTTGTCCTACCCATATCACTGCCCATGTCACAACCACCACCTTCCTTCCTCAGTCTGGAATATGGGGCTCAGAGTTCAAGTTTAGGGATCGAGTCCTTGTGCCTTTTGTATAGACCTGTACCTGGGTAGGAAGATATAAAAAATGAGGATGTTTTAACATGCGTGGTTAGGTCTACATTTCCTTTATGATCCCTTTTCTGGAACATCAATCTGAAAATGTTGCAACTGTTTCATAGACTAAATGTGACGTGTTTGTAGAAAACAGGCAGTAACTATAAGGAAATAGTTCATATTTTCTGAGAAACTAGTTCATTAATCCTGATACTGAAGGGGAAATCAAATTTTTCAAGCATTTCTACTTTATCTAAGGTCATTCTCAGAAATAACGGATCTAGTCTCAGCTCACAAAATCTGCTCCCCCCGAGATCAGAACCTTCAGCTTATCCTGGAAGCAGCTGTGTACTCACAGCTTACCTGAGGGCCGGCAGAGCTCTTTGGTTTTACTCAGAACAGTGAAGATGCAAGATGGAGCCTGCTTTCTGCACCTTAGAGGGCTGAGGGCATCTTGTGTTTCCACCTGGAGGACTAGTGGATTTGCTCACTGCATGGAATTGCTCACCGAAGGCACAGCCCACTCTTTGTGTGTTATTTTGTTTTCCTAGACCAAATGGAACAAAGCAAGCTGAAGTCACTCTGTATATTAGAAGCAGTCTATAAAGATTATACAACTTGATATGCATGAGCAAGTTCACCAGACCCCTCTGAGAGTCTCCTGTATGCTGGCACGTCATTTGCTTTCAGTGGTAGGGGAAGGGCCTTCCTCTCTGTAGCAGTGAAGATGGTGCATTTTGTAACAACGAGCTGCAGATGAATGGTTTCTGAGGAGGATCTATGGACTGAGGAGGACTTCCCAGTTTTTCATGAGAGGAACTTCTACTCCTGCCCCGACAGGCATTTTCAGGACTTTTTTAGAAACCGTTTCCTACCTCTTAGGGCCTACCTTCAGTAAAAATAGAGAAGAAATCACTGCAAATCCCCAGCCATGGCCTCTCTAAAAAAAAAAAGTCCACAGATAAATATAAGAAGCAGTTACAGCAAAAGATGGCAGATATTGAAATTCCTGCAAGAAAAGTGTAATTATGTGTAAATGGCTGTAGATATATTTGAACTCTTTTTAAAATTTTGGCCAAAAAGTGGAAGAAGAGCTTTGGAAGTCTTAGACATTGCATGCTATCCCATTGCTTTTGGCAATGATTTGGGTATTTGTGAAGCAAGATTCAGAGCCATGTGGGATGGTGTTTGTCTGAGTCAGTGGTGGAGCAGTGTACCAGGATGTCCAGGAGGCAGTGCTCCTGGAGACAGGCACTGGGACTGCATGGTCTGTGGGCATCTCCATGGTCTCTATCTCCGGACAGTCAAGGCTATTCAGAGCAAATATAATTTAAGAACATTTTCACAACAGATGTAATAGTTTTTAAAAATGTGCTTGAAACATTAAAGTAAGCTTTTTCTTTTATTTTTTCTCATTGTGACTTTATTTTACATTTTTTATTGAGATATAATTGATATATTACATTGTGTAAGTTTAGGGTGTGTTGATTTGATACATTTATATATTGCAATATGATCACCACCTTAGCATTAGCTGACACCTCTATCATGTCGCATAATTATCATTTCCTTTTTGTGATGGAAACACTTAAGATCTAGCCTCTTAGTAACTTTGAAGTTTATAACACAGTATTGTTAAGTATAATTACTATGCTGTGCATTAGTTCCCCAGAACTTATTTACCTTCTAGTTGCAGGTTTGTAACCTTAAGTAACATCTCTCCAATTCCATCACCCTCAGCCCCTGGTTACCACCATTCTACTCTGTTTCTACGAGTTGGCTTTTTCAGATTCCACATACAAGTGATAAGCCTTTTCAACTAGTGTGCATGCTCTCATCTCTCTTCTAAGTTAAAGAGCCAACGGGGACCTTCCAAAAATTGGACACTTGGACCAAGCCCAGAATTGAATAACCAAACTGGTGAGAGTTATGATTACCATGCGAAATGGACATTGAGGTCAGATTTAGTTTGAGCAATAGTTGTTCAACTGGGCGTGTGCACAGACTTTCTTTCATAAACTTGGAGGACAGTGTTAAGCCCCTTCATCCTGACATTAGCTCTTCAAGGCTGAGTGCTTTGTCTTTCTAAAGTGTGAAACTACAATAGATGTCAGAGAAAAGGGAATTCAATATTTTCAAATACTAAGGCACAGAGTAAAAAATTATGTGTCTGTGGGCTCCATACTAACAGGACTGAATTTTAGGTTGTTAGAGCTTCAACAATATGCATTTTAATGGTGATGGGAAAATTAGATCCAAAGAACTTTATAGTGTCTCATTCAAAAGGGAGTCACTTTAGGCCATTAGATAGTTGATCTGTTCAGATGCAGTCAGTGAAAATGACCAATTTTTGAGAAGTGGGTGGGGCAGGTACACATCAGTGCTGCCCTCAGATCCACCTGCTGATGGCAGGGCTCAGCGTCCATTCCAGCCACTTCACGGACGAGAAAGCGCATGAGCAGAGTGGGGCCCCACAGTCAGGCACTACAGGGAGGTCCCAGGAGCCCTCTCTTCTTCTCCCAAGTACCAAGGGTGCTGACTTCTCGGGACCACAGCTGGCTCTTAGCTGGGTTGAGTTCCCCTTGAAGCCAAGCCAGATGTGCAGGTCAGGTTCTTGGTAATAACACATATCTTGCTATTTGCACTTCTGAAAAAGCAGCGATGGTTGCCTGAGGTGGAACCCATGATGTTCAGGTGTGTTACCATCTTCTAGACTTGTGACTTTCTTTCCCTCCAGATAACTTCCTCGGTGCCAAATCTGCTCAGGGCATTTCTCATTTCCAGCTGCTCCATCGACATACACTTTTGAGGCCTGGATAACTTCACTGAATTGTACAAACTAGACTGTTTCTTCCTGTGAACCTCCTAGAAGGTTCTGCCCGTCTTCTCAGGGTTTTATCGTAAGTTGACATGTTGGGTCATATAGAACACTGTGCTCCCTGAGTCTCTGCTCTGAGCGACATCGACGTAAAGCCAGGGTTTTCAGCCTGGGCTTCACAATTCCTGCTCCCTGCATCCTGTGCTTTGGCTGGAGCCAAGTGTGCTGGCAGCTGGCAGTGCTGATGGTACAGAAGCCCACAGACTCTGTCGTCCCTTCACCATATGCTCCAGTCCTGGCATAATGCTCACAGCACAAATGCTCCCAATTAAGGATACAGGGAAATTTGGGCACACCAATCTTACTTTCAAATTGGGTAAAGCTTTTAATGTCCCCCCCGACACCCCATAGCCCATTGCAGTTGACTCACTAACAAAATGAAAGACTCAGTTTTTCTGTTTTAAACCAAACTTCTGAAATCCCCTGTGAGTGGGTTAGGCTCTGCTAGCCTATGTGCAGTGACTAATATGTCTTAAAAATGGCTACACTATTGACACAAACAGCTCTTCAGAATCTGGGAGGGGATGGATTTTGAGCATCATGTAAGGTAGATGGGTGACCAGCCCAGAGCCCAGCATTCTCTGGCTGGCTATTCAAGAATTAGGGTTATTCAAGATATCAAGAATAAGGCTTATGTATGCAAAACAATAACCTGGGTAGTACAGGAAATCATTCTCAGATGCCCTCCCTTCAAGACAAGTCACCATATTATTCCCTGGTTTCTATACTTTGAGAAGAATTTGTAAGAAATAATTAATACAAGTTTGAACTCTTTCTTTTGTTTCTCCATTAAAAAGCTTTTCACAAATGCCAACCAGTTCTGTAAAAGATGAAACCAATGACAACATCACAATATTCACCAGGATCTTGGATGGGCTCCTGGATGGCTATGACAACAGACTGAGGCCTGGGCTCGGAGGTTGGTGTATGCTCCTTGGCTGAGGCCCTCGAGGCCCAAGGGAAATTTTTGCTTAAATCCAGCTCATGTTTCCGGTGATTCAAACAATTCCTCAAAGAGCTTCCCTGCTAGGAGTTTGAATTGGTGGTGTTGCTAAGGCTTCTGCACATTATCATTTTCCAGATGCAAGAAGCCAGGGGAAGTGGTCTCCCTCCAAACTCCCTTTTCTCCCCAGATAATGGTAAGGCCATTCTGGTCCACTTCAGGAGGAACCACTTCTTAGGTGTTACTGAAGCGGAGATTACCCTATGTTAGGAAATACTTTATAATCAATGTCATACCCTCCCATCTATGCGAGTCCTTTTCAGAAATCCACTATTCTGTGCAAGTGCTCATCACACCGTTACATGTTACAGGTTTAATTTTTCACTAGAGCCATAATCACAGTTTTTACTTTGACCCTATAAAGTTGATAAAACTAAATGGATAGTAAAATATGCTTTCAGGGTACAACTGGCTTAATTTTGTGCTGAGAAGCACGTGCCGTTTCAGCCATGTGCGGTGCCCTTGGCTCTAACTGATTTAGATGTGGTACATTTGAACCTGCTCCATTAGGTAAGGAGGGACCTTCTAGCAAATACATTCCCAAAGGAATATGTTTAGTCCTTCTCCATTATTTGCATTTTTAACAGGGACATTTACTTAAAGCATGATTTGACATTCTCTGCCTTTTTGGCAAGACAAGTCCACATAGGCTCCTTGACACCGTTTTACTCGACCCTGAGTTATGTCTGAATTGTGAGCTGGGGCCCTGGTGAGGAACCTGTGTCTGTGTTTCAGAGCGTATCACTCAGGTGAGAACGGACATCTACGTCACCAGTTTCGGCCCGGTGTCTGACACGGAAATGGTAGGTGCGAGGCGCGGCCCCACCCAGACCACTCTAAACCCTGAAGGCACTGGCCCAGGGCCTCCTTTCCTTGAGTTATCACCTGGTTGCCTCCCTTTGCACTAGGAATACACCATAGACGTGTTTTTCCGACAAAGCTGGAAAGACGAAAGGCTTCGGTTTAAAGGGCCCATGCAGCGCCTCCCTCTCAACAACCTCCTTGCCAGCAAAATCTGGACTCCAGACACCTTCTTCCACAATGGGAAAAAGTCCATCGCCCACAACATGACCACGCCCAACAAGCTGCTGCGGCTGGAGGATGATGGCACTCTGCTCTACACCATGCGGTGAGCATACTGAGTCGTGCCCTGGGCTGCGGGGCAGGGGTGGGGGTGGGCGGGGCCGAGAGGAGATGGGCTGGTTTGAGGATTCTGTCGTGTGTGTGATGGGTATTGTTTACCTTTTGACCTACCTATACTGATGTCCATGTAGCTTATTTCTTTGGGCTGCTATGGGTTCATAGTATTTATCTATATTTGTTTTTTGATTCAAGATCAAGGACATCTTTGTGTTTTTTTTTTTCTGGCTGCGCTGGGTCTTTGTTGCTGCACGCGGGCTTTCTCTAGTTGCCGTGAGTGGGGCTACTCTTCGTTGTGGTGCACAGGCTTCTCATTGTTGTGGCCTCTCTTGTTGCAGAGTCCAGGCTCTAGGCGCTTGGGCTTCAGTAGTTGTAGCATGCAGGATCAGTAGATGAAGCGTGCAGGCTCAGCAGTTGCAGCTCACGGGCTCTAGACAGCGGGCTCAGTAGTTCTGGCCCACCAGCTTAGTTGCCCGCAGCATGTGGGATCTTCCCGGACCAGGAATCGAACCCCTGTCCCCTGCATTGGCAGGCGGATTCTTAACCACTGCCCACCGCCGGGGAAGTACAGATCAAGGCATCTTTGGAAGAGTGACCCAGATAATGTAAAGTTAGGGAAATTTTATTTTAAAAGAAATTTGATTTTAAAAATCTAAGGAGAATACTTGTTTTGTTTGCAATTGTGCAATGCTTTTGACGTTTTAAAAGTCTGTTTCTTGTATGGTTTGATACATTTCAAATGCTGAGGTTAAAATTTAGTATTTCTCATTTAAAATGATCATTAGTCATTTTTTAAAAAAAATTCTGAATTATTCATTACATCTGAGTAAATCAATAAATTGACCAGTCAGAGAGACTCCTTTATAGCTTTTCAGGTTCCATGGTGGGCCTAAGTAGACTTTAGAAAATATTTTTTAAATTACCAAAAAAGAAAGAAAGAAAGAAAAAAGGCACTAAAGCCAAGTTTAAAAAAAAAAAGCACATGCATTTATGTAGCTGTTATTGGAATTTCTCTATCTTAGTTACAATTCTTCACAATAAACTTTATATTTAAAAGAATAATCATAGTGGAAAATAATATTGATACAGTCATCTTCAGAGGCTTCATGTCCTAACATAATTTTGAGGAACGCTTTGGCACATTGTGTCCCAAACCTGTTTGACAACAGGTCTCGATTTATAACAACCCAATAAGGATTCTGATCAGTGATCTGTGCACACACCTTGGCATTTTGTTCCAGTACTCACTCTTCCCTTTTCCCTACATTGATCTGGAAGGTGTTTCACACATAGATGGAGACAGGAGTTGTGAACATCACATCAGTGTCCGAGACAGTGCCTTCTCCATGCAGAGAGTATGTGAAAAGCTGAGAAATGTCTTTAGGGTCAACAGTTAGTCCTTTGTCATCATCTATGGAAAAGGAAGCCTGGGCAATGAAATCAAGAACACTTTGTTCAGCCCTGTGAGCAGAGAGCAGGTATGGAAATGAGTTCCACATCCTGGAGGATGCTGGGGGTCACCACAGTGGGGGCACTGTGTGGGCCTACCGTTCTCCGTTCCGTTCATGGAATAAAAATACCCCCGGTCCCCATGGATTATTGCCCTTGATTCACACCTGGTTCCTATCCTGCAGAGATCAGTTAGGTCCATCGCCTAAGACAATGGGATGCTTTCATCCCATGCACAATTGCTTGGACAGGATGGTGAGATAAACCCCTGGTCTAGAAGGAGAAGAGGCAGCAGAGGGGCCTCTTAATGAGTGTCTGTGTACCAGGCAACTTCACAAACACAGACAGCCCTTCAGTCCTCAGACAGCCCAGCCAGCTAGGGGACACCATTTCCATTAACCAACAAACAGCTTGAGGCTCAGAGATGTTTGGTAATCAGCCCAAGGTCACACAACTAGAGAGGGGGGCAGCAGGAATTTGAGTCCGGGTATGAGCAATTTCCTTGTTTAATCCACCACATTTGAAAATTGGAGGGATGCAACATTATTAGACATATAATGGCCTTTGTCTTACCTTTGTTAAAGTGTCATGTGGAAGATGGTGAGACCCAGAGCAACTTGTCAGCAGTAATTTGTCCCTGTTTATGTAGAGGAAGCCTGCTGCTAATGAGTTGCAAAGTTGATGACCAATTTTCTTTTTCAGTCTTATAAAACATTTGGAAAGTGGAAATAGTTCCACTTGAAAGTGTTAGGAATTTTAATATGATGGAGCTATAGCTGTAATTTGATAGCATTTTAATCTACTGATTTAGCAAAGACAACAAAATGGCAATAGGAATTAACTGGTGATAGGACGGATCACACACACAGCCCCATTCAGGCCCCACCCTGTCACTGAGCGTCCAGAGGTACAGCCTTTCTGTTTAGCACTTGGGTCACTCCTGCCAAGCTTTATAAAAGCAGTGATATACTTTGACCCAGTAATTTCTACGTAATGTCCATCTTAAGGAAATAATTAGGAATAAGGACTAAGCTTTATGCACAAAGGTTTCTATTGTCATATGGCTTATGATACCAAACATTGGAAAAAATATAAAAATTCCATACATTCTTCAACTAAAATTATATTTAAAAATTTTTATTCAGACTTTGAACCTACCTAAAAAGATGGAACATGAACATGAAGAACAAACTAGGGTTCACGTGATGCACTTTTAACCTGAGACAAATGTTGAGAAACGTCTGAAAAAGTACTGTTAGCAACTTCTAAAAAGTAACTCTATAGCGATTATGGTACATGGGAGGGATTCATTTATGTAAAATCTCCACCATGCTCCAGAAATCATTTAAGGTAATATTCAAAAACACACACAATTCAGATGGATGGAATTCTTTAAATAGGTGATTCCCAAAAAGCCAAGGGAACATAAGCCATTGATGCCATTTGCCCCCAAAATGTCTTTTCTAAAAAGCCTTATTAGGTGCTTGCCTGGAAGTGATCTACAATTTCAGTTCTGAAGAACTTTCTACCACCCATGTGTAATCTGTTTACAGGATCTAATGATAAAAGTCACTAGCTGTTCAGGGTAAGCCCAAAGAAAGCGACAGACATTTCCTGTTGGACTGTCAAGCAGAGGACACATAAAGTACCAAGCAGTTTCTTCCAGGATGTTCTTGTAGCAAACAAAATGATATGTTTTATAGAACCATCCCCAGAGTTGTGCTTCGGATGTCAGGCTGGTGGCCAGGCATCCTCAAGGGGACCCTCAGCACAGCAGTCTCCCTTGGTCATCCTCGGCAGAGCTGGAGAAGGAAGAGGCACAGAACCCAGAGCCTGACTTCAGTCCACCCAAGGACTGAATGACTGTCTTTCTGGCCAGGCTTGCTAATTGTTTGTGTTTTTTGCTGGGTAGAACTTTAGGTCATCATTGAGTAGCAGCAAGTTCTGATTTCACTCCCAGCAAGCCCAGGCAGTCCTGGGTGACCACATCTCTCAGGGCACATGCCAAATCTCATGACACATTTTCTTTATAACAAGTGAGCTGGGAGATAGTGACCAGCTCTCTTCTCCATTTCCTCCACACCCTTGGAAGGTGCAGACTCTTGTGAGGACCACCTTAGGGCTTATTCCCCTGGCCTTTGGGTCCCTGGCAGAAGAGCCAGTCTCTCTTACTTAGTTTCTGGTGTAGGAAACCACAACAGGCAAGAAAGGAATTACTAGAAGGCAGGCTCTGCTAGTACAACACAGTATCAGAAAACCTGGCTGCTGTTCCACCCAGGATCACCATGTCCACGCCTGTGGGCAGACATTTGAGAGAGCCGGCGACTGTGCCATCATGGATAATAGAATGCCCTGCACTTGGGAAAAGAACACTGGACAGAGTGGGGTCACTCTGCATTGTCACTCTGGCACACTATGAATTCCCCCATGCTATTTTTATTTTGAGAAAGGCATATTTTATGATTGTTTACACCCCGTTTAGATTTTCATTATTAGTGAAAAACACTGCTTTGAATTGGGGTGATAGGAAGAGAAAAGAGCATGGATTTTGGAGTTAGGCTCACTTAAGTTCGAGTCTGGACTTTGTCATAGAGTGGTCATGAGTACTTTGTTGTTTTACTTTAATCTCTTAGAACCACTATTTGTTATTGTTTGTTTCTTTTTTTTTAACATATTTGTTGGAGTATAATTGCTTTACAATGTTGTGTTAGTTTATGCTGTATAACAAAGTGAATCAGCTACATGTATACATATATCCCCATATTCCCTCACTCTTGCATCTCCCTCCCACCCTCCCTATCCTACCCCTCTAGGTGGTCACAAAACACCGAGCTGATCTCCCTGTGCTCTGCGGCTGCTTCCCACTAGCCATCTATTTTATATTTCGTAGTGTATATATGTCAATGCTACTCTCACACTTCGTTCCAGCTCACCCTTCCCACTCCCCGTGTCCTCAAGTCCATTCTATACATCTGTGTCTTTATTTCTGTCCTGCCCCTAGGTTCATCAGAACCTTTTTTTTTTTTTTAGATTCCATATATGTGTGTAAGCATATGGTATTTGTTTTTCTCTTTCTGACTTACTTCACTCTGTATGACAGACTCTAGGTCCATCCACCTCACTACAAATAACTCAATTTCCTTTCTTTATGTGGTTGAATAATATTCCATTGTATATATGTGCCACATCTTCTTTATCCATTCATCTGTCAATGGACACTTAGGCTGCTTCCATGGCCTGGCTATTGTAAATAGTGCTGCAATGAACATTGTGGCACATGACTCTTTTGAATTATGGTTTTCTCAGGGTATATGCCCAGTAGTGGGATTGCTGGGTCATATGGTAGTTCTAGTTTTAGTTCTTTAAGGAACCTCCATACTGTTCTCCATAGTGGCTGCATCAATTTACATTCCCACCAACAGTGCAAGAGGGTTCCCTTTTCTCCACACCCTCTCCAGCATTTATTGTTTGTAGTTTTTTTGATGATGGCCGTTCTGACTGGTGTGAGGTGATACCTCATTGTAGTTTTGATCTGCATTTCTCTAATGATTAGTGATGTTGAGCATCCTTTCAAGTGTTTGTTGGCAATCTGTATATCTTCTTTGGAGAAATGTCTATTTAGGTCTTCTGCCCATTTTTGGATTAGGTTGTTTGTTTTTTGGATATTGAGCTGCATGAGATGCTTGTATATTTTGGAGATTAATCCTTTGTCAGTTGCTTCATTGGCAAATATTTTCTCCCATACTGTGGGTTTTCTTTTTGTCTTGTTTATGTTTTCCTTTGCTGTGCAAAAGCTTTGAAGTTTCATTAGGTCCCATTTGTTTATTTTTGTTTTTATTTCCATTACTCTAGGAGGTGGGTCAAAAAGAATCTTGCTGTGATTTATGTCACGGAGTGTTCTGCCTATGTTTCCCTCTAAGTGTTTTATAGTGTCTGGCCTTACATTTAGGTCTTTAACCCATTTTGAGTTTATTTTTGTATACAGTGTTAGGGAGTGTTCTAATTTCATTATTTTACATGTAACTGTCCATTTTCCCCAGCACCACTCATTGAAGAGGCTGTCTTTTCTACATTGTATTTCTTGCCTCCTTTATCAAAGATAAGGTGACCATATGTACGTGGGTTTATCTCTGGGCTTTCTATCCTGTTCCATTGATCTATATTTCTATTTTTGTGCCAGTACCATACTGTCTTGATTGCTGTAGCTTTGCAGTATAATGTGAAGTCAGGGAGCCTGATTCCTCCAGCTCCATTTTTCTTTCTCAAGATTGCTTTGGCTATTTGGGGTCTTTTGTGTCTCCATACAAATGGTGAATTTTTCTGTTCTAGTTCTGTGAAAAATGCCATTGGTAGTTTGATAGGGATTGCATTTAATCTGTATATTGCTTTGGGTGGTATGGTCATTTTTACAATATTGATTCTTCCAATCCAAGAACATGATATATCTCATCATCTATTTGTGTCATCTTTAATGTCTTTCATCAGTGTCTTATAGTTTTCTGCATAAAGGTCTTTTGCCTCCGTAGGTAGGTTTATTCCTAGGTATTTTATTCTTTTTGTTGAATGGTAAATGGGAGTGTTTCCTTAATTTCTCTTTCAGATTTTTCATCATTAGTGTATAGGAATGCAAGAGATCTCTGTGCAATAATTTTGTATCCTGCTACTTTACCAAATTCACTGATTAGCTCTATTAGTTTTCTGGTAGCATGGTTACGATTCTCTAAGTATAATATCATGTCATCTGCAAACAGTGACAGTTTTACTTCTTCTTTTCCAATTTGTATTCCTTTTATTTCTTTTTCTTCTCTGATTGCCGTGGCTAAAATTTCCAAAACTATGTTGAATAACAGCAATGAGAATGGGCAACCTTGTCTTGTTTCCTGATCTTAGAGGAAATGGTTTCAGTTTTTCACCATTGAGAACAATGTTGCCTGTGGGTTTCTTGTATATGGCCTTTATTATGTTGAGGTAAGTTCCGTCTATGCCTACTTTCTAGAGGGTTTTTATCATAAATGGGTGTTGAATTTTGTTGAAAGCTTTTTCTGCATCTATTGAGATGATCATATGGTTTTTTTTTGTTTTTTTTTTTTTAAATAAATTTATTTATTTATTTACTTATGGCTGTGTTGGGTCTTCGTTTCTGTGCGAGGGCTTTCTCTAGTTGTGGCGAGCGGGGTACACTCTTCATCGCTGTGCGCGGGCCTCTCACTGTCACAGCCTCTCCCGTTGCAGAGCACAGGCTCCAGACGCGCAGGCTCAGTAGTTGCGGCTCACGGGCCCAGTTGCTCCGCGGCATGTGGGATCTTCCCAGACCAGGGCTCAAACCCGTGTCCCCTGCATTGGCAGGCAGATTCTCAACCACTGCACCACCAGGGAAGCCCAATCATATGGTTTTTATTCTTCAATTTTTTAATATGGTATATCACATTGATTGATTTGCATACATTGAAGAATCCTTGCATTCCTGGGATAAACCCCAGATGATCATGATGTATGCTCCTTTTAATGTGCTGTTGGATTCTGTTTGCTACTATTTTGTTGAGGATTTTTGTGTCTATGTTCATCAGTGATATAAGCCTGTAGTTTTCTTTCTTTGTGACATCTTTGTCTGGTTTTGGTATCAGGATGATGGTAGCCTCATAGAATGAGTTTGGGAGTGTTCCTTCCTCTTCTATATTTTGGAAGAGTTTGAAAAGGATAGGTGTTAGCTCTTCTCTAAATGTTTGATAGAATTTGCCTGTGAAGCCATCTGGTCCTGGGCTTTTGTTTGTTGGAAGATTTTTAATTACAGTTTTAATTTCAGTGCTTGTGATTGGTCTGTTTATATTTTCTATTTCTTCCTGGTTCAGTCTCGGAAGGTTGTACTTTTCTAAGAATTTGTCCATTTCTTCCAGGTTGTCCGTTTTATTGGCATATAGTTGCTTGTAGTAATCTCTCATGATCCTTTGTATTTCTGCAGTGTCAGTTGTTATTTCTCCTTTTTCATTTCTAATTCTGTTGATTTGAGTCTTCTCCCTTTTTTTCTTGATGAGTCTGACTAATGGCTTATCAATTTTGTTTATCTTCTCAAAGAACCAGCTTTTAGTTTTATTGATCTTTGCTATTGTTTCCTTCATTTCTTTTTCATTTATTTCTGCTCTGATTTTTATGATTTCTTTCCTCTTGCTAACTTTGGGGTTTTTCTGTTCTGCCTTCTCTAATTGCTTTAGGTGTAAGGTTAGGTTGTTTACTTGACATTTTTCTTGTTTCTTGAGGTAGGACTATATTTTGCTATAAACTTCCCTCTTAGAACTGCTTTTGCTGCATTCCATAGGTTTTGGGTCGTCGTGTTTTCATTTTCATTTGTTTCTAGGTATTTTTTGATTTCCTCTTTGATTCCTTCAGTGATCTCTTGGTTATTTGGTAGCATATTTTTTAGCCTCCATCTGTTTGTATTTTTTACCATTTTTTTCTGTAATTTATATCTAGTCTCATAGCGTTCTGGTCAGAAAAGATACGTGATACTATTTCAAATTTCTTAAATTTCCTATGGCTTGATTTGTGACCCAAGATATGATCTATCCTGGAGAATGTTCCATGAGCACTTGAGAAGAAAGTGTATTCTGTTGTTTTTGGATGGTATGTCCTATAAATATCAATTAAGTCCATCTTGTTTAATGTATCATTTAAAGCTTGTGTTTCCTTATTTATTTTCATTTTGGATGATCTGTCCATTGGTGAAGGTGAGGTTTTAAAGTCCCCTGCTATGATTGTATTACTGTTGATTTCCCCTTTTATGTCTGTTAGCATTTGTCTTATGTATTGAGGTGCTCCTATGTTGTGTACATAAATATTTACAATTGTTATATCTTCTTCTTGGATTGATCCTTTGATCATTATGTAGTGTCCTTCTTTGTCTCTTGTAATAGTCTTTATTTTAAAGTCTATTTTGTCTGATGTGAGTATTGCTACTCCAGCTTTCTTTTGATTTCCATTTGCATGGAATATCTTTTTCCATCCCCTCACTTTCAGTCTGTATGTGTCCCTAGGTCTGAAGTGCATCTCTTGCAGAAAGCATATATACAGGTGTTGTTTTGGTATCCATTCAGTGAGCCTGTTTTTTGGTTGGAGCATTTAATCCATTCACATTTAAGGTAATTATCGATATGTATATTCCTATTACCATTTTCTTAATTGTTTTGGGTTTGTTTTTGTAGGCCCTTTTCTTCTCTTGTGTTTCCTGCCTAGAGAAATTCCTTTAGCATTTGTTGTAATGCAGGTTTGGTGGTGCTGAATTCTCTTAACTTTTGCTTGTCTGTAAAGGTTTTAATTTCTCTGTCAAATCTGAATGAGATCCTTGCTGGGTAGAGTAATCTTGGCTGTAGGTTTTTCCCCTTCATCACTTTAAATATGTCCTGCCACTCCCTTCTGGCTTGCAGAGCTTCTGATGAAAGATCAGCTATTAACCTTATGGGGATTCCCTTGGATGTTATTTGTTGCTTTTCCCTTGCTACTTTTTTTTTAATTTAAATTAATTTATATTTTTATACAGCAGGTTCTGATTAGTCATCCATTTTATACACATTAGTGTGTACATGTCAATCCCAATCTCCCAATTCGTCACACCACCACCACCACCACCACCCCCAAGCTGCTTTCCCCCCTTGGTGTCCATACATTTTTTCTCTACTTCTGTGTCTCAATTTCTGCTCTGCAAACCGGTTCATCTGTACCATTTTCTAGGTTCTACATATATGTGTTAATATACGATATTTGTTTTTTTCTTTCTGACTTACTTCATTCTGTATGACAGTCTCTAGATGCATCCACGTCTCTACAAATGACCCAATTTTGTTCCTTTTTATGGCTGAGTAATATTCCATTGTATATATGTACCACATCTTCTTTATCCATTCACCTGTCAATGGGCATTTAGGCTGCTTCCATGACCTGGCTATTGTAAACAGTGCTTCAATGAACATTACGGTGCATGTGTCTTTTTGAATTATGGTTTTCTCTGGGTATATGCCCAGTAGTGGGATTGCTTGGTCATATGGTAGTTCTAGTTTTAGTTCTTTACAGAACCTCCATACTATTCTCCATAGTAGCTGTATCAATTTACATTCCCACCAACAGTGCAAGAGGGTTCCCTTTTCTACAACCCCTCTCCAGCATTTGTTGTTTGTAGATTTTCTGATGATACCCATTCTGACTGGTGTGAGGTGATACCTCATTGGAGTTTTGATTTGCATTTCTCTAATAATTAGTGATGTTGAACAGCTTTTCATGTGCTTCTTGGCCATCTGTATGTCTCCTTTGGAGAAATGTCTATTTAGGTCTTCTGCCCATTTTTGGATTAGGTTGTTTGTTTTTTTAATATTGAGCTGCATGAGCTGTTCATAGATTTTGGAGATTAATCCTTTGTCCAATGATTCGTTTGCAAATATTTTCTCCCATTCTGAGGGTTGTCTTTTCGTCTTGTTTATGGTTTCCTTTGCTGTGCAAAAGCTTTGAAGTTTCATTAGGTCCCATTTGTTTATTTTTGTTTTTATTTCCATTACTCTAGGAGATGGATCAAAAAATATCTTGCTGTGATTTATGTCAAATAGTGTTCTTCCTAGTTTTCCTCTAAGAGTTTTATAGTGCCCGGTCTTACATTTAGGTCTCTAATCCATTTTGAGTTTATTTTTGTGTATGGTGTTAGGGAGTGTTCTAATTTCATTCTTTTACATGTAGCTGTCCACTTTTCTCAGCACCACTTATTGAAGAGACTGTCTTTTCTCCATTGTATATCTTTGTCTCCTTTGTCATAGATTAGTTGACCATAGGTGCGTGGGTTTATCTCTGGGCTTTCTATCCTGTTCCATTGATCTATATTTCTGTTTCTGTGCCAGTACCATATTGTCTTAATTACTGTAGCTTTGTAGTATAGTCTGAAGTCAGGGAGTCTGATTCCTCCAGCTCCGTTTTTTTTCCCTCAAGACTGCTTTGGCTATTTGGGGTCTTTTGGGTCTCCATACAAATTGTGAAAAATTTTTTCTAGTTCTGTAAAAAATGCCATTGGTAATTTGATAGGGACTGCACTGAATCTGTAGATTGCTTTGGGTAATATAGTTATTTTCACAATATTGATTCTTCCAATCCAAGAAGATGGTATATCTCTCCATCTGTTGGTATTATCTTTAATTTCTTTCATCAGTGTCTTATCTTATAGTTTTCTGCATACAGGTCTTTTGTCTCCCTAGGTAGGTTTATTCTTAGGTATTTTATTCTTTTGGTGGCAATGGTAAATGGGAGTGTTTCCTTATTTCTCTTTTAGATTTTTCATCATTAGTGTATAGGAATGCAACAGATTTCTGTGCATTAATTTTGTCTCCTGCAACTTTACCAAATTCATTGATTAGCTCTAATAGTTTTCTGGTGGCATGTTTAGGATTATCTATGTATAGTATCATGTCATCTGCAAACAGTGACAGTTTTACTTCTTCTTTTCCAATTTGGATTCCTTTTATTTCTTGTTCTTCTCTGATTGCTGTGGCTAGGACTTCCAAAACTATGTTGAATAATAGTGGTGAGTGGACATCCTTGTCTTGTTCCTGATCTTAGAGGAAGTGCTTTCAGTTTTTCACCATTGAGAATGATGTTTGCTGTGGGTTTGTCGTATATGGCCTTTAATATGTTGAAGTAGGTTCCCTCTATTCGCACTTTCTGGAGAGTTTTTTTTTATCATAAATGGGTGTTGAATTTTGTCAAAAGCTTGTTCTGCATTTATTGAGATGATCATATGGTTTTTATTCTTCAATTTGTTAATGTGATGTGTCATATTGATTGATTTGCATATATTGAAGAAATCTTGCATCTCTGGGGTAAATTCCATTTGATCATGGTGTATGATCCTTTTAGTGTGTTGTTGGATTCTGTTTGTTAGTATTTTGTTGAGGATTATTGCATCTATATTCATCAGTGATATTGGTCTGTAATTTTCTTTTTTGTCGTATCTTTGCCTGGTTTTGGTATCAGCGTGATGGTGGCCTCATGGAACGAGTTTGGGAGTTTTCCTTCCTCTGCAATTTTTTGGAAGAGCTTGAGAAGGGTGGGTGTTAGCTCTTCTCTAAATGTTTGATAGAATTCACCTGTGAAGCCATATGGTCCTGGACTTCTGTTTGTTGGAAGATTTTAATCACAGTTTCAATTTCATTACTTGTGATTGGTCTGTTCATAATTTTCTGTTTCTTCTTCCTGGTTCAGTCTGGAAGGTTATACCTTTCTAAGAATTTGTTCGTTTCTTCCAGGTTGTCCATTTCATTAGCATAGAGTGCTTGTAGTAGTCTCTAGGATGCTTTGTATTTCTGTGGTGCTCTTGTAACTTCTCCTTTTTCATTTCTAATTTTATTGATTTGAGTCCTCTCCCTCTTTTTCTTGATGAGTCTGGCTAATGGTTTATCAATTTTGTTTATGTTCTCGAGAACCAGCTTTTTAGTTTTATGATCTTTGCTATTGTTTTCTTTGTTCTATTTCATTTATTTCTGCTCTGATCTTTATGATTCTTTCCTTCTTCTAACTTTGGGTTTTGTTTGTTCTTCTTTCTCTAGTTCTTTTAGGTGTAAAGTTAGATTGTTTATTTTGAGATTTTCTTGTTTATGAGGTAGGTTTGTATAGCTATAACCTTCCCTCTTAGAAACTGCTTTTGGGCATCCCATAGGTTTTTGGGTCGTGTGTTTTCATTGTCATTTGTCTCTAGGTATTTTTGATTTCCTCTTTGATTTCTTCAGTGATCGCTTGTTTATTTAGTAACGTGTTGTTTAGCCTCCATGTGTTTGTGTTTTTTACGTTTTTTCTCCTGTAATTGATTTCTAATCTCATCGCATTGTGGTCAGAAAAGATGCTTGACATGATTTCAATTTTCTTAAATTTACTGAGGCTTGATTTGTTACCCGAGATATGACCTAGTCCTGGAAGAATGTTCCGTGTGCACTTGAGAAGAAATTATAATCTGCTGTTTTTGGATGGAATGTCCTATAAATATCAATTAATCTATCTGGTCTATTGTGTCATTAAAGCTTGTGTTTTCCTTATTAATTTTGTGTTTGGATGAATCTGTCCATTGGTGTAAGTGAGGTGTTAAAGTCCCCCACTATTATTGTGTTACTGTTGATTTTCCTCTTTAGAGCTATTAGCAGTTGCCTTAGTATAAGGTGCTCCTATGTTGGGTGCATAAATATTTACAATTGTTATATCTTCTTCTGGATTGATCCCTTGATTCATTATGTAGTGTCCTTCTTTGTCTCTTATAATAGTCTTTATTTTAAAGTCTATTTTTTCTGATATGAGAATTGCTACTCCAGCTTTCTTTGATTTCTATATGCATGGAATATCTTTTTCCTTCCCTCACTTTCAGTCTGTATGTGTCCCCTAGGTCTGAAGTGGGTCTCTTGTAGACAGCATATATATGGGTCTTGTTTTTGTATCCATTCAGCCAGTCTATATCTTTTGGTTGGAACATTTAATCCATTTACATTCAAGGTAATTATTGATTTGTATGTTCCTATTACCATTTTCTTAATTGTTTTGGGTTTGTTATTGTAGGTCTTTTCCTTCTCTTGTGTTTCCTGCGTAGAGAAGTTCTTTTAGCATTTGTTGTAAAGCTGGTTTGGTGGTGCTGAATTCTCTTTTCTTTTGCTTGTCTGTACTGGTTTTAATTTCTCCATCGAATCTGAATGAGATCCTTGCTGGGGTAGAGTAATCTTGGTTGTAGGTTCTTCCCTTTCATCACTTTAAGTATATCCTGGCACTCCCTTCTGGCTTGTAGAATTTCTGCTGAGGAATCAGCTGTTAACCTTATGGGAGTTCCCTTGTATGTTATTTGTCGTTTTTCCTTTCTGCTTTCAATACTTTTTCTTTGTCTTTAATTTTTGCCAATTTTATTACTGTATGTCTCGGCATGTTTCTCCTTGGGTTTATCCTGTATGGGACTCTCTGCACTTCCTGGACTTAGGTGGCTATTTCCTTTCCCATGTTAGGGAAGTTTTCTACTCTAATCTCTTCAAATATTTTCTCGGGTCCTTTCTCTCTCTGTTCTCCTTCTGGGACCCCTATAACGCGAATGTTGTTGCATTTAATGTTGTCCCAGAGGTCTCTTAGGCTGTCTTCATTTCTTTTCATTCTTTTTTCTTTATTCTGTTCTGCAGCAGTGAATTCCACCATTCTGTCTTCCAGGTCACTTTTATCCGTTCGTCTGCCTCAGTTATTCTGCTATTGATTCCTTCTAGTGTAATTTTCATTTCATTTATTGTATTGTTCATCTCTGTTTGTCCTTTAATTCTTCTAGATCTTTGTTAAACATTTCTTGCATCTCCTCGATCTTTGCCTCCATGCTTTTTCCGAGGTCCTGGATTATCTTCACTATCATTATTCTGAATTCTTTTTCTGGAAGATTTCTTATCTCTGTTTCATTTAGTCGTTTTTCTGGGGTTTTATCTTGTTCCTTCATCTTGTACATAGCCCTCTGCCTTTTCATCATGTCTATCTTTCTGTGAATGTGCTTTTTATTCCACAGGCTGCAGGATTGTAGTTCTTCTTGCTTCTGCTGTCTGCCCTGTGGTGGATGAGGCTATCTAAGAGGCTTATGGAAGTTTCCTGATCTTCCCTTACTGCTTTAAATATTTTTTGTTTGTATTTAATTTTTGATAGTTTGATTAATATGTGTCTTGGCATGTTTCTCTTTGTATTTATCCTGTATGGGACTCTCTGTGCTTCCTGGACTTGATTGACTCTTTCCTTTCCCATATTAGGGAAGTTTTCAACTCTAATCTCTTCAAATATTTTCTTAGACCCTTTCTTTTTCTCTTCTTCTTCTGAGACCCCTTATAATTCAAATGTTTGTGCGTTTAATGTCCCAGAGGTCTCTGAGACTGTCCTCAATTCTTTTGATTCTTTTTTCTTTATTCTGCTCTGCGGTAGTTATTTCCACTATTTTATCTTCCAGCTCACTTATCCGTTCTTCTGCCTCCATTATTCTGCTATTGATTCCTTCTAGAGAATTCTTAATTTCATTTGTTGTGTTGTTCATCATTGTTTGTTTGCTCTTTAGTTGTTGTAGGCCCTTGTTAAACGTTTCTTGTATTTTCTCCATTCTATTTCCAAGATTTTGGATCATCTTTACTATCATTACTCTGAATTCTTTTTCAGGTAGACTGCCTATTTCCTCTTCATTTGTTTGGTCTGGTGGGTTTTGACCCTGCTCCTTCATCTGCTGCATATTTCTCTGTCTTCCCACTTTGTTTAACTTACTGTGTTTGGGGTCTCCTTTTCACAGGCTGTAGGTTTGTAGTTCCTGTTGCTTTTGGTGTCTGCCCCCAGTGGGTGAGGTTGGTTCAGTGGCTTGTGTAGGCTTCCTGGTGGAGGGCACTGATGCCTGTGCTCTGGTGGATGGGGCTGGATCTTGTCTTTCTGGTGGGAAGGGCCGCATCTGGTGGTGTGTTTTGGGGTGTCTGTGAACTTAGTTTGATTTTAGGCAGCCTCTCTGCTAATGGATGGGGTTGTGTTCCTGTCTTGCTAGTTGTTTGGCATGGGGCATCCAGCACTGGAGCTTGCTGACCGTTGGGTGGAGCTGGGTCTTAGCCTTGAGATGGAGATCTCTGGGCAATCTCCTGCTGATTGATATTATGTGTGACTGGGAGGTCTCTGGTGGTCCAATGTCCTGAACTCGGCTCTCCCACCTCAGAGGCTCAGGCCTGACACCAGACCAGAGCACCAAGACCCTGTCAGCCACACGGCCAGGTACATGGGGATTTTCTTGCCTTTTGGGAAGTCTGAGGTCTTCTGCCAGCGTTCAGTATGTGTTCTGCAGGAGTTGTTCCAAATGTAGATGTATTTTTGATGTATTTGTGGGGAGGAATGTGATCTCCAAGTCTTACTCCTCCACCATCTTGAAGGTCCTTGTTTGTTTATTAACTTTCTGTCAATGCAGTGTAGCTGCAGGGTCTGAGAATGTCAGTTTGAAAACGTGATTGTATATACAGCTATTCCTGAAATGGCCACTGGGAGGCAGCACAGTCACATGTTTGCATAGCGATTGGCTGACAGCACCATGAAGTTATAGTATAAGTAACTTACTTGAAGGAAATTATATACATGTTACATGTTTGATTTGTGGGTAATATATTTGAAGAAAGTTATACATATGTAAGTAGAAGTTTTTAACTAAACACTGGTATGTGTATGAGAGTGTCTACACCCCTACATATAACACCAGTGTCTGGTTAAACATGTCTTTCATGGTGGCACAGTGGTTAAGAATCCACCTGCCAATGCGGGGGACACAGGTTCGAGCCCTGGTCTGGGAAGATCCCACATGCTGTGGAGCAACTAAACCCGCGCACCACAACTACTGAGCCTGTGTTCCAGAGCCCATGAGCCACAACTACTGAGCCTACATACCACAACTACTGAAGCCTGCTCACCTAGAGCCTGTTCTCCACAACACAACAAGTCACGGTAATGAGAAGCCCATGAACCGCAATGAAGAGTAGTCCCCACTTGCCACAACTAGAGAAAGCCCACACACAGCAACAGACCCAAGGCAGCCAAACATAAATAATAAATAAATAATAATAATAATTTTAGAAAGTCTTTCATGACACCAACAGATATATTGGCCAAATCTTGAAATGTTTAAGATAACATTTATGTTAATGACAAGAATCAGTGTATTATTTAAATATTTGTAAAACATGGAAAATCACCAAATATGGAATACAGTTATGGCACCCAGACCAAAGAAAATCAATGTTAATGGTTTGGTGCGTGTCATGTACGTGTGTCTGTGTGTGTGGGCACACCTGCATACACATGTGTATATCTGTGTGTGTCCACACATACTCTCCTGTAGTTTTTGAGTGGTCTCATTCTCTGAAAATTGTTTTATAAATAGCTTTATAATTTGAAGTATATTGAATACCTTTTTCCTGTCATTAAACATTGTTCTCAAGTATTGTGATCCATCAAATTCCATCAGGTCAGTATCCTGTCATTATATAGTCTCTAAAAAAATTCATGTCATTTCCATTTTTCTCCTCGGTGATAAACATTGCCATGCAAGCATATAATTCTACCCATTGGATAAATTCCAGGAATTGGCCAAAAGATAAGCCTTTCAATATGTATTTCCACGTTGCTCTCTAGAAAAACTGTACCAATTCCCCTCCCTCCAACAGGGGGAAGAGGGATGGTCTGTGTTACTTCCTCACTGGCACTTTATCTGTGAAACTGAAAATGAAGCATCAGCCCATTTTGCTACATGAGATGTGATCAACAGTAGAAAAGTCTATGTGTAACAGTTACTCAGCCTGAGATTTATAGTCACACCAGCTCACAAGCTGTTCTGTGAAACGAGTCTCACAGAACAGCTTGTGAGCTGAGTTGACTGAAGATGACCTTTGCTCCTAAATGGGGGGCCTGGGCACCTGGCTGTACAGCACAGCCCTGATCTCCATCTCCCCATCAGGTGTGCATCCTCGCCCTCTCTCAGTTTCCTCGGGCATGGGCACCCAGACTTCCCCAGACAGCTCCCTGAAGCTTCCTGCTCTGCCAGCCCACTGGCACCCGGCTCAGCTCAGGGTCCTCCGGTCACAGCCCCAAGTCATCTTGTCTGGAGTGTTGGCCACCTGCATCTGATATCCCGGTTGAACTTCTGAGCATCTTGGGGAAGGGCCCATGTCTTGATCATGCATGATTCTGTGTAATTTCATACACTCCGTGGACTCTGGGTGCCTGGCTCCTGGGCTGGCCCTCAAGAGGAATTTACTGCACGTTTGTGAAGGAGTATACGGTAATGAACAGACCACATTCCTTAATCTAGGTCATTTCCCTGCTTAGCCCTTAGCTTCAGGGATTTGGAAGGGAGATCTAGAAAATTTCTCTTCCACAAACATGCTCAGTGCTTAGGTTTCTGCCAGTTTTATATTGATTCAAGTTTATGTTTGGCTAACAAATTGTACTTTGGGGATACACATGAGGACATTTTAATACAGGTTTCTTGCCTATTTGGTTTGAAAACATGACTGGAATTATCCTGGGTCAGTTCACTCCAGTTAGTCTAGACTTTTGGACCATTAGATTGGACCACATCATCCTTTGCAAATGGGCAACTCCAGCACATTTTTGTCTTTTTAGGTTCTGACCCCACAAAGGTTGTCAGACACTCAGTCCTAGGCTCCTGGCACCGTGCTCTCCTGGGCTGGAGTCTCGGGCTTCCCTGTCCAGGCAGGGACTTTCTTGAAAAGGAGCCACCTGCAAGCTCAGGGCCACAGCTCACACAATGTCGAGGAATCTCTAGTAACCTCTCCTTGGAGGCAGTTGGTGGAAAGTCCCAGGCAGCTGCTGGCTGGGGACTTGGTTCCAGACCCCATTCCCAACCTCACAAAGGTAAGGTCCAGGCCCTCAGTAATGTCAAATGGAAAAAATCTCTTGACCTGGGCTGCTAATTGCTTTTCAAAAAGGTATATAGCCTTTATTACTTGCCAGATACTTTAGCAGTATAAACTCATATAACCCTCAAAACACCCTAAGAGGTTGATACCATCATTATCCCTGTTCATAGATGAGGCAAATGAAGCAGGTGAAAATGAATATGCAGGAATTAGTCCGTCAATAAAGCCCAAATGCCCAGCTCACCTGCCTATACCTACTTTAACATAATATCTAAGAAACGTACAGCCGTCAGCTATGCACTCTATTCAGCCAACATGGGTGAAAACAGTTACCACCAGGTGGCGCCCCCATCCACTTATATTTAGGGGGAATGGGCTCAGGAGTGCCTTGTATCAGACCCAAGGAAACTGGTTTCACCGAAACACTTTTCAGTGAAAGCAAAGTGCTGCGTTTCTGGAGAGTTTTCCCATGAGACACACTTAGCGTGTCTGCAACCGACCTGAGGTTTCTCAGAGCCAGGAATCCGTCCTTAGCTCCGCACCCTCACCCGCATGCAACTGGCCTGTACCTACCACCAAGCCATTGGGACACCTGGGTGCTGACTCAGTGTCAAAAGGCTGCTGAAGAAGTCCTCCCGCCTCCTCACCTGGGGAAACGTGAAGGGTCCTTCTAGGTTGCTGAAATTGGTGGTCTCAGCTCATGCATAATCATCTGTCCATGCTTTGAGATAATCCATAAATGTCAGACAAGTACCTTGCATAATATAAAATTCAGAGAGGTCACTGTCTCTCAGTTATGTGGCTAATGCCCTGAGGATTTCTGTATTTACCCTGAAAATGATTATGCATATGTCTGATACTTATGAAGAATGAGGGCACCAAGTCATCAGTGCTTAAAATATTTCCCAAGTGGCATGGAATCATGAGTTTTGGGTTTTGTTTTTCCTATAATCTGTGCTATCTCTAATGTTAAGATACAGTGTACTGTATCTTAACATTAAACTTCAGATTAAATAAAACATTGAACTTAATGTTAAATAAAATTTAAAATTCAGTTTCTCAGTCATACTGGCCACATTTTAAGTGGTCAATAGCTAGTTAAAGAAGGGCTTCAGTATCTGACAGCACAGATACAAGACATTCATATCATCACAGAAAGTTCCGTTGGAAACCCAGCCTGATCCAACAGAAGCAGAAACGTTTCTTAAGGGTCATATTTTTCTATTGGCCCTGATCATAGTTGCACACACAGCACATAGACCAGCAGTAGCCAGCTTTTTGCTGTAACGCATACAAAGAAGGGATGACAGTCAGAGGATACCAGGTATCCTCGGATTTCAGTAAAATTTTAGAATAGCTTTGAAAAAAGTTAAAGTGTTTATGATACAATGTTTTTTGTATATTTGTTTTCTAGTTTTATTAGGGTAATTGACATATAACGTTGTATAAGATTAAGGTGTACAATTTGTTGATTTTGACACCTTATGTGTTGCAAAATGATGACCACCATCATATTAGGTAACACCTCCATCACTCACGTAATTACCATATCTTTTTTTGTGGTGAGAACGTTTTAGGTCTACTCTGTTAGCAACTTCCAAGCATGTAATGCAGTATTATAAATATAATCACCGTGCTTCCACATTAGATAGCTAGAACTTATTCATTTTTAACTAGAAGTTTGTACCTTTTTACCAACATCTCCCCCATTTCACCCATCTCCCAGCCCCTGATAATCACAAGTCTACTCTCGTTTCTATAAGTTTGGCTTTTTTAGCCATGTAACATTTGTCTTTCTCTGTCTGACATAATGCCCTCAAGGTTCATCCGAGTTGTTGCAAATGACAGAATTATCTTCTTTCTCATGACTGAATAATTTTCTGTTGAACGTACATGTATGTATATATATCACATCCTCTTTATCCAGTCATCCAGAAAAGGGCACTTAGGTTGTTTTTATATCTTGTCTATTGTGAAAAAACCCTGCAATGTACATGGGCATGCAGATATCTCTTGGAGCTAGTTTGCACTTCCTTTGGAAATATTCCAAAGTGGGATTGCTGGATCATATTGTAGTTCTATTTTTAATTTTTTGAGGAACCTCCATACTTTGTTTCCTGTAGTGGCTGCACCAACTTACATTCCTACTAACAGTGTAGGAGGGCTTGCTTTTCTTCACATCCTCTCTAACACTTGTTATCTCTTGTCTTTTTGATGATAGCCATTCTGACAGGTGTAAGGTGGTATCTCATGGTTGTTTTGATTTACATTTCCCTAATAACTAGCGATGTTGAACATCTTTTCATGTACCTGTTGGACATCTGTATGTCTTCTTTGGGAGAATGTCTTTTCAGTTCTTCTGCCTATTTTAAAAATTGGATTGTTTGTTTTTTGCTATTGAGTTGTATGAGCTTTTTATATATTTTGGAAAATAAACCCTATCAGATATATGATTTGCAAATATTTTCTCCCATTTCATAGGTTGCCTTTTCATTTTGATAATTATTTCTTTTGATGTGCAGAAGCATTTTAGTTCATGGAGTCCCCCTTATTAATTTTTGCTTTTGTTGTTATATCCAAAAAATGGTTGCCAAGACCAATGTCAAGGAGCTTTTCCCCTATGTTTTCTTCTAGCAGTTTTATATTTAAATCTTTGATCTACTTTGAGTTAATTTTTGTGAATCATGTAAGATAGGGATCTGATTTCATTCTTATGCATGTGGTTGTCCAGCTTTCCCCCACCAAGTATTGAAGAGACTGTTCTTTCCAATGAGTATTCTTGGCTTCCCCTATGAAATATTAATTTACTGTATATTTGAGGGTTTATTTCTGGACTCTCAATTCTGTTCCATTGGTCTGTGTTTCTATTTTTAAGCCAATGCCATACTGCTTTGATTACTATAGCTTTGTAATATGGTTGTAATCTGGAAGTGTGACACCTCTAGCTTTGTTCATCTTTTTCAGGATTACTTTAGCTATTCAGTCTTTCATTGTTCCATACAAATTTTAGTATTGTTTTTCTATCTCTGTGAAAAATGCCTTTCGAATTTTGATAAGGATCGCATTGCATATACAGACAACCTTGGATAACATGGACATTTTAACAATATTGATTCTTCTGATCCATGAACGTGGGTTTTTTTCCATTTGTGTCTTTTTCAATTTCTTTCATCAAAATCATGTTCTTTTCAGTGAACAGATCTTTCTCCTCCTTGGATAAATTTATTCCTAAGTACTTTATTGTTTTTTGTGCTATTGAAAATGAGATTTTTTTCTTTATTTATTATTCAGATTTTTTTTATTAGTATATAGAAATGCAGCTGATTTCTGTATGTGATTTTGTATCTTGCAACTTTATTGAATTCACTGATTAGTTCTAACAAGTTTTTGATGGAGTTTTTTAGGATTTCTATATATAAGATCATATCTACAAAAAAAGTCAATTTTAGTTCTTTCCAATGTGGGTGCCTTTTATTTCTTTTTCTTGCCAGATTGCTCTGGATAGGACATCTGGTAACTATGTCAAATAGGAGTGGTCACAGTGAGCACTCTTGTTTTGTTCCTGATATTAGAGGACAAGCTTTCAGACTTTCACTGTTGAGTATGATGTTAGTGGTGGTCCTGTCATATATTGCCTTTATTATGTTGAGGCATGTTTTATACTGAAATTGTTATATGTTTTTATCATGAAAGGATGAATTCATTTTCAATGAATACTTCTGTTGAGATGAACATATGATTCTTATCTTTTGTTCTATTTATGTGATGCATCATATTTATTGATTCCTTGCATCACTGGAATAAATCCCACTTGATCATGGTGTATGATCTTTTTAATATGCTGTTGAATTTGGTTTGCTAATGTTTCTTAGGAATTTTTGCATCTAAGTTCATCCGGGATATTGGTCTGTAGTTTTCTTATAATGTCCTTACCTGGCTTTGGTATCAGGATGATGCTGACCTTGTAAAATGAATTTGGGAGTGTTCTCTCCTCTTCAGTTTTTTGGAAGAGTTTGAGAAAGATTGGTGTTCATTGTTCTTTTTATGTTTTGGTAGAATTCATCAGTGAAGCCATCTGGTCCTAGGCTTTTCTTTGTTGGGAGGTTTTTGATAATGATTAAATTTCCTTGCTCATTTTTCATCTGTTCATACTTTCTATTTCTTCCTATTTCAGTCTTGGTAGGTTGTATGTTTCTGGGAATTTATCCATCTCTTCTAGGTTATTAAATTTGTTGGCATATAGTTGTTCATAGTAGTCTTTTATGATTCTTTGTATTTTGTGATACTAGTTGTAACATTTCCTCTTTCATTTCTGGTTTTATTTATTTGTCTTCTCTCTTTTATTCTTAGTCTAGCTAAAGGTTTGTCAGTTTTGATTATCTTTATAAAAAAAAAACCCAGTTCTTAGTTTTGTTAATCTTTGTTTTTTCCTGGTCTCTCTTTCTAAAATTTCTGCTCTGATCTTTGTTATTTCATTCTTCTGTTAACTTTGGGCTTAGTTTGTTCTTCTTCTAGTTCCTTGAGGTGTAGAGTTAGGGTGTTTATTTGAGATTTTTTTTTTTTTTTTAGTCTAGGCATTTGTCTATAAACGTCCCTCTTATTCCCTCTTAGCATTGCTTTTGCAGCATCACATAGGATTTTGTATGTTGTATTTCCATTTTCATTTGCTTCAAGATATTTTTTGATTCCCCTTTAGATTTCTTCTTTGACCTATTGGTCATTCAAGAGAGTGTTATTTAATTTCTAGATATTCATGAATTTTTCAGTTTTCTTCCTGTCATTGATTTCTAGTTTCATACCATTGTGGTCAGAAAAGACACTTGGTATGATTTCACTCTTCTTAAGTTTGCTAAGACTTTTTGTGTCCTATCACATGATCTATCCTGGAGAATGTTCCATGTGCACTTGGGAAGAATGTGTGTTCTGCTGCTCTTGGGTGGTGTGTTCTGTACGTGCATGTTAGGGCCATTGGTCTAAAGTATGGTTCTAGTCCAACTTTACTTATACATTTCCTGTCTGGATGTGTGTATATTGTTGAAAGTAGGGTATTGAATACCCTACTATTATTGTACTGTCTATTTCTCCCTTCAGATATGTTAGTATTTGCTTAATGCATTTAGGTGTTCTGATGTTGGGTGCATATATATTTAGGATTGTTATATCATCTTGATGAATTGACCTGTTATCATTATATAATGACCTTGTCTGTCTTTTATTACAGATTTGGTTTAAAATCTATTTTTCTGGTGTAAATACAGTTATCTCTGCTTTCTTTTGGTTTCCATTTTCATAGAATATCTTTTTCTATCCCCTCACTTTGAGCCAGTGTGTGTCCTTAAAGTTAATGTGAATCTCTTGTAGGCTACATATGATTGGAGCCTGTTTTTCAATCCATCTACCTACTCTCTATCTTTGATTGGAGAATTCAATCCGTTTACATTTACATCAAGTAATTTGGTTGGATAAGGACTTATGATTGTGGTGGTTGCCAGAGCCAGTGGTGTGCACACACTCAGCTGCAGGGGTCAGTTGCATACACACATGTAGTGGTGGAGGCCAGGACAAGCAGCAGGGGCAGGGTCAACTGTGAGGGTTCTGGCTGTCTGTGTGCACTAGGGGTTGCTGGATCATGCCATGGGTGCAGCAGTGGAGACAGATGATGGGTCTGGCTGGGGGCTTGCTGGTGCACGGCTGGAGGAGAGGGGCCAGCTGCAGGGAGCACAGTGGTGCAGGTCAGTGACAGAAGACAGGGCCCAATTTGAGCCCACCAGCAGTTGTGGTGGCCTTGGCTCTCGTGTGCTCTCGTATGGCTACACAGTCTCCCCTGAGTGTGCACACTGTAGTGGAGGCTGGCAACGTGCACAACCCCACTGGAGGGGCTGGCCTCCAGTGCGTGCATGGTGGTGAGCATCAGTGGTGGGTGTCTAGGCTGGAACTCATGCAGCCATAGAAGCCTGGGATGGCTGCTGGTGTGGTGCCTGGGCTCTGGCAGGGGCACAGGGGAGGGATCGAGGAAAGACCCAGGTGGCTGGAGTCAGTGAAATACCTATGGGGTGAAAGCTGGAGAAATCTACAGGGGTTTGATGGTGGCAGTGCCACCTTTGGTTTCATCAGTGGCAACATCTGCTGGTTTTGTCTACAGAGCAGGGCACTATCACTCTGCTGTCTGGCTGCTCCTAGTAGCCCCTGCTTTTCTTTCTGTTTCTAACCATGTCTGTACATCAGCTTTGCCAGTCTTGGTTGGGTATAAGTGAAGCAGTACCTTTGCACGGTGCCCAGAATAGCTGGGGAACCTGATCGCTCACCCAGCTCTTCCTTTCCTGGAAGTGGAAAGTGGGCTCTAGATCTCCCAGAGCTGTTTTTATTCATGAATAGCAATTTAATTGTTGATCTTTGTGAGGGGAAGGAGATTGGCTTCTTCAAAATGATGATGTCACTCCCCTACAATCTTTTTTTTAAAAAAGATTTAAAAATTTTTTAAAATCTTTAAATGATTTAAAAAAAAACATTTTAAATTTGATCATATTAATGATCAAATAGACTATTTTTTAAAATTATTTATTTATTTATGGCTGTGTTGGGTCTTCGTTTCTGTGTGAGGGCTTTCTCTAGTTGCGGCAAGTGGGGGCCACTCTTCATCGCGGTGCGTGGGCCTCTCACTATCGCAGCCTCTCTTGTTGCGGAGCACAGGCTCCAGACGCGCAGGCTCAGTAATTGTGGCATACGGGCCTAGTCGCTCCGTGGCATGTGGGATCTTCCCAGACGAGGGCTCGAATCCGTGTCCCCTGCATTGGCAGGCAGATTCTCAACCACTGCGCCACCAGGGAAGCCCTAGACTAACTATTTTTAAAGACATCCAACAAAAACTAATAAACATTGCTAATCTAATTTTTATTATTGAATGTATTTTTTTCCAATTGAATCTAATTTCTTTCCCATAGTGCTTCAGACAATGTTAATAAGGTCAATAAACAAACCTTTACATATAAACAGAGGAAATGTTATTTTCTATTAGCATTAAAACACAGAGAAGAAAAAGAACATGGGAGAGAATAATAGGAAGGGCCCTTTAGGTTGGGCATGGGCCCAGGAAAGACGTCTCTAAGTCACTTTGCAATTGTGGCCAGAAGGAAAAGGTGGTACTGGCTGGGTGTCCTGAGCCAGCATTTTAAGGAACAGAGGAAGGGCTGATGTGGGGAGTGAAGTGCACAGGTTTAAGATTAGGTATCTGCTGCCTTCTGAAAAAAACAGGGCTTGGAGGAATCAGGCTTCTGACTGGGATCACGGTGCTCTTAGGGGCACCTAAGGACTCCTAAGAGGACCGTGCCACATCTAGGCAGGAGACAAGGCCAGATCTGCTGGAGGCAAAACCAAAGAACAAAATGGGCAGACTCATTTTGGAGGGAGAACTGCCAGAACTTGCTGGTAGAATTGAAATGGAGAGATATGTGTGTGAGAAGTGTCAAAAACGATTCCCAGATCTGTCTTGCAAAGCAGTGCTGTTCCGTAGATAATAGTTTGAAGGAATGAATGCATGGGGACACCTGAAGGGCACCAGGGTTTCCTGAAAGGGTCAGAGGAAGGCTGAATTCCATTTTAACTATGCTCAGACTGTGCAGCCCTGAGGTTGCTAAGTGCAGACAAAGATGCAATCACACTCGACATTTTGGTTTGACTTTCAGCACATTGCTAAACCCTTTCCCTGGGTGCCAAACGGCAGAGGCCAAGCCCTGAACAGTGGGCTTGAGGGAACAGCAGATGACAGAGCTGTCCTGATGGGGTTCTGCTGGCCTCCCCGCCCCTGTGGTCACCTGCACCAGGAGTGCTCCATCAGCCCCTAAGTGCACAAGCTGTGCTTGGCCCTGCCTGGAAAACAGACAATTGTGCAGACGTCTGGAGAACGTACTCCTCCTCCCTCCCTGCTCTCTGTTTTCCTAGTGCAGTATTGAGCTGTGGAAGGACATTACAAAGGATGTCAGTGCCAGAGTTGGAGCAACATGTAAGCCTGTGCAGGTGTGTGGGGGTGGTGGTGAGGGGATGAACCTTAATCTTCCAACTGAAAGAATGTTATTAAACAGGGGAGGGGGAGGCAAGATGAAGATCTGTTTGGCTCATCTCCCTGTGTGTTAATTTAAATAACTAAGCAGTGATCATGGGAGCAGACCTGTCAGCCAGGATGACAACCTCCTGCCCTTCCCCCCTCAGCCCTTCACTTAACCATCTTTTTCTCCCCACTTGCTCCATCCCTTCATCAATTTACAGTTACCTGAAAGAACTTTAGATGGTGCATAAACACCATCCATGGACCCGGATGTCATGGAAATGGAGGCAGGCATATTAAGGAATACGACAGTGGGGGTCTGTCTTCTTAGGCTGGTGGGCAGGGGACAGGGTTAACAGAAGGAGTGATGGAGGGCTGTCTGAGCTGGGTCTTGAGGAGGTGTGGCTAGCGGGGTGAGGGGGAGTTGCAAGGATGTTCTAGATATAGGGACAAAAATGTGCAAAAATATGAAAATAGGAGTCAGAATGAAATAGTATAAAAAATGTGTGATGATATCTCAGGAGAATAGACCTAAAAGGTGGGCAAGGACAGATTTAAAAGGTCCCTGTATTCAGGGCTAGTTACTTCTGTTTTGGGCCACTGGGAAATTCTAGAGCAAGGAGCAGAACCTTTCCTGACCCCCTGACTGGCCACCCTTCTCCTTTCCTTCTCAGATGTCTTGGAGTAGGGATCACTGTTCTCTGTGGCAGGTCAGCAGCACGTGGGGCTCATGGCTTCAGGCTGTTGCACTGTCTCTGTTACCTGTTTGTAAAAGCTGGTCCCTGATTGTCAAGGATCAGCCGGGTCAGACCCACTTCCCCTCATTGTCCTTCATCTTAATCCCTTGGTCTCTGAACACTGGGGCATGAACTCCCTCTACAAGTGTTCACCGTCCTTCACTATATAAACCTGTGTTTTCCTGTGCTCTTCTCTCACCAGACCCTTCCTTTCCTCTCACATTAGGAAGACGCTAATACCTGTTATTTTAGCCTCTTGAGGTGCATGGTGTACTCTCCCTTGGGGAGATTGGACATATATTTTTCCCTATTCTGTAGGGGGTTGAACTGAGACTTGGGACCCTTTCAAAGCCACACAGACCCAGAGGCACAGCTGGGCCAACAGAACATCAGGCCCTCCAGTGTTTTGCCTTCTCGTCTCACTCCCGGGTTTCTTCTCTGAAAATTCTTCTGTTTCCATGGCCCAACCTGTCTATTTACTTATATGCTGTAAAACACAAGCCCTTATTTCATCTTGTGTGGTCCTGGGTTCCCAGTGGCCTTTAGGACACCCCCTCATGCACATCTGCCGAGGTCTGAAATGTGGCCCAGGGTTCTTCCCAGATAGCAACTGCTTCCCTAGTTTTTGGTTGACCAAATGGTTCCTTTTCATTCTTTCTCTGTTATGTGGCACTGGCCCTTTTTTCCAGCCCTGGCTACCAGGGGCCGCCTATCCCTCAAGTCCTGTCCTGCCTGCCAGGCCACTCAGGCCCTTCACCTCCGCCGGGAATGTTGCACTTGGCTGACTCCTGGCTCTTGGGGAGCCATTCTGAATTATTCATTCTGAATACAGAAGCCAAGACAATTTAAAACACAGTCTGAGTTTCCCTTGTTAGGGATGCAGAGCTTGTTAACTAACTTGCAAGTTCTTGACCTGACACCACTTGTGTGCAGGCTCTGGAATGATTCCACTTGGGTTGGAATCCTAACTGTGCCACTAAATGTGTGATGTGGGAGAAGTTTTATAACTTCATTTGTAAGATGGGTATAAAAATAGTACCCGTGTTCTAGGGTTTTTGTAAATATAAGTGAAAAGAGCCTTTTCACAGCACACGGCCCAGAGGAGAAACCCGTTTAGTTATTGTCAGCCAGGCTGGGTCAAAGTCTCCATGAGAGCCAGGCAGACCCCACTCAGGCTTTCCAATGAAGGGATGAACCTCCCTTTTGTTTTTCCTCCAGAGTCGTCAGTTTAAATCCTTCCCACCCTCGGCCATTCCCCAACCTTGGATTGTTTTGGAACCCAGCACCTCTGGCTGCTCCTTCACTCTGTATCACACAGGGGTGTAAAGACTATTTGGAATACATTGCCTTTCTTTTTAAGGGCTATGAGGTGTCACTTGGTGTGTGCGCCAATGTTGCCCCCAGATGAACCAAAGATTTCTTGCTGTCTCAGCAAAGCAACCATAAAAGAGCTGTTCAAAAGATCTCATAAAAGGCATATGAAATGGAACATAATGTCTCACAAATTCAAAAGTTTTCACCCCCTTTTTAAAGTCACGTGTCAACAGTCCAGGTTTAACCAATTCAGGTAGATTTCCTCATTGTCTGTTTCAGTCTGTATGCCATCATTTGTCAAGTCAGAAAGGTGGGGGGAGCTGCAGGTAAGAAACACATGAGTTGGCTATTGTCATGGGCTGAATGGTGTCCCCCCAAATTCACACATTAAAGCTAAGCCCAGGTTCCTCAGAATGTGACTATATTTGGAGATAGGTCCTTTAAAGGGGTAATTACGTTAAACAGAGGTCTTTAGAGTAGGTCCTAATCCACTACGACTGGTGTCTTTATAAGAAGAGGAGATCAGGACACACACAGGCACAAAGGGAGACCGTGTGAGGACAGAAGGCGGCCGTCTGTAAGCCAAGGAGATAGGCCTCAGGAGACACCAGCCCTGCATTGATCTCAGACTTCCAGCCTCCAGATCTGTGAAAAAATTCATTTCTGTTGTTTTAGCCACTGAGTCTATGACACTTTGTTTTGGTTGTCCTAGTGAACTCACACAGACATCAATGAAAAGCTACAATGCCATACAAACCATCCCAACACACTCTGCACAGCTGTCTCACCTGCACACTCAATTCCTTACAAACTTGGAGAAGTACAAGTTGCTCATTGTTAAAATCTAAAGTTTCAGAATTCATATGTCGTTTATGTCTACTAATGATAAGGAGAGTGGAACCCAAATCCTCTTGTCGGTTTTCCTGTTTTATGCTCAGCTCCTCTACTACAAGTATCTGATCCTCTGCTCTACGAACTTGCATTGTGAAGACCAGTCAACACTACTCGTAGGGTATTCACTGTGCTGGGGGTAAAACCAACCCAGAAAGGGACTTTTTAGGGCACATTTTATTATGCTGTTTTCTAAAAATAATGCAATTTTCCTAAGTCGATGACATTTGGAGACTGGTAGCCTTGAGCTCAATAATTTAACCAATGGTGAGAGAAACCCTTCCTGATTCACAGAAACTCCATAAAGTTCCAAAATATTTGTCTGGCCACTTAATGGGAATGATAGACTGTCACAAAATGAGTTGCTAGAGTAGAAAATAGAGGATTCTGAAATGTGAAGTGGAAAGAGGAGATTGATGGTCAGACCACAGTCATGGAAATCAAGAGGAGTGACACTGACGGGCAGTTCTAGGTAGAAAATCACTGAGTCTCTGAGTTTGGGCAAAGAAATCCCCACTGTCCAGTGAAGCCAACAGAAAATTTAACCCAAGTCCTTGCATTATGGAAGATGCAGCTGCCACTCAGTTGGGGCTCAGCCCTCTAGCATCACCCAGTACAGCAAGTGTCTGTCTACTCACCCAAATGCTCCAACACCACCCTTTCTATCAGCTCTCCAAAAGAAGGATGTGGTCATCATTTGAAAGATTCTGGGTTGTTAAAATATGTTAAATAACATTATAAATCCTGCTCTAGTTGTCCGTTATCCACAGCATTCAGAATTCTGGAAGAAGGGATTCAGGGATGGAAAACTGCAGCATCTGTGGTGTGGAAGTCTTGCACTGGGGCTGCAGACCCTGTGGGCTTTAGGTCACTGGGCAGCATGCCCTCTGGCTTCTCTGTGAGAGAGGCTGAGGTTTTTCTATTCACTATTTCACTTACCCAGTCTTTATTATTTCCTTCCTTCAGTTAGCTTTGGGTCTAGTTTGCTCTTCTTTTTCTGGTTCCTTAATATGTAAAATTGGGTTATTGATTTGAAACTTTTCTTCTTTTTTTATTTTTATAAATTTGTTTATTTTATTTATTTATTTTTAGCTGCATTGGGTCTTTGTTGCTGCACACGGGCTTTCTCTAGTTGCAGCTAGTGGGGGCTACTCTTCATTGCGGTGTGCGGGCTTCTCATTGCGGTGGCTTCTCTTGTTGCAGAACACGGGCTTTAGGCACGCGGGCTTCAGTAGTTGTGGCACACGGGCTTAGTTGTTCCATGGTATGTGGGATCTTCCCAGACCAGGGCTTGAACCCGTGTCCCCTGCATTGGCAGGTGGATTCTTAACCACTGCGCCACCAGGGAAGTCCCTTTCTTCTTTTTTAATGCAGACATTGACAGCTCTGAATTTCACTCTGAGCACTGCTTTTGATGCATCCCATAGGTTTTCATATGCTATATTTTTGTTTCCATTCATCTCAAAGTTTTTTTCTCATTTCTTTTGTGATTTATTCTTTGACCCATTTGTTATTTAGGATTGTGTTGTTTAATTTCCACATATTTGTGAAATTTTCCATTTTCCTTCTGTTATTGATTTCTGATTTCATTCCATTGTGGTCAGGGGAGATGCTGTGTATGCTTTCAATATTTGGAAATTTATTGAGACTTGTTTTGTGGCTGTTCATATGGTCTATCTGGGACAGTGTTGTATGTGCCCTTGAAAAGAGAGCTATTGTTGGATGAAGTTCTCTATATACCTCTGCTAGGTCTAGCTGGGTTACAGTGTAGTTTAAATCTTCTATTTCCTTGTCATTATTCTCTGGTTTTTCTAACCATTATCGAAAGTGGGATATTGAGGTCTCCAACTATTATTGTAAAACTGTCTATTTTTCCTGACTTTTGTCAGTTTTTGCCTCATATATTTTTGAGGCTCTGTTGTGAGGTTCATATATGTTTATAATTTCTATATATTTTTACTGGATTGAGTCTTTTGTCATTATATAGTGTCCTTCTTTGTCTCTTGTAACAAATTTTATCTTTAGCTCTCTTTTTGTTATGTTTGGGTGGAATGCTTTTTTCCATCCATTCACTTTCAACTTATTTGTATTTTTGGAACTAAAGTGAATCCCTTGTGGATAGTATATAGTTAGTTCATATTTTTTTATTGATTCTACCAGTCTCTGCCTTTTAATTGAAGTGTTTGTTTCATTTAGATTTAATATAACTACTGACAAGGAAGGATTAAAGATAATGTAGTAAGGGGTGTTTTTATGAGCCAAACTGTGTCCCTCCAAATTCATATGTTGAAATCCTAACCCCCAGTACCTCAGAATGTGACTGTGTTTGGGGATAGGTCTTTAAAGAGATGATTAAGTCTATTTGCTTTCTATATGCTTTATTCATTTTTTGGTTCCTCAACTCTTAAATTATTGCCTTCTTTGGTATTTAATTGATTATTTTTTCTAGTGCACTATTTAAACTCTCATCTCACTTCTCATACTGCATACATTTTTAGTTATTTTCTTAATGGTCACTCTGGGGATTTAAATTAATATCTACATGTATGACAATTAGTTTGAATTAATGCCAACTTAGTTTCAATAGTATATGAAAACTTTGCTTCTATAGTTCTGTTCCCCCTCTTATGTTGTTATTGTCAAAAATTACATCTTTATACATAGTGTGCCCAGTAACATAGATTTATAATCACCACTTTATGCATTTGTCTTTAAAATCATATAAGATAATAGAGAAGTTTATGAACCAAAAATAAAAATAATACTGGCTTTTGTATTTACCTATGTCTTTACCAGTACTGGCATTCTTCATTTCTTCATGTAACTTCCAGTTACTGCTAGTGCTCTTTTGTTTCCACTTAAAGGACTGCCTTTAGTGTTTATAATAGGACAAGCCTATCACAATGAATGCCCTCAGTTTTTTGTTTATCTGGAATATCTTAATTTCTCCTTCATTTTTGAAGGATACTTTTTTCTTCCAGCACTTTGAATATGTCACTTTACTGCCTCTGGCTTCCATGGTTTCTGATGGAAATCTGTTGTTAATCTTATTTAGGATCTCTTGTTCATGAGATTATAATTATAATGTGTCTCAGTGTGGATTATAATATGTCTCAGTGTGGATCTCTTTAAGTTTATCCTACTTGGAGTTTTTTGAACTTTGATGTTAGATTAATATTTCTCATTAAAATGAAGACATTTTTGGCCATTATTTCTTCAAATATTCTTTCTGCCCCTTTCTCCTTTTTCACTAGTTCTGGGACTCCCATTATGTATGTTTTGGTATTCTTGATGGTATCCCAGAGGTCTCTTAGGCTTTGTTCATTTTTATTCATTTTTTTCTCTCTATCCTCAAACTGGATAATTTCATTTGACTTATCTTCAAGTTTGCTGATTCTTCCATCTTCTCAGATATGCTGTTGAAACTCTCTAGTGAATTTTTCATTTCAGTTATTTTTTTTTTCACCTGTAGAATTTCTATTTGGTTCTTTTTATACCTTCTATCTCTTTATTGATATTTTATATTTGTTGAGATATTGTTCTCTAGGTTTCCTTAATTTCTTTGTCCATTGTTTTCTTTAGCTCCTTGATATTTAAGGCAATTGATTTAAAGTGTTTTCTAGTAAATCCAATGTCTTTGCTTCCTCAGAGACAGATTCTGTTAATTTCTTTTTTCCCCTGTGAATGGAATATCTATTTTTGTGGGTTTTTTTTTTTTGTATGCCTCAATTTTTTGTTGAAAACTGGATGTTTTGATTATCATAATATGGTAACTAGAGAAATCAGATCCTCCTCCATCCATAGAGTTTCCTGTTTTGCTTTTTGTGGTATTGTTGTTTGTTTAATGAGTTTTCTCAACAACTTTTAAAAGTCTGTATTCTTTGTCATGTGTGGTCAGTCTCATTAGCTTAATGGCCAGCTAGTGATTTGATACAGATTCCTTAATAACTTGGAACAAAAAAACAGAAAATAAAAGCTCTCTTAGTCTTTGCAGATAGACTCTCTGTGTATGTTGGAATGCTCTTTAAAGTTTAACCAGTTTACAACTTTGCCATAGCTTTCACTTCCTGCCTGTACAGATCCTGAGAGTCAGCTGGAGATGAGAACTTAGGGCCTTCTTGGGTCTTTTCTGAGCATGTGTCCAGTCCTGAGCATGCACATGGCCTTCTAGATTCTCTGGAATATGTGGGAGCTTTTCAGCCCTTATTTCCCCAAGTAACTCCTTCCTCAGCCTCTCCTTCCTAGGCTTTCAGTCTGTCTGTTGATTGCCCCAACTGTATCCATTTCCCCTGTGACTGTGGTGAATACATTTGCCTTTAAATGTTTTCAACAAATAACACCCTAGGAAGACACCTCTGAGTCAGCTGAAACAAAGGCAGACCCTTGAGCCAATCCTTCAGGGACCCACCAGACAGATCAAAGCAAGCAACTAACATTCTTTGAGAATAAGGTCCATATCATTCCTGTTACCAGCAACCTGCACAAGTATTGTGAGTTCCCACTTTCATGCCCACTGCAGAGCTAGAGAGTGGGGGCTGGTAACAGGGTAAGTTAAAATGCTACAGAACCTGCTTACTGGTTTTCAGACATTTTTTTTCTTGTTAAGTTTTCTCTGGCTGTTGTAAGTTTTTTATCAGATTCCAGAGTTCCATAAAAAGTTGATGACTGTTTTTGCAGCTTATTCACTGCTTTTGTGGATGTTCCCTAGTCCCCCACTTCTACTGATGTCACCTTTACTTCTCCTCTAGGACTTTTAAAGAATTTACTGGGTGTCAGGCATTGCACTACATATCTGTATTGGTATTTGGTATGTCAGGACTTAACACTGTAAGATAAGCTTTATATAATCCCCTTTATAGGGAAATGTGGGCACATGGAGACTGAGCTGAGCATTGGGGCTGGGTCTGTTTGATTTCACTGTCTATTCCATCTTCTCTGTAACCCACAACACTGTTGACTGCATTGTGCTTTATGATTAGAGATGTACTTGAATTTCACTTTGAGAAAGGAATGTCTTTGCATAATTTTGCTGCTCCTTTTTTGCAGCAGTCTTTTTATTGACCAAGCTTGTGTTTATTTTCCTACATTTGATTTATTAAGAAGGTTTATTGCTGGGTGTGTGGATACACATAAAAAATTAACCAAAATGTTTCCGCTCTCACATCAATCATTACAGTGCCTTCCTGAGGAACACAAGCATTAAAAAAGAAATAGCCATGTTAATCAAAATAAATCAATAAAGTTTATATGCCTTTTGGATAAGAAATATGGCTAAGTTTGTAAAATTATCATACATCTACTAGTTTTCCCAAAATATAGAAGAATTCCTGACATCTTCTTTCCAACAGCTGAAGAGGAATGAGAATCCTAATAAATAGTGCAAGTTCAGAGAGGATTTTCAGCCAGAATAATTCTGATGGTTGCTCCCTTGTACATCCCTATTACATTGAAGAGTACAAAATGAATCAATTAGATTTAGAATGACTTATGAAATGTGTAACTCAAGCTGGAAGTAAATTGTAGAATTTGGTTTCATTGCTAAAAGAAAGAGGTTCATTATGTTATCTCAATAACAGTTTTGTGTTTTTTTTTAAGTATGGAACTTTACAATTGTATAAACCAAAACATGCATCATTTTAGTATAGTCTTATTGGAACTTTCAGATAATGCCCAAAGTTCTGCTTTCTGCAAGGTTGCCCTTCAATGAATTTAAATTCTATTGCCTTTTAAACAAGTCACTGCACCCTTTATTCTTCTGCTCTCCATTGGCTGCTGCCCACCCCAACCTGGGCTGTACCTGCTGAACTTGGTATCTCATCTCATCTTTATCACAGGCAAAGGCCCTGCTTTAGCTTTGGGTAGGGTCAGGGTTAGTGCTAAGACGGAGATCCCTCAGGAGGGCGACTAACCAGGATAAGCACCATGGCCAGGCCCTGAAGGAAACTAGGCTTGCAGTTCTGGTTTGGATCAAACTTAATTACAATAGGTGTACAACTGTCACCAAAGGGACCAGTATGCACAGGTTAGTTAGTAAAAAGATGGGGTGGGAGTGGCTGAACCTGACAATGACCTCTGGGTTCCAACACACATCGTTCCCAACTTGTCAATGTTTAGATTTAAAAAGTTCAGTTTTTACATAGCTGAGCTTTAGAATGTTTTCCTCAAAACATTATTATGAATTGTAGTTAGTTTCAAGGAAAACCAGCGATGCCTAACTGACAAATAATAAACATGGCATATCACTATTTATCACGATACACGGAATAGTGATTGTTTACAGGAAGAGAAATGCATTCATGCATTTTTTTATTGAATGAATAAGTTTGCAGTTCTTCCTGAGCACAGGAGTATAGGAAGAATGCTCCAGTAAACAGAATTTTGACATCAGGCAGAGCTCTTGGGGAAGTTTCTGAAGGAGAAGCAGGGCTATCTCTATTCCTAGCACTAGTGACTCAATAAATACATATGAGTAGACATGTTATATTAATAAAAAGACCAATTCTTTGTAGTACCTGAGTAAACTTCTCTTATTTGCCAATCTAGAGGTAAATCAAATATAAGGAAAACAAGCATATAACCCTCAGAGCTGGGCTTCCTCTCAGAGACCTTCCCCCTGATGACCCAGCACAAAAGGTGCTCCTCATGCAGATATTACTCTATAGCTTCTTCATCTCTGAGGATGTGACTCAGGTGTAGAGCAAGGAAGACTCTCCAGAGTGTTGAAGTAGCCCTGCACAGCCCCATCCAGGTGGGAATAAGCCAGAGGCAGCACAATGAGCCTACAGAAAAATAAAGATGTTGCCTACAAAGAGCCAGCTGAGAGTGCCAGCTTTCCTCCATCTCCAAAGCTGGCAGCCCTTCAGATGGGTGCAACCATAGTAAACAGAAAGTTATGTACATTAAGTATTCTTATGTTCCTTACAAAGACTCACTTGGAAAAGTATCAGCCAAATTAAGCCTCACCTCTTTCCCATAACACCAATCATTAGGTGCTATGTTAGTATTGAATTTCAAGAGTCCCCAAATATATTTCATATATTGCCTGAGAGTCTTGATAGGAAGGTGATGTTTCCACTGAATGACCAGTGGAGGCATATTACTCAGCCATAAAAAAGAATGAAATAATGCCATTTGCAGCAACATGGATGGACCTAGAGATTGCCATACTGAGTGAAGTAAGTCAGACAGAGAAAGACTATCATGATATCACTTATATGTGGAATCTAAAATGTAACACAAATGAACATATCTAAGAAACACAAACAGGTTAAGAGAACAGACTTGTGGTTGCCAAGGGGGAGGGGTGGGGGAGAGAAAAAAAAAACAGTGGAGATGCAGCCTGCAGCTCAGTCACTGACCAAGCCAGGCCACCTTGCATGAGGTGTCTGGTCCATTTCATTATCAAGCCTGTGATTTTCATGACAGTGAATACTTTGTGAGTTATTTATAAGTTGACCAAACCAAATTTCTTTCTCAACTTTGTGAAAATTATTTAACAATTGGTTATTGGATTATTAATATTATTATTATTTTATTTTATGGAAACTACTGTGCTAGTTTTCTATTGTTGCTGTAACAAATTACCACAGACTTAGTGGCTTTAAAACTATACAAATTTATTATCTTACTGCTCTGGAGACCAGAAGTCTGAAACAGGTCTTATGTTGCCAGGATTGTGTCTCTTCTGGATTCTCTAGCGGAGAATTATTTCCTCACCTTCCCCAGCTTCTGGAGGCTGCCTGCATTCCTTCGTTCATGGCCCTGCATCACTCCTTCCACTATCACTGCTTCCAGCATCACATCTCCCACTTCAACTCAGACACTCCTGTCTCCTTCTTATAAGTAGGCTTGTGCTTACATTGGGCCTGTCCAATAATTGAGGTAGTCTCCCCACCCCCAAATCCTTAATTTAATCTCATCTGAAAAGTCCCTTTGGCCATGGTAGGTATCACGTTCATAAGTAGGAAGTATTAGGACATGAACATCTTTAGGGAATCATTATTTTGCTTACCACAATCTGTGTTCTGCCCCCCAAATTCATGTGTGTCCCATGTGCAAAAAATATTAATCTCATTCCAATATCCCCCAAAGTCTCAACTCATTACGGCATCAAAGTCCATAGTCTCAACTAAATCTCATCAGCTCCAAAGTTCCAAATCTCATCATCTGAATCATCTAAATCAGCTATGTGTGAGGATTTGGGTATGATCTACCCTGAGGCACAATCCTCATCTGTGAATTTGTAGAACTCAAGAAACAAGTTAATTACCCACAAAATACAATGGTGGGACAAGCATAGGATAACAGTTAAAGATATTCCCATTTGAAAGTAGAGAAAATAGTAGGAGAAAAGGAAGCACTATTCCCCCCCAAATTTCTAAATCTGGTTAGGCAGACAACAGTAGGTTTCAAGGCCTGGGGCTAATCCTCCATGATTAAGCCTCTGCCCTTAGAGTCATCCTTCCTTTTTCATGAAGGGTAGCACATGTTTGCAGTTGAGTAGTTTCTTTCAACCTATTTCCTGCCTGTGGAATGTTGGTGTTCTGACAGCCTTCTTTCATTTTGGCCTCTATCTGTCCCATTCAGCCCAAACTGACAGTGTTTCTGCTGGGATAAAATGTTTAAGAATCATTTACGTCTCCTGTGTATGTCTCAAGAATTTACACTACTAGACCTCCTTCATAAATCTTTCATGGATAATTCGTTCTCTAATGACTTTTGCTTACATGGCTGAGAGGACCCATGAGTCACACATCTAATTTCCTCAAAGAGTCTGAGGCAGTAGCAAAAGATCCAACCACACCCTTGGCTTTCCCTTAAGAGTATGTTTTCCTGACAATGAATCTCCTAATTATAGCGTCTTTTGCAACCTGGATAAACTGAGAATTTCCCAAATCAAGTCTTGGTCCCTTTTTTGTTGGCAGTCCTTACCTTAATCTGTCTCCTTCTTCTCACATTTTACTATAAGCAACAGGAAGAAAAAACAGGCCACAACTTTAACACTTAGCTTGGACTCTCCTCATCTAAGGGTCCAATTTCATCATTGTATCAGTTTCCTGTGGCTACTGTAACAAATTACCACAAACTTGGTGACTTAAAACACATTTACTGTCTTACATTTCTGGAGACCATGAGTCTGAAATCAGTGACACTGGGGCAAAATCAAGGTTTTGGCCGGGCTGTACTCCCTCTGGAGGTTCTAGGACAAAATCCGTTTACTTGCCTTTTCCAGTATCTAGAGCGTCATGCGTGCATTCCTTGGCTCAGGGCACCTTCCTACATTTTCAAAGCCAGCAGCACAGCATCTTCAAACATCTGTGCTTTCATCACATCACCTTCTTTCTTTTATCTATGTGCAATTTCCTTTGCCTCTCCCTTATAAGGATCTTTGTGATTGCATTTAGTGCCCACCTGGTTAATCTCCCCATCTCAAGACCCTTAATCACATTTGTAAAGACCCTTTTCCCATATAAGGTAATGTTTACAACTTCCAGGAATTAGGACGTTTTATCTTTGAGGGGCATTATTTAGCCTACTGCAATCTTTTACAAGTTCCGCTTTCCACCTAAGCTTTCTGTCACTATACAGTGAGAATCTCCTTTCCTCCAAATTCCAGTTTCCTCATTTCCTTCTGTGACCTCACCATTAGGGCCTTTGATGTCCATATTGCTACCAACAGTGTGTTTATGACCATATAATGTAGGTCTTCTCTACCATGTTTCTCACTGCAAGTTCTCATTACAGAATCATTAACATTCACATTTCAATTAACAGTCTGTTCAACGTAGTCTAGGCTTTTTCTATAATGAATCTCAAAATTCTTCCAGCCTCTTCCCACTGCCCAATTCCAAATCATTTCCACTTTTTTATGTATTTGTTACAGTAGCATCCCACTTCCAAGTACCAAATTTTGTATTATTTTCCTATTGATGTTGTAACAAATTATCACGAATTTATTGGCTAAAACACAACCAATTTATTATCTTACAGTTCTGGAGGTCAAAAGTCCAAAAAGGTCTTATGAGGCTAAAGTCAAGCTGTAGGCAGCAGGATTGCATTCCTTCTGGATTCTCTAGGGGAGAATCCTTTCCTTGCCTCTTCCAGCTTCTAGAGGCCGCCTGCATCCCTGAGTTCATGACCACAATCCCATGACCTCTGCTTTTGTCATCATATCGCCTCTGACTCTGACACTCCTGCCTTCCTCTCATAAGGACTGCTGTGATTCTCCTGGGCCCATCTGGATAATCCAAGATAAACTCCCCTCTCCCAAGGGCCTTAACTTAATCACGCCTGCACAGCCCTTTTGCTATTTAAGGTAACATATTCACAAGTCATGACGTTTGGGGGATTAAGACATGGATATCTTTGCAGGACCATTATTCTGCCTACCACCACACCTTCTATTGCACTGAAGTATTCTCATGTAAATGAAGAAAGCTCAGATCTGGAGAGCATATTGGGTAGAAATCTCTTTTCACACCTATTAACTCTTTTTTTTCAGAGAATAAAGGAGCTGTTATTACTTCTCTTTTTCAAATGGAAAGGCTGGACCAGAGAAGTTAGGCAGTTTTACAAAGGTTGCACAATTCATTAATGGCAAAGCTACTCTAGAATTTGGCTGTTTTAACATCTGAAGCACATGCCACTGCGGGCTGCCCCTGGGCAAGCAGAGAGCTCTCTAGCGAGTTTACATCCAAGTTGAAGCAAACAGCTTAACTCACAAAATGCCCTTTTTCTTACCCTAAAATTAAGATGTTCAAAAATGGGATATTATGTTCCAATAAGTTAATGCTTGAATGTCTTTAGAAACAGAAATTTGACCTTTGGGAAAAAAAGCTGGATCCTTGGATCTACCAGTAATTCAGTAAGTTTTTCCATAGGCACATTCCTTAACCTTTTGAGAAAATAAGGGCTTCTAGGAGGTGGCCTGGCTGGCTCCTTTGAGCTCTGACAGTCCACATTCCATGGAGTGCTCTGATCTCAATTCTGTGTGAAGGAGGTTGGTTGTACATCAAGGAACACTGCATTTTAAGAACCCCATGAATGGAAGGGTCCCTCTTATCTAGAGATATTGTTTGAGTACTATAAAAGCATAGGCCTTTTTTGAAATGCTTAAAGGATCAAAATTTTAAGTGTTGTTCTCTTACTAAGGGTGAAACATTTGCTATTGGGGAATTTATCTGAATAATACATTCACTCCTTAGAGGAGAGACACTATCATAGATGAAGTATATTTTTCTGATGTTTGGAATTCAAATTCTAAAGAAGTCTATTAAAATGGGGGAACAATCTGTGAGGCTCTAATGTTAGCATTTATCAAGATGGTAATTGTAGAATTATCTTTTTTATGTTTTCACTGGAATTATTTTTTTCTTCAAAAGGGTTTTCTTTTTCCATCCAGCTAAATTCTGTCCACCTGTCTCTACCCACCCTCTCTCCTCCTGTTATATGCTAAAAGCAGACTCCTTGGTGTACATTCCTTGCCACCATTAAATGTTGTCAGTGCAGTGGTTTTGGCATAGATCTCAGGACCAAACAGCTAGAATAAAACAAGACAGCAGATGCTGAGACCACAGTGACAGAAAGGATGGCTCCTCACCTCTCTTATAAACACACGGTGTTGGCCAAGAAAGAGGAGTACATGAGGAAAAGGAGGAAAAGCCAGGAGTGGGCAGAGTGCCAGAGGTGGGAGGTCAAGTCTCCCTGAGGGGTCTACTCTGACAAGTAAGGGCAAGCAACAGGAATGCAGGTGGCAGTGCCTCCAGTGACCCCGGGGATCAAAGCACCCCAGCACCAAGCAGCGGGGAGAGGAGTTAACTGTGATTCACCACATTGTCAAGAATTCAGCCAACAGATCTGGCTTCAAGGCAGCCTCCAGACCCAGTGGGCCCTAGAGTGTTTTCTGGGAGACAGAAGCCCAGTTATGTGAGCTCCAAGACATGGCAGTGTCTGGAGAGAAGATTCTGCCATGGAAGGACCATCTCCACGTCACCCTGCTGGTGGGAGTCCAGCCCATAGTTGTTGATATTATTGCGGGCAACTTGAAGACTGCAGCACTGGGTCTGCTGGTTGAAGTCTGCTGTGCATACGGCAGGGCTTGGACAGTCAGAACCACCTGAAGCACCCTGCACCCCTTCACACTGTTCCCACTGGCTGACCCCAGCATCTTCCCTACACCAAGGCCATCAACTGTTGGAGCAGAGGCCATAGACCAGCACTGAGATGTACTTTTCTAATTGGAAGCGTTCTCTGTTCTCCCACATCACCATTTCTTCATGTGCTTATTTTCACATTTATTGCTTTGTACCTGGCACTGTAGCTTTATATGTACTTTTTATGTCCCTACTATAAATTTGCTTCTCAAAGAAATTCTAGATTTACTGAGTCATTGTGATTTTATTCTCTAGAACATATTTGACTCACTTAAGTTTTCTGCCCCACTATTGCTTTGTTTAACAAATGGCTTAAGTTTACTAACAAGATAAATTAAAACACTGTTTTCCTTTATGTTGTCCTCCTCACAGGCTGTGGTTTTTAAGTCCTGTTTTCTTAATTCTAATAAGGAAATATTCCTTTACCTTCCCCATTTTGTAGTCTCTAATAATAATCCTTTTACATAGTTTATGCTTGAAGATGTCCACACATATACAGATATATGTATATATATATTACACAAACACACATCTGCATGCTAGAATTAAATATTTTACCTTTCAAAGTCATGATTATGCAGAGATTTTAAAGATGTGGGAAATACCCCTGCTCTAATGTTAGGTAAACAGAAGACTGAATTTTATAAACCAAGAACAAAAAGAAAACATCTGTAGCTGTGAAGAAATCTGGACAAAGTGTACCAGGTGAAATTATAAGTGAAATGATATGTATTTGTAATTTTCTTCTTTATAACTTTTTTGTATTTTCCATATTCTTCTACGAACATAGGTGGCATATAATTTTAGGTATCATCTCCCCACCTGAATATGAGACTTTTGTGGTATATTCTCATCCATGTGCACTCACACCCTCTGGAAATCACTCCATTTTGGGGAGAGTGGTACCCCCAGGCAGAGGCAGCAGATTTCCTCTCCGTGATGGGCACACACCTTCCTTCCACTGACACGTTTTAGCTTCATTCAGAGAATACATGAATTGACTACTCCAACTGCAATCGTCAAGTGTGAATTACATGCCCAATTTAATAGCAAAAAAGTTAAGCTATCTTAAAAGAAGGAAGCAGTAAAGGCAAAAATGATTGTTTTTACATTTTGATTCTCACCCCAGGCACATGGGCAAGATCCAGACTTAATATAACAAAATAGAATTGTAACGTCTGTTTAAAGTTGAAAATTGTGCAATTTGATTTCATTTAATGCAATTACATTTCATTTTAAATAATAGAATTAAACACTAAGGACAGAAGACTAACTCATTAAAGAAATTTAGATTTACTACTTAATTAGTAAATCTGTAGAGAAATAAAAGCACTACAGCATGATGACTCTGCAAGTACAAACAGAGCTTTGGGTCACACAGCCTGTGGGGCACGTGCCATTAGGGGCTCTGCATTCTTGTCCAGATCCCTTAATATCCATGCCTCACTTTCTTACCTTGAAACTGGCGTGATAATAGCAATATATTGTGCTATTCTAACTAGATATGTTAATGCAGGTGAAGCACTTAACACAGTCCCTAGCCCAGACCAGCAACTCTTATGATCAGCACTGTTTTAGTCATTGGTGACAGTGGTAGTGGATGGTGGTATTATTATTTGGAAGACCAGACTTGGATTAAAAACAATAAGAAAGTTGCTATCATAACACAATTTCGCTTACTCTATAGTTTCATGACATCAACCCAGTACACAATAATTATAGCCAGCTTCTGGTCAAAACTTGGACTGTGTATTTATTCCACATTTATATTTTTGAGCGTATAAATTATTTTAGAACATACATATATTTTCAGCCTTGTCAAGGGAAGTTTTTTAGATTACTGTGGGTAAGTGATGGGAGAATAAAAGAATAAATTATCTTTAAAGGCATCTCAAATTGCTTTACAAGCTGTAATGTATGTACAGACACTCAGCAAGCCACAGAACTCCTGAGTAGATTTGATTTAAACCTTATTTCTAAATGATATTCATCTACAATGCAATCCTATGTAATTTGGTGGGACAGTTTAGACAATTTCATAAAAGATAGTAATTAAAATAATGAGTGGAGTACTTAATATGGCTTTCTGGAACGTGGTGTCCAGTAAATAGCCAGAGTCGGTGAGTCATTGAAAGGTCCCCATCTCTTGTTTTTCAGCTTGACCATCTCGGCAGAATGCCCAATGCAACTTGAAGACTTCCCGATGGATGCCCATGCCTGCCCTCTGAAATTTGGCAGCTGTAAGTTATTTTCACAAGTAAGAACCATGGATATATTTTGGGGGTTATGTCCCCCAAAGACAGAGAAGCATTTAGGTTCTATATGTGAATAAGCATGAGATGACCTGCAGTCTGCTTGGGAAGGCTGGAGAGTATGGTGGGGCACACACCAGGCTGTTTTCCTTGCTTGTAACTGAGAATGCAAGTGGAGGCACTTGCCCATTAGGGTATGCTCCTCAGGAAGCAGTTCCCTACCCTTAGACCTGCACCAGGCAATTCTTTCTTGTCTTCACTTCTCAGATTGCAGGTCACCTCCTCCAACAGCCCTTAATGACCCAATTTCAGTTACCCACCTGATAACTCCTTATTCCATGGTAGTTATTGCTATGTTGAGTCACTTCTTCTCAGATGTTCCATGTGAACATTTGATTATTTATATGTGGGTTATTTAATTTTTAAACAGTTTGGGGATTTTCCAGTTATCTTTCTGTTACTGATTTTAGTTTAATTCCATTATAGTCAGAGGACACCCTCTGTATGGTTTCAACTTTTCTTACATTTATGGGGGTTTATTTCATGACTCAGAATAGGATTCATTTTGATATTTGTTCTGTGAACACTTGAAAGTCATGTGTACTTTGCAGTTGCTTGGTAGAATGCTCTACAAGTATTGATTAGATCCTGTTGATTATGGTGTTGTGAGTTCTATATTGTTTGCTGATTTTCTGTCTACATCAGTTGTTGAGAAAGAGGTGCTGAAGTCTTTGACTGTAATTGTGCAGTTGACTATTTCCACTTTCAATTCAGTAAGTTTTTTGTTTCATGTATTTCTCAGCTGTTTTGGTGTATACACATTCAGGATTATACTTTCTTGTGGATGAATTAACCCTTTATGATTGCATAATGTTCATCTCTGTCTCTGGTAATTTTCTTTGCTTTGAATTCTACTTTACCTGAAATCCATATGGCCACTCTTTCTTTTGATTAATATTTGAATGATGTATATATTTCCATATGTTTACTCTAAGCATCATTACATTAAAATGAGCTTCTTGCAGATGGTGTATAGTTAGGTCATATTTTTTAATTCACTTTGCCAGTCTTTATTTTCAATTGGTGTATTTTCATAATTTACATTTTATCGAACTATTGATATGTTAGGACTTAAGTCTGCCATTTTATTTGATTTTTTGGTTTTCCGTTCTCTATGTTTTCCATTTCTCTATTTTCTTTTTCCTGACTCCCTGTGGGTTAGCTGAACATTTATTATGATTCCATTTTTATTTATTTATAGTGTTTTTGTGTATATCTTCTTGTACATCTTTTATTTTAATTTTATTTATTTATTTTTGTCTGTGTTGGGTCTTTGTTGCTGCATGTGGGCTTTTCTCTAGTTGCGGCAAGTGGGGGCTACTCTTTGTTGTGGTGCATGGGTTTATTGCAGTGGCTTCTCTTGTTGTGGACCATGGGCTCTAGGTGCACAGGCTTCAGTAGTTGTGGTGCACGGGCTTAGTTGCCCCGTGACATGTGGGATCTTAGTTCCCTGATCAGGGATCAAACCCACATCCCCTGCATTGTAACAGATTCTTTACCACTGGACCACCAGGGAAGTCCCTAGCCATTCTTTTAGGATAGACTGCTGGCAATAAATTCTCTGAGTTTTTCTTCATCTGAAAATACCTTGATTTCTCCCTTCATACCTGAAGAACATTTTTAGTGAATATAAGATCCTGTTCTGACAGTTCTTGTGGCATTTGAAAAATGTGCTACTTTGCTGTTGCCTCCATGGTTTCTGTTGAGGAATCTGCTGTAATTCAAACCATATTTTCTTTATAGGTGAGATATCTTTTCTCTCTTGTTGCTTTCAAGTTTTTTTCTTTGACTTTAGTTTCAGAAGTTTGACTATGATGTGTATTAGTGTGGATTTCTTTGGGTTTACTGATTTGGGATTTACTCCACTTCTTGCATCTATAGATTTTGGTCAGATTTAGGACGTTTGACCAGTTATTACTTTGAATACTTTTTCTGCCCCATCCTCTTTCTCTTCTTCTTTCCTGACTCAAATGACATGAATGTTAGATCTTTTGTTGTATTCTTACAAGTACTGAGGCTCTTTTCACTTTTTTTTCTATTACATCTGTGTATGGTCACAGGCTCCTCCAGATGGCTGTTCCCTTGTTCTCTGTATATCCCTTGCCTGACCAGTGCCTGCTTCACCTACACCCTACTCATATGACTGACCTACATACTTGCCCCAGGCCACAGCTAATGACTGTTCTAGCTTTAGATAAGAACTCTCCACTCTGCTTATCAAAGGGGTGGTGAGGGACAGACCCCTCTGCTGGTTTCCCTGGTAACCAATGAGATAACCTGATATAATTTCCCCCTATAACTGGCAATCTCTCCTTCCACCCCAGGAGCAAAGATGGCCACATGTCCTGCCCGCCATCTGCCAAACATGGTGGGGTGTCACTCCAGGACCTTGCTTCAGAGGTGTAAGCTCCCCCATCCATTAAACCGTTGATGTTTCTGTCACTGGCTCTTTCTTCAGTCTTAAGGATGGGCAAGTAGAGGCCTTTGTAGACCTGCAGGGTGCAGCCCAACAATCTGTTTTTCAGATAACTTAATTTTTATTGTTCTATCTTTAATTTTACTGATTCTTTCTTTTGCCCCCTCCATCTTTCTGAGGAACTCATTCACTGAGCTTCTTATTATGGTTATTGTTTTCTTTAATTTTATGTGTCAACTTGACTGGGCCACAGGATGCCCAGATATTTGGTCAAACTTTATTGTAGGCATCCATGTGAAGATATTTTTTGATAAGATTAGCATTTAAATCAGTTGACTGAGTAAAGCAGATTGCCCTCCCTAATGTGGATGGGCCTCGTTCAATCAGTTGAAGACCTGAATAGAACAGAAGGGCTGCCCTTCCCATGGGTAAGAGGAAACTCCTCCTGCCGATTGCCTTGAGCAAGAATGTTGGTCTTTTCCTTCCATGCAAACTGAAACAGCTCTTCTTGGGTCTCCAGCCTAACAATTCTCAGACTGGAACTACACCATCAGTTCTCCTGGTTCTTCAGCTTGCTGATTGCAGATCTTGGGACTTCTCAGCTCCCATTATTGCATGAGGCAATACCTTATAATAAACCATGTATGTATGTGTGTGTGTGTGTGTGTGTGTCTATATATATATATATATATATGTAAATATATGTATATGTATATATGTCTATATAGAGAGAGACACACACACACACACATATATGTGTATATACCTATTGTTTCTGTTTCTCTGGAGAACCCTGACTAATACAGATTTTGGTTATGAGACGTGGGTGCTACTGTAGCAAATACCTGGAAATGTGGATGTGGCTTTAGAACTGGGTAATGGATAGAGGCTGGAGAGTTTTGTGGTGCATGCTAGAAAAAGCCAAGATTGCTATGAAGGGACTGTTGGGTGAAACATGGATGTTAAAGAAGATACTGGTAAGGGCTCAGAAAGAAAAAAGACAGCTAAAGAGAAACCTTTCTTCTTCTTAGAGAATACCCAAGTAATCATGAACAGAATGCTGGTTGAAACTTGGATGTTAAAGGTCTTCTGGTGAGGTCTCAGACAGAAATGTGGGACAGGTTATTGGAAAGTGGAGGAAAGATACTGCTTGTTATGAACTGGCAAAGCACTTGACTACATTGTGATCCAGTGTTTTGTGGAAGGTAGACCTTGTGAACAATGAAATTGGTTATTTAGTTGAGAAGATTTCTAAGGAAAGTGCTGGAGGAGTGGCTTGGTTCCTCTTGACAGTTTAATAGTAAAATGTGAAAGGCAAGAGATAAATTAAAGAAGGAATTGTTAAGCCAAAACAAAAAATGAAAAAAAAAAAAAACAGAACTTAAAGATTTGGAAAATTCTCATACTCATATTGCAAAAAAAGAGGAAGTTTCTTCAGGAGAGAACACCAAATAAAAAGGTTACCCATGGTGTTATTGGCCATCTCAACAGAAGGCTGGAAGAAAGACCCCAAAGGCAATTCAGAGACCATCAGGGCTGCCAGTCCCACCCCAGCTGCAGAGTGCACAGGCCCAGGGGGCCAGACTGCCTCCACTTGGTCTTCAAAGGGCAGGGCTGCCACCCAGCAGAGCCCTGGGTGCCACGCCTTGCAGGGCAATGGGCATGAGGCTGCTGCCTCAGAGCATTGAACCAAGGAGAATTATTCTCAAGCCTTAAGATCTAATGGAACTTGCCCTGCTAGGTTTTGGACTTGCTTGGGACTTGTCATTCCTTATTTCCTTCCATGTTCTCCCTTTTGGAACGGGAATGTCTATCCTATACCCATCCCACCATTGTATTTTGGAAGCAAATAACTTGTTTCACAAGTTCACAGCTGGAGAGGAATTTTGCCTCAGGATGAATTCAGTCTAGATGATATTTAGATGAGACTTTTGACCTTAGATGTTAGAGTTGATGCTTGGAATGAGTTAAGACCTTGGGGATACTGGGATGAAATGAATGTATTTTGCATGTGAGAAGGACATAGATTTTGTGGGGCCAGTGGTAGAACACTATGGACTGAATTATGTCCCCCCAAAATTCATATTTTGAAACCCTAATCTCTAATGTTACTGTATTTGAACATAGAGCCTTTGTAATTAAAGTTAATTGAAGTCATAAAGGTAGAACCCTCATCTGATAGGATTGATGCCTTTATAAACAAAGGAAGAGAGAAATCTCTCTCTGTCTCCACATGCATGCAACGAAGAAAGGCCATGTGAGAACACAGCGAGGAAGCAGCCCTCTGTAAGCCAGGACAAGAGTCCTCACCAGAAATTGAATCTGCTAACATCTTGATCTTGGACTTTCCAGCCTCCAGAACTGTGAGAAAATAAATTTTGATTGTTTAAGCCAATCAGTCTATGGTATTTTGTTATGGTAGCCCAGGCAGACCAACACGAGTGCTAAAACTTCTCTTTGGTATTTCTTTCTCTCTTCTGTTTCTTTGCTGAGACTCTATTTTTTCACTTGTTTCAAGCATGTTTGTAATTGGTTGTTGCAACATTTTATGGTGGCTGCTTCAAAAATTCTTTTTTTAAAAGGATTTTTAAAAAGTAATTTTTTAAAAGGTAATTCTGACATCTCTGTCATATTTTCTTTGGCATCTATTGATTTTTTAAAAATTCAGTTTGATCTTCCTGGTTGTTGTTAGGACACGTTTTTTTATTGGACATTTTGTGTATTGTTATGACAATCTGGATTTTATTGAAACCTTCTGTTTTAGCTAGATTTTTAAAACCACTGCTCTGGCAGGGAAAGGTGCAGCATGGCCTCATTACTGCCAAGTGGGCTTCCCTTCAGCCTCCACTGACACAGGGGTGACTGGGCTCTTGCTCTTGCTGGGTGGACACAGGACTCCGAGCTATATACAGGTCTTCACTGACACCATGTGGGGTAGGGTGGCCTTGGGGTGGCAGGAGTCTGAGCCTCCACTAAGCTTCCTGTGATGCAGCCCCAGCAAGGAGCAGGAGGATATGCTCCTGCTGATTAGAGTGGGAGTCCAGGCTCCCCACTTGGCCTCTAGCCCACTACGGAGAATTGTCATCATTGCTGCCCAGCAAGGATGAAAGCCCTACTCCCTCGTGTTGGAGCTTCTCTGATACCTGCTGAGTGTGAAAGCCTAGGCTCTCCACTCTCTTTGCTGGCCTGGGGTGGGGTAGGGCAACATCTTTTCTGTGGTATTTGACTGGAGTCGAGTGATATTTTCTGTCTTTATAGGCTGACCCTTTCCTGATCCTTTGGGTAGAGAGAGCAGGCTTCTGTTGTTGTTACTGTTTTTAGTCTGTGCCCATTGGCATTTCCAGGTTGCCACCTTCTTTAGTTCTAAGTCTGGAATGTAAAGGATAAGAAGAAAACTAAAGAACTCACTACTGTGTCATCCCTTGGGTCCCAAGACCTGTCTGCCTTACTCTCTGTACCTTTCAGATTCTTCCCACATTAATTGTATATGTAATATCCAGGGTTTCCAGTTGTACTTAGTAGGATGAGTAGGAGAAAACACATCTTCATCCTCCTGGAAGCAAAAGTCCCCCTAGATGTGTTTTTACTATTATTTACACTTTCTGGAGTTTGCTGAGCCTCTCGAATCTCTAAATTTATGTCTTTCACCAAATTTGAGGCATTTTTACCATCATTACTTCTAACAAATTTTCTTTCTCATCCTCTCTTTTTCCTCTGGAGCTCTAATTGTAGGTATTGTAATTTTTGATATTAATACCTCAGATCCCTAGGGGTCTGTTTACTTTTTAAAAAACTTGTTTTCACTTCTATTCTTTATATTGGATAATTTCTATTGCTCTGCCTTCAGCATTTCCACTCTCTGTCATTTCTGATCTGCTGTTAAGCTCACACAGTAAATGCTTTTTATTCAGTGTATTTGACAGGTTTAGAATTTGTATTTGGTTCTTTTAAATAGTTTCAATGCCTCTGCTCAGATTTACTCTTAGTTTTTTCATTACAACAATTTTTCATCACAAAACATTACATTTTTTCCTTTACACCCTAAAGCATAGCCATGATAGCTGCTTTAAAATCCTTCTATGCGAAATCGAACATCTCAATCTTCTTGGTGTCATTCTGCATTGATTGTATTTTCTGTTGAACAAAGGTCATGTTTTCCTGTTTCTTTTACATTTAACAAACAGTTTTGAATTGTTTCCTGGACATTTCAGTCAGTGTTATATCGCAAGGACTCTGGATTCTGTCAAATTTAGAGCATGTGTGTGTGTGTGTGTGTGTGTGTGTGTGTGTTTGTGTGTGTGTGTGTGTCTTGGTGAGGGTGAGGGGCGGTTGCCAGATAACTTGACTGAGCTCCAACTCCAGACTCTGTCCTTCCTGTGGTACCACCTGAAATGTCTGGAGGGTCTTGTACTTACTTGGGCTGGTAGGATTATGCTCCATATGTGTAATTCAGCCTTGAGTTAGGTATCTGGTTAGAGTTTGCATACATCTGTTTACATCAATGTGGGGCTCCCTCTCCGTGGCTCTTTCCTTTCCAGGATTTTATACCTCACTTTCCAGCTGTGCTGCTCTGATAGCTCCAGACACTTCCTTTTGGTTCTTCAAGCCAATAAGTCTGAGGGATCCCTCTGAACCACAGCTGCCTCATGGCTCTGACTCACATCTTTTTAAGAGAAAAGCCATTCCCTGCGTCCAAGTGCCAGCTCCTCTCCGGAGCCCTCCTGCTCTTGTTCACTCTCCAGTGCCTTCAGGGAGTTATTTTTCATGTGGTGTCCAGAGTTAATAGTTGTTACCTACTAACAGCAACTCTGCCATTACTGTCAGGGAACTTCCTTCGATTCTGAGGGTTTCCTTTTATATTGCTTCTATAATTCCAAAGGGATTTGGGAGATTAGGAGAAATAAGTATGTGTGAGGAGCCAAAAATTAAGTTGGATGGGAATAATTCATTTTTTTCAAACTATGATCTTCAAACGCCATGGAGAGATAAAACATACATTTATTTGGGGGAAGTAGTATAATGGAAAGGGACTCTCACTAGGATTTATTTAAACCACTTACTGCCATCGGATAGCTGTGCACATCAGTAGCTGGGACAAAGCCTTCAAAAGATCCCTAGGGCACCTCACTTGGGAATCACTGATTCATGTCTCTAAGAGGAAAATGAGTTATATAACTTAAAATTATGCTACTCTTTGTACCTGAAAATTATGCTCTTCATTTGATCAAAGGTAAAAACACTAAAAGTCAAAGATTGTTATTTTTTCATCATTAGTTAAATAAATTCAAGTCAATGTGATATTCGGATTTAATGGCAATGGTGTGCAGGGCAGGAACACAAAGCAATTTTTGGTGAAAAAAAGTATGTGAGCTTTTAACCCTTCTTCATATCATCTCATATTCAACGACTCACCAGCTGCAGTTGTATCATTTATCATATTCAAAGCTAAAATATGCATCTGATAGGATCTTTTCCTTTCAACATTCAACCAAACAAAACAAGATCAATTTATATATATATATATATTTATTTATTTATTTCTTGAACTCCATAGAGAGACAAAACCAATATAACCATTTCTTCAACTCAGTAGAGATATTGAACTCTCATGCCAAATTTCTTTTTATCTGCCTGATATTTGAAGACTGGTTTGAAATAGATGAGATCACTTATTTATATTTGCTCTTATTATCATTACTATGATATACAAGGCAGTTTAATAGGTTTTCCTCATATATCATGTTTGCATACAATTGATCAAGAGCTAGAAAACTGCATAAACTTCACCTTTCCTCAGCTTGTATGGTTTCAGCTCAGGACTTAATAGGTTTAAAAGAAGAAATGCTATTCAATGAAGTGTTTTTCTTACTTGTCTTTCATCTTTTGGATTTACTAAAAATAGCTGCTTGGCCAAGTAGTTCACTTCTACCATCAGCATCGGAGCCTGCAGGGGCTAAATGTGATAGTATAATGAGTTTCAAATTACCCAATCCAACAGTTCTCTGCTATTAGGAGACAAAGCAATGCAAACAGTCGTCATTATTCTAACGAGCCACATACTCTGGCTTCTCTAATGCAGAGCTGGATTAACAGACATTTCTGTTATTGCTATCTCTTCTCTCAAGAATTCAAACAGTTGTTGAAATTAGCCCTGGCTTATAGAGGGATACTTCCCAGTACATAAGGAAATTCCTTAAATATAATGGTATGGCTTACATTTAGAAGCAAATGCTTAAACAAATCAAGAGCATTTAGAAAAGAAAAAAAAATTTTGTTCATTTTATTTGTGAAATGGTGCCTTAAGTATTAGATTAAGTCATGAGAAAACATCTGGATTCATGAAAATATGTTCTATATTAGACATGGACCCTGTTTCGGTGGATCTCCAGTAGAGAGAATTTCAGACCGTCGGGGGTAAATGTCATGGGGGTGAGCTGTCAGCGCATTCAGACATGTGGGATTACAACTCTGCTGCTGCCTTGGTCATGCCCAATACGGAGCGACTCAGCTCACCTGTCAGTGGTCTAGAGCGCAGGTTTCGGAGTGCCTGATGTGAGGTCTTAGAAATACATTGAAGTTTTGTCTGTGTTGTGCGTTAGTTAACCTTGATTACTATCTAACAGCTATGTCGGGTGTGCTCTGCACTCAGCACTCTGCTAAGTGCAGTGAGAAAAAGAAGCATGACCGGTGCTCAAGGAGCAGATGATGGACACGTTAGATAATCAGGTTAAAACCCCTGTGAAACTGAAGGCCATTTGGGGAACCTCCTCATGAGGGTCATATTTTGAACTGAGCCTGGAAGGATTTGGATAGAAGAAGGCATAATGGAAATAGGACAAAGCACAAATGACAGGTGATCAGTTAGTGGAGGACACCCTTTGGGGAAGTGACAGGACAGTGTTACAACCCAGATAGGAAGGGCCTTAAATCCCAAAGTGTAAAAGTAGTAGGCAGAACAATGATGTTGTGGAGTAAGGGGAGGATGTGCTGAAATCACTATTTTGGAAGTGAAACCAAGCTCTTGGAATGCCATGAAGCAGTAGAAGTGATGAGAGCTGAGAGCAGGGTGGTGGCCGGTGTGACAAGTGGATTTTGAGATGGACTCTGGGCGCGTGTGTAAGAGTCAAAGATGGCATCATGATTTTAAGACCAGGTGACTTGGAAAATACTATTTTCTATTAGAAATTGGAAGTAATTGGAAGGAGCTGCTGATTTGAGTGTATAAAAAGCTAATCAGTTTATGAGAGGGTAAGAAAGTATGTGGAGGGATTTCCTCCTCATACTCCCGGCCTTTTACCTGCCTCTCACTCTTCTTCACAAAGGAAGCAGCTTTTCTGCTGGGAGGGTGACAGTCCTTTGTCCTTCTTTCCTGATTTGGTCCCATTTAAGTCTATAGACACAGAGAGCATGGTCTCTTGACTCTCCCTCAGACCAGCCAGGACAGTGACCCCAAGTAATTTTACAAGGACCTGACTGTAGGGTGGTGATGGGCCATGTGACTAGCAAATCTCAGGCTTCCAGTGTCGCTTCCTGGGTAACAGGGCAGCAGTGTTATCTGTTCATCTCCATCTGCAGAGAGCTGCACTCACTTCCCAGTTGATTCTGGGCAAGGAAAGTGGCCTGGCAAAGCCCCACTGATCTAATTGTTACCTGCTTAATTGAAAGCAGGGATATTGGTTGTGCAGTAGGCCATTAGAAATAATGTAACCACAGACATTTATATTTTACAAATTTTCTAATTTAGATTATGGAATCGATGTGTCAGGTATTGACTTGGTTTTCAGCTCAAGAGACTGAGACTCGGGAACGTTGAGGATGGGCAGGTCACGCAGGTGATGGGTGGTGAGGTCACCTGGGGCAGGTACTCTGCCCGTTTCCACCTCCAGTTTTAGAAGAGGGAGGAAGGCTGAGGACATGGGTGTCAGAGAACTCAAATCCTGTACGTTTTGCAAATCGCCAAAATTCCAATTACATCCTAACCTGCATTTCTTCTAATGCCAAAGGCAGTGAATGCACAGAGTAAAAGAGGTTTCCTCACTGGTTACTGGCAGTTCCTGGGTGTCCACGCAGCCTGTCAGATAAGACAAACCAGTGGTCCTCACATACTGGGTTTGCTTTTGACAGACATTTAGAAAGTGAATTCATGTAGAAAAATCTTCTCATAAGACTGGATTTGACACCAAGCAAAACTTCTTTCCAACTTAGGGCTATGTTTCTTATAGCTACTATTTATTTAAAACTGTGTGTCAGGCATGTGCTAAATACTTGACATTCATGAATACACTTTACCCTTAAGCACCGCTACGTTGTTTCCCTCAGTCTGCAGATGAGGAAGTAGAGCTTTGAGCGTAAAGAGGTTGTCGAAGATCATCCCATAGTGAAGGTCAGACATGTTTGTCTCATAGTTAGGCAAAAACTCATCGCTTCTAAAAGGCCTTGGAAATAAGGGGTTGATGTGCCATTGTGGCCTTTTATTCAGGATTTGCAGTGCCAGAAGAGGACAGACAGGAAGTGTCAACCCAGGGACAAAGCTGCTCTGAAAGCAGTGATGAATTCCCAAGTTAGTTGTGGATGAAAATGTTTCAAATCTTCTTGCCTGGCTCCGCTGATGTGTGGTTGGAGGAAGGCAAGCATTATGTTTCTGGAGCTCTAAATCATGATAGATGATGGCAGCATGGCAAATGATGGCCTCGTTTACTGTCATCCCCAGATAAGAGATGGGCTGCCACACCTCTGACACACAGAGAAGAATTTAGTGTTGCTAAATGCCCAAGCAGAAAGGCACACGAGTGCCTCATTTATTCCCATCCTTAATTTGATGGCGAGAGCAGAACTCACGGTGTTGAACTGACATGCCAGAGGCCGCGTTGCCTCTCGTTGCTGCTGTTATTAATGCCATTAACATCATCAATATCAATAGGCCATTTAATATTTACAGTTTGAAAAACAAGAGGATATAAATTATTAATATACATTGTAGGTGACATTCATACATCACTCTGTGATTTCAAGTAACTTTTATCTAGTTATAATTATTATTTTATTGGGTCCTTATTGTATTATAAGTATTATAATCCACCCCCACCAACAATGGAGAAAGAGGCTTGGAGGACTGGTGCCCAGCGAGCCTGCAGGTAACAGAGCCAACCTCTCTCCAGCCACTGATCCCTGCAGGACAGACACGCTTCCCTGGTCAGTGCGCTTCTTAGCCCCAGAGCTCAAGGACAGCCACCCACAGTCCCAGTGAGGAGAGTGATGCCCAGCCTGCAGTCAGGACCGTGTCCCCAGCAGTCCAGTCTGCATGCCCACCTCTGTGCCTCCACCACCCCACAGGTCCCACCTGCATCCCCACATTCTGTCGACGTCCCTCCAGGCCACCCGAGGGGACACCTGCCCCACTCTCCCAAATGCCTCATTCGTCGCGAATGTCCTCCCTCTTCAGTGTGTTGCCAACTCTTTGCCCTCTTTCCCCTCTTACTTGAGGATGCTGGGCACTGAGTAGGTAGCTCCATGGGGGAGGGGGAGCGGGGGAGGGGAAGCATAGTTTTCTGTGCTCTGTACTCTCTTTAGATACATGTCTGTGCTCCCAGTCTTTCCTGACTCTCAGAACTGCCCTGGTCACTGAGACCTATTGCCCCAAGGTTTGAGCTTCTTTTTCTTTTTGAGCTTCGGGATTCACATTTCCCAACCCATTCACATCTTCCAGGGGTCATGGGGACCCCCTTAACTCTTTTGGCCAGGGGACAGACTCACAACCCACGTGTGGATTGGGACTGGAGTGGGGGTTGTTAGTGGGACATTGGCAGCCCTCCTCACTGCAAATGTAGCCGGGAAGGGGGAGGCCATCTTCACAGTGCAGCAGCTCTGCCTGCTATGAGACAGAGGAGCTGGGGGAAGATGCTGGACAGTGGCACAGGACAACAGGAGCACAAGCTGCCTGAGCCAGTCGGGGACTGCCAGGAGATGCTGCCTCATCACCGTGTACCATCCACTCCATACTCACAGCCCCAGCTAGAATCCAGTGTGGCCACTCTGCTCAAGTCCATGTCTCAGTGCCACGGCCCTTCAATATTCAGGGTCCTGTAGCATCTAAATAATAGGAAGATAGAAATCTCATGTCTTTTATGGGGAACTCAGGGCACCATCCAAGACTCAGCATATGCCTGGTGGTGTCTGTGACCAGACACTTAGAAAGCAGCTTGCCAGGGTGGAGCACATCGTCAGGCCTCACCTCCCTCATCCCCAGCCATGTTCCCCCAGTAGAGAAGGGAAATTACTGCAGAATGCACTGTGTTGGGGAGCTCCAGTGCTGTCCATGTGAAATCAACATTTCTGTAATACCTGAAACTTGGAAATGGAAGGTCATGCTAATTTAAAAAAAACATGACAAGAGCACTCAACCTCCACCTGCTATATAAGTCAAGTGTAGCATCCATGTTATTCCATTGACTGCTGTAGCTGGTCTACTCTATTTACGTCCTTCTATTTCATGTCTTACTAATATGCAGATGAACATTGGAATCATGTCACTAATTCTCAAGGTTCTGCCCACCCCCTCGCCGAGCAGCCTTCTGTTAAGTTGGGATCCCATATGGCTTTACTCAGAGACAGGATACACTGGTTATTGGAACCATATTGAGTAACACACATCTGGAGGGAGAATGTCTAGCAAAAGAAAGAAATTGATACAACTTCACTGAAAGATATTTCAACCTAGAAGACTACTTTATGTTGCTCTCAGCTCATACATTAGCAGTCAGAAATGCTCTGTGACTGGGAATGCCTGGGGTGCCCATACTACCCATGGTGGCCCCTCAGACATTCCCTGGCCAGAGCAAACGCTGAGGCTGGACTGGCCTTTGCGGTTCCTATTACGATTGCAAGGCATTCTCAGCAACAACCACCAGGGAACTTTGAAAAAACAAGGCTTATTACTCAAAGTTCTCAGAAGGTACACAGCATGCCCAGGGCCACACAGCACAGTCATGGGTAAGGGAGAGAGAAAGAGCGCAGACCCAGGACTCTACCCTTATTGGGGTCCAGGGTGGGGTGCTTAGGGTTTCACCAGTTCAATCTTCATTGGCAAATTTAAAATATAAGAACAGGAATTAGGCACTCTAACTGGGGAGAAGTGGGGTCATCAAATGACCAGTTATCTAGGTCACCTTGGGCTTTCTACAAGGGGAACTGCATGGGTGGACTTGCCCTTTATCTAGTAGTGTAGCTGGGAATATGCCTATGTGAGGTGGATGCCTTTTAAATAGTTGCCTCGGCAATGGAAAGCTTAATGCCAGGCACTTACATTACAATCAAAAAGGCTTACTGTCAGGCACTTTCACTCCAAAGACCTAAATACACATCAAGTCTGTGATAAAAAGACTCAATACCATAAGATGTCATGTCTCCCCAATCTGTAATCTATAGATCCAATTCATGTCCAACATAAATTTCATCAGTATTTTTGGGAAAGCCTGATGAGTGGATTCTAACATGTATATGGATGAGCAGAGGACCAAGAACAGCCAGGGCCCCGTGAAGAAGAAAAGGGGGCACCTCGCCCCCCCAGCTGTTCTTGTCTAGAATTCTAAAGTCTGCGTAGTTAAGACAGGGGAGATTGAAATTGGGGTAGAAAAAAGGAGCAGAACAGAGAATTCCGCAAGAGAGAACCCATGCCTGATGGAGATCTTACTTGTCAGAACAGGCCCTGCAAGTACCTGGGTGGGAGGGATGGCTTAATGATTTCGGTGGCAGCACCAAAAACCACAAGGAGAAGATCTGATTGGATGCTTATGTAGGAAAATATATACAGAAGTCAACTCTGTGATCAAGGCCCTAATGGTTAAAGATGGAACATTCCAGCTTTGATACTACATGTGTAACATCAGGAAGGCCTCCGAAATAAGATGCAGAAAGATTAAAAGGTTGATAAATTTGACTAACTTAACATACCATTTATCAAAAAATTTTTTAAAAAATGAACAAAGTGAAAAAGCCACAAACTTGAAGAAGACATTTGCAACACATGGAGCAAAAAAGTATGTATATCAGAATATATAAAGAAACCATGAATCAAATGGGTAAAAAACACAAAACAGATTTCACAAAGAAAACATAGGCAAGGCAAAAAAAGCCCCTTTGTTTAGTGATGTCTGCCCAGAAGGTAAAACTACAAAGCAAACAATGCAATGATTATCATAAAGTTCAGAATACAACCTGTGGGGAGAAAGTGAGCCTTTGGTGAGTCGTGGGCGGAGGGCCTAGAAGGTTCTGACGTTTTCCACTGTGTTAAGCTCAGTGTTTGCTACATACATGCTTGTTTTATTATTTTCCAAGTGTTACGTATACTCTTTTGCACATAAAGCAAGAATAAGGAAGTGATGTGCACTAGCAAAGAAACTCCCACACTTAGTGGGAACACTGCTCATTACTAACATGACCTCTTCTGGCTCCTTCTGTGGAGACCTCTGATCACGCGTGTAGTCCTGCTTGCCTGCCCCAGCAATGGCCACACCAGTAACCCATTCACAGTGCCGGGCACCAGCCCTGCCTGGTGGAGTCCCGGAGCCTGCTGTCCTGCTTAGGGATGCCTTCCCTGCCAGCGCAGCCCATCTCCTGAGACGTCTGCAGAGGCCTCCCTGTGAGGGTGCATGGGTTCTGTCGCATCTGGAGTTGGCGTCAGGCTGTGAGCCAAGCACACAGCCTTGTCCAGAAGGCATTGGGTGCTGTGTGTGGCAGCTGGGAAGATGCACAGGTTTGTACTACAGAGCGGGTGTGCGGGTTTACCTTCAGGGGCCTCAAGAGCCATGGGGAACACTTGAGCTCCCCTGTTCCTTAAAGCCAACTGCTCCTCTGGAAGTGCTCTTGCTGAGGTGAACAGATGCCACGAGGCCCTGAGGCCACTTCTTGGCTGTCCTCTGAAGCCTGTGACACAAGCCCCTGGGAAGCACACTCCCTATGTCCTCCCACTGCAGTGGCCGCTGCGCCAGTGGCTCTGCGGCTCCCTCCTCACCTTCCCAACCTCTAGGCCCTGCAGTGCCCTCTCCTCCACCAACATTCACTCTGCAGATGACCCTGTCACCAGCCCCTGCTTCAAGTGACATCTGTGTGCCAATGCCTCAAGAAGTCACATCCTCACCAGGGACCACTCCCATGAACTCCTGACTTGTGTGGCCCACTGTCTGCTTAGCATCCCGAGGAGACCTCTCATAGGCCTCTCAACTCTGAAATGTCAGCACCTGAATGCTGCTCTTTCCTCAGAAGCTGGGTTGTTCCAGAATCTTTGCCATCCTAGAGTGCAAATGACGTGTCCAGATGCCTGGTTTGGTCACCCTCTTCCTCTCACAGCTCACATCTGATTTGTTAGCTGATTGGATGACCCTTTCCTTTAAAATGTATCCCTATTTTCTCCTCTTTTTACCACTTCCAGCCACTATCATCTTTCACCTGAATTATTTTAATATTGCCCTAAGCACTCTCCTGTTTCTGTTCTTTCCCCCCCTGCATTCTAGTCTCCTATCTCACCCAGATGGGTCCTTTTACAGCATGAACTAGACTATGTCACTTACTTGCTTATCCCCGCCCCCGTCTTCCTGGCTAGCTCAGAGTAAAAGGCAAAGGCTTTAAATAGCCTTGAGGCAACGTTTATCTCGTCTTTTCCTCTGCCCTCTGCTGTCTACTGTCTACCCTGTCCAGCCACACTGCCCACCTGCCTTCTCGTCAGGCACTGTAGGCACACTCTTGCCCCAGGACATGTACACCTGCAGTGCCCTTTTCTGGGATACATGTCCTTCTGACAACCATGTGGCAGGCTCCTGCACAGCCCTTGGGTCTCTAAAGTTATGCCTTCCCAGATTACCTTATTTAAAATAGCACCTCTTTCCTCTTCATAGCTTATATTTCTCCATAGCACTTACAACCACCTCACATGTAACATGTCTTATGTATATTTGTCTCCCTCCTCTGGGAGAGAGTCTTCTGTCTGTTTATCAGTCCATCTACCTGTTCCAGTTTTCTACTGCCATGACAAATTATCACAAACTTAGCAATTTAATTGAAGTAACACATTTATTAAGTAACCTTATTGTAGTGATCATTTTGCAATATGTATCAATACATGTATAAAATCATGATGTTGTACACTTTAAACTTATACAATGATACATGTTAATTATATCTCAATAATCAAAAACTTGTATTATCTTACAGTTCTGTAGGTCAGAATACAATGGATTTGCCTGGTGTTTCAGCTCTGGGTCTCCCATGGCCAGGATCATGGTGTCAGCAGGGCTGCTTTCCCTTCTGGAGGCTCTGGGGGCAAATCCACATCCAGCCTCTCTCAGGCTGTTGGCAGGATTCAGTTCCATGGGTACTGAATTGGTTGTAGGTTGAGGTCCCTGTTTGTTTCCTGCTGGCTGTCACCTGAGGGAGTCATTCTTGCCTTCTATGGGCTGCCCACATGCCTTGGCTCATGACCCCTTCCTCCACCTTCAAAACCAGCAATGGCAGTCGATTCCTTTCTTTCTGCTTCAAATCTCTCTGAGCTGGGTCTCTCTGACTGGCCCCAGCTGGAGAAAGTTCTCTGTTTTTAAGGGCTCAAGTGATTATATGGTGTCCACTGGGATCATCTAGGATAATCTCCTGATTTTAAGCCCATAGCTTTAATTCCATTTTGCACAGTGCCTTTTGCTGTGTAAGGTAACAGTCACAGGTGTGACACCAGGGGTAAAGTTTCTGCCTTCTGCACCACCCTCCCACCAGGACAGCATGGACAACAGGGCAACAAGTGCCTTCTGAAAAGAGAGACCTTTATAGTAACTGATGTGGTCAGATGCTGCTCCAAGTTGTTAGAATCAAAAACAAACAGAGGGAATTCCCTGGTGGCATGGTGGTTAAGGATCTGCCTGCCAATGCAGGGGACACGGGTTTAGTCCCTGGTCCAGGAAGATCCCACATGCCGCAGAAGCCTGCATACTAAAGCCCACGCTCTGCAACAAGAGAAGCCACCGCAATGAGAAGCCTGCGCACCACAACGAAGAGTAGCCCCCCCTCGCCGCAACTAGAGAAAGCCCACGCGCAGCAACGAAGACCCAACGCAACCAAAAATAAATAAATAATTAATTAATTTAAAAAAAAAACAAAAACAGAGACCAGACTTGAAAATTCCCTGAGCAGACAACCAGTTTAGTCTTACAAACAAAGCTTAATTTAGCTTATTTTGTAAGGCTAACTTGACCTGGGTCATTTCTTCCTTATGCCTCTGAGAATCATAAGCAAAACTTAAACTGTTCCCCAAGGTTGATATGAGGTAAACACTGACCATTTCCCTATCATTTAAGAAAATTCTAATACTGTAACCAACACTGTGAAGAATAAACAAACCATCACCACTTTCCCACTATGCAAGATGCTTTATAACAGTGTACCCCTGAGCCTCAATCCATGTTTTGGTTTGAGTGCTGCCGGTTTCCAAACTGTCTTTTTGGTGTGTATTCATTGCTTCTTGGGTGATTCATTGTTCTTACTTTGACTGTTTATGAACTGTTGACAAGGCACTCTATGCATTACATCCTTACAGAGCTCTTGTAATGACAACAGGAGCCCTAAGAAGCAGGCGCTGTTATCACCCCATTCTCAGAAGGAAGAACTGAGGCACAGAGCATGGGATTTTCCCAAGACCATGGAGCTGGGAGAGCCCCAGGCCCTGTGGTCTCAGGCCCGTGTGACAGTGCACCCTGAAGAGAAGATACCCCATAGGAAGCACTGGGCCCGGCTTCTGAGCACTCTGCCCTTTAGAAATGAGTAGGGCCTGAACCGTGTTGCTGTCTGCCCTGGTCTGACTGCCTGTACTTTCTTTAGGTCATTTAACTTTGACTTTCCAATCATCTCTCTTACTACTTTTATAAACATCTTTGGTTGTGCCACGCTGCAAATGATTCCATGTTTACATCACTTTTTTTCTCCCCCATACAGATGCATATCCTAATTCCGAAGTTGTCTATGTCTGGACCAACGGCACAACCAAGTCGGTGGTGGTGGCAGAAGATGGCTCCAGGCTGAACCAATACCACCTGATGGGGCAGACAGTGGGCACAGAGAACATCAGCACAAGCACAGGTAAGCCTCGCCCCCCATTCAGGGTCGCACACCCTGGGAGAGCCCAGGACTCTCCTTAGCCACCCGGGCCTGTCGTTCTGTGCTGGCCACAAGAAGTCTTCCACATCGGGTCCCCTCCCTCCAGCCGCACATGGAGGCATCAGCTGTGGCATCCTGGCATTAAGGGTCATGAGAGGCATTAATCCGAGGTGCATTTGCCTCCGTGTGAGCAGCCCTGGTGACCGCAGGCCCTGCCCGGAGGCCTCATGGACCTACTTATATAACATAGTCCTGCCCAAGCACTGAGACACGAGGGCAGCAGCCTCTGCAGGAAAGGTAGGGAGCTTCCTGTAAATACTCTCATTTACCTGTTCTACTATCTCCCCACTTTGAACATTTCAGAGGTTTTCCTGGGGTTGAATTTGGGAAAGCACAACCTGGCAGCATAGAAATAGCTGAGGCCTTAGCAGGTGCTGTCACACCCACAGGCACAGGGCTGGCCTGAGCCCGCAGGGCAGCACAAGCTGGGCTTCACCTGACACAAAGTGGACAGGGTGTCCAAAGGAACACAATGCGTTCCCTTCTTGCACCTGCAAGGGGTGTCCTCAGACACCTCCTGGCCACAGGAGGCCCAGCCCTAGAGGTCACAGTCACGAGGTTGGCTGTGAGCAGAGGAGGGTCCTGCAGGGTTTCTCATGGCAGGAGAAATGTGGAACAGGATGGAGTAAGTCCTTGCAGCATGCTTGCAGCATGAGTTCTAAACCTCAAATGTTACCCTGGTCAACGTCACTCTGTCAGCATCACCACCCCTTGGAGCTGGCTGGAAGCACGGGGATGTGCAGTGCATGCCTCCTCTCACACAGGTACTCAGTGCCCATCCACTGGTGTGGGCTGGCATCCTGGGGAAAGGGCCTGGCAGGGCTGGGAGGAGGCTGCTGTGCCATGTGGTTACCATGTTAAAGGCAAGGGAAGAGGAAGCAGACCTGATTTTATGGGAACAAGTGAAAAGGTGGCACGGCAGAGGTTTGGGGTTAAGAATTGCAATGCTAATGGAGGGTGCTACCGTTGGGAGTCGTTTCATGTCCTTCTTTAAAAATTTATAAATGGGTTTCTGCTCCTATTTGCATTCCAAAAAAATGGTCTTTTTTTGAACGTTATCTTATATTGCTATCCTCAACTCAAAAATAGAATGAAAAGAACCACCACAACAAAAGAATTATAAGTAGGAGAGTAACTTCAAATCCTAATGCAAAGAAACAGAATGGCATTTTCCCTCTTCTCAAGCATTGAGAGGCAATATTGGATCATGATAAAGATGTCTTTGCTACTAAACATATCTTGCCCCCCTTCTCTCTGTCCCTGTCTCCTTCTGCTAGGCCTGAGCCTATTCCCCTCCTCTCACCTGCTCTCACCTGCCTCGGGCTGTGGGGAGGGCGTGGTGCATCTTGGCCCTGAGGGAATTTTGGTCTCCTCTTCTGTAAGAGGGTAGAGTTTGCCACATATGATCTTAACTCATGCTGTGAGAAAAGGCACGTAGGGACACATCCACAGCTGGCCTTGCTGAGCACTGGGCTTTGAATCCAACAGCAAGCGTCCGAGCTATGTAATCAGTCTCAAACGTCTCAACATTCTGCCTTTGCAGCCAGCCGACCACCCTCGAACAGATGGCCCCCGGGGGTCTACCTTAGCAGAGACCCCAGGCCCTTCCCCCCACATTCACAGTTCCACCAGGCTCCCTGGCCACACCATCTACTTCTTGCAATTCAGCTGAAGAACTCTTGTCCTCAGATCAACTCAGCTCTGCCTCCACTTCTCAAAGCATCCTTCCCATCTCCCCAGGGAGATGCAAATTCACACAGCAAAGGAGACTCTGTCTAACACACCCTCCCACCGCAGCTGCCTTGGCTCCTTACCAGTTCACCATCAGGGCAGCATCGTTCTCCACAATGAAGGGGAGGTCTGCACTCGCCTCCCACACAGCCAGGCAGATCCAGAGAAGGCACTGGGGCATCGCCAAGGAAATGCCCTCACTCTCCCTGTGGACCAGCGGAAGCTCAGAGCGGCCAGCACCCGTGGCCTCCTGAGGCTGTTGCTCCTCACCCCCAAGCTGGGTGAGGGGGCACAGAACCTGTGGGGAAGTGGTAGCCCCCCACTCCTTCCAGCCCTCCCTGGCTGGGAAATGAGGAGAAAACCCTCCGCCCACGACAGGGCTCTGTGATGTCCTGAGTTATATCTGGAGAGGCTAAATCCTGAAATCCTGATGGCAGTAGCAGTGAGGGGGGCAGGTGGAGAGTGGCACAGATTGTGACCAGGGATTAGGAAAACACACAAATCTGATTTTCCCCAGCAAAGCATCCACCAGCAGAGGCTCTTCAGAGGCTGGGAGTCAAAAGACTTACTTATAAAATGACTGTTAAGAAATCCATGCATCTTTCAGCCTCTCCTTCACGCAAACAATACAAATAAATGCTTGTCCAAAGGGAGGGTGGAGAGAAGGGAGGCTCCCGGGCTCTGACCAGGGGCAGGAACCACAGGGCAAGACTGTAGGGTTTCATTTAGGTGGCTGACTGCACGAATTTGCTCATTTGCAGGTGAATACACAATCATGACGGCTCATTTCCATCTGAAGAGGAAGATCGGGTACTTTGTCATCCAGACCTATCTCCCCTGCATAATGACTGTGATCTTGTCACAAGTGTCCTTTTGGCTGAACCGAGAATCAGTCCCAGCCAGGACAGTGTTTGGTGAGTGTCCCCAAGCCAGGCCTGCAGACTGTGTTCTGTGACTGCCTCTAACCACCCCAAAGACAGCAGCCTCAAAGTCCCTAGTGCTGCCTGTCTATTCTGTGACCTGGAAAATAAATGGACCAATTAGTTATGAATGCAGTGTTAAAGACTAGATTTAGGGCTGCTCTCTGAACCAGGGTTCAGAGCAATTCGATCACTGTTTCCCTTTTGAAGTCTTTCACTGGTAGCCTTTTTTTTTTTTTTTTGAGGTTTGAAATTGCCAGCAATCTGTCTTATGTGGGATTTTGCTACGGTATTTTCACAAGTCTCATAAAGTACTGTTTTCTGTGTTATCAGGCAGTTTTCTTTGAAATGTGCATGCCACTTTAAAATTAACTCCCAAGTGGCAGTCAATATGTTACATATGATATGATAGTAATAGATTAAATGTATATAAAATATAATATATATTACCTTATGTATATATAAATATAATATATATGAGATATACATATGTATGTATGATACATGTATATATGTATACATATATATGATAAGAATTTAGAACATTATCTGACATCCCTGAGACATAAATCAAGTTTAGCAAGATCTAGCTCAGGAGGTACCTTAGCACAGCAGACATGGTTGAGTGTTTGACTTTTACGTGGAAGCTCATTTCATCAAAATCAATATTAGAAGTAATTTTGTGGGTCAGTTGTAATGGGTGCTCACATCTTTCTAAACTGTAAAGTACTATTCCCGCCTCAGCTTTTCCTATTGCACTGTCCCTTCCAAAGAAGGAAAGGGTGCCCTGCGTTTCCCGCCAATGCTCCTGTTGGTGGAGGAAGCTGGGGGGGCTCGGGATTTCCAGTGAGGGCCCAGGATTGCTCCTGTCCGACCATCTCTCTACCTCGAGCCACATACCCAGCTTCACCTGCCTCACCTGATTTAGCTTCAGGAAGGTGTGGAGGTTGGTTTGTGGCCAGGCAGTGCTCCCCCAGCTCTTTAGGGGAGCATTAGTAGGAGGGCAAGGAAAAAAATTTAGTTTGGAGAATGCCCTATGTTCCAGTCTGCTTCCTCTTAGAGATTCTCAGAGCACATTAGGATGTTAAAGGACTCAAGGAGACACAAGAAGCCTGTTCAAGGTCACACACAGAACACTTCTCTCCAGCACAATGATTAACTGGATTTCTAAGAAAAATCAAAGATGACTACTGATTTCTCATTTAGCGTTAATTCCATGCACAGTACCATGTTCAGTGAGGGTATATAAATACCTCTGAAGGATGACACTGAATGAAGACTAAGCTGCTATGACCACCCGCAACATGGCACTCTTTTGGTGCTCTTTCCTGAGGCTGCCCTAACAAAGTACCACACACTGAGGGCTTAAGCAATAGAAATTAACTGTCTCACAGTTCTGGAGGCTACAAGTCCAAAATCAGCAGAGTTCGTTTCTTCTGAGGGCTGTGAGGGAAGGCTCTGTTTCTGGCCTCTCTCCCAGTTTCTGGTACTTCCTTGGCTTGTGGCAGCATAATTCCAGTCTTCACGTGCTGTTCTCCCTGTGTGTGTGTGTGTGAGAGAGAGAGATACCAGTCATATTGGATTAAGGCCTACCCTAATGACCTCATTTTAACTTGATTACTTCTGTAAAGACCATATTTCCAAGCAAGGTCTGGAAAGTAAATCTGAGGTTCTGGAGATTAGGAATTCAACCTATGCATTTGGGGGGGTGCACAGTTCTACTCATAACAGGTGTGTTGCACCCCCACCCGATACACATATGTGCACCTTTTTGCAAACAAAACTGTAGTAAGAAGAAAGACACAGAGCATGTGGAAACTACATGGGCGGTAAGGGTTCAGCAGACCTGGGTCCCAGTACAGGTTCTCATTTGCCAGCTGGCAAATTTGGGTACATTACTATTTTTAAATCTTTAAGCTCCTCACTTGCAAAATGGGAATAATGACACCCATCCAGAATGTAGCTTAGATCCGAGTCTGGCCCTTAGTAGACGCCCGTTAGAGGCTCATCGTCCCCTTCCGAGGATCCAGACTTCCTTTATGGTCACTGCAAATTTCCCCAGAAGACAAGACAGATGGCTACAGGCATCTTGCATGGCAGCACTGAGGTGGCCCAGATCCTTCTTAGAGGCAGTGAAGTGCCAAGACCCAGATTCAGATGTGGTGTTTCTGTTGTACTCCGGTCTTCAGAGTCTGCAGGCTGAGTTAGTCCATATGAAAGCAAGCCTGTCTCATCAGCTTTCTGGAGCCCAAGACTTGTAAGGTGCACAGTGAGTCTTTGTGAAGCACGTTGTTAGAGCGGTGGGAACGTTCTTGCCCTTCTCAGCTGGACTTGCCTTGGGGCCACTAAGATGCCCCACTCCTCTGACCCATCCTTGTTGAGCACCAGCTCTCTGCAGGGTCAGGTCAGGACAACGGGGACACAGTTAGGGTATGTGTATGAATCAGACCCAAATCCCTGCCCACCTCGATTTATGTTCTAGAAGAAGGAGACGATTGACAATGTAAATAAACTAAGCAGTGTTTTAAATTCTATGAATGTGTTGTGCTGTGAAAATCGTAGAGGGAGAGGGAGACCTGGGCTGGGGATTAAAGTGATAGTTCCTTTCTTTCTTTGTCATATTCAGGGGTGTTATACTGGGGTCTAGTGCTGGTGCTGATCCTTGTTCCCATTGTCCCCACCCCTGTCATTGACAACCACAGGGGTGACGACGGTGCTGACCATGACGACCCTCAGCATCAGTGCCCGGAACTCTCTGCCCAAAGTGGCTTATGCGACGGCCATGGACTGGTTCATAGCCGTGTGCTACGCTTTTGTGTTCTCTGCGCTGATTGAGTTTGCCACTGTCAACTATTTCACAAAGAGAGGCTGGGCCTGGGACGGCAAAAAAGCCTTGGAAGCAGCCAAGATCAAGGTACTGACTTCATTTTCCTCCGTACTCCAGAGAAAATGTGCCTGATTTTATGTCCAAATATAAGACCAGGTGTTTCTTTTCCCTACATCCCTCCCCCTGAAAAATGATTTCTTCCCTTATACTCAAGGTCCTTACAAAGTCTTATAACAGGTCTTGTTTTACCTTTGTTTTGAATCACCAGCTTCATTCAAGGGAAAGGTCTGATGTCAGGCCTATTTTGCTAAAGTACCTTCTGTCTGTTCAGGGACTATTTATCCAGTTTTGAATGGTACAGTCAATTCTTCTGCTCACTCTTGCCACTTCACCATGCAGCGTGTCTTCTGCAAGGTGGCTTGAAGGTCATGAAGGGAGCATTCGAATTATTGGGAGTGACACAACAGGCAAACATACCTAATTCCACTGACTAGATGATTTGTCTTGCTTAAACGATGCACGTGAGTTATTGTGGGAAGCATTTCTCTATTCAAAGCAATTAAGTGCTGAGTATTTAGAGGGAGGTCGGTGCCTGAATCTAAAAAATGTTTGAAGAAAAAAGGTTGTACGACATTCCAACCTGAACCAGGTCCTTGGTGAAAAGAAAATAATATACATGGAATAGAAAATAAATAGCACATGGTAAAGTGCTAATTATGCCACATTTAAAACAAACAAGTCCTTTGCTCTGAGAGAGGAACAGGCTGGAGTTATCAGAGTAGACTTGAAAGTGAAACTTCATCTGTCCTTTGGAAATCATCATGAAGGGAGTCTAGAAGGCCCTACGGGAGACTGTGCCCCAAACCCGTGATGACACCAGGATACTCTGCTGCTGCTGAGGGCACTCAGTTGTGCGCACCCACGGCCCCACACCTGCTTTTTGCATTCAATGCTGTTGTTCCTTTCTTGTGAAAAGTCAGAAGTTCTCACTTGACCTGGCCTATCAGATTCTTCCCACCTCCAAGCGCCATGAGTCCACTCCCATTCCTGGGTTTCAGTCACGGAAGAAAAACCCACTTCCAGGCGTAGCTCACCCGGAGGGAGGAAAGCCTAGTGGGACCCATTCCAGGCCCCTCAGGGAAGAAGGGAAGGGGGGAGATGCCTGGGAAGGGCCTTGACAAACAGGAATCTCACGAGGGGGTGTGTTTTGGGGAATGATGGGGGACAGGAGTGAGCTGACCACAGCAGGCAATTGGTGGGGAGCTGAGAAAACATGGCAGAGGCAGGGCGTCTTCAGACTGTGGGAATTCTGGACTGAAGTGTCCCAACAGACAGAACCATGGAGGATGTTTGTTGGGGGACATGGAGTCTGGGGAGAGGGGCTTCCCGACCCCAAACACTGTGTTGCCAGGAAGTAAATGTTTGCTACGGGCCTGGAAACGGCCTCCCTGAGCCTGAGCGGGGCAACCGCCTGGGAGGTGCTGCAGGAATTGAGGCCATCAGGCTGGTGTCTGTGAGTCTAGGAGGAAGGTGGAACCCGGAGGCAATGAAGAGTCCTTGAAGGTTGTCGAATGGGCTGTCATCATCGTCAGCCACCTCGCTTGCTCACACTCAGCCTCACTGTCCATATTACTCATCACAGACCTGAATGCAGACCTGGAGGGAGAGGAGGGCATGGAGGTAACTGACTCATCTAATCCCAGATTAGCACTGATCTTCTAGAAGACTAGGTGTTGTCCCCCAAGGCTGTGGTGCTGGGGATCCCATCCCTTAGGCCAGTGGAGGCATCAGGGCATCTGCAGGTATCCCGGCAGGCAAGTCATACTGTTACACACGGTGGTGAGCATGAATAAGTAAGTATAGCGTTACTGGCTTTTACTTAGAAATGGAGAAAATTTGAACACTGGACTGTGTTCACCATCGTTACCTGTTGGGGTCTTCAGAGTTGGGGGTGCAAGGTGGTTTTTAGGGGTGAACACCTGTGAAAGGACACAGGAAGAAGTTGAAGTTGACCATGTAGGGAGCTGTCTGCCCTCAGCTGGGCAGCAAGTTGTCCCGGAAGGAGGACAGAGGCCCGTCTCTGGACCACTGTGGCCATCCTGGGTCCTGTTTGAAACACCCACTTCCGAGACCCATCATTCTCTCCTCCAGTGTCTGCTCTGTCCTGGTTACACCCAGAGACAAAGGTCGTGCAAACCATTGAGGTAGCTAGTCCATCATGCTGATGGGCTTCTTCTGGCAGCCCAATAGGTGTGTGTGCATGGCACCACGGGGGCTGCAAAGAACCGTACCATTTCTGAGGAGTGGCCCACAGGCCCTGCTCTGCTCTGACGCTGTGGTCACCCTCACTGGCCCCGGGGTCGTTGTGCTCCCTGCATCTGGGTACATATGCACTCTTATTCCACCTCACTTTTCACTGCTTCTTCTTGCTCCTTCTCCATGCACTTCCTCTCTGCTTTTCATCTTTCACATATTTTTTTTTAACATCCTTATTGGAGTATAATTTCTTTACAATGGTGTGTTAGTTTCTGTTTATAACAAAGTGAATCAGTTATACATATTCATGTATCCCCATATCTCTTCCCTCTCGCGTCTCGCTCCCTCCCACCCTCCCTATCCCACCCCGCTAGGTGGTCACAAAGCACCGAGCTGATCTCCCTGTGCTATGTGGCTGCTTCACACTAGCTATCTATTTTACATTTGGTACTGTATATATGTCCATGCCACTCTCTCACCTTATCCCAGCTTACCCTTCCCCCTCCCCGTATCCTCAAGTCCATTCTCCAGTAGGTCTGCACCTTTATTCCTGTCTTGCCCCTAGGTTCTTCATGACCATTTTCCTTTTTTTAGATTCCATATATATGTGTTAGCATACGGTACTTGTTTTTCTCTTTCTGACTTACTTCACTCTGTATGACAGACTCTAGGTCCATCCACCTCACAACAAATAACTCAATTTCATTTCTTTTTATAGCAGAGTAATATTCCATTGTATATATGTGCCACATCTTCTTTATCCATTCATCTGTTAATTGACACTTAGGTTGCTTCCATGTCCTGGCTATTGTAAATAGAGCTGCAATGAACATTGTGGTACATGACTCTTTTTGAATTATGGTTTTCTCAGGGTATATGCCCAGTAGTGGGATTGCTGGGTCATATGGTAGTTCTAGTTTTACTTTTTTAAGGGACCTGCATACTGTTCTCCATAGTAGCTGTATCAGTTTACATTCCCACCAACAGTGCAAGAGGGTTCCCTTTTCTCCACACCCTCTCCAGCATTTACTGTTTGTAGATTTTTTGATGATGGCCATTCTGACCAGTGTGAGATGATATCTCATTGTAGTTTTGATTTGCATTTCTCTAATGATTAATGATGTTGAGCATTCTTTCATGTGTTTGTTGAAAATCTGTATATCTTCTTTGCAGAACTGTCTATTTAGGTCTTCTGCCTATTTTTGGATTGGGTTGTTTGTTCTTTTGATATTGAGTATAGTCATTTTCACAATGTTGATTCTTCCAATCCAAGAACATGGTATATCTCTCCATCTGTTTGTATCATCTTTAATTTCTTTCATCAATGTCTTATAGTTTTTTGCATACAGGTCTTTTTTCTCCTTAGGAAGGTTTATTCCTAGGTATTTTATTCTTTTGGTTGCAATGGTAAATGGGAGTGTTTCCTTAATTTCTCTTTCAGATTTTTCATCATTAGTGTATAAGAATACAAGAGATTTCTGTGCATTAATTTTGTATCCTGCTACTTTACCAAATTCATTGATTAGCTCTAGGAGTTTTCTGGTAGCATCTTTAGGATTCTCTATGTATAGTATCATGTCATCTGCAAACAGTGACAGCTTTACTTCCTCTTTTCTGATTTGGATTCCTTTTATTTCTTTTTCTTCTCTGATTGCTGTGGCTAAAACTTCCAAAACTATGTTGAATAATAGTGGTGAGAGTGGAAAACCTGGTCTTGTTCCTGCTCTTAGTGGAAATGGTTTCAGTTCTTCACCTTTGAGGACGATGTTGGCTGTGGGTTTGTCATATATGGCCTTTATTATGTTGAGGTAAGTTCCCTCTATGCTTATGTTCTGGAAGGTTTTTATCATAAATAGGTGTTGAATTTTGTCAAAAGCTTTCTCTGCATCTATTGAGATGATCATATGGTTTTTCTCCTTCAATTTGTTAACATGGTGTATCACATTGATTGATTTGTGAATATTGAAGAATCCTTGCATTCCTGGATAAACCCCACTTGATCATGGTGTATGATCCTTTTAATGTGCTGTTGGATTCTTTTTGCTAGCATTTTGTTGAGGATTTTTGCATCTATGTTCATCAGTGATATTGGCCTGTAGTTTTCTTTCTTTGTGACATCTTTGTCTGGTTTTGGTATCAGGGTGATGGTGGCCTCGTAGAATGAGTTTGGGAGTGTTCGTCCCTCTGCTATATTTTGGAAGACTTTGAGAAGGTTGAGTGTTAGCTCTTCTCTAAGTGTTTGATAGAATTTGCTTGTGAAGCCATCTGGTCCTGGGCTTTTGTTTGTTGGAAGATTTTTAATCACAGTTTCAATTTCAGTGCTTGTGATTGGTCTGTTCATATTTTCTATTTCTTCCTGGTTCAGTCTCGGCAGGTTGTGCATTTCTAAGAATTTGTCCATATCTTCCAGGTTGTCCATTTTATTGGCATATAGTTGCTTGTAGTAATCTCTCATGATCCTTTGTATTTCTGCAGTTTCAGTTGTTACTTCTCCTTTTTCATTTCTAATTCTATTGATTTGAGTCTTCTTCCTTTTTTTATTTGGTTTATCAATTTTTTTTATCTTCTCAAAGAACCAGCTTTTAGTTTTATTGATCTTTGCTATTGTCTCCTTCATTTCTTTTTCATTTATTTCTGATCTGATCTTTATGATTTCTTTCCTTCTGCTAACTTTGGGGTTTTTTTGTTCTTCTTTCTCTAATTGCTTTAGGTGTAAGGTTAGGTTGTTTATTTGAGATGTTTCTTGTTTCTTAAGGTAGGATTGTATTGCTATAAACCTCCCTTTAGAACTGCTTTTGCTGCATCCCATAGGTTTTGGGTCGTTGTGTTTTCATTGTCATTTGTTTCTAGGTATTTTTTGATTTCCTTTTTGATTTCTTCAGTGATCTCTTGTTTATTAAGTAGTATATTGTTTAGCATCCATGTGTTTGTACTTTTTACAGATTTTTTTCCTGTAATTGATATCTCTTAGCGTCTCATAGTGTTGTGGTTGGAAAAGATACTTGATACGATTTTAATTTTCTTAAATTTACTGAGGCTTGATTTGTGACCCAATATAAGATCTATCCTGGAGAATGTTCCAAGAACACTTGAGAAGAAAGTGTATTCTGTTGTTTTGGGCTGTAATGTCCTATAAATATCAATTAAGTCCATCTTGTTTAATGTATCATTTAAAGCTTGTGTTTCCTTATTTATTTTCATTTTGGATGATCTGTCCTTTGGTGAAAGTGGGGTGTTAACTTCCCCTACTATGGTTGTGTTAGTGTTGATTTCCCCTTTTATGGCTGTCAGCATTTGCCTTATGTACTGCGGTGCTCCTATGTTGGGTGCATAAATATTTACTATTGTTATTTCTTCTTCTTGGATTGATCCCTTGATCATTATGGAGTGTCCTTCTTTGTCTCTTGTAATAGTCTTTATTTTAAAGTCTATTTTGTCTGATATGAGAATTTCTACTCCAGCTTTCTTTTGATTTCCATTTGAATGGAATATCTTTTTCCATCCCCTCACTTTCAGTCTGTATGTGTCCCTAGGTCTGAAGTGGGTCTCTTGTAGACAGGAGATATACAGGTCCTGTTTTTGCATCCATTCAGCCAGTCTGTGTCTTTTGGTGGGAGCATTTAATCCATTTACATTTAAGGTAATTATCGATATGTATGTTCCTATTACCATTTTCTTAATTGTTCTGGGTTTTTTTTTTGTAGGTCTTTTCCTTCTCTTGTGTTTCCTGCCTAGAGAAGTAGCTTTAGCATTTGTTGTAAAGCTGTTTTGGTGGTGCTGAATTCTTTCAGCTTTTGCTTGTCTGTAAAGGTTTTAATTTTCTGTCAAATCTGAATGAGATCCTTGCTGGGTAGAGTAATCTTGGTTGTAGGTTTTTTCCCTTCATTACTTTAAATATGTCCTGCCACTCCCTTCTGGCTTGCAGAGTTTCTGCTGAAAGATCAGCTGTTAACCTTATGGGGATTCCCTTGGATGTTATTTGTTGTTTTTCCTTGCTGCTTTTAATATTTTTTCTTTGTAGTTAATTTTTTTTTTAAACATCTTTATTGAAGTATAATTGCCTTACAATAGTGTGTTAGCTTCTGCTTTATAACAAAGTGAATCAGTTATACATATACAATATGTTCCCATTTCTCTTCCCTCTTGCATCTCCCTCCCTCCCACCCTCCCCATCCCACCCCTCTAGGTGGTCACAAAGCACCGAGCTGATCTCCCTGTGCTATGCGGCTGCTTCCCACTAGCTATCTATTTTACATTTGGTAGTGTATATATGTCCATGACACTCTCTTACCCTGTCACATCTCACCCCACCCCCTCCCCATATCCTCAAGTCCATTCTCTAGTAGGTCTGTGTCTTTATTCCCGTCTTGCCACTAGGTTCTTCATGGCTTTTTTTTTTTTTCCTTAGACTCTGTATATATGTGTTAGCATACTGTATTTGTTTTTCTCTTTCTGACTTACTTCACTCTGTATGACAGACTCTAACTTCATCCACCTCATTACAAATACCTCCATTTCATTTCTTTTTATGGCTGAGTAATATTCCATTGTATATATGTGCCACATCTTCTTTATCCATTCATCTGTCGATGGACATTTAGGTTGCTTCCAGGTCCTGGCTATTGTAAATAGAGCTGCAATGAACATTGTGGTACATGACACTTTTTGACCTATGGTTTTCTCAGGGTATATGCCCAGTAGTGGGATTGCTGGGTCGTATGGTAGTTCTATTTGTAGTTTTTTAAGGAACCTCCATACTGTTCTCCATAGTGGCTGTATCAATTTACATTCCCACCAACAGTGCAAGAGTGTTCCCTTTCCTCCACACCCTCTCCAGCATTTATTGTTTCTAGATTTTTTGATGATGGCCATTCTGACCGGTGTGAGATGATATCTCATTGTAGTTTTGATTTGCATTTCTCTAATGATTAATGATGTTGAGCATTCTTTCATGTGTCTGTAGGCCCTCTGTATATCTTCTTTGGAGAAATGTCTATTTAGGTCTTCTGCCCATTTTTGGATTGGGTTGTTCGTTTTTTTGTTATTGAGCTGCATGAGCTGCTTGTAAATCTTGGAGATTAATCCTTTGTCAGTTGCTTCATTTGCCAATATTTTCTCCCATTCTGATGGTTGTCTTTTGGTCTTGTTTATGGTTTCCTTTGCTGTGCAAAAGCTTTTAAGTTTCATTAGGTCCCATTTGTTTATTTGTGTTCTTATTTCCATTTCTCTGGGAGCTGGGTCAAAAAGAATCTTGCTGTGGTGTATGTCATAGAGTGTTCTGCCTATGTTTTCCTCTAAGAGTTTGATAGTGTCTGGCCTTACACTTAGGTCTTTAATCCATTTGGAGTTTATTTTTGTGCATGGTGTCAGGGAGTGTTCTAATTTCATACTTTTACATGTACCTGTCCAATTTTCCCAGCACCACTTATTGAAGAGGCTGTCTTTTCTCCACTGTATATGCTTGCCTCCTTTATCAAAGATAAGGTGACCATATGTGTGTGGGTTTATCTCTGGGCTTTCTATCCTGTTCCATTGATCTATATTTCTGTTTTTGTGCCAGTACCAAACTGTCTTGATTACTGAAGCTTTGTAGTATAGTCTGAAGTCAGGGAGCCTGATTCCCCCAGCTCCATTTTTCGTTCTCAAGATTGCTTTGGCTATTCGGGGTCTTTTGTGTTTCCATACAAATTGTGAAATTTTTTGTTCTAGTTCTGTGAAAAATGCCAGTGGTAGTTTGATAGGGATTGCATTGAATCTGTAGATTGCTTTGGGTAGTAGAGTCATTTTCACAATGTTGATTCTTCCAATCCAGGAACATGGTATATCTCTCCATCTATTTGTATCATCTTTAATTTCTTTCATCAGTGTCTTATAATTTTCTGCATACAGGTCTTTTGTCTCCTTAGGTAGGTTTATTCCTAGATATCTTATTCTTTTTGTTGCAATGGTAAACGGGAGTGTTTTCTTAATTTCACTTTCAGATTTTTCGTCATTAGTGTATAGAAATGCAAGCGATTTCTGTGCATTAATTTTGTATCCTGCTACTTTACCAAATTCATTGATTAGCTCTAGGAGTTTTCTGGTAGCATCTTTAGGATTCTCTATGTATAGTATCATGTCATCTGCAAATAGTGACAGCTTTACTTCTTCTTTTCCGATTTGGATTCCTTTTATTTCTTTGTCTTCTCTGATTGCTGTGGCTAACACTTCCAAAACTATGTTGAATAATAGTGGTGAGAGTGGGCAAACTTGTCTTGTTCCTGATCTTAGTGGAAATGGTTTCAGTATTTCACCATTGAGGACAATGTTGGCTGTGGGTTTGTCATATATGGCCTTTATTATGTTGAGGAAAGTTCCCTCTATGCCTACTTTCTGCAGGGCTTTTATCATAAATGGGTGTTGAATTTTGTCGAAAGCTTTCTCTGCATCTATTGAGATGATCATATGGTTTTTCTCCTTCAGTTTGTTAATATGGTGTATCACATTGATTGATTTGCGTATATTGAAGAATCCTTGCATTCCTGGGATAAACCCCACTTGATCATGGTGTATGATCCTTTTAATGTGCTGTTGGATTCTGTTTGCGAGTATTTTGTTGAGGATTTTTGCATCTATGTTCATCAGTGATATTGGCCTGTAGTTTTCTTTCTTTGTGACATCTTTGTCTTGTTTTGGTATCAGGGTGATGGTGGCCTCATAGAATGAGTTTGGGAGTGTTCCTCCCTCTGCAATATTTTGGAAGAGTTTGAGAAGGATAGGTGTTAGCTCTTCTCTAAATGTTTGATAGAATTCACCTGTGAAGCCGTCTGGTCCTGGGCTTTTGTTTGTTGGAAGGTTTTTAATCACAGTTTCAATTTCAGTGCTTGTGATTGGTCTGTTCATATTTTCTATTTCTTCCTGGTTCAGTCTCGGCAGTTTGTGCATTTCTAAGAATCTGTCCATTTCTTCCAGGTTGTCCATTTTATTGGCATAGAGTTGCTTGTAGTAATCTCTCATGATCTTTTGTATTTCTGCAGTGTCAGTGGTTATTTCTCCTTTTTCATTTCTAATTCTATTGATCTGAGTCTTCTCCCTTTTTCTCTTGATGAGTCTGGCTAATGGTTTATCAATTTTGTTTATCTTCTCAAAGAACCAGCTTTTAGTTTCATTGATTTTTGCTATTGTTTCCTTCATTTCTTTTTCATTTATTTCTGACCTGATCTTTATAATTTCTTTCCTTCTGCTGGCTTTGGGGTTTTTTTGTTCTTCTTTCTCTAACTGCTTTAGGTGCAAGGTTAGGTTGTTTATTCGAGATGTTTCCTGTTTCTTGAGGTAGGCTTGTATTGCTATAAACTTCCCTCTTAGCACTGCTTTTGCTGCGTCCCACAGGATTTGGGTCGTCGTATCTCCATTGTCATTTATTTCTAGGTATTTTTTGATTTCCCCTTTGATTTCTTCAGTAATCACTTCATTATTAAGTAATGTATTGTGTAGCCTCCATGTGTTTGTATTTTTTACAGATCTTTTCCTGTAATTGATATCTAGTCTCATAGCGTTGTGGTCGGAAAAGATACTTGATACGATTTCAATTTTCTTAAATTTACCAAGGCTTGATTTGTGACCCAAGATATGATCTATCTTGGAGAGTGTTCCATGAGCACTTGAGAAAAATGTGTATTCTGTTGTTTTTGGGTGGAATGTCCTATAAATATCAATGAAGTCCATCTTGTTTAATGTATCATTTAAAGCTTGTGTTTCCTTATTTATTTTCATTTTGGATGATCTGTCCATTGGTGAAAGTGGGGTGTTAAAGTCCCCTACTATGATTGTGTTGCTGTCGATTTCCCCTTTTATGGCTGTTAGTACTTGCCTTATGTATTGAGGTGCTCCTATGTTGGGTGCATAAATATTTACAATTGTTATACCTTCCTCTTGGATCGATCCCTTGATCATTATATAGTGTCCTTCTTTGTCTCTTGTAATAGTCTTTATTTTAAAGTCTATTTTGTCTGATATGAGAATTGCTACTCCAGCTTTCTTTTGATTTCCATTTGCATGGAATATCTTTTTCCATCCCCTCACTTTCAGTCTGTATGTGTCTCTAGGTCTGAAGTGGGTCTCTTGTAGACAGCATATATATGGGTCTTGTTTTTGTATCCATTCAGCCAGCCTGTGTCTTTTGGTGGGAGCATTTAATCCATTTACATTCAAGGTAATTATCGATATGTATGTTCCTATTCCCATTTTCTTAAATGTTTTGGGTTTGTTATTGTAGGTGTTTTCCTTCTCTTGTGTTTCTTGCCTAGAGAAGTTCCTTTAGCATTTGTTGTAAAGCTGGTTTGGTAGTGCTGAACTCTCTCAGCTTTTGCTTGTCTGTAAAGGTTTTAATTTCTCCATCACATTTGAATGAGATCCTTGCTGGGTAGAGTAATCTTGGTTGTAGGTTCTTCTCCTTCATCACTTTAAGTATATCCTGCCACTCCCTTCTGGCTTGCAGAGTTTCTGCTGAAAGATCAGATGTTAACCTTATGGGGATTCCCTTGTGTGTTATTTGTTTTTTTTCCCTTGCTGCCTTTAATATGTTTTCCTTATATTTAATTTTTGACTGTTTGATTAATATGTGTCTTGGCATGTTTCTCCTTGGGTTTATCCTGTATGGGACTCTCTGTGCTTCCAGGACTTGATTAACTATTTCCTTTCCCATATTAGGGAAGTTTTCAACTATAATCTCTTCAAATATTTTCTCAGTCCCTTTCTTTTTCTCTTCTTCTTCTGGGACCCCTATAATTCGAATGTTGGTGCGTTTAATGTTGTCCCAGAGGTCTCTGAGACTGTCCTCAGTTCTTTTCATTCTTTTTTCTTTATCCTGCTCTGCAGTAGTTATTTCCACCATTTTATCTTCCAGGTCACTTATCCTTTCTTCTGCCTCAGTTATTCTGCTATTGATCCCATCTAGAGTATTTTTAATTTCATTTATTGTGTTTTTCATCATTGCTTGATTCCTCTTTAGTTCTTCTACGTCCTTGTTAAATGTTTCTTGCATTTTTTCTATTCTATTTCCAAGATTTTGGATCATCCTTACTATCATTATTCTGAATTCTTTTTCAGGTAGACTACCTATTTCCTCTTCATTTGTTAAGTCTAGTGTGTTTTGACCCTGCTCCTTCATCTGCTGTGTGTTTTTCTGTCGTCTCATTTTGCTTATCTTACTGTGTTTGGGGTCTCCTTATCACAGGTTGCAGGTTTGTAGTTCCCGTTGTTTTTGGTATCTGTCCCCAGTGGCTAAGGTTGGTTCAGTGGGTTGTGTAGGCTTCCTGGTGGAGGGAACTAGTGCCTGAGCTCTGGTGGATGAGGCTGGATCTTGTCTTTCTGGTGGACACGTCCACGTCTGGTGGTGTATTTTGGGGTGTCTGTGGCCTTATTATGATTTTAGGCAGCCTCTCTGCTAATGGATGGGGCTGTGTTCCTGTCTTGCTAGTTGTTTGGCATAGGGTGTTCAGCACTGTAGCTTGCTGGTCATTGAGTGATGCTGGGTCTTGATGTTGAGATGGAGATCTCTGAGAGATTTTTGCCGTTTGGTATTACGTGGAGCTGGGAAGTCTCTTGTGGACCAGTGTCCTGAAGTTGGCTCTCCCACCTCCGAGGTACGGCCCTGATGCCTGGCTGAAGCACCAAGAGCCTTTCGTCCACACGGCTCAGAGTAAAAGGGAGAAAAAATAGAAAGAAAGAAAGAAAGGAAGGAAGGAAGGAAGAAAGAAAGAAAGAAAGAAAGAAAGAAAGAAAGAAAGAAAGAAAGAAAGAAAGAAAGAAAGAAAGAAAGGAAAGAAAGAAAGAAAGAAGCTATAATATAGTGAAGTAAAATAAAGCTATTATAAAGCAAAGCTATACAGACAAAATCTCCCCCAGAAGCATATGCACATACACTCACAAAAAAAAAAGGAAAAGGGGAAAAATGAATATATCCTGCTCCCAAAGTCCACCTCCTGAATTTGGGATGATTCGTTGTCTATTCAGGTATTCAACAGATGCAGGCACATCAAGTTGTTTGTGGAGTTTTAATCCGCTTCTTCTGAGGCTGCTGGGAGAGATTTCCCCTCCTCTTCTCTGTTCGCACAGCTCCTGGGGATCAGCTTTGGATTTGGACCCGCCTCTGCGTGTAGGTCGCCTGAGGGCGTCTGTTCCCTGCCCAGACAGGACGGGGTTAAAGGAGCAGCTGCTTCAGGGACTCTGGCTCACCCAGGCCGCGGGGAGGGAGGGGTACAGAGGAGGCGGGGCGAGCCTGCGGCGTCAGAGGCCGGCGTGACGTTGCAGCAGCCTGAGGCGCGCAGTGCGTTCTCCCGGGGATGTTGTCCCGGGATCACGGGATGCTGGCAGTGGCGGGCTGCACGGGCTCCCGGGAGGGGCGGCGCGGAGAGTGACCTGTGCTCGCACACAGGCTTTCTGGAGGCGGCAGCAGCGGCCCCAGCGTCTCACGCCCGTCTCTGGGGTCCGCGCTGACCGCCGCGGCTCGCGCCAGTCTCTGGAGTTCGTTTCAGCGGCGCTCTGAATCCCCTCTCCCTGCCCGCCGTGAAACAAAGAGGCAAGAAAAAGTCTCTTGCCTCTTCGGCAGCTGCAGACTTTTTCCCGGTCTCCCTCCCAGCCAGCTGTGGTGCGCCAACCCCTTCAGGCTGTGTTCACGCCGCCAACCCCAGTCCTCTCCCTGCGATCCAACTGAAGCCCGAGCCTCCGCTCCCAGCCCCGCCCGCCCCGGCGGGGGAGCAGACAAGCCTCTCGGGTTGGTGAGCGCTGCTCGGCGCCGATCCTCTGTGTGGGAGTCTCTCCGTTTTTCCCTCTGCGCCCCTGTTGCTATGGGATCCGCGCTGTTAGCCGCGGCTCGCGCCCGTCTCTGAAGTTCGTTTAGGCGGCGCTCTGAATCCCCTCTCCTCGCGCACCAGGAAACAGGGAAGAAAAAGTCTCTTGCCTCTTCGGCAGCTCCAGACTTTTTCCCCGGACTCCCTCCCGGCTAGCTGTGGTGCACTAACCCCTTCAGGCTGTGTTCACGCCGCCAACCCCAGTCCTCTCCCTGCGACCGAAGCCCGAGCCTCAGCTCCCAGCCCCGCCCACCCCGGCGGCTGAGCAGACAAGCCTCTCGGGCTGGTGAGTGCTGGTCAGCACCGAGCCTCCGTGCGGGAAGTGCGGGAATCTCTCCGCTTTGCCCTCCGCACCCCTGTGGCTGCGCTCTCCTCCGTGGCTCCGAAGCTTCCCCCCTCTGCCACCCGCAGTCTCTGCCCGCGAAGGGGCTCCTAGTGCGTGGAAATCTTTCCTCCTTCACAGCTCCCTCCCACTGGTGCAGGTGCCGTCCCTATTCTTTTGTCTCTGTTATTTCTTTTTTCTTTTGCCCTACCCAAGTACCGGGGGAGTTTCTTGCCTTTTGGGAAGTCTGACGTCTTCTGCCAGCGTTCAGTGGGTGTTCTGTAGGAGCAGTTCCACGTGTAGATGTATTTCTACTGTATCTGTGGGAAGGAAGGTGATCTCCGCGTCTTACTCTTCCGCCATCTTCTCTCCTCCTGTAGTTAATTTTTGATAGTTTGATTAATATGTGTCTTGGCATGTTTCTCCTTGGATTTATCCTGTATGGGACTCTCTGTGCTTCCTGGTCTTTAACTATTTCCGTTCCCATATTAGGGAAGTTTTCAACTATAATGTCTTCAAATATTTTCTCAGTCCCTTTCTTTTTCTCTTCTTCTTCTGGGACCCCTATAATTCAAATATTGGTGCATTTAATGTTGTCCCAGAGGTCTCTGAGACTGTTCTCAATTCTTTTCATTCTTTTTTCTTTATTCTGCTCTGCAGTAGTTATTTCCACTATTTTATCTTCCAGGTCACTTATCCGTTCTTCTGCCTCAGTTATTCTGCTATTGATCCCTTATAGAGAATTTTAAATTTCATTTATTGTGTTGTTCATCACTGTTTGTTTGCTCTTTAGTTCTTCTAGGTCCTTGTTAAACATTTCTTGTATTTTCTCCATTCTATTTCCAAGATTTTGGATCATCTTTACTATCATTACTCTGAATTCTTTTTCAGGTAGCCTCCCTATTTCCTCTTAATTTGTTAGGTCTGGTGGGTTTTTCCTTGCTCCTTCATTTGCTGTGTTTCTCTCTCTTCTCATTTTGCTTAACTTACTGTGTTTGGGGTCTCCTTTTTGCACGCTGCAGGTTCATAGTTCCCGTTGTTTTTGGTGTCTTTCCCTAGTGGCTAAGGTTGGTTCAGTGGGTTTTGTAAGCTTCCTGGTGGAGGGGACTAATGCCTGTGTTCTGGTGGATGAGGCTGGATCTTGTCTTTCTGGTGGGCAGGTCCATGACTGGTGGTGTGTTTTGGGATGTCTGTGGCCTTATTATGATTTTAGGTGGCCTCTCTGCTAATGGATGGGGCTGTGTTCCTGTCTTGTTAGTTGTTTGGCATATGGTGTCCAGCACTGTAGTTTGCTTGTCGTTGAGTGGAGCTGGTTCTCGGCGTTGAGATGGAGATCTCCTGGAAGTTTTTGCCATTTGATATTTCGTGGAGCTGGGAGTTCTGTTGTGGACCAATATCCTGAACTTAGCTCTCCCACCTCAGAGGCACAGCCTTGGTGCCTGGTTGGAGCACCAAGAGCCTGTCAGCAGCACCAAGAGCCTGTCAGCCACATGGCTCAGAGTAAAAGGGAGACAAAAAAGAAAGAAAGAAAGAAGAAGATAAAATAAAATAAAATAAAATAAAAAATTATTAAAATAAAAAATAATTATTAAAAAAACTTTTTTTAAGTAATTTAAAAAAAGAGAGAGAGAGAAAGAAGGAGAGCAACGAAACCAAAAAAACAAATCCACCAATGATAACAAGTGCTAAAAACTATACTAAAAAAAAAGAAAACCGGACAGACAAAACCCTAGGACAAATGGTAAAAGCAAAGCTATATGGACATAATCACACACAGAAGCATACACATACACATTCACAAAAAGAGAAAAAGGGAAAAAAAAATCTGCATCATTGCTCCCAATGTCCACCTCTTCAATTTGGGATGATTCGTTGTGTATTCAGGTATTCCACAGATGCAGAGCACATCAAGTTGATTGTGGAGATATAATCCGCTGCTCCTGAGGCTGCTGAAAGAGATTTCCCTTTCTCTTCTTTGTTCGCACAGTTCCTGGGGTTCAGCTTTGGATTTGGCCCCGCCTCTGCTTGTAGGTTGCCTGAGGGTGTCCACCCCCCCTCCCAGACAGGACGGGATTAAAGGAGCAGCTGATTAGGGGGCTCTGGCTCACTCAGGCCGTGGGGAGGGAGGGGTACAGAATGTTGGGCAAGCCTGCGGTGGCAGAGGCCAGCGTGACGTTGCACCAGCCTGAGGTGCACTGTGTGTTCTCCTGGGGAAGTTGTCCCTGGATCACAGGACCCTGACAGTGGCAGGCTGCACAGGCTCCTGGGATGGGAGGTGTGGATAGTGACCTGTGCTTGCACACAGGCTTTTTGGTGGCTGCAGCAGCAGCCTTAGCATCTCATGCCCGTCTTGGGGGTCCACGCTGATAGCTGCAGTTCGCGCCCGTCTCTGGAGCTCCTTTAAGCGGCGCTCTTAATCCCCTCTCCTCGCGCACCCTGGAAAAATGGTCTCTTGCCTCTTTGGCAGCTCCAGACTTTTTCCCGGACTCACTCCCAGCTAGCTGTGGCGCACTAGCCCCCTTCGGGCTGTGTTCACACAACCAATCCTAGTCCTCTCCCTGCGATCTGACCTCCGAAGCCAGAGCCTCAGCTCCCAGCCCCCACCTGCCCCGGTGGGTGAGCAGACAAACCTCTCGGGCTGGTGAGTGCTGGTCAACACCCATCCTCTATGTGGGAATCTCTCCACTTTGCCCTCTGCACCCCTGTTGATGTGCTCTCCTCCGTGGCTCCGAAGCTTTCCCCCTCTGCCACCCGCAGTCTCCGCCCGCAAAGGGGCTTCCTAGTGTGTGGAAACCTTTCCTCCTTCATGGCTTCCTCCCATTGGTGCAGGTCCCATCCCTATTCTTTTGTTGCTGTTTTTTCTTTTTTCTTTTGCCCTACCCAGGTACGTGGGGAGTTTCTTGCCTTTTGGGAGGTCTGACGTCTTCTGCCAGTGTTCAGTAGGTGTCCTATAGGAGTTGTTCCACATGTAGATGTATTTCTGATGTATTTGTGGGGAGGAAGGTGATCTCCATGTCTTACTCTTCCGCCATCTTGAAGCTCCCTCCCACATATTTTTGATGGTTAATATATTTTCTTTCTTTTTTTAAAAAAACCATAGTCACCAGGCTGTGCATTACATTTCCTGATCTTATTTATCTTACAACTGGAGGTTTGTACCTTTTGACCACCTTCACCCATTTTGCTCCCTGCCCCCCGACCTCTGGTGATCACCAATCTGCTCTCTGTATCTATGATTTCAGCTTTTTGTTTGTTTGTTTGTTTTGTTTAGATTCCACATATAAGAGAAATCATATGGTATTTGTCTTTCTCTGTCTGACTTATTTCACTTAGCACAATGCTCTCAAGGTCCATCCCTGTTGTAAATGGCAGGATTTTCTTCCTTTTTTATGGCTGAATAGTATTCCATTGTGTTCCAATGTGTATTCTATTGTGTGTATGTATATATATATACGTATATATATATATATATACACACACACACACACACACACATACACACACACCCCACATTTTGTTTAACCATCTATTGGCAGACACTTACGTTGTTACCATATTTTTGCTATTGTGAATAATGTTGCTATGAACAAGGGGATGCAGATACCTTTTTCAGATAGTGATATATCTTCTTTAATTATTCTTATGTTTTCCAAATTTAATTTAATGAGATTATGTTACTTTGGTAAAGGAACAGAATTTTTCCCAACATTCTATCATGCAAAATTTCAAACCTACAGAAATGTTGAAGAACTACAAAATGAAAACCTGTCTATTAACATTTTACTGAGCTTGTGTCATCACCACCCATCTATCATTTATCTATCTATCTGTGTTACCTAAAATATGTCTATCCATTCATCCATCCACCCATCCTCAATCCATCTGTCAATACATCTTATTTTTTGATGTATTTCAAAGTAAATAGTACATTTCCCACTAAATACTTCAGTAAGCATATCACTAACTAGAGTTCAATATTTGTTTACTGTTTGATTCTTTTGAAGCAAAATTTACATGGTATAAAATGCACAAATGTTAAGGGTACTTTTGCTGAGGTTTGATGAACACGTTCACCTGTATAACCCAAATCCCTATCAAGATAGAGAACATTGCCAGCACTCCAGAAAGGTCACCATGCCCCTTCCCAGTCCATTCCTGTCCCCACAACAACAAAGGTAACCACTATTCCGAATTTTTCTACCATAAAGTATTTTGCCTGTTCTAAAATTTCACACCCAAGACTGGCCATGTGGGGTTCTAGGCTTAGAAGTCTGTGGAAGGCTGCCCTCTGCCAGAGCTAAGCTGATACCCCTCTCTGTCTCTGTCTCTGTCTTTATGTCTGTCTCTGTCTCTCTCTTTTGAGAGATAAACCTTCAGAACCTTTAGAAGTGAACTGACAGCTGCCTGCAAATGTCATGCCCTTAAATTTTTTATATTTTGCAGAAAAAGGAGCGTGAACTTACACTAAATAAATCAACAAATGCTTATACTACTGGGAAGATGACCCACCCCCCAAACATCCCAAAGGAGCAGACCCCTGCAGGGACCTCAAATGCCTCTTCAGCCTCAGTAAAACCTGAAGACAAGACTTCTGAAAACAAAAAGACTTACAACAGCATCAGCAAGATTGACAAAATGTCCCGAATTATATTCCCAGTCCTGTTTGGCACTTTCAACCTAGTTTACTGGGCAACATATTTGAATAGGGAGCCAGTGATTAAAGGGGCTACCTCTCCAAAATGAGCTGCCATGCTCCCAAACTCCAAGACAGCCATACGTTCAGTGACGGGCACCAAGGAGAGGTTGAGCTTGGGGGACCTCCCTTATTTGGGCACTATCTTTCAGGAAATTTTTGCATGTTTAATAATATGTACAAATAATATTGCCTTGATGTTTCTATATATAATGTCAGATGTTTCAAAGATGTCACATTGATAAATCAAGCCACTTTCTAGAAAAACAGGAGACAATGGCTCTGACACTCAGATGCTCAGTATCTTACATTGATAGTTTACAAACAAGTATATTTTTAACTGTTCCAAGTGTTACCTAACAATGTTTTTTATACTTTGAATGTCATTTCATACAAATTTTCCCAGCAAATAAATATTTTAGGAAATACTCCATGATTATTACTTGACCAACTCTCACAAGAAACAAATATCACAAAGAGCACATTTTTCATTGAAAAAGAAACTGTGGGCATTTATGTACAAAACTAATTGCCTTTGATAATTCTTACTGTTCTGAAATTAAAAGTACTGCATGCTCTTATGTTAAGAAATAGAATAAACAAATATTTATGCAGACATTTAATAACAGAAATATATGGTATGTTAGATTAACAGATACAATGTTTCCCCAAGGAAAAATTTAACTGCTTAAAAAATATTTTTTGGGGGGGATGTGGGAATGAAACTTACTTCTCTCCCTCCAACTCCCCCCACTAACTGAACAATGACCAAGAAAGAAAAGATCTTAAAACAAAAAGTAGTGTGATGACAGTCTTGGCATTTGGCCTGAGCATCCACTGTCTGAAACACTGACCACACCTCACTGTAGCCAGTGTGTAGTGCTTCAGTGGTGAGAAATTGTAAATGAGTTATTTTCCATTTTATTTCCCTGTATGTTATTTCATGATTGACTTATTGCTCTGTTAGCTTTTGTATATGAACCTTAAATGTTCATTAAAAAATAAAAAATAAACTGATCTTGTGGATAAATGTCATATTTTGAAAAATATTTCATATTTTGGTGGGTGGATTGACTCATTTTATAAAAATGATGTAAAGGAAACCCATCATGAAATTGCTTGGGAAAAAGTGTCTCACTTGGCTGCTCACCTCTGTTCCAATCTAATTCTTCTGGGTAGTATGTAGAGAGAAAGCTGACTTCAACCACAGTGAGGTGAATAGGTAGAATTGGAAGTTCTTTCCATCACATACAACTCCAGGGTGCAGTGCCCTACAGGTCTCTGCTTGATAGAGCTCTACCTGAAGGTGTTCCCAAGGTGGGTGCTTGCTGTGGGCAAAGTGACTGCTCAATTCTCCATGGCTTTCCTTTTGCTGTTTGTAAAGAGTGATACAAAGAACTGCATGTGGACCAGCTACTTACTGTTAGAAGAAGTATCCAGGAACAACATGTATAAAAGGAACAGTTTCTGTCTCCTCTATGACTTATAAAAGGGAAATTATGACCATTAGCAAATGGTATCAAAATTAAGCCTGCCTAAATTGATTACTTCATGGTACCTAATTCTTAAAAACCCATCCACCTCACCATGTTTGGTGGACACAGACATGGTCATGGCCATGGACACACATATAGGCAGATATTCCGAAGTCTTTCATCTTAAATAACCAGATAAATGCCTATAGCATCCATTCACTGAAAACTCCAAGTACTTATCCTGAAAAACCTTTTCACAGGATTCAAGATCAGGTATTACATTTTATCAGAGTAGTATGAGAGATGCACAGAACTACGACATTTTTCAAAAAGACTGGTGCCCATTTTTGGCATCCCTCATTCATTAAATACACAGAGGTTCCATTGCCGCTACTCAGGCTCTCATAATAGAAAGGTAAAGGTCAACAAAAGGGGTGCTCTTAAAACTTCATACAAGAAGCATTTCTCTATTTCAAATGGTGCTATATTTGTAGAATGATGTTTGTGCTTTCCATTATACCACAGCATAAAATCGACCAAAACCAAAGGCAGACGTGAAGCTATGAAGCTTCTGTTTTCATTTACTGTTTATTTATACTTCTCTTACATTCTTTACAGTTTAGCCTTGCACTGTAGTTTGGAGGAAAATATACTATAGGTTAGAGCTAAAAGGCTACACATACAAATGCTCACTTTAAACATCTCAATCCTAACGGGAAATGATATCTTCCATATCAGGTTGCAATAATTTTCTTGACAAGTTCTAGCTTTTGTTACAGGAAACCCTGGGAGCCCTGCTAGGTGAATTCCAGTTTGAAGATATAACTACTGCATTTACATGCTGCTCAGCCTTAAATCTGATGAATATTTAGTGAAAAATGTCATATCAGTTTTCTGCTGATTTTGTATTATAGATATTTCAGTGTTTGTTATTTTTAATGAGGACATAATGAAGAATCACCTTGGGAAAAATGACAACAAGGCAAGAAATAAAATTTTTTGAAAATAATTATAAATTACAGTGCTCTACTTTTAGAACCAGAGTATTTAAATGTATCTCTTTTGACATCAACATAAATAGACAGAATATTCTAATAAGTCAGCAATCAGTATTTCTTCTCTATTACTTAGGAAGCGATGGGTCTATTTAGGGCAGGCTATGGTGAAAGTTGACCTAAATGTTTATATGCAACAATTGGGTTCAGGTATTTTGAGAGTCACTATCAAAGCTAAAATGGTACAACAACACCCTGCATTGAATATTGACAAGGAAGTTGTAAATCTTCTAATCTATTTGTTATGTTAATGCTTTAGGAATAATGCTGTATGTCTCCTTTGTGATAAGTTAAGGGAATTAGGTAAGGTAAATGAGAAATCTCTATTTTACAAATAAGGATACCGAAACCCAAAGAGGTTAATCTATTGGTTCAAATCATTAGGAGAAAATAGATTTCAGTTCTCATAGTTTCTAAATCTGGGTTCACAACACCATGTAGTTTCTTCCAGATGGAAGTTGATTTAGAACAAAAATGTAACCTAAAATGGAAAATCTTGCTTTAAGCACTGGTTGAATGATAAGAATGCCCTAGAGAACATTTTTTACACTGAAAACATGACCTTTAAGTCTGTTCCTTCTTATATAAGATTTTTGTGCTTCTGTGATCCTAGAAACTTCTCTTGATAGAATGGACCTGTCACAGTAGCACTCTCCCCATCTGAGAGAGAGACAGAGAGAGAGAGAGAAGAGGGAGCAAGGATGCAGGGAGGGAAGAGAGAGAGAAGCACTGATTGACTAGAACCCCATGTTTGGATGCGATTGCTCCTTTCAGAGCACCCACGTAAATGATTACGGTGACTGCAAGGAGCAGGGAGTCTACATCAAGGGGAAAGCATAACTACGATGGCACAGAGTCTTCAATCAATGTTAGCCTGTATTGTAAGAACTAGCTTCAAATCAAAAAGAACTTTTTAAAAAAAAATTGGAAATGCCATAGTTCTCTCAGTGAAAACAGTAGTTTAAATATTTAAAAATTAGTCTTAATGTCTCTTTTACAATACTAGCACATCTGGGACAATCAATGCCATACGCAAACATGGTGAGGATTTGAATATGAATTACTACTCTGATCATTGCAATTACTTGTCAGGTTTGCAGTGATGTAAGGTAATGCTTTTGAAGTGTGCAAAAAGTTCCTTTCATCAAAGGTTTGCATGATTATCTGTTTGTCAATGTCATTTTCAATAGACTATCTCAACTCCAGTCTTAGTGGCTCTGTAGCTTATTTTAAAATGAGCATGGGTTCTTTATGGAAACTTGTGATTGAAAAATATTTACTGCTTAGAATTTCCCTAATATAAAAGTCTGAAGAAATGGGTTTCCCTTAGTTTTTCTGAGTTCAGATCGAAAGACAAGTAAAACCAAAGATCAGATACTATATTTTTCAATGCATGGCCTTAAAAGGAAAATTTGAAATGAGGTTTAATTGACTCAATATACTAAGTTAAGCCTAATTTATTATACATTCTTCATGTTGCTACCACTGTCTCCCTAGCAGCCAACGCTATTCCAGGCCAGTGACAGGTGCTCAGTGAATCTAAATTGATGGAGGGAATGAATACCGGAAAGTGGGTGGCCTGGATGTGATGAAACCTCTTTGGGTAAGGGCAGTTGTATCCCATCCAAAGAAAATATGTCTTTAAGAGTTTATAAAATAAAAATTTCGGGATTTTTACAAACCTATCCATATTCCACATAACAACATTGGGAACACAACCCACACATGGTGACAACTGGCTTGGCCTGAGTAGCAGGCTGACCCTTTAGGTCAGTGGTCTCCAACATTCTTGGCACCAGGGACCGGTTTCGTGGAAGACAATTTTTCCATGGACGCGGGGGGTGGGGCAGGGGGAGGTGGTTCAGGCTGTAATGCGAGCAATGGGAAGGATGGTTCAGGCAGTAATGCCAGCACTGGTTCAGACCATAATGCAAGTGATAGGCAGCAGCAGCAGATGAAGCTTCGCTCCATAGCCCGCCGCCGCTCACCTCCTGCTGTGCGGCCCGGTACTGGTCCACGGCCCAGGGGTTGGGGACTCCTGCTTTAGGTAGAGTGGCCATATAATTTACTATTCACAGGTGAGACTACTAGATGGTGGAGAGAGTACCTCAGTAAATCTTCTCCCTTCAAAAAGCAACAACAACTCTGGCAAGTTTATCAAAAGCAACCATTTCAGAACTCTGGAAATTTAGATAAAGGCACACAACAAATTAAAAGTATTTATTGAAGAAAACTACTGAGCCTCAATTAGAAAAGTGGGGTCTATGACTCTTTAACTTAGGGATATTCCCATCTTCCTACCAGCTTCTTGGCATGGTCCCATAAAGACCAGCAGCTTTGCTGCCACAAAGTGGGCTAACTTGATTTGGAACTCCAGAAAAAGCCCTGTCCCCAAGGCTTTGCCATGATTCGACCTGACTTGGAGCTCCAAGGAAAAGCTTTATTCCCAGGGCATTGTTGATAACAGAAGTCAATAGCAGTCAGGGAAGGTAAATAGTATAGGTTCCTAGGGCTGTGATATAATCTGGGGCTAAAAAGAGTCCAGCCAAAAATTTTAAAAGATAATGTAGGGACTCACATGTCCACAGTGAACTATGAAAACCTCTGACATATTCCTAGATCTGGAAGGCTGTTTGCATGTTCAGGGCTGTGTGAACAGTCAAGAATGAGCACAGAGAGCTATGCTGATCCAGAAATGACACTTAGAAAGACGACTACAAATTAAACGAAATTAAAACAGAGATTTCATACTCTAGGAAACACAAACACTGCAGAACTGGTCCAGGAAAGTTACTAAACAACAACAAAAAATCTAACCTCCAACAACAAAAAAAGTACAACAACAAACAGTAAGTAGGAAGGGAAGAATGACTGGATTTCAAAGTTACTGAACTATATGTCTAGTATGTCCAGTTTTCAACAAGTACTATGAGATATGCAAAGAAGCAGGGAAATACAGCCTATATACAGAAAACAAAACAATCCAAAGAAACTAACCCTGAGGATACTCAGATGTTCAACTTAGGAGGCAGACTTTATTTACTTATTTTTTTTAAATTTTATTTATTTATTTATTTTTGGCCGTGTTGGGTCTTCGTTTCTGTGCGAGGGCTTTCTCTAGTTGCGGCGAGCGGGGGCCACTCTTCATCGCGGTGCGCGGGCCCCCCACTATTGCGGCCTCCCCCGTTGCGGAGCACAGGCTCCGGACGCGCAGGCTCCGTAGTTGTGGCTCACGGGCCCAGCCGCTCCGCAGCATGTGGGATCTTCCCTGACCAGGGCTCGAACCCGTGTCCCCTGCATTTGCAGGCAGACTCTCAACCACTGCGCCACCAGGGAAGTCCCTAGTAGGCAGACTTTAAATCAGCTTTTATAAATATGTTCAAAGAATTAAAGGACACCATGTTTAAAAAATTAAAGAAAAGTAGGACAACAATGTTTCACCAACTAGATAATAGCAATAAAGAGACAGAAATCACTTTTAAAAAGAACCAACTAAAAATTCTGTAGCTAAAAAGTACAGTAACTGAAATGAAATATTCAGAAGTCGGCCTCTATATTGGATTTGAGCAGGCAGAGGAAAGAACCAGCAACCTTGAATGTAAGTGAATAGATAGTATTCTGTCTGAGGAACAGAAAGAAAATACAGAGAATAAAATGAACAGAGCCTGAGACACCTGTGGAACACCATCAAATAGACCACGTGTATGAAATGAGTCCTAGAAGGAGAGAGGAGAGATAAAGAAGAAAATTATTGAAGAAATAATGGTCAAAAGTTCTATATCAAGCAAAGTTATCCTTCAAAAAGGCAATTGAAATAAAGACATCTCTGGGTAAATAAAAATGGAGTAAATTAATCTATAACAGACCTACCCCACAAGAAATATCGAAAGAAGTATTTCAGCTTGAAAATAAATGATATTAGATGGTAACTTGAATCCATACAAAGAAAGAAAGAAAACCAGTAAAAGTAATTACATAGGTAAATATAATAGGAAATATAAATATAGTTTTTACTCTTTCTTCTGTTAACTGATTTTAAAAGGTAGTTATTGGAAATAATAATTATAAAACTGTATTGTTGACTTTATTAGCAGTAATTTGTAGGATAATAATATCACAATGAGGGGATGACAGGGCCCTATATTGGAACAAAATTTCTGTATACTATTGAAACTAAATTAGTAATAATCTGAACTATATTGTTTTAAGGTAAGAACAATACTCCCCAGAGCAACCACTAGGAAAATAAGTAAAAGAAAAAAAAGAGTAAATAATCCATCAAAGGAATTAAAATGGTGCACTAGAAAATATCTAACACCAAAGAAGGCAGAAAAGGAGTAACACAGGAACAAAGAGGATACAAGAAAACAAAAAGCAAAACAGGAGGTGTAATTCAATCATATCAATAATTATGTTAATTGTGTTAAAAAATGTATTTGGTATTCCAATCAAAAGGTAGAAATTATCAGACTAAATTTTAAAAAAAGATCCCACTATATGCTGTCAATAAGAGACAGATTTCAGATTCAAAGACACAAATAGGTTGAAAGTACTGCATGCATACAGTAACCAAAAGACTGCTGGAAAGATTATACCATTATCAGAAAAATAACTTTAATATAAAAAGATTACTAGAGACAAAAGGGACATTTTGTAGCAATAAAACAGTCAATTCATCAGGAATATATAACAATTCAAAGCAGATACACACCTAACAACAGAGTCCCAAAACATATGAAGCAAAAACTGACAGAACTGTAAGGAGAAATAGACATTTCAACAATAATAGTTGAAAACTTCAATTCTCCACTCTCAATAATTGATAGGACAATTGGACAGAAAATCAGCAAGGAGCCAGAAGACAAGAACAGCACTATTAGCTGACATTAATAGAACACTCTCTCAGCAATGGCAGAATATATACACCTTCTTTACAAGTGCACCTGTACTTTTCTCCAGGATAGAGCATTTTCTGTATCATAAAACAAGTCTAAATACACTAAAAGAGATTAAAATCATATAAAGTATGTTCTCAAAACATAATGGGATTAAATTAGGAATTTATTGTTTAAACCAGGACACTTTTAAGAGGACTCAAGACTGATAATTACACTAGGAAAACAGGCATAATTCAAAACTGACTTGAGCGAATTCAAGGCTTGTGTTCATTCTGCCTTTGGCTGGGAATCCACTATACAGTTCCCCATAGTTCCCGCTCCCTCTGCTTCAGTCATCTCCAGAGTGAAACCTAACTCATCCTGTGAACTTTGAGTCTGCAGCACCTTTTTTAGACCAGTTTAAACTGGGGCATTTCAGAAAACATGCACTTTATTTTCAAATGAATTAATTTTAAATTCCACTATGCCCCATCCCTATTTTAAGCCATTTTAAAAACATAGATTACATCAGGACTTTTACATTTTTTTATTAAACCCACATGACAAAAGCTGGGCTATGGGAACTTTTTAAGAAGAGCTTGGCTTTACCCTTTTGTTGCATATAGCTACTGCCCTTGTCTTGGCCTTGGGAATACTTGACATTTTAAAATGGTTAATTTCTAATCATAAGATCTTTCTGGAAGTTCCATGCTTTACTAGAAATGTATACCATGCCAAATCTCAAACATCCTAAAATCTTCACAAGGTAAATAAGACAGGGGAAAAGAAATTTCCACTTTTCTCACCTATTGTTTTTGCTTACAGGAGTGAGCCAATGGAGTGTGATTGTATGGAGGGAAGTCTCTTAGCAGAAGTATTCTAATTGGGATGAATTGGGAGATTGGGATTGACATATATACACTAATATGTATAAAATAGATAACTAATAACATGCTCTATTAGAAAAAAATTAAAAGTTCAGAAATACATAAATAAAATTGCATGCTTTGAAAAAATGCAATGAAGGACCATAAAAAAAAAAAGAAGTATTCTAACTGAAGTATCTGGGCATGACAGGGTCAAAGGCAATGTAAATGTAGTCATTCAAAACCACTCTTCTTCTGACTTCCTGAGCATTGTCTGTGAGAGAAAGTAGTTTGAATATTTTTGTGACCCTTTTATCTTGCTACTGAAACTAACACTATACCTCTGTACCTCCAAATGTTTAATAGTTAATGATTTTATATTCTTCAGCAGTAAAGCAGAGAAGCAAACCAGTAGGAGATATAGATATAGATCTGTAAATATATAGATATATGTGATAGACATACATATGTATTGCTCATACACTATGGGAGCTGGCCAGGCAAGTTCAAAGTCTACAGTGCAGGCCAGTAGGAAGGGACCATCGGGAGCAGTCTGGAACTCCAGGGACACAGGCCAAATATGTTTGCCCACGGGTGGGAATCTTTTCTCTTTCTCCATATGTCTCTCTGTCTCTCTCCAGAAAGTCTCAAGCCAGTTTTTAAGGCTTTACATCTGATTAGGTCAGGCCCACTGAGGAAAATGTCCTAAACTTAAAGTCAACTGATTAGGGATTCTAATTACATCTACAAATTCCTTCACAACAGCACCTAGATTTATATTTGATTAAATAATTGGGGACAGTAGCCTAACCAAGTTGACAAATCAAAATGCCACCACAGTCTTCCCCTTGTCAACTTGGCACCCATACACATCTCTTAAATCATATTTAATCTCCAAATAAAGACAGTAACAAAGTTATATTTCTGCTTAAAATGATACAACTAACCTAACTACAACCCAAAACATGCTAACACTTTCCCCAGAAGAGAACACAAAGTCTTTTGGTGCTGTACACTCATCTTTTGATATCTTATAACTTAAATAATGAGATATAAAATTAACTATTATTAACATCCTTTATATTAGATAAGGGGATAATAGAGGGAAGAAAACAACAATATTTGTATACATACAAAAACATATTCACACCAAAATAAAGAAGAAATATTCGTAACTGTTAGACTCCTCTTTTTTGAAACTGGCCCTATGGTTATAGCTGGTATTTACAAATACTTCCTTCCACTAATTGTTTCATATTCACTTTACCCTCACCAAGCATTTCAATTGGTCATGGTGTTTTGCCTGATAGGCTGACCCAGATTCATTCCTGGTGGGTTTCTGCTGAACTGTGTTGTTGAAGTTTTCCATTGGCTTTAATCACAGGATATGAAAATACTAAAAGATTCCTTAACAGATCTCCTGTATTTTAGGCATACTTTTCCTAATGTCTCTTGTGGAGCAGCAGTCCAATTACCCCATGGTCATTAGGGTTAATCACCCAGCCAGCACAGTCAGTCTCTTTCCTGGCTTGTTGATTCAGAGGCCTGAGTCCCAAATGGCTGGTTGCCAGTCTTATCTCTGTTTTCAATGGAATCCTTGTCATGTCCCCAGGTAGAAGCATTCCTCCCTTTGGAACTGAGACCTCTAGACAAGCAGAGTCTAAGGTCAAGGAGAATTAGGAACCAAAATCTTTCTAGGTATTGTTGATGCCAAAATCTTGGCTCTCTGTGCACTGATGTTGAATAGAAATACGGAGACAGAGTTTTGGAGGAAAAAGAAAAAGAGTAGCTTTTTTCTTTGCCAGGCAAAGAGGGAACACAGCCAGCTAACACCTCAAGAAATGTACCCCCCTTCCCTGGGGAATTAGGAGAAGACTTATAGGTGGGGCTCGCAGTCTGGGGTAGGTGATAAGGATCAAACAGCCCAGATGTCTTCACAGGGGAATTCTAAACTTTTGGAGACCTTAGAATCCCAGTTTAAGTAAATTGTTTCAAAATATAGAAAATGAAGAAAAACTTCCAAGTTTATTTTCAACTGTGTAAGAACTGTTCAATATGAGGAAACTCAATAATATAATTCAGTTATTAATCACCTATGGGGAAAATCATTTGAGTAACTCCACTGTTGCTGCAAATATGATAAATTTCAATACCCATTTCTGATTTGTTTGAAAAAAAACTTCAAAATAATTATTTATGGGTATCTCCTTTCTCCTCCTTCTGTTTATCTGTCTCTCTCTCATTAAGAGACCCTAGAGAACTTTCTACTGTAATTTGGAATAAGAAATGTCCTCCACTACTTCCTCTATTCTTTTATTAATTAATTAATTAATTAATCTTTGGCTGCATTGGGTCTTTGTTGCTGTGCACGAGCTTTCCCTAGTTGCAGCGAGCGGGGGCTACTCTTCGTTGGGGTGTGCAGGCCTCTCATTGTGGTGGCTTCTCTTGTTGTGGAGCATGGGCTGTAGGGCGCACGGGCTTCAGTACTTGCGGCACGCAGGCTCAGTAGCTGTGGTGCATGGGCTTAGTTGCTCTGCGGCATGTGGGATCTTCCCGGACCAGGGCTCGAACCCATGTCCCCTGCGTTGGCAGGTGGATTCTTAACCACTGCACCACCAGGGAAGCCCTCCTCTATTCTTTATCATCATACTTAAAGTATTAGCTACTGGAATTAGACAAAGGAGGCATACTGGAGGCATAAAACTGGAGGACATTAAAATAAATCTACCTCTATTTGTAGATAATGTGATAATAAAACTGGAAAACACTGGAGAATCAATGATCAATTAACTCAAACATCAAGGGAATTCAGAAAGCAAGTAGGATATAAAAATAATATAAAAATAACAGAAACGTTTATATGAATGAATAATAACCAATTAGAGGACACTGTGGAAGAGAAAACACCATTTACCATAGAAATAAAAAGATAAAATTCTTACAAATAAACTTAACAAGAAATATGAAAACCTTTTATGAAGTACTCATGAAAATATAAAGAAAAAATATTTCTTGTTATTGTAAAGGACAACTGAACATCATAAAGATGTCGATTCTCCTTAAGTTAATTTATCCATGTAATAGAACTCCAATAAAACATGAAAAAAGTTTTTTTTTTCTGAGGCTATACAAGTTGAGAATAATGTTAATCTGGAAAAATTAATATGTGAGAATACTTGAAAATACTGACCAAGAAAACTAAGAGCTAACACTGGTCCAAACAGATATTAACACATAGTACAAAGTGTTTATAATTAAAATGGTGATACATATTAGTAGTAAAGCAGCCACTGGAATTAAATGAAAATTCAAAACCAGATCTAGGTACATATAGAAATTTAGTATATGATAAAGTATTTAAATCAGTACGGCAAAGTTGAACTTTTGAATAAGTAGTGTGGGTAGATCTGGATAACCATCTGGAAAATGTCAAAATAGCATCATGCGTCACGTAACACACAAGAATGTACTCCAAATGGATTAGAGATATAAATGTAAAAAATGATCAGAATTAATCATGAGTGAATTCTTTTATAACTTGAGTGTAGGGGGAAGGTTTCCAACTATGTATTTAAATTGAGATGCAATAAAATACTGATAAATTTTACTACAGAAAAAATTTTTTAATTTGCATGATGCAAAAAATACAAGCAAATCAAATGAAAACTGACAAGTGGGAAGAAACTATTTGCAACATATACCACGGGAAAATATAAATTCTCAAAATTTGAGGACAAGATATGAAGAAATCTTATAGAAAAATGTACAAAGGGCATGAAAAGATAACTTGCTAAAATTTAAAATGGCCATAAACATTTTAAAATGTTCAATACTACTCATAACAGGAAAAATGCAAATTAGAACTATGTTGAGATACCATTTCTCACCTCAGTTCAAAGCAATGATATTTTAATAACAGTTAGATCATGTTTTTTAAATATTATTTTTAATTAAAAGAACCAGGGAGAAAGTATGGATTCAAGGGCTGAGAACAGGAAATTATGAGTGAGCCTGGAAAATCTTCTTGTACAGGAAAGTAAGGACATGCTCAACAATACATTGGAGATAGGCTAAAAGGAGTCAGGTGTCAGCTTGAAGAGGCCCCTACTGTCTAAATCTTGGATAACTTGAGAATAACAGTAAATAAGAACAGTAATGGACTAAAATGTATTAAGTAAGACAAGAAGTCATGAGTCCATACTAAAAATAGTAAGAGAGGAGGAGGGAAAGCGCTTCCTCACAATATAATACCAACTCATAAATGCAGAAGAAACAATCAAGTTAGCAAATCTCCTTTTTACAACCAGCAGGCAAGAATCACCAATGAAAGCTAAAACTAAAAGGTTTAAATATTTTTAAAGAGTTCCCTCCAAAGAATATTTAAAAATATAAAACGAAAAAAAGCAACTTCACAGGGGAGAAGGTTGGCAGATACCAACTTAACCAAGGGATCAACATGACCCATAGTAGGACAAACCAGCATTATGTGCCCCCGATGTGATGTTCTGAGAAAAGCAACATTACTTACATTGTATCTCTGCCAAAAATACATAACCTGAATCTGATCAGGAAGAAACAGCAGATAGACTCAAACTGAGCTGCATTCTACAAAATCACTTGCTGCTACGGAAATTGTCATGATGTTATGAAAGATCATGAAAGGCCAAGGAACTGCTCTAGATTAAAGTCACACTAAAAGGGCACAATAACTGACAATAATTGTGTCATCTGAATAGAATCTTGGACTATGTGGGGGAAATACTAAAGATGTAATTGGAGCAATTAACAAAATTAGACTCTGGACTGTAGATTATACTATATGGAAATTTTTGTATTATTCTTATACATTTCTTTTTAAACTTGTGAATATTTCATATTAAGTAGTTTTCGAAGATTGGGGAAACTTTACAAGCTGACATATGGAACTGCAAAGAGCCTAGAACAGCCAAAAGAATAAATTCAGAGTACTAAGAAATAGATATTAAGAACAATTTTAAAGCTATAGAAATAAAAAAACATGGTAATGATGCAAGTTTAGACAAATAGATCAAGAGAACAGAGCTCAGAAAAAAATGCATTCATATATGGTCACCTGATTTATACAAGTTGAGTGTGGTAAAAGATGGTGTTTTAAATAAATCATGCTAGAGAAATTGGTTATATCAGTATGGAAGTAAATAAACATTGACTCATAAATAAAATCAGACACTAAAATTAATTAGAAATGAAACCTAGACCTAAAAGGAGCTTTCTTATTAAAGCTTTTAGAAGAAAACATAGTAGATTATTTTTATAACCTCTGGGTAGGCAATGATTTGTTAAATAGGATGCAAAGCAATAATGTTAATAAAAGACTATTTGCAGAAAGTAAAGGCAAACCATCAACTGAGAGAAGCTATTCATCACACACATTAAAGGACTCATATCAAGAATACAAGAAGCTTCTATAAACAAAAAGAAGACAAACAGCCTAGTTTAAAAATGGGGAAGAGACTTGAATGATACTTCGTAAAAGAAGATATTTTAATGGCTGGCAAGACTTTGAAAGGAGCTCAATGAAATTAAAACCAGAATGAAATATCAGAATGGCTATAATCAAGAAGAATGACAAGGCCACATTTCACGGCTATGTATGGAGCTCATACAGAGCCGGTAGGTGGTAATGGATACAGCTACTTTGGAAATCTCTTTAGTAATGTTTATGATCACTAAACATACACCTTCCCTGTGATCTAAAAAAATTTTTTAGTCAGATAACCAAGAGAAATCAGCACATATGCCCTCCAAAAGACATGTACGAATATGTTCATGTCAGCTAAATATTGTGTGCTATACTGAATACCACAGTGAAATACCATGGCAGAATAAGAAGTAATGGATGCCTGCTACCTGCGGCAACATGGATGCATCCGGAACACATTACGTAGGATGAGAGCCAGAGGTTACATAGAACACACTACATGAGTCTATGTGAGATTCAAGAGCAGGCAAAACCAGTCTGTTGTGATGGAACATGGAATAGTGGTTACAAGGGTCGGTGGTGGCAGTGAAGCTAGCTCAGCGCCCGGGAGGGGGCACCGGAAAGATGTTCTGTATCTTAATCTGGACAATAGACACATGTTATTCTTATACATGTGGTATATACATACGTAAAAATTCACTGAGCCATACTTTTCAGACGAGTGCATTTTGTTGTATGTGTATTACCCCTTGATAATAAAATTATTTAAAAGTTGAGAAGAGAAAGTTTTTTTTTTTTTAACCACGAAACATCACTATACAATTCAGAAGTAAAGTTTTGAGAGTGGAAGAGATTTTATTCAAACAGAAAACCCAGAAGCAATAAAGAATAAGATCAACTGATGCAGCAGTTCAGTTTTTTTTTTTTTTTAAAGTAGAAGCCTAGTGCTTTTTTTTTTTTTTTAAGTTTTTTTTTTAAATTTAATTAATTAATTAATTTACTTTTGGCTGTGTTGGGTCCTCGTTTCCGTGAGGGCTTTCTCTAGTTGCGGCAAGCGGGGGCCACTCTTCATCGCGGTGCGCGGGCCTCTCACTATCGTGGCCTCTCTTGTTGCAGAGCACAGGCTCCAGACGCGCAGGCTCAGTAGTTGTGGCTCACGGGCCCAGTCGCTCCGCGGCATGTGGGATCCTCCCAGACCAGGGCTCGAACCCGTGCCCCCTGCATTAGCAGGCAGACTCTCAACCACTGAGCCACCTGGGAAGCCCCCAGCAGTTCACTTTTATTCAGCACCACAGCTCGCTAGTTCCTTCGCGTCTGTAGGAGGTGAAGTGAGGCCAGGCAAGGAATTCTGAGAGGTATTTCTTGAAGAAGCCGCCAAGAGGATCCCTAGTCCAGGCAGTCAGTCTCGCCGCCCTCTCGGGCTCCCTCCTCCTGCCAGACGCAGCAGCCAGCCCAGGTCTTCCCAGGAAACCTTGAGTCTGAATCAGATGCCAGTACTCTAAACAAACAGCAAGCATAGCTAGAGGATGTTCGATATTCACAGAAGTGCATGTGCTCCAACACTTACCTCTTTCTTAGGTTACTTTTTATTTACCCTTTCCTGAGAACTTGGGGAATGGAATGCAAATGCCGGGCGCCAAGTGGAACCGAACTGTCAGCTTCTCTACTGCTGAAGATGGAGAGGACAGAGGCAAAAAAAAAGAGAGAGTGAGCACTGCGCATGCTCCGTAAAGCATTTCTTTTCCCCCTCCTCCTTCCCTCCCTCCCTCTCTATTTGCTCCCCCCACCCTCCCTCGGTCAAGCTGGGCCAGGCAGGAAAATAAGCCAGAAAGCTTTTCTTTTGAAGATTCTAGATTCTTGACCTTGAAGTTTGCTTTCACACTTCTGCCCAGAAAGCTTGCTTTGAATTTGCCTTTCCTCAACTCATTTAGCTTTAAAAAAAAAAAAAAATCTTGTTCCAGGCAGCACCATGGGAAGGGGGGCTTTCTATGGTAAAATGTTCAACTCTATCAAGTTGACCCACTAAGTCTAATAAATGGGGCCAAGTGCCAGAAGAGATCATGCTACACTCATTCAGGGTAACAACAGATTGAAAATATGCAAGAAAGGAAAAGACTAAACAACAAAGGGATGTAAAAAGAGCATCACATTTTCCTTCCCACTGTTTGTGTTGTAAAAACTTCATTGGACACTTCTCATTATATGGATAATTTGCAAAAACATTCAAGTATCAGTCTGTTCTATTACAAACAACTTGTAAGCATTTGTACTCATGCTCAAATAATAAAGAATACAGCAAGGAATCTGAAACTTTGCTTGAAGAACCAAACAACAAATGTTTACTGAGCTCCTATTCATCTGAGAAGTAGTATGGCATAGTGATTAAGAGATGTTGGAGCCTGCTACCTGGGTGTTAACTCCCAGTCCTCAACCTCCTAGCTGTGTGACCTTAGGGAAATGACTTAAATTCTCTGTGTGTTTTCTCCATCTTTGAAATGGGAATAGTATTGTGAGAGTTAAAATTAGTTCATTTATATAAAACTTTCACATTAGCCCTGGGCCCCTATTATGTTATCAATGTCTGTTATTTTACCCAAGTTCCTATTACTGTGTTTAAAATTGAGGCATAGATGAATTGTTTCTTTTTACATGCAGTTTTCTTGCAGCGCACATAAGAAGTATGTGGAGACTTGACATATTTCCATAAGCAATTAACGAATGATGTCATTATCTGATTTTTTAAAAAATAAATTTATTTATTTATTTTTGGCTGCATTGGGTCTTCATTGCTGCGCTTGGGCTTTCTCTAGTTGCAGTGAGTGGGGGCCACTCTTTGTTGCAGTGCGCGGGCTTCTCATTGCGGTGGCTTTTCTTGTTGCAGAGCATGGGCTCTAGGTGTGCGGGCTTCAGTAGTTGTGGCATGTGGGCTCAGTAGTTGTGGCATGCGGGCTCAGTAGTTGTGGCACACAGGCTTAGTTGCTCCGCAGCATGGGGGATCTTCCCCAACCAGGGCTCGGAACCAGTGTCCCCTGCATTGGCAGGCGGACTCTTAACCACTGCACCACCAGGGAATTCTCCATCTAACTGATTTTTAAAGTGCTCAATTGCAGTGTGTGATAGAGAAAATGAAAGATTAGGACAGAGTATGATAAAGGCTTATACTCCCCTGAAGCTGGGAGAAGTGTTAAAGGTGTTGAAAGTGGCAGAATGTAGGAATGTTGGAAGGCTTCTTAGTGTCAGGACCTGAGTGAGAGAGATGTGGAAGGCAGGGGAGGAGTCAGAAGGAGTCCTGGGAAGGGATGAGCTGGAGCAAGCTCAAGGTGACACAGAGACAGATAGAGACAGGAAGATGGCAATGCAAAGAAGGCCACAGCTCCACTGTTAATGTGTGTGTGTGTGTATATATATATATACATATATATATATATGTATATATATATCCTCATCACTAACAACTTCAGTCTACTTCATGACCACGTTCATGTTGGTGAACCCAGAAATAAGAGGGAAACACCAGGCAATTTTCAACTTACCCTTGCATATATCCTGTGAACAAAGCTGTTTGACAATATATTAAAGAAACATCACACCTTTATAATTCTATGAATAGTAGTTCAAAATTAAAAAATACTTTCTAAGAACTATCTTTTTTTCTCCAACATAAAAGCCAACTTCTTAGTGGATGTATTCTAAGGTACTCTGGCACTGTAATTCTTATATGGTGAAAGACTAACATTCTTATATGGTGAAAGACTAACATTCTTAATGATTATTACTAATGAAAACATAAATGCAATTTTCAGTCTGTGAGTCTTTGAAAAGCTATTGAATGAAGTGCGTTTCATAGTTCAACCACATGGAACGTCTTTTGCTCTTTTATCTAGGTAGGGATCTTTGTCTCCTACCTTCAACACCCTTTTTCACCACTGCTGTTTATTGGTATGTATTAGGCTCTCTGTGTGCGAAAGGTACACATCGGAGGTGCTTTTTTCCAAATACTCCCCAGCAAGCCACTTTTCCTCGCAGAATCTCAGCAGTGTGCGGAAGAGGTTCAGTCGATTTAGCACGACGTGTGCGAAGGAAGGGCTTCTCAGCAGACCGTCTCGCTCCTTCGCCAGGGCGCCTAGGTATGGACGCTCTGGGAGGTCAGGGAGCGCGGAGAACCGCTACCTAGTGTTGAATTGCGGGGAGGAGGGCATCCCGTCGGGCTCGAGGGCTCTTTTCGGACTATCGAGTGCCTATCCCGGGGCCCTCCCTCAGGATCCCAGCCGGATCCCTGAGCCTCCCCGCCCCCGCCCCCGCCGGGCCCCGCCCCCTTCCTGGCTCAAACTACGGGTCCTTTCAACCTAGCTTTCTTCGCCTCGCGCATTGTCAAACGTGTAATTGGGGGAACTCCACCCAGCCGGGGCCTCCTCGGAGTCGCTGCCAGAGTAGCGGCCGCCTCTCCGCCCCCACCCCGGAGCACACGGCGGCCGCACAGCGCGCGCATAGCCCACCGCCCTGGCAGCGGCGCGCGGCGCGGCTCGCGGCTCAGGGCGGGGTGGGCTGCTGCGGGGCCGCAGGTCTTCTGGGCCAGGAACCGCCCGCGCCCACCTGCTCCAGCCCGCTGGCTGCGCGGACCCGGCGCCGCTGCGCGGGCGGGGGTGGTGCGCCGCGGGGGCCGGGTGTCCCGCGTGAGCCAGGCGGAGCCGCGAGCAGACCCGCCGGCCGTCGGGGGCGCGGCCGGCCGCCAGAGCTCCCACCTGTCCCGCCGCGGGGGCCCGGCGCCCGAGTCGCGCCACGGTCGGCGACATCGGAGGCAGCGAGGGCGCGGAGAACCGGCAGAGGCGAGGCCCGCGCCCCGGAGGAAGCCGCGCGCGGCCCGAGGCCTCGGACCCTGCGCCCCACGTTCCGCGACACCATGGCCACGAAGCTGCTGTTGCTCCTCTGCCTGTTTTCGGGCTTGCACGCACGGTAAGTGGCGCCCGGGCTCCGCATCTCCGGAGGCTCCGAGACTGGAGGGAGGGCGGCGGGGGGCGCTGTCCCCCGGCCCCGAGTCGCCGGCGCGCCCCGCCGTCCTTCGTCTGGGCTGCGGCATACCCTGCCAGGGCCGCGGGGAGGAGACGGGAAGTCGGCCGGCACCCTACCTGTCCCATCTACCCCGGACATGGCCATCTGCCTCTCAGGGCTGGGCGACTGCAGCCTTCTCTGCAGCCTGAAACATGGGGACTCTGAGATTAATGGGCTCTTCTCCTGAAGCTTTTAGGATCTGGTGGTTTTAAGAGGTTTTGAAAACCAACATCATAGGGGAAAGCCTGTGTCTACCTCCTTATCTACCTCCTACCCCTCCCCCAAGTGTTTCAGCGCTGTGCGCGCGCGCGCGCACACACACACACACACACACACACACACACACAGAGCAACATTCTGTATCATTTCCATCACTGAAATTTCCCAGGACCCAGGAGTTACGGTTTCCTACCTGCCCAGTTTAAACCGGTCTTTGTGAGGAGCAGCCGGACTGGAGGCAGGTGGAGGAGGACTGGGGCAAGGTGGACAGCTGAGAGCCCTGCTTCTCAGAAAGGATTTCCTTCCCAGGTCCTGCGAGCACACGCACAGTACACATATGCACCCCTTCTACATGAGCCACTTTCACACACGGGAGCATGCACAAACCTACCCCTATAAAGCAAGCATGTTGAAATTGATAATGTTTTCTACCTAGTAACTGTAAGAAATTACCTCACCATAGATACCCCAACCTTCCTCCCAGGACACCAACCACCTAATGGGAGCTTAGAAATGCTCCAGAAAGAGATGAAGATGGCTCATGAGGGTGGGAAGACAGTGGGACTAGAGGGGTTAAACACTGTTGCTGTGAATATAACTGGAGATTCTGGGTTTGGTTCCTTTAATTCTGTCTCGGGCTAGATCTCTGGCCCAGAACTTGAAGACTGCCCTGTGCTTTACAAATGAGAGCAGCTCCCTTCCTCCCATCCCGCTCACCACCCCAGGAATCTCAGGGCATCCCTACCCCCAAAACACTTTTGTTTTGACACATCTTCGTTTCCTAGATCTGGGAGGTAGAAAACTAGAGAGCCTTCCTGTGGGCTATAATCCCTGCAGTTGTTAGCAGGCAATACCTGGAGGTCTTGCATGTTCATTCACATTTGTGAAGTACTAAAGAACTAGGAAGGTGCATTAACAAATCCTACAAGATGTGAATGTGAATGGGTCATAGTTCTCCCTCCCTACCTTTGACAGACCCTGAGGAAGAAAGTCCTGGCCCTCCCTACCGCACACTGCTGGTCTTTGCTAAGAGTTGAGAGTGAGAAAGGCAGATTGTGTGTGCTGGGGAAGGCAGACTCATGGCAGCTCTTCCAATCAGGCCACACACTCCTTGGGCCTTCAACTGAAGTTTCTTCCTGTCTAAGGAGCGAGCTGGGAAGGGAGATGGAAGTGCGCTCTCTGAGGTTGAGCATGCCTGGATGTATCTCTGTTTAGAAGCAGACAACACCAGGCACAATGTAGAGGTCCCAGGCCGTATACAGATCTGAGGTTATATCGAATCAACCTTCCTACTGCCACCGACTGGATGAAGTGACCTGCAGTTCAGGGTTAGATAATCAGCTGTTTAGATCTATAGATACATGTTAGAAGGAAACCCGCTATTGTCTTCATTACTTTATGTGCTTAGTAGGAAGGTATCTGGGTGTCTAACTTGAAGCGCTCAGGTGTCTAGGGATTCCCAAACACACATACAATCTCTGGGGATTCTTCATCCTTTCATTTTGCCAAGGCAGGTGTAACAACTTTAATATGTCTGGGTTGATTCCATGGCCTTGATAATAGAGGTTGCATATCAGTTGAAAAAAATCCAAGTTTTAAATCCAAATTTTATTGCTGTATACCTCTCCTTTGAAAGTGTCTTTGCTCTTTGAATGGGTTTTACAGACATGTAAAGTAATCTGATGTCCAGCATCACCTTTCAAAACTGTTATTAATTCTGAGAGGGTTCTCATTTGCACTCTGGCATGCCTCCCTGGTGTTGAAGAGCCCTAGAGAAGGCTCTGACAGTTGTCCTCCATGGTGATGGCTTGGCAGCTCCATGGAGAGAAAATAACCCATTCTGACACCTATGGAGGAGCTTATTCTACATTAAAATGCATTAAGTCCCACCTGGACCTTGGTGATACCATAAGCGGATGGCTAACTGCTTTCTGAGGTTTAGGAGCTCCTTTTTATGTTTATAGATGCATCCAACTTTGTCTCTGCCCTTGTAGTTGAAGAGAATGTGTAAGACATGAAAATACCATATGAGGGCTGAGCTGTCAGTACATCACCAATTTGTTTTTAAGAAAAAGGTAATGATGGTGTTCAGGATCCAACAATCCTGATAACAGAACACTGATGAAGATTATATATAACCCATTTAGAATTTAGAAAAACAGAACATTTTTGTTTTATTCACATTCTAGTGAGTCCCTGAGATTGGGTTTTCGTCAAAGGGAGGATTTTCCTTTGGGCTGGTGGTCTGGCACTAGCACTGGGAAGCTTCGATTTCATTCTCTGAAGTCCTGCAGCAAACTGACATGGCATCAAGATTGGGAGGAGACCAGTGTCGGCCCAGAACATCGCTGCCTGCGTGCTGCCTGCTGTCCCCCCCAACCCAGCCACAGAGCCGCGAGTGTCCCATTTTTACCTCCCGAAGGGGAAAGGGCAGGAGAGGATGCTGCTGCTGTTCCTTTCTTTGTCTCCCCCTTCACCTACACTGAGCTAAAGAGCTTATGCAATTTCAGGAAAACCCTCTCATCACCACTTCACTGCTAGAGGCAGAACTAGTCTCATTATAATACCTGTTATTGACATAGCTCAAAGTATTTTTCAGAAACTAAGGCTGTGTATGCAGAGAACTGATGAAGTGTTAGTGTGCTCCTTCTGTGAACATATGAGTGTTGGGGCAAGAGAAGATACAGAGCATGGAGAGCATGGTCTGGTCTGTGCTGGTGAGCTGTCTCTGGGGATGAGGGAGGGGAGGAGAGGGGAGGGGAAGAGACAGACAGCAGAGGAAGAGAGGACCGCACTGTGGGTGAGTTGGAAGGAGTCCTGAGGATGCTGTATGTGATCCTGCCCAGGTGATCTGTCCCTCTGTCCATAGTCTCCCAAGTGCTTTTGCTGTGGACTGAATTGCCAGGTCCTGTGGGCAATGGTTGGCTCCCAGCAATCCATGTCCTGCAGAACCTGCTTCCACCCACTTTTTTTTAAGATGATAAAATTAATATTCCTGACGATATTCCTGATAAAATAAAATATTCTGCATTTAAAATTCTGTAGTGTTATTTGTAAAACATCAGGTTTACAAATAATGAAATGAAGCATATCAGTTCTTGAATACGTGTCCCAAATTTTACAACTTCCTATTGATGGTGAATATTCAGTGTGAAAAAAATCCACGGCAACTTATAGTTCCTATGGATGATTTATTCTAAACTTCCAGTCAAGAAACAGAATATAGTTTAATATCAGCCAAGGAAAAAATTAAAAGATGTCAATCTTTGAGACATATGCCATATACTTATTATCAAAACCTCATGTAAGTGTATATATTCATATAGGACTAGACTGGCACTGTTCTGATCTATGTTAAGGCTAGTTAACACTCAAAAAGACTCACGTACATATGACACATACATAAGATTATACAGATGTTATATATTATAGTTACATGTTATAATATTATATTATGTAAGTATATATATATGATTCTGAGGCTTTAAACAAAGTAGAGATAATAAACTTTAAAAAGTTTATTTTTTTCATTTATTTCATTTTCATTACAGATAATTTAGACCATTCTAAAAACTAACTTAAAGACACACATCCCAGAACACAACTGCCCTGAGATGTTGTTGCCATTTTGGCTCCCATCTGGGAAGCTAAACAGAAATGAGCTCATACTCAGGACAAATAAACCTCAATGCAATTTTCTATTCTATATTTTGTTCTCTTTTGTGAAGAAAAAAAGTCATTACAGTGCAACCACTGACAAGCCATAAAGGAAGAAGGTTGCTTGTTTGTTTGTGTGATGAGCTTTTTTTCCCCGGTAAATGGCAGGCCCCCTGGAAGTGCTACTTTGAAGAGAAGACTCTGCTCTTTTCAGGCCTGAATGGCTGTGTTGCTGAGATGGCCTCACTCACTAAGGAAGCTAGCTTGTTGTTTTGAGACCTCTCCATTCAAGTACTCCTGTGAGCATGTATCACCCAGGAGAGGTGCCTGTCAGGCTCAGCCCTGCTCAGGAGAGACTCAGATATGCTCAGCGTTCATTTGGACACATTTATTAAAGGGCCAAATGGTAAGGACATATTAGAAAGGTTTTAATTTTTAATGTCTGTATTAGCCTGCTCTGTAAGAGATGAATCAGTTTGTGTGGTAGGAGGCATGTAAAATCACCAGAGGGTGTTTACCAACCAATATCACTGTTCCTTGGCACCCCACATGGGTGCTGGCCAAGCATACCACCTCCTCGTATCCCTGTGTCTGCCTAGACCAAAGGTGCTAGTCTCCATGAGAAGCACAGAGTCAGACTCAACTATTTTCAGTGAATGCATTCTGAAGAAGCTGTTCTTACCTTCAACTAAAATGAGTTCTTGGCAGTGGGGAGTGGAAACGGCAAGATGTTTGTGCCTTGACCTTCAGAGGTTCTCAAGGTTGATCCAAGGAAGGCTGACTGTCTGCTGGTTGGCCTTCATTCATTGAGTTATTATGATGTCTATGGTTTAACATGGACATAGAATCATTTTGTGACATTTAATGAAAACATCATGCTATGTTAATAGTACTGTCATTCTTGTTGGATTCTTTCTTATTTGTGTTTTGTTTTACTTTTTTAATTTTAGAGATAATCTATTGGTTAGGATGAGTGTACTAGGGCCTTTCTACCTATTTCCGTGGTGCTTGGTGAGCCAAAGCTTGACACTTCCTGGAGCCATTGCTACAACTTATATGTCATACTTTGTGCCATAATTACAGATCCAGAAAGGTGGAAGAGGATGAATATGAAGATTCTTCATCAAACCAAAAGTGGGTCTTGGCTCCAAAATCCCAAGATACAGATGTGACTCTTATTCTCAACAAGTTGCTAAGAGAATATGATAAGAAGCTGAGGCCTGATATTGGAAGTGAGTGTTGATGTTTGTTATTCCAGTAGGAAACATACTGTAATATATTTTTAAAGTTTTTATTTTAAATAATTGTAAAGTCACAGGAAGTTGCAAAGGTAGTGCAGAGTCACACAATTCGTGGGTATCAAACCAGGAGCTGACATTGGTACAGTGTGTGTACGTGGCTCCACATCATCTTTTCATGTGTGGATCTGTGTAATGACCACTGTAACTGAGACGCAGAACTGTTTTATCACCATGAAGATTCCCCTCCTGCTATCCCTCCTCCAAAATTTCTAACCCGTCAGCCACTAATTTGGTCTCTATTTCCGTATTTTTGTCATTTTGAGAATGTTGCATATGTACACTCATTCAGTATGTGACCTTTTGAGATTGGCTTTTCTTCCCTCAGCAAAATGATTTTGGGATCCATTCAAGTTGTTGCCTGTGTCAATAGTTTGTTTTTCTTATTGCTAAGCAATCTTCCATGGTATGGATAGACAAAAGTTTGATTAATGTTTATTGAGGAACATTTTGGTTGTTTCCAGGTTTTGACTATTACAAATAAATGACTATGTGCATTTGTTTGCAGGTAATTTGCATGGACGTAAGATTTTATTCTCTGGGATAAATGCCCAGGAGTATGATTGCTAGGTCCTATGATAAATGTTGGTTTAATTGTTTTTAAGAAACCGTCAAACTCTTCTCCAAAGTTTCTGTACCATTTTCTATCCCACCATCACTATGTGAGAGATCTTCACCAGCAATTGGTATTGTCACTATTTTTTGTTTTAGCTCCTCTAATAGGTGTATGTCCAATAGGTTGATATCTCATTGTGGTCTTAATCTACATTTTCCTAATTGTTAGTGGTATTAAATTTTCTTTATGTGCTTATTTGCCAATAATATATCCTCTTCATCAAAATGTCTCCTCATATTAGTTGCCCCTTTAAAAATTGGATTATTTTGTTTTATTTATTTTTCTCCTGCTTTGTTAAGAGTTCTTCCTGTAGTCTAGATATGATTCCTTGGCCAGATGTAGTTTTCAAATTTTTTCCCTCATGTGGCTTTTCTTTTCATCCTTTTAACAAGATCTTTCAAAGAGGAAAAGGTTTTAACATTGAGGAAGTCCAAGTTACTGATTTATGTAAGAAAACTGTTTTATGGAACATACTTTTGGAGTAATGTCTAAGAACTCTTCATGAAGCCCTAGTTCCTGAAGATTTTCTCCTTTTTTCTTCTAAACGTTTTATAATTTTAGGTTTTACATTTAATTCATTATCAGTTTTGAGTTAGTTGTTATAAAAAATCAAGGTGTGAGGTTTAGAGCTAAGTTTCTTTTTCTTTTGCTCATGGATATCTGGTTACCTTATTACCATTTGTTGAAAAAAACTATCCTTCCTCTTTGAATTATGTTTGCACATTTGTTGAAAGTCAGTTGGCTCAACTTCGGTGGGTTGTTTCTGGGATATCTATTTTCTTCCATTTATCTATGTGTCTATCACTGTGTCAGTACCCACAGTCTTGATTGTTACAGCTATGTAATATGCCTTGGAATTGGGTGGAAGTAATTCAACTTCTTTATTTATTTATTTTTAATATTTTATTTATTTATTTATTTTTGGCTGCATTGGGTCTTCGTTGCTACGTGCAGGCTTTCTCTAGTTGCGGGGGGCTACTCTTCATTGTGGTGTGCGGGCTTCTCATTGTGGCTTCTCTTGTTGCGGAGCACGGGCTCTAGGCACGCAGGCTTCAGTAGTTGCAGCATGTGGGCTCAGTAATTGTGGTTCGTGGGCTCTAGAGTGCAGGCTCAGTAGTCGTGGCTCACGAGCTTAGTTACTCCGCAGCACGTGAGATCTTCCTGGACCAGGGCTCGAAACCATGTCCCCTGCATTGGCAGGTGGATTCTTAACCACTGTGCCACCAGGGAAGTCCTCAACCTCTTTATTTTTCAAAATTATTTTAGCTCTTATAATACATATTTTTCATATGAATTCTAGAATTATCTTGTCTGTATCTACAAAAAATCTTGTGTTAAATCTTTATATCAATTTGGGAAGAATTGACATCTTCACTATGTTGAGTATTTTGATCCATAGACAGAGTATGTCTTTTCATTTATTAAGATCTTCTTCAATACCTTACATTCAGTGTTTTACAGTTTTTAGTATACAAGTTCTGAATATATTTTGTTAGATTTGCACCTAAGTATTTCACGGGTTTGGAGTGCTTGTAAATGGTACTGTATTTTAAAATTTCCTTCTCCCTGTGTTCATTGCTAGTATACAGAAATATGGTTAATTTTTGTAAGTTAATGTTGTGTCCTCTGACTTGACAAGCTCAGTAGTTTTAGGAAGTTTTGTTTGTTTGTTTGCTTTTGATAGGTTCCTTGGGATTTTCTGTGTACATCATCAGGTCTCCTGCAATTGAGACTTTTATTTCTTGCTTTCCCATCTGTATACCTTTTATTATTTTTTTCTTACCTTGTTGCACTGGCTAGAACTTCCACTGCTACATGAATAGTAGTAGTGTGAGTGGACATCTTGCTTTGTTCTAGATCTTAGAGGAAAAGCATTCAGTCTTTCACAATTAAGTGTAATGTTAGCTAGAGATATTTTATATATATTCTTCACCAAGTTGAGAAATTTCCCTCTATTTCTAGTTTTCTGAGAGAATATTTTTTTTTTGTCATGAATGGGTGTTGAACTTTGCCAAATACATTTTCTGGGTCAGTTAATATGATCATGTGATTTTTTTTTTTAGACAGCTAATACGGTGAATTACATGGTTGATTTTCAAATACTGAACCAGCTTTGCATCCCCAGGATAAACCACACTTACTTATCATGTTTAATAATACTCTTTTTTGAAAACTTTTAATATATTGCTGTATTCTATTTGCTAATCCTTTATAAACCTTTTAATATCAGTGGGGCCTATAATAATATTCCTTTCTTCATTTCTGATATTGGTAATTTGTGTCAACATTCTTTTTTTCTTTGTCATCTTGCTAGAGATTGGTTCCATTGACCTTTATTTATTTATTTATTGATTGATTGATTGATTGCTATGTTGGGTCTTCGTTTCTGTGCTAGGGCTTTCTCTAGCTGCGGCAAGCGGGGGCCACTCTTCATCGTGGTGCATGGGCCTCTCACTATCGTGGCCTCTCTTGTTGGGGAGCACAGGCTCCAGATGCACAGGCTCAGTAGTTGTGGCTCACGGGCCTAGTTGCTCCGCGGCATGTGGGATCTTCCCAGACCAGGGCTCGAACCCCTGTCCCCTGCATTATCAGGCACTGCGCCACCAGGGAAACCCCCATTGACCTTTTTGAAGAACCAACTTTTTGTTTCATTATTTTTCTGTATTGCTTTTCTATTTTCAGTTTTATTATATTTTGCTTTTTATCTTTATTATTTACTTTCTTCTGTTTGCTTTGGGTTTATTTTGCTCTTCTTTTTTGAGGTAGCATTTAGAGTCTCGACTTGAGACTATTCTTTTCTAATGTAAGCATTTAATGCTCTAAATTGCCCTCTCTGCACTGTTTTAGCTGTATCTCACAGATTTTGATATTTTGTATTTTCATTTTCATTCAGTTCAATGTATTTTTTACTTTCCCTGAGATTTTTTCCCCCTTTAACTCATGGATTATTTATTTATTTTTTTTTTAATATTTAAAAAAAATTATTCATTTTTTTTTTTTTGTCTGTGTTGGGTCTTCATTGCCGCATGCGGGCTTTCTCTAGTTGAGGTGAGCAGGGGCTACTCTTCATTGCGGTGCACAGGCTTCTCACTGTGGTGACTTCTCTTGTTGCAGAGCACGGGCTATAGGTGCATGGGCTTCAGTAGTTGTGGCATGCGGACTCAGTAGTTGTGGCTTGCGGGCTCTAGAGCGTAGGCTCAGTAGTTGTGGCACACGGGCTTAGTTGCTCCATGGCATAAAGGATCTTCCTGGACCAGGGCTCGAACCCATGTCCCCTGCATTGGCAAGCAGATCCTTAACCACTGTGCCACCAGGGAAGCCCCCTCATGGATTATTTAGAAGTGTGTTTTTAGTTTCCAAATGTTTGGAAGTCTTCCTGTTATCTGTTGCTAATTTCTAGTTTGATTCCATTGTGATCAGAGAACATATTCCGTATGAGTTCAAAATTCTTTTAAATTTGTTACTATTTAACTTATGGCCCAGTATATGTTTTGTTTTGGTGAACGTTCCATGGGTACTTGAAAAGAATGTGTATTCTGCTGTTACTGGATGAATTGGATCCTGTTGTTTGATGGTTTTGTTGAGTTCTTCTGTATCTTTGCTGATTTTCTATCTAGTTTTTCTATCAATTGTTTTGATAGATTAACAATTGATAGATTAAAAAAGACCAAGACAAGGGTAGTGTTCTTGGCGAGGAGAGAAATGCATACCTATTCATGGTGATGGTCAGAGAACATGGGGATTGTTGCAGACACATTTCTGATAGGATGCACCTAGTCTATGGCTTGTTTCCTCTTCTCCATGGGGCTCAGTTTCATTTAGAGCCCTGCAGCTTGCCAACCCTCACACTACCCCAGCTGCCCCGTCCCTCTGTTTTTCCAAGTTTGAGGCTCATTCTCCAATTTATCTGTATCAAGACATAGAATTACACTGGTCCCAGTAGGCATAGAATTTCAAAATCCTTGTGGTGTAGTGTGCAGAGGGTTTGGAGATGCATGTCCTGTGCAGTATTGGAGCAGTCTTATCATCTTTCTGTGTCTTAGTTGCCTCTTTCATACGATGAAGGAGGGGAACAAATTACTCTTAAACTTCCTTCTTGCTTTAAGGTATTTATTCACTGAGCAATACATCTAAATTACCATTGCACAAGGTTCATAAATTCAATTGTCACCACAGTTTTCCCATCATAATTACATAAAGAGTCTACCCAGTATGAAAAGTGTGCAGCAATTCTGCATTTACATGGAGAGAGAAGATTGAGAAAATGTTACTAATTTCCTCATTAATTGTCAGACATTGTGCTTGACCTTAGAGCAAAGATAAATAAGACTCGCTCTTTGCCCTTCTGGGTAAGTTTAGTCCAATTGGTCCTTTGTTTATCTTGTGCTAGAACACAGCAAAGCGCCTTCCATACATGGTGCCATTGGAAATATTATTCAGCACCACATTCATCCTCTGAGGGGGAAAATTGGAAGAAAGTGGGTGAAAATGGGTAGAAAGTGGGTAAGCTTGGCTTCCAGCCCAGATCTCTGACTCTAGCTAGATCACTGCACTATTTATAGAAAATGCAAGGCAAGCCCATTCAAAATCAGGGGGCCCCTCTTACATACTCACATGACACAACACTTGGGAGGGGATGTTCTAAGGCTTTGTCATGTGCAACAGGCAAGCAGAATTCACAATTCTAAAGATTTTATTTTTCCTTTAAGGAAAAATAAGGAATTGTGAATTTTCCAAATGAAACAGCATAATACAAAGAACAAATGCTTCTTTCTTAGAAGGCAGCTCTTCTAAAGCCTCATGTCATTTGGTCCTCAGAAGTCATTTTCATATATCAGAAGAGCTCTGTGGTTTTTGAGTGAAAGAGATTTAAAAGACAACTATATATAAAACCATATAGTAGTATGCTCCTCTTTGGTTTCATGACTTGAAAGTTCCACCATGCACATTGTCATGGTCCTGGGGCAGCAGAGTGATCTGATAAAGCGCCCCAGGGTCACTGGGTATCTTAGGACTCCTCTTCCTGTCTCACTTAAATGCTAAATAATGTCTGAGTGGCAGAATCCAGCAACTCACTGATGTTCAGAGTAACTGCCCAAGGACAGCTCTCCTGGTAAAAGATACTGAATTAGACACCATTTTTGTTCATGGTTTAGAGGGCTCTGCTTTAAGGGATAATTTACTATAAGTATCTGAATTTCTTTTCTCACTACTTTTTTTCACATGTAGCAATATTTTATTTGTTGTAACCATTGTGCTTCCTCATCAAGGTGCAGTCAACTTATATTTACGTAATACACTGCTGTGCATGGATTTATCAGTCGTTTGTTGTAATTACCAGTTTATTTGCTCCCCTCCATTATCAGTCCCATCCTCTCTCAGCCAGTTGGCCCATATTTACTGAGCATCCCCTCTGCATCCAGCCCTGGGCTGTGGACAGGTGGGGAGCTGCCTGACACTGCCTACGCTTGGGTTCTTCTGAGGGGAGGGGAAGGGGAAGGGGAAGGGGTCTGCAGGTAGCATCTAGGATTTGCTAATGCTATTCCCACTTTGGAGTAAAGCAGGCCTGTTAAGGCTCTCCCTGGCTTAAACTCCTTGAAAACTCCACTTGCTTCTAGGATAAAGTCCAAGCCCCTTCAGATGACAAAGAGAGGTAAGTGCTCTCTGGCCCTTGCCTACTTTTTTTATGTGTCACACCATCTAGGAACACCCAGCCTCCTGTCTTCTTCAACTGCGTCCTTGCTGTTATCTCTTTCCAGCCTGTGATCCTCTTAACCCCTCTCCCATTTCCCGCACGGAGCTCATTCCTGCCTCCCTTCCAGCCTCAATGTTTTCTTCCATGGCCTGCACTCCCTCACCTCCCTGCTGGGCTGGATCAAGTGTCTCTCCCCTGATTTCTTCTAGCATCAATTTTTCATCTTTCCCATGGGATTAATAAATTCTGAAGGACTGTCTTGAGGATGGCATAATGTGGTGTAACCATGAAACAGTTTCTGCAACATTTTTGTATACTTTTTACAAGTTTTCAGCTGAGAACTGTCCACTAGGACACAGTTCCTAATTCCTAACTTTAGATGCATCGGTTTACGTTGGCATCTCCCGACATACGTAGTACAACTGAATCCACAAAGATCCAACATCAGGAAATAAATTAAATGGCTCATCACTGTTATTGTCAACAGTAAGTAGAATCGAACAGACTCATTTATGTTGCATAGAAGTAACATGTCCACACGTTACTCTAATTCGTTTTCAGAATACAAATTGTGATCATTGTGTTTTAAAAATACTCACTATTTTCCCAGCTATTGTCTCTCCTCAGCTAACTTCTGAATTATGGATGTATCTGTTTTAGTTCCCCATCTTTAACTATCCGTCATTCTAAGTAATACTTCAGCTGTGTCCCTTGCTAGTTCAGGGCTATGCAGGGTATCATTTATCTCGGCAACATATCTTGTCGTGTGGGCTCAAAAATGCTGGAGGAGGATAAACCTTTTAATAAGATAATTGTGAAAAGGAAGGGAAATGACCTGAGTGAGTTTTTCTCCCTTCGGGGTTTCAAGAAATTTGAAGCACTCTCCTGAAAATAGATTATTACAGAATACAAATTCCCTCCCTGTCCATAATCTGGCCAGTTTACGCCAAATGCAATCAGTGTTGGGAAAAATAAAATTGACTTTTAAAGGTGAATGAACATGGTGAAGACATGCACAATGCGTAGAGATGACCCATGGGCTCATTTATTTCAGGCAGAACATCTGAAAAGCCTCCTCTTGGCTGTGTCTGTAGCCAGAGGGGTTAATTTTCTGTTCCTCTTCCTCAGGTGTTTGCATATCTGGATTTCTTTTCCTGGCTTTCCTAAAGCTTATTTTCCAAGTTTAATTAGAATTTCTTCTAAATGTGGAATTAGGAACATCCAGTGTGAGAGGAAGCTGATGATGTGGGTGGTGTGGAGGTGCCTCGGTGGCAGAAGACAGGCCCCCAGCTCCTCCCAGTAGGGGGTGCCCACCGGCCCCACCAGAGTCAGAGCCTGAGAGGAGATGCCACTGCCCCTTCTTTCCTTCAGGCTTGCGGAGAGGCCTTGGTAGCCCAGCACTGACTCAGGTACTGATGTGACCCAGGCAGACCCTGTGGGGTACTGCAGGAGGAACCCCTGCCCTTGCCAGGGTTGTGTTCCCGATGAGGTAGGAAGAGGGAAAATGAGTAAATAGTGGGAATGTGATCCCCAATGGGACAGGAGTTAGCTCTGTTGCAGAAAATAGATGTTAAAAAAGTAAAAGAAATAATAAGTGGGCCTTAAAGTATAATTTTTAAAGCAAGCCTTATCATGCTGCTCTTTAATATCTTTCAGTGAAAAATTATGAGCATAATTCAGTTACCATAGAACTGTGAAATGAATGCTTATAGACTTTTGGTCACAGATGTGATATCTCTGAGAGAGGCCTGGCTCAGCCCATGGAAAGCCAGAGGAATTTCCCACATCTTCCTCACCTGGTTCCTGGGGTGTATAAATGTGACAGCTCCTGCCAAGCCCTGCCAGGGTTTTGAGAGTTCAAGTTGGATCGCTGAATTTGAGAGAATTTTGAAATGTGTGAAGGGCTGTACAAAGAATTAAATATTTAGATATATTATGATTTATATTGGTTCTATAGAATTGTCCATCCTGATGGGTTTCATATTTTAAGAAAAAATAAGAGACACGAGGTTTTAATTAAAAAGAATGAAGTATAAAGGTTGAAGTGCAGGTGCTTGTATGTCAGAGGAAGAGGGAGCTGGAGGTAAGATGGAGGATATTTTGGGGTCCCTAAAGCACACAATCTAGCTGCCTCATCTGGGCACAGATTTTTGGATGACCGCTCTGACTAACTCAAGTCAAACTATTTTTTCCATTCTTACTGCACAGCAGATGACTGTTTCAACTGAACATTTAGGTTAGCCTGGCTATTCCTCACCTAAAAAGCACAGCCTACTCTACAGACAGGTGAGTTGTCATTTCTGGGCAATTACTGTATATCCAGATAATAATTCAAATGTATTCACTGCACTCTCAGAACAGATGTAGGAGGAGAGGAAACAGGCACTCTTAATTGCTGTGCTTGAAGTAAGAGCTATTCCTGTAGACTTAGCTGTTTATCTCACAAAGTTAATTCAAATGCATAGGGGAGGTGGAGAACAAATTTTGTGGAGAAATTATACCTGTCATCTCCAGGAGAAACTAATTAGGTATCCAGAGGATTCTGAGTGAAGAGCCATTACCTCAGCTCAACACGTTGGCGGGTGACCCTTCCCTGCGTATTCCCCACCTTTCACACACATACCTTAGTCCCATGGCACGCTTACCTAAGGCACCATTCTGTGTAAGACAAGGCCATATTATAGCTTATGCATGCAGTTCAGTTCATTAAAAATACTTTTTACTAGGCTATTATTTCCTGTAGAGAAAGAATATAATGGGGGTTCAATATATAAGTATTTTATTTTTTCTTATATGTAATTTGGTAAATAACTCAGGTCACATGTCCCTAGGAATAATCTAATGACTGCACTTGATTTGAATATGCAGTTCAGTTTATAGAATAACAAATGATCTATTTCTTATGTTTATTCATTACTACTGTAGGAATTGAGCAAATTAGCTTCATGTGGATTAGAGAGTGTTTGAGTGAGAACAAATCTGGACTCACATAATGGGTTCTTCTTACCAGTTACCAGCAGATTCCCTGACCTCACTGATGGAGGTTTCCATCTCTAAATGGAATAATTAAAATGACATCCAAGTCCTGTTGTAAGAGTTATAGACTATAACACCTGGCCCATAGAGAGGACAGAAAGTGGCAGGTGCCTTGTGTCCCCTGTGTTCCCAGACTGGCACACTTGTGGTGTGGTTTCAGCTTGGTTTATGTGCAGTGGAATAGAGCCCTCAGCTCCACTGTCATGAAAACTGTGTCTTAAATTGAGACTTCTGTTGAGCTGTCAGCATTTCATCAGTCTGTAATTAATATCCTGATCTAAAATATCTCACAGATACTTTTATAAAGTTGTACTGAGCCCATGCTGATTAGGTTGTTATCCTACTAATTCACATTTGAGGGACGAATGCAGATGTAATAATCATAGTTTTCAAGTTGATGACCTTTACCCATTTCACCCTCCTGTTGCCCTGCCCCTTTCCCTCTGATAACCACTACTCTGTTCTCTGTATCTATGTGTTTGTTTTGTGTTGTTTGGTTTGATGATTTATTTTGTTTGTTTTTTCTTTTCCATTATGGCTTATTACAGGATACTGAATATAGTTCCCTGTTCTATACTGTAGGACCTTGTTTTTTCTATTTTATATACAGTAGTATTTATCTGCTAATCTCAAACTCCCCACCCCCTTTCCTCTTTGGTGACCATAAGTTTGTTTTCTACGTCTGTGAGTCTATTTCTGTTTTGTAAATAAGTTCATTTGTATCATATTTTAGATTCCACATATAAGTGGTATCATATGATATTTGTCTTTCTCTGTCTGACTTACTTCCCTTAGTATGATAATCTCCAGGTCCATCCATGTTGCTGCAAATGGCATTATTTCATTCTTTTTTATGGCTGAGTAATATTCCATTATATATATGTACCACATCTTCTTTATCCATTCATCTGTTGATGGACATTTAGGTTGCTTCCATGTCTTGGCTATTGTAAATAGTGCTGCTGTGAACATTGGGGTGCATGTATCTTTTTGAATTAGCGTTTTCTTCAGATATGTGCCCAGGATTGGGATTGCTGGGTCATGTGGCAACTCTATTTTTAGTTTTTGAAGTTATCTCTATATTGTTTTTCACAGTGGCTGTACCAATTTACATTCCCACCAACAGTGTAGGAGGATTCCCTTTTCTCCACACCCTCTCCAGCATTTATTATTTGTAGACTTTTTGATGATGGCCATTCTGACAGATGTGAGGGGATACACCATTGTAGTTTTGATTTACATTTTTCTAATAATAAGCAATGTTGAACATCTTTTCATGGGCCTGTTGGTCATCTGTATGTCTTTCTTGAGAAATATCTATTTAGATGTTCTGCCCATTTTTTGATTGGGTTGTTTTTTTGTTATTGATTGTATGAGCTCTTTGTATATTTTGGAAATTAATCCCTTGGTGGTCATGTTGTTTGCACATTTTTTTTCCCATTCTGGTTGTCTTATCATTTTCTTTATGGTTTCCTTTGCTGTGTAAAAGCTTATGCATTTAATTAGGTTTCCATTTGTTTATTTTGCTTCTATTTCCATTGCCTTGGGAGACTGACCTAAGAAAACATTGCTACGATTTATGTCAGAGAATGTTTTGCCTATGTTCTCTTCCAGGAGTTTTATGGTGTCATGTCTTATATTTAAGCCTTTAAGCCATTTTGAGTTTATTTTTGTGTATTGTATGAGGGAGTGTTCTAACTTCATTGATTTACATGTGGCTTTCAAGCTTTCCTAACACCACTTCCTGAAGAGCCTGTCTTTTTCTCCATTGTATATTCTTGCCTTCTTTGTCAAAGATTAATTGACTGTAGATGTGGGTTTATTTCTGGTGTTTGTTTTTTTTTTTTTTTTTTTTTTTTTTTTTTTTTTTAATTATTTTTTTAATGCTATTCTTGTCTGCTTACATTCTTTTTATTTATGTATGTATGTATGGCTGTGTTGGGTCTTCGTTTCTGTGCGAGGGCTTTCTCTAGTTGTGGCAAGCGGGGGCCACTCTTCATCGCGGTGCGGGGGCCACTCTTCATCGCGGTGCGTGGGCCTCTCACCATCGCGGCCTCTCGTTGCCGAGCACAGGCTCCAGCCGCGCAGGCTCAGTAGTTGTGGCTCACGGGCCGAGTTGCTCCGCGGCATGTGGGATCTTCCCAGACCAGGGCTCGAACCCGTGTCCCCTGCATTGGCAGGCAGATTCTCAACCACTGCGCCACCAGGGAAGCCCCTGGTGTTTGTTTTTTATATTGCACATATGAGTGAAATCATACAGTATTTGTCTTTCTGTCTGACTCATTTCACTAAGCAGAATACCCTCAAGGTCCATCCATGGTGTCACACATGGAAAGATTTCATGGCTTTTTTGGCTGCGCTATGTGGCTTGTGGGATTTTTAGTTTCCTGACCAGGGATTGAACCCCTGCTCTTGGCAGTGAGGGCACAGAGTCCTAACCACTGGACCACCAGAGAAATCCCAGATTTCATCTTTTTTTATGGCTGAGTAGTATTCCATTGTGTATATGTATGTGTATATATGTATATAAACATCTGTATATGCATATTATATCTTCTTTATCCATTCATCTGTTGATGGGCCCTTAAGTTGTTTCCATATCTTGGCTATTATAAATAATGCTGCAGTGAACATAATGCATATATCTTTTTCAGTTAGTGTTTTCTTGTATTCTTTGTATATGTACCTAGGAGTGGGATATCTGGATCATATGGTAGTTCTATTCTTAATTTTTTGAGGATTTCCATACTGTTTTCCATAGTGGGTGCACCACTATACATTCCCACCAACAGTGTATGAGGGCTCCCTTTTCTCCACATCCTTGCCAACATTTGTTACTTCTTGCCTAATGATAATAGTCCTTCAAACCAGCATGAGGTGATATCTCCCTGTGGTTTTGATTTGCATTTTAGTGATGTTGAAAATCTTTTCATGTGCCTGTTGGCCACCTGTATGTCTTTTTTTGGAAAAATGTCTATTCAGTTCCTCTGCTTATTTTTTTAATCAAGTTATTTTGTTGTTGATGTTGTTGAATTGTATGAGTTCTTTATCTATTTTAGATATTAACCCCTTATTAGTTATATGATTTGGAAATATATTCTCCCATTCAGTTGTCTTTTTGTTTTGTTGATCGTTTCCTGTGCCGTCCTTTTTAGTTTGGTGTAGTCCCATTTGTTTATTTTTGCCTTTGTTTCCTGTGTTGCTTGAGGAGACATATCTTGAAGGATATTGCTGTGACTGATGTCAAAGAGTGTAATGCCTATGTTTTCTTCTAGTTTTATGGTTTCAGGTCTTCCTTTCAAGTCTTTAATTCATTTTGAGTTGATTTCTGTGTATGGTGTGAGATAGAGGTCAAGGTCCATTTTTTTGCATATAGCTCTCCAGATTTCCCAACACCATTTATTGAAGAGATTATCCTTTCTCCAGTGTATGTTCTTTGCTACTTTGTCATAAATTAGTTGTCCATATGTGCATGGGTTATTTCTGGGCTCTCAATTCTGTTCTATTGATCTATTTATCTGTATTCCTGCCAATACCATGCTGTTTTGATTATGATAGCTTTGTAGTATATTGAATATTTTGAAAACAGGTAGTGTGATACCTCCAGCTTTATTCTTTTTTTTCTCACAATTGCTTTGGTTATTCAGGGTCTCTTGTATTTCCATACAATTTTAGAATTATTTGTTCTAGTCCTGTGAAAAATGCCATTGGTATTTTGATAGGAATTGCATTATGTCTGTAGATAACTTTAGATAGTATGGACATTTTAATAATGTTAATTCTTCCAATCCATGAGCATGAAGTATCTCTCCATTTATTTGTGTTGTCTTCACTTTCATTAACTAGTGTTTTAGCTTTCAGTGTATATGTCTTTCACCTCCTTGGTTAAATTTCTTCTTCGATATTTTATTCTTTTTGTTAGTGATTGTAAATGGGATTGTTTTCTTAATTTCTCCTTCTGTTAGCTCATTGTTAGAATATAGAAACAAAACAGATTTTGTACCCTGCAACTTCACTGTATTTGTTTATTATTTCTAAGAGTTTTTTGGTGGAGTCTTTAAGGTTTTCTATATATAAAATTGTGTCATCCACAAATAGTGACAGTTTTACTGTTTTACCTTTCCAATTTGGATGCCTTTTTTTCTTTTCCTTGCCTAGTTTTTCTGACTATGACTTACATTATGTTGAAAAGAGTGGCAAGAGTGGACATCTTTGTCTTGTTTCTGATTTCAGAGGGATAGCTTTCAGTTTTTCACCATTGAGTATGATGTTAGCTGTGGGTTTGTCATTGTATGGCTTTTACTATATTGAGGTTGATTCCTTTCATACCCATTTTATTGAAAGTTTTTATCATAAATGGATGTCGAATTTTTTCAAATGCTTTTCTGCATCTATGGAGATGATCATCTGGTTTTTATCCTTCATTTTGTTAATGTGACATATCACATTGATATATGGATATTGAACCATCCTTGCATTCCTGGAATAAATTTCACTTGATCATGGTGTATGATCATTTTAATGCATTGTTGTATTCTGTTAATATTTTATTAAGAATTTTTACATCTATGTTCATCAGAGATACTGGCTTGTAATTTTCTTTTTTAGTTGTTGTTTGTGTCTGGTTTTGGTATCAGGATAATATTGGCTTTGTAAAATGAATTAGCAAGTATTCCCTTCTCTTCAATTTTTGGGAAGAGTTTGAGAATGATAGGTATTAAATCTTCCTTGAATGTTTTTTAGAATTCACCTGTGAAGCCTATGGTTTTGCTTTTGGGGGAGGTTTTTGATAACTGTTTCAATCTCTTTGCTAGTGATCAGTCTATTCAGGTTTTTTGTTTCTTTGTGATTCAGTCTTAGAAGGTTGTGTGATTCTAAGAATTTTTCCATTTCTTCTAAGTTGTTCAATTTGTTGGCATAAAGCTGTTCATAATGTTCTTTTATAATCCTTTGTATTTCTGTGGTATCCATTATTATTTCTCCTCTTTCATTTCTGGTTTTATTTATTAGAGCCTAGTCTCTTTTTTTGTCAGTGAGTTCAGATAAAGGTTTGTCAATTTTGTTTATCTTTTCAAAGAATCAGCTCTTAGTTTCATAGATCTTTTCTATTGTCTTTTTAGTCTGTATTTCATTTATTTCTGCTCTGATCTTTATTGTTTCCTTCCTTCTGCTCACTTTGGGCTTCGTTTATTCTTATTTTTCTAGCTCCTTTAGGTGAAAGGTGAGATTATTTGAGGTTTTTCTTATTACTTGAGATAGGTCTGTATTGCCATAAACCTCCCTTTTAATACTCTTTTGTTGCATCCTATAGAATGTATGTTGTGTTTTCATTTTCATTTGTCTTCCAGTATTTTAAAATTTCTCCTTTGATTTCTTCATTGACCCAGTAGTTGTTCAGTAGTATGTTGTTCATTCTCCACATATTTGTGATTTTTCCAGCTTTCTTCTTGTAGTTGATTTTTAGTTTCATACCGCTGTGATTAGAAAAGATGCTTGAAATGATTTCATTCTTCTTAAATTTACTGAGACTTGTTTGGTGTCTCAACATATATGGTTTGTTCTTGAGAAAGTTCCATGTGGAGTTGAGAAGAATGTGTGTTCTTTTGCTTTTGGATGGAATTTTTTGTACAAGTCTATCAAATCCATCTGCCCTATGTTTCATTTCAGGCCACTGTTTCCTTGTTGACTGTCTGGATGATCTATCCATTATTGTACATGGGCTGTTAAAGTTATTGTGTTGCTGTCATTTTCTCCCTTTAGGTCTATTAGTAACTGCTTTATATATTTTGGTGCTCCTATGTTAATTGCATTTATATTAATAACTGTTATGTCTTCTTTGATGAATTGTTCTCTTTATCATTATATACTGTACATCTTTGTCTCTTGTTAGCTTTTTTGGCTTGAAGTCTACTTTGTCTGATACGAGTATGGCTATACCACTTGCTTTTGGCTGTCATTTACTTGGAGTATCATTTTACATCCCTTCACTTTGAGGCTATATTTGTCTTCAGAGCTGAGATGATTCTCCTGGAGGCAGCATATAGTTGGGGCTTGTTTTTGGAATCCATCCAGCCACTGCGTGTCTTTTAATTGGTGAATTCAATCCATTTGCCTTTACAGTAATTGTTGATAGATGTGAAGTTAGTATTACCATTTTTTCTTTTGTTTTGTGGTTGCTTTATATATCCAGTTTCTTTTTCCTTGTGCTTCTGCCTGTCATTTGGTGCGGTGGTTTTCTATGATGTTTTTCTCAGTTTCCTCTTTTTTATGTTTGTTGTCTCTGCTCTAGATTTATGTTTTGTGGTTACCATGAGGTTTTTATAAAACATCTCATAGCTGAAATAGTCCATTGTCTGCTGATAGCATCTTATTTCCATTTACCTGTATGGGTTTTGTACTTTTCCTCTTCCCCCATTTTTTGTTGTCTCAAATTATTCATTTTTATGTTGTGAGTTGGTTAACAAATTGAAATAGCTATCGTTATTTTTTTCTCCCTTTTATTCTCTTTAAGCTTTATGCTATAATTAAATGTTTAAAAACCTATTCTGATATACAGTTGCAATTTTCTGATTCTCTCTATTTATCACCTTAGTCAAAGTTTTGTGTGCTTTTTGTCTTTTTGATTCTGGTAGAAAAGTTTCTTTCAACTTTTCTTATACGTCAAGTCTAGTGTTGATGAACTTCCTCAACTTTTGTTTTTCTTTACTTCTCCTTCATATCTGAGTGACAGCTTTGCTGGATAGAGTGTTCTTGGATGAAAGGTTTTATCTTTTAGTATTTTGAGAATGTCATTCCCCTCCTGCCTGGCCTATAGGATTTCTGCTGAGAAGTCTGCTGGTAGCCTAATGGGGGTACCTTTGTAGGTTACCATCCTTTTTTTCCTCTGGCTGCCTTTAAAATTATTTCTTTGTCACTGACTTTTGACAGTTTTAATATAGTGTGCCTTGGAGAAGGTCTTTTTGCATTCAGGTAGTTAGGTGTTCTCTTAGCTTCATAGACTTGTATATCCAGTTCCTTCTGCAGGTTTGGGAAGTTCTCAGCTATTGTTTCTTTCTTTCTTTCTTTCTTTCTTTCTTTCTTTCTTTCTTTTTTAACATCTTTATTGGAGTATAATTGCTTTACAATGTTGTGTTAGTTTCTGCTGTATAACAAAGTGAATCAGCTATATGTATGCATATATCCCCCTATCCCCTCCCTCTTGTGTCTCCCTCCTGCCCTTCCTATTCCACCCCTCTAGGTGGTCACAAAGCACCGAGCTGATCAAATAAGCTCTCTGCTCCCTTTTCGCTCTCTTCTCCTTCTGGGTTACTCGTTATCCTAATGTTGCCCTTCCTAAAAGAACTGAATAGCTCTCAGAATTTCCTCATTTTTTCAGATCTCAATTCTCTTTCTCTTCAACTTGCATCATTTCTAATTTCTACCTTTGAGTTCACTAATTCTCTCTTCCATATGGTCTACTCTATTTCCAATGCTTTCTAATGCATTCTTCATTTTGTTTATTGAGTTCTTCAGCTACAGGATTTGTTTGGTTCTTTTCGAGTTTCAATCTCTTTGGTAAAGTTTTCCTTATGTTCATTAATTTTATTTCTGAGGTCATTGAACTGCCTTTCTGAGTTTTCTTGTAGCTAATTGAGTTTCTTCATGACAGCTGTTTTGAATTCTCGATCAGTTTGGTTGCAGTATTCCATGACTTTAAGTTTGGTTTCTGGAGAATTATTGTTTTCTTTTTGTAGTACAGTGTTACTATGATTCTTCACAGTCCTTCATGAGTTGTTTCTCTGCCAACGCATTTTAGCGAACACCTTTCTTTAGGTAAGGCTTTTTTTTCACTTCATTCTGACGATTCAACAGGTTAGAAATTACAGGCCTTTCTTTTGTTTTCCAGTAGGTGGCGCTATAGGACAAGTTTTGGTTTTTCTTACCTGAGCCACCCCTGGTTGTATTTGAAAATTGGCACTTTTCACCCTTCATCGCCTTTGTCAGAGGTGTTACCCAGCGCCCTTGTTATCCATTGCTCCTGCCTCTGGAGTCATTGGTGCCTTGCTGCTGGTGTCACTGGCCTCACTGCCTGGGGCACTGGAATGGTGGGCTTTTCTGCTGTATATGGGATCTCCTGAGTCACAGGCTTGTTGGGGGTGGGAGGAGCTGGGGTTGAACGTGCCTCTGCCATGTCTGGTGTTCTCAGGTTTATGGGCTCCCCCATTGCACTGGGGACAGGGGGTGGGGGCGGGAGGCTTTCACAACTCTGGTGGCTGGAGGGACAGGGTCCCAGGTCTTACTGCCACTGCTGCCCAGTTAGCTATGGCCACAGGTGTCACTGTGGCTGGGAGATTGGAGTCATGTGAGCTGCCTCCTTTGCTGCTTCCAGGTTCTCTGGGGCTGGGGGACAAGGATTGCAGGCACCACCTCCATTGTTCCCCTGGTTCCACCTCCTCTGTGTGTTCCAGTCCACCCACCTTTAGATGTGCAGATGTGTGGAATTCTCTGGCGTCCCAGTGTGTTGGACACACGTACCTTTGATAAAGTATGGGTGTTTTACTGGTTGTAGGTTGAAGGGGAGAGACAAAGAGGACATCTCACTATACTATGATGCTGATGTAACTCCTGATTTGCTCTGTTTTTCGTTTCTTAAAATGGAAGATGATGTCATTGATTTGAGATCCTCTTCAATTTTAATGTTTAGTGCTATAAATTTCCTCCTAAATATGACTACAGCAGCATCCCACAGATTTCAAAATTTTTTTTAAAATATTTATTTATTTATTTGGCTGCGCCAGGTCTTAGTTGTGGCATGCGGGATCTTTTAGTTGTGTCATGCGTGCTCTTAGTTGCGGCATGCATGTGGGATCTAGTTCTCTGACCAGGGATCATACCCGGGCCCCTGCATTGGGAGCACGGAGTCTTAACCACTGGGCCACCAGGGAAGTCCCAGATTTCAGTATTTGATTTCATTTACATTCAATAAAAAAATACCTACTAATTTCCTTTTTTTCTTGACCAATGTGTGCTTCATTTAGATGTGTGGTATTCATTTTCCAAACATTTGAGATTATTCCAGATACCTTTGGCTATTGATTTATAATGTATTTCCACTGTGGTCAGTGAACATACATTGTATAACTTGAATTCTTTTAAATTTGAGACTTGTTTTATGGCCTAGAATATGATTTATATTATATACACTTGGAAAGTGTGTATTATGCTATTGTTAGGTGGAGTGTTCTTTAAGTTAGTTCAATTAAGTGAAGCTGGTACATACTTTTGTAAAAGTCTACTTGCTGACTTTTGAAACCTATTTTTATCAATCATTGAGAGTAGAGGATTGAAATCTCTGGCAATAAATGTGGATGTTGATTAATAAATAAATGTTGATTAATATGTTGATTAATAAATGTTGATTTCTCTTTATAGTTCTATAAGTGTTTGAATCAATAATTTTGAAACACTGTTATTAGGGGTGAAAGCATTTAGAATTTTTATGTCCTCTTGATTAATTGACCAGTTTATCATTAGAAAATGAATATCTTTATACCTGGCAATATTGTTTGCTGTGAAATCTACTTTGATGATAAAGTAGACATTCAGCTCTCTTTTGAGTAGTGTTAGTATAGTATAGGTCTTTCCACCCTTTTACTTTTAACCTGTATTTGTCATTAGGTTAAATATGTGCTTCTTGTAGGCACCATATAGGTAGGTCTTGCTTTTTTAATCCAATCTGACAATATTTGCATTTTAATTGGAGTCTTTAGACCATTTACATTTAATGTGATTATTGATGTGATTAGATTTGTCTGTCATCTTCTTGTTGGTTTTTTGTAGATCCTGTGTCTGTTGTTCCTTTTCTCCTCTTTTTATGATTCCATTTTATTCGCTTTATTATTAGCTATAACCCTTTATTTTGCTATTTTAGTAATTGTGTTAAAGATTTGTAGTATACATCTTTAACTTAATCATAGTCTACCTTCAGGTGATATTAAACTATTTCACACATAATATAAAAACATTGTGGTAGTATATTTCTGTCTCTTCCCTCCCTGACTTTATGCTGTTGTGGTCATTCTTTCACTTAAACATATGTTATGAACCCTATAATACATTGTTATTATTTTTATTTAAATACACATTTATCTCTTAAATAGATTAAATTATATATTAATTACACACTCATGTCATTCCTATTTCTGGTTCTTTTCCTTCCTGTGTGTAAATAGATATTTCTGTCTTTTATCATTTTCCATCTACTTAAAGGACTTTCTTTAACTTTTCTATTAGTATGAGTCTGTTGGTGATGAGTTCTTTCAGTATTTGTATGCCTGAAAATATTTTTAGTTTACCTTCTTTTCTTAACATCTTATTGGGATATAGTCCTTATACCACAAGATTCATCCAATTAAAGTGTACAATTCAGTGGTCTTTAGATGTTCACAAAGTTATGTAACCATGACCTTTTAATTACTCCTAAAAGGAGATAAGTACCTATTAGCAGTTACTCCCCATTGTTCCTACAACCACCCATTGTTCCTACAACCACCAGAATGGATTTGTCCATTCTGGACTTTGCATATAAATGGAATCATAGAATATGTGGACTTCTGTCTCTGACTTCTCTTACTTAGAATAATGTTTTTAAGATTCATTTATATGATAGAATATATCAGTATTTCATTCTTTCTATTGCTGAATAATATTCTGTTGTATGGCTATGCCATATTTTGTTCATCTCTTTATTAATTAATAATAATAAAGTTCAGTAAGGCATTTTGATTGTTTTCACTTTTGGCTGGTCTGAATAATATTGGTATGACTATGTGTGTATTTTGTGTGGACATATATTTTGATTTCTCACAGATGATAAATGCAGGAGTGGAATTGCTGGGTGATTTCTTTTTGGAACCATTGTTTATTTAGAAGTGTGTTGTTTATTCTCCACGTATTTGTATATTTATCAAGATTCCTTCTGTTATCTCTAATATATTTCCATTATGGTTGTAAAACATACTTTCAATGACTTCAGTCCTTTTACATTTGTCAAAGCTTGTTTTATGGTCTAGCTCATGCTCTATCGTCTAGAATGTTCTTTGTCCACTTAAGAAAAATGTGTATTCTACTGTTGGGTAGAATGTTCTATAGAAGTGTGTTAAGTCTTGTGATTTTATAGTGTTGTTCAAGTCCTCTACCTCCCTGTAGATCTTATGCTTAGTTCTGTTGTTGAAAGTAGAGACTTGAAGTCTTCAAGTATATGTTGAATTATCTGTTACTTCTTTCAATTATATCAGGTTTTTTCTTTATGTAATTTTGAGCTGTGTTAATATTTATATTTACTGTTATTTGCCAACATATTAACTTTTATCATTATGAAAGATTCCTCTTTATCTCTAATAGTGTTTTTAAAATTTAAAATATATTCTGTCTAATATTAATATAGTTATTTCAGTTTCTTTGGTTACTAGTTGCATCATACATCCTTTTCCATCTTTTTGATTTCAAACTATTTGTGTCTTTGAATCTAGAATGTGTCTCCTGAAAACAACAAAGTGTTTGATCTTGTTTTTATATTTATTTGGATTGTGTTTTTAGTTTACATTTAATGATGTTATTAATGTGGCTAGACTTATATCTAACATTTTCTTTTGGTTTTCTATGTCTCAAGTCTTCTTTTGTTTCTCTATTCCTCCCTTAATGCTTTATTTTGTATTAAATGAATATTTCCTGTTACAACATTTTAGTTTCTTTAATGATTTTTAAAAAAATCTTTATTTTTTAGAGCAGTTTTATGTTTACAATAAAATTGAGAGGAAGGTATGGAGATTTCCTGTATACCCCCATCCCTACACATGCATAACCTTGCCTTTTATCAACATCACCACAAGAATAATGTATTTTTCCAAGGATAAACCTACACTGATGCATCATGATCTCACAAAGTCTGTAGTTTACCTTATGGATCACTCTTGGTGTTACACATTCTACAGGTTTGGACAAATGTATAATGACATGTATCCATCATTGTAATATCATACACAGTATTTCACTGCCTTGAGAATCCCCTGTGCTCAGTGCTCTGTTTACTCATCTCCCCCACCCTGGCAACCACTGATCTTTTTACTGTGTCCATATTTTGCCTTTTCCAGAGTGTCATATAGCTGGAATGTAGCCTTTTCAGATTGGCTTCTTTCACTTAGTAATATGCATTTAAGACTCCTCCACTTCTTTTCATGGCTTGATAGCTTATTTCTTTTATGCTAATAATGTCTTATGGTCCAGATATTGCACAGTTTATTCATTCACCTACTGAAGGACATCTTGGTTGCTTGCAAGTTTTGGCACTTGTTAATAAAACTGCTATAAGGGGCTTCCCTGGTGGTGCAGTGGTTGAGAATCTGCCTACCAATGCAGGGGACACGGGTTCGAGCCCTGGTCTGGGAAAATCCCACATGCCTCGGAGCAACTAGGCCCGTGAGCCACAACTACTGAGCCTGCGCATCTGGAGCCTGTGCTCCACAACAAGAGAGGCCACGATAGTGAGAGGCCCACGCACCACGATGAAGAGTGGCCCCCGCTTGCCGCAACTGGAGAAAGCTTTCGCACAGAAACGAAGACCCAACACAACCAAAAATAAATAATAAATAAATAAAGAATTATTTAAGAAAAAAAAAAACCAACAAAAAAACTGCTATAAGTACCTCTGGCCAGGTTTTTTGTGTGGATTAATGATTTTTAAATTATATTTTTTGAATTATTTTCTCAGTATTTGTAAGCCTATCACAGTATACATCTTATCAAAATCTTTGCTACTCTTAACAATATCTACCTTAGATTATATTAACTTAATTTGAATTAAATATAGGAACTTGCTCTAATAGCCCCATTCACACACACATTTTTGTGTTGTTATACATACTATATCTCTATATATTATAAATGGAATAATTTATTTTTATAATTATTATTTTAGATAATCTTATGTTTTTTTAAAGTATATTTACCATTTAAATGCTATAGTTATTTATCATTTCTGATTCTTGTCATTTCTTCCTAGGGGTTAAAGTTGTCATGTGGGGTCATTACCTATTTCAATCAGCTGTGTTCCCACCCACCTTCTCTGTGCTCTTATTGTTAAATATATTACTTGTCTTTTTGTTATTGTTAAATGTATTTTATTAAATATATTTGTTAACAAATATATTTGTTATGTATTTTATTTATAAATATGTTGCTTGTTATAGGTCTAACAATAAAATTATATGCATATTGCTTTTTGCAATTGCTTTTTAACTTAGTTAAGAAGAAAAAGGAGAAGGTATATGCAATTATGCTTTTTTGTGTGTAATAATCTACATAGTTATCTTTATCTGGGTTCTGTTTTTTTGTTTAGATTTGAATTACTGTCTGGAGTCATTTGCTTTCCACCTGAAGAACTCCCTTAGTGTTTCTTGTAGGGCAGGTCTGCTAGCAACAGATTCTCTCAGTTTTCTGTTTATCTGGGAATATCTGTATTTTGCCTTTACAGTTGACCCTTGAATGTCATGGGTTTGAACTGCAAAGGTCCATTTATATGTGGATTTTTTTCAGTTGTAAATACTACAGTACAGACAGTCTGTGGTTGGTTGAATCCGCAGATGTGGAACTGCAGATATGGAGGAGCCATGTAGTTATAGGCTGATTTTTTGACCTCGTGGAGGGTTGGTGCCCCCAAGTCCTGAGTTGTTCAAGGGTCAACTGTGTTTTGAAAGACAGTTTTTTATACACAACACTTAGAATATGTCATCCCACTGCCTTCTGCCCTTCATTGTTTCTGATGATAAGTTGATTTTTAATCTAATTGAGCTTCCTTGTATGTGATGAGTTATTTTTCTCTTTCTGCTTTAAGGATTTTCTCTGTATTTTGAGGTTTCAACATCTTGACTGTGATGTGTATAAATGTGGATTTCTTTGTGTATATCTTTCTTGGGGTTAAGTTTCTTAGGTGTGTAGATTATTGTTTCTCATCTAATTTGGGAAGATTTTAAATTGTATTTCTCTGACTGTATACTCTGCCCCTTCGCCTTTCTCCTTCTGATATTTCCAAGATGTATTGATGTATTCAGTGGTATCCTGCATTTCTCTGAATCTCTGTTAATTTTTTTTCACTCTTTTTCTCTTTTTGTTCTTCAAATTCATTCTATTAAGTTATCCTCAAGTATGGCAATTCTTTCTTCTACCAGTTCAAACCTACTGTTGAGTCTCTCCAGTGAATTTTTTATTTTGGTTATTATACTTTTTTAGTTTGGAATTTTCATTTGGTTCTTTGCTACTATTTATGTTTCTTTATTGATATTCTCTCTTCCATGAGACTTGGTTATCATACTTTCCTTTGATTCTTTAGGTATGATTTTCTTGAATTCTTTGAATGTATTTAATGTGTAATAGCTCTTTGAAGTCTTTGTTAAGTCCAACCCCTGGAACCTCTCAAAAGTAGTTTCTATTGTATGCTCCCCTCCACCCCCCACCCTGGGTATTGGTCACACTTTCCTGTTTATTTGCATGTATTATACATTTTTTGAAAACTTGACACTTTAAATACTGTATTGTAGCAACTCTGGATACTAATCCTCCATCACTAAGGCATTGATGTTGTTTTTGTTTGCTTGGTTTATTTGTTTAGTTATTTAGTTGTTTGTTTATTTGTTTAGTTTTTACCTGTAGTAATACGGAGAAATCTATTTCCCCCAGAGTAGGCAACCTCTGATATCCCTGCTCATATTATTTTCTGCCTTATTTTCATCTTTAACCTAGCTACTTAGTGGTTGCCTCTTGCCTGGGTTAGTGCATCTACTTATTGGCCAATTGTTGTCCTCTGTCCCCTTAACCAGTTAGCTTTTTTTATCAACAGATGTTTGTGCAACTTGGAGGCTGCTATCACAGTTTAGAAATTTTACATTTTACACCATGTTCAGTTAAGGACTAGTAACTTGGATATTCCTAACCCTAACCCTAACCACTACTGAGATTTTGCAGCCTTTGTCATGCACAGTGTTCCAGACTTCCAGACATGCAAATTATTTTATTTAAAACCTGAGTTCCTTAGGAATTGTCCATGGGTCATAGTAGTTTATTGTTCAGCCAGTGTTTGGCCAGTGGTTGTGTTTAAGCTTTTGTGCTCCTAAGGCTTCCAGTCTTTATTGATGTATCTGTTTTTATGTCTTGAGAATATTTTCAGTGTACTTCATATCTTGCTCTGATTGCTTCTGAGTGGATATAGTTTAAGGCATATATACAGAATTTCTGACACTCAGGATTGACTGTGATTCCAGGAACACTCTTTATAGATGTCTCTTTCTCTGGTTCTCTATGTTAAACTTCTGGTTGCTCTTCTGTTTTGCTTTTTTTTTTAACCAGTATCATAAAGCTAAGAGCACCCTCTTAATAGTTCTCTACCAAGATCTCCATTGTTTTCAACAACACCCTTAGGCATGGAATTTTCTCACTTTGCGTCAAATAATGTCATCCTCCTTATGCAGATCTGCAGAGTGCTTCATACTTGTGGCCTTCCTCTTCTCCTGGAAAGAATCTCTGTGCCACTGAAATTTGTTGGGGACTGGGACAGCAGCCTGCTACTCCCAGAGTGACATCTTTGCTGTCCAGGCATGTGGGGTAGGAAGGTTGGTAACCCTGGTCTACTTGGCTTGCTCTTTCCAGCGTGTAACCTCCACCATACAAGTGAACAAGACATGGGCATCTGGAATAAGCTTCACTCCCCATGAGGAAGGCCACAGTGGAGAAAGGGAACATCATTCCTCTGGACCATGCCTACCTGAAATAAAACTTCTTAAAAATGAGGCTGGGGTGAGTGAGATGACTTGCCTCTCCCAGGGTGAAACCATAACCCTAGACTCAGAGCCTGGAGGTGTGGAGCTGATGCTGTCTTGGTCAAACCCACTCAGCATAGAGTGCCAGAATAGAGTTTCTGTTGAATGGGTCTGGGGGTGGGGCAGAGGGAGCATTTCATGACTAAAATGCCTTAGACTCTCACTGTTCTTGCTGATACTTAGTAGAGTTTCTTAAGTGAATATTTCTCTATTTGCTGTATGCCCTTGGGACAATTTCCATGGTCTTTAAATTCTTCTTTTTCCAGCTTTTTTGAGGTATAATTGACAAATAAAATTGTAAGGTATTTAATGTGTATATCATGATGAGTTGATGTACATATACATCTAGTTAATGAACACATCCATCATCCCACATATTTATATGTATATTTATTTGGGGGGGAACATTTAAATTCTACTGTCTTAGAAAATTTCAGTTATTCAATACTGTGTTATCAACTATAGTCACTATGTTATACATTTTGTCCTAATAATTTTAACCAGTTAAATGACTACTTTCTATGGGAGTGGGTCTTCTAAGTGCTTCTTTCTGACATTCCGGAAGTCCTGTCTCTTGCCTTCATTTTTGATACAGGATTCTGGGTTAATAGACATTTTTATTTGTTTGTTTATTTATTCCCTTTTTAGTACTCAAAAAGACACTTGCCTTTTTCTGATGACTAATGTGCTGTCATACTCATCGTTATTCCTCTGTATTTAATATGTTTTCCCCTATAGATTCTTTTAAGATTTTCTCTTTATTACTACATCTGAGCAATTTGATTATAATTTGCCTTGTGGCATTTTCTCATGCTTGAGTCTCCTTGGGCTTCTTGGACTTGTGGACTTATACTTTTTATTAAATTTTGAAAATTTCAGGTATTATTTCTACAAGAATGTATTTTTCTAGTTCTCCCATCTCCCTCCTCTTCAAACACTCTAATTACACATATTTTAGGCTGCTTGAAGTTATTCCATAACTCACTGATGCTCTTTCCATTAACATATTTTCTTTTTGTAAGTTTCATTTTAGATAGTTTCTATTGCTTCAAGTTCACTATTCCTTTCTACTGCCATGTCTAACCCACCATTAACCTTTTCTTGTGTATTTTTCATCTCAGATATCATAATCATCACCTCTAGGAGTTTGATTTATGTCATATTTATGTCTTCCATGTCTCTACTTAAATTTTTGAACATCCCTGCTTTTTGAATATTTGGAATACAATTAATAACTGTTTTAACATTTTTGCTTCTAATTCTAGCATTTGTATCAGTCTGTGTCAGTTCCTATTGACTGATTATTCTCGTCATCGTGGGTTGTGTTTTCTAGCTTCTTTGTGTGCCTGTCAATCTTGTTTGGCATTTCAGACATTGTGACTTTTACCTTGTTGACTGCTGGATATTTTTGTACTCCTATAAATATTCCTGAGTGTCATTCTGGGATGCAGTTAAGTTACTTGGAAACAGTTTGATCCTTTAAAATCTTGCTTTTTTGATTTGTTAGGCAGATCTGGAGAAGTGCTCTGGCAGGTTTAGAGCTAGTTATTCTCCAGTATTGAGTCAGGACTTCACTGAGTACTCTACCAAAAACCGATGAATTTCTTATTTTTCCTCTCTGGCTTTTGAGAACAGGCATTGTTCCCAGTCATGTGGAAACACAGGAAATTGTTCTCTAATTCTTATGGCTGGTTCTTATACTGGTTCCAGGTGGTTTTCCTCACACACATGCACTGATAATATAGATACTTTCTGCATAGCCCTTTCTTCTTCTGGGTTGTGTCCTGTGAACTCTAATCGCCTTGGGCTCCTGAGACTCTTAGGGTCATCTCAACTCAGGGAATCCATTGAGCTTTGCCTGGGGGCTTTGCCATGAGCCACAACCTGGGAACTCTTTCCGGGCACTAAGCTGGGGCAGTTGTAAGGTTAACTTGCTTGTTTCCAGTCTCATTGACCACTGGCCTTCATTGCCTGATGTCCAGTGTCTTGAAAACCATTGTTTCATATATTTTGTCTGATTTTTTTACTGTTTCAAGTAAAAGAGTAAATCCAGTTCCTATTACTCCATCTTGAGTGGAAATAGAAGTATATCTTATCTTCCTGGCTGAGTTTAATATTGCAAGCCTCTTACTTCTCTGCACGCTAACATTTGTGGACCTTGAATTTCTTCTGGCTGCTTGATTTGAGGAGCTCCTGCTTAAATTGGGCAAGGCAGGAGGGGTAATGTGCTTATTTTTAGCCAGTTTCTTACTGGGATGCTCCTTATTAAGTCAAGTTTGTCACAAGGCAGATATGTGCAGTAGTTAGTAGTTATACTTGTTGTCTGAAAAAAATGCACAACCTAAAAGTTGAAAGTTATGTTTTATTTGGTGGACATTTTGAGGACTTCAAGCCCGGGAGACAGGACTCTCAGGTCGCTCTGAGGGATGGCTCCGAAGAGGTAAGGGAGGAGCCAGGATATACAGCAGTTTTTGCAACAAAAATGAAGTAGTTAGAACATCAAAAGATTGCTGTTAGTTGAAGTAAGCCAGACATCTCCAATTAAGGAATCTACCTCTTTTCTATGTATGGGAAGATGCAAAAATCAGGGCTCATTGAAATCATTCCTTTGATATGTACCTCAGCTATCTGGGGCCAGTGTCCTGTGCTTTCTCATCCTGAGTCCCCTCAGGGTACACTGTTGGGGGAGGGGGTGACCGCAGTGTCTGATGGCTTGATGTTAGGCATCCTGTTTCCGTCCTCAGTTCCCTCATGGCTCACCATTGGGGACGGCTGTAATGGCTGATGGCTGCAACATCCTTTGTTTACTGATATGGCAGGTGACATTCGTAGTTCACATACTCATACTGGTTTTATATACACCACACTCTGTTCCCATACTAGTCTATAGTAGGTCATGGGAAGAATGGGGAAGATGAGGTCATATATCCATATCCTAGTGGTCTGTTTTCTCTGAGTCAGTCCCTGAATCTGGATGAATCAGTTGACTATTGCCTGGCTTAGGAACAGGTGGAAGAAGAGGGTTTCTCCTAAAGGGAGATGCCCATTTTCCAGCTTTTTAGACTCTGGTCAGGGACAAATGGACTCTTTAGGGAGTGTTTGGGTATTATCAGCTAATGGCAAATATTGTAGGATAACTACTGTGTCTGGGGTTTTATATATGATTTTACAGTGATTACATAGGAAACCACTTACTTTTACCTATGTCAACCACAACAGTGGAAAAGCTGAAACTTTTAAAGTATTCCCACCAGTAAATTTATTTTTCTTCCAACAATAAACAAGTTTTAAAAGTAATCAGTAGTTTACTCAAATATTGAAAACCTCCCTGCTTTTACATCACTGAAACCATAACTGTGATGCAGTTTGTTGAAGGCGCTGCCTGCACTCACAGCCTGATGACATACTGTCGTGAGGGCTCACTGTTCCCCGGGGAGAGTTTTCAGTGTCATCCAGGGTAGAGCCTATTTAGTGTCTGAATCCATCTCCATCCCCCTGGCAGCAGGCCAGTCTTCATGGATAACAGTTCCTCTCTAAGTAAATCATTCTGATTTAATAAACTTTAGAATATTCACAACAAGATTATGGCAGTATTTGTTAAAATTGTTTAACATTTCCCTCAACATTTAAATTGCTAAGTATCTTAATGAAGTTATTTGCATTGAATTCAACATTTCATTTTTCCTTTGGTTATTATTTTTATTTTTAAGTTAAAAAGACATTGTTTTGTAAAAAGGGGATGTGTGAAATAATGTAAAAAATAAAAACAACTCACCTTCTTACTCAGAAGTTATCACATGTGAATATTTTGGCATACGTCTTTCCAGCTTCTATTAAAAGTTTAAGTATAGTGAAGTTAGAGAGTTTAGTAGTCTCACTTTTTCCACATAACATTATATACTTGGTAATTGAGTGTCATGAAGTATTTTAAAACTGTAATTTGATAGGTTTCTATTTTTCTTTTGTTGGACATTTATTTGGTTTACATTTTTTCATATTGTAAATAACACCGGTACATCAATTCTTATCCACATTTGACATTAGTATAAAATAAACCACTCTAGGTTTTAGTGTCTTAAAATGTATTATTCTGTGATTTGGCAGTATGACAGGAATTAGCTGGGGTGGGCTTAGTTGGAGGGTCAGCCAGGGGCTGGCTGGTGCCTCGTGGCCTCCTTGACCTGCCTGGGCTTCTGATGGGATGATTGGAATGGCTAGGATACCTGGACCTCTTGCTCCATGTGGTCAGTCTCCATATCATCTCTCTTCCTCCAGGTGGCTAGTCTGGGCTTGTTTCCAAAGGAGCAATTGGAATTTGGATGGGACAAGAATTGGGTTATGTAGTCAAAGTGAATCACAAGGTTAGCCTAGAATAAGTAGGCTCTACCCTTGCTGGTAGAGTTTTTGGCTATTTTCTATCTACCGTGATAGCTTTTCCCTAATTTGAATTTATAGAATCAGAACTAGTTGGCTGAAGGATGCAAATTTTCCAGAAGAGATGCCTTGATGCATACTTCTAACAGCAGGGCATGGAGGTGAGTAACCATCTCCAAAAAACTAGCCATCATTTTTCCACTTTTAGATCAAAGCTTTGAGCAGCATTAATAAGAGAAATGGTGAAAGGGAATACCTTTATTTGATCTCCTAAATAGTTATTGATTCCTGTTTGGACCAATGCTTTGGGCTTTATCTAGGCATACATTTTGCAAATGCAAAATTTTGGAAAAAGTTTCCTCAATAAATGTTATCCACTGTCCATCTTTCATTTCTAGAGAATAATACAAGCTATCACTAAACATATTACAGATACTGTTACATATGAAACTGGTAGTGAATTAAGATTAGCCACAATTTGCCCCGGGTATGGGTCATTTAAAAGTAATTCAGTGAAATAATTATTTCAGGTGCATTATTTTAAAATGTAACAGAAAAATTCACATCTGGAATCAGTGTTGAAAACACGTATATATTAATCTACTAAAATCTATTAGAACATAGTAACTGAATATTTAACATTAGTGTTTACTGTTATTGTAGAAGGTTGGCAATAAACCTAAATGGATGAAAACAGTGACCAACTCTTTAATAGTTTCACATTCTGAACATTGGTTTGCACTTCAGGTGACTGTGCACATGCCCTTAATTTTAATTCTGAAATTATGGTGAACAGTTGTTCTTCCAAGTATAGATGGGATAGGAACCTTTTGAGCAATAATCACTCAAAGATTCAGTCAAGAATAGAATCTGGGGTACAGTGTCCTGAATTCTGCTCTCATAGAAGCTGACAGGCCTGTGTGGCCTCTGTAAATAAAACTACATACTTTGTCTGCCTGTTTTGTTCAATTCTCAAATTGCTTGCTTAAATACTGGGTGCCAGCAACTTTTTCAAATAAAACATTCTTCCTTTACCGCTTCCTACTAACCCATTGCAAAGAGACACACGTAATTTTTTTAAGTTGGAAGCAAAGGAATGGGAACAATATTAGTGTGATAAATGGCACCAGCAGACTAGCCTCTTGCTTGCTTTCAGGAGTTGCCATGAGCTGAAACTTCTGCATTTCTGTTCGGGGGTGAAGCTCAGCTGGTGAGATGAAGGAGTTTCCCTGGGCCTTCTCCACAGTACATAGCTATAGGCTAGGTCAGAGGAAGATTCAGAATCTGCTCCCTTTTTCAGTACAGCTGGAGTCCCATGGTGTGAGGAGCATTCTCAGAGGAGATAGTTAAGAGAGGGTGAGGACAGGGTCTGGGAGCGGGAAAGATGTGAAGCAAGACTCTGAGCAAGACTGCTTGGACTCTGACCCAGGCTTTGTCCACAGCTTCCTCTCCAGCTGCTTTGGGCATCTACCAAAGCTCCTCAGACACACACTGGGTTAATGGGGCCTCCTCTAGGTGGCATAAAGAATCCCATTGATACAGCTTGCATATTGATAGCAACCCATAGGGAACAGTCCATCAATGTTGGAATTGGGTGGTTTGGTCTTTGGAGTCTTCTTACTTTTCCTCTCAGTTTTGTCCTGACTTTCCTATACCAAGCTGGTTATGCAAATTGGAACGTGCTAATCCTACCAGCATATTTGTGTTTTATTGGGTGATACATATAGATTGAAAAACTGTTAGGTTCCAATAAATAAATACATACATATACACATACATACATATCAACAGAGGTAGGAAGATAGATAAAACTAAAAATAGCTTCTAACCAGGTAAGGAAGAAATTTGAGGAAGGCAGGGGAATCTTGCCAAATGTTCTTCAACCTCTGATATGTATTCACTTTCCCTAGGTTTTACTTAATGAGCTTACTGCTAAGACTGATGGTGTTATAAATGCTCAGTAAATGCTAACTAGTATTGTTCTTACAGTTAAGATAGTTCTTATCCTCAAGGCAGAGCCTTCTGAGGTCCAGTGTTGCAAACATCCATCCATCCAAAGTTGGAACTAGATTAGAATGGGCAGCCCCTATCTTACTAGCCCCTTTCCGGCATCTCTCCCTCCTCCTGTCACCCAGACCTCTGGACCTTTAATAAGTTATCTTTTGTTCTCTTCTCTTTCTCTTTTAAATCATCTTTAATTTGATAGTAACGTCGACATTTGTGGCTTCAGCCACCATCCCCATGTATTAATACATATTTTCTCAAATCTGTTACTTTGGCCTGGACCATTACGACTTAGGTCTACATTTGCAGTTTACTTCTGGTTATTTGAGGTGCATGCTGTTCTGGCAGACTCTTTAACTTCACATGTACAGAAGCTTTTAAAATCAGTCCCAACTGGCCTGGCAGTTACACACCTCATCCTTATAGCTTTCCACTGTTGCCAGAACCATCTGGATAAAGTCAGCTATGATGCAGAACCTTTCCTTGTTAAAATTCTTCAACATGAATGTTAAACTTCTTATTCAGACAACAAACTTTTATAATAATTTTTATAGTAAACCTTTCTTCCAACATATTTTCCCTTCTTTCATGCATGCTAAATACCAGTTAAAGATAAGGGAATTATCTAATGATCCCAGTATGTATTTAGTGATTTTTCTGCAGCCGTTCCTGCTATTCTGACTGCCTAGGTTACCTGTTTCTATTAGTGTAGCCTAACTTCAAAAGGTCACTTTGTCCGTTGAGCTTTCTTTGCAAACCACAGTAAACTCTACAATACACATGTAATTTTTATACAATATATTACTTTCAACTTTGTTCTCTACTCAGACATGTATATCTTATTTTCTTTACTTCACTGTAGGAGTTTCTAAGGCAGTTCATCTAATTTGTCTTTATGTTCCCCTTGGTGTAACATTTTGTCATAGTAGGACCATAACAAATTTAGATTGAATTAAATTGTCTGATAACGATGTTACCAGCTTTTTCTGGTGCTCCTTATTCCTTCTTGCAGATACTATAGTTTATTTAATTGTATGAGGAAGTTCTTTTAATATTTTTTATACTGCACATCTCCTGTGGATGAATTCTCTCAGATTTTGTCTGGCTGAAGATATGTGTACTTACCCTTTATTTTCAAAGGATGTTTTTTTGTGTATAGAATTATAGGTTAACATTTTTTTCTTTCAGTACTTTAAAAATCTTGTACCATTGTTTTCTGTCCTCTGTTATTTCTTATGATGTAACAGCCATCATTTTCATTCTCTATATAACTTACCTTTATTTGTCTGCTCTTAAGATTATTTTTCTTTAATGACCACTCAGCAGTTTGCTAATGACATGTTTAGGTATAGTTTTCTTTATATTTAAGATTCTTGGGGTTTGATGAATTGCTTAGATCTGTGATTTGAAGTCTTTCATCAGGTTTTGGAAATTTATTGACTAAAATCTCTTCAAAATTTTTTTCTTCCCCGTTTCTGGGACTCTAAATGTTTATATTTACAACTCATTGGATGTAATTTGGCTGTCTGCTTATCCAAAACTTGCCTATACAGGCAAGGCTACATGAACTGCATAGAGTGTAATGGCTCTAAGGGGAGTGAGCCACTGTATCTAAGGTGGGCTCCTGTCCCCACATCACAGTCACTCTTTCTCAGTGCCTAGGTTTATTCCCTCCATTGTACTCACCACTATCAAAATATTTGGTTTATGGATCAGTTTACTTGTTTCTTATCTGTCTGACCCACTAGGATTTAAACTGTATGAAGGGAGGAGCTTTATGTCTTGATTATGGTCTGTTCTCAGCTCCTAGAACCCTATCCAGCTTGGTAATCACCTGCTGATTATTTGTTGAATGAATAAAGGTAACTAGGAAGGCAAAGATAGGTAACAGGTAAGTATTAAAAAAAACGCTTTAATTGTAATACTGGAAAAATGAATTGTAAAAGTAGATTTACTTTTACAAAGGAAAGTGAAATAAATTCAAAATGGTTCAGTGAAAAATGTTTTGTACTATTTAGGCTTAATCAATTGTAATGAAATCAGAGAATTTCACTGCTGGCTTTTGACACCTTTAGACACTTCATATTAGTGGAATCATATAGTATTTGTCCTTTTGTGACTGGCTTATTTCATTTAACATAATGTCATCAAGGTTCAGCCGTATTGTAGTATATGACAGAATTTCCTTCTTTTCTAAGACTGAGTAATATTCCATTGTATGTGTATACCACATTTTCTTTATTCACTCTTGCTGAATAAAGAAAGATCTAATGCACATCTAATGTCCATAAGTTGATGGACATTTAGGTAACTTCCACCTCTTGGCTAGTGTGTTTTGCAGAAGTTTTTTTAAGTTTAATGTAATCCCATTTGTCTATCTTTGCCATTGTTGCTATCACATCCAAGAAATTATTGCCAAATCCAATGTTATGAAACTTTGCCCACATAGTTTTTTTTTTAACATCTTTATTGGAGTATATTTGCTTTACAATGGTGTGTTAGTTTCTGCATTATAAGAAAGTAAATCAGTTATACATATACATATGTTCCCATATCTCTTCCCTCTTGCATCTCCCTCCCTCCAACCCTCCCTATCCCACCCCTCTAGTTGGTCACAAAGCACAGAGCTGATCTCTGTGTGCTATGTGGTTGCTTCCCACTAGCTATCTATTTTATGTTTGGTAGTGTATATATGTCCATGCCAGTCTCTCACTTTGTCACAGCTTACCCTTCCCCCCTCCCCATATCCTCAAGTCCATTCTCTAGTAGGTCTGTGTCTTTATTCCTGTCTTGCCACTAGGTTCTTCATGACCTTTTTTTTTTTTCCTTAGATCCATATATATGTGTTAGCATACTGTATTTGTTTTTCTCTTTCTGACTTACTTCACTCTGTATGACAGACTCTAACTCCATCCACCTCACTACAAATAACTCCATTTCGTTTCTTTTTATGGCTGAGTAATATTCCATTGTATATATGTGCCACATCTTCTTTATCCATTCATCCGATGATGGACACTTAGGTTGCTTCCATGTCCTGGCTATTGTAAATAGAGCTGCAATGAACATTTTGGTATATGACTCTTTTTGAATTATGGTTTTCTCAGGGTATATGCCCAGTAGTGGGATTGCTGGGTCATATGGTAGTTCTATTTTTAGTTTTGAAGGAACCTCCATACTGTTCTCCATAGTGGCTGTATCAATTTACATTCCCACCAACAGTGGAAGAGTGTTCCCTTTTCTCCACACCCTCTCCAGCATTTATTGTTTCTAGATTTTTTTGATGATGGTCATTCTGACCGGAGTGAGAGGATATCTCATTGTAGTTTTGATATGCATTTCTCTAATGATTAATGATGTTGAGCATTCTTTCATGTGTTTGTTGGCAATCTGTATATCTTCTTTGGAGAAATGTCTATTTAGGTCTTCTGCCCATTTTTGGATTGCGTTGTTTGTTTTTTTGTTATTGAGCTGCTTGTAAATCTTGGAGATTAATCCTTTGTCAGTTGCTTCATTTGCAAATATTTTCTCCCATTCTGAAGGTTGTCTTTTGGTCTTGTTTATGGTTTCCTTTGCTGTACAAAAGCTTTTAAGTTTCATTAGGTCCCAATTGTTTATTTTTGTTTTTCTTTCCATTTCTCTAGGAGCTGGGTCAAAAAGGATCTTGCTGTGATTTATGTCATGGAGTGTTCTGCCTATGTTTTCCTCTAAGAGTTTGATAGTGTCTGGCCTTACATTTAGGTCTTTAATCCATTTTGAGTTTATTTTTGTGTATGGTGTTAGGGAGTGTTCTAATTTCGTACTTTTACATGTACCTGTCCAGTTTTCCCAGCACCACTTATTGAAGAGGCTGTCTTTTCTCCACTGTATATGCTTGCCTCCTTTATCAAAGATAAGGTGACCATGTGTGCATGGGTTTATCTCTGGGCTTTCTATCCTGTTCCATTGATCTATGTTTCTGTTTTTGTGCCAGTACCATACTGTCTGATTACTGTAGCTTTGTAGTATAGTCTGAAGTCAGGGAGCGTAATTCCTCCAGCTCCATTTTTCGTTCTCAAGATTGCTTTGGCTATTCGGGGTCTTTTGTGTTTCCATACAAATTGTGAAATTTTTTGTTCTACTTCTGTGAAAAATGCCACTGGTAGTTTGATAGGGATTGCATTGAATCTGTAGATTGCTTTGGGTAGTAGAGTCATTTTCACAATATTGATTCTTCCAATCCAAGAACATGGTATACCTCTCCATCTGTTTGTATCATCTTTAAATTCTTTCATCAGTGTCTTATAGTTTTCTGCATACAGGTCTTTTGCCTCCTTAGGTAGGTTTATTCCTAGGTATTTTATTCTTTTTGTTGCAATGGTAAATGGGAGTGTTTTCTTAATTTCACTTTCAGATATTTCATCATTAGTATATAGGAATGCAAGAGATTTCTGTGCATTAATTTTGTATCCTGCCACTTTATCAAATTCATTGATTAGCTCTAGTAGTTTTCTGGTAGCATCTTTAGGATTCTCTATGTATACTATCATGTCATCTGCAAACAGTGACAGCTTTACTTCTTCTTTTCTGATTTGGATTCCTTTTATTTCTTTTTCTTCTCTGATTGCTGTGGCTAAAACTTCCAAAACTATGTTGAATAATAATGGTGAGAGTGGGCAACCTTGTCTTGTTCCTGATCTTAGTGGAAATCGTTTCAGTTCTTCACCATTGAGGATGATGTTAGCTGTGGGTTTGTCATATATGGCCTTTATTATGTTGAGGAAAGTTCCCTCTATGCCTACTTTCTGCAGGGCTTTTATCATAAATGGGTGTTGAATTTTGTCAAAAGCTTTCTCTGCATCTATTGAGATGATCATATAGTTTTTCTCCTTCAATTTGTTAATATGGTGTATCACGTTGATTGATTTGCATATATTGAAGAATCCTTGCATTCCTGGAATAAACCCCACTTGATCATGGTGTATGATCCTTTTAATGTGTTGTTGGATTCTGTTTGCTAGTATTCTGTTGAGGATTTTTGCATCTATGTTCATCAGTGATATTGGCCTGTAGTTTTCTTTCTTTCTTTCTTTGTGTAGTTCATCTTTCTCTGGTTTTGGTATCAGGGTGATGGTGGCCACGTAGAATGAGTTGGGGAGTGATCCTCCCTCAGCAATATTTTGGAAGAGTTTGAGAAGGATAGGTGTTAGCTCTTCTCTAAATGTTTGATACAATTTGCCTGTGAGGCCATCTGGTCCTGGGCTTTTGTTTGTTGGAAGATTTTTAATCACAGTTTCAATTTCAGTGCTTGTGATTGGTCTGTTCATAGTTTCTATTTCTTCCTGGTTCAGTCTCGGCAGGTTGTGCATTTCTAAGAATCTGTCCATTTCTTCCAGGTTGTCCATTTTATTGGCATAGAGTTGCTTGTAGTAATCTCTCATGATCCTTTGTATTTCTGCAGTGTCAGTCGTTACTTCTCCTTTTTCATTTCTAATTCTATTGATTTGAGTTTTCTCCCTTTTTTTCTTGATGAGTGTGGCTAATTGTTTATCAAATTTGTTTATCTTCTCAAAGAACCAGCTTTTAGTCTTATTGATCTTTGCTATTGTTTCCTTCATTTCTTTTTCATTTATTTCTGATCTGATCTTTATTTCTTTCCTTCTGCAAACTTTGGGGTTTTTTTGTTCTTCTTTCTCTAATTGCTTTAGGTGCAAGGTTAGGTTGTTTATTCGAGATGTTTCCTGTTTCTTCAGATAGGCTTGTATTGCTATAAACTTCCCTCTTAGAACTGCTTTTGCTGCATCCCATAGGTTTTGGGTCGTTGTGTCTCCATTGTCATTTGTTTCTAGGTATTTTTTGATTTCCCCTTTGATTTCTTCACTGATCACTTCGTTATTAAGTAGTGTATTGTGTAGCCTCCATGTGTTTGTGTTTTTTACAGATCTTTTCCTGTAATTGATATCTAGTCTCATAGCATTGTGGTTGGAAAAGATACTTGATACGATTTCAATTTTCTTAAATTTACCAAGGCTTGATTTGTGACCCAAGATATGATCTATCCTGGAGAATGTTCCATGAGCACTTGAGAAAAATGTATATTCTGTTGGTTTTGGGTGGAATGTCCTATAAATATCAATTAAGTCCATCTTGTTTAATGTATCATTTAAAGCTTGTGTTTCCTTATTTATTTTCATTTTGGATGATCTGTCCATTGGTGAAAGTGGGGTGTTAAAGTCCCCTACTATGATTGTGTTGCTGTCGATTTCCCCTTTTATGGCTGTTAGTATTTGCCTTATGTATTGAGGTGCTCCTATGTTGGGTGCATAAATATTTACAGTTGTTATATCTTCTTTTTGAATTGATCCCTTGATCATTATGTAGTGTCCTTCTTTGTCTCTTGTAATAGTCTTTATTTTAAAGTCTATTTTTTCTGATATGAGAATTGCTACTCCAGCTTTCTTTTGATTTCTATTTGCATGGAATATCTTTTTCCATCCCCTCACTTTCTGTCTGTATGTGTCCCTAGGTTTGAAGTGGGTCTCTTGTAGACAGGAGATATACAGGTCCTGTTTTTGCATCCATTCAGGCAGTCTGTGTCTTTTGGTGGGAGCATTTAATCCATTTACATTTAAGGTAATTATCGATATGTATGTTCCTATTCCCATTTTCTTAAATGTTTTGGGTTTGTTATTGTAGGTGCTTTCCTTCTCTTGCGTTTCTTGCCTAGAGAAGTTCCTTTAGCATTTGTTGTAAAGATGGTTTTGTGGTGCTGAACTCTCTCAGCTTTTGCTTGTCTGTAAAGGTTTTAATTTCTCCATCAAATCTGAATGAGACCCTTGCTGGGTAGAGTAATCTTGGTTGTAGGTTTTTCTCCTTCATCACTTTAAATATGTCCTGCCACTCCCTTCTGGCTTGCAGAGTTTCTGCTGAAAGTTCAGCTGTTAACCTTATGGGGATTCCCTTGTGTGTTATTTGTTGTTTTTCCCTTGCTGCTTTTAATATGTTTTCTTTATATTTAATTTTTGATAGTTTGATTTATAAGTGTCTTGGCATGTTTCTCCTTGGATTTATCCTGTATGGGACTCTCTGTGCTTCCAAGACTTGATTAACTATTTCCTTTCCCATATTAAGGAAGTTTTCAACTGTAATCTCTTCAAATATTTTCTCAGTCCCTTTCTTTTTCTCTTCTTCTTCTGGGACCCCTATAATTCGAATGTTGGTGCGTTTAATTTTGTCCCAGAGGTCTCTGAGACTGTCCTCAGTTCTTTTCATTCTTTTTTCTTTATTCTGCTCTGCAGTAGTTATTTCCACTATTTTATCTTCCAGGTCACTTATCCGTTCTTCTGCCTCAGTTATTCTGCTATTGATCCCTTCTAGAGTATTTTTAATTTCATTTATTGTGTTGTTCATCACTGTTTGTTTGCTCTTTAGTTCTTCTAGGTCCTTGTTAAATGTTTCTTGCATTTTGTCTATTCTATTTCCAAGATTTTGGATCATCTTTACTATCATTATTCTGAATTCTTTTCAGGTAGACTGCCTATTTCCTCTTCATTTGTTAGGTCTGGTGTGTTTTTACCTTGCTCCTTCATCTGCTGTGTGTTTTTCTGTCTTCTCATTTTGCTTATCTTACTGTGTTTGGGGTCTCCTTTTCGCAGGCTGCAGGTTCGTTGCTCCTGTTGTTTTTGGTGTCTGTCCCCAGTGGCTAAGGTTCGTTCAGTGGGTTATGTAGGCTTCCTGGTGGAGGGGACTAGTGCCTGTGTTCTGGTGGATGAGGCTGGATCTTGCCTTTCTGGTGGGCACGTCCACGTCTGGTGGTGTGTTTTGGGGTGTCTGTGGCCTTATTATGATTTTAGGCAGCCTCTCTGCTAATGGAAGGGGCTGTGTTCCTGTCTTGCTAGTTGTTTGGCATTAGGGTGTCCAGCACTGTAGCTTGCTGGTCGTTGAGTGAAGCTGGGTCTTGGTGTTGAGATGGAGATATCTGGGAGATTTTCACCGTTTGGTATTTCGTGGAGCTGGGAGGTCTCTTGTGGACCAGTTTCCTGAAGTTTGCTCTACCACCTCAGAGGCACAGCCCTGATGCCTGGCTGGAGCACCAAGAGCCTTTCATCCACACGGCTCAGAATAAAAGGGAGAAAAAATAGAAAGAAAAAAAAGAAAGAGGATAAAATAAAATAAAGTAAGATAAAACAAAATAAAGTTATTAAAATAAAAAAATAAAAAATAATTATTAAGAAAAAAAAGAAATAAAAAAATTTTTAAAGTAAAAAAAGAAAAAACACAAAAACACACGGTGAGAACCCTAGGACAAATGGTGAAAGCAAAGCTATACAGACAAAATCTCAAACAGAAGCATACACATACACACTCACAAAAAGAGGAAAAGGGGAAAAAGTAATATATCTTGCTCCCAAAGTTCACCTCCTCAATTTGGGATGATTCGTTGTCTATTCAGGTATTCCACAGATGCAGGTACATCAAGTTGTTTGTGGAGCTTTAATCTGCTGCTTCTGAGGCTGCTGGGAGAAATTTCCCGTTTTCTTCTGTGTTCGCACAGCTCCCGGGTTTCAGCTTTGGATTTGTACCCGCCTCTGTGTGTAGGTCGCCTGAGGGCGTCTGTTCTTCGCTCACACAGGATGGGGTTAAAGGAGCAGCTGCTTCTGGGGCTCTGCCTCACTCAGGCCATGGGTAGGGAGGGGTCCGGATGCGGGGCGAGCCTGCAGCGGCAGAGGCCTGCGTGACGTTGCAGCAGCCTGAGGAGCACCGTGCGTTCTCCCGGGGAAGTTGTCCCTGGATCACGGGACCCTGGCAGTAGCGGGCTGCACAGGCTCCCGGGAGGGGCGGTGTGGATAGTGACCTGTGCTCGCACACAGGCTTCTTGGTGGCGGCAGCAGCAACCTTAGCGTTTCATGCCCGTCTCTGGGGTCTGCGCTGATAGCCGCGGCTTGCGCCCGTCTCTGGAGCTCATTTAGGCGGCGCTTTGAATCCCCTCTCCTCGCGCACCAGGAAACAAAAGGCAAGAATAAGTCTCTTGCCTGTTCAGCAGCTTTTCCCGAACTCCCTCCCGGCTAGCTGTGGTGCGCTAACCCCTTCAGGCTGTGTTCACGCCACCAACCCCAGTCCTCTCCCTGCACTCCGACTGAAGCCCGAACCTCAGCTTCCAGACCCCACCCATCACGGCGGGGGAGCAGAGAAGCCTCGCGGGCTGGTGAGTGCTGGTCGGCACTGCTCTTCTGTGCGGGAATCTCTCCACTTTGCCCTCCGCACCCCTGTTGGTGCACTCTCCTGCGTGGCTCTGAAGCTTTCCCCCTCTGCCACTCGCAGTCTCCCCCCGCGAAGTGGCTTCCTAGTGTGTGGAAACCTTTCCTCCTTCACAGCTTCCTCCCACTGGTGCAGGTCCTGTCCCTATTCTTTTGTCTCTGTTGTTTCTTTTTTCTTTTGCCCTACCCAGGTACGTGGGGAGTTTCTTGCCCTTTGGGAGGTCTGACGTCTTCTGCCAGCGTTCAGTCGGTGTTCTATATAGGAGCAGTTCCACGTGTAGATGTATTTCTGATGTATCTGTGGGGAGGAAGGTGATCTCCGCGTCTTACTCTTCCTCCATCTTCTCCTCTCCATCCCCCACATAGTTTTAAGACTAGGCGTCTTAAAGTTTTGTCTTACATTAAGATCTTTGATACATTTTGAGTCAATTTCTCTAAATGAGGTTAGGTAAGAGTCTAGCTTCATTCTTTTGCATGTAGATATCCATTTTTCCCAACATTATTTGTTGAAGAGACTGTCCTTCCCCAATGGAATGATAATGATGTAATCTTGGCACTCTTGTAAAAAATCATTTGACCATGTACACAGGGGTTTATTTCTGGGTTCTTTATTCTGTTCCATTGGTTTGTATATCTGTCTTTATGCTTGTACCCTGCTGTCTTGGTTACTGTTGCTTTGTAGTTGTTTCAAAGTTGAGAAGTGTGAGACTAGTAATTCTATTCTTTTTTTAGAAGATATTTTTCCTCCTCAGGGTTCCTTCAGACGCCATGTCAACTCCAGGATGGGTTTTTCTGTTTTTGCCAAAAATGCCCTTGGTATTTTGATAGGGATTGCATTGAATCTGTAGACCATTTTGGGTAGTATTGACAACTTAAAAATATTAGGTCCTCCCCTCCATGAACCCAAGATGTCTTTTCATTTATTGATGTCTTCTTTAATTTCAATCAGCAATGTTATGTAGTTTTCAGTGTACAAGTCCTTTGCCCCCTTAGATGAACTTATTTCTAAGTATTCTATTTTTTCTGATTCTATCGTAAATGGAACTTTTCCTTTAATTTCTTTTACAGATTGTTCATTGTTAATGTGTAGAAACACAACGAATTTTCATGACTCTATATCCCGAAACTTTGATGAATTTTTTTATTAGTGATAACACTGCATGTGTGTGTTTGTGTGGAGAATCTTTGGAGTTCTCTACTTATAAGATAATATTTCTGTAAATGATACTTTTCTTCTATAAATCCATAATTTGCAATTTAGATGCCTTTTATTTCTTTTCAGGTAAGCTGTGGGCTCTTCTTTTATGGCCTTTATTATGGTGAGGTAATTTCCCTCTGTTGCTAGTTTGTTGAATGTTTTTCATTATGACGGTGTTAAATTCTGTCAAATGGTTTTTTCGAGTCAATTGAGATAATCATGTGGGTTTTTTTCTTAATTCTGTTACTGTTGTGTATTATATTAATTGATTTTAATGTGTAGAACCATCTTGCATTCCAAGAGTAAATCCTACTTGGTCATGATGTATAATACTTTTAATTTGCTGTTGAATTCTGTTTGCTAATATTTTGTTGAGGATTTTTCATTAGAATTCATCAGAGATGTTATTGGTCTATACTTTTCTTTTTGTGTCTTTGTCTAGTGTTAGTATGAGAATAGTGATGCTGACCTCATAGAATGAGTTTGGAAGTGTTTCTTCCTCTTTGATTTTCGGAAGAGTTAGGGGAGGATTGTTGTTAATTCTTCTTTTGGTAGAAATCATCAGTGAAGCTGTCTGGTCCTGGGCTCTTCTGTGTTAGGTTTTTATTACTAATGTGGTCTCCTTTCTAGTTAATTGTTCAGATTTTTATTTCTTCATGCTTCAGTCTTAGTAAGTTGTATGTTTCTATGAATTTATCCACTTATTCCAGGTTATCCAATTTGTTGGTATATAATTGTTCATATTAGTCTGTTATCCTTTTTATTTTTGTGACATCAGTTTTAATGTCCCCCTTTCATTTACAATTTTAGTTATATGAGTCTTCTCTCTTTTTCTCTGAGTTAGTCTAGTTCAGGGTTTATCAATTTCGTTGAAATTTTTGAAGAATCAATTCTTGGTTTTGTTGATTTTTTTTTTACTGTTTTTCTGTTTTCTATTATGTTTATTCCTGACATAATCATTATTATTTCCTTCCTTTTGCCAACTTTAGGTTTAGGTTGTCCTTTTTGTAGTTCCTTGAGATGTAAAGTTAGGTTGTTGATTTAAGATCTTTCTTTTTTTAAATGTGTTTACTTGGTATCAACTTCCTCCTTAGTATGACTTTCACTGTGTCTCATAAGTTTTAGTATGTTGTGTTTTTGTTTTCTTTTTTTCCCAGATATTTTAAAATTCCCTTGTGATTTCTTCTTTGATCCATTGGTTTAAGAATGAGTTAATTTCAACATATTTGTGCATTATCCTGTTTTCCTTCTCATATTTATTTCTAGTGTCATTCCATTGTAGTCAGGTAAGATACTTTGTATGTATGATTTCAATCTGTGTAAATTTGTTAACATTTTTTTAATGGTAAAATATGCAGCCCATCTTGAGGAATGTTCTATGGCATTTGATAAGAATGTGTATTCTGCTGTTGTATCGGAGCTTTTTTTTTTAATGTCTGTTAGGTGCAGTTGGTCTGTAGTGTTTCCACATCCTCTGGCTCTTTATTGATCTGTCTCATTGTTATATCTATAACTGAAAGGGGGTATTGACCTCTGTTAATGTGTTGCTATCTGTTTTTTCCTTCAGTACTGTCATTTTTTGCTACATGTGTTTGGGGGCTCTAATGTTAGGAGCATATATATATATATTTTTTTTAATATTTATTTATTTGGTTGTGTTGGGTCTTAGTTGCAGCACACAGGATCTTTCATTGTGGCACACGGGCTGTTCATTGTGGCATGTGGGCTTCTGTCTAGTTGTGGCATGTGGGCTCCAGAACACATGGGCTCAGTAATTGTGGCGTGTGGGCTCTCTAGTTGTGGCACGTGGGCTCTAGAGCGCATGGGCTTAGTTGCCCCACAGCATGTGGGATCTTAGTTCCCCGACCAGGGATAAAACTTCCCTCCCCTGCCTTGGAAGGTGGATTCTTAACCACTAGACCACCAGGGAAGTATCAGGAGCATATATAATTGTTATATCATCCTGGTGAATTGGCCTTTTTATCATTACATAATGACCTTCTTTGTCTCTTGTAACAGTATTTGTCTTAAAGTCTCTTTTGTCTGATAATTTGCCACTCCTGCTCTTTTTAGGTTCCCATGTGCATAAAATATCCTCTTCTATCTTTTCACTTTTAGCTTGTGTGTGTCCTTAGATCTAAGTTGAGTTTCTTGTAGACAGCATATAGTTTGGACCTTGTGTTTTTATTCATTGAGCCAATCTATGTTTTTTAATTGGGGCATTTAATCCGTTTACATTTAAAGTAATTATTGATAAGGAAAGACTTACTATTTTCATTTTATTAATTGTTTTCTGTCTTGCAGCCTTTTTTGTCCCTCTTGTTGCATTCTTTTATTTTCATTTTTTTTTTTTTTTAAATATTTATTTATTTATTTATGGCTGTGTTGGGTCTTCGTTTCTGTGCGAGGGCTTTCTCCAGTTGTGGCAAGTGGGGACCACTCTTCATCGCAGTGCGCGGGCCTCTCCCCATCGCGGCCTCTCTTGTTGCGGAGCACAGGCTCCAGACGCGCAGGCTCAGCAACTGTGGCTCACGGGCCCAGCCGCTCCGCGGCATGTGGGATCCTCCCAGACCAGGGCTCGAACCCGCGTCCCCCGCACTAGCAGGCAGATATTTTCATTTTTTAAAAATATTTATTTATTTTTGGTTGTGTTGGGTCTTTGTTACTGTGCATGCGTGTGGGCTTTTCTCTAGTTGCGTTGAGCGGGGACTACTCTTCATTGCAGTGCATGGGCTTCTCATTGCGGTGGCTTCTCTTGTTGTGGAGCATGGGCTCTAGGCACGCGGGCTTCACTGGTTGTGGCACGTGGGCTCAATAGTTGTGGCTTGCGGGCTCTAGAGTGCAGGCTCAGTAGCTGTGGCACATGGGCTTAGTTGCTCTGCGGCATGTGGGATCTTCCCAGACCAGGGCTTGAACCCGTGTCCCCTGCATTGTCAGGTGGATTCTTAACCACTGCACCTCCAGGGAAGTCCCCATTTGTTTTTTTGTAGTGACATATTTTGACTCCCTTCTCATTCACCTTTGTTTATAGTCTATCAGATATTTTCTTTGTGGTTACCAATGCAAGTATTTTAAACATTTCAAAGTTACAGCAATCTGATACCAAAACCAGACAAAGATGTCACAAAAAAAGAAAACTACAGGCCAGCATCATTGATGAACATAGATGAAAAAATCCTCAACAAAATACTAGCAAACAGAATCCAACAGCACATTAAAAGGATCATACACCATGATCAAGTGGGGTTTATCCCAGGAATGCAATGATTCTTCAGTATACGCAGATCAATCAACCATATTAACAAATTGAAGGATAAAAACCATATGATAATCTCAATAGATGAAGAAAAAGCTTTTGACAAAATTCAACCCTGATTTATGATAGAAACTCCCCAGAAAATGGGCATAGAAGGAACCTACTTCAACATAATAAAAGCCATATATGACAAACCCACAGCCAACATCATTCTCAATGTTGAAAAACTGAAAGCATTTCCTCTAAGATCAGGAAAAAGACAGGGGTGCCCACCCTCACCACTGTTATTCAACATAGTTTTAGAAGTTTAACCACGGCAATTAGAGAAGAAAAAGAAATAAAAGGAATCCAAATTGGAAAAGAAGTAAAACTGTCAGTTTGCAGATGACATGATACGATACATAGAAAATCCTAAAGATGCCACCAGAAGACTACTAGAGCTAATCAGAGAATTTGGTAAAGTAGCAGGGTACAAAATTAATGCACAGAAATCTCTTGCATTTCTATACACTAACAATGAAAAATCAGAAATTAAGGAAACACTCCCATTTATCATTGCAAGAAAAAGAATAAAATACCTAGGAATAAACCTACCTAAGGAGGCAAAAGACCTGTATGCAGAAAACTATAAGACACTGATGAAAGAAATTAAAGATGATACAAACAGATGGAGAGGTATACCATGTTCTTGGATTGGAAGAATCAATATTGTGAAAATGACTCTACTACCCAATGCAATCTACAGATACAATGCAATCCCTATCAAATTACCAATGGCATTTTTCACAGAATTAGAATAAAAAATTTTACAATTTGTGTGGAAACACAAAAGACCCCAAATAGCCAAGGCAATCTTGGGAAAGAAAAATGGAGCTGGAGGAATCAGGCTCCCTGACTTCAAACTATACTACAAAGCTACAGTAATCAAGACAGTATGGTATTGGCACAAAAACAGAAATATAGGTCAGTAGAACAGGATAGAAAGCCCAGAGATAAACCAATGCACATATGTTCTTTGATAAAGGAGGCAAGAATATACAATGGAGAAAAGACAGCCTCTTCAATAAGTGGTACTGGGAAAACTGGACAGCTATATGCAAAAGAATGAAATTAGAACACTTCCTAACACCATACACAAAAATAAACTCAAAATGGATTAAAGACCCAAATGTAAGGCCAGACACTGTAAAACTCTCAGAGGAAAACTTAGGCAGAACACTCCATGACATAAATCACAGCAAGATCCTTTTTGACCCAGCTCCTAGAGAAATGGAAAGAAAAACAAAAATAAACATATGGGACCTAATGAAAAAGCTTTTGCACAGCAAAGGAAACCATAAACAAGACAAAAAGACAGCCCTCAGAATGGGAGAAAATATTTGCAAATTAAGCAATGGACAAAGGATTAATCTCCAAAATATACAAGCAGCTCATGCAGCTCAATACCAAAAATCCAAACAACCCAATCCAAAAATGGGCAGAAGACCTAAATAGACATTTCTCCAAAGAAGATATGCAAATTGCCAACAAACACATGAAAGGATGCTCAATATCACTAATCATTAGAGAAATGATAATGAAAACCACAATGAGGTATCACCTCACAGTGGTCAGAATGGCCACCATCAAAAAATCTAGAAACAATAAGTGCTGGAGAGAGTCCAGAGAAAAGGGAACCCTCCTGCACTGTTGGTGGGAATGTAAATTGATACAGCCTCTATGGAGAACAGTATGGGGGTTTCTTAAAAAAACTAAAAATAGAACTACCGTATGACCCAGCAATCCCACTACTGGGCATATACCCTGAGAAAACCATAATTGAAAAAGATACATGTACCCCAGTGTTCACTGCAGCACTATTTACAGTAGCCAGGACTTGGAAGCAACCTAAATGTCCATCGACAGGTGAATGGATAAAGAAGATGTGGCACATATATACAATGGAATATTATTCAACCATAAAAAGGAAAGAAATGGAGTTATTTGTAATGAGGTGGATAGACCTAGAGTCTGTCATACAGAGTGAAGTAAGTCAGAAAGAAAAAAACAAATACCATATGCTGACACACATATGTGGAATCTAAAAAAATGGTATGATGAACCTAGTTGCCTGGCAGGAATAAAGATGCAGACATAGAGAACCAACTTGAGGACACAGGGGAGAAAGGGAAGCTGGGACGAAGTGAGAGAGTAGGATTGACATATATACACTACCAAATGTAAAATGGATGGCTAGTGGGAGCTGCTGCATAGCACAGGGAGATCAGCTTGATGCTTTGTGAAGACCTGGGCAGGGGGATAGGGAGGGTGGGAGGGAGGCTCAAGAGGGAGGGGATATGAGGATATATGTATACATAAAGCTGATTCACTTTGTTGTGCAGCAGCAAAAACTAACACAACATTGTAAAGCAATTATACTCCAATAAAGATATTAAAAAAATAAAGTTACAGCAATCTATGATAAACTGATATGTTAACTTCCATTGCATATAAAACTCCACTTCTTTACATCTCTTTACCCCTTGTAAACTTTATGCTATTGATGACACAAATTATTCCTTTTTACATTGTGTATCCATTAACACAGATTTAAAATAACTTTTTATGCTTTTGATTTTTAAAAAATTTTGTACCATAATTGTTTTATGTACATACATTATGATTCTATAGCATTCTATATTTGTTTATATATTTTTACCTGGGAGTTTTACATTTTTAAAAGCCTTTTTAAAATTAATTAACTTTTATTTTTGGCTGCATTGGGTCTTCATTGCTGCACAGAATTTTCTCTAGTTGTGGTGAGCTGGTGCTACTTTTCTTTGCAGTGTGCAGGCTTCTCATTGTGGTGGCTTCTCTTGTTGTGGAACACAGGCTCTAGGCACGCGGGCTTCAGTAGTTGTGGCGTGTGGGCTCAGCAGTTGTGGCTTGTGGGCTCTAGAGTGCAGGCTCAGTAGTTGTGGCACACAAGCTTAGTTGTTCTACGGCATGTGGGATCTTCCCAGCCCAGGGTTTGAACCCGTGTCCCCTGCATTGGCAGGTGGATTCTTAACCACTGCGCCACCAGGGAAGTTCTGAGTTTTACATTTTTGTATGGTTTTGTGTTGCTGTTTATTGTTGTTCACTTCAATTTGAAGGATTAACTTCAGCATTTCTTGTAGACAGGTCTAGTGTTGATGAACTCCCTCATCTTTTATTCAGCTGAGAAAGTCTTAATTTCTCCTTTATTTTCAAAGGACAGTTTTGCTGGATACAGTATTCTTCATTGGCACTTTGCGTATATCATTTTATTTTTGTCTAGCCTTCAAAGTTTCTGCTGAGAGATCCAATGATGAACTAATAGGAGCTCCCTTATATGTGATGAATCACATTTCTTTTTTGTTTTCAAGATCCTTTATTTGTCTTTGATTTTCCACAACCTGATTATGATGTACTTCTGTGTAGATATCTTTAGACTTATCCTACTTGTAATTTTTTATACTTCCTGAATTTGTATCTCCATTTCTCTTCTCCAGATTGGACATTTGGGACCATTATTTCTTCAAATAGGCTTGCTGCCCTTTTCTCTCTTAGTTCGCTTCTGGAACTCCCATATGCATATGTTGTTCTTCTTGATGAACCTTATACCATAGGTCCCTTAAGCTGTCTTCACTTTTCTTCATTCTTTTTTCTTTTAGCTCTTCTATCTTGGTAATTTCGAATGTCCTACCTTTGAGTTCACTGATTCTTTCTTCTGCTCAGTCAAGTCTGATGCTGAGTCCCTCTAGTTAACTTTTCAATTCAGTTATCGTATTCTTCAGCTCCAGAATTTCTGTTTGGTTCTTCTTTATAATTTCTATCTCTCTCTCTTTTTGATATTCTTATTCTGCTCATGCATTGTTTTCTTGATTTCATTTAGTTGTCCATATGTGCTCTCTTTTCATTCATTGAGCATCCTTATGATGGTTATTTTGAATTCTTTATCTGGTAATTCATATATTTCTGTTTCATCTCCCAGAGATTTAATGTGCTCCTTTGATTGGACCATGTTTCTCTGTTTCTTTGTATGCCTTGTTACCTTCTGTGGGATTTAGGCATTTAAAGAAATCAGCCACTTCTCCCTGTCTTTGCGATCTGGTTTTGTATATGAAGGACTTTCAGCAGTCTTCTGACTAGAGAGGCTGGTGATCTCTCAAGCCTTGTCTGGGAATGCATCCTCCCTGGGCTTTTGTGTGTAATCTAATTGAAGATGTTTGCCAGTTTCTACCCAGGATCTCCCTTTGGGGTCTGTCTGCTGTACTGCAGACTCTGCTGACAGGCCAAACCTATTGATGGCTTTTGTTCTCAGTAGTCCCCAACCTCGTGTCCCCTTCCTGTCAGTGCTTAAATTCAGGCAAGACAGAAACCAGTCTCTTGGGTGTTCCTTCCAAAAATCAGAACATTGGATGTATGTTCCACTTTTCTCTTTCCTTATATGAGCTTCAGAGCATCTACCCACTGGAACTTTGAAGAATTTGTGGTTCTGAACTTTAACCCCAGTGCTCTTTTCATTCTTCTGAGAATGTGAATTCTCAAGCTGTCTACTTTAGTAAAACATTTTATTTGAGTGTATACAAACGTGGAATCTCACCATTTACCTTTTTCCATATTATTATGGAAAAGTAATATTCCATATTACTTTTCCATATTACTATCAGGTCTGACCCAGATCTGAGGTGATGGCAGTTTTATCTTGATCTTTGTAAACTCTTCTTGGCCCACTTGAGATCATATGCCTAAAGGATGATTGAAGAGAAGTGAGAACTTTAGAGTTGAATCCATAGTTCTGGGACTAGTGGAGATGGGATTAGCTCTAACACTATAATCAAAAGTCAGAACTGACCATATAGGAACCCTAAACCTGAAATGGGACCCATAACAGTGACTTCATCATCTAAATGATCTAGCACTAAGCTATTGCAAACATTTTTGCATGGACCTAGGATCTTGGCAGAACTGTAATATTAACTAAGTTTGCCCATTCTATGTACCTCTTACCCAAATCTCTTCATCCACCCACCCCACTAACCTAATATTCTCCAAGCTAGAGAAAAACTTTTGAAAGCACATCTCCATTGAGATCATATAGAAGAAGTTAATATAAGCCTCAGAGACAGAGTATTTTCACTTTAAGAAGAGGCTGGAAAGATTATTTGTGGTGATGATGGTGATGGTGGTGGTAAACTCCCACTGAAGTCATTGTTCCCCAGAATCCCTTTAAGCTTCATTGCCAAAGTTAAGTCTCTGGGAGGTTGAGGGTGGAACTCTGGGGGTTTGCTTCTGTGAGGCTGCAGAATCCTAGATAAGTCACCTCCTCAATCGTGTTTTAACTTCCTATCCTTAAATGGAAATGAAAATGGTATTACATACTAATTAAATGCAACATGCTTATTACAATGCTATTTAATATACATTAACAATACTTTTGTCTGTGGGCATTAGCAGAAAGATGGGAAAAAATACTTAAATGGAAGTTGGTGATGGAATAGGGGAGTTGGTCTACCTCATGCATCACCTTGCCCAGGGGCACTCTTAGTTCAGGTAAAGTAAGGGAGCAATAAGCTGGAGAGGCCAACAGCAGATGAGCCCTCACTCCCTTTCCTCAAAGGCAGGGAAGATTGGAAGGGAGGTTCCCAGTTATGGGAAGAGCCCTTCTATTTAACCCTCATGGGCATGAGAGTTGGTATTATTTATTTCTCTTTTTTCTATTCATTTGTTGCTATGTAAATATTTCTATCAGTATATTTAAACTTTTCATGAAAAAATAAAACTTTAAGTGACCAGGGTGACTTTTAGGCGTAAATATTATTTGAAAGAATGACAAATGCAAGATTTTGGCATCCTTTTATGTGTCTAATTCCAGGGGCCTCAGAAGCCATAGCAAAAAAAGTTACTGAGTACCTACTATTTACTTCACAACAGTCCAACTAACCCCTCTCAGCCCCCATTGTGAATTAGGTTCTGTTATGGGCTCATCTTAGACGTAGGGGGTCTAAGGCACAGAGATGTTAAGAAACTTTTCAGTATTACAGAACTGGTGAGGACAGAGCCACTCTTTGCAGCCTGGCGGCCAGGCAACATGCTCCCTTGGCTGTTGCCCATGTAGCACATCTACTCAGCATTCTTTGGGGTCTCCATTCCTCATCCCTACTGCTGCCAGTCTGGGGCAGCTTGTTAGGACTGCCTTCTGTGGACAACTACAGTCACTCCACTCCACAGTTCTGTCCCTGTCAACACTTACCAGCCCTATATTCCATTTATTCTAATCTGTGTGTCTGTCATTGTCTATTTCTTGCTTACTTATGAGTGAATAGAAATGGTTTCATTTGTTCTCCTAATGTCACCTTCAGTTTTTTCTTCTCTCAGGGAGTTAGTATAATTTCTGTTGTAACAGATGCCTATTTTCAGGAGTATCCTTGTCTTGGACAATCTCTTAATCAGCTCTTTGCCTATTTGACCACTTGAGTCAGCCTGTAGTCACCAGCAGGTTCCAGGGAACCTTAAAAAATTATTCCTCCTGTTGCAGTATTTAATCTCATGTGAAATTTTAACATGTAAAGTCCAAGTAACTATAATAACTCAAAACCATAATTTTCTACATATAGAGTACATGATATAATATATAGAAAACCTTAAAGTCTCCACACAAAAACTACTAGAACTGATAAATGAATTCAGCAAGGTAGCAGGATACAAGATAAACATACAGAAACCTGTTGCATTTCTTTTACAACAAAATATCTGAAAGAGAAAGTAAAAAAATAATTCTGTTTAAAATTGCATCAAAAAAGATAAAATACCTAGAATAAACCTAACCAAGGAGGTGAAAGACCTATACGCTCTAAACTATGAAACATTAATAAAGGAAATCAAAGATGATTCAAGGAAATGGAAAGATATCCCATGCTCTTGGATTGGAAAAATTAATATTGTTAAAATGGCCAGACTGCACAAAGCAATCTGCAGACTTAGTGCAATCCTTATCAAATTATCTATGACATTTTTCACAGAACTAGAACAAATAAAATCCTAAAATTTATATGGAGCCACAAAAGACCGAGAATTGCCAAAGCAATTCTGAAGAGAAAGAACAATGCTGGCAGCATAACCCTCCCAGACTTCAGACTATACTACAAAGCTACAGTAATCAAAACAATGTGGTATTGTCACAAAAACAGACATATGGATCAATGGAATAGAACAGAGAGCTCAGAAATAAACCCACACACCTTGGTCAATTAATCTTCGACAAAGGAGGCAAGAATATACAATGGGGAAAAGACAGTCCCTTCAGCAAGTGCTGTTGGGAAAGCTGGACAGCCACATGAAAATCAATGAAGTTAGAACACACCCTCACACCATACCCAAAAATAAACTCAAAATGGCTTAAAGACTTAAGTATAAGACATGACACCACAAAACATTCTCTGACATGAATCGAACCAATGTTTTCTTTGGTCAGTCTCTCAAAGCAAAAGAAATAAAAGCAAAAATAAGCAAAGAGGACCTAATCAAACTTCTAAGAAATGTTTTTAGTACCTTTTTTATTCAGGGTTGGCATTTTAGACATGTGCTAGGAAGTACCCCTTTATGACACCCAAATGGGACCCCTTACCAGGTAACTTATTGGGCATTTTGGAAATAAAAATTGGTTTTTTTTTTCACAAGAGGGGCTGAAGTTTAAAAGGAATTTTGTACTATGTTAAATGTGGTTTTGAATGTCTAGCCCCAAAGATATTGACATCAAGAATTTTTTCCATTAAAATATAATTTATTTACTTTTTACCATGACGGGGTTTCTATATATATTTAAATTTTTCTGTATATTATGATGTTTTGATATCTTAAAAACACTTCCCGATTGGGCAGAAACTGCCTCTTCCAGGGTTAGCCAATTCTTAGAGATGGCAAGGGCCCCAGCCTGCAGCAGGCCTTTGAACATACAGACTATTCAATCCAGAGTCATACCTCCTCTATACAGCCCTTACACCCCAGCAGGCAATACTCTTCTGTTTTAATCATCCCAGGGCCTGGTACCAGGCCACTGGAGACCACCTGTATAGCTGAAAGCCCACAGGAATTATTCAAGCTAGCCAAACTAGCCAACCCGAGCTGTTTACCCTTCCCTGCTCTGCCTTTCTTTCAGAGACCCCAATTCAGATCACGGCCTAAGCACCCCCTCCCTTGCCCTGTCTTCTGTCTCCTGACCACCCTTATGTCTTTCCCATGTAGTCGGGCAAAGCGTGCCATACCTCCTGTCTTTAGGACCTGTGAGTAAATCAATTTTGTTTTCCTGAGCCTCTCCTCTTGTGGCTGCACCTGACTGACCATCACATAAACAAATACAAAAAGGCTGAGTAATATTCCATATGTATATACTATGTTTGGTTTACCCATTTATCCCTCCATGTGCACTTGGCTTGCTTCCTTCTTTTGGCTGTTGTGAATAATGCTGCTGTGAACATGTGTGTACAAATATATGTTTGAGTCCCTGATTTTAATTCTTTTGGGTATATAACCAGAAGTGGAATTGCTGGATTATAGGGTAGTTATATTTTTTGTTTCTTTGAGGAACCACCATACTGTTTTCCATATTGCCTGCATTATTTTACATTCCCACCAGCAGTGTACAAGGTTTTCATTTTCTCCATGTCATTGCCAACACTTGTTTTTTTTCTGTTTTTTTTCAATAGTAGCCATCATAATAGATGTGAAGTGGTTTTGATTTGCATTTCCCTAATGACCAATAATGTTAAATGTCGTTTCATGTGCTTATTGGTTATTTGTATGTCTCTTTAGAGAAATGTCTAAGTCCTTTACCCATTTTTAAATCAGGTTGTTTTGCTTATCTGTTGTTGAGTTGTGGGAGTTCTTTTTATTTTTTGGATATTAACCACTTATCAGACATATGATTTACAGATGTTTTCTCCCATAATGTGGGTTGCCTTTCCACTCTGTTAATTGTGTCCTTTGATGCACAGAAGTTTTTAATTTTGATGTAGTCCAGTTTATTTATTTTTTTCTTTTATTGCCTATGCTTTTGGTGTCATATACAAGAAATCATTTCCAAATCCAGTGTCATGAAGCTTTTCTCCTATGTTTTCTACTAAGAGTTTTGTAGTTTCAAATCTTACCTTTAGGTTTCTGATCCATTTTGAGTTAATTTTTGTATATTGTGTAAGGGTTCAACTTCAGTTTTTTGCTTGTGGGTATCCAGTTTACCTAACACCATTTGTTGAAAATACTTTTTCCCCTTTGAATGGTCTTGGCATCCTTATTGAAGATCATTTGTCCGGGCTTAATCGGTAATCTTTGAACTGTAAACCTTGAGTCTCGTGTGGCCAATCTCTTTCCTGAGTACCACTGTCAGAGCCACTTTCCTAAAGGCTCCTTTTACTTTAGCATGACGATGCTTAAACGAGAATTTACTTAGAACAGTTTATTTCCCCCAAGTTTTGTGTGTGTGTGTGTGTATGTGTGTTTGTGTTTTCCAGACTCTTCTCTTAAAACCTTTATTATACTATTGCACTTAATACTCATTTGACACTTCCCACTTCAAGTTGTTAAGGCTTTACATCTGTAGGTCCTTTTTATTTAATGAGATTAAAATCCCTGGAAGCCTAAAGTCTAATAAATACCATGAAACAACCAGAAAAATCTCTTGCAAAAAGTAGGTCCTCAACTGATTGACTTAACACAGCCTTTGTATAACATTACCAAAGGTTATGCAGCACAACGTTTGGAGACAGAACACTTACTGAACCCAATTAAGTTGAAGAAAGATGCTACTTACTGTTCAGAGTAGTTAGCAAAGCTCAGCCTAAAATGAAGAATAGTCCTTTTATGAAATTTAAGCACTAGATACATAGTACTTAGAATTGTATTGTGGTGTTTTCCAAAATGCCAGCAGCTGTTTGAAGCTAACGTGGCTTGGTTGCGCTGACAGATGTCAGAGTAGTTAGCTCCAGTTCATTGTCATTATTTTCATTTTCTTGGAGGTCCAGACAACATGGCTCAGGCTGCAGACTGCTGGTTACATAATTGAACAACAGACTGTGAGCTTACAGGTGCCACTCATAGTTCCAAAAGTAGAGTGCAGAAGTCCACTTGTGAATGTTTAGTTAGCAAAACTGGAGGAAGCTCGAAATAATTGCAGATGCGAACACCCTTGTTTCCATAGAAACACTCTGTGTTTATGTGCAAAGGTTCAGGAGTCTTGTTCATCTTCCTCTGGGGCAGAAATATTCTGAAATTGGTGTTCTTCTCCCCTTTATCAGTTGCTGAGTACTGGGGAAAGAGAGACACCTCCTTTTCACTGGCACGGACCCCTGACTCAGAGGTGGCTGTCTCAGGAATCTCATTACTTGTCTCCCAAGTTCCATTTCTGCCAAGGAAAGGGAAAATGATTTTCTTTAAGGTTAAATGAGCCAATTTTACCTCTGATGCACGATGTTAGGTATTACAGTTTCTTGTTATATGAATTTTACTCCCTTATAGTTGGAACGGTAATTTCTTGACTTACTAAAGTGTTATTCTTTTTTGAGTTGTATGATTTGAAGTCTGTGATATGTGTGTGTGTGTTTCTTTAGGTAATAATGACACCAATAATCAGTATTTCTTAATCTCCTTTAGTGTATGTACTCTCCAGATCTTTGCTTTGAGTTGCAACCAGGTAATGGATAAATAACTTGAATTGTCCCTGATATTACTCATTACTTGGGTTTGATTTCTTAGCATAACTTTGACATTAAATTTCTTATGCAGTGTCTTATGTTTTATCGTTTTATGTTTTCTCTGCCATATAATCAGCTAAACAAATGTTATAGAGTATCTTTATGGTCATCTATCACTGGCAACTTGCAGTGTATAAATATCCTGTTTTTTTAGAATTTATTAAATATGAGTAAGAATCTTTAATACTTTGAGAATTGTAACTACCTGGCAAGTCCCAAAGAAAAATACACCCCTTTCCCACATGCCATTGAGCTGTTGGTGTGTGACTCAGAGGAAGTTGAGTAGCGCTTTCCTCGGTCTCTCTCTGGCACAGTGTATTAACACACATGTGTTTTCTCCACAGTAAAACCTACCGTAATTGATGTTGACATCTATGTTAACAGCATTGGTCCTGTGTCATCAATAAACATGGTAAGAAACTATTTTCTTTTCTGATCTCACAGTCTTTGCATCAGTTCTTGCTTACATTCTCGTTGTGGGTTTCTGCCCGAGATTTATCATGCAAGTTTAAATTCAAAATTGACTTCTTAAATATGTAGTATTTATTGGAAGTTTAAACACTGAAAATGGTAAAACTCAAGGAGTAGAGATTGTGACACCAGCAGTGAGATGTTGCTCTAATGATTAAAAAGTATCTCATCCCCATCTTGTCCACAAGTGTGTTTACTGTGCGTAGATTTCCAGATGATGTTATTTGCAGCTGTGCAGTCATTGGCTATGTCTGACCTCATTTATACTAGGGATGAATATAAATGACAGCTTTTTTACTTTAGTTAATTTTTCAAGATCCAAAAGACCTGCCTTTCAGCATTTCTCAGGAAAGGATCTGAGATTACCTAGTTTATACTTCTGTCTCCCTGAGGGTAAATATCCTGCCTTTTTTTTAAACAGGGGAGAAAGTATGGGATCAAGTATATGTGTGATTTCTCCTAATAGAGGAAGGTGTTTTCACAGACTTACAAGCAAAGTGAGCTCCAGTAGTAACTATTTCTAGTGTAGAAGAAGGCCTTCCCTGTACAAAGTGCTTAGCTCTTAGGAAGGTGCTGGTATGTTGGCATCCACCAGTGTCAGGGTCTTCTCATGGGCGCCTCAGGCCGGGGTGGGCCTCCCTGAGCAGAATGTGGAGGATTCCAGGAGCAGGCACTTGCTTTGCGGGCCCAGTGATGCAGGAACCCCTAACGCTGGGGACTTCTTTGTGTTTCCCTGCTGCACAACGGCTCCTGGATTTGAGGGATGCTTGAGGCTGAGGGGGATTTGCAAAATGCCAACTTAAGAAACCTTCCTTTCATTGCAAAGTTCTGTGGATGGAAATAATCCTTCCAAAATTAATAGCAAAATCCTTTCTTTTCATTGCCAGATATTAAAAGTGTTCATCTTTTCGTTGATGGTATAAAGGTTCCATGTGGGGCTAAAATTTATGGATCACTCACTTTAAAAAAAATCCCCTATGTCATCCATACACTGGAGATGGGCCACTAGCAAAGAGGTGAAGTGAATAAAAGAGGATTCACCCCACACAACCTATGGGCTGCAGATTGTGAAATGTAGACTGTGACTGTAATACTCTCTTTCCCTGATAAATAATTATTCAGTTGACCGCACTGAGTAGTCATTTCTCAGTTTGTTTCTTATTTTGCAGTTTTATTTTCTTACACTAGTTCCACCATACTTTATTCAGACACTGATTTATGTCTCACACTAAAACAGAAGTGCCTCCATAGATACATAGTCACAAAATTGTTTTCGGAACAGTTGCTTGTATCTGCATATCTAGGGATTATCATGAACTCCTGTAACCTTGAGATCTCCTTTGTGCCCAGGATTAGGTTTTGCTGTTGGAATTGATAGACTTTTCTGCGTGAAAATCATAGGCTGCAGAGGAGGCTAAAAGTAAGTAACAGTCCCCACAGGGTGATAAGGACTCTGCTAATGGCTGGCACCCCCTCAGGAAAGCCCACTGCAGTTGGGATAGATTTCTCTGATGACGTCTTCTCAGTCTGGGATGAGGCCGATAGGCAGGGGTCTGCCAGGTGGGACAGGTAGGAAGGTCCCCAGTAAAAGGCAGGATGGCAGGTATGTGACACAACTGGGGACTGAGGGTCTGATGTGCTGTTTGAAGACCATGTGGGTGGGCGGGGCTGGGGGCACTGTGGACCTGCAGAGACTGAGGCTCTGAGGCCATGTGTGGTGAAGAGTCAGCTTCACCCTCAGCTCTGCCCCAGACAGACCCTGCTCTGGGGAGTGTGCAGACCCTTCCATCTGAGTATGTGCAGGTCCGACTTCATGAGAGATTAGTTCACATCCAGATTCATAAATAAACCATCATGGTACCCAGAGAGCCAGAGCAAAGGTAGATTCATGTTCCCGGAGGAGGGAATGTGCAGCACTCCTGAGAGAGGTTTCAGAGGCCTCAGGGTGTCAAGGGCTTCCGAGTTGCTTTTTTTTTAATTTAAATGTTTATTTGTAAAAACATTTTTTTTAGGTTCACAGCAAAAGTCAGAGGAAGGTACAGACATTCCTCATATACTCCATGCCCCGACTCATGCATGGCCTCCCCAACTATCAACACTGCATCCAGAGGGGAACATTTGTTATAGTCAGTGAACCCATGTTGACATGTCATCGTCACCCAAAGTCCACAGTTTGCACTAGGATTCACTCTTGGTGTTGTACATCTGTGGATTTGGACAAATATGTAACGACGTGTTTCAACCATTACAGAATCATACAGAGTAGTTCCACTGCCCTAAAAATTCTCTCTGTGTCTGCTTCCTGAAGGATGAGTAGTTCCAGCCTTTGTGTTCCTAGCACTTTGCTTGGAAGTCAGAATGATAAAGGGCTTCTTCTCCCATTGCTGAGTACATCACACATACCCACTATATCTATGAAACCAAATGACACAGTTTCAAAAGAATTGTAAAGGGCTCTAAAGTGGACCGCATGAAAAAAAAGCAATTCAAAAGTAGAGAACTGAGTGTTTAAGTGGGAATTGAAGATTGAGTCAGCAATAATAATTTAAAAAATGAGAGACTAAAACAATCAAATTAAAAAACATTATGGGAGAAAGGCACAATTTAGAGATGTGTACAGGATTTAAGGATGTAAATTTTTATTGCGGTTTTGATGATAAGCTAAAGCCTGATAAAGTTATGGCTTTTCCCCCCTAAATATTCATTTAACAATCAAGGAAAGAGAGAAAACCACAATTTCCTCATCCCCCTCCTCTCCTCCCTCCCACTTTTCTGCTTCTTTTATTGAGATTATTCATACTGAAGTTTCAGTTTCAGACATTCTCCCTGAAAAATAAAATGAAGATGCATTTCAATCTCTTGTTTAATAGATTGATTTTCATTGTCTTGTCTCTCTTGGAGTTGTTTGTGTTTTTCTAGTTATAGAGGAGATTAGAAATGGTTCAGATGGGTTGAAGAGAATCTTTTTTTACAAAGCCTCAATCACATACTCTGTCTTTGTCATTATAACATATCTAAATGTGCACAGTTCCTCACAGAAATTACCCATCATTTGTTTCAGGCCTTGTATGGAAGCTGCATACAAGGGAGCTTGAGAGTTTATTTTTGAGAATATTCACTGTAAGAAACCTTTTAGTAATGGAACAAAGAAAACTAATGCTTTGATACCTATTCTCTGCTATCAGTCTGTCTCATTTGATCTTCATGAGATCATGGTAGAGAAGATACTGCCTTTCCCACTTATTTGTGAGGAGTGAGCTTGAGCTGATGGGGATGGAGACCCCAGAGCAGTGGTTCTGACTCTAGCCCACTGCATTTCTGTGGTCATCAGGAGCACGCAGCAGCAGCACCTACAGAGCTATAGCTCTTACTTGGAACTTGAGGTGAAAAGGGCTCAAGGGTGAGTCTAATGCTAGGATCGTTTTCCTTTTATTAAAAAAAATTAATAAACTTTATTTTTTAGAGCAGTTTAAAATTTTTTCCCAGCTTTGTTGAGATACAGTTGGCATATAACATTATGTAAGTTTAAGGTGATTGGATATATATATCCAGTATACTGCGAAATGATTAAAACAATAGGGTTAGTTAACACTTTCATTGCCCTACATAGTCCTTTTTTGTGTGGGTGTTGAGAACTTTTAAGACCTACTCACTTAGCAACTATCAAGTATATAATACTGTATTGTTAACTATAGTCACCATGCTGTACATTATATCCCTGGAACTTATTTATCTTAATACTAGAAATTTGTACCCTTTGACTAACATTTATGCATAAGTACCCCTGCCCCCCCCTCCCTGGAAACCACCAATCTACTCTGTTCCTGTGATTTCTGGTTTTTAAGATTCTACATGTAAGTAAGATCATACAGTATTTGTCTTACTCTTTCTGACTTATTTAATATAGCATAGTTTTAAATTTACAGAAAAAGTGAGTAGAAATCACAGAGTTATCATATACCTCTAAACACACACCCACACACACTCTCTCTCTCTCTCTCTTTCTCTCTCTCCTCGTATTATTAACATCTTGCATTAGTGTGGTACATTCGTTATGAGTGATGAACGGATATTGACACATTATTATTAGCTGAAGTTTATAGTTTACATTAGGGTTTACTTTTGGTGTTGTACATTCTATGGGTTTTCACAAATATATTTTGACATGTATAATGTACTCACCATTATTTTATCATACAGAGTATTTTCACTGCCCTAAAAATCCTCTGTGCTTTACCTCTTCATCCCTACCCTCCAAGCCCTGGCAACCACTGATCTTTTCACTGTCTTCATAGTTTTGTCTTTTCTAGAAAGTCATATTTGGAATCCTCAGTATGTAGCCTTCTAAGACTGGCTTCTTTCCCTTTGCTTTTAAAAGAACTGGTATAAGTCATCTGAGGATATCTAAGACTTGCAGTGATTGAGTCAACACGATGTGACTGTAACAGCTGGTTGTGATGCTGTGTTACCCAGAAATTAAGGGGGCGGCTGTGTAGATCATAGAGACGGGTTAAAAATCATTAGTATATGCTCCATTATATGATCCATAGCCAAAAGTATAAAACTTGTAGTATGGCATGCAGCCAGGAGGGGCATGGGGGAACATGGGGGCCCGTGAAGCTCGCTGTGACATCTGTGAACCTCATCCCTGCTCCTCTCACTTTTGGCTGCAGTTTTGAGACATGAAGTCAACGACCATGTGGAATCACAGAAGGTCAGGAGGGAAGAAAGTAAATTCCATTCCAAGAAATCTATTACCGCTGGAGCATGTCCATTGCTTTGTAAAACTTTTCTGAAGGCACCTAAGCTCAGGAAAGTCCAAAAGAAGTGAAGGCTGGAGCACCGCAGTGCCACCCTTGTTTTGGTCTTCTTTGCATTTATGCTGCTTAAGATTCATCACAGTTTTTGCATCTACAGTTTGATATCCTTCAACAGTTTAGCAATAATATTGGTCATTATTTTTTAAATATTGCTCTGCACCATTCTCTCTCTCTTTTCACGTCCTAGGAGTCCAATCCTGTGAATGTTAAACACTTCTCCCAAGTCCCATTTGTCCCTTATGCTTGTAGTTTTATTTACATCCCTTTGCTCTCCATGCTTCAATCAGTGGAAACCTTCCAACCTACTTTGTAGCATCCTAAGTTGCTGCTCATGTGTCTGTTATCTGTTAAAGCCATCTGTTGAATTCTTTTTTTAAAAAAAATATTTATTTTATTTATTTTTAAAAATATTTATTTATTTATTTGGCTGTGCTGGGTCTTAGTTGAGGCTTGCGGGATCTTTTTTTAGTTGTGGCATGTGGGATCTTTTTAGTTGCATCATATGGGATCTAGTTCCCTGACCAGGGATTGAACCCAGGCCCCCTGCATTGGGAGTGCAGAGTCTTAGCCACAGGACCACCTGGGAAGTCCCAGCCATCTGCTGAATTCTTCATTTCAGTTAATGTAGTTTTCATTTCTACTATTTTAATTTGACAGTTTCTAATAGATGTAGTGTCTCTGGTGACATTCTCCATCTTGCAGTCTTTTTTTGAACACGTTAATCATTAATTTCTAGGCTGATAGCTGCAGTATCTGGCCATCTGTGGTATCATTTCTATTGTCTCCTTTGTTGCTTGGCCCCATGTTTTGGTCTGCCTGGTAATTTTTTTTTTTTTTAGAACTATTTGGTCACATTTTTTTTTTTTTTTGGCTGCATCGGTTCTTAATTGCGGCATGTGGGATCTTCGTTGAGGCATGTGGGATCTTTCATTGTGGCACGTGGTCTCTTCATCGCGGTGTGCGGGCTTCTCTCTTGTTGTGGCATGCAAGTTTTCTCACTCTAGTTGTGGCACACAGGCTCCAGGGTGCGTGGGCTCTGTAGTTGTCTGCCTGGTAATTTTGATTATGTGCGAAAGTTGTAGAGGCTTCACGCAACGTTCCCTCTCGTGTCTGGAGGTCAGAGCTGGTGTAGGGGCTGCTCTGCTGTCTTGCTGAGGCTCAGCTGGGCTCTGGTCCCCACCACCCCAGTCTTGGGGATAGCTCCGCAGGAGTCCCACCTGAGGGCTTGAGATGCTTCCCAAGGCAACTCCAAAGTGGTCCAAAACTCTAATTTTTATATTTCGGACAGCATAAAATGGCTGAAAATTCTGCTCTTTTTAAAGCCATTTTTATGACTGCTTTATCACCTCTCCCCTGTGCAGATTAGTCTGTAAATGTGTTGAGGGAAAAACTGTGTGCTGTCTGGCTCATTTCCTCATCATTCTGTCTCTCTAAAGCCTCACCCCTCATGGTAGGGCTCCTTGGCTGCCCCAGACTCTGGTTATGCCTCGGCTCTGCCGGGTCCCTCACTCCTAGCAGCCACTCCCCACCAGCTCCTGCACATGGAGGCCAACAGGAGGTAAGTTCTGGGGAGAGAGGGCATGTGCGAAGTGCAGTCTACCTGCTGACCCTGCCTTCTTGGTGTTGGGCCTCTTAAATCAGTTTTTAAATGTGTATTTTATCCAGGTTTTCTATTTGTTCTTAGTGAGAGTGTTGATCTAGAACAAGCTTTCCCATCATAGCCACACACCTTTGATTTAAAATTTTAAGTTTAGGCAGAATAAGTTTGATTTCTAACAGTTGGCAAGGAAATAATTTGGAGCCAAGAGTTAAGCCCTATGAAACTTTACTGTGCGATTTTCTTCTTGCTTCAGTAACCTTCCCAGATGTCTTCAGATTAGTGAGAAGGGAGGGCTTTCTGAAGTCCATTCTGTCCAGGTTTTCATATAAATAATGACTCTTTGAGGGAAATTAAAGGGAATTAATGATGTATTTCTTCTGGCAGCATTAGCTTTAGAGGAACAGAGCCATGGTCTGTTTGTTGTTGGTTGTTTAAGAGGATGGTCTTGTACGTAGTTTTAATATCCTTTTAAGAAATGAAAAACAATATTTATATTTATATATATTTATAAAGCGTGTGTGTTTGACATTTGGTTCATCACTAGACATAAAGCCCTTTCCAGTGTAACAACAGTAGAAATAATAATGATGGTATATAAAATATACATATTATTAAATAAATCAATAGAATATTGGAAGAGCCACATGGCATAAATGGGAAAGATTTCTGGAATTTAAAAAAAATCTCCAAGAATGAGAAAGAAGATGGCATTTAAAGGCCATACTTTGCTAGTATTTTGTTGAGGATTTTTGCATCTATGTTCATCAGTGATATTGGCCTGTAGTTTTCTTTGTGACATCTTTGTCTGGTTTTGGTATCAGGCTGATGGTGGCCTCATAGAATGAGTTAGGGAGTGTTCCTCCCTCTGCTATATTTTGGAAGAGTTTGAGAAGGAGAGGTGTTAGCTCACCTCTAAATGTTTGATAGAATTCACCTGTGAAGCCATCTGGTCCTTGGCTTTTGTTTCTTGGAAGATTTTTAATCACAGTTTCAATTTCAGTGCTTGTGGTTGGTCTGTTTATATTTTCTATTTCTTCCTGGTTCAGTCTCGGAAGGTGGTGCTTTTCTAAGAATTTGTCCATTTCTTCCAAGTTGTCCATTTTATTGGTGTGCAGTTGCTTGTAATAATCTCTCATGATCCTTTGTATTTCTGCAGTGTCAGTTGTTACTTCTCCTTTTTCATTTCTAATTCTATTGATTTGAGTCTTCTCTCTTTTTCTCTGATGAGCCTGGATAATGGTTTATCAATTTTATTTATCTTCTCAAATAACCAGCTTTTAGTTTTATTGATCTTTGCTATTGTTTCCTTCATTTCTTTTTCATTTATTTCTGATCTGATCTTTATGATTTCTTTCCTTCTGCTAACTTTGGGGTTTTTTGTTCTTCTTTCTCTTATTGCTTTAGGTGTAAGGTTAGGTTGTTTATTTGAGATGTTTCTTGTTTCTTGAGGTAGGATTGTATTGCTATAAACTTCCCTCTTACAACTACTTTTGCTGCATGCCATAGATTTTGGGTCATCGTGTTTTCATTGTCATTTGATTCTAGGTATTTTTTGATTTCCTCTTTGATTTCTTCAATGATCTCTTGGTTATTTAGTAGTGTATTGTTTAGCCTCCATGTGTTTGTATCTTTTACAGTTTTTATCCTGTAATTGATATTTAGTATCATAGCGTTGTGGTCGGAAAAGATACTTGATACAATTTCAATTTTCTTAAATTAACCGAGGCTTGATTTGTGACCCAAGATATGATCTATCCTGGAGAATGTTCCATGAGCACATGAGAAGAAAGTGTATTCTGTTGTTTTGGGATGAAATGTCCTATAAATATTAATTAAGTCCATCTTGTTTAATGTATCATTTAAAGCTTGTGTTTCCTTATCTATTTTCATTTTGGATGATCTGTCCTTTGGTGAAAAAGGGTGTTAAAGTCCCCTACTATGATTGTGTTACTGTTAATTTTCACTTTTATGGCTGTTAGCATATGTGCTTGCCTTATGTGCTGAGGTGCTCCTATGTTGGGTGCATAAATATTTACAATTGTCATATCTTCTTCTTGGATTGATCCCTTGATCATTATGGAGTGTCCTTCTTTGTCTCTTGTAATAGTCTTTATTTTAAAGTCTATTTTGTCTGATATGAGAATTGCTACTCCAGCTTTCTTTTGATTTCCATTTGCATGGAATATCTTTTTCCATCCCCTCACTTTCAGTCTGTATGTGTCCCTAGGTCTGAAGTGGGTCTCTTGTAGACAGCATATATATGGGTCTTGTTTTTGTACCCATTCAGGCAGTCTGTGTCTTTTGGTGGGAGCATTTAATCCATTTACATTTAAGGTAATTATCGATATGTATGTTCCTATTCCCATTTTCTTAAATGTTTTGGGTTTGTTATTGTAGGTGTTTTCCTTCTCTTGTGTTTCTTGCCTAGAGAAGTTCCTTTAGCATTTGTTATAAAGCTGGTTTGGTGGTGCTGAACTCTCTTAACTTCTGCTGGTCTGTAAAGGTTTTAATTTCTCCATCAAATCTGAATGAGATCCTTGCTGGGTAGAGTAATCGTGGTTGTAGGATTTTCCCTTTCATCACTTTAAATGTGTCCTGCCACTCCCTTCTGGCTTGCAGAGTTTCTGCTGAAAGATCAGCTGTTAACCTTATGGGGATTCCCTTGTATGTTATTTGTTGTTTTTCCCTTGCTGCTTTTAATATTTTTTTCTTTGTATTTAATTTTTGATAGTTTCATTAATATGTTTCTTGGCGTGTTTCTCCTTGGATTTATCCTGTATGGGACTCTCTGTGCTTCCTGGTCTTTAACTATTTCTGTTCCCATATTAGGGAAGTTTTCAACTATAATGTCTTCAAATATTTTCTCAGTCCCTTTCTTTTTCTCTTCTTCTTCTGGGACCCCTGTAATTCGAATATTGTTGTGTTTAATGTTGTACCAGAAGTCTCTGAGACTGTCCTCAATTCTTTTCATTCTTTTTTCTTTATTCTGCTCTGCAGTAGTTATTTCCACTATTTTATCTTCCAGGTCACTTATCCTTTCTTCTGCCTCAGTTATTCTGCTATTGATCCCTTCTAGAGAATTTTAAATTTCATTTATTGTGTTGTTCATCACTGTTTGTTTGCTCTTTAGTTCTTCTAGGTCCTTGTTAAACATTTCTTGTATTTTCTCCATTCTATTTCCAAGATTTTGGATCATCTTTACTATCATTACTCTGAATTCTTTTTCTGGGAGACTGCCTATTTCCTCTTCATTTGTTTTGTCTAGTGGGTTTTTTCCTTGCTCCTTCATCTGCTGTGTGTTTCTCTGTTTTCTCATTTTGCTCATCTTACTGTTTTTGGGGGTCTCTGTTTTGCCCGCTGCAAGTTCGTAGTTCCCATTGTTTTTGGGGTCAGCCCCCAGTGGCTAAGTTGGTTCAGTGGGTTGTTTATGCTTCCTGGTGGAGGGGACTGGTCCCTGTGTTCTGGTGGATGAGGCTGGATCTTGTCTTTCTGGTGGGCAGGACCACATCCGGTGATGTGTTTTGGGGTGTCTGTGACCTTATTATGATTTTAGGCAGCTTCTTTTCTAATGGGTGGGGTTATGTTCCTGTCTTGCTAGTTGTTTGGCCTATAGTGTCCAGCAGTGTAGCTTGCTGGTCATTGAGTTGAGCTGGGTCATAGCATTGAGATGGAGATCTCTGGGAGAGCTTTCGCTGTTTGATATTACGTGGAGCCGGTAGGTCTCTGGTGACCAATGTCCTGAACTCGGCCCTCCCACCTCAGAGGCACAGGCCTGATGCCTGGCTGGAGTTTCAAGACTCTCTCAGCCACAAGGCTCAGAAGAAAAGGGAGAAAAAAAAGAAAGAAAGAAATAATAATAATAATAAAATAAAAGTTATTAAAATAGGAAATTTTTAAAAATTATTAAAAATAAAAAAATTAAAAAGTAATAAAAAATTTTTAAAAAGAAAGAAAGAAGAGAGCAACCAAAGCTAAAACCAAATCCACCAGTGATAACAAGCACTAAAAACTATACTTAAAAGAAGAAAAAAAAAAAGGACAGAGAGAACCCTAGGATAAATGGTAAAAGCAAAGCTACACAGACAAAATCACACAACGAAGCATACACATACACACTCACAAAAAGAGAAAAAGGAAAATAATATATATATCTATATATAAAAAAAAAGGAAGAGAGCAACCAAATCAATAAACAAATCTACCAATGATAAACTCTAAATACTCAACTAAGATAAACATAAAAGCAGAAATAAATTAGATACAGAAAGCAAACCCGAACTCTACAGTTGCTCCCAAAGTCCACTGCCTCAATTTTGGGATGATTCTTTGTCTATTCAAGTATTCCAGAGTTGCAGGGTACATGAAGTTGATTGTGGAGTTTTATTCCACTGCTCCTGAGGCTGCTGGGAGAGATTTCCCTTTCTCCTCTTTGTTTGCACAGCTCCTGGGGTTCAGCTTTGGATTTGGCCCCACCTCTGTGTGTAGGTTGCCTGAAGGTGTCTGTTCTTCACTTAGCCAGGACTGGGATAAAACAGCAGCTGATTAGGGGGCTCTGGCTCACTCAGGCCAGGGGGAGGGAGGGGTATGGAATGTGGGGCGACCCTGCGGCGGCAGAGGCCAGCATAACATTGGAATGCCCTGAGGTGCATCGTGTGTTCTCGCGGGGAAGTTGTCCCTGGATCACGGGAACCTGGCAGTGGCGGGCTGCACAGGATCCCAGGAAGGGCAGTGTGAATAGTGACCTGTGCTTGCACACAGGCTTCTGGTGGCTGCAGCAGCAGCCTTAGCATTTCATGCCCGTCTTTGGGGTCTGCACTGATAGCCGTGGCTCGTGCCCATCTCTGGAGCTCATTTAGGCGGTGCTCTGAATCCCCTCTCCTTGCACACCCCAAAATGATGGTCTCTTGCCTCTTAGGCAGTTCCAGACTTTTTCCCAGACTCCCTCCCAGCTAGCTGTGGCACACTAGCCCCCTTCAGGCTGTCTTCACGCAGCCAACCCCAGTCCTCTCCCTGGGGTCTGACCTCTGAAGCCCGACCCTCAGCTCCCAGCCCCCACCTGCCCTAGCTCAGTTGACAAGCCTCTCAGGCTGGTGATTGCTGGTTGGCACTGATCCTCTGTGTGGGAATCTCTCCGCTTTGCCCTCTGCACCCCTTTTGCTGCGCTGTCCTCCGTGGCTCTGAAGCTTCCCCCCACGCACCCCCCGTCTCCACCAGTGAAGGGGCTTCCTAGTGTGTGGAAACTTTTTCTCCTTCACAGCTCCCTCCCAGAGGTGCAGGTCCTGTCCCTATTCTTTTGTCTCTGTTTTTTCTTTTTTCTTTTGCCCTATCCTGGAACGTGGGGAGTTTCTTGCCTTTTGGGAAGTCTGAGGTCTTCTGCCAGCATTCAGTAGGTGTTCTGTAGGAGTTGTTCCACATGTAGATGTATTTCTGATGTATTTGTGGGGAGGAAGGTGATCTCCATGTCTTACTCCTCTGCCATCTTGAAGGTCCCTCCCAAAACCAGTGCATTTTAAACTTATACCATATGTCCTCTTTTCTTTGTCCTCCTGTGTCTTGAAGCTTTTCACTACTTTATACAAAATTTCATTAGATATGCTGACTGGTAGGATGGGGCATTCATGTCCCTTTGTGAATGGATGTGAACTTTTCAGCAATTTAAGAACAGTGAGTCATCTCTAGTAATAAAACTTCTCTCCTTTGTCAGCTGTGATCTTGCACACCAACTCCTTCAAATGTATGAGTAGCGTATTTTTCTTTTCACCAACTCCTTCAAATGTATGAGTAGCGTATTTTTCTTTTCTTTCTTTCTTTTCAAATGTATGAGTAGCGTATTTACTCCTTCAAATGTATGAGTAGCGTATTTTAAACTTTTCCATTTCTGTTGGTTATTTCCCAATTGATATCCCTCATTCTTCAGAGTATGGGCTACATTATGGACCTCTGAAAAGAGCACTGTCTTTAAGTTTAGTGTAAAAACATTTTCTGAAAGGGAGGGCTCCCTGCCCCTGCCAACTCAAATTCATATGTTGAAGTATTTTCCCCAGTACATTAGAATGTGAACTTATTTGGAAATAGAGTCATTGCAGTGTAATTAGTTAAGATGAGGTCATACTGGAGAGGGTGGCCCTAATCTGATATGACTGGTGTCTTTATGAAAAGGGCAAGTTTGGAGGCAGACATGTACACAAGGAGAACACCATGTGAAGATGAAGGCAGAGATCTACAAGTCAAGAAATGCCAAAGATGGCCAGCACACCAGCAGCAGTTGGGAGAGAGGCCAGGACTAGATTCTCCCTCATGGCCCTCAGATGGAGCCAACCCTGCTGACATCTTAATGTTTAGCTTCCAGCCTCCAGGCTGTGAGATAATACATTTCTGTTGTTTGCACCACCCGGTTTGGGGTACTTCATTATGATAGCCCTAGCAACCTAACATAGGGCCTGTCCCCTACTTTGCAGGTTCTGGTCATTTATTTATTGTCACTTTTCATGTGACCCTGACCTGATGCTGGATGCAATTCACCCTACCATGCTTGCCTTTTCTCAGGACTCAGTGGCATAGCAGGCTCTGCATGCAGGTTGGGGACTCACTCCCTCTTCATCCAGCTGCTCTGCTAGTTAGGTTATGTTTCACACTGTCTCACTAGTCTCAGAACACCCCGACAACTGAGGGATTCCTGTTCTGCTTGAAAGCGAGAACATGAAACCCACTCACAGAGAGTGAATGGAAGCAGAACTTGAATCCAAGTCTGATTCCCAGGGGTGTGAGCGCTGCTTTATGAATTTCCCCCACTATTTACTTGTTCTGAAAGGGCCAAGCTGGATCCTGTAACCAGGCTGGCAGCTGTTCTCAGCTCCTGGACAGTGAGGCTCCCTAAGTGGGTATGGGAGGGTGTCAAGGGGGGACAGTGGACAGGACCCAGGGCTGGGAAGGCCTAATGCAGAAGAGAAAGGGGTGCTCCCTCCCAGCAGGCACCCACTGGGTCATGTCCTTCTGACTAGTGCACCTCATGTCATGACCACGGGTTGTGAATCCCAAAGCAAGATGAGCGCCACGTGCATAAAAAGATGGGTCATCATCACTAATTATTAGAGAAATTTAAATCAAAACTACAATGAGGTATCACCTCACACCAGTCAGAATGACCATCATTAAAAAGTCTACAAATAACAAATGCTGGAGAGGGTGTGGAGAAAAGGGAACACTCCTACACTGTTGGTAGGAATGTATATTGGTATAGCCACTATGGAGAACAGTATAGAGGTTCCTCAAAAAACTAAAAGTAGAGTTGCCATATGATCCAGCAATCTCACTCTTGGGCATATATCCAGACAAAACTCTAATTCAAAAAAATACATGCACCTCTATGTTCATAGCAGCCCCATTTACAAGAGCCAAGACATGGAAGCAACAGATGTCTGTCGACAGATGAATGGATAAAGAAGATGTGGTACATATATACAATGGAATATTACTCAGCCATAAAAAAAGAATGAAGTAATGCCATTTACAGCAACATGGGTGGACCTAGAGATTATCATACTAAGTGAAGTCAGAAAGAGAAAGACAAATACCATATGATATCACTTACATGTGGAATCTAAAATATGACAAAAAAGAACTTATCTACGAAACAGAAATAGACTCACAGACATAAAGAACAGACTTGTGGTTGCCAAGGCGGAGGGGGGATGGGGAGGGTTGAATTGGGAGTTTGGGGTTAGCAGATGCAAACTATTATATATAGAATGGATAAACAACAGGGTCCTACTGTGTAGCACAGGGAAATATATTCAATATCCTGTAATAAACCATAATGAAAGAGAATATGAAAAAGAATATATATATATGAATCATTTTGCTGTACAGCAGAAATTAACACAATGTAAATCAACTATACCTCAATAAAACAAATTAAAAAAAAGGTGAGCGCCACATATTATGGCACCCCCATAACTGCTGTGGCTGGGACACCTCCTCATGAGTGATAACCACTTGTTTTCAGATCTGTCTCCCCAGTGAGACTCGTAAGTCCCTGAGGGCACAGCTCTGTGTTCTCTCATCCCCCGACCTACCACAGATGTATGACTCAGAGCAGGCTTCCAGTCAAGGCCTGGGATGGTGAGGACAAATGGGGAGGGAATGGAGAAATCTGAGAAGCAGCTTAACAGAATTGGGTGGGGAATATTTAGGGATGGGGATCCTGGGGGGCAGGGCCTTTAATATCTTGTTCTCTACCACATCCTAGTGACTGAACAGTGCTGGGCACAGAACATTACATGCCCGTGTTGACTGGACATGCACACTTTTATTCTTTGATTCAGGTTTGAGAGGCCCAGAGTCATAGGATGATTTCTCACTTTTGTGCCTATTTTTCCTTCCAGTTTTGTTGAGATATAATTGACATACAGCACTGTATAAGTGTAAGGTGTACAACATAATGATTTGACTTATGTACATCATGGAATGTTTATGACAGTAAGTTTAGTGAACATCCATCTTCTCATACACATACAACATTAAAGGAAAAGAAACAAAAAGGTTTTCCTGTGATGAGAACTCTTAGAATGTAGTTTCTCAGCAACTTTCATATATAACTTACAGCAGTGTTAATTATATTAATCATGTTGTACATTACATCGCTAATACTTACTTATAACTGGAAGTTTGTACCTTTGATCCAATTCTCCCTTTCCCCACCCCCCACCTCTAGTAACCAGAGATCTGATCTCTTTTCTATGAGTTTGTTTGTTTCTTTTTGAAGTATAATTGACTTACAATACTATGTTAGTTCCTATTATGCAACCTAGTGATTTGATATTTCTATACCTTACAAAATGATCACCACGATAAGTCTAGTTACTGTCACAATACATAAGAATTAAATTATTATTGACTATATTCCCCACACTGTACATTTCATCCCTGTGATTCATTTATCTTGTAAGTGGAAGTTTGTACCTCTCAATCTCCCTCACCTATTTCCCTCATCCCCCCAACCCCCTCCCCTCTGGTAACCACCTGTTTGCTCTCTGTGTCTATGACTCTGCTTCTGTTTTGTTATGTTAGTTCATTTCCTTTGCTTTTTGAATTCCACATATAAGTGAAATCATATTTGTCTTTCTCTCTTTGACTTATTTCATTTAGCATAATATCTTCTAAGTCCATCCATGCTGTCACAAATGGCAAGATTTCATTCTTTTTAGAATAAGAGAAATAAGGTTATTTGGGGTTTTGTGTTTCCATACAAATTGTAGAATCATTTGTTCTAGTTCTGTGAACAATGCCATTGGTATTTTAATAGTGATTGCATTGAATCTGTAGATTGCCTTGGGTAGTATAGTCATTTTAGAAATACTAATTCTTCCAATCCATGAACATGGTATATCTTTTTATTATTTTGTGTCATCTTCAGTTTTTTAAATCAGTGTCTCATAGTTTTCCAAGTACAGGTCTTCTACCTCCTTGGTTATATTTTTTCCTAGATACTTTATTCTTTTTGATGCAGTTGTAAATGGGATTGTTTTCTTAATTTCTCTTTCTGATAGATTGTTGTTAGTGTATAGAAACATGACAGATTTCTGTATACTGCCATTTACTGAATTCATTGTTGAATTTTAATAGTTTTTTGGTGATGTCTTCAGGATTTTCAGTATATAGTATCATGTCCTCTTCAAACAGTGACAGTTTTACTTCTTCCTTTCCAGTTTGGATTCCTTTCATTTCCTTTTCCCGTCTGATTGTTGTGGCTAGGACTTCCAGTACTACATTGAATAGAAGTGTGAGACTGGGCATCCTCGTCTTGTTCCTAATCTTAGAGGAAATATTTTCAGCTTTTCACTCTTGAGTACAATGTTGGCTGTAGGTTTGTTATATAGACCTTTATTATGTTGAGGTATGTTCCCTCTATACCCACATTGTTGGGAGTTTTATGGTGAATGGGTGTTGAATTTTGTCAAATGCTTTTCCTCCATCTATTGAGATGATCATATGATTTTTATTCTTCAGTTTGTTAGTGTGGTGTGTTACATTGTTTGATTTAAGGATGTTGTCTCCAGGGGGTTAATCCCACTTGATCATGGTCTGTGATCCCTTTAAAGTAATGCTGAATTGGGTTTGCTAATATTTTGTTGAGGATTTTTGCGTATGTTCATCAGCAATATTGGCCTGTAATTTTCTTTTTGTGGTTCTTTGTCTGTTTTGGTATCATGGTGATGGCTTGTCTCATAGAAGGAGTTTGGAAGTGTTCCTTCCTCTTAAATTTTGTGGAATGGTTTGAGAAAGCTGTTAACTCTTCTTGAAATATTTGGTAGAATTTACCTGTGAAGCCATCTGGTCCTGGACTTTAGTTTGTTGGGAGTGTTTTTAATTACTGATTCAATATCATTACTGGTAATTGGTCTGTTTATATTTTCTATTTCTTGCTATTCAGTCTTGGGTGATTGTACATTTCTGGGAATTTATCCAATTTTTCCTAGGTTGTCCATTTTATTGGCATATAATTGTTTGTAGTAATTTCTTATGATCCTTTGTATTTATGTGGTGTCAGTTTTAACTTCTTTTTTAGTTTGATTTTATTGATTTGGACCACTTTTTTTCTTGATGAGTCTAGCTAATATCAACTTTGTTTATCAAAATTATCAATTTTGGTCATCTTTTCAAAAGTCAGCTCTTAATTTCATTGATCTTCTGTATTGCTTTTTAGTCTCTCTTTCATTTATTTCTGCTCTGATATTTATTATTTCTTTCCTTTTACTAACTTTGGTTTTTCTTTGTTCTTCTTTTCCTAGTTCCTTTAGGTGTAAGTTTAGATTGTTTGTTTGAGATTTTTTGTATTTTCTGACGTGCTCGTATTGCTGTAAACTTCCCTTTTAGAACTGCTTTTGCTGCATCCCATAGATGGTGTTTCTGTTTTCATTAAATTCCAAGTATTTTAAAATTTCCTCTTGATCTCTTCAGTGACCCATGGTTGTTTAGTAGCATTTTTTTTTGCCTCCTGTGTTTATTTTTTTGCAGTGTTTTCCTTATAGTTGGTTTCTAATCTTATACTGTTGTGGTCAGAAAAAATGCTTGATATGGTTCAGTCTTTTTCAATTTATTGAGACTTGTTTTGTGGGCTGGCATGTGATCTATTCTGTAGAATGTTCCATGTGTGCTTGAAAAGAATGTGTATTTTGCTGTTTTTGGATGGAATGCTCTATTTATATCTATTAAATCTATCTGACCTAATGTGTTGTTTAAGGCCAGGGTTTCCTTATTGATTTTTTGTCTGGATAATCTGTCCATTGATGTAAGTGGGGTGTTAAATTCCCCTGCTATGATTGTGTTACTGTGAATTTCTTCCTTTTTATCTTTTAATATTTGCTTTTATGTATTTAGGTGTTGGGTAGGGTTGTACATATATATATATTTACAATTATTATATCTTCTTGTTGGATCAATCCCTTTATTATTATGTAATGACCTTCTTTGTCTCTTGCGACAGTCTTTATTTTAAGGTCTATTTGGTCTGATATGTCTGTTTTAAAGTCTATGTGGTCTTATATAGCTACCCCAACTTTCTTTTCATTTCTGTTTGCATGGAATAATTTTTTCCATCTCTTCACGTTCAGTCTGTGTGTGTCTTTAGATCTGAGTTGAGTCTTTTATAGACAGCATATATATGGGTGTTGTTTTTTTTTAATCCATTCAGCCTCTCCATGATTTTATTTGGAACATTTAGTCCATTTACATTTCAAGTAATTATTAATAGAGATATACTTATTGCTGTTTTGTGAAATTTTTTCAGGTTGTTTTTGTATTCCTTTTTTGTTCATTTCTTTTTCTTTTGATCTCTTCCCTTGTGATTTGATGGCTATCTTTAGTGTTATGTTTCGATTCCTTTTTCATTTGTATGTGTATGTATAAATTTTTGGTTTCTGGTTACCATGAAGTTCATATATGGCAATTATATATATACATCATCATTTCAAGTTGATGATCCCTTAAGTTAAAATGCATTCTAACAATCCTGCATTTTTACTCCCCCCATTTACTGTTTTTGACATCATATTTTATATCTTTTTGTTTTGCATAACCCTTAACTACTTATTGTGGATATAGATGATTTTACTACTTTTGTCTCTTACCCCTCCTAGTAGCTGTACAAGTGGTTGATTAACTACCTTTACTGTGTATTTGATTTTTTCCTTTGATAAGTTTTTCCTTTCATATTTCTAGTTGTGTTCTTTTCTTTTCCACTTAGAGAATTCCCTTTAACATTTCTCATGAAGCTGGTTTGGTAATGCTGCACTCTCTTAGCTTTTGCTTGTCTGTAAAACTCTTTACCTCTTCTTCATATCTGAACGGTAGCCTTGCCATGTACAGTATTTTTTTAAATATATCTTTATTGGAGTATAATTCCTTCACAATGCTGTGCTAGTTTCTGTTGTACAACAAAGTGAATCAGCCATATGCATACATATATCGCCATATCCCCTCCCTCTTGAGCTTCCCTCCCACCCTCCCTATCCCACCCCTCTAGGTCATCACAAAGCACAAAGCTGATCTCCCTGTGCTACGCAGCTGCTTCCCACTAGTATCTGTTTTATGTTTAGTAGTGTATATATGTCAATGCTACTCTCACTTTGCCCCAGCTTCTGCTTTCCCCCCAACGCCCCCATGTCCTCAAGTCCATTCTCTATGTCTGTGTCTTTATTCCTGCCCTGCCACTAGGTTCATAAGTACCATTTTTTTTAAGATTCCATATATATGCATTAGCATACAGTATTTGTTTTTCTTTTTCTGACTTACTTCCCTCTGTATGACGGACTCTACATCCATCCACCTCACTACAAATAACTCAATTTCGTTTCTTTTTATGGGGTAATATTCCGTGGTATATATGTGACACATCTTCTTTATCCATTCATTGGTAGATGGACATTTAGGTTGCTTCCATGCCCTGGCTATTGTAAATAGTGCTGCAGTGAACATTGTGGCACATGTCTCTTTTTGAATTATGGTTTTCTCAGGGTATGTGCCCAGAAGTGGGATGGCTGGGTTGTATGGTAGTTCTATTTTTAGTTTTTTAAGGAACCTCCATACTGTTCTCCATAGTGGCTGTATCAATTTAGATTCCCACCAACAGTGCAGGAGGGTTCGCTTTTCACCGCACCCTCTCCAGCATTTACTGTTTCTAGATTTTTTGATAATGGCCATTCTGACTGGTCTAGGGTGATACCTCATTGTAGTTTTGATTTGCATTTCTCTAATAATTAGTGATGTTGAGCATCTTTTCATGTGCCTCTTGGCCGTCTGTCTGTCTTCTCTGGTGAAGTGTCTATTTAGGTCTTCTGACCATTTTTTAATTGGGTTGTGTTTTCTTTTGGTATTGAGCTCCATGTGTTGTTTGTATATTTTGGAGATTAATCCTTTGTTGGTTGTTTCATTTGCAGAAATTTTCATTCTGAGGGTTGTCTTCATCTTATTTATAGTTTCCTTTGCTGTGAAAAGCTTTTAAGTTTAATTAGGCCCAATTTGTTTATTTTTGTTTTTATTTTCATTACTCTAAGATGTCGGTCAAAAAAGATCTTGCTGTGGTTTATGTCAAAGAGTGTTTTTTCTATGTTTCCCTCTAAGAGTTTCAGAGTGTCCAGTCTTATATTTAGGTCTTTAATCCACTTGGAGTTTATTTTTGTGTATGGTGTTAGGTAGTGTTCTAATTTCATCCTTTTACATGTAGCTGTCTAGTTTTCCCAGCACCACATTTTGAAGAGGCTGTGTTTTCTCCATTATATGTTCTTGCCTCCTTTGTCATAAATTAAGTGACCATATGTACGTGGGTTTATCTCTGGGCTTTCTATCCTGTACCATTGATCTGTGTTTCTGTATTTGTGCCAGTACCATACTGTCTTGATTACTGTAGCTTTGTAGTATAGTTTGAAGTCAGGGAGCCTGATTCCTCCAGCTCCATTTTCCTTTCTCAAGATTGCTTTGGCTATTCAGGGTCTTTTGTGTTTCCATACAAATTGTAAAATGTTTTGTTCTAATTCTGTGAAGAATACCATTGGTAGTTTGATAGGGATTGCATTGAATGTAGATGGCTTTGGGAAGTATAGTCATTTTCACAATATAGATTCTTCCAATCCAAGAACATGGTATATTTCTCCATCTGTTTATGTCATCTTTGATTTCTGTCATCAGTGTTTTATAGTTTTTTGGTACAAATCTTTCACCTCCTGAGGTAGATTTATTCCTACATATTTTATTCTTTTTGTTGCAATGGTAAATGAAATTGTTTCCTTAATTTCTCTTTCTGATTTTTTGTTGTTAGTGTATTGGAATGACAGAGATTTCTGTGCATTAATTTTGTACCCTGCAACCTTACCAAATTCATCAATTAGTTCTAGTAGTTTTCTGGTGGCATCGTTAGGATTTTCTATGTAGAGTATCATGTCATTTGCAAACAGTGACAATTTTACTTCTTCTTTTCCAATTTGTATTCCTTTTATTTCTTTTTCTTCTCTGATTGCTGTGACTAGGACTTCCAAAACTATGTTGAATAAGAGTGGCAAGAGTGGACATCCTTGTCTTGTTCCTGATCTTAGTGGATATGCTTTCAGTTTTTCACCATTGAGTATGATGTTTCCGGTGGATTTGTCATATATGGCCTTTGATGTTGGGGTAGGTTCCCTCTATGCCCATTTTCTGGAGAGTTTTTATCATAAATGATGTTGAATTTTGTCAAAAGCTTTTTCTGTGTCTATTGAGATGATAATTTGATTTTTTTCCTTAATTTGTTAATATGGTGTATCATGTTGATTGGTTTGCCTATATTGAAGAACCCTTGCATTCCAGGACAAATCCCACTTAATCATGGTGTATGATCCTTTTAATATGTTGTTGGATTCTTTTTGCTAGTATTTTCTTCAGGATTTTTGCATCTATTTTTATCAGTGATTTTGGTCTATAATTTTCTTTTTTTGTAGTATCTTTGTCTGGTTTTGGTATCAGGGTGATGGTGGCCTCATAGAACAAATTTGGGAGTGTTCCTCCCTCTGCAATTTTTTGGAAGAGTTTGAGAAGTATCAGTGTTAGCTTAGCTCTTCCCTAAATGTTTGAAAGAATTCGCCTGTGAAACCATCTGGTCCTGGACTTTTGTTTGTTGGAAGATTTTTAATTACAGTTTCAATTTCATTACTTGTGATAGGTCTGTTTATATTTTCTAATTCTTCATGTTTCAGTCTTGGAAAATTGTACCTTTCCATGCATTTGTCCATTTCTTCGTGGTTGTCCATTTTTTGGGCATACAGTTGTTTGTAGTAGTCTCTTATAATCCTTTGTATTTCTGCAGTGTCAGTTGTCATTTCTCCTTTTTCATTTCTAATTTTATTGATTTGCATCCTCTCCTTTTTTTTCTTGATGAGTCTGGCTAAGGGTTTATCAATTTTGTTTATCTTCTCAAACAACTGACTTTTAATTTTATTGAGCTTTGCTATTGTTTTCTTTGTTTCTATTTCATTTATTTCTCCTCTGATCTTTATTATTTCTTTCCTTCTACTGACTGTGGGTTTTCTTTGTTTTTCTTTCTCTAGTTACTTTAGGTGTAGGGTTGGATTATTTCTTTGAGACTTTTCTTGTCTTGAGGTGAGATTGAATTGCTATAAACTTCCCTCTTAGAACTGCTTTTGCTGCATCCCATAGGTTTTAGGTCGTTGTGTTTTCATTGTCATTTGTTTCCATGTATATTTTTTATTTCTTTGATTCCTTCAGTTATGTCTTGGTTATTTAGTAGCACACTGTTTAGCCTCCATGTATTTGTGTTTTTTACAGTTTTTTTCTTGTAATTGATTTCCAATCTCATAGCATTGTGGTCAGAAAAGATACTTGATACGATTTCAATTTTCTTAAATTTTCCAAGGTTTGATTTGTGACCCAAGATGTGATCTATCCTGGAGAATGTTCGGCATGCACTTGAGAAGAAAGTGTATTCTGCCACTTTCGGGTGGAATTTTCTATAAATATCAGTCAAATCTATCTGGTCTATTGGGTCATTTAAAGCTTGTGTTTCCTTATTTATTTTCTGTTTGGATGATCTGTCCATTGGTGTAAGTGGGGTGTTAAAGTCCCCTACTATTGTGTTACTGTCAGTTTCCCCTTTCATGGTTGTTAGCATTTGCCTTATGTATTGGGGTGCTCCTATGTTGGGTGCATAAACATTTATAATTGTTCTATTTTCTTGGATTGATCCCTTGATCATTATTTAGTGTCCTTCCTTATCTCTTGTAACAGTCTTTATTTTGAAGTCTATTTTATCTGATACGAGTATTGCTACTGCAGCTTTCTTCTGATTTCCATTTGCATGGAATATCTTTTTCCATCCCTTCACTTTCAGTCTGTATGTGTCCCTAGGTCTGAAGTGGGTCTCTTGTTGACAGCATATATATGGGTCTTGTTTTTGTATCCACTCAGCCAGTCTGTGTCTTTTGGTTGCGGCATTTTATTCACTTACTTGCAAGGTTTTTGTTGATATGTATGTTCCTATTACCATTTTCTAATATGTTTTGGGTTTGCTTTTGTGGGTGTTTTCCTTCTCTTGTGTTTCCTGCCTAGAGAAGTTCCTTTAGCATTTGTTATAAAGCTGGTTTGGTGGTGTTGAATTCTCTTAATTTTTGCTTGCCTGAAAAGCTTTTGATTTCTCCATCGAATCTGAATGAGATCCTTGCTGGGTAGAGTAATCTTGGTTGTAGGTTTTTTTCTTCCATCACTTTAAATATATTGTGCCATTCCCTTCTTGCCTGCAGAGTTGCTGCTGAAAGATCAGCTGATAACCTTAGTGGACTCATTTGTATGTTATTTGTCGCTTTTCACTTGCTGCTTTTAATATTTTTTCTTTGAATTATTTTTTGTTAGTTTGCTTAATATATGTCTTGGTGTGTTTCTCCTAGGGTTTATCCTGTATGGGACTCTCTGAGCTTCCTGGACGTGGGTGACTATTTGCTTTCCCATGTTAGGGAAGTTTTCCACTATAATCTCTTCAAATATTTTCTCAGACCCTTTCTTTTTTCTTCTTCTTTTGGGACCCCTATAATTCGAATGTTGTTGCATGTAGTGTTGTCCCAGAGGTCTCTGAGATTGTCTTCAATTCTTTTCATTCTTTTTTCTTTATTCTGCTCCTTGGCAGTTATTTCCACCATTCTGTCTTCCAGCTCACTTATTTCTTCTTCTGCCTCAGCTATCCTGTTATTGATTCCTTCTAGTGTATTTTCTATTTCAGTTACTGTGTTGTTCATCTCTGTTTGTTTGTTCTTTAGTTCTTCTAGATCTTTGTTAATCATTTATTGTATTTTCTTGATCCATGCCTCCATTCTATTTCCGAGATCCTGGATCATCTTTACTATCATTACTCTGAATTCTTTTTCAGGTAGATTGCCTATTTCCTCTTCATTTATTTGGTCTTACACGTTTTTACCTTGCTCCTTCATCTGAGACATATTTTTTTGCTGTCTCACTTTTTTTACTGTTATTTTTTTTGTTGGCTGGGATTGTGTTCCTGTCTTACTTGTTGTTTGGCCTGAGGCTTCCAGCACTGGAGTTTGTAGGCTGTTGGGTAGAGCTGTGTCTTGGTGCCAAGATGAGGACCTCTGGTAGACCTCACTCCGATGAATATTCCCTGGGGTGTGAGGTTCTCTGTTAGTCCAGTGGTTCAAACTTGGAGCTCCCACCAGAGGAGCTTTGGCCTGACGCCTGGCTCATGAACCAAGATCCCACAAGCTGCACAGGGTGGCAAAAAAAAAAATAAAAGTAAAAAGGAGCAGAACAACAACAAAGAGTAAAAAATAAAATTAGACTATGAAACTAACAGATATCTTGGAAAGAATATAAAAATAAAAATATAGATGAAACAATAACTGGAAGGTAAAATAGAACCACGATAGTAAAAAAGAGGAGTAGGAAAAACAAAAAAAGGTGGAAAAGGCCTCAGCTGTGGGGCATGCGGCTTAGGCAGGGGTGAGGTTTAGGTGGTGGCCGGGACCTATGCTTAGGACCCACAGGTCTGGAAAAGACCCTCGGGGCATGGGGCTTAGGCTCAACATGACAGAAAGGCCCAGGGGTGCCTCTGGTCTTGGAGGGTGGGCAACCCAGCCTGGGAGCCCAGCAGGCTTCCTGGGCCCGAGTAGGCTGGGCAAATGCCCTCCAATCCTCTCCTGCTCCTGTGGTCCTGGAGGGCCTGTCCTGCCTGCCTCTCCCATTCTCCCCTGGCCTCCAGGGCCATTGCAGCCCGAATGGGGCTTTGGAGGGCGGGGGACTGGCCTGGGAGCTCAGGCAGGCTCCCCAGGGCTGAGTGGGTGGGAAAAATGCCCACCACACCTTCCCCAGTCATGTGGTCCTGGAGGGCTCCCCTCCTACTGTCCGCCTCTCCTGTTCTTCCCCCCTCCTCCCTTCCTCCTACAACCCTAGAACCAGCAGGGCCCGGAGGGGGCCTCTGAGGGCATCGGACCCAGCCTGGGAGCTGGGCAGGCTTCCCAGGCCGATTGGGCAGGGGAAATGCTAGGTGCGTTCCCCCCGATCCAAGCCCCTGAGGGTCCCCCCAAGGTATGGGAACCCCTCCCCCTTCCCAGCCACCCCTCAGTTGCTCTGGTCCTGTCCAGCCTCCACTTCTCCTACCCCCTCAGTCCCCCCATGTCCTACCTGGTCGCTTGGGGTTTCCTCCCATCTCCTTGGATGTCGAGTCCCCCACCAGCATCTGGCAGGTGCCCTAATTGTGGGGAGACGCAAATGCCGCATCTTCCCATGCCGCCATATTGACTCCGCCCCATGGAGTATTTTTGATTGTAGATTTTTTTCCTTTCATCACTTTAAATATATTGTGATACTCTCTTCTGGCCTGTAGAGTTTCTACTGAAAAGTCAGCTGACAGTCTTATGGGAGTTCTCTGTTGCTTTTCCCTTGCTGATTTTAATTTTTTCTCCTTATCTTTAATTTTTGCCATTTTAATTTCATTGTGTCTTGGTGTGCTCCTCTTTGGCTTAATCCTGTATGGGACTCTCTTCACTTCCTGGACTTGGGTGACTGTTTCCTTTTCCAGGTTAGGGAAGTTTTCAGCTATTATGTCTTCAAATATGTTCTCTTCCCCTTTCTCTCTCTTGTTCTTTTTGGTCCTCTGTAATGTAATGTTAGTACACTTGATGTTGTCCCAGAGGTCTCTTAAACTGTCCTAAGTTTATAAATTCTTTATTCTATTCAGCATTAGTGATTTCTCGCTGATATGTTCCTCTGTGTCATCCAAGGACCTCTTGATTCCTTCTAGTGTATTCTTATTGCAATTATTGTATTCTTTCACTCTCTTTGGTTTTCTTTGTATTTTCTAACTCTGTTAAATGTCTCATTGTGTTCATCCATTCTTCTCCCAAATTCATTGAGCATCTTTATGATTATTACCTTGAACTCTTTATCAGGTGGATTGCTTATCTCTATTTCACTTAGTTCTTCTGGGGTTTTATCTTGTTTCTTTGTTTTGAACGTATTCCTTTGTTGCCTCATTTTGCCTAATTCTGTGACTTTATTTGTGTGTATTAGGTATGTCAGTTACATTTCCCAATCTGGTAAAAGTGGCCTTATGTAGGAGATAGCCTGTAGGGCCCAGCAGCACACTCCCCCCTGGTTCTAAGAGCTGTGTGATCTAAGGATACCCTGTATGTGGGCTGCGTGAGCCCTTCTTTGTGGCAGGGCCGACTGCTCTGGCTATGGCTGTAGGTGGTGCTGGCCCCTGGCCTGGTTGACTGCCAGGCCTTGCCTTGTGTGGAGGCTGCCAGCCACTGATAGGTGGGGCTGGGTCTTGGCATGGCTGGCTGTAGGGCCTGGGGCCCCAGGGGTGGTGTCAACCTGCTAGTGGGCAAGGCTGGGTCCTGGCGATCCACTGTTGGATGGGTTCAGATCCTGAGGCAGCTTGGGGGGTGATTGGAGGGTCCTATGGCTGGTGCCAGCCCCCTGGTGGGTGGGAATGGGTCCCTACACAGCTGACTGCTTGGCTCGGGGGTCTCAGGACTGGTGCCAGCCTGCTGTTGGGTGGGTAAGCCCCCAGTGTTAATAAGCTAGAGGGAGGATTCCAAAAGGGCATTTTCCAGCACCAGTGTCCACGTGGTGAAACGAGCTCCCCAAATGGCTGCTGCCAGTGTCTGTGTCCCCAGGATAAGCTCCAGTTGCCTTCTGCCTCTCCAGGAGACTCTCCAAGATCAGCAGGTGGGTCTGACCCAGTCTTCTTTCAAATTACTGCTTCTGCCCTGGGTCCCAGAGCATGTGAGATTCTATGTGCGCTCTTTAAGAGTGAGTCTTTATTTCCCACAGCCCTTCTGAAGTTAAGCCCCGCTGGTCTTCAAAGCCAAACGTTCTGGGGGTTCGTCTTCCTGGTGCAGGACCCTGGATATGGGGCTTGGTCCCCTTGCTTCTTGGGGAAAAACTCTGCAATGTAATTATTCTCCTGTGTGGGTTGCCCACCTGGTGGTGTGGGTCTCGACTCTACCACGTCTCTGTCTCTCCTACCTATCTCATTGTGGTTCCTTCTTTATATCTTTAGTTCTAGAAAATCTTTTCTGCTGGTCTTCAGGTCATTCTCATAGACAGTTGCTCTGTAAATAGTTGTAATTTTGGTGTGCCCATGGGAGGAGGTGAGCTCAGTGTCTTCCTACTCCTCCATCTAGGCTACTCCAGTCTGTATTAGGTCTTTTTAACCAGGAAGATATGTATGTGCCTTGCCTCACTGAACAAGTTAGATGTGGCGAATCAACAACATGCATAATATAGAAAGAATGAAAAGAAATGTGTTAATCTGTAGCTCTGTCCAGTTGCTATTCAGTCAGTTCATACTGCTGGAATGACTTAGGTTTTTGGAAAAGATACAGCAATTCAAAAGCATGTTAGTTAAACACTGTTTTCTTTAGAGCTGCAACACTGTAAGTGGGGATTATTTACCTACACCAGTGTCTGATCTTTTGACAATTTATTTTCATGGAAATGATCACAAACATCATTTCAAATCAACTACAATGGAAGTAACTTAGGCTTCAGTGTCTGGGAGTTCCCAGGTCAGAGAAACCATGAGGCACGGTGTCAGTAGCACAGCACTTGCTCAGGGCATCCCTCCATCATGGAGTTCTTCACCAAGGCCTCATCACTCCCCAAATCGAGACGAGGTTTGCGAGGAAGGAGTACCAGGAGTAAGAGCCCTCCTCGACCATCCCATGGTTCTGCATCACCACTCTCCCTCTTTCCTTGAGCTTTTGACACCACCAGTTTCCCCTGGTCCCTGTAGTAAGGTAGGTGGAATGGCTGGGATCACAGAAGCTGTATGAAACCTACCTGTAACTTTCCCATTTTGGGAATGAACACTGTGCTTTCCCCATTTTGGGGTATGAGCAATGCAGCTGACCATTCAGGCATGTGTGTGGCCTCACCCTCTAAAGGGCTGAGCACAGGTGCAGAAGGGGGACTAGAAATGTCAGAGCGACCTCAGGAAGGCTGGAGGCTGGCACAGGTATGTTGGCAAGGAATGAGAAAGGGAAACAATGATCATTCAAGAGCAAGAGTGAAAGGTGCATGTATATTCTGTCTCTCATCTGTGAACAGTGAGGAGGCAGGCCTTCAGGGGAGATGCACGTTTTCCCTCTATGCTTCCAGGACTGTGGGTGGCACTAGAGAGCACCTTGTTCTCGTGGGGGCTGTTGGCGACTCATGCTCCCAGGTGCATCCCGGGCTCCACAGCCTCTGTGTGCTTGGCCTCTGTCTTCCAGCCCTCCTCCTTCCAACCAGCCTACCCTGGTGGAGGGGTCTCGTGATTCCCTCAGCTGCCCCCTGTTCTTTTCCCTTCTGCACTGATGCTTGTCCTCTGCTCCCTGGGAACTTTGCTCCAGGAGCTATTCTCTTTATTTGTATCTTTAATTTTTTCTGCCCTCTCTTCAGGCTTGCACAATATTTTGCCTGATCTGCTTCATAATTTCCTAATTGGCTTTCTTGTGTAAAATATTCTCTCTCTCATATCGCCTTCACACAGGTACCACAACTGTCTTCCTGGAAGTGGGTCTGAGTTCATTGCTCTTCTGCTCAAAAACCTTGTGTGGGTCCCAGGTGCCTGTAGAACAAGGCTCCCCAGCTAGCACTATGGGTCTTCCAAGGCTTGCCTCCAGCCTCTTTCAGCCTCGCATACCCACTGTGCTCTCAGAAACATGATGCTTTGGGTATGCTGGACTAACAGCCCTGCCCCTACATTCCCTTATATTCCATGCCTCTGCTCTTCCTGATCCTCTCTTGGGATGACTGTCCAGTTTTTCTTTCTGTAAAGATTATACTCACTTTTCAAGGCTCACATTGACACTTTCCCTCACTCCATAGCACACCACCACCATTCAGTTGATGCCTTTTTTCAGCTAATGTTGCAATAAAAACAGACATGACAAATAAAACCCCTCAGTGGTGGCACACACTTCATATTCTCCACATTCCTATTAGTTTAAAGTATGTCAGACCCCAAACATTTTAAACTGCTCCTGGAGGTCACTGCTCAGGAGCTGTGCTCTTTTTTATTTAACGTTGTACTTTTTTTTATTTACAAAAAAAAGATAAAACATTTGAAGGGATGAGAAGATACAATTCTGTAAAACCCTAAAAGCATTTCTGAGATCCTCCTGGGACAGACTTCTGTCCTCCTATGGATAGAAGGAAAAGTAGAGAAAACCAAGGACTACGGTTTTCTTTTTTCTTTTTTGGGGGGAGGGGGTTGGGATGGGGAGGGATGGTGTGCCTATTTAGAAGAAGAATGTGGGATGGAAACAGAAGGCTCCAGAGACAAGAAAACCAGGCAGTTTTCTGAGGGGGGAAATGGGCTGAAGTCCAGCTCCTGAGGAGCTGTGCTCTTTTTGTTTCCTGCCACGATTTCCAGGGGTTCTGTGCACAAAGAAGAAGTTGGCGAAATTCAGTTGAAAGAAAATAATTTTCAAACTGGAAAGGATTTAATAAATATTAAGAATTAATTCAACTCTGGAGTTGTTTATTTTTAAATATGAGTCCTACTTCAGACCAGTCATGATTCTAGGGTCCTGAAAAAGTTTGTCAGTGTGAGCACAAAGCCAGTATCCATGATGTTTGATAAATTATGGAAAATCTGGATGAGGATAAGTAAATATCGCCTTGCTTTTCAAAAAGGAGAGAGAAGTCAGTAAGAGAAATCAAAGTTTGCCGACTCTCACTGATGCTTCTTATATAATTTGGTAGCTGCTTCATGATCCATAGATTGGAAGGGAGTGGTCTCAGAAGTCAGCATGGGCTCTGCAATGCTCCTCTTGTTGGAGAGAAAACACTGAGGACAGGAGCTTGACCAAAGGGCTTACCTGTTATAGAAATGTTGAAGTTCTTGTGTTGAATAACAGAGGAAGGTGCAGGAGGGCAGATAGCCCTCAGTGTAAAGATGCACCTGACAGTCCAGCCACTCCTTGCCGGCCAGCACCACGGAGGGGCCCCAGGTGCTTCTTGCTGCTCAGCAGTTAACTGTGAGGGACCACTGCACCAGGTGGGAACCTGATCCCAGCCCACAGGGATGACCGTGGTATGAAGACGTCAAAAGGAGCCCTTCATAGCACTGAGTTTGGTTCTTCCACACCCAAATCAGTTTTATAGCTCAACTGTAAGCAAGGCCCAACATTTAATAGTTCGTTGCATCTGTCAGGAAATAACAGATTTTTCTTTTGTCAGAACCATATTCCTGAGGCCTGTTTCAAAATAATTATCAGACCTCATGGGTGTGAAGGAGTGCCGACCTTCACACACATCTCCCAGGGGCCACCATTGATGATGCGTGGTGGTCCAGTGATGCTGCCACTGCAGCTTAAGCCAGCCCTGAAATCTGGCTGTGGGGTTCCCTTGCACTTAGCCACTCACCTGTGATATTCTGCTTGTTTTATCTCCCTGGGAAGTCCCTCCTCATTAGACACCGTCCTCCCTGCTTCTCCTCTGCATCCTCACTTTGTCCAGCTTGGTTCTCCTTCGCTTGCTTCTGCCACATCCTTGCCTTTGCTTTGGTGGGTCAGCTGCCCCACTCACGTCCCTGCACTTGTGTTGTCCCGTTGTTCACAGCAGCAGAGCAGGGCTGGGTGTGTGTGCTGGTGGGATGCAAGTCCTGCTGATCCACCACTGTCTGCTGGTCTGCTGTGTTTACTCCTCTGGCTGCCAGGCACCCAGGCTGGGAGGTCCCGAGACACACTTCAGTCTGCACAAACCGCACTGCCCACTGCTTTGTCCACTGAAGAACAGGTAAAGTTCTGCAAGAGGACAGGACTGGAACAAAACAAATGGCTGGGCCTTGGAGGCAGGCACGTTTCACCTTTGCTTCTGTAGGGCAGACTCTCCTGCTCCCAGGTTACTGAGGTGCCCCATGGACACCAAGGTCCTGGGGGCGTGGGACGTTCTCGGGGAGAAAAAACCTGCACACAGTGGCCTCTCTCGTCTCTTCCAGAGCAAATGTTCTATAATTTTAGGACACAACAGGGAAATTTGCTTTTATAAAACTGAAGAAACTCTTTTAAAATTTCCTATGAACAATTAATTTTGCCAATGACTTGCAAGATTTGCAGTCACCTTTTGTTTCTAGACGCTCTAATCTGCCCATCCTTCTCTTTCATTATACTGAAGTCTAAAGATAAACTTGTCCTTGAGCTATGCAAAGAAATGAAAATGAACTGGAATCAAAGAAAACAGTAAAATACTGTTTTCCTATTTTTTCTTCTTTTTTTTGGCTTCAAAGTTACAAGTTAGATATTTCGAGAAAGACATTGAGTGAGAAAAGCAATTAAGGTTTAAGCATTTGAAAGGAATTTACATGAGATAAAAAAATATGACCCTTTGAATTCAGTTCCCCTTTCTCCTTCTGAAATTGTCCAGCCTTCTCTGAGTCACTCTGTCTTGTTGAAATTGACCGGCAAAACCCCTTCTCTGTGAGGAGCTGGCCTTTCTGTGAGGTGCCCTGGTGGTTGAAAACTCTTCCAGTATGCAGCATTCAAACAGCGTTTATAGACTATTTACTGAAAATCTTTCACTCCCTTGCTCTCTAGCAGTGTTGGACAGACTAAAAGCCACTGAAGAGAGAACTGTACATGTTATATGCACCATACATGATGTTCCTTATTTGAAAATTCTGTAATTTGAGCCTCTTCTTAGTTTTTTTTTTACCCTAAGCTGAAGACATGATTTCTGATGTTTTCCTAGATCTTGTGTAGGCTATCCAGTTCCTACTCCTCACTTGGCTAGTTCTTATCTGAACATCCTAGTTGGCCATCCAAACCTCCCCTTCTTGGTTTCCATAAAGGTAGCAACATATTCATTGACAAAATAAGCCAATCAAAACAACCCTACAGACAGTCAGAATCATCTTTGATCTGTGTCTTTTACTTTTTACTTGATCTGTGTCTTGTCCCGAGGTATGCTGGCCAGCTGATTCTAGCACAGTGGAGTTTGAGCTCCATGCTTACCTCTGCACCTGCAGGAGGACATGGCAGGAGGAGCAGTGCTGTCTGCCCCAGGACTTGCGTGCCACAGTCCCTCTGGTAGACTGTCCTGCACCCTGAAGTGGTACAGGAACTCTTCCAATAGGTCTTCATATGGATGGTAGAAGGAATACCTGCAAGGCAGGCCTCCTGTTTGGGGTCTAAATTTGTGGTGTTTGATTTCGTTAGAGGAAACTAAGGCAGAGCACCAAAGCTGACCTCAGTGAATGAGATTCTTAAGACCAGATCTGTGTATGAGGACATAGCACCCTAATGGCCTCACTTGATGCAAAGGACTTCCCTTCTGGGTCCCCTCGGTGTCCCAACTCTCACCTGCTGATGGAAGACCTCATTGTTCATTGATTTTCATCTGGGCAAAGTGAGCCAGCCAGCCCTCTGCTGAAAAATTTTTTTTCCTCTGAGTCTATTTTTGTTTTGTAAATAAGTTCATTTGTGTTATTTTTTTATCCACATATAAGTGATATCATATGATATTTGTCTTACTCTGTCTGACTTACTTCACTTATTATGATAATCTATAGGTCCATCCATGTTGCTGCAAGTGGCATTATTTCATTCTTTTTATGGCTGAGTAGTATTCCATTGTAATATATATATATATATATACCACATCTTCTTTATCCATTCATCTGTTGATGGACATTTAGTTTACTTCCATGTCTTGGCTATTGTGAATAGTGCTGCTGTGAACATTTGGGTGCATGTATCTTTTCAAATTAGAGTTTTTGTCTTTTCCAGATATATGCCCAGGAGTGGGATTGCTGGATCATATATGGTAGCTCTATTTTTAGTTTTTTTAAGGAGGCTCCATATTGTTTTCCATAGTGGCTGCACCAGGTAACATTACCATCAACAGTGTAGAAGGGTTCCCTTTTCTCCACACCCTCTCCAACATTTATTATTTGTAGACTTTTTGATGATGGCCATTCTGATGGGTGTGAAGTGATACCTCATTGCAGTTTTGATTTGCAGTGTTGAGCATCTTTTCATGTGCTTTCTGGCCATCTGTATGTCTTCTTAGGAGAAACATCTATTTAGGTCTCCTGCCCATTTCTTGATTGGATTGTTTGTTTTTTTTCTATTGAGCTGTATGAGCTGTTTGTATAGTTTGGAGATTAATCCCTTGTCAGTTGCATTGTTTGTAAATATTTTCTCCCAGTCCATAGGTTGTCTTTTTGTTTATGGTTTCCTTTGCTGTGCAAGAGCTTTTAAGCTTAATTAGGGCCCATTTGTTTATTTTTGCTTTTGTTTTCATTACTCTAGGAGATGATCCAAAAAATATTGCTACAGTTTATGTCAAAGAGTGTTCTGCCTATGTTTTCCTCTAAGAATTTTATCTGGTCTTACATTTAGGTCTTTAATTCACTTCGAGTTTATTTTTATATATGCTGTTAGAGAATGTTCTAACTTCATTCTTTTACATACTTATATCTTTTACATGTTCAGTTTCTCGAGCACCACTTATTGAAGAGGCTGTCTTTTCTCCATTGTATATTGTTGCCTTCTTTGTTGTAGATTAATTGACCATAGGTGCGTGGGTTTATTTCTGGGCTTTCTATCCTGTTCCATTGATCTATAAGATTGTCTTTGTGCCAATACCATACTGTCTTGATTACTGTAGCTCTGTAGTATAGTCTGAAGTCAGGGAGTGTGATTCCTCCAGCTGAGTTATTTTTTCTCAAGCTTGTTTTGGCTGTTCCGGGTCTTTTATGTTTCCATACAAATTTTAAAATTTTTTGTTTCAGTTCCAAGAAAAATGCCTTGGTAATTTGATAGGGATTGCATTGAATCTGTAGATTGCCTTGGGTAGTATGGTCATTTTATCAATATTGATTCTTCCAATCCAAGAACATGGTATATCTTTCCATCTGTTTGTGTTGTCTTTGATTTCTTTCATCAGCATCTTATAGTTTTTGGAGTACAGGTCTTTGACCTCCTTAGGTAGGTTTATTCCTAGGTATTTTATTCTCTTTTTTGTGTTGGTTAACGAGACTGTTTCCTTAATTTCTCTTTCTGTTCGTTGTTAGTGTATAGAAATGCAACAGATTCCTGTATATTAATTTTGTATCCTGTGACTTTACCAGATTCATTGATGAGCTCCAGTTTTCTGGTGGCATCTTTAGGATTTTCTTAGTATCAAGTCATTTGCAGTGACAGTTTTACTTCTTCCATCCTAATGTGGATTTCTTTTATTCGTTTTTCTTCTCTGATTGCTGTGGATAGAACTTCCAAACTATGTTGAATGAGAGTGGTGAGAGTGGGCATCCTTGTCTTGTTCCTCATCTTAGAGGGAATGTTTTCAGCTTTTCACCATTGAGTATGATGTTAGTTGTGGGTTTGTCATATATGGCCTTTATTATGTTGAGGTATTTTCCCTCTAGCCCATTTTCTGGAGAGTTTTTTATCATAAATGGATGTTGAATTTTGTCAAAGGCGTTTTCTGCATCTATGGAAATGATCATATGGTTTTTATTCTTTGATTTGTTAATATGATGTACCACACTGGTTGATTTGTGAATATTGAAAAATCCTTGCATTCCTGGGATAAATCCCACTTGAGCATGGTGTATAATCCTTTTAATGTATTGTTGGATTCAGTTTGCTAGGATTTTGTTGAGGATTTTTATGTCTATGTTCATCAATGATACGGCCTGTAATTTTGTTTTTTTGTGGTATCTTTGTCTGGTTTTGGTATCAGGGTGATGGTGGCCTCATGGAATGAATTTGGAAGTGTTCCCTCCTCTGAAGTTTTTTGGAATAGTTTCAAAAGGATAGGTTTTTGAACAACTTTTGAGGAAGCCCCCTTGCCCCTTTCATGTGGCTGTGTGATGATGCAGCTCCCCTTCCTTGGCACTGTCCCTGCCCCTCCCCTTCCCCTCCTCCAGGCCCACTGTATCACCACGTGTTGCTGGCGTGGTGCTGTGGAAGTTTCCTCGGCATGGGGGCTCCCAGCCCCTCCTCCTGGCCACCTGTTCACACACTGCCAATGCTTCTCACAGCTTCCGGGCTCAGATCCAGACTTCTTGCCATGGATGTCAGGCTGTCCACAAGGTATTTGGGACTTTGTCCCTTGGCTGGTGCCATTGCCTCTACTGGGAATGCTCAGCTCCTTTTGTTTGTATAATTTTTACTGTCCTACTCCTGAGAAGTTTCCTGCCCTCACTGCAGGCTGGGCAGAGGCCTTTTCCTTGTGTGTTAGACACTTATCAGATATCATTGTTGATTTTCTCTCTGTAGGTCTATGTGTCGTTCTCAGTCACAGCCATCCAGTGGGGGGGGCGTGGTGGCCCTGATTTGTGCCTGATCCTTGCTCAGTAACTGTCTCTTGCTCCATCTGCATCTGATTAGCTTCTGCATACTCCTCCCCACTGGGTGGACTTTCTGTCCCCAACTCTCATATCTACAGCCTCTTCAGTAAAGCTTTCTGTATCAAAGCCCAGGCAGAATTGCTGATTGAATTGAATTTGGTGGGACATTTCTCTTTCTACAACTCAGAAAAATGCCTCATCTTTTTCCCTGTTGTTTGGCTGTGAAATATGTGTTTCTCCATCAGGTTAGGAGTGTGCAGTGAAGTATAGGTTAGTTATCTATTATCCCAACACTCAGGGGCTTGAAGTGACACACTTCTTTTTTTAAAATATTTTATTTTATTTTATTTTTAACCATTAAAATAATTGATGTATATTCAATTTACAATGTTGTGTTAGTTTTAGGTGTACAGCACAGTGATTCAGTTATGTGTGTGTGTGTGTGTATATATATATATATATTTTCTTTTCCAGATTCTTTTCAATTATAGGTTATTATAGGATATTGAATATAGTTCCCTGTGCTATACAGTAAATCCTTGTTGTTTATTTTATACATAGTAGTGTGTATCTGTTAATCCCAAACTCCTAATTTACCCCTCCCCCCACCGCTTTCCCCTTTATTAACCATAAAATTGTCTTCTATGTCTGTGAGTCTATTTCTGTTTTGTAAATAAGTTCATTTTTATCATTTTTTAGATTCCACATACAAGTGTAAAATGACACATTTCTTATCTCCCAGTTTGCATGGTCAGAAATCTGGGTGTGGCTGAGCTGGCACCTCTGCTCCAAGGACTCTCACAGGCTGCAGATGAGGCTGGGCCTGCAGTCATCTCACAGCTTGACTGGGGAGAGTCCGATTCCAGGATCCTCATGTGATATTGGCAGGACTCATTTCCTCACTGGCTGTTGGGCTGAGGGTCTTGGTTCCTTGCTGGCCTTTGCCTGGAGCCTCTCTCAGTTCCTGCCACACAGGCCTCTCCAGAGGGCAACTGGTTGTATTAGAGAGAGGCCAGAGACAGACAGACAGACGGAGGGAGAAGGGGGGGGGAGGGGAGGCCTAAGGGGCAAGGTTTTATAACGTAATCTGGAATAGATGCCTTGTCACTTCTGCTGTGTTCTACTTGTCAGGAGCACATCACTGGGTCCAACCCACAGGAAAGAGAATCTCCTCAAGGGCTGGAATACCAGGTGGGGGAGATATTTGGCAGCCATTTAGAAGTTTACAACCATATACCTTCTTTATGCCAAATAAGACGTAGTTTCTGAAATCAAGGTGATAAAACCTGGAATATCAAATTGTCATTAATTCACATAACCACCAAAATGTATTACTATACAAGCTGAGGTGAATTATTTGAAGAAATGGAATGAGCAGCTTTGGAGTGATGTTATGACAGAGCTCGGCCTGGATCAGAGATCATCAGAGGATTCCTTCGGGCATTTGTGAAGCTAAAGGGGTGAGTTGAAGCTAACCCAGCAGGGGATGGCAGAAGGCTCAGGGTGGCGTTGGGGCATCCTGAATATGAGGTAACGACAAGTGCAAAGACCTCGTGTTGAGTGCTGCACAGCACTTATATTATATAGTCCTAGACATGCAGGAGAGGGCAAATCCCAGCAGCTCTGACCAGGAAACAAACTTTAGAAGGTCAGTGCCTTATGCCCCATCCTTATTGATTTGCCCATCGTCTCTTCATCTGTTTCCTCTTTCTGGATGTACCTAGTGTCTCCTACAAGATAAACTCTCTAAAATGAGTGAAATGATACATGTTTGGCAGCAATTAATTTAAGCAGCTTTCAGCTAGAGCACAAAACAACAAATCTGCTGAAATTACTGGATATCAAAGGACATTAGCAACTGCACTACTTTGCTCTATCAGAAGCATGTGTGGGACTTCCCTGATGGCGCAGTGGTTAAGAATCCTCCTGCCAATACAGGGGACATGGGTTTGAGCCCTGGTCCAGGAAGATCCCACATGTTGCAAAGCAACTAAGCCAGGGCACCACAACTACTGAGCCTGCGCTCTAGAGCCTGCAAGCCACAACTGCTGAGCCCACGTGCCACAACTACTGAAGCCTGTGCACCTAGAGCCCATGCTCCATAACAAGAGAAGCCACTGTAATGAGAAGTCCGCACACTACAGCGAAGGGTAGCCCCCGCTCGCAGCAACTAGGGAAAGCCCGTGAGCAGCAACGAAGCCAAAAATAAATAAAAATTTTTTAAAAAAAGCATGTGTGCATTCAGTGAAGGAGAAAAAAAGGAATTGTTACTGAGTCCAAGCTTGCTCTCTGCTCACTGCACGACAGGCCAATCAATTGGAGACGAGGTGTTGAGGCAAGAAATATGACTTTACTCGGAAAGCTGGCAGACCAAGAAGATGAAAGACTAAAGTCTCAAAATAACCATCTTATCGGGGTTTGGATGCCAGTTTCTTTTATAGCACAGAGAGGGGAAGGAGATGAGGAAGTAAAGTAAAAAGGCCATAAGTTTTGCAAATACCGCCTGGAATGGCCAGCCTCGGGGAGGAATTGTGTTAATTTCTTCTTTCTTGTAGCCATCCACAGGTGGACAGGGTCCAGATGTTTGCCTGAACAAAGGTACTTTGGTTTAACATTCAGGCAGAGAGGCAGGGTTCCCCGAGGTACGCCATTATGTATAGACAGTATCCTTTTAGTGAACAAAAGCAGTGGAAAGCAAAGGTTAAAGTAAAAGAAACAGATCCAACATGTGGTCAGATTTGGCTCTTCCCTGTTACAGAATTAACTTCTACTGAGTTCCCAGCACCCGCCAAAGAATTTACCCATGTTATCTCAGTCCTTACAGAACCTTATGAATTCAGTATTCCCAGTGTCTTTACGGACAAGGAACTAAGTGTAGTTAGACATGGTCTGAGACCCGTGCCCAGGGCGGTCCATCCCAGAGGCACCATGTGCTCTGCAGGGTGGCCTCCTCTTCACTTTGCAGCAAAACCGAATTCCTACCAACCAGCCAGTTAATTCTAGATCCACAGAGAAACTCTGGCTGACTTTGGAGCAGTTTCTGTCTCTCCATCTGCAAATGATGGTGTTAATTACATTTGCTGTGTCAGAGCAGGTGGTGGATGTTAGCTTGACTTGAGAACTGCAGAGAGTTCAGAGGTCAGAGAAATGAGAGGGAGCAGGCAGGCCCTTACACATTTCTTTAAATCATTTCTTCTTCCTCAGTGTTCCTGGCTCATTCCTGTGTTCTCCAGCAGCATGAAAGCTGCTGTGTTGCAGGTCGCCACGTGCTCTGTGTGGTCCTGTAGTCTTATGCATGCCCTAGTTCCTCTTTGTTCTTTGATCTGCAGCTCCATGTTATGGGAAGAACTGGTCCTTCATACTTATTTTGCTCTTTAAAATAGTGATAGGAAGTTCTTTGAACTCCAGTTTCAAAGTCATCTCATGTTCATGTTTCATTGCTCTTGCATATGGGAGGCGTGTTTTTTGGAGGTCTCAAAATAGGCACATGCTTTTAAAATATTATCCCAGCCTGGGAGTGGAAGAGAACACTCATTACAGTTTAGTCTTCCAGCTTTTCTCCTTTTGGGTTTACAGTATAATCAGGCACATCTGCAACTCACAAACAGAATAATTTGATGTCTTTGGGAAAAATTGTAGCCAAATGCAACTGCTCTCATGGCTACACCTCTTGTCTTTCTTGTTTTACATATATTGTTATTTATTTAAAATCTTTCCTTAGTGTCTCTTCCCTTTGATACTCTGAGGTTGTGAGAGATGACATAAGGTACTGTTTGCAGTGGGACATATGGTGTCAGTTGCTTACTCAGCTAGTCGTTGCATAAGTTTTCATGCTTGCTTCCTTTCCAGAGATAAACCACCATATTAAAATCCAACATGTTGGGCATCGTTAGGTGGTTGTGCTCTGAAGGAACACTCTGGTCAAGTTGTCTTGTCCTCAGTGGGACCTTCCAGTCTTGTGGTTCTTACATCATTGGCATTATTGAGGAATAAAAAGTCCAGGAGTGCACACTATCTTGAGTTGGGTAAGGGGTCCACACCTCTCATAGGTCATTACAGTTGTGTGTAGACTCATTGGAGAACAGTGGGGCCCAGCACTGACACTGTAAGTCTTAGGCACGACTGTCACAACCATGGCCTGGAGCCCTAAAAGCCTATCATAATTAACTGTACAAATCAGATGTTGTTACTGAACCAAGTTTGGGTCTGCTCACCTGTGCACAGTAAAGCCAATCTACTGAGACCAGGTTTGTGGTGAAGCAAAGCATAGCCTTTAGTGTAGGGCACCAAGCAAGGAGAACAGCCATCTCATGCTCAGAAGACCCAAACTCCCCCATGGCTTTCAGGGAAGGGGTTTTAAAGGCAGTGTGAAGGAGGGGAGTTGTGGGGTGTGTGATCAGCTTGTGTTCAATTCTCGGATGGCTGGCATCAAGGTGAGGTTTTAATCATCATCAGCCTTTTGGTTTCAACCAGTCTAGGGTCTACGTGCTTGCAGTCAGCAGTTTCATCTGGTGGAGGTCTGCTTCCTATAAAAACAACTTAGGAATGTGTGTCAGGCCTTTATCTGTAGCTTTCAGGGAACTGGGAGTTGAGTGATTCTGCCATGTGTGGTCTGAATTGTTACCAGATTCCAGCCCAACAGCTATTCTTAGTTTCTACATCTTCACATTTCCTAATCATTAACTCCTGAACCAGTCTTTTGAGACTCAGGAGAGGCCTGGGAGACTAAAGCAAAAGCCTTTTACTTCAAAGGACAGGGACACAGGGGCTTGTATGCGGCTTCAGTATGCATTCACGATTCTCAGTTCTCATATATCTGTTGCATGTGAAAAAGTTCAGCTAAAAGACAAGAGTAGTTCCCTTTGTATCAACGTTCCATTTATTGAAAAGGAAAAAGGAATTTTCAATACTTGAGACGTATTTGGCAATGCACAGCTTAAAATTTTTTAAATTTATACTTTTCAGGCATCCTTGTTTTTAGCTTCTGAGAATCTCGGTCAGGCTCTGTTTTAAAAGAAACAAATTGGAAATAATATTATATTTGCTGTCAAGCTGCTGCTACCTACTTTGGTGATCTGGGAAAAAAGGAGAATCATATGAACAGGGGTTCAAGTAAAGAAATTGAGAATAGCTCATTTATATTTAGTAAACTGAGGGAGGGGCAAGACGACACCCTGGAAGGGCTTCTGTGCCTCAGGGAGGGGATGGACGGAGGGGCTGCATCTGGGGACAAAGGGGGATCCTGCTTCAGCCTTGGAGGAGGCTCTGGCAAAGGGCCCTGCAGGGGACAGGGCAGAAGGGCCTCATGCTCCCCTCATGAGCGCTGCATCCCCACTGCCCCTGGAAGTCGGGTTGTGCCTCTCATGTGCTCATTGTTCTGCTGAGGGCCTGGAGGCCCAGTCTCTCTCTCTGTTCCTGAGAAGGGCTGTCGACACTGTTTCTGGGCCAGGCCACCCTCTGATCCAGAGCTTTTGGACTTGGACCAGGAAAATGTCAGAATCTCCAGGAAAACCCTTGTACATTCCAGGTGCCAGGCCCACAGATGATGTCATAAGCAGACACCTAGACAGGGTGTGTTTAGAAAGGCCACAGGGAGTTGATCTGGCCCTTGGCATCGGAGCCCTGGGGATGTGCACAGGAGAGTGAGGAGCACAGCCCCTCCACAGGGACAGCAGGCAGGGTGCCCAGGGCCTAGGCTGCACCCAGTCTGCTCCTGCACCCAATCACAGTGGTAGTAACACCTGAATTTTAGCTGTTTGAGAAAAACATTTAGATTTCAGTATCCTGGGACTGCCATTTATGCTAACAGAATAAAATCATAAAATCATACCATCAGTCAGCTCCCTCAGAGCTAGCCTCATAATTCTCCTTTAAAAAGAAAGATGTCTTCCTCTTAAACAACCATCTGAAAGTCACCTTTGAAATCTTTCCCCAGAGATGTGAGGGGTTGAATACTGTCACCATGATGTGACTTGTGTGCTCAGCCAGGTTGTGGTTCCTGTGGGCTCAGAATCCTCTAGCCAGGTGGAAGCTTGAGGCCTGAGATAGGCCCAGGGTGCTCTTTCTGTTCCCCAACGCCGCCTTCGCTGATTGTAAACCTACCCCGTCCCCTCCCCAGGCTCTGCTCTGCCACAGCCAGGCACCTCAGGACTTGTTCCTGTCCCTCTGCCTGGATTGGTCCTCCAGAATATGTACAAGGTTTGTATCATCACCTTCTGAAGATCTTTGCTGAAATGGCCCCTAATGCGAGGCCTTCCCTGACCCCCATCTCCCTCCCTCTCTATTTTACTTTAAGACACTTGAGATGCTTCCTTCCAGTGCAGCCAGTCCCTAACTCTCCTCCAGGAGTCCCTGGGCCACCTGCACCCCTTGCTGACCACCGCAGGGGCTCTGTATGTGTGCCTCCTCGGGGCACACGACCTGGTGGAGGAAGTCTGCACTCAGACACCAGAGAAAGGGAGCAGCTCTGAGGTCAGAGACTGATGAGGAAATGCACAGCCGCCTTCAGCAGGGTGGCTGCAAGGGCAAATGTCCAGGCAGCCACATGGGGCCCCGCAATCACAAGGCCCCCATGGGTTTAATGCTCTGATGCCATTGTTTGTTTTGGGACTCTTGAGTTGTTTCAGAATATTCAAGGAGCATATAGAGAGCCTTGGGTGAATATAGAGAGTCTTAAATTGGTAATTAATGAGCTCAAAAGTCACACTTATGATTCTACAGTCTGTACTATTACCTCCAGGAGAACATGATGAAGAAATATTTATAAAAGTTTATGAATTCGTATTTTAAACAGTTTGCTTTTACTTTATTCTTTATAGGATAAGATATGTTTTTTTATTGAGATACAATTGACATATAATATTAGTTTCAGGCATACAACATGATTTGATATTTCTGTATATTTTGAAATGATCACCACAATTATGTCTAGTTAACATCAATCTCCATACAGAGTTAAATATTTTTCCTTATGATGAGAGCTTTTAAGACCTACTCTCTTAGCAACTTTCAAATATGCAATATGGTATTATTAACTATAGTCACCATGCTGTGCATTACATCCCCAAGACATTTATTTTATAACTAGAAGTTGTACCTTTTAACCACCTTTACTCATTTCTACTGGTGTCTGTGGCTTGATATTCTTTTTCATTTAATTTTTAAAATTTTTTGTGATTCCTCCTAGTGTCTATTTTTAATTGAAGTGTAATTGACCTGCAACACTACATTGGTTCCAGGTGCACAACATAGTGATTCGATATTTCTATACATTACAAAATGATCAACATGATATGTCTCATTAGCATCTGTCACCATACAAAGATATTGTAATATAAATGTCATCCCTCTGATAGCACCTTAATAAATCATCCCAATGCCCATGAAGTCTCCATGATGGCAGACCACTTCCCTTTCACTTCTTCTGGAAGACAAGAAATCAAATGTTAACTAACAAAATGAATGGGCAAAAAGATTTAACAGACTAGCCAATAATTTCAAAATATTTAATGTACAGTCTTTAAAAAATCTAGATAAAATGAATAACTTGCAGAAAAGATAAATTGTAAAGTGTGAACCAAAGAAGGGAACAAATAGCATTGAAAACAATTGTAAAAATTGTCAAAGAATTTCCTCCAAACAAGATGTCAGGGCCAAATTCTTGTTTTTCAGATTTTCTCAGAATCAGTATTCCACAAACTATAAAACTTGACTGGGCAGTATAAGGAAGGTGAAAATGCACCCTCCTTGTAATAAAATGTTCATTTTATGGTGCTTCCTTGACTCTAATCCAGAAAGCTAGTAAGGATAAAAGAGTGCTGCAGATCAGTTGAATATAATGAATCTAGCTGAATCTTAATGCAAACAGCAATGCTTGCAAAGGAAACTCCATATTATATTGAAAGGATTTTCTGTGGATCCCAGGGACTTCTTTTTTTATTGAAGTATAGTTGATAAACAATATTAGTTTCAGGTGTACAACATAGTGATGCAGTATTTTTATAGATTATCCTTCATATAAAGTTATTATAAAAAATCGTATTATAAAATATTGACAATATTTCCCTGTGCTGTATCCTTGTATCTTATTTTATTATACCTAGTAGTTTGTATGTCTTAATCCCCTACCCTATCTTGCCCCTCCCTTTTCTCTCTCCTCACTGGTAACCACTAGTTTGTTCTCTGTATTTGTGAGTCTGTTTCTGTTTTGTTATGTGTATTTGTTTTATTTTTTAGATTCCACAAGAAGTGGAAACATACAGTATGTCTCTTTCTTTCTTTTTTTTTAACATCTTTATTGAAGTATAACTGTCTGTCTTTCTTTTTCTGACTTATTTCACAAAGCATAATACCCTCTAAGTCCATGTATATTGTTGCAAATTGCAGTATTTCATTATTTTTTATGGCTGAGTAGTATTCCACTGTATATATGTACCACATCTTCTTTATCCATTCAACTGTTGATGGACACTTCTGTTGCTTCAGTATCTTGGCTGTTGTAAATAATGCTGCAGTGAACATTGGAGTGCATGTATCTTTTGAAATTAGTGTTTTGTTTGCTTCAGATGTATATCCAGGAGTGGAATTGCTGGATCATATGGTAGTTCTCCTTTTAGTTTTTTGAAGGACCCCCATACTGTTTTCCATAGTGGCTGCACCAATTTTGATTCCCACCAAAAGAGCACAAGGGTTCTCTTTTCTCCACATCCTCACCAATATTTGTTTTTTATGGTCTTTTTGATGATAGCTATTCTGACAGGTATCTCATTGTGGGTTTTTTTTTTAACATCTTTATTGGAGTATAATTGCTTTACAATGGTGTGTTAGTTTCTGCTTTATAACAAAGTGAATCAGTTATACATATACATATGTTCCCATATCTCTTCCCTCTTGCGTCTCCCTCCCTCCCACCCTCCCTATCCCACCCCTCTAGGTGGTCACAAAGCACTGAGCTGATCTCCTTGTGCTATGCGGCTGCTTCCCACTAGCTATCTATTTTACATTTGGTAGTGTATATATGTCCATGCCACTCTCTCACCCTGTCACATCTTACCCCTCCCCCTCCCCATATCCTCAAGTCCATTCTCTAGTAGGTCTGTGTCTTTATTCCCGTCTTGCCACTAGGTTCTTCATGACCTTTTTTTTTTTTCTTAGATTCCATATATATGTGTTAGCATACTGTATTTGTTTTTCTCTTTCTGACTTACTTCACTCTGTATGACAGACTCTAACTCCATCTACCTCACTACATATACCTCCATTTCATTTCTTTTTATGGCTGAGTAATATTCCATTGTATATATGTGCCACATCTTCTTTATCCATTCATCCGATGATGGACACTTAGGTTGCTTCCATGTCCTGGCTATTGTAAATAGAGCTGCAATGAACATTTTGGTACATGACTCTTTTTAAATTATGGTTTTTTCAGGGTATATGCCCAGTAGTGGGATTGCTGGGTCATATGGTAGTTCTATTTTTAGTTTTTTAAGGAACATCCATACTGTTCTCCATAGTGGCTGTATCAATTTACATTCCCACCAACAGTGCAAGAGTGTTCCCTTTTCTCTACACCCTCTCCAGCATTGATTGTTTCTAGATTTTTTGATGTTGGCCATACTGACCGGTGTGAGATGATATCTCATTGTAGTTTTGATTTGCATTTCTCTAATGATTAATGATGTTGAGCATTCTTTCATGTGTCTGTTGGCAATCTGTATATCTTCTTTGGAGAAATGTCTATTTAGGTCTTCGGCCCATTTTTGGATTGGGTTGTTTGTTTTTTGTTATTGAGCTGCATGAGCTGCTTGTAAATCTTGGAGATTAATCCTTTGTCAGTTGCTTCATTTGCAAATATTTTCTCCCATTCTGAGAGTTGTCTTTTGGTCTTGTTTATGGTTTCCTTTGCTTTGCAAAAGCTTTTAAGTTTCATTAGGTCCCATTTGCTTATTTGTGTTTTTATTTCCATTTCTCTAGGAGTTAGCTCAAAAAGGATCTTGCTGTGATTTATGTCATAGAGTGTTCTGCCTATGTTTTCCTCTAAGAGTTTTATAGTGTCTGGCCTTACATTTAGGTCTTTAATCCATTTTGAGTTTATTTTTGTGCATGGTGTCAGGGAGTGTTCTAATTTCATACTTTCACATGTACCTGTCCAGTTTTCCCAGCACCACTTATTGAAGAGGCGTTTCCATACAAATTGTTAAATTTTTTGTGCTAGCTCTGTGAAAAATGGGTTGGGATTCAAGGGGTTGCATTGAATCTGTAGATTGCTTTGGGTAGTAGAGTCATTTTCACAATGTTGATTCTTCTAATCCAAGAACATGGTATATCTCTCCATCTATTTGTATCATCTTTAATTTCTTTCATCAGTGTCTTATAATTTTCTGCATACAGGTCTTTTTTCTCCTTAGGTAGGTTTATTCCTAGATATTTTATTCTTTTTCTTGCAATGGTAAACGGGAGTGTTTTCTTACTTTCACTTTCAGATTTTTCATCATTAGTGTATAGGAATGCAAGAGATTTCTGTGCATTAATATTGTATCCTGCAACTTTACCATATTCATTAATTAGCTCTAGCAATTTTCTGGTGGCAGTTTTAGGATTCTCTATGTATAGTATCATGTCATCTGCAAACAGTGACAGTTTTACTTCTTCTTTTCCAATTTGTATTCCTTTTATTTCTTTTTCTTCTCTGATTGCCATGGCTAGGACTTCCAGAACTATGTTGAATAATAGTGGTGAGAGTGGACATCCTTGTCTCGTTCCTGATCTTAGAGGAAATGGTTTCAGTTTTTCACCATTGAGGACAATGTTGGCTGTGGGTTTGTCATATATGGCCTTTATTATGTTGAGGAAAGTTCCCTCTATGCCTACTTTCTGCAGGGCTTTTATCATAAATGGGTGTTGAATTTTGTCGAAAGCTTTCTCTGCATCTATTGAGATGATCATATGGTTTTTCTCCTTCAATTTGTTAATATGGTGTATCACGTTGATTGATTTGCGTATATTGAAGAATCCTTGCATTCCTGGGATAAACCCCACTTGATCATGGTGTATGATCCTTTTACTGTGCTGTTGGATTCTGTTTGCTAGTATTTTGTTGAGGATTTTTGCATCTATATTCATCAATGATCTTGGTCTGTAATTTTCTTTTTTTGTAGTATCTTTTTCTCGTTTTGGTACAGGGTGATGGTGGCCTCATAGAATGAGTTTGGGAGTGTTCCTTCCTCTGCAATATTTTGGAAGAGTTTGAGAAAGATTGGTGTTAGCTCTTCTCTAAATGTTTGATAGAATTCACCTGTGAAGCCATCTGGTCCTGGACTTTTGTTTGTTGGAAGATTTTTAATCACAGTTTCAATTTTATTACTTGTAATTGGTCTGTTCATACTTTCTATTTCTTCCTGGTTCAGTCTTGGAAGGTTATACCTTTCTAAGAATTTGTCCATTTCTTCCAATTGTCCATTTTATTGGCATAGAGTTGCTTGTAGTAGTCTCTTAGGATGCTTTGTATTTCTGCAGTGTCTGTTGTAACTTCTCCTTTTTCATTTCTAATTTTATTGATTTGAGTCCTCTCCTTCTTTTTCTTGATGAGTCTAGCTAATGGTTTATCAATTTTGTTTAGCCTCTCAAAGAACCAGCTTTTAGTTTTATTGATCTTTGCTATTGTTTTCTTTGTTTCTATTTCATTTATTTCCGCTCTGATCTTTATGATTTCTTTCCTTCTGCTAACTTTGGGTTTTGTTTGTTCTTCTTTCTCTAGTTTCTTTAGGTGTAAGGTTAGATTGTTTACTTGAGATTTTTCTTCTTTCTTTAGGTAGGCTTGTATAGCTATAAACTTCCCTCTTAGAACTGCTTTTGCTGCATCCCATAGGTTTTGGGTCATCGTGTTTTCACTGTCATTTGTCTCTAGGTATTTTTTGATTTCCTCTTTGATTTATTCAGTGATCTCTTGGTTACTTAGTAACGTATTGTTTAGCCTCCATGTGTTTGTGTTTTTTACGTTTTTTTCCCTGTGATTCATTTCTAATCTCATAGCGTTGTGGTCAGAAAAGATGCTTGATATGATTTCAATTTTCTTAAATTTACTGAGGCTTGATTTGTGACCCAAGATGTGATCTGTCCTGGAGAATGTTCCGTGCGCACTTGAGAAGAACGTGTAATCTGTTTTGGGATGGAATGTACTATAAATATCAATTAAATCTATCTGGTCTATTGTGTCATTTAAAGCTTGTGTTTCCTTATTAATTTTGTGTTTGGATGATCTGTCCATTGGTGTAAGTGAGGTGTTAAAGTCCCCCACTATGATTGTGTTACTGTCAATTTCCTCTTTTATAGCTGTTAGCGGTTGCCTTATGTATTGAGGTGCTCCTATGTTGGGTGCATATATATTTATAATGGTTATATCTTCTTCTTGGATTGATCCCTTGATCATTATGTAGTGTCCTTCCTTGTCTCTTGTAACATTCTTTATTTTAAAGTCTATTTTATCTGATATGAGTATAGCTACTCCAGCTTTCTTTTGATTTCCATTTGCATGGAATATCTTTTTCCATCCCCTCACTTTCAGTCTGTATGTGTCCCTAGGTCTGAAGTGGGTGTCTTGTAGACAGCATATATATGGGTCTTCTTTTTGTATCCATTCAGCAAGCCTGTGTCTTTTGGTTGGAGCATTTAATCCATTCACGTTTAAGGTAATTATCGATATGTAATGTTCCTATGACCATTTTCTTAATTGTTTCGGGTTTGCTTTTGTAGGTCCTTTTCTTCTCTTGTGTTTCTCACTTAGAGAAGTTCCTTTAGCATTTGTTGTAGAGCTGGTTTGGTGGTGCTGAATTCTCTTAGCTTTTGCTTGTCTGGAAAGCTTTTGATTTCTCCATCAAATCTAAATGAGATCCTTGCCGGGTAGAGTAATCTTGGTTGTAGGTTCTTCCCTTTCATCACTTTAAGTATATCATGCCACTCCCTTCTGGCTTGTAGAGTTTCTGCTGAGAAATCAGCTGTTAACCTTATGGGAGTTCCCTTGTATGTTATTTGTCATTTTTCCCTTGCTGCTTTCAATAATTTTTCTTTGTCTTTAATTTTTGCCAGTTTAAATACTATGTGTCTCAGCGTGTTTCTCCTTGGGTTTATCCTGTATGGGACTCTCTGTGCTTACTGGACTTGGGTGGCTATTTCCTGTCCCATGTTAGGGAAGTTTTTGACTATAATCTCTTTAAATATTTTCTCTGGTCCTTTCTCTCTCTCTTCTCCTTCTGGGACCCCTATAATGCGAATGTTGTTGCGTTTAATGTTGTCCCAAAGGTCTCTTAGGCTGTCTTCATTTCTTTTCATTCTTTTTTCTTTAGTCTGTTCCACAGTAGTGAATTCCACCATTCTGTCTTCCCGGTCACTTATCTGTTCTTCTGCCTCAGTTATTCTGCTATTGATTCCTTCTAGTGTAGTTTTCATTTCAGTTATTGTTTTGGTCATCTGTTTGTTTGTTCTTTAATTCTTCTAAGTCTTTGTTAATCATTTCTTGCATCTTCTCAATCTTTGCCTCCATTCTTATTCCGAGGTACTGGATCATCTTCACTATCATTATTCTTAATTCTTTTTCTGGAAGGTTGCCTATCTCCACTTCATTTAGTTGTTTTTCTGGGGTTTTTTCTTGTTCCTTTTCCTTGTCCCTCTGCCTTTTCATCTTGTCTGTCTTTCTGTAAATGTGGTTTTTGTTCCCCAGGATGCAGGATTGTAGTTTTTCTTGCTTCTGCTGTCTGCCCTCTGGTGGTTGAGGCTATCTAAGAGGCTTGATGGGAGGCTCTGGTGGTGGGTAGAGCTGACTGTTGCTGTGGCGGTCAGAGCTCTGTAAAACTTTAATCCACTTGACTGTTGATGGGTGGGGCTGGGATCCCTCCCTGTTGATTGTTTTGCCTGAGGCAACCCAACACTGGAGCCTACCTGGGCTCTTTGGTGGGGTTAATGGCAGACTCTGGGAGGGCTCACGCCAAGGAGCACTTCCCAGAACCTCCGCTGCCAGTGTCCTTGTCCCCACGGTGAAACAGAGCCACCCCCCGCCTCTGCAGGAGACCCCACAACACCAGCAGGTAGGTCTGGTTCAGTCTCCCCCAGGGTCATTGCTCCTTCCCCTGGGTCCCGATGCACACACTACTTTGTGTGTGCCCTCCAAGAGTGGGGTCTCTGTTTCCCCCAGTCCTGTCAAAGTCCTGCAATCAATTCCCACTAGGCTTCAAAGCCTGATTCTCTAGGAATTCCTCCTCCCGTTGCCGGACCCCCAGGTTGGAAAGCCTGATGTGAGGTTCAGAACCTTCACTCCAGTGGGTGGACTTCTGTGGTATAAGTGTTCGCCAGTCTGTGAGTCACCCACCCAGCAGTTATGGGATTTGATTTTACTCTGATTGCGCCCCTCCTACCGTCTCACTGTGGCTTCTCCTCTGTCCTTGGACGTGGGGTATCCTCTTTGGTGAATTCTAGTGTCTTCCTGTCGATGACTGTCCAGCAGCCAGTTGTGATTCTGGTGTTCTCGGAAGAGGGAGTGGGAGCATGTCCTTCTACTCCGCCATCTTGGTTAATGTCTTTTTCATTTATTTCTGATCTGATGTTTATGATTTCTTTCCTTCTGCTAGCTTTGGGGTTTTTTTGTTCTTCTTTCTCTAATTGCTTTAGGTGCAACGTTAGGTTGTTTATTCGAGATGTTTCCTGTTTCTTGATGTAGGCTTGTATTGCTATAAACTTCCCTCTTAGAACTGCTTTTGCTGCATCCCATAGCTTTCGGGTCATCGTGTCCCCATTTTCATTTGTTTCTAGATATTTTTTGATTTCCCCTTTGATTTCTTCAGTGATCACTTCTTTATTAAGTAGTGTATTGTGTAACCTCCACGTGTTTGTATTTTTTACAGACCTTTTCCTGTAATTGATATCTAGTCTCATAGCGTTGTGGTCGGAAAAGATACTTGATACGATTTCAATTTTCTTAAATTTACCAAGGCTTGATTTGTGACCCAAGATATGATCTATCCTGGAGAATGTTCCATGAGCACTTGAGAAAAATGTTTATTCTGTTGTTTTTAGGTGGAATGTCCTATAAATATCAATTAAGTCCATCTTGTTTAATGTATCATTTAAAGCTTGTGTTTCCTTATTTATTTTCATTTTGGATGATCTGTCCATTGGTGAAAGTGGGGTGTTAAAGTCCCCTACTATGATTGTGTTGCTGTCGATTTCCCCTTTTATGGCTGTTAGTATTTACCTTATGTATTGAGGTGCTCCGATGTTGGGTGCATAAATATTTACAATTGTTATACCTTCTTCTTGGATCGATCCCTTGATCATTATATAGTGTCCTCTTTGTCTCTTGTAATAGTCTTTATTTTAAAGTCTATTTTGTCTGATATGAGAATTGCTACTCCAGCTTTCTTTTGATTTCCATTTGCATGGAATATCTTTTTCCATCCCCTCACTTTCAGTCTGTATGTGTCCCTAGGTCTGAAGTGGGTCTCTTGTAGACAGCATATATATGGGTCTGGTTTTTGTATCCATTCAGGCAGTCTGTGTCTTTTGGTGGGAGCATTTAATCCATTTACATTTAAGGTAATTATCGATATGTATGTTCCTATTCCCATTTTCTTAAATGTTTTGAGTTTGTTATTGTAGGTGTTTTCCTTCTCTTGTGTTTATTGCCTAGAGAAGTTCCTTTAGCATTTGCTGTAAAGCTGGTTTGGTGGTGCTGAACTCTCTCAGCTTTTGCTTGTCTGTAAAGCTTTTAATTTCTCCATCAAATCTGAATGAGATTATTGCTGGGTAGAGTAATCTTGGTTGTAGGTTTTTCTCCTTCATCACTTTAAGTATATCCTGCCACTCCCTTCTGGCTTGCAGAGTTTCTGCTGAAAGATCAGCTGTTGACCTTATGGGGATTCCCTTGTGTGTTATTTGTTGTTTTTCCCTTGCTGCTTTTAATATGTTTTCTTTATATTTAATTTTTGATAGTTTGATTAATATGTGTCTCGGTGTGTTTCTCCTTGGATTTATCCTGTATGGGACTCTCTGTGCTTCCAGGACTTGATTAACTATTTCCTTTCCCATATTAGGGAAGTTTTCAACTATAATCTCTTCAAATATTTTCTCAGTCCCTTTCTTTTTCTCCTCTTCTTCTGGGACCCCTATAATCCGAATGTTGGTGCATTTAATGTTATCCCAGAGGTCTCTGAGACTGTCCTCAGTTCTTTTCATTCTTTTTTCTTTATTCTGCTCTGCAGTAGTTATTTCCACTATTTTATCTTCCAGGTCACTTAGCCGTTCTTCTGCCTCAGTTATTCTGCTATTGATCCCTTCTAGAGTATTTTTAATTTTATTAATTGTGTTTTTCATCATTGCTTGGTTCCTCTTTAGTTCTTCTACGTCCTTGTTAAATGTTTCTTGCATTTTGTCTCTTCTATTTCCAAGATTTTAGATCATCTTTACTATCATTATTCTGAATTCTTTTTCGGGTATACCGCCTATTTCCTCTTCATTTGTTAGGTCTGGTGTGTTTTTACCTTGCTCCTTCCTCTGCTGTGTGTTTTTCTGTCTTCTCATTTTGCTTATCTTACTGTGTTTGGGGTCTCCTTTTCGCAGGCTGCAGGTTCGTTGCTCCTGTTGTTTTTGGTATCTGTCCCCAGTGGCTAAGGTTGGTTCAGTGGGTTGTGTAGGCTTCCTGGTGGAGGGGACTAGTGCCTGTGTTCTGGTGGATGAGGCTGGATCTTGTCTTTCTGGTGGGCATGTCCACGTCTGGTGGTGTGTTTTGGGGTGTCTGTGGCCTTATTATGATTTTAGGCAGCTTCTCTGCTAATGGATGGGGCTGTGTTCCTGTCTTGCTAGTTGTTTGGCATAGGGTGTCCAGCACTGTAGCTTGCTGGTCGTTGAGTGAAGCTGGGTCTTGATGTTGAGATGGAGATCTCTGAGAGATTTTTGCCATTTGGTATTACAAGCTGGGAGTATTGGGTGTATTTGGTATTGTGGAGCTGGGAGGTCTCTTGTGGACCAGTGTCCTGAAGTTGGCTCTCCCACCTCAGAGGCACAGCCCTGATGCCTGGCTGGAGCACCAAGAGCCTTTCATCCACACGGCTCAGAATAAAAGGGAGAAAAAATAGAAAGAGGATAAAATAAAATAAAATCAAGCTATTATAATAAAAAATAAGAAAACAAATTATTAAGAAAAAATTTTTAAAAAATTTTTTAAAATAAATTTATTAATTTTTTATAGTAAAAAGTAAGAAGAAATCATTAAGAAAAAATATATTAAGAAAAAAATTTTTTAAATTTTTTTAAAATAAAAAATAAGAAAAAAATTTTTAAGAAAAATTTTTTAATTTTTTAAAATAAAAAATGAGGACAAAATTATTAAGAAAAAATTTATTAAGAAAAAAAGGTTTTAAGTAAAAAAAAAAAAAAATACAAAAACAGATGGACCGAACCCTAGGACAAATGGTGAAAGCAAAGCTATACAGACAAAATCTCACCCAGAAGCATACACATATACACTCACAAAAAAAGGAAAAGGGGAAAAATTAATATATCCTGCTCCCAAAGTCCACCTCCTGAATTTGGGATGATTCGTTGTCTATTCAGGTATTCAACAGATGCAGGTACATCAAGTTGTTTGTGGAGCTTTAATCCGCTCCTTCTGAGGCTGCTGGGAGAAATTTCCCTTTCTCTCCTTTGTTCGCACAGCTCCCAGGGCTCAGCTTTGGATTTGTACCCGCCTCTGCGTGTAGGTCGCCTGAGGGCGTCTGTTCTTCGCTCACACAGGACGGGGTTAAAGGAGCAGCTGATTCGGGGGCTCTGGCTCACTCAGGCCTGGGGGAGGGAAGGGTACGGATACAGGGCAAGCCTGCGGCGGCAGAGGCCAACGTGACGTTGCAGCAGCCTGAGGCGCACCATTTGTTCTCCCGGGAAATTTGTCCCTGGATCACAGGAGCCTGGCAGTGGCAGGCTGCACAGGCTCCTGGGAGGGGCAGTGTGGATAGTGACCTGTGCTCACACCCAGACTTCTTGGTGGTGGCAGCAGCAGCCTTAGCGTCTCTTGCACATCTCTGGGGTCCGTGCTGATAGCTGCAGCTTGCACCCATCTCTGGAGCTTGTTTAGGCGGCGCTCTGAATCCCCTCTCCTTCCGCACCGCGAAACAAAGAGGCAAGAAAAAGTCTCTTGCCTCTTTGGCAGCTGCAGACTTTTTCCCGGACTCCCTCCTGGCTAGCTGTGGTGCGCTAACCCCTTCAGGCTGTGTTCACGCAGCCAACCCCAGTCCTCTCCCTGCAATCCGACTGAAGCCCCAAGCCTCAGCTCCCAGCCCCCGCCTGCCCCGGCGGGTGAGCAGATAAGCCTCTCGGGCTGGTGAGTGCTGGTCGGCACCGATCCTCTGTGCGGGAATCCCTCCACTTTGCCCTCCGCACCCCTGTTGCTGCGCTCTCCTCCGTGGCTCCGAAGCTTCCCCCCTCTGCCCCCCACAGCCTCAGCCCATGAAGGGGCTTCCTAGTGTGTGGAAACCTTTCCTCCTTCACAGCTCCCTCCCACTGGTGCAGGTCCCATCCCTATTCTTTTGTCTCTGTTATTTCTTTTTTCTTTTGCCCTACCCAAGTACGTGGGGAGTTTCTTGCCTTTTGGGAGGTCTGACGTCTTCTGCCAGCTTTCAGTGGGTGTTCTGTAGGAGCAGTTCCACATGTAGATGTATTTCTAATGTATCTGTGGGAAGGAAGGTTATCTCCACGTCTTACTCTTCTGCCATCTTGCCCAGACCCCCTCTCATTGTGGTTTTGATGATTATCCATGATGAGCATCTTTTCATGTGCCTGTTAGCCATCTGCATGTCCTCTTTGAAAAAACGGTCTACTCAGGTCTTCTGCCCATTTTTTGATTGGGTTCAATTTTTTTTGATACTGAATTGTATGAGCTATTTATATGTTTTGGATATTAACTCCTTATATGTCACATCATTTACAAGTATTTTCTCCCATTCCATAGGTTGTCTTTCCATTTTGTTAATGGTTTCCTTTGCTGTTCAAAACTTTTAAGTTTAATTAGGTCCCATTTGTTTATTTTTGCTTGTATTTCCTTTGCCTTAGGAGAGAGATCCAAAAACTATTGCTAAGATTTATGTCAAAGAGTGTTCTGCCTATGTTTTCTTCTTGGAGTTTTATGGTTTCTGTTCTTAAACATGTAGATCTTTAATCCATTTTGAGTTTATTTTTGTAAATGTTGTGGGATATTTAATTTCATTCTTTTACATCTAGCTGTCCAGTCTTCCCAGTGCCACTTATTGAAGAGACTGTCTTTTCTCCATTATATATTCTTGTCTCTTTTGTTGTAGATTAATTGATCATAAGTGCCTGGATTTATTTCTGGGGAGAGCCCATTGATCTCTGTGTCTCTTTTTGTGCCAGTAACATGCTGTTTTCATTTCTGTAGCTTTGTAGTACAGTCTGAAGTCTGAGAGTGTGATACCTCCAGCTCTGTTCTTTTTTCTCAACATTGCTTTGGCTACTCAGGGTCATGTGGTTCCAAATAAATTTTAGGATTGTTTATTCTAGTTCTGTGAAAAATGTCATGGGTATTTTGATAGGGATTACATTAAGTCTGTAGATTGCTTTGGACAGTACAAATATTTTAACAATATTAATTCTTCCAATCCATGAACACAGGATATCTTTCTGTTCCTTTGTATCATCTTCAGTTTCCTTCATCAGTGTCTTATAGTTTTCAGAGTATAGGTCTTTCACCTCCTTGGTTAAGTTTATTCCTAAATACGTTATTCTTTTAGATGTGATTTTAAATGGGATTGTGTTACTTACCTCTTTTTGATAGTTCATTGTTAGTGTATAGAAATGCTGCAGATTTCTGTTTATTAATCTTGTATCCTAAAACTTTACTGAATTCATTTATCAGTTCTAATACTTTTTTTGGTGGAGCCTTTATGTTTCTCTCTATATAATATTACATCATTTGCCAATAGTGACAGTTTTATTTCTTCCTTTCCAATATGGATGACTTTTCATTCTTTTTCTTGTCAGATTGCTCTAAGTAGGACTTCCTATACTGTGTTAAATAGATGTGTCCAGAGTGGGGAGCTCTGTCTTTTTCATGATTTTAGAGGGAAAGCTTTCAGCTTTTCAGCACTGAGTATGTTAGCTGTCAGTTTTCAGAAATGGCCTTTATCATGTAGGGATTTGTTCCTTCTTACCAACTTCGATGAGAGTTTTTTATCATAATCGTTGTTCAGTTTTGTCAAATGCTTTTTCTGCATCTATTGAGATGATCATCCTTCCTTTTGTTAGTATCGTATATCACATTGATTGATTTGCGTCCCTTGTATAAATCACACTTGATCATGATATATGATCTTTTTTATATATTGTCAGATTCAGTTTGCTTATATTTTGGTGATGATTTTTGAATCTATATCCATCAGAGTTATTTGCCTGTAGTTTTCTTTTTTACAGTGTCTTTGTCTGGTTTTGATATCAGGGTAATGGTGGTTGTAAAATGAATTTGGGAATGTTCCCTTCTCTTCAGTTTTTTGGAATAGTTTGAGAAGGATAGATATTAGCTCTCATTTATGTGTTTGGTAGAAAACCTTGTGAAGTTGTCTGTTCATGGACTTTTATTTACTGGAATTTTTTGGATTACTAATTCAATTTCAGTACTGGTGATTGGTCTGTTCAGATTGTCTATTTCTTCCTAATCCAGCCTTGGAAGATTGTATGTTTCTAGAAATTTATCCATTTCTACTAGGTTGTCCAGTTTGTTGGCATATAACTGTTCATAGTATTCTCTTATGATTTTTTGTATTTCTGTGGTATCAGTTGTTATTTCTCCTTTTTCATTTCTTATTTTCTTTATTTGGGTCCTCTCACTTTTCTCCTTGGCGAGCCTGGTTACAGGCTTATAGATTTTGTTTATCTTTTCAAAAAGCTAGCTCTGGGCTTCATTGATCTTTTCTATTTTTTTTTTTTTTTGGTGTGTATTTTATTTTTCTCTCTGATTTTTATTTTTTCTTTCTCCTGCTGACTTTGAGCTTTGTTTCTTCTTCTTTTTATATTTTGTTTAAGTGGTAGGTTAGGTTGTTTATTTGATTTTTTCTTGTTTCTTAAAAGTAGTCGTGTATCAATATTAACTTCCCTCTTAGAACTGCTTTTGCTGCATCCCAAGGATTTAGAAAGTTGTGTTTTTATTTTCATTTGTCTTGAGGTATTTTCTGATTTCATCTTTGATTTCTTCATTGACCCACTGGTTTTTCTTGTTTTTTTGTGTGTTTTTAGTAGTGTGTTGTTTAGTTTCCATGTGTTTGTATTTTTTTTCCATTTTTGTTTGTGATTGACTTCTAGTTCATACCATTGTGTTCAGAAAAAAAGCGTGATATAATTTTTATCCTCTTAAATTTGTTGAGACTTGTTCTGTGGCCTAGCATGTGATCTACATGGAGGACATTCCATTTGCACTTGAATAGAATGTTATTGTGCTGTTTTTAGATGGAATGTCCTGTAGTTATCTATTAATTCCAAGACCAGGGCTGGAACCCATGTCCCCTGCATTGGCAGACAGATTCTTAACCACTGCGCCACCAGGAAAGCCCCAGTGTCCATTTAGTGTTGATGAACTCTTAGTTTTTGGCTTATCTGAGAAGTTCTTTATCTCTCCTCCAATTCTAAATGACAGTCTTGCTGTAGAGTATTCTCAGTTGTAGGTATTTCCCTTTCACCACTTTACATAAATCATGCCACTTTCTTCTGGCCTGCAAAGTTTCTGCAGAAAAATCAGCTGATAGACTTATGGGGGATTCCCTTCCTTTGTATGTGACTCTTTGTTTTTCTCTTTTTGCTTTTAGAGTTCTCTCTATTTCTTTAACTTTTGCCATTTTAATTACGATATGTCTTGGTGTGGGTCTCATTTGGTTCATCTCGTTTGGGACCCTCTGTGCATCCTGTTTTGGCTATCTGTTTCTTTCTTCAGGTTTAGGAATTTTACAACCATAATTTTATCAAATGCATTTTCAACTGTTTTCTCTTTGTCTTCTCCTTCTGGAACCCCTATAATGCAAATGTTAGTGTGCTTGGTGTTGTCCAAGACGTCCCTTAAACTGTTCTCATTTTTTTAATTTGTTTTTTTTTGTTTTTTTTTTTGCTATTCTGATTGGGTGATCTCCATTATTCTATCTTCCAGAGCACTTATGTGTTCTTCTGTTTGACTGCTGTTAATTCCTTCCAGTGTGTCATTCATTTCATTTACTGTATTCTTCAGTTCTGACTGGTTCTTTTTATATTTTTTAGTTCCTTGTTAAACTTCTCACGTGTTCATCTATTCTTTTCTCAATTTCAGTTAGCATTCTTATTACTAACGCTGTGAACTCTTCATCTGGTAAATTATCTCTGTTTCAGTAGTTGTTTATTTTTTTCTTTCTTTCAGGTTTCTTTCCCCCTTGTTCTTTCATTTGTAACAATTTCCTCTGTCTTCTCATTTTGTTTAACTTTCTCTGTCTTTATGAAATTAGGTGAAATGGTCACCTATTCCAGTCTTGAAGGGGTGTCCTTGTGTGGGAATGTCCCTATGCAGTTTGTGTTGAGTAGCTTTGATGGGAGAGCCGGATCTGAGCGTGTGCTAGCAGCTATCACCATGGTGGGAGGTGGGGCTGGAGATGAAGCAGCCAGAGCCAGCGCCAGATGTGAGCTGAGCTTCTCCTTTGTTCAGTGGCTGTCACTGCCCTATGTGGGGTGGGTCAGCAACTTCTGCTCCCAAGTTGCTGGAGCAGAAGCCCTGAGTGTTGGGTCTGAGCTGATTCCATTCCCTGTAAGTGTGTGCTCTGCCCTCTCCCAGCAATGGCACCTACACCCCAGAGTGGAGTAGCACTGGAGCAAGAGGGTCTGGAGTGTGCACCAGGTATGGGCCAGCATGCACACTGGGTGGTCCTGGCACCAGTCAGAGCTAAGTCTCTGCAAATGCCAGTAATAGCGACTCTCGCCCCTTTCAAATGCAGTGCTGGGTCTGATCCCACTCCGTCCCTCCAACTGTGCACCTTCCTTGGCAGGAGCAGCCTCAACCCTAGTGTGGAGCTGCATTGGAGCCAGAAGTGCTCAGCGGGTGCTCAGCCTGGGCCAGGGTGCACTGGAGCAGTCACGGGAAGCTAGACAAAGTCCCAGACAGTTTCAGTCTGCTTCCTCTGTCTTGTTTTGGGAGCAAGCAAGCATCTGTGCATGCCTCATGAGTGGAGTCTAGGTTTTCTCAGCCCTCCTGTTAGTTTTACTGGTTTTCAAACCAGCTAGGGGACTCATCTTCCAGGTGTTGGGCCCCCAGGCTGGGGCCCAATATGTGGTTCAAACCCCTCACTCCTCAGGGAGGATCTCTGCCCATGTAATCCCCCTTTCCTCTGAGCCCTTCCCAGAGGCACAGGTTCTGACCTGATCACTTCTCCTCCCTTCCTACTTGATTCCGTGTGGGTCTTTCTTACAGTCTTGGTCGCAATGGAGTCTTTCTGCCCGTCTCCTGTTAGTTTTCAGTGAGAACTGTTCCACGTGTAGATCCATTTTTAAGGTGTTTTTGGGGGAGGTGAGAGCCATGTCCTCCTACTCTGCCATCTTCATCTCTCCCTCCGGAGACTCCTTGACAGGGTGTAAGGTGGTTTCACATTGAAGGAGGAGGTGCAGCTGTGTAAACATCACAGCTTTGAGACCAAGAAGGAAATGCTTGTAATCACTGAGATCAACTGCTGTCCCCGTTCTGCAGGGGACCTTGAGACGGACACCTTCTGGAATGAGTGTGGGCCTTAAAGCAAGAGCATCAAATCTGGGCATGAAACTGGTCAAGGTTCAGTAATTTACAGCCCATGGGCCAGATGGGACCAAGACCTGCTTTTCTTTCTTAAAAATTGCTGGTTAACTAAGAAAAATCTGTACACTTTTAAAGTATTGTAAGAAACCAGCAACAATGACAGCAACAGCAAATCCCAAGAAACAAAAGAAGAATGTGTGAGACTCTGTTCCATAAAGCCTGAAATATTTTCTCCCTAGCTCTTCATAGAAGAAAGTTCACCAACACCTGCTCTAGAGGCACCCCAGCTTTCTGCTTTTACAGGCACACCAAGAAGATATTGTGTGTTCAATTCCAGACCACCGTGATAAAACAGATGTCACAATAAAGTGAGTCACATGAATATTCTTTTGTTTCCCAGTGTGTGGAAAGTTACGTTTATATTATACTGTAGTCTATGATGTGTGCAATAACATTGTGTCTGAAAAAACAATATACATACCTTAGTTAAGAAATAGTTTATTGGGGGAAGGCTTCGGCTGGCTAGCCCAGGGCCCTGGCCATCGAGAGCTCCGGCCAGTGTGCGGGGATGAGCGGGTCCCTGGGCCGGGCGGCAGCGGCTCTGCTCTGCTGGGGGCACAGCGCGGGTGGCGGCCTGTGGGGCCCGGGCGTGCGGGCGGCGAGCTCGGGGGGCAGCGGCTCGTCGGAGCACCTGGACATGCTGGTGAAGAAGGACAGGGTAGTGGTCTTCCTAAAGGGGCCGCCGGAGCAGCCCCAGTGCGGCTTCAGCAACACCGTGGTGCAGATCCTGCGGCTGCACAGCATCCGCGACTATGCGGTCTACAACGTGCTGGACGACCCCCAGCTCCAGCAAGGCATTAAAGCCTATTCCAACTGGCCCACCATCCCGCAAGTGTACCTCAACAGCGAGTTCGTGGGGGGCTGTGACATTCTTCTGCAGATGCACCAGAATGGGGACCTGGTGGAAGAACTGAAAAAGCTGGGGATCCGCTCCACCCTCTTAGATGAAAAGAAAGATCAAGACTCAAAGTGAGGGTGGCCACACAAGGAAGCTACTGGTGTCAGAATCTCACTGCCAGAAAAGCCTTCCCGATTCTAGTTTTTGCTCTTCAGATGACTGTTTGCACTGATTCCTCCAGTTTGTAAGCAGCCTGGTGATTTTAGCATGTCTGGTGTTTGAGCAAGGAATATCCTATCGTGAACATAATTGTAACCACTGCACCGTCATAATCAATGTTGTACGACGAGATTGCTGTAAACACAATTCCTTCTTATGTTGTCCTTTGCTCTTTGCTTGATTCAGGAGTAAACCTAGGAGCTTTTGAATCCTCAGTATTATTCATGAGTCCTCTGAAAATATGTCAGTCTGCGAAGATAATATACCCCCCCTCCCCAATTTTTTGTAACTTGTTCTGTTAAGAAAAAATGATGGACAAGGAAGAAAATAAGATAACCGGGGTGTTTTTTAAAATAAACTGCCAACCCAGGGGAAAAAAAAAAAAAAAGAAATACTTTATTGCTAAAAAATGCTCGTAGTGGTAACATCAAAGATCACTAATCACAGATCACTGTAACAAATGTAAGAATGATGAAAAAGTTTGAAATATTGCGAGAATTACCAAAATGTGACACAGAGATGCAAAGGGAGCAAATTCTGTTGGAAAAATGACACCGATAGACTTGCTCAATGCAGGGTTGCCACAAACCTTCAATGGGCAAAGCACAAGAAAGCAAAGTGCAATAAAACAAGATAGCCCTGTGTAACAGTTTTTTGATTGTTAAGATCAACCAATACTGAGTACCATGAACTTAGAGGAGGCATAACTTGGGGTTATTAGTTCTAAAGTTGTTTGCTAATGATATGATTATATATTTAGGAGACTGAAAGGAGACAATGAAAAAGTTAGAACATGATAGAGATTACTAAAGGTTTGAGAGCAAAGATAAAAGTGTTCTCAAAAATGAATAAGAAAAAAAATCCACCATTACCCCAGAAGTACTAGAAAAAATATTTTTAAAAAAGCACAAGAGAAGAATCACGAAGAGAAAATAAAGACACAAAACAATGATTAAATCAGTAATCAAAGAAAGTCACTCATTTAATAAATATACATGAGCATCTTCTTTGGATCAGGCATTGTTTTAGGTCCTGAAATCAAATTTAACACCAAAGATTCACCCTGGGAATTGGCAGAGACATTCTCACAGTGCGGGGAAGGGCTGTGGGAAGAGGTGAGAGGTATCATCCAGTGTTGGTGAGAGAATAAAACTGGGGTTTGTGGAGAGCTTTTTTGAGAAGCCCTGCCTGGAAGCCTGTCACGTCACATCTGCTAGCCCATCTCGCATGGCTGGATGGAAACCCCTGAGCTCCCACCACAGCAGCATCCACTGCAAACAGAAAACCAGTACCTGTGCCAGATGGCAAATGAGGTTTTTAAAATTATATTTGTCATATTTGTTCTGCAATAAATGAAACTCAGTTGTACAGTGAACTTTCAAGGATGATTCTAGCACATTCCTCTGTATTCCTGCACTGACTCTTCCTAAGACCCCAGACTTTGATCAGGAAAAAGCAACAGATCACCCAGTTCAGGTGTATACAAGTGCTGGAACCTTCATCAGAGAAGCACGTCATTAAAACGTGGTCCATTTCTCCCTTTTTTCCAGACTCTGTACTCTTTCTTATTTCAGAGGGTTGAGGATACAAAGACAGAGTCTAGAGTAGACAGTTCTTCTGTATCCGTTGTCCAGATGGAAAAACAAGACCCTCCAGCATGTGGCCCGAAGACCATAACCCTGGCCCTGCTTTGAAACATTCAGTACTTGATTCCAGTTTTTTGGCCTCCAGATTTTCAGCTTCTGAAAACCCCAAGGGCACTTCCTCCTTCTTACCTGGGAGCACATGGATGTGAGCTGATCTGCAAGAAATGCTTCACCTTTCCGTGTCCCGAAGTAACCGAGAACTTCAAAAAAAGACATTTTCCAATTGGGTTCTTTGCACAAGCTGGGTCAGGACAAGTCATCACACACACAGTTTTTATGGGATTAAACCATTTTTGCTTTTGTAGTTCCAGTAGAGAATGTTTTTTGAATCCAATTAACAAGAAGTCTTCAACGTCTATGGTCATTTATGCTTTTGGTTTTTAAGAGAGAATGGCAAATGATAAACAACTAGAGTGTCTGAGATTTATTAAAACCAAAGGATTCCAGAGGTTGTGTCTTGGAGTCATTTGAGTTTTGCTCCGTTTTCTGTGCCTTACACATCTATAGGGCTGCACAGTCCTAAAGGATGCCTCTGTGCTGCCTGGAAAGATTGGGCAGCAGAGGGCCCTGGTGATGGAGAAAGTGAGTCTTGGTCACCAGGTTATCCTTAGGGCTCCCTCTGCATGCCCTTCATTAGTTCCATATGTGAAGTGTGGTGTTGTTTTAAAGGGATTGTCCCATGTACTTATTCTTTGGAAAGTTACCATCCTGATTGGTAGGTGTAAGACAACATAGTTCAGAACATTTTCCATTTAGTCTAAAAACAGAAAGATCAAATTTACTTGCCTAAAAGAAGTCCCAGGGACAAAGAAATAAAAAAGAAGTGACTGCGTACATGCAGACAGTGTTCATATACATACAGACAGAAAGTCATTACATCCAGCTTCCGTTGCAGTACCAGGAGGGCTTTTGCCCTGCCCTGTGCAGCCAGGCTTGTTGCATGACATGAGAGTATGTGGGCTCAACTGGGAAGCTGTTTATTTACTCATGTCACAGTGAATCTTTGGGATATTTCCATTGCAGAATTTTACAAACAGTTGCTTGGAGAAGCCATGGACTTTTACTGAAGAGTGTGCTAATCTGCTCTATCTGCAAAGACAGCCTTTGAATTTAAAGTCCTATCTTACTGAATTCCCATGGTGGCTCATAATAAGACAGCGGGTTCAGGTTTACCATGCATCTGAGAATGGAGCAGATGGTGACAAGAGTTTATACCCAGCTCTCTCAGCAGAGTTTGGTGTAATTAATAAGTGGCAGAGTCTTACTGAGTAGTTGTGGATAAGGGTAACGATTTTTGTGTATGCTTTTCATTTTAAGTTTTAGATGCACCCTGTGGGGTGAAGAACTCGGCAAGTCTGAATCATTTGATTTCTCAATTTGACTAAATTCTGAGAAACGTACTGAACAGTAAGTGAGCTATGTTATGCTCACCCAAAAGTCACAGTATCTTTGAATTTGGGAAATTAATTTATGTATCCCAAACTTTCTGGCTACACATCCAGTTCTGGTCATTGTTTTGATCTGTTGCTATTTGTCAAAGTACTTCAAAAAAACAAATGGCCATAATGGAAACTAAGAGCTACCATCTCATAAATAATCAGAGTAACTGTAGAGATGTGCCGTCTGAATTCATCCTTGTAGTCCTGAAGACTAATTTAGTCCATTAGATTCCAGTATGTTCTTTGACTTGATCAAAATTGATAAGTGATTAGCACTAAGTCTGAAACTGTGCCACTTTGTCTAAAATAAAATTGATTTTTAACTGCTTTTGTATTGCTAGAGTATGTATTTTCTTTTTTCTTTTTCCAGCTTTATTGAGATATAATTGACACATAACTGTGTAAGTTTAAGGTTTACAATGGGTTGACTTGATACATTTATAAATTGCAAACTGATTACCACCATAATATTTGCTTCCACCTCCATCCCATCACATATTTACCATTTAATGTTTTTTTTGGAAAGCTCTTAGGCTAAATGCAACCACTGTCACCAGTAAAACCATTTGTAAAGTCTACACACAAATGAATTTTGGATCCAATAGCCACTATTAAAATAATTTTAGGCCTCCATTTGTTGGTTAGGGAACACTAAGCTGCTGTAACAAGAAAATCCAAGTAATTCAATGATTTGAAGAGCATAGAAATTTCTTATTAGGAATTCCGAGGAACATTTCAGGCTGGTAGGCTGCTCTGGCCCCTCGGGCATTCAGGGAAGCAGGCTGACAATGAGTGCTCCATCTTTTCCAGCATGTGACTGCAAAGCCTGGAGGGTACTCCCTACTCTGTTCACAAGTCCCTTGGGGAGAACTAAGTTCTGGGGCTACAGCCAGCTGCAGGGGGGTCTGTGAAATGGGTTCTTGTCTGGCACTCTCTTCCCACGTGCAACCCTGTTCTTACTGAAAATTGGGAGAATGGATTTTGGTGGGCAAATAACAAGTAGTCTCTACTTCTATTGGTTTAGTTTATAGGCTAAATCCAAGTTACAAGAACAGTATGTTGACCTGTAATTTCTAAGTTTCTACTGATAACTGGGATAGTTAACTGTAACCTTTATTCCAGTTTGAAAATATGGTTCAATAAATATGGAGTCAAGGATATATTTCCAAATCGAGTCTTTATTACTGTTTTGTAACAATTTCTAAACCCAGACTCCCAGTAGTGTTTCTTTTACTGTCTATGCTCATGATGGCATTGTCGCCACTGTGTAGTGACAGTGCACAGGATGGACTCACCTGGAAGGACTGAGCCCTTTTCATTTCTACTGACCATCAATCAGTTATTTGGATACCAACTACATTCTTCTCTCACCCTGTCAAGAAACCTGAAGTTTGGCAAATATTCTTTTTCATTTCTAACTTAAATGTCCCAGAGAGGAGACATGTGTTCTGAGACTGTATTGAGATGGTATGAAGGTAAATTATGCAAAGCAAAAGGATTTGCAACCATGTGTATAGCTTTCACCAGCCTGATGATAATGCCTTCAGATAGTCTGTTTATGGAACAAACATATGGATACCAAGGGGAGAAGTGAGGGTGGGATGAATTGGGAGATTGGGATTGACACTACTATACATACACTACTATGTATAAAATAGATAACTAATGAGAACCTACTGTATAGCACAGGGAACTCAATGCTCTGTGGTGACCTAAATGGGAAAGAAATCCAAAAAAGAGGGGATATATGTATACGAATAGCTCATTCACTTTGCCGTACAGCAGAAACTAACACAACACTGTAAAGCAACTATATTGCAATAAAAATTAATAAAAAAAATTTTTTAAAAGATGCAGTTTATTTCTAGTCTAGTTTTTATACAGAAAAACTTATAGCTTCAGGTCTCTGTTACTTCAGATACCCTAATGTTGAGAAAAGTAATATCAAAATGATGCCCAACATAACCAAAATTTTAGAAAAAAATTTATTTAAATCAATTGAACCAGCATCATTTGTTTAAAAAAAAATTACCCTTCAATATAAATTTCTCACTTCTAAAACACTTTTGTCCATCAAGAAAAGATAAAACAAGAAACCATAAAAGGAAGACCAAACGCATGTATTAGTATCTTTGCTGCCTTCATTCCCTTTGCTAGTGCTAAAAATCTCTAGTCAAAAGGGACTTGCCAAAGACAAGGATTAGCAAGCAAGCCTGTAGGATGCTTACAAACATTTAATAAAATCGTAAAGTATTATACTTCTCAGCTTCTGTGGAGATAGTTCAAAATTTTGAATTCAAGCCAATGGTAAGAACACTGTGTGAAAAATCTGCAGTTTTGTTGCAGATAGGTTACTTGTTGTCATTGGTGGTATGTAAAGTGATGGTGGTAAAAACAAAATATGGAAAAAGCAGTTCAATGTTTGTATCTACACAGGAATACCGGATATAAATGAAACAGATTTCCTGTTTAGGTCAGTCTTTTTTTTCTCTCTCTCTTTGGGGCTATTCAATGTAAAGTTTTCAATAAAAAGTCTGTAAACTGTGGGAAAAAAAGATGCAGTTTAGATGATTGAACCACTAGGTGGCACCACAGAGAACATAAGTATCTGTACCAATCACCAGGTGAAAAAGTTTGTTCTTTGCTTAAGTATCTGTATTTCGTAGCAGCAGAACTTGGTCCTAGAACCTCTGTGTGGCCAAAAGTTACTGAAGAATGAACCATGTTCCCCCTTCTAGTTTTTTCCCTAAATGTCATTAATTACAACCTTTTATCAATGTTATAAAATTAAATGCTTAGAATATGGGCAATGCATTGTGGTTATAAACCAAGAGATGAAGAACAGTGGAAACTATATGATTTTAAAATATGTACTTTAATTTACATGACATTAAGGAGAATCTAAAATCCTAGTGGTTTTTAAAATTTCCAGTATTGAACTACTTGTGGTCATGAACTTTCATGAGAGGAGAACCTTGTTCAAACATAAACCTTCTTCGTTCCGGAAGAGGCAGGGTGGTTACCTACTTGGAGCATCTCATGGCCTGTCATTGTGCTTCCCCATTGGCTGACTGGGCCTCTGGGCAGGGCTGAAGCCCCACTTGGCTGGTCCTACAAGGTCATGGCATGCTGCTCTGAGAAACAGCTCTCCAGCAAACAGCTGGCAGCTCCCAGGCTCTTAGAACTAACAGACTGTGTCATTGCCACCTGTTGTCAAATAGTCCTTGCCCACAGGACTCAACTCAGCTTCAGAAGGTCCCTGAGATTTCTAGAATGTCAGGATAAAAGTGTGTCAACGAGCAATGCAGTTCACTGAACTCTGTGGAATTACTGTGTTAAGTGTTAGGTGGAGTGAGCATGGTACAGAGGCCATTCTGGTGAGTTCCTGCCCCAGAGGAGCATCAGATGATGGGAGCACAGAGCCATGCTGAATAGAATCACACGTGCCAGGCTGTGGGGTCTTGAGGACCGAGTCACTGTCTTCCTTTGTCAACTCCACTCTGCCAAGCTCATTGATTACTTTGTGCACTTGAAACTATATTGAACTGATAGCCCCCAAGCTCCCTCCTCTCTGTAAAAGGACTGAGACCTTAGGTCTGGTTTTTGTATTTCTCTCTTCAGTTCTTCTGTCTTCTAGAAGTTCTAACTCTAGTTCCATTGTTTCATCTGTGTAGTCCTAGTAGGACTTCACATTTCTAAGGAAGCCACTAAATGCTGGTAAATATTCTGTAGTTTACTTTAGGTGGCAGTGCCTCAATACAGTTCAAATGAATGAAGCCATAAATAAAGCATTTTGAGTTTAATAGACGGGAAGGTCATAATACAAAGTAGGAATATATTAGGAATGAGGCAACTTGCTATTGCTCTCCTGGGTTTAATATTTTGTTTTCCGTTAAAGGTTAATAACTTACAGACAAGTGTGTCCATGCTGGCAGGAAATGAAAGGCCACATTATGGAGATGTTATTGTGTACTTTTAATGATGATGGGAGCTTTCACCAAACATATGTTCTTATATTTCTGGTGCAGTAAACTCCCCAGCTTCGTGGGTCCTTCAAGGAGGCCCCCGTGTGGTTAAGCCACACAGTTTGGTCTCATACCTTATACTGGGCTGGGTGCATTCTGAACTCCGGCTGTCTGAGTAGCGTTTTTAATAAGTCTATGATAAAACAGTATTCGATTGAGGTAACTACTCTTTTTGTTGTTGTTAAAATTAAACATCAGATTTTACCATGTAACTAGAAAACACTGTTCATCTGCATAAAAACTTTCAGCTGTATAACAACTCTCTAGAATAATCACATCTCTCCCAAGTTTAAATCATGTGCTTATTGATATCTGTATGTGCCAGTCAGATGCAGCTAAAGATTTATCATCAGTACCAGTTCCAAAGAAAATGCTAGGATTGATTTATGGAGCCAGCCTCCTATCTTCTATCTTCCCACCTTGCACTCCCACCAAAAAATTTAAAAAAGGAAAAAGGAAAAGAGAACTATTTCTCCTGCAAACTAAAACTCCAACTCTGACCCCGGCTTAGTTGATAACCTCAAGTAAATTGCTTTCCAGAAGCAAGCCCACTTTAAAAAGGTAACTGGGACCTGGTGGGGGCTGGGGAATCACTTCTCCTCCCAGGGCACAAAATGTCTGAGAAGATCTACCTACCCCCTGCTTTAGCATTTTCACTGGGAGGCACTTCCATTTTTGAACAATTCTAATTATGGAAAAATTCATCTCATGCAGCTACAATCTGCCCCCTTTACTTCTGTCCTCTAACCCTGTATCTGCCTTCTGGTGTCTTACAGAACAAGTCTGATCTATCACCCATGGCTGCTTTTAAACACTGAAGTCTGTCACTGTGCTTCCATGTGTGCATGCTCAGCCACCCCAGACCCTCACCACGTACTGGGGTTTCCCACCCCACCACCCAACTGCCTTCTCTGGACGTTTGTGGGCTTGTGTTCATGGGGGTGTCTGTCATTGAGCCTGGCTGCTTTTATTTTTTTAATTTATTTTTTTAAATAGTTATTTAATTATTTTTGTCTGCGCTGGGTCTTTGTTGCTGTGCACAGGCTTTTCTCTAGTTGTGGTGAGCGGGGGCTACTCTTTGTTGCAGTGTGCGGACTTCTCATTGTGGTAGCTTCTCTTGTTGCGGAGCATGGGCTCTAGGCATGCAGGCTTCACTAGTTGTGGCTCGTGGGCTCAGTAGTTGTGGTGCACGGGCTTAGTTGCTCCGTGGCACATGGGATCTTCCCAGAGCAGGGCTCGAACCCATGTCCCCTGTATTGGCAGGCGGATTCTCAACCACTGCACCACCAGGGAAGCCTGAGCCTGGCTGCTTTTAAAACACTGGAAATAGTTCAGTCTTTAGCTTGAGAGTAGGAATACATATTCTTGACTAGATTTGGATAAATAGTTTAGATAGTTTATACTCGTTGGTAGGCCCCCTGTGGACCAGATATGTTTAGTTAATATTTAGTAGTTAATGCTTAATTAATGTTTATTGAACTCAAAAAGGACTTTTTAAAGAAACAATAAACACTAAAAAAAGAAATTAACAAATTACTGTCTTATTTGTAAAATAAGTGGATTCAGCTGAATTATATCTGAGATCCCTTTCAACTCTAATACTCGCTGATGACTTACATATAAAAGAAATCGATACATTACAGTTCAGTCTCATGAGGAGTTGCATTTTGCACTGCATAATGTAAACAGCAGATGGCGCATTACTTTTCTCCCTAATGAAGGACAAGCTCAAGGGGTGAGGTCTATACTGTATTTTAATTTCTCACGTGCCTAAGCCTGGCTAAACTGTTGCAAGGCAAAGGCAAAGTTGGAACCCTGGAAAAATGGGAACTTAAAAAAAGTTTCATATTTAGTTGTTGTCAATGTTTATGTCATTGCAATGACAGAATGTTAATATGGTGGGAATTGAATTCATAGAAAACATGCTCCTAGACATATATCTCTACTTCTGAAAACTTGAAATGATATCAAGTTGTTTCATTACAATAGGAAGATATTGGAGGCAGAGTTTCAGGAATATGTGAGTTTTCCTCTGGTAGGTCAGTGATGTTTATTAGTGGTAAGAATGTGGGGGCCAACTTCCCTCCTTCCTGTAGATCCCCCAAAATATACTCTGTAGAACATGTGGGTCTCTGTTCCTTCCATTTGTGACATCCCATGGATTTGGAGAGTCAAATTATCTTTTGGTGTTTTTTGTTGCTTTGAGATGTGGTAGAAGATCTTTTCTTTTCTAGGGAAGTATTGAGAAAAGAGAAGAGGACAAAACAGAACTTAGCTTAGTCTGCTGAGCTATGATCAGGCAATCGCTGGGGCCAAAATACAGCCTGATAGATCTCAGCAGTTTATGTGCTTTTTTTGAGAAACAGTAGAAAAAGAACCTCAGTGTACTTGGAGTTTTATCTCCACTGGAATCCTCTGTGGGGAATTTAACTAGACAGCTATAGCATCGTGTGGACTTCTCCTTTCATACAGGTAAAATCCTGGTCAAGTTAGATATGTCAACTTGGATTTATACTTTTAAAGGGGAAAGCATTCTCTGTGGAAAGGTGGCATTTCCCTGCTACATAAATTCCCAGAAAATTACCAATTTTGCATGATCATACTTCTATGATATTGCTCAATAATAGCTGAAATAAATGAACTAAAGTGGTACTGGCTGTTTGCAAGAACTAAAGATTAGGTTTCTAGAAAAATCCTTTGGTCATTTACTTATGATATTTTAGATTTCCCTTTTTTTCCTAACCCCTGATAGACCTAGCAGTTCTTACTGTGATATACATATATTCACAGAAATCTTGCTTAATACTAACCGTATATATTTTGAACATAAAAGATGTAATCTGTTTTATTTATTCCATTCTTTTCTAAATATTCCTGAAATCATGGTGCCCTTTTATTCTGTGTCTCTGGTTTTTGGAGATACAGTAGTGCTTAATAAACCTTGCTGCTGAGTGGTCTGGAAGACCCATGGGCTCAAACTTCAGTCAAGAAAAAGCATCTCACTAACCTTTTGGAATAATTGGTACTGCTTTTAATGAAATGCTGATATGTGTTTTGTGCTATGATTCAAATATTCCTCGTGGAAAAAAAAGAAGAGGTGCCACCAGAAGGGACACATTTAGAAGTAGACTCCAGGCCACTTGAAGGACTTTCAGGAAAGACTAGTGTTGCCCACACTTGCATGGAAAAGCTTCAGTTTCTTGGAAAATTTTAAAATAGTTTTCAGTCTAAAGCTCACTCAACCTGAAGCACTTAAGTCTTCCTTAAATGACTTTTCTTAAATAACTATACTGTGTGTTTTCCCAAAGCAATTTTTTAAAAAGTTTATAACTTATCACCAGTTGAAAAGGTGTCTTTTTCCTTTCTGGTAGTCTTTTTTTCTTACCAAAATTCACTAATCTTGAATGTCTGTGAAATTGAATTTCAAATGTAGAATACTTGACTCATTTAAAGTTAAACTTTGTTACTGATTTAATTATAGATTGTTTTTGTAAAGACTTTTTTTTTTTTATCAAAAAAGCCTTATTTCTATCTATGTAGAAAACACAGTGAAACAAATCCTTATTGGAAAAAAAAGGAAAGACCCTTTAACCTCAGAGCAGGTATGGTAGTTATCGCGGATGGAGGAGCAGCTGCTGGGGTGGGGAGAGGGAGGGCCTGCTCAGGACTCAGGAGGTTGCTCCTGGATCACTTTTTCTGGATTCCCACTCCCCCTTGTCTTGGAAAATAGCACCATTTTCATGTGCATGCTTCGAAAATAATCCCTCTTCTGACTTTATCCTGTTAATTTTACACTTCAAGTTCTAGGAGTGAAGGAATTGATAACATTTATTTAAAATATTGCATAGCTAAACTTATGCTGTGTGCTGAAATGTTGGGAAGTAGCATGTCAAGGGTAAATGAAGCAAAATCAAAAACAAGCAATGAAGAAACACACAGACCTCTTCAATGTGAGTATGACTTTGGGGGATGCAGGGAGCTAATTTGACTACTAGCAGCTTCCAAGCAAAATGAAAGCATTGACATGTGCATGAATATTGCTAGGTTTTTAAATTCCCCAAACACATCAAAACATCTTACAACCCCCACTGCCTTCCCCTCTTCTGCTCTTCTTTCCCAGTCAAGGGAGCATTTTATAATGTGCTCTGCTCCAGTCCTCCCAAGCAAGAGGGTCTGCAGCTTAGTGACATAAGACATGTTTTGGAATCAGATGGAAGGAATTAGGAGGATTCATTTAGATGAAAACAACAAAGAAGGCTTGGAAGTGCTTCCGCTGTTTGCATTTTCCTGCCGTCTCACTCTTGTGTTTCAAGGCTGCTGTGGCAGTTGTGGTAAAGTTTGTCCCCACTCAGAGGTTAATTCCCTGTGTCCACTTGAGGTTCCTGTTTCTTTCCTTCTCTTACGATGTCTTATGGAGGAGGCTGCTGTTGTGTTGCCAGCTGAGCAACTTTCCAGAGAACATCCCTTGGCTGAATGGAGCCACTGTGCCTGGAGCGGGGACAGCAAATGACAGACAGCTGGCACAAGAGGCTGGCCCCTTTGCCACAGTGGAGTAATTCTGTAGTTGTGTCTGTGCTCCAGAGTGCCCCCATGGGGCCAGCTTGCCTCCAGCTAAGACCCCGCTTGACTTTCCCTGCTGCCCTGACCTGCTTCCCTGCCTGTCCTGCTCCTGGGCACTCCCTCCGTATGTGACCAGCCCACAGCACCTTCCAGGCTCGACTTTCAGGGAGGCTGACCCAGTCAGGTCCTTCCCGTTGGCTTTGGCACCTAGAACCCTCGACCTGCCAAGGTTGCTCTCCTTTCAAGCCTGGCCTCCGCACCTCCCCTTCATTCTGTGAACTGCTGGACATCCCACACTAAACTCTCTTCTGTTCTCAGTTGAGTCAGTGTATATAGTTTGCAGGCACAGAGCTCTGACAGCTTGATGCCTGTGTCTGTCAGTATCAGCTCAGGAGAGAGAAGCTACAGAGTGGTTTGAACTGGGAAAGTATAGTATAAAGAATTGCTATAACTATAACAGAGGATTGAAGTAAAGGGGGATGGGATAGTAAGAAGTAAAGAGAACACTGAAAAATACAGGCATAGCATACAGAAGGAGATAGCTACCCAAGGAAGGGGCCCTGGTCTGAGATGCAGACATTGTCAAAGGGGCTGTGGCCATGGCTTGCTGGACAACAGAGGAGTCAACTGTGGTCCTGCACCAGTGGAACTTGCCAGAAATCCACCTTCCAAGTTGCTGGGGAAATCCGTTTACCCAAGGAGTCATTCTACTACAAAACCAGGGAGGGTGCTGTGCAGCTGCTGGCCACTGGGTACCACTGAGTTCTGTGCACTGAGGAGCCAGGTGCTGCAGGAGCCGGGCATGGTTGGGGGTGGGCACAGGGTGAGGGACAGCCTTTCCACTGGAGCCTGGAGCTGGAAGGGCCGAGTGCACTGAAGCAGCTGGGCCCTGGAGACATGGCCACACTGCAGCAGCCCGCTCAGAGAGCACTCCAGAACCCAGCAGCAAAGCCTTCACAGTGTCTCTCCAGCACCCCCTCCTGACAAAACTTACTGCCAATTGGCCAAGGAATCATATTTATAGGACCTAGATCTATTTTCATGCATCAGGCAATGAAGGAGAAATTCAGAGCTGAGAGGCAGTACATTGATAACTGGCACAGTGCCTCATTTCCTCATGTGATGCATTAGCAGGAGCTCTTTCCTGGTCACAGATAGGATAGGGAGTGTATGATAAATACACAGTGGAATTGCAAAAGGGTGGGACACTGAACAGGATGAATTGTAACCCTTTCAAAATGGAACCTGAAAAACATTGCCCAGAGCTGTAGTGAAGGCTTTGATCTAATCAGAGCCCCTGATCTCTCACTCTACCAGGCTTTCTGAATCTTCTGAGATGGACAGCACTTGGGGTCTGACTGCCATATTGTTACTGAGTCCAAGCTTGTACTGTTCACCACACGACAGGCCAATAATCGAGAGACAAGTTGTTGGGGCAAAGAATAACGACTTTATTTGGAAAGCCAGCTAACCAAGAAGATGGTGGGTTCATGCCCCAAAGAACCATCTTGCCTGAGTAAGAAGTCAGGCTTTTTTTATACTAAAAGAGGAGGAAGTAAAGTCAAAAACTTCCTGGTTCCCATCAGCCTCCAGAGGGGAGGTGTGAATTTCTTCCTCCCTGTAGTCATTCACAGGTGAGCCTGGTCAGGATGTTTCTTGTGAGCTAAACAAAGGTATTTTAGCTTAATGGTCATTACCTGGGAGGCAGGGTTCCCAGAGATGGACCATTATGTGTAATTTAAGCTTATAGGCAACATCCATTTAGTGATTAACTTGTAACAGGATACAAAATGTTCTTCCCTATTACAATTCCCCACTGTCAACATCCATTCCACAACCTTGTGGTAAAAGAATGAAGACCATTCTGCTGAACTAAGGTGACAAATATTCCTTAGAGTCTTTAGTTAGTCCTTTTTATCCACAACTATTTGAACCCAGTGAAACCTCTTAGCAATTTGTTGTTGTCTAATTCGTAATTGCATTTGGGGTTTTGGTTCGAGTTCCCAATACATATACTAAATTCCTGTGCTATTTATTTGGACAAAATTAAACAAATTGGCTGCCCCTTCTCCAGCTACAATGGAATTACCATCTGTTTCAGTTGGATAGGCAGACCTATTGGAGGCAAACTCATGAATAGTATAGTGCCCGAAGTTTTAATATAATTGGCAATTGCTAGGTCTTTTAACATTTATAGATTCTCCTACCTGGGTAGACATCTGGAATGGCCTACCATACAATATTTTAAAGGGGCTTAGTTTAAGCCTGCTTCTGGGAGCCACGGATCCATAGCAGGACAACTGGCAAGGCCTTATCCCAAGTTTAATGTCTCTTGACTTTTTAACACCATTCCTTTTTAATATATGATTCATTTTCTTGTTTTTTCCTGTTGATGTGGTCTCCAGGATGAATGTTGTTTTAATGCCTTAATCCAAATCAGGGGATAATTTCCCTAAGGAGGGCTTTAACCATTTCAGAGATTTTCTATCCAGGTGGGATATCCTGAAAAAGTGTCCACACAAACACTAGCAGGTTATCTGAAATTTTTGCAGCTTGAGGCATTTGAGTAAAGTCTATTTTTCAGTCCTGGGGAAACCAAGATGGTGGAGGAGTAGGAGACGTGGAGTTGATCTCTCTCCACAAATGAATCAAGAATACATCTACAGATGGAAGAATTCTCACAGAACACTGGCTGAACACTAGCAGAAGACCTTGGACACCAGTAAGGACAAGAAAGATCCCCACATAACTGGGTAGGACAAAAGAAAGAAGGGAAAAAAAGAGGAGAGGAAGTGGGATGGGATCTGTGCCCCTTAGGGGGAGCTGAAGCAGAGAAGAGTTTCCCGCATCTGGGGAAGCGCCCTCACCAATGGGGAAATCAGTTGGGACAGAAGGGGAGCATCTTAGGCTGTCAGAGGAGGGTGAAACAGCCAGTCTGTGGCAGACAGGCCAGAGTGAGACCTACACAGATGGTCCATGCCACAGTCCTGCATGCCCCAGACTGTGATGTGTGTCTGCCGGTGCACACAGGGCTAAGAGCTGGAACGTTGGGATTGGAGAGCAAACCGGGGGAGAGGACTGCCATTGCCTGCGAGGAGACAGCCTGAGGGGACGGGAGGGAGGAAATCCACAAACAGGAATGCTTGTGGAGGAAATCCAGACTGCCATAGAAGAAAGGTACCACTGTTGAGTGATGTGCAGGGGGTGGAGCCGCCACTGCAGCCTCTCCCCCCCCACGCAATGGCCCCCTGCCCTGCCAGGCACTAGGAAAAGCCCCCACCAGGGCTGACCTCGTGCCGGTTCCCACTAGGGCCAGATCTCATGCACCCGTGACTTTCACTGTGCACCTGTCACCGCTGGGGCCCCTGTGACCCAGGCTGTCATGCCATCTCCATGCCCTGTCCTCACTGGGGCAGACCTGAGTGCTCTACGGCAGCTGTGGGAACATACTCCTGTGGGTGGCCCACACACAGAAGTGGAGCTAAAACCACAGCTGAGCCCCAGGGGCATGGCGACTAAGGAAGAAGAACAGAAATATTGCCATGCAGCTGCACAAACCACAGATTAAATCCCTGAGACTGGCTTGGTAAACCCTTCATCTATGCAATATCTGAATGGACAAGTGTTCCCACAACTGAAACCACTCTAGCTCTAGCAGCTGTGGACTTTGGGGACTAGTACATGTGGGAGTTGGGCCAGGTCAGAGTCTGAGCTGCCCCCACAGTGTCAAAGAAGGACCAGAGACCTACCTAGAGGTTTTGGAGGGCTTCCTGGGGAGATGGAGGTTGGCTGTGACTCATGGAGGGGGCAAAGACACTGACAGCTGAGTCCCCAGGGAAATATAATTTTTACTATTTTTTATGTTATGTTCTGTTGTTTTTTATTAATATTTGTTTTTATTTTTATTTAGTTTTTAAAATTTTTTATATTTCTGTGTTACTTTTATGTTCTGTGTTTTTTCCTTGTTTTTTTCTTTCCTTTGTTCTATTTTGTTTTTATGTTATTTTATCATTTTTGTGTGTTTTGTTTTCTTTGCCTTTTCTTTCAGTTTGCAATCTACTTTTGTTTTTATTTTTGTTTTTGTTAGTTTGGTTTTTAATGGTTTGATTTCGTTTTGGGTTTATCTGGTTCTCTTGATTTTTGTTTTTCTGTTTTTGTTTCTTATTTTGTATGTGTCTGTGTGTTTGTTTTTGTTTGGTTTTGCTTTTACCATTTGCCTGGGTTTTTTTTTTTGTTTTGTTTTCATTTGTTTTCTTCTCTACCAATTTTTTCTGTTTTCTTTTTTTTTCCTTTTTGCCGAGCCACGTGGCTTGCGGGGTCTTGGTTCCCAGGCCGCAGGTTGGGCCTGAGCCTCTGGGATGGCAGTGCCAAGTCCAGGATGCTAGAACGCCAGAGAATTCCTGGCCCCAGGAAATATTATTAGGTGAGAGCTCTCTTGGAGGTCTCCATCTCAACTCCAAGACCTGGATCCATCCAACTGCCAGCAGGCTCCAGTGCTGAACACCCCACGCCATACAACAGGAAAGACAGGAATACAAACCCACCCATCAGTAGACAGGCTGCCTAAAGTCGTACTAAGCACACAGACACCTCAAAACACATCAGCCGTTGCCCATCAGAGGTAAAAGAATCCAGCTCCACCCACCAGAATGCAGGCACCAGTCCCTCCCACCAGCAAGCCTACACAAGCCACTGGACCAGCCTCACCCACTGGGGGCAGACACCAGAAGCAAGAAGAACTACAACCCTGCAGCCTGTGGAAAGAAGACCTCAAACACAGTAAGTTAGACAAAATGAGAAGACAGAGAAATATGTTGCAGATGAAGGAGCAAGGTAAAAACCCATGAGACTAAATAAATGAAGAGGAAATAGGCAAACTACCTGAAAAAGAATTTAGAGTAATGATAGTAAAGGTTATCCAAAATGTCAGAAATAGAATGGAGAAAATACAAGAAACGTTTAACAAGTAACTAGAAGAACTAAAGAACAAACAAACAGTGATTGAAAAACAGAATAACTGAAATTAAAAATACACTAGAAGGAATCAACAGCAGAATAATTGAGGCAGAAGAACGGATAACTGACCTAGAAGATAAAATAGTGGAAATAACTACCTCAGAGCAGATTAAAGAAAAAAGAATGAAAAGAACTGAGGACAGTCTCAGAGACCACTGGGACAACATTAAACACACCAACATTTGAATTATAGGGGTCCCAGAAGAAGAAGAGAAGGAGAAATGGCCTGAGAAAATATTTGAAGAGATTATAGTTGAAAACTTCCCTAACGTGGGAAAGGAAATAGTCAATCAAGTCCAGGAAGTGCAGAGAGTCCCATACAGGATAAACCCAAGGAGAAACATGCTGAGACACATATTAATCAACCTAACAAAAATTAAATTCAAAGAAAAAATATTAAAAGTAACAAGGGGAAAGCAACAAATAACATACTAGGGAATCCCCATAAGGTTATCAGTTGATCTTTCAGCAGAAACTCTGCAGGCCAGAAGGGAGTGACAGGATATATTTAAAGTGATGAAAGGGAAAAACCTACAACCAAGAATACTCTACCTGGCAAGGCTCTCATTCACATTTGAAGGAGAAATCAAAAGCTTTATGGACAAGCAAAAGCTAAGAGAATTCAGCACCACCAGACCAGCTTTGCAACAAATGTTGAAAGCATTTCTCTAGGCAGGAAACCCAAGAGAAGAAAAAGATGTACAAAAACAAACCCAAAACAATTAAGAAAATGGTAATAGGAATATATGTCATCGATTATTACCTTCAATACAAATGGATTAAATTCTCCAACCTAAAGACACAGACTGGCTGAATGGATACAAAAACAAGACCCATATATATGTTGTCCTCAAGAGAACCACTTCAGACCTAGGGACACATATAGCCTGAAAGTGAAGGGATGGAAAAAGATATTCCATGCAAATGGAAATCAAAAGAAAGCTGGAGTAGCAATACTCGTATCAGATAAAATAGACTTTAAAGATTGTTACAAGAGATAAGGAAGGACACTAAATAATGATCAAGGGATCAATCCAAGAAGAACATAATAACAATTGTAAATATTTATGCACCCAATATAGGAGCATCTCAATACATAAGGCAAATGCTAACAGCCATAAAAGGGGAAATTGATAGTAACACAATAATAGTGGGGGACTTTAACACTCCACTTACACCAAAACATAGATCATCCAGACAGAAGATTAATAAGGAAACACAAGCCTTAAATGACACATTAGATCAGATAGACTTAATTGATATTTATAGGACATTCCACCTGAAAGCAGCAGAATACAGTTTCTTCTAAAGTGCACATGGAACATTCTCCAGGATAGATCACATCTTGGGTCACAAATCTAGCCTCAGAAATTTATGAAAATTGAAATTGTTTCAAGCATCTTTTCCAACTATAATGCTATGAGATTCAAAATCAATTACAGGAAAAAAATTGTAAAAAACACTAACATGGAGGCTAAACAATATGCTACTAAATAACCAAGAAATCACAGAGTAAACCAAAGGTGAACTGAAAAATTCCTAGAAAAAATGACAATGAAAACACGATGACCCAAAACCTATGGGATTCAGCAAAAGCAGTTCTAAGAGGGAAGTTTATAGCAATACAGTCCTACCTCAAGAAACAAGAAGCTCAAATAAACAACCTAACCTTACACCTAAAGCAGCTAGAGAAAGAAGAAACAAAACCCAAAGTTAGTAGAAGGAAAGAAATCAAAGATCAGAGCAGAAATAAATGAAATAGAAAGAAAGAGGGAAAAAAAAACAATAGCAGAGATCAATAAAACTAACAGCTGATTCTTTGAGAAGATATACAAAATTGATACACTTTTAGCCAGACTCACTAAGAAAAAATGGGAGAGGACTCAAATCAATAGAATTAGAAATGAAAAAGGAGAAGTTACAACAGACACTGCAGAAGTACAAAGGATCAAAAGAAACTACTACAAGCAACTATATGCTAATAAAATGGACAACCTGGACAAAATGGACAAATTCTTAGGAAGGTACAAACTTCCAAGACTGAACCAGGAAGAAATAGAATATATAAACAGACCAATCACAAGTAATGAAATTGAAACAGCAATTTAAAATCTTCCAACAAACAAAAGTCAGGACCAGATGGCTTCACAGGCGAATTGTAGCAAACAATTAGAGAAGAGCTAACAACTATCCTTCTCAAACTCTTCCAAAAATTTGCAAGGGAGGAACACTCCCAAACTCATTCTACAAGGCCACCATCACCCTGATGCCAAAACCAGACAAAGGTATCACGAAAAAAGAAAATTACAGGCCAATATCACTGATGAACATAGATGCAAAAATCCTCAACAAAATACTAGCAAACTGAATCCAACAACACATTAAAAGGATCATACACCATGGCCAACTGGAATTTATCCCAAGGATGCAAGGATTGTCCTATACATGTAAATCGATCAATGTGATATACCATATTAACAAATTGAAGGAGAAAAACCATATGATAATCTCAATAGATGCAGAAAAAGCTTGACAAAATTCAACACCCATTTAAGATTAACACTCTCCAGAAAGTGGGCATAGAGGGAACTTACCTCAATATAATAAAATCCATATATGACAAACATTATTCTCAGTGGTGAATAACTGAAAGCATTTCCTTTAAAATCAGGAACAAGAAAATGGTGCCCACTTTGGCCACTATTATTCAACATAGTTTTGTAAGCCCTAGCCATGGCAATCAAAGAAGAAAAAGAAATAAAAGGAATCCAAATTTGTAAAGAAAAGTAAAACTGTCACTTTTGGCAGATGACATGATACTATGCATAGAAAATCCTAACGATGTCCCCAGAAAACTACTAGAGCTAATCAATGAATTTAGTAAAGTTACAGGATACAAAATTAATACACATAAATCTCTTGCATTCCTATACACTAATAATGAAAAATCAAAAAGAGAAATTAAGGAAACAATCCCATTTACCATTGCAACAAAAAGAATAAAATACCTAGGAATAATCCTACCTATGGAGGCCAAAGACCTGTATGCAGAAAACTATAAGATACTGATGAAAGAAATCAAAGACGACACAAACAGATGGAGAGATATACCATGTTCTTGGATGGGAAGAATCAATATTGTGAAAATGGCTATACTACCCAAAGCAATTTATAGATTCAATGCAATCCCTGTCAAATTACCAATGGCATTTTTCACCAAACTAGAACAAAAAACTTTACAATTTGTATGGAAACACAAAGGACCTTGGGTAGCAAAAGTAATCTTGAGAAAAACAAAATGAAGCTGGAGGAATCAGGCTCCCTGACTTCAGACTATACTACAGGGCTACAGTAATCAAGATGGTATGGCACTGGCACAAAAACAGAAATGTAGATCAATGGAACAGGATAGAAAGCCCAGAGATAAACCCACACACCTATGGTCACCTAATCTATGACAAAGGAGGCTAGAATATGCAATGGAGCAAAGACAGCCTCTTCAATAAGTGGTGCTGGAAACTGGACAGCTACATGTAGAAGAATGAAATTAGAACACTCCCTAACACCATACACAGAAATAAACTTAAAATGGATTAAAGATCTAAATGTAAGGCCAGACACTATCAAACTCTTAGAGGAAAACATAGGCAGAACACTCTTTGACATAAATTGCAACAATATCATTTTTGATCCACTTCCTAGAGTAATGAGAATAAAAACAAAAATAAACAAATGGGACCTAATTAAACTTAAAAGCTTTTGCACAGCAAAAGAAACCATAAACAAGACGAAAAGACAACCCTCAGAATGGGAGAAATTATTTGCAAATGAAGCAACAGAAAAAGGGTTAATCTCCATAATATACATGCTCATGCAGGTCAATATCAAAAAACCCAAACAACCCAGTCAAAAACTGGGTGGAAGACCTAAATAGACATTTCTCCAAAGAAGACATACAGATGGCCATCAAACACATGAAAAGATGCTCAACATCACTAATTGTTAGAGAAATGCAAATCAAAACTACAATGAGGTATCACTTGACACCATTCAGAATGGCCATCACCACAAAATGTACAAACAATAAATGCTGGAGAGGGTGTGGAGAAAAGGTAACCCTCTTACATTGTTGGTGGGTATGTAAATTGATACAGACACTATGGGGAACAGTATGGAGGTACCTTAAAAAACTAAAAATAGAATTCCCATATGACCCAGCAATCCCACTCCTGGGCATATACCCAGAGAAAACCATAATTCAAAAAGATACATGCATCCCAATGTTCATTGCAGCACTATTTACAATAGCCCAGACATGGAAACAACTTAAATGTCCATCAACAGAGGAATGGATAAAGAAGATGTGGTACGTATAAACAATGGAATATTATTCAGCCATAAAAAGGGACAAAACTGGGTCATTTGCAGAGACGTGGCTGGACTTAGAGACTGTCATACAGAGTGAAGTAAGTCAGAAGGAGAAAAACAAATATCGTACATTAACGTGTATATGTGGAATCTGAAAAAAATTGGTATAGATGATCTTATTTACAAAGCAGAACTAAAGACACAGACATAGAGAACAAAAGTTTGGATACTAAGGGGGAAAGGGGAGAGTGGGATAAATTGGGAGACTGGGAATGACATATATATACTATTGATACTATGTGAAAAATAGATAACTAATGAGAACCTACTGTATAGCACAGGGAACCCCACTCAATGCTCTGTGGTGACTTAAATGGGAAGGAAATCCAAAAAAGAGGGGATATACGTATAAGTATCGCTGATTCACTTTGCTGTACAGTAGAAACTAACACAACATTGTAAAGCAACTATATTCCAATAAAATTTTTTTTAAAAAGAGAGGTATTTTTCAGTCCTTGGTGGGGCAGTTTCCTCTGTTTGATTCCCCATCTGGGGAGGTCTGACAGCAGTCTTTGGGTTATTTTTAAGACCTTGGGAGAAGGAGCTGTGTCTCCTTTTCTGGGATTTTCGTGAGTGCCATCTGTAGGCTTACGGCACTCTGGTGGGACTGATGTCAAGAAATTCTGTGAAAAACTTCAGGGCGTGGTCTATCAGAAAGTTAGTCAGCTCATTTCCTGCTGTCAGTTTTACCCGGGGCTCCTGTGGGGAATTAGGTACCTCAGGTCCAAGGGAGCCCGTGGACCTCTTCATTCAGAGTGTTCCTCTCTCTCTTGTCTTTTATTGTTCTTCTTCTGTTTTAGCCCAGGGCAATCCGTTTTCCAATGTTCCTCCTCCTTTCAGTAAGCACGTTGCTCCTTCCCCAATGGGGGCTTACCTCTCTTCGAGTTACTTGCCGTCTGAGAATCCTATGCCTCTGCCAAAAAAGTGGTGTTTCATTTTGCATTTTCTTTTTTCTGTTGTTGTTCCCTGTTGAATACTTTAAAAACAAAATCTACCAATTGAGAAGGGTTCATTCCAAATGTACCATCTAATTTTTTCAACTTTCTCCTGATATCTGAGGCACTTTGCTCCCAAAGGTCAAAACTACCATTCTAATATTTTCAGGGGCCTAGGGACCTGCATTAGTATGATGTCTGTAGGTCTGATAAATCCTTTCCAAAAATTCAGAGAGGTCTTCATTTGTTTTGCTGAATTTCTTGAATTTTGTTCAAACGCTTTTGCTTTGGTTTCCCTTTTCAAGGCCCTGCCAAGATGCACTAATAAGCAGTGCTCTATTAAGGGCCTTCTTCTCTCACTGGGGCCCCAATTTGGTTCAGCTGTAGATGCTGTCAAGTGGGCTTCAGGTGTAGAGGATCCTCCCTATAAGGTGGGTTACCATCTTTCCAATTAAAGAAGTCTGAGAAACCTAGCCAGCTGTTCATTTGCACTTAGGCCCCCTACAAGATAATGGCATAAAGGAAATTGCCCTGTCCCTGAAGTGGCTCCTGGCCAAAATTGGGTGCCCTGTTGGGTCTCAGATGGCAACACCAGACCAGACCCTGTGCTCCAGAAACTAACGCAGGATTCTCTAACTGATCTCTATAAGCAGGGGAAGTCCTGAGCCGCAGTGTCAGGAATTGGGGCTGGATAAGAATGGAAGGTGGAAGGGTGGATATATTGGCATTATGGCCAGAGTGGCTGGGACAGCTGGCTCAGCCAGAGGAGTTAAAATTTGAAGCAACATATCCTCACTCTCATTCTTTTCCTTTTCTTATTTTCTCTGGTAATAGTACAAATGCTTGCATGTAAAGGATTTCATCATTCTTCCCTGCTTTTTTCACAGAATAGCTATAGAGTCATTCAAAAGCCACTGTAAAACCATAGATAACAATTGATCATCTAACCATTAAAAGGATGCCTTTTTGCTTTGGCATCAATCAACTGGGATTATGATGCAGTTGAATAGAAACTTGATTACTGCTGTGACAAACAGTTTAAGATAATTACTAAAATTATGCCTGATATCATTTACCAAGATATACCAGAATTTTAGGAGTTCTGTAGAATATGTGTATTAATAAGGTTTACCCCTGTGACACAATCTAAGAAGATTTATCATCACTCATTTGACAATGCCTCCACCAAATAAGCCCAATTAGTTTAATATTCCTCTCTGAGATGGAGAGAAAACAAATAATTTGAGGTGTTCCAGGACCCTCTGGAAAACCCCAAAGTTAGCCAGAGTTCAAATGAACCCCACTTTGAACTTGATCTTTGGGAAGTTTGTCAAAATATCAAAAAGTTTTAACCAGTGATAATGAAAGATCTCAGTGGCAAATAGAGATCACTTAATCAAAGAACCTCACAATCTGTTACCAAAAGCAGTTCAATATTTTAAGACTTTATCCTCTTATAGAACCAAATTCAGGTTTTATATCACTTTACCTTTAAGATTTATTTTCTTAATTAAGTTCAGTCTTATCTTAAAACTTAGTTTAGTTTCGAGTTATGAAAATCTGGAGAGACTATTCTAGGTAGACATTCCCAAAACATTATTCCCATAGAGGTTACCCCAAAACTCTTTACTTCGTTTACCTCTATTTTATTTACCTAAAAGCCTTGTCACATTGTTATTTTCCTTGCTAACAAACTTTGTAACAAGTATAAGGTGTTATTTGATTTCTAGTAAACCCAGGTACAATGAAAGTATTATACTTAAAGTTGTTGACTCTAAAGATCTATCTGTATCAAACCCACAAGCTTAAGTTAACTAACACCAGGTATTAATTCAATACTGCGTTTTTCCTAAATCATGTGAACCTGAAATCCAGCCAGTTTCTTTTATATTTGAGTATTTATATGAGCAATTTCCTTAAGCCAATTAAATAGAGCTCTTTTAATTTTGGCAATGCCACACATCTATAACACATGTACAAACACACAAACAAACACAGGGACCTCATAGTTCCTATTCCAAAATTTTAGACATGAGTCAGGTACGACAATATAAAACCCATCAGTTAGAAAAGAGGTTGGATTCGAATTGGGCTCCTGGCAGATGGGACAAATCAAGGTCACCTGTCTACATAGCTAAATCCTTATACCAATGTATATGGAAAAGACTCTTCTATTTCTATTTGTAGCTTTTGGTGATTTTAGGAACCAAATGGAACCTTTCTCTTCCTTGGATAAGAACAGATTGTTTTTTTCCTGTTCCTTTCCTCCATTTGATATCAGTAAAAGTTTTAAGTATCACAAAACTGATTTGGCTGTAAATGGAGAACTGTACCACACAAAATGAAACAAAAAACCCAAAGAACAAACAGAAAATGCTGAATAAACCTTCAAGTTTGGTCTTGGGGTTTTACATATACCAACAACACAGGAGACCATAGACAATGTAATTAACACAGCAAGAGTAGCAGTGCACAATGCACAGGGTCCCAAGATAACCCTTTCTAAACCCCCTGTGGAGATCTTAACAGGTACTCTGGCCACATATTGTTACAATAAGATATCATCTTTCTCTCACCCATGGGTTCAGAGCTATAATCAGATCCCTTATCCAAAATGCACCTCAGAGGACTTTCTTTAGGGGTAGTTGAAACATTCTCCCTTTTTCAAGACAAACAAAACACAAAGAAATGCTAGCATCCAAAGAAACAAACAAACTGGTTCACAAATTGGGTGGAAGTCCAACAACTCTTTCTGCTCTCCAACAGGGTACCCCACTCAAATACAAAACAAATTGGCTTATTCTGTAGAAAAGGCCCCAGATGGAGAGGAAATAAAGTTCCTGACTGTTCACACTGGAGTGACTTACCCTACTATATGGAGCCTGTTGGCTCCCAAAAGTTGACTCCTTGCTCCAACTGCCAAGCACTGGGGCAGCCAGTGCCACTTCAGGGAATTTTGGAGGGCAAATCCTCAGGACAAATGGTCCTGGCAGCTCCTTGTGCCTTACCTGAAAATTCCCCAACTGGGGCTGCCTGGCCATGAGCAGCAATGCTCCTGGCTAGTTCACCAAAATTTGTTACTGAGTCTAAGCTTGTACTGCTTGCCACATGACAGGCCAATAATGGAGAGATGAGTTGTTGGGGCAAGGAATAATGGCTTTATTTGGAAAACCAGCTAATTGAGAAGATGGTGAGCTCATGTCCCAAAGAGCCATCTTGCCTAAGTTAGAATTCAGGCTCCTTTCATACCAAAAGAGGAGAGAGTAAAGTCAAACACATCCTGGTTGCCATCAGCCTTCAGAGGGGAGGTGTGAATTTCTTCCTCCCTGTAGTCATTCACAGGTGGGCCTGGTCAGGATGTTTCCTGTGAGCTAAACAAAGGTATTTTAGCTTAATGGTCATTACCTGGGAGGCAGGGTTCCCAGAGATGGACCATTATGTATAATTTAAGCTTATAGGCAACATCCCTTTAGTGACTAACTTGTAATAGAATACAAAAGTTTCTTCCCAATTACAATATCTCACTCTTTTCCAGCAAGAACACAACTCAGGCATTATTGCAGAAACTCCCCACTTTCAAAAGGACATTGCTTTCCCCCTGGCAAATGGGATTCCCAATCCCAAGTTAAAGCAGTGTCTGAGAGGAGGCATGCACACTCTGTGGGTCAAATTATTTTGTTTTTGTTCCTCTTCTTACAAGCTTGCAGTCCCATACCTTGGGTGTCACAGGAACAGCTGTATGGATAGTGTTCCCTTGAGCCATAGGTCTGCTCATAGAATCCTTAAGCAGCTCCAGGCATTTTAGCAATGTGTCATACTTGTGGATTTTTGTATTTGTGATCTTCCCAAGGTCTAGTGTCAAGTTGTTAGGAGACACTTGTCCTAGACTTTCAGGGCATATTGGAGAGATCACTGCACTCAGAGGCAGACTGCTTCTCTCCTGAGGTAGCTGGGTCACTGGGAAAATCCTCTCAGAGTGCCTGTGTCAGTTGCTGCATCCATCAAATGAATGAGTTATATCAAAAAGCTCTTAATATCATGTATTTCTACAGTTCTACTGTGTATTAAAGATTTGTACTCTGTTAGACAGACTCATGCAGGAACCAAAAGTGTACACACAACCATGTCTTCCCTTTCACTTCTCTCTATGCTTATATGTGTGTCTGAGTGTGTTTATATGTAAATATGTGGGGGAAAAATTGATAGGGTATAGATGAAAATGTTCACCATAGTTATTCCAGGAGGTAGGATTATGGATAATTTAAATTTTCTTCTGCATACTTTACCAAGTCTTCAAAATGCTGCACAATCTGAATGTATCACACTTATAATTGGGAAAAATAAATGTTATTAGAAGTAATATAGCCTCTTCAACAAGTGGTGCTGGGAAAACTGGACAGCTACATGTAAAAGAATGAAATTAGAACACTCCCTAATACCATACACAAAAATAAACTCAAAATGGATTAAAGATCTAAATGTAAGGCCAGACACTATAAAACTCTTAGAGGAAAACATAGGCAGAACACTCTATGACATAAATCACAGCAAGATCCTTTTTGACCCACCTCCTAGAGAAATGGAAATAAAAACAAAAATAAACAAATGGGACCTAATGAAACTTAAAAGCTTTTGCACAGCAAAGGAAACCATAAACAAGACAAAAAGACAGCCCTTAGAATGGGAGAAAAATATTTGCAAATGAAGCAACTGACAAAGGATTAATCTCCAAGATTTACAAGCAGCTCATGCAGCTCAATAACAAAAAAAACAAACAACCCAATCCAAAAATGGGCAGAAGACCTAAATAGACATTTCTCCAAAGAAGATATACAGATTGCCAACAGACACATGAAAGAATGCTCAACATCATTAATCATTAGAGAAATGCAAATCAAAACTACAATGAGATATCATCTCACACTGGTCAGAATGGCCATCATCAAAAAATCTAGAAACAATACATGCTGGAGAGGGTGTGGAGGAAAGGGAACACTCTTGTACAGTTTGTGGGAATGTAAATTGATACAGCCACTATGGAGAACAGTATGGAGGTTCCCTAAAAAACTAAAAATAGAACTACCATATGACCCAGCAATCCCACTACTGGGCATATACCCTGAGAAAACCATAATTCAAAAAGAGTCATGTACCAAAATGTTCGTTGCAGCTCTATTTACAATAGCCAGGACATGGAAACAACCTAAGTGTCCATCAACAGATGAATGGATAAAGAAGATGTGGCACATATATACAATGGAATATTACTCAGCCATAAAAAGAAGTGAAATGGTGTTATTTGTAGTGAGGTGGATGGACTTAGAGTCTGTCATACAGAGTGAAGTAAGTCAGAAAGAGAAAAACAAATACCATATGCTAACACATATATATGGAACCAAAAAAAAAAAAAAAAAAAGGTTTTGAAGAACCTAGGGGCAGGACAGGAGTAAAGATGCAGACGTAGAGCATGGACTTGAGGACATGGGGAGGGGGAAGGGTAAGCTGGGACGAAGTGACAGAGTGGCATGGACATATATACACTACCAAATATAAAATAAATAGCTAGTGGGAAGCAGCTGCATAGCACAGGGAGATCAGCTCGGTGCTTTGTGACCACCTAGAGGGGTGGGATAAGGAGGGTGAGAGGGAGACGCAAGAGGGAGGGGATATGGGGATATATGTATATGTATGGCTGATTCACTTTGTTATACAGCGGAAACTAACACCATTGTAAAGCAATTATACTCCAATAAAGATGTTAAAAAAAACAAAAAAGAAGTAATATTCACCTCATCATTTTGTAGAGGACATATACCCGTGTTACACACATGCAAATATAGACTGCCTCTGCAACCCATACTCACTGAAGGAATGAGCGCAGAGCTTGCATTCTGTGGGTCTGTGCTTTCTTGCAGTGCTCTTCTGTCTGCCGGGAAAATAGAAGCTATTTTCAAACACCCTCAACTCTCTCTGATTACGTTGGTAATTTTATTACTCAAAGACGATTGAAGCTGCCCTTTCCAGAAGAAGAGGGAAGAGGGGCGGGTTAGAAGAGGAAGAGTTTTCCAAGTGTGTTGGGGAAGCAAGAAAGCTAAGAGGCAAAGGCTGGATATCCAGACCCCCTGGGGGTAAATCATCCCCTATTTGAGGAGTGCGGTGTCCAGTTTACACTTATACCACCTCCTCTGCAAAACAAAACATTTTTCAACATCCTGAATGCAGTTTAAACCTTGCTTTTTGTCTTCTGTGCCAACATAAAAAGAGGCAGAAAATCAATTTGGGGTATTGCTTCCCTTTGGTAATTCATCGCTGCATTTGATGTGGCACGGAGGCGTTCTGGGACAGTATCGAGTAGTTATGACCATCTGTCTAATTGTAAATATCTATTTTTCATCATTGAGAGTGACTGTGGCCCCATATCACCTGTGTCGTCCTTCCCTCTTCTGTTCCATTAGACTGCATCCTTCATGGTGAGTGACACCGGTTTTAAAAGAAAAGTCTTGTGAATATAAGTTTTGCATCAACAAAATGTCTTCTACTGCATCTTTGGGAATGGAATTGTACTTACCAACAGTCTGAAGAGTTTTTGGTCAGTTCATATCCTTGTCCTTTCTTGTCTTAGAGATGAAAGTAGCGGATTTGATGAAATTTTAAGGCTCATGATAATTGGTATAAAGGAAGAAGCTGAAACCTGTTTCTGGTTGGCCCTGAACCAGCTGTGACCCTAGCGTCATCCTGGGAAGCCAGGGATGGAGTGAACTGGCAGGATCTGTTTATTTAGTAAATAGGAATCTTTGAAATAAAGCAGTGAAGTAAATGTCTCAATGATAAATGGCCATATTTTATTCTGAGTTTAGAAAAAGAGAACTACCCAATTAAGGTTTCTTTGTGTTCAGATAGTTGCTCAGTCTCCCACTGGCTGAGACCAGCTTCACTTTGCAAATGCAAATGGAGGCTGCAAGGCCCTTTCCCACCTAAGGACCTCCGGAGGCACTGGAGAATCCGCTTGGCTGCTACGTTCTAATTTTTCTTCATCTGACTAACTTGAAAGATGTCTGATCTTGCATTCAGTGTCTGTGTTGTTTTTCAAAATCTGGGCTCCCTTGTATCCTAGGCAACCATTTAGAGCAGAGGTACTCCAAAGTAGGAGGCTGCTTGTGTATTTTTGTCACAATCCCTACTCCCAACTAGTAGTAACTATTTTGGTTTTGTCGTTTTGACCCTTTGGGTCAAAGCTGCCATTAGCAGTGGCATTTGGTGGCACTGCCTTGGGTTTAGAGGCCAGGTAGGGAACAGGTCTGTGCTTTTACCACCTGCACCTTCCCTGGCCTCTTTTCTCTTAGTTCAGTCTGCTTGGACAGAATTGTGGAGAGGCGAGGAATGAGGAGGGACAGTGCTAATTATACAGTTACTAATACATGGCCCAGTCCTGCTTTTTATCTTTGCTGGTGAATGCACTGATGATGCTGCAAACTTGATTGTTCTTAGGGAAGCCTGTTTACCAGTCCTGATTTTGTGCTGTAGCTTGATAAATCTCTGATTTTCAGCACCATGTCCAGAAACATGATTGCTCTTCATTTACCGGTGTCAACTTAAAAAAAAATGCACAACATGAGAGTTGCGAGTTAAGTTTTATTTGGGGCAAAATGAGGACTATAGTCCAGGAGACAGCATTTCAGATAGCTCTGAGAAACTGCTCCAAAGAGGTAGTGGGGGAGGTCAGTATATATGTGATTTTGGTGAAGGGGGAGTACCTGCAATCAAGCACATATTTTTTGCAGAAGGTTTCTGCTAGTCTTGTGAAGGTTACTGCTAGTCATGAGGAGCAGATGTCACCATGAAGGATTTTAGTGCTTTTCTAGATATGAGGAGATACAAGAATTGGGCTCATAAAATCAGCTCCTGAAAATATCTCACTATCTGAAGGCCTGTTCTGCCAGTTTTTTCCAGAGCACAGAGTGCCTCATTTCTGCTCTCCATCTGAACTCCTTTCAGGGGGATGTTGAAAGTCAGCAGCTGCAGTAGCACATGATTTAATCCTTGTAGAGGTAGATGGCAAGTGCCAATGGCAAGTGCCAGTTTGTAGTTGATACCAGGCAGTGTGCTAACTGTGGGAGTGCCAGGACAAACATATTACACGTCACTGGGATCTCTCTCTTTCTGGGTTTAGTGTGGTGAGAGTGGGTTCTTCCTCTCAGCAGTAAAGCAGTACCCATTCTAAATATGCTGAAGACCTGTTTTCTGGAGATGTCAAAATTATATTTGTAGTCAGATATGGATATTTACTCTGAATTTTAGTTGTTAAGGTGTCACCATGTTAAAGTCTATCTTAGAGCTTGAACATTCTATTCAGGAGCTCTAGAATAAGTTGGTTTTTTTTTTTTAAATATTTATTTATTTATTTATTTTGGCTGTGCTGGGTCTTAGTTGTGGCACGCAGGATCTTCGTTGCAGCATGTGAGATCTTTAGTTGTGGCATGTGGGATCTTTTTTTTTTAAGTTGTGGCATGCATGCAGGATCTAGTTCCTCAACCAGGGTTTGAACCTGGGCACCCTGCATTGAGAGCACAGTCTTACCCACTGGACCACCAGAGAAGTCCCTAGAATAAGTTTTCTGGTGAACTGCAATTACTTTTCTCTTTCAAAGTTGTGGGAATAAGGAAAAATAGTCTTGACACCTCTCAAGCTGTACCAATTCATTCAAATAAAACCTCACAGAGTTTTCTCTGCCCATTGGCCAGCCTCAGGGCACAGACAAGAAATCGGGTGACATCTAATATCAGGACAATATTTAAGCCATATGCAAAGCTGGATCTCAGTTAATACAACCTTGCTTTTCTCATCCTACCCTTAGAATTGAGAGCCTATTACAGCACGTTGTCTCTAGTTTTTCTGTTTGCAATGACAGAAAAACTCTCCTTGTCTATGTCCTGGAAAGCTAGATACTTTCCTTGTAAGCCTTCTCGTGATCTGAAGACTCTTATCTGTAAGAAAATGCATTATTTGGTTTTCATTTTATAAATGGGATTCCTTTCCCCAATCCATTTTCTAATATTGTGAAGTAGATTAAGTTTGTCTTCAGCATCTTATCACCTTCTCTTGAAGCACCGTTAGTATTCTAGAAAACTCATTCACAGCCAGCTAGTGATTCATCTTATTTTAGGATTCTACAAGGCACTCAGAATAGACCAAAGTATCACCTCTCTCAGGGGACATTCTCGTCAATTCCCAGGGAGAGTTTTACCCTGTGGAGTGGAAAATGTGGACTTCTGGTGGGTGGTTAGCCATCTCTGCAACAATCCACCCCTCTAGTCACCAAATAATTTTTGAAATAGAACAAACACATTCACCACTGTCCTAATCAGACAACCACATTCCTGTCAAGGACCGCATCCAGCTTAACATGCGAGGTGTTTGGGCAGTTTGTCTAGTCTGGTGTGACTCCTTGGGTCCAGAGATTTATGAGCCCTGCAGTGTCCCTGCACACAGCCATCCATACATGGTTGAGAAGCAGAGACAGAACCATCTCATAAAAACCTGCTTCAGGAGAAGAGAAGAAAGGGTGCACACAACCCACACAACCTTCAAGAATCCAGCCTCAAGAGGTCCCACCAGGAAGATGCAGAATCTCTGCCCTGGCAAAGGAGGAAGCCCGTGACATCTGTTCTGCCTTCTGACATTCTGCCTTGTCCATGGTCCACCAAGGCCTCAAGCCAGGTGGATATCAGCAGGGTGCCTTCCTTGAGGGTAGTACGGCATGTGTTTTTGCTACATGGTGGCTACATTGACCATATGAAACAAACTTGGTTGTTAAGCTTATTTTAAAGACAACAGTGTCACCTGATCATCTATGAAGTCCTGAGTCCCCATGTTTGACTGAAATTTATTATTTTTTTTAAAGGGAAAAAGAAGTGAAAAGGTTTTATTTATTTATTTATTAAATTTTTTTCATCTGCTTTTATTAAGATGTAATTGACCTACAGCACTGCATAAATTTAAGGTGTACCGCATAATGATTTGACTTACATACATCATGAAATGATTATCACAGTAAGGTTAGTGAACATCCATCATCTCATTGAGATTCAAAACAAAGAAATAGAAAAAAATGTTTCCTTGTGATGAGAACTCTCTTAGAAACTTTCATATAAAACATACAGCAGTGCTAATTATATTTATGTTGCATATTACATCACTAGTAGTTATTTTTTCTTATAACTGGAAGTTTGTATCTTTTGATCACCTTTATCCAATTCCCTCTCTCCCATCCCCTGCATCTGGTAACTACTAATCTGATCTTTTATTCTATGAGTTTGTTTGTTTGTTTCTTTGGAGTATAACTGACCTACAACACTATGTTCGTTCCTGTTACACAACATAGTGATTTGATATTTCTGTACGTTTAATAATGCTCATCATGATACGTCTAGTTATGTCATCATACAAAGGTATTATATAGTTACTATGTTCCCCACACAGTACATACATAGCAATCTATGTATATGTGATTATTTTAAGTTGCTGGTCTCTAAGTTCCAATGCATTTTAATAACACTGCATTTTTTGCTGCCTTCCCATGTTTACTGTTTTTGACATCATATTTTACATCTTTTGTTTTGTGTTTCCCTTAACTACTTATTGTCGACATAGATGATTTTGCTGCTTTTCCCTTTTAACCTTCCTACTAGCTTTATAAATGGCGGATTTACTACCTTTACTGTTTATTTGCTTTTACCAATGAGATTCTTACTTTTGTAGTTTTCATATTTCTTGTTGTGGCCTTTTCTTTTTTGCATAGCGACGTCCCTTTAACATGTCTTGTAAAGCTTGTTAGGTGGTACCGAACTCTTTTAGCTTTTGTTTGTCTGTAAAACTTTTGATTTCTCCATCAAATCTGAATGAAAGCCTTGCCAGGTAGAGTATTCTTGGTTGTAGGTTCTTCCTTTTCATCACTTTAAATATATCATGCCACTCCCTTCTGGTTTGCAGAGTTTCTGCTGAAAAATCAACTTATAGCCTTATGGGAGTTTCCTTGTATGTAATTTCCATTGCTGCTTTTAATATTCTCTCTTTATCTTTAATTTTTGTCATTTTAATTACTCTGTGTCTTGGTGTGGTCCTCTTTGGGTTGATCCTGTTTGAGACTCTCTGTGCTTCCTGGATCTGGATGTCTGTTTCCTTTACCAGTGTAAGGAAGTTTTCAGCTATTATGTCTTCAAATGTGTTCTTTGCCCCTTCCCCTCTCTCTCTCTCTTTTCCTTCTGGGACCCCTATAATGTGAATGATAGTACACTTGATGTTGTCCTGGAGGTTTCTTAAACTGTCCTCATTTATTTTTATTCTTTTTTCCTCTTTCTGTTCAGCTTGAGTGATTTCCACTACTCTGACTTCCAGCTCACAGGTCCATTCCTCTGTATCATTTAATCTATTGTTGATTTCTTCTGGTATATTTCTCATTTTAGTTATTGTATTCTTCAGCTCTGTTTGGTTCTCCTTTATATTTTCTAACTCTTTGTTAAAAATTTCTGACTTCATCCATTCTTCACCCAAGTTCTTTGATCATCTTTACAGTCATTACCTTGAACTCTTTCTTGGGTAGATTTCCTATCTCCACTTCACTTAGTTTTTCTGCTGGATTTTTTTTTTCTTGTTTCTTTATTTAGAGCATGTCCCTGGTTCATTGCTGGGCATAGCTGGGTCCTGGGGTCTCTGGCTATAGTGCCCTGGCTGTCCTGCCTGTGACAGCCTGCTGCTGGGTGCTGCTGGATCCCAGTATGGTTGGTCTTAGAGCTGCTGTTGGCCTGCTGGTGGGTGGGGCCGTTGCCCAGGAGGTCCTAGGGCTGGTGCTGGCTTGCTGGTGTTTAAGACTGGTCCTAGGGCTAGTGCTGACACACTGCTGTATGGGGCCAGTTCCTGGGCCCTCTGGTGGGCAGGGCCAGGCCCTGAGGCAGCTTGTGGGCTCAGGGGGTCTTAGGGCAGCAGGCCTGCTGATGGGTGGGGCTGTGGCTCTACCCCACTAGTTGCTTGGCCTGAGGCATCCCAGTACTTGTGCTGAGAGGCTGGTGGGTGGTGCTGGCTACCAGCACTAATAAGCTAGAGGGAGGATTCCAAAATGGCACTTGCCAACATCAGTGTCCATGTGGTAGAACGATCTCCCCACAGTAGCTGTCACCAGTGTCTATGTCCCCAGGATAAGCTCCAGTTGCCTCCTGCCTCTCCTGGAGATTCTGCAAGATCAGCAGGTGGGTCTGACCTAGGCTTCTTTCAAATTACTGCTCTACCCTAGGTCCTAGGGCATGTGAGACTTTGTGTGCACCCTTTAAGAGTGAGTCTTTATTTCCCACAGCCCTCTGGCTCTTCTGAAGTTAAGCCCCTCTGGCCTTCAAAGCCTAATGCTCTGGGGGCTTGTCTTCCTGGCATAGGACCCCAGGCTGGGGAGCCCCATGTGGGGCTTGGACCCCTCACTTCTTGGGGAGAACCTCTGCAATTGTGATTATCCTTCTGTTTGTGGGTCACCCACCTGGGGGTATGGGTCTTGATTATACCCCGATTCCACTCCCCTACCTGTCTTGTTGTGGTTCATTCTATGTATCTTTAGTTGTGGGAAGTCTTTTCTGCTAGTGTTCAGGTTGTTCTCTGTTAATAGCTATAATTTTGATGTGCCTGTGGGAGGAGGTGAGCTCAGGGTCTTCCAACTAATATTATTTCTTGATAGCTTTTTAATTGAGATATAATTGACATATAACATTTTATTAGTTTCAGGTGTACAACATGATGATTTGATATTTGTATATATTGTGTAATGACCACCACAGTAAGTCTAACTAGCATTTGTCACCACACATAGTTACAATTTTTTTTTCTTGCAATGAGAACCTTTAAGATCTACTCTCTAATCAACTTTCAAATATACGATACTGTTAACTATAGTCATCTTGCTGTAACTTCCATCCCCAGGGGCTGAGAATTCTGAATGGAATTTTGTTGTTCAACATCTTTTATGGTTTTATTTCATATTATTGACTTCAGAAGCTGTCAATTTCATCTCCATAAAGGCTCTAAATTTCTGGATTCTTTCTTTCTACCATTTATTTCTGGTTTTGCACAAGTTAATATTTGACTGAGCTCAGTTTGTTCTTATACCTCGTCAATTAGTTCACTGTATAATTATATTAGCACACACTCAGTTATGAAGAACAATATATATATATTTAAAAAATTTTTTTTATATTATATACTCTGAGGGACAGGAGTCCAGGCATGACTTGGCTGGGCTGTCTGCAGGGCTTTCTTATCTTGTCCTGAATAAGCAAGGCTCCACTTCCAAGCTCTTGTGGTTATAGTTCATACGCAGTTGAACTGAGGGCCTCAGTTTGTTACGGTGGCCGGAGACTGCCGTCAGCCCCTGCTGCAAAGGACCCATCCAGTGTGGCTGTTTGCTCCATCAGAGCCAGTAAAGGAGAGAGTCTTAGCGAGATGTACATTACGGGAGTGATATCTAGTCACTTTACTGTATGTTCTTTGTTAGAAGCAAGTCACAGATGCTGCTTATACTCTGGGACAGGGGATTACACAAGGGCTTGAGACTAGGAAGTGAGATAATTTTGGGCCATCCTAGAGTCTCTATTGAGAATCTTCCATTTGTGAATGTAACACTTACTCTGTACAACAAAGCTTAAGGCACCTGTTGAAATTCAGATCAATTAGTAACCTGATACTAAGTGGTACAGCAAGGGATGAAATTTAGTGTGTAACACACTTAGTGTTGTGTGTGTGTATACATGTGTGCTTGTGGGGGTGGGTGGGTGGGTAAATGGAAGGGACAGGTGGAAGGTGGAAGAGACTAGAAGGTAGAGCTGGAGAGATGGGTTGGAAGTGGTTGGTAAAGGACATGAATGTCACACTGATGCTTCATTCTGAAGTTCCAGGAGGAGCTGTTGTGTTTGAAAGTCTGAAAGGCTATCTGCACCCTTCAAGTAGTTTTCAGTAATAATCATATCATACCTAACAGCTTATGCTCAAAGTTGATATTAGGAAAAGATAATTTTACTGATACCAGTGTGTGAATCTTAAATTATCAACTTCAAGTTAAATCAAACATAATTTTTAAAATAATTTTTGAAACTTTGGTTGCCTATTTTGATTATCATTTCTTCTCATTTGTTTAGAGTAATAACACTAGCTACTAGTAGCACTTCAGGTTATGTGAAAATTATTTAACAGAAAGACTACCTTCTCTTATTGAGCAAAATATCTTAGAAGTATTTAGTGGGATAGGTTATGTTACTTTAAAGGCATATTCAACTTTGAAAACATTTTACTTGCAAATGTAAGTACATGGATTTTGCCTTGATTGAGCTGCATTATAGATTCCTGAGGAAAGAAACTGAATTTTGTTTTTTTGACTGCCCAGCCCCAAGGATAGTGCCCACCACAGAGTAGGAGCTCAGTGCTGACTTTTAGAAAAAAATGAGTTATATAATTCATCCTCAACCAAGTGCAAAAATGAAGGCAGCTCCTAGGAGATGACAGCTTTGGGCAGCCAGTGGAGAGTTCTTACTATGGTGTTTGTACAAGAAATCCCTTCTACCCTCTTGAGTAATTCATTGCAGATGAAAGAGTCAAACGATTCAAAATGCAGAGGGTAAGCTGGTAGCGATGTTCAAAGTTATATAGTTAGAATAATTTTTTAAAGTCACATGATAGGGAAATGTGATCTTTGCTATTCAAAGAATTTACAAGTCATTTTGTTGACCTTAATTTTCTATGAGAGAGCCAGGTTGGCTTCCTGGTGGAGGTGATATTTGTGCTGGAAAGATAAGTACCTTGTCTGTCAGACAGTGAGAGATGCAAAGGATTCCAGTCTAGGGGAACCATAGTGTGAAGGTCCTGATGCAGGTGATTGTCACCCAGATACATGTGTGTCTCATCTACCATCTTCCAGTCCCTTCAAGAATGAAATGAAACTCAGAGTCTTTTAGTGTTTATTTAGCATGTAGAGTTTCTGCACTGAATGTCATGGGCATTTTTATTTTTAAGGGCTTCTTCCCAGTCCTGAGCTTGCTAGTCTTAAACCCTGGATGCCCTTCTTGTGGGCCCTGTACATGTTTCCTTCTGTTTTGGTTTCACAGGGATGCTGGCACCACAGCACTTTGCATTTATTGGTTCAGAGTGTTAGCATTGGATGGGTCTTGTAGGTGATCTCACCTAGCCCTTCCGTGGGAGACTGAAGAACAGCTCCACAAAAGATATCCACATCCAATCCCTGGGTCCTGTGAATGTCACCTTATTTGTAAAAGGGCCTGTGGCTATGGGATTAATTTATCAATCCTGAGATGAGGTCATCCTGGATTATTGGGGGGGCTCCTAAATCCAATGAAAAGTGTCCTTATAAAAGAGAAGCAGAGGGAGGTTTGAGACAGACAGAGGGAGAAGATGGTGTGAAGAGGGAAGCAGAGATTGAGGTGTTGTGGCCACAAGCCATGGAATGTGGCAGCTACCAGAAGCTGGAAGAGGCAAGGAAGGATTCTCCCCTAGAGCCTCTGGAGCGAGTGAGGCCCTGCCAACACCTGGATTTCAGACTTCTGACCTCCAAAACTGTGAGAGAAAAAATTTCTGCTGCTTTAAGCCACCAAGTTTGTGGTATTTTGTTAAGTCAGCCACAAGAAGCTTCCTTATTGACAAATGACAAAATTGATTTCAGTGTGTTCAGATGACCTGCCCCCATGGGTAGCCCTTATGTAGAGTTTGTATTCTGAAATTCTGCCAGGGTTTTATACCTGTGGTATTTGTCTTCCTCTGCCATTTTCCAGAACAGACTATCCAATGAGGCTGAGCACTGGCAGTTTTAGCCGGATGGTGGCCGGCTGTTAGCGAAACAGCCTCACCTGAGAGATGCGGTTTCGCGAAAGCACTATGCATTTCCAGCCTCACAGGGCAGTTGCTGTGTTGCCGCTGTGTTTATGGTACACGTTTCATCAGCCATGCAGTTCCAATTGTGCGAGTATTGTGCTATTTCACAAGGGCTTTCTTCTAATGGGAATTGGGACGAAAAGACCCATATGTTCCCAAGGGCTTGCACAGCCACACGCCAGCTCTTTAAACTCCTTCGAGCCCTGCTGGATTTTCCAGGGCAGCTGCTCTCTCATTCTCTCATTTTTCTTCTATTCTGTTCTATTCTGGGGTGCATTAATTTTAGAAATGCGAAGACAAATAGGGACTAATTTGCAGATGCCCCTTATGGCTCAATGGATTGTTTCCTGCGCTGACCTTTGCGGGCAAGTGGCAGCCAGAGGAACACGAGCATCTTCCTTGCCTTCTCCACAAGGCCTCCTCCATGTAGCCTTGTCAGCTTCCTGAATACTTTGAAGAAATTGGGTAAAGATGAAAGAAATGGCTTCCTGAGATGGCCAGTGATTTTCCAGGCTTTGTTGTGATCAGCTGATCTCTTCTCTTGCTCAGCTGAAGGTGGCTCTGGAAACCAAAGGAAGGGCTTTTTCTCTCTAGTCCTACACAATGTTTAAGGCTGAGGCCTGTCAGAGGTAAGGCAAGCTCTAAGGTTGGATCTTCCCTGCAGCACAGTTTTGAGCATCACCACAGCCCAGCACACACTTGTACTGTGCCCTGGCCCACATAGCAGGGATTTCAGGTCAGGTCACATCAAGGACTTAAACATTTTACTATTTCCCCAGGCTCTCAGAGATGCTGAACACACAGAATGTGGGTTTTCCTTGGGTGATGGTTAATTTTATACATCAACTTGAGTGAGCCAGAAGGTGCACAGACATTTGGTCAAACTTTATTCTAGGTGTGTCTATGAGGGTATTTTTGGATGAGATTAACATTTAAATAGGTAGACAGAGTAAAAGCAGATTGTCCTCCCTAATGTGGGTGGGCTTCACCCAATCACTTGAAGGCCTAAATCAAACAAAAAGGCTGACCCTCCCTGAGTAAGAGAGACTTCGTCCTACCTGGTGGCCTTCAAACGGGAACATCAGCATTTTTCTGCTTTTTTATTCAAACTGAAACACAGAGTCTTGATGCCTTGAGTCTGCAACCTTCAAATGAGAACGACACCATTGATTCTTCTGATGTTCAGGCCTTCAGACATGGACTGGAGCTGCACCACTGGCCCTCCTGGGTCGGCACCTTGCCTACTCACCCCCCAGATCTTGCAACTTACCAGACTCCATTATCCCATGAGCCATTTCCTTTTAACAAATCTCACTATGTATACATCCTATTGGTTCTGTGTCTTCGGAGAACTCTGATGAAAACACCTTGTTTCATCTTATCATTTGGTGTTTTGATCATTTACTCAGTTCTTCTCACAATATTTCTAACTTGGGAAAACCAAGTTCTTAGCTCTTTATGCTGTGGGAAAAAACCCACATTTAGAAAAGGAAAAATATGCTTTGATCAAAACACATTAAGAAATCTGTAGAAGTAAAATAAAACTACAGTAGAGAAATTGGAACATGGGCCATGTGTGGGATATTGATGTGACAAAAGGAAAAGTACCTCTTCTGGAGGATGTAACTTGGCACCAGCATCACTGGGTCATTGTCCAGGGTCTCCTCATCTGGAGCTAAGGATAATCTCTAGATCAGGTGAAATGTGAGGCAATATGTCACATTTCAAAGGAGTCAAACCTATTTGGAAGAAAGGTATGTTCCTAGGAAAGACGTATCCTCTTTGAGTCATCCCAAGCCCCCCAAAGCCACAGGGTCCCTTCTTGCTACAGAAATAGTCCAGGGATAAGCATAGTCTCTCCCTGAGACTGTAATTGTCAGGATGAAATGTCTTTTGCATGATGACCTTAATACAGGTTCAATAAACATCAACTGATCTAATAAAGAAGCCTGTACTGGGTTGGATAGTGTCTCCCCAAGATTCATATCCTTCCTAGAACCTCAGAATGTGACCTTATTTGGAAATAGGATTGTAGCAGATGTAGCTAGTTAAGATGTGGTCATACTGGCATAATAGAGTGGGCCCTAATCCAATATGACTGGGGCCTTTTATAGCAAGAGGAGAGACACAGAGATAGAGACATAAAGGGAGAAGGCCATGTGATGATGGAAGCAGAGACTGGAGTGATGTGTCTATAAGCCAAGAAGCACCAAGGTTGTTAGCAACACTGGAAGCTGTGAAATTCATGGACTGATTCTCCACTAGGGCCCTCAGAAAGAGCATGGCCAGCCAGCACCTTGATATTGGACCGTAGGCAAGATCAGGAGTGAGCACAGCCATGGCACTTTTGAGATTGGCGTGGTGAACAGTGAGGACAGTCATTAATATCCCCCATCAAAGAACTGGCAATTGCTAAAAGAAAATGCAAAGGCAAAGGTAGAGAGGCAACAGGAAAAGGAACACAAAAAACCCTGTTCTCTTACAGAGTTGAAGAACTGTTGGAAGTTAGAATGATACTTTTAAAAAATTAAGTGCAATTTAAAATTGAACGGGAGCAGGGAAGGTGTTCGGAGAAACACCTTCATTATGATTTAAGTACAAAAGCTAGAAATAGAATAAATTCAGAAAATGCTGCATAGTGTGTGTATATTGTGAGTGGGTGAGATTTCACCCAAAGATGGATTTAAATCTTGGCAAGGGCTAACAATCTATCAAGTGGGTGGGATAAAGGGGACAAAATGGCAGTACAGCAGTCTCATGAAGAGGCCTTGTGGGAGTTGGCAGCAAACTTGTTTTCTTTGCCTATTGGCCTGCTGTTAATAAACATTATTTTAAAAATAACAAACATTTCCATCACCTTGCTTGAAAATAAGGTAAATTGAACATACAGCCTCCAACACAGTCCCAAACAGCTCTGAGAACTGGTCCATGCCAGCCCCAGACATAGCATCATCCAAACCTTTAATGGGAAAGGATAGGTTGGGGGAGAATTAAATAAAAATCGACTGTCACCTTCTCAGGCTTACTCTTCTCTTGATTATATTCCTAGCAGAACTGTGTCCTCTCCAAATAATTCCCAGTTCACTTTCTGCATGCAGAGATTGATTTCTTAGGGGCTGGCTTTTAGCCGAGGATAATCTCTAGGAAGCCCCCTGGGGAATGAGTGATGCATGATAGTGATTTAAAGTTCAAAAGATATCTTGAACAATTGCTTACAAGCAGTGGTTCTAGTTATGCCCCTCTCTGTGTCCACATCCCTTTGCATCTGCAGTGTGACATTTTTAATTGCTTGCCATTCAAAGTAGGAGTCTCTTTCTCTGTTCTTTGTATCAGGCCTGGACTTGCTTTGAACAATAGAAGGAGATAGGAGTTACCTCTCAGTTCCAAGCCTGTGAGGCAAGAGGCCTTGTTGTTCCCACTTATTTGCTTGAGCCCTTTCCCAGCCACCATGGAAACCAGGTATGCTTGCCAGGAAGGCCAGGCTGCATAGAGTAGAGATGGGCCATTCCAGCTGAGGGCGTCTTAGGTAAGACACCTCCTAGTGGGGGCTCATGGCACCCACACCAGTGAGCTCAGCCAAAATGAGCCAAGCTTGGCCCAACTCACCAGGACCACCCAGTTGACTTACAGACTCATGAGCAACAATGAATGATTGTTGTTTTAAGCCACTAAGTATTGGTTATGGTGAAGGCTAACAGTTATAGGTGCTAACCCTGACATTTAGTTTGCAAATTAGAAAACTGAGGTCCTGAAGAATTCTGGATGCATAGTGACAGAATCAGGGTCTACTTATTCTGATGTTAGGTCGAGGGCTTTTCCTACTTAATCAGACTGCTTTGGGTTGGGAAACTTTGGGCTTGGGATAAATTGTAACAAACATTCTGGTGGAGCTGTTGGTTTGTTTAACTATCGCACTTTTATTTAAAAAATCATGTAGAATTCATTAAATATTCACTCATTTGCTGATTCTAAAATAAAAATAAAAGTATAATCAGTAATCAAGAAATACATTTACTAGCATTCTTCACCCCCACAGTCATGCCTTGTATGGACCCTCAGAGCATGTGTGGACCAGAGGGGGCTGGTCCCCAAGTAGGTGCTGGAATACATTGTGTGAAGCATTCCTTGGCTCTGTGAACAGGGAGGGAAGGAACGGGTTGCGAATGCTCAGTGATTGGGCAGAACTGAGGCCCCTGCCATCCTATATGAGTATATAAATGAGTATATATGTATAAGTAGCTCATGCTTCCCAGAGTCAGTGTCTAATAGCCTGTAACTGAGCCCATCTGCTTATGGCCGATCCCACTCACTGGGGGCGACATACTTCAAATGTTCATGGCTTGACAGCATGAGTATTAAATAGAGTTTTAATATTATAAAAGGCCTTTGGAGCTATATTTGCTTGTGTGTCAGATCCCTCTAGTGGCTATTAACTGGGCACATTTGCTTGAATTGAGTTTTAATCCTCAGTGAGAGTTCTCTTGGGAACCCAGAATTTGCTTAAGTTATAGCCTTTATGTGAACACATCCTGATGAATTTTTAGTTGTGTGGCAAGGCAAACAGTCACATCAAATTATAAATAAAATACCTAGCTGTCATCATGAGAAGCTCTGTTTTTCCTCTCATTACGAAGATTCTCTGTGGCCAATTCTGGCTGAATCCGGATATGATCCTTACACCTGCTGCTGTTTTCTCCCCCAGAATGACAGAAGCAATCCGTCTATTCCCTTACAATGGTCAATGGTATCAGGCATGAAAAGACTTCTGAAAGTAAGTTACAGAGCATTTGCTCTGATCTGGCAACCTGCACAGTTCTCTAAGGAGGTCTAAGCCACTATTCTGGTTTAGTCAAAGGAAATGAAGATGCAGGTATAATGATAGCCATAGAAGAATGAACCCAAACACCTTGAATGTATAACCTTTTATTTATCTGGGGGAATACATGAGCTTGTATGACATTCATCAGATTCTTAATTGAATTTTCAAAATAATAGAACAGAAAACTTCTGTCAGCAGGTTTCAGATCAGAAATATTGTTTTTGGAGGAATTCAGATAATAGGTGCACTGCATTCAATGGAACCTGATTCAGAATCACTAACTCAAGGACTAGGCCTGCCTCTCATTCCTGCAACTGAAGAAGGATGGCACAGAGAATTTAAGATCACAGGAAAACCACAGCATCATTAGACAGTTGGCAGAAAATGTGATTCATGTGGAAAGGATAAAGAAAGCTTACTTAGCTTGCAAACAGGAGGATGAGGAATAACTGTCAGAAACCACAAGATGCCTTTTAAAGTCCCCTGAAATAAAAGCTGCTGTAGATCCCTGGCTTGGTGAATGAAGAACAGTAGGGACTGCAGTGAGCTCGGTGGAGCCCCACCGTTGGCAGCACTGGCTGCCAGCACTCCCTGCCTCCTCATCAGCCAGAGTCCCACTGAGCGCCCTGAATCTCTGCGCCTCCTGCAGGGTTCTCAGTGCTGCAAGTTTTCTCCATTAACCATTTTCTATGCTTGAGAAAGCGTTTGTGTATATGTGTAGTGTAATTTAGGTTTTATCATTATACTTTATAATATAAGGAAATGGTCAAACGAATTGAAATTATATAAAATATATTTTTCATGTTTTTAATGGGAACTTACAAGCTGGGCTTGTTAGCATGACATAAATGAGGCAGGGAAAAATAAAAGACAGTTCTCATTACTAAAATAGCACTTGCAGGCAAGCAAGCTAACTCCCATCAACAAAGGCTAACATCATTTTTTTCCGACTTTTATTCACAAAGCAAGCTATATAAAAATTTTAGTCATCTGAACTGACTGATGGCAAAATTTGATGACTGAAAGAAAGAGCTATTGACTATTTTTTTAAGAAACTTTTTTCACTTCCAAATGCTTTCAGTTAAATGCAAACGCAAACAAACATGGCCTCAGCAAGGGTGAGTCTCTCCCCAACACATGTCAAAGCCTACATATGGATTTTTTCCAAATGACATCACAAAGCCCCAGGCCCTGTCTGCAGTATCATTTTATTGTATATGTGGAGCATGGGTGCTTTAAAGCTCCATAAATGGAGTTTAAATAAATGTTTGCTTTCCAGACTTCTTTTTCATTGTATTTATTCAACAAGCCTAATTTTTTAAAAACATGGGTGAAAGTAAACTGCTGACATTTTTCTGTCTACACCATCACAAGTCCACTTACTAATGGTTTGTACATTACACTGTCCACAGGCAAAGAGGCTGCGGGGGAGCCTGACTTGATTTCTGGGCTGGGGGAACAGTGGAGAGACTCAGCTTCTACCCCCAAGCCCCTGAGGACCCTGGATCCCATTAGGACCACGTTTTACCTAACCCACTCTGTCTTACCTCAACCACTCTATTGATGCTCCCTCCAAAACTCATCCAAGCAAACCAGTCTCCCTGAATATGCTCATTCTTTCGTCCAAATGCATATGCTATTTTGTCCTTGAGCCTGTCTGCATTATCCCAGATGTCTCTCGATTCATGCAGTCCTTTGTGTCTCTCCTAGACCATTTGTTGCAACCTCTTTTTTTTTTTCTTAGTTCCCCATGAATGTTTCTCATTCTCTCTCTAGATAACACAAAATTCAGGGAAAAACCCTGAATGTCTGTGTCTCCACTGCACCCAGTAGGATGCCTTCTACAGTCCCTTCAGAATGGGAAACCATGTCTGTTCTGCCCTGGCACTGGCATAGGACATTGGCATGTAATAGAGATTACTACCATCTTTAACCCAAGGAGCTTTTGTAGTGAGAAAAATTAGGAGACACTTAGAAGACAGGACCCCAGTACAACAGTGAAGGTGAACACAGGCCCTTTAGGTTAGCCTGGGGCTGGGGGTGCCAGAGTCAGGGAGACTTCTGGGAAGTTTAAGGTATACTGATAAATGCTTATCAGTCAATCCGTTTACTGGGTTTGTTTTATACCATGGAAGTCAAAGAATTAGTTAACAAATTTGGATACACATGGGCCAAAAACCCTCAGTTTTATGGAACAGACACTATAAGCAGCTCTATCCATCACTGGTGAAATCATGAAGCCTGAGCATCTTCAAGGAGAGGGCCCCACTCTGAAGAGCTCCTTCCTTTGCTTCCTGAGCAGATACGATCACTGTAAAATATGATTCTTGCTTTGATGTTGGTGTTTTCTAATTGTCTGTCTGACTACTCAGCACTTGGGCCTCTTTCACAGGAAAGGGTGTCTCTAATCTCAGCAATTCACAGAAGTGCTGTACGTTGAGAACTACTTCAGGGTTATTGCATACTTTATAGGTGCATTTTTGAATGAGAGCAGGACACACGGCATGAGAGGGCAAATAAAGACTTTATTTCCAGGCTGATTTGAGTGGTTGGTATCACATGATTCTGAGAATCCTGAAGGAAAAGTTGGAGATGAGTGGGATGCCACACCTCTAGGCTGTAATTTTGTTTTCTGTAAATTTTTTGCACCAAGTAATTTTTAAGGCTCATTTGGTTCTGAAAACAATTAGATCACCTTTTACATAAAGTTAATAGATATTCTCCATTCTATTTAATTGGTGAAAAGTATTCTGCAGTGTGGCTCCATGGCCTGTTTTTTTTGTTTGTTTTTTGTTTTTTAACATCTTTATTGGAGTATAATTGCTTTACAATGGTGTGTCAGTTTCTGCTTTATAACAAAGTGAATCAGTTATACATATGTCACCATATCTCTTCCCTCTTGCGTCTCCCTCCCTCCCACCTTCCTTATCCCACCCCTCTAGGTGGTCACAAAGCATGAGCTGATCTCACTGTGCTACACGGCTGCTTCCCACTAGCTATCTATTTTACATTTGGTAATGTGTATATGTCCATGCCACTCTCTCACTTTGTCCCAGCTTACCCTTCCCCCTCCCCGTATCCTCAAGTCCATTCCCTAGTAGGTCTGTCTCTTTATTCCCGTCTTGACCCTAGGTTCTTCATGACCTTTTTTTTTTTTTTTTTAGATTCCATATATATGTGTTAGCATACGGTATTTGTTTTTCTCTTTCTGACTTACTTCACTCTGTATGACAGACTCTAGGTCCATCCACCTCACTACAAATAACTCAATTTTGTTTCTTTTATGGCTGAGTAATATTCCATTGTATATATGTGCCACATCTTCTTTATCCATTCATCTGTTGATGGACAGTTAGGTTGCTTCCATGTCCTGGCTATTGTAAATAGAGCTGCAATGAACATTTTGGTACATGACTCTTTTTGAATTATGGTTTTCTCAGGGTATATGCCCAGTAGTGGGATTGCTGGGTCGTATGGTACTTCTATTTTTAATTTTTAAGGAACCTCCATACTGTTCTCCATACTGGCTGTATCAATTTACATTCCCACCAACAGTGCAACAGGGTTCCCTTTTCTCCACACCCTCTCCAGCATTTATTGTTTGTAGATTTTTTGATGACGGCCATTCTGACCGGTATGAGGTGATATCTCATTGTAGGTTTGATTTACATTTCTCTAATGATTAATGATGTTGAGCATTCTTTCATGTGTTTGTTGACAATCTGTATATCTTCTTTGGAGAAATGTCTATTTAGGTCTTCTGCCCATTTTTGGATTGGGTTGTTTGTTTTTTTGATATTGAGCTGCATGAGCTGCTTGTAAATTTTGGAGATTAATCCTTTGTCAGTTTTTTCATTGACAAATATTTTCTCCCATTCTGAGGGTTGCCTTTTTGTCTTGTTTATGTTTTCCTTTGCTGTGCAAAAGCTTTGAAGTTTTATTAGGTCCCATTTGTTTATTTTTGTTTTTATTTCCATTTCTCTAGGAGGTGGGGCAAAAAGGATCTTGCTGTGATTTATGTCATAGAGTGTTCTGCCTATGTTTTCCTCTAAGAGTTTTATAGTGTCTGGCCTTACATTTAGGTCTTTAATCCATTTTGAGTTACTTTTTGTGTATGGTGTTAGGGAGTGTTCTAATTTCATACTTTACATGTAGCAGTCCAGTTTTCCCACTGCCACTTATTGAAGAGGCTGTCTTTTCTCCACTGTATATGCTTGCCTCCTTTATCAAAGATAAGGTGACCATATGTGCGTGGGTTTATCTCTGGACTTTCTATCCTGTTCCATTGATCTATATTTCTGTTTTTGTGCTAGTACCATACTGTCTTGATTACTGTAGCTTTGTAGTATAGTGAGAAGTCAGAGAGCCTGATTCTTCCAGCTCTGTTTTTCTTTCTCAAGATTGCTTTTGCTATTCGGGGTCTTTGTGTTTCCATACAAATTGTGAAATTTTTTGTTCTAGTTCTATGAAAAATGCCAGTGGTAGTTTCATAGGGATTGAATTGAATCTGTAGATTGCTTTGGGTAGTAGAGTCATTTTCACAGTGTTGATTCTTCCAATCCAAGAACATGGTATATCTCTCCATCTGTTTGTATCATCTTTAATTTCTTTAATCAGTGTCTTATAATTTTCTGCATACAGGTCTTTTGTCTCCTTAGGTAGGTTTATTCCTAGATATTTTATTCTTTTTGTTGCGATGGTAAATGAGAGTGCTTTCTTAATTTCACTGTCAGATTTTTCATCATTAGTGTATAGGAATGCAAGAGATTTCTGTGCATTAATTTTGTATCCTGCTACTTTACCAAATTCATTGATTAGCTCTAGTAGTTTTCTGGTAGCATCTTTAGGATTCTCTATGTATAGTATCATGTCATCTGCAACAGTGACATCTTTACTTCTTCTTTTCTGATTTAGACTCCTTTTATCTCTCTTTCTTCTCTGATTGCTGTGGCTAAAACTTCCAAAACTATGTTGAATAAGAGTGGTGAGAGTGGACAACCTTGTCTTGTTCCTGATCTTAGTGGAAATGGTTTCAGTTTTTCACCATTGAGGACGATGTTGGCTGTGGGTTTGTCATATATGGCCTTTATTATGTTGAGGAAAGTTCCCTCTATGCCTACTTTCTGCAGGGCTTTTATCATAAATGGGTGTTGAATTTTGTCGAAAGCTTTCTCTGCATCTATTGAGATGATCATATGGTTTTTCTCCTTCAATTTGTTAATATGGTGTATCACATTGATTGATTTGCATATATTGAAGAATCCTTGCATTCCTGGTATAAACCCCACTTGATCATGGTGTATGATCCTTTTAATATGCTGTTGGATTCTGTTTGCTAGTATTTTGTTGAGGATTTCTGCATCTATGTTTGTCAGTGATATTGGCCTGTAGTTTCCTTTCTTTGTGACATCTTTGTCTGGTTTTGATATCAGGGTGATGGTGGCCTCGTAGAATGAGTTTGGGAGTGTTCCTCCCTCTGCTATATTTTGGAAGAGTTTGAGAAGGGTAGGTGTTAGCTCTTTTCTAAATGTTTGATAGAATTCACCTGTGAAGCCATCTGGTCCTGGACTTTTGTTTGTTGGAAGATTTTTAATCACCGTTTCAATTTCAGTGCTTGTGATTGGTCTCTTCATATTTTCTGTTTCTTCCTGGTTCATTCTCAGAAGGTTGTGAATTTCTAAGAATTCCATTTCTTCCAGGTTGTCCATTTTATTGGCATATAGTTGCTTGTAATAATCTCTCATGATCCTTTGTATTTCTGCAATGTCAGTTGTTACTTCTCCTTTTTCATTTCTAATTCTATTGATTTCAGTCTTCTCCTTTTTTTTCTTGATGAGTCTGGCTAATGGCTTATCAATTTTGTTTATCTTCTCAAAGAACCAGCTTTTAGTTTTACTGATCTTTGCTATCATTTCCTTCATTTCTTTTTCATTTATTTCTGACCTGATCTTTATGATTTCTTTCCTTCTTCTAACTCTGGGGGTTTTTTGTTCTTCTTTCTCTTATTGCTTTAGGTGTAAGATTAGGTTGTTTATTTGAGATGTTTCTTGTTTCTTGAGGTAGAATTGTATTGCTATAAACTTCCCTCTTAGAACTGCTTTTGCTGCATCCCATAGGTTTTGTGTTGTCCTGTTTTCATTGTCATTTGTTTCTAGGTATTTTTTTTTATTTCCTCTTTGATTTCTTCAGTGATCTCCTGGTTAAGTAGTGTATTGTTTAGCCTCCATGTGTTTGTTTTTTTTACAGATTTTTTCCTGTAATTGATATCTAGTCTCATAGCATTGTGGTCCGAAAAGATACTTGATACGATTTCAATTTTCTTAAGTTTACCAAGGCTTGATTTGTCACCCAAGATATGATCTATCCTGCAGAATGTTCCATGAGCACTTGAGAGGAATGTGTATTCTGTTGTTTTTGGATGGTATGTCCTATAAATATCAATTAAGTCCATCTTGTTTAATGTATCATTTAAAGCTTGTGTTTCCTTATTTATTTTCATTTTGGATGATCTGTCCATTGGTGAAAGTGGGGTGTTAAAGTCCCCTACTATGATTGTGTTACTGTCATTTTCCCCTTTTATGGCTGTTAGCTTTTCCCTTATGTATTGAGGTGCTCCTGTGTTGGGTGCATAAATATTTACAATTGTCATATCTTCTTCTTGGATCGATCCCTTGATCATTATATAGTGTCCTTCTTTGTCTCTTGTAATAGTCTTTATTTTAAAGTCTATTTTTTCTGATATGAGAATTGCTACTCCAGCCTTCTTTTGATTTCCATTTGCGTGGAATATCTTTTTCCATCCCCTCACTTTCTGTCTGTATGTGTCCCTAGGTCTGAAGTGGGTCTCTTGTAGACAGCATATATATGGGTCTTGTTTTTGTATCCATTCAGGCAGTCTATGTCTTTTGGTTGGAGCATTTAATCCATTTACATTTAAGGTAATTATCGATATGTATGTTCCTATTACCATTTTCTTAATTGTTTTGGGTTTGTTATTGTAGGTGTTTTCTTTCTCTTGTGTTTCCTGCCTAGAGAAGTCCCTTTAGCATTTGTTGTAAAGCTGGTTTGGTGGTGCTGAATTCTCTTAGCTTTTGCTTGTCTGTAAAGGTTTTAATTTCTCCGCCAAATCTGAATGAAATCCTTGCTGGGTAGAGTAATCTTGGTTGTAGGTTTTTCTCCTTCATCACTTTAAGTATATCCTGCCACTCCCTTCTGGCTTACAGAGTTTCTGCTGAAAGATCAGCTGTTGTCCTTATGGGGATTCCCTTGTGTGTTATTTTTTGTTTTTCACTTGCTGCTTTTAATAACTTTTCTTAGCATTTAATTTTTGATAGTTTGATTAATATGTGTCTTGGCATGTTTCTCCTTGGATTTATCCTGTATGGGACTCTCTGTGCTTCCTGTACTTGATTAACTATTTCCTTTCCCATATTAGGGAAGTTTTCAACTATAATCTCTTCAAATATTTTCTCAGTCCCTTTCTTTTTCTCTTCTTCTTCTGGGACCCCTATAATTTGAACGTTGGTGCATTTAGCATCCCAGAGGTCTCTGAGACTGTCCTCAATTCTTTTCATTCTTTTTTCTTTATTCTGCTCTGCATTAGTTATTTCCACTATTTTAACTTCCAGATCACTTAACCATTCTTCTGCCTCAGTTATTCTGCCATTGTTCTCTTCTAGAGAATTTTAAATTTCATTTATTGTGTTGTTCATCACTGTTTGTTTGCTCTTTAATTCTTCTTGGTCCTTGTTAAACGTTTCTTGTATTTTCTCCATTCTATTTCCAAGATTTTGGATCATCTTTACTATCATTATTCTGAATTGTTTTTCAGGTAGACTGCCTATTTCCTCTTCGTTTGTTAGGTCTGGTGGTTTTTTGCCTTGCTCCTTCATCTGCTGTGTGTTTCTCTGTTTTCTCATTTTGCTTAACTTACTGTGTTTAGGGTCTCTTTTTTGCAGGCTGCAGGTTCATAGTTCCCGTTGTTTTTGGTGTCTGTCCCCAGTGGCTAAGGTTGGTTCAGTGGGTTTTGTAGACTTCCTGGTGGAGGGGACTAGTGCCTGTGTTCTGGTGGATGAGGCTGGATCTTGTCTTTCTGGTGGGCATGTCCACGTCTGGTGGTGTGTTTTGGGGTGTCTGTGGCCTTGTTATGATTTTAGGCAGCCTCTCTGCTAATGGGTGGGGTTGTGTTCTTGTCTTGCTAGTTGTTTGGCATAGGGTGTCCAGCACTGTAGCTTGCTGGTCGTTGAGTGAAGCTGGGTCTTGGCATTGAGATGGAGATCTCTGGGAGATTTTCGCCATTTGATATTACAAATGGAGCTGGGAGGTCTCTTGTGGACCAGTGTCCTGAAGATGGCTCTCCCACCTCAGAGGCACAGCCCTGACAGCTGGCTCGAGCACCAAGAGCCTGTCATCCACACGGCTCAGCATAAAAGGGAGAAAAGAAAGAAAGAAAGAAAGAAGATTAAATAAAATAAAGTTATTAAAATAAAAAATAATTATTAAGAAAAATTTTTTGAAAAGTAATTTAAAAAACCAAAAAAACCAGACAGAACCCTAGGACAAATGGTAAAAGCAAAGCTATACAGATAAAGTCACACACAGAAGCATACCCATACACACTCAGAAAAAGAGAAAAAGGGGAAATATATATATATATCATTGGTCCCAAAGTCCACCTCCTCAATTTGGGATGATTCGTTGTCTATTCAGGTATTCCACAGATGCAGGGTACAGCAAGTTGATTGTGGAGATTTAATTAGCTGCTCCTGAGGCTGTTGGGAGACATTTCCCTTTCTCTTCTTTGTTCACACAGCTCCCGGGGTTCAGCTTTGGATTTGGACCCGCCTCTGTGTGTAGGTCACCTGAGGGCGTCTGTTCTTCACTCAGACAGGACGGGGTTAAAGTAGCAGCTGATTCGGGGGCTCTGGCTCACTCAGACTGGGGGGAGGGAGGGATACAATATGCAGGGCGAGCCTGCGGCAGCAGAGGCCAGCATGACATTGCAACAGCCTGAGGTGTGCTCTGTGTTCTCCCGGGGAAATTGTCCCTGTATCACAGGACCCTGGCAGTGGCGGGCTGCACAGGCTCCCGGGCAGGGAGGTGTGCATAGTGACCTGTGCTTGCATACAGGCTTCTTGGTGGCTGCAACAGCAGCCTTAGCATCCCATGCCCGTCTCTGGTGTCCGCGCTGATAGCTGTGTCTTGCGCCTGTCTCTGGAGCTCCTTTAAGCAGCGCTCTTAATCCCCTCTCCTTTCGCACCAGGAAACAAAGAGGCAAGAAGTCTCTTGCCTCTTCGGCAGCTCCAGACTTTTTCCCAGACTCCCTCCCGGCTAGCTGTGGCACACTAACCCCTTCAGGCTGTGTTCACGCACCCAACCCCAGTTCTCTCCCTGGGATCTGACCTCCGATGCCCGAGCCTCAGCTCCCAGCCCTCACCCGCCCCAGCGTGTAAGCAGACAAGCCTCTCAGACTGGTGACCTGGTCGTCACCGATCCTTTGTGTGGGAATCTCTCCGCCTTGCCCTGCGGACCCCTGTTGCTGTGCTCTCCTCCTTAGCCCCGAAGCTTCACCCCTCCACCACCCGCAATCTCCGCCTGTGAAGGGGCTTCCTAGTGTGTGGAAACCTTTCCTCCTTCACAGCTCCCTCCCACTGGTGCAGGTCCCGTCCCTATTCTTTTGTCTTTGTTTTTTCATTTTTCTTTTGCCCTACCCAGGTACGTGGGGAGTTTCTTGCTTTTTGGGAGGTCTGACGTCTTTTGCCAGCGTTCAGTAGGTGTTCTGTAGGAGTTGTTCCACATGTAGATGTATTTCGGATGTATTTGTGGGGAGGAAGTTGATATCCGCGTCTTACTCTTCCAACATCTTGAAGCTCCCCATGGCCTGTTTTTTAACCAGTATGCAGGTGATGGTGTCCCTAGTTTTTCTCTAAACAAATTAGTTGGAAATAACTTTATTTATACATTCACTCTTACATACATGTTGGGGTACTTTTGGTTCTCCTTGTGCTTCCAGATATTACATTCTAAGGTGTGGGGTGAGACATTTCTAAAGAAAAACAAATGTATAATCTGACAAATGGTGATAAATTCTGTGTGGAAAAGTAAAGCAGGGAAAGGGAATAAGGAGGGTCTGGTGTATCTGTGTGTGATTGTGTTTGTTCGTGCGTGTGTTTGTGAGTATATGTGTGTGTGTGCCTGTGTCTGTGTGTGTGTGTGTGAGTGGAGAGACTTGAAGTGGCTGAGGGACAGCTGTGTGACTCTGGAGAAATGACATTCCAGTTGGGAACAGGTTTCTGGGGCAGGAGCACTCTAGAGACTTCTAGAACAGCAAGGGGACTCATGCACATGGAGGAGAGGAGCAAGGGAACAGGATAGACATGGTTAGAGGAGCCACCCTCATCCTGGGGCCTCCAGGGCCCTGGTGAAGACTTGGGAGAAGAGACAGTGTGCACCATCTAGGAGGAAAGATGTTCTGTGGGCAGGCAGGTAGGGGTTCTGCTGACTGAGGGGTTTTCCTCTGGCCATGTGGGGTGCAGTGTGCAGGGCAGGAGAGGAACAGACATTGTTGTATTCAGCAGTACAGGATGAAGGGGGTTCAGGTGGTTAATGAGAACGCAAGGGAAGGGGCACCGAATTCCACTGCACTGGGAGGGAAATGAGGTCGTGACGGGTCTGAGGCAGTAAAGGCCAATGAGCAGACTAGAGGGTTTGTGGGGTGTCTCAGCCTGGTTGACTGTCCTTTCCGCACTTATGGTCTTGGCACCCTTGTCAAAAATAATTTGACAAAATATATGTGGGTTTATTTCTAGGCTCTCTATTCTATTCCATTAGTCTGTGTGTCTGTTGTCTATATGTCTGTCTCTGTGTCTATTCCATTAGTCTTCATGCCCATACCCTACTGTTTTTGCTTACTGTAACTTTGTAGTAAGTTTGGAAATCAGGAATGTGAAACCTCCAAATTTGTTCTCTTTCAAGGTTTTGGCTCTTCAGGGTCCCTTGAGATTCCATATGAGTCTTAGAATGAGTTTTTCTATTTCTGCAAAAAAAAAAAATTCATTGAGATTTTGAGAGGGATTGCATTGAGTCTATATATATATATATATAGCACACTTTGGGTAGTGTGGACATTTTAACAAGAGACTATCTTCCACTCCATGAACATGGGTTGAGTTTCCATTTATTTACATCTTCTTTGATTTCTTTCAGCAGTGTTTTGTAGTTGTCAGTGTTGAAGTCTTTCACCTCGTTGGTTAAGTAATTACTAAGTGTTTTATTCTTTTTGATTCTACTGAAAGTAGTTTTGTTTGCTTAATTTCCTTTACAGATTGTTCATTGTTGTGTAGAGATGCAACTGATTTTTGTCTGTTGACTTTGTATTCTGCTACTTTGCTGAATTCATTTATTAATTCTAACTTTTTGGGAAATCTTTAAGGTTTTCTATGTATAATCAGATCATATCACCTGCAAGTAGAAATAATTTTACTTCCTCCTCTCCAATTTGGATGCCTTTTGCTTCTTTTTCTTGCCTAAGTACTCTGGCTAGAACTTCAAGTACTATGTTCAGTGGAGGTAGTGAAAGCAGGCATCCTTGCCTTGTTCCTGATATTAGAGGAAAAGTTTTCTGTTTTTCACCATTGAGTATGATGTTTGCTGTGGGTTTTTCATATATGGCTCTTATTATGTTGAGATGGTTTCCTTCTAGTCCTAGTTTTGGAGTTTTGTTTTTTGTTTTTTGTTTTTTTTGCCATGAAAAGGTGTTGAATTTTGTCAAATGCTTTTTCTGCATGAATTGAGATGATCATATTTTCCCCCTCTTCATTCTCTTAATGTGGTATATTACATTGATCAATTTTCTTACATTCAACCATCTTTGCATTCCAGGAATAAATCCCACTTGGTAATGATGTATAAACCTTTTACTCTGCTTCTGAATTTGTTTTGTTAGTATTTTGTTGAGGAGTTTCACACTAATGTTCATAAGGGATATTGGTCTGTAATTTTTTTTTTCTTGTAATATCTTTGTCTGGGTTTGGTATCAGGATAATGCTGGCCTTATAAAATGAGTTAGGAAGTGTCCCGCCTCTTCAGTTTTGGGGAAATATATAAGAAGGATTGGTGTTAATTTTTTAAATCTTTGATAAAATTCACCAATGAAGCCATCAGGCCTACGCTCTTTTTTTTGTGGGGGGGGTTGGTCAGGAGATTTTTTGATTACTGATTCAATCTCTTTACTAGTTTTAGGTCTATTCAGGTTTTCTGTTTCTTTTTGATTTAGTCTTTGTAGGTTTTGTAGTTCTAGGAATTTTTCCGTCTTATTTAGGTTATCCAATTTGTTGCGGTAGAGTTGTTCATAGTATTCTCTTATAATACATTTTATTTCTGTAGAATCAGTAATAATGTCACCACTTTGATTTCTGATTTTAGATATCTGTCCTTTCAAAGGACCAACTCTTCATTTTAGTGACTTTCCTCTATTGTGTTTTTATTCTCTATTTTATTTCTCTCTGCTGTAATTTTTATTGTTACCTTCCTTCTGTTAGCTTTGGTTGTAGGTTGTTCTTTTTCTACTTTCTCAAGTTGTAAAGTTAGGTTGTTGATTTGAGATCTCTCTTGGTTTTGAATGTAAGTGTTTATAGCTATAAAATTTCCTCCTAACACTGCTTTCAGTGTCCCATAAGTTTTGGTATGTTGTGTTTTTGTTTTCATTTGTCCCTAAGTATTTTCTAACATCCCTTGTGGTTTCCTTTTGATCTATTGGTTGTTTAAAAGTGTGTTGTTTAATTTCCACAATTTTGTTTATTTTTCAATTTTCTTTCTGTTATTGATTTCTAATTTCATCCCATTGTGGTTGGAGATGATAAAAGTATCATATGATATCTATCTTTTAAAATCTACTGATACTTCATTTGTGGCCTAACATCAAGTTTATTCTTGGAAATGTCCTATGTGCTCTTGACAAGAATGTGTATGCTGTTGTTATCATTGTGTATAGTGTTCTGTATATGTCTGTTAGATCTAGGTGGATTAATGTGTTTCTTAAGTCCTCTATTCTGTTTCCTTGCTTATCTTCTCTCTGTTTGTTCTATCCATTACTGTGAGTGGGGTTGAAGTCTACAACTATTATTTTAAAACTCTATTTCTCTCTTTAGTTCTATCAGTTTTTGTTTTATGTAATTTCATGGTCTGTCCTTAGGTGCATAAATGGTTATATCGTCTTGCTTTATTAAAATTTTTGTTAATATATAATGTCCTTCTTTGCCTCTTATAATCTTTTTTGATTTAAAATCTGCTCTGATATTAGAATAGCCACTTCTACTCTCTTTTGTTTATTATTTGTACAGAATATCTTTTTCTTTCTTTTCACTTTCAATCTATTTGTGCCTTTGTGCAAGTGCATCTCTTATAGACAGTGTATAGTTGAGTCATGTGTTTACTCATTCTCTCAATCTCTGTCTTTTGATTGAGTTTAACCATTTGCATTTAAAGTAATTACTGATAGGAGGAACTTACTTCTGTCACTTCACCTCTTGTTTTCTGTATGCTTTACAACTCTTTTGTCCCTCATTTCCTTCATTACTGTCTTCTTCTGTGTTTTTAGTTGATTTTTTTGTAGTGACATGTTTAAATTACTTTCTCATCTCCTTTTGTGTATATTCTATAACTATTTTCTATACAGTTACCCTGGTGATTACATTTAACTCCTAATATTATAACACTAACTTGAATTTGTATCTGCTTACCTTCAATAATATACAAAAACTCTCCTCCTTTACAGTTTTGTTCCCAACACTTTTATTCTTTATATCACAAAATTACCTCTTTATACATTGTGTCCTCCAAAACATAAACTATTAATTTTTAAAAATACTTTATTCTCTTAAGTTATGCAGGAAACAAGATTTAGAGTTACAGATCAAATGTACAGTGATACTAACTTTTAGACTAATAATTGTTATTTTCCTTAAATGTATTAACCTATTAAATTATGTATAAAACAAAAGTGCAGTTACAAACCATTGTTAAGATAACACTAGCTTCTATAATTGCCCATATATTTACCTTTATTGAGATCTTTATTTCTTCATACAGCTTCAAGTTACTGTGTACTGTCTTTTCATTTCACCTGTGGGACTCCCTTGAGCATTTCCTGTAGCCGGGTCTAGAGGTAACAAACTCCCTCAACTTTTGTTTATTTGGGAATGTTTTAATTTCTCCCTCACCTTCCCTTCCCAGTTTATTGAGATATAACTGACATATAACATTGTATTAGTTTTAAGTGTATTCTCCTTCACTTTTGAGAGACAATTTTGCTGGTTATAGAATTCTTTGTTGACAGTTTTTTTTTTTTCTTTTAGCACTTTGACTGTATTAGCACACTGCCTCTGGCCTCCAAAGTTTCTGATAAGAAATCTTCTGATAATCTCATATAGGATGCCTTGTATGTGATGATACACACTTCTCTCTTGCTGCTTTCAATATTCTCTCTTTGTCTTTGTCTTTTGAAAGTTTCATTATAATGTGTCTCAGTGTGGGTCTCTTTGAGTTCACCTTACTTGGAATTCGCTGAGTTTCTTGGAAGTTTAGATTCATGTCTTTCATCAAATTTGGGAGGTTTCAACGATTATTTCTTCATATATTCTCTCTGCCCCTCTCTGTCTCTCTTCTTCTTCTGGTAAATGGTGTTGAAAGGTCATTTAGGCTCTGTTCACGTTTTTTTGCAAATTTTTCTTTCTGTTGCTCAGACTTAATAATTTCTACTGTTCTATCTTCAATTTTCCTGATTCTTTCTTCTGCTTGCTTAAATTTGCCTTTCACTCTCTCTATTAAATATTTTATTTCAGTTAATGTACTTTTTGGCTCCAGAGTTCATTTTGGATTCTGTTTAGGTTTTCTATCTCTTTATTGATATTTCCACCTTGCTCACATATTGTTTTCTTGACTTTCTCCACATTTTCCTTTAGTTTTTTGAGCATCTTTATGACAGTTATTTTAAAGCTTTTGTCTAGTATATCTGCCATAGGTCTTTCAGGGACAGTTTCTGTTGATTAACTTTTTTCCTTTGAATGGACCATAGTTTCCTGTTTCTTTGTATGCCTTTTGATTCTGAAACTGTATACAAGCCCCTGTGTCCTTGTCCTTTGAAGTATAAGGTTTTTGCTTTAGTCTTCCAGGCCTCCCCTAATTCTCAAAAGGCTGACTCAAGAGTTAATGATTACGAAACATGAAGATGTAGAAACAAAGAACAGCTGTTGGGCCTGGAATCTGGTAACAATTTAGGCTATAAATCTGCCACATAGCAGAGTCACCAAACTCCAGTTCCCTGAAAGATATAGATACAGGCCTGACACACATTCCTAAGTTGTCTTTATAGGAAGCAGTCCCCCACCAGATGAAACTGCTGACTGCAAGCACATAGACCCCAGACCAGTTGAAGCCAGAAGATCGGTGATACTCAAAACTTCACCTTGATGCCAGCCAATCTGAGAATTGTGCACAAGCTACTCATACACCCTGCAGCCCCATCCTTCACACTACCTTTAAAAAACCTTTCCTGAAAGCCATCAGGGAGTTTGGATCTTTTGAGTGTGACCTGATCATTTGCCTTGCTTGGCCCTGCAATAAATGCTGTACTTTCCTTGACCACTACCTGGTGTCACTAGATTGGCTTTGCTGTGTGTCAGGTGAGTGGACCCAAGTTTGGTTCAGTAACAATTTCTTGGTTGTTGAGGACTGGACGTTTGAATATAATAATATAGTTACTCTGGAAATCAGATTCTTCTCTTTCCCCAGGGTTTGCTGCTTTTGTTATTGGTATTATTTGTTGTCAATTGTTGTAGGCATCAAACTGTATGCTGGGGATCAGTTTGATGTGTAAATGTAAGGTCTTCTCTGTTCTTTTCTCATTCTATACCCTGGGTATGCACAGTCACTTTCTAATTTCCCTCATACATGCAGTTGTTTTTGAATGTTCTAGGTTTTAATGTCTGGCTCCCACAAGGGGAAAAAGAGAAAAATAAAAGTTGGAAATAAAAGGTTGCTGGCCCTTTCAGTCCCCTTGAAAGCATTTCAGCCAGAGGGGGGGAGCTTGCAACAGTGAGGGGAAGTACAACAACAATGCCTGCCCACCTTTTCCTCTGTACGTCTGTGGTCAGAAGCAGCAATCAGTGATCAGAGCACAGATCCCCAATATTTGGAGGACAGAGTCCTTTTTGCCCATCCTGGCTCCAACCAGCTACATGCAGGCTGCTCCAGAAACATGTGCACAGCTGCCTGCCATGAGGCTGGGGTAGAGGATGTGTAGCTGCTCCTGTGCTAAGAGCAGAAGTTGACTGAAACGAACTGCAAGTTAGCATCCAAGTCTTTGCTTGGAAGTTGCAAATCATTAGTAGACTCTAGAGTTCCAAAATAATTACATCAGACAGATTCTGACAGTGCAGTTGTTTTCTAGCTGAGGAAAGATTCCTATTGCTTCCTACTCTGCCATCTTCCCAGAATCCTTGCTCTTACAGTTTTATTTATTTATTTAGGCTGTGCTGGGTCTTAGTTGTGACACGTGGGATCTTCCTTGTGTCGTGTGGACTTCTTAGTTGTAGCACGTGGACTTCTTAGTTGTGGCATGTGGACTCTTAGTTGCAGTATGCAGACTTCTTCTTAGTTGCAGCACGCGGACTTCTTAGTTGCGGCATGTGAACTCTTAGTTGCGGCATGCATGCAGGATCTAGTTCCCCAACCAGGGATCGAACCCGGGCTCCCTGCATTGGGAGCATGGAGTCTTACGCACTGGACCACCAGGGAAATCCCTTCTCACTCTTATTGTGTTTTCTACTGGTATTTTCTTAATGACTAATGATACTGAGGATCTTTTCATGTGCTTTTTGTCTATTCATCTATCTTCTTTGGAGAAATATCTATTTAAATTCTTTGACCATTTTAAAAATTGGACTGTCTTTGAATTGTGAGAGTTTTTTTTTAATATATATATTCTGGATACTAGACCCTTATCAAAATCATGATTTGAAAATATTTTCTTCCATTCTGTGTCTTTTCTTTTAACTCTCTTGGTAAATGTCCTTTGATGCACAAAAGTTTTTCATTTGATAAAGCCAGATTTATATATTTTTCTTTTCTTGCTTGTGCTTTTGATATTATATTTAAGAATCTATTGCTGAATCCAAGGTCATGAAAATATACTTCTATATTTTCTTCTAAAAGTTTGATAGTTATGGATCTTAAATTTAGAATTTGATTCATTTTTGAGTTAATTTTTATATGTGGTTTGAGGTAGGGGTAAAACTTCATTCTTTCACCTGTGTATCCAGTCATCTTAGCACCATTTGTTGAAGACTGTTCTTTCCCCGTTGAATGGTCTTGGCACACTTGTTTAAAACCAATTGACCATAGATATATGGGTTTACTTCCGAACTCTCAGTTCTATTCTGTTGATCTGTATGTCTATCCTTATGCCAATAAGGATACTGGCATATACGCTCTTTAAATTACTGTACTTTGTAGTAAGTTTTCAAATCAGGAAGTGTGAGACCTCCAAATTTGTTCTTCTTTTACAAGATTGTTTTGGCTATTTGGGATCCCTTGAAATTTCATATGTATTTCTGGGTCACATTTTGTATTTTTGCAGAAAAAGCTCTTGGGATTTTGGTAAGGATTGCATTGACTCTGTAGATTGTTTTGGATAATATTGCCGTCGTAACAATATTTAGTGTTTCAATACATGCACATAGGATGCCTTTCCATTTCTTGTGTCTTTAATTTATTTCAGCAATGTTTTGTAGTTTTCAGTATACAATACTTGCGTCTCCTTGGTTAAATTTACTCCTAAGTATTTTATTTTTATGCTATCAAGTGGAATTCTCTTTTTAATTTCCTCTTCAGATTGTTTATTGCTAGTGTAGAGAAATACACTAATTTTTCCTGAGTTGGTCTCATATTCTGAAACATTGTTTTTGAAATTGTTTATTAGCTCTAACATTGTGTGTGTGTGTGTGTGTGTGTGTGTGTGTGTGTATTCTTTAGAATTTTCTACATGTAAAATCAGATCATCTGTAAATAGAGATAGTTTTACTTCTTTCTTTCTAATTTGGGTGCCTTTTACTTATTTTGTTGCTTAATTGGTCTAACTAGAACTTCCATTACAGTATTGATTGAAGTAGCAAAATTGGGCATCCTTGATCTTAGTGGGTTCCTGATCTTAGGGAGCAAGCTTTCAGTGTTTTGTCATTCAATTTGATGTTAGCTGTGGGTTTTTCATATATGCCTTTTATAATTTTGAGGAAAGTCTCTTCTATTTGTAGTTTATTGAGTGGTTTTATTATTAAAAGCTACTGCATTTTGGCAATTGCTTTTGCTGCACTGAGATGCTTGTGTAGATTTTTTTCTCCCAATCTGGTATATTACACTAAGTTTTGTATGTTGAACTTCCATTGCATTCCTGTGATAAATCCCACTTGGTCATGAGATATAATCCCTTTAATATGCTATTGCATTCAGTCTTCTAGTATTTTGTTAAGGATTTTTGCCCATATATTCATAAGGGATATTGTTCTATAGTTTTATTTTCCTGTGATGTCTTTGTCTGACTTTGTAATGAAGACCTTATAGAATGAGTTAGGAAGTAAGTATCCCCTCCTCTTTTATTTTTGGAAAAGCTTGAAAAAGAGTGATGTTAATTCTTTAAATATTTGGTGGAATTCGCCAGTGAAACCATCTGCTCATGGTTTTCTTTGCTGGAAGGTTTTGACTGTTGATTCAACCTCTTTACTTGTTATGAGTCTATTCACATTTTCTAACTTCCTTTGTGAATCAGTCCCTTGTAACAGCTCCTGTCAGGTCGAAACCAACAAACACAATTTCCTGGGAACAAAGTCTGCTCTGCTCTCTCCAGAACCAGGTATCCATAAGGGGAACATGGGCTACTGTCTTCAAGACTGATGGTGCACTGGGTGGGAGGGTTGGCCTAGATAAGTTAAAATGCCACAACGCTCTCCTGCCCTATTTCTATGGACTTTCTCCTGGCTCACTTGGTTACTGCAAACCTTTCACCACCTTTGAGAATTTTGATAAGGTTGATTCTGGCAATTTTTGGCAAGTTTTTCTATGTTTTTTTGAAAAGATGCTCCAACAGTCTGTACTCTGCCATTTTTGGTGATGTCAATACTGTCAATAAACTTTTGATGCATAGTCACGTTTTCTCAAACATTAGTTCTTTTAATCTGGAATTTTAAACATTCTCATCATTTTTCTGTCTTATGTAAAGCCCTCTACTACATTCATTAACCCATGGCTTCTGTCAGGGTCACACTATATCAGCTAAAAAACCAGCCATTATATCTTCATGACTTGGTTTACCAGCTTTTCATTTCTTTTATGATAGAAATGGGGACACTTTACTTTAGGGAACTCTGTCCCTCAGATTTGAGCCTTATTAAGGATGCTTTTGTGTGTGCAAGTTTTCAGTATATGTGCAGATGTGGCACAGAATGTCTTTCTCACTTGATTTCTCTATTATCATATTTTCACAAGATCCTGGAGCATCTGTGTACATGTCTTCTGCTTTCCCCTTCCAGTTTCTGAGACCTTTTTCTGCCCTGACATGCCTGCCTTTGGCAACTGTTACTAACCTATAACCACTGTGTAAGGATTCATGACACTCTCACTTCATGGTTTTTCTTGTCTCACCAGAAACCAGCTGGTGTTCTGGAGGGTCAGAATAGTGCATCCCAGTCCACGTGGGCTGGTTGTACTCAGTCTCCAAAGATTTAATGCTGGCGAGAACAACAGACAGGGCTGCCATCGAAAGAGAGATGTGCTCATTAAATATTTGTTTCCCTTGCCTGCAGGTTGAATTACAGAATTTTCAGAACAGAAAGTGACCTTTGAAATGATCTGTTCAGTGTCCTCATTTTACAGATTAGGGAAAGAATTCACAAAAGTTCATCAGCTAGCAGAACCCTCCCCTCCAGAGTGTACCCGCTGCTGTACCACACAGTTGTTCATGTCTGTATCTAGAGGGTCCTTCTCCATGGGTTATTGCTAGGCCTGTCTGGTAGCTGGAATTTCAGATTCCTGCGTGGTACAATTTAAAGGCAACTGAGAAAGTACCTCCCCTCCTAGCATGTTTCCTCATATCTTTCCCCAGTCCTGGAGTGGTCCGTGTGAATGAGGGTATGTCCTCAGGAGGGGTAGATGACCCAGTGCATCAGTGCCTGAGTACAAGGCCCTGGCACTGAGGCCTGAAGCAGGAGAGGATGGGACTGCACAAATAAAGAGGGAACAAACCAAAGGCAAGCACAGCCAGGTTGGTGAGCCAGAAGCAGAAGAGCAGTGATCAAGTGGGAGGAGCGCGACCAGGCCGACTCAGGTCACATCCTGGCTTTGCCGCTACTAGTGTGTGACTTTGGGCAGAACACCCACATGAGTTGCACCTCAGTTTCCCCATTGGTACAATGGGAATAATAAGTAATAGAAAGGATTAATGAGAAAAATGTATGAAGCACTTAAGACGGTAGATTAAGTATCTTGAGTGTGAGCTGTGATTGCTTTATAATTGCCTTACATGAGCCTGTGTTGAATGCTGCAGCTCCCTGGCAGGTTTGGGGATTCTGCTTTTCAGTGTGCACACATTCCAGTACTGGGTGCCTTCCCTTTAGCTCTACTGTTGACTCCTCTATTAGATGTACAGAAAGATTACACACCCAGGATGTTTTTTTGAGAAGAAATTCCTTTAGAATTTTTAATTTTTTAAATTTAAAAAAGATACCAGGTTGGAGAATTTTGGCACAGTGCTTGGGCACTCAGTGTAGAAACCCAATTTTCCATATTATAGAAACTCAAAATGTCAGAGCATGAAGAGCCCTAAGAAGGAACTCCAACAGGTATTGACACTACTGTACCTTTTGAAGGTGGAGGTCCCCTCAGTGTGTTAGTGAGTTTGTTAATCTCTTATTTTATGTGGGGAGGGGACAGAATATAGTGACTCAAATTTGGTCACATTACTTGGTTCCAAGGCTAACTCCATGGAATTATGAACAAGTGTGTAGCCTTGCTCATTTAAAACATGCCTCATTTAAAAAGTGAAGATAACAATACATTCCTCCTACAATGTTCTGACAACTACAGTGGGTTTCATGAATGCAAATCACATAGCAAAGTGCCTGGCACATAGTAAACATATACAATTAGCATTAGTGGTGGCAGATATTTACTGAGTACAGTCCGCAGACCTTTGTTAAGCAGGTTGTTTTCATGTGCCCCACCCTGGACTCTGAGCCAAGCACTCAGGCACTTGCCCTTCCCATTTCAACTGGGTTATCAATTATTTAGAGGCTGCAAGGGTTACTGCTGTTTCCTTGTTGTTCCTTTGGAAACCAGGACTCACAGAAACTGAGAGCATTGCTCAAAGCATGTAGGGGGGTAGAGGATTCCAAATGAGGACTGTCAGACTCCAAAGCTTTTCATAGCACCACATCGCCTTCTTGAAAAGTTGTTTGCCCTGATATTTGTAACTTGCTTAGTCCAGAAAGCAGTGTCCCCCAATCTCAACCAAGGAAAATAGAGATTGGGTTGTAGTCATATGTGATTGCCCTTCCTGGGTTCTAAGAAAAGCCTCTGGCCATGGGGAGAGGATGCCCAGATTCTGGGTACCAGATCACCTAGGTAGGTGGCAGTAGTTTTGCAGTAGTTGAGCAGGGAGTGACAGATGCCTTGTTATCTTGATGCAGTAGGGCCTAAGAGCATTTCTATTCCTTGTGTTTATTATACACTCACTCAAAAGGTAATTTGGAAAAAATCTACCATGAGGATTTTTCTCTGATCACAAAAGTATTAGATATTTACTGTTGAAATTCGAAAATATAGAAAATCACAGAGAAGAAAAAAATCCTAAATATTTACATTTTAGAATATAGTTTTCCAAATATATACATGATGACAACACATACACACACATATACATGCACAATTTATATTGAAAATAGCATTTTACAGCCTGCTTTTTACAAAAACACATCATAAATACCTGTGTCATTAACTTCTACACCATGGCTTCTTACAGCCATGAGTCAACTTTTTGACCTCTATATAGGATCTTAACACAGTCTCAGCCGAGAGGCAGGGATCTCTGCAAACAAGCAATATAATACTGGCTTTTCTGTCATGTCGATGTCTCCCATTGTAAATTAAAAAACAAAAATGAAATGTCAAAAAAAGAAATGAAATGTCAGTTAACAAGTTCCACCTGGACCAGAGTTAGCCTGTCTTTTCACCATCATAATCAAGAGTGTCTGGCTCACACCTCTTTGTAGCTGGGTGTCTGCAACTCTGTTGAATGAGGTCATCAATGCAGTTGTTTTGGCTAATGGGCATGGATTTTATTGAACTTCATAGGACAAATATGCAGACACACACACACACGTGCACACACACACACACACACTTTCCATAATGGCAAGGGAGAGTTCTTGGAATCAAGACTCAGCCCATAATCACATCTGCAAGCTCTGCCTCAGCTTCTTTCCTGTCACTTTCCTACCACAGATGTGGGGAATATAAGCTTTCTCATTTGAAATGATCTTCTTTGGCTAGACCTCTGTATCCCTTTAGATATTTGGTGATGTGCTGGAGAAGGAAGTGGAATCCCTTCCTTCTAGAATCACATATGGGTGTTTCCCATTATAGTTCACAAAACCTCCCTAGAGTTCTCACATTCGAGGTTGTACTAATCATTTGCTAGCAGAGAATGATACCAAAGCTGGAGAATGGAGATAAGTGTCACCTGCTCCCCCATCTTTAACTAAATTTAGGTGTTTCCCTTGGGATGCTGTGTTCTGTGGAGCAAGTGTTTGGGAATTTAGCCTCTTCGGAGAGGAGCCTCTAGGGCCTACCATGAGGAGAGAGCCCAGACCCTTGTGTCTACCCACCATCTGCCTTCTGGTCCTTAACTGGAAGCCAGAGAGGGCACACAGCCCCCCTGTCTCTCTCTGCTCTCTGGCTTCTCTCTTCACACCACTCTAGTCTTTGGACATGGGTGCCCAATCAATGTCTTCCTGAGTTCTGAGACCAAATTCCTCCTGGCAGCAGAATTTCCTGGGGGTCCACTTTCCCCTCCTATGTCCCCATGACAGCTCTTCAGTTTCCAGCAGTTCAGTTTGACCTGGATTATCACATCTGATAAACAGCCACCATATTGTCAGCCTGGGAGGCTGTAGATTCTTACATTCAGAAGTGCTCCAATTCATCACACACTGTTCCCAGAAAAATATAGGCAATCAGCTCATACTAAATCATGACAAATTGTTCTTCCACGGATTCACAGTAGATGCCATCACACAAAGCAGGGTTCTAGTTTCCATGTGTTTTTTACTCATGTTTATCATTCAACTTAACAAATATTTATTGAGAACAACTGTATAGAGGCCCTGGGCTCAGTGTTGCTGAGGGTACTGAGGTTGGTCAGAGAAAATCTTGCCCTTCAGGAGTATCTAATCTGATGAGTGGCTAAAATCTACATGCAGACATCTGGTAAACTAGATGAAGCGTGTCTCTGTTGTGTTTGGGAAGTCAGGAAAAACTGGATCTTTCAGCAGAGAGACGATGGATTGGTGGCTCACCTTTGTGCTAATGGTTCTTGCATCTTTGGACTTTTAAGGCAGAGCTGCAGGGCTCTTGTTAAGACAAGACTCTCTAGTCAAAAATAGGCAATTCTAAACAAAGCGTGAACTTAGAACTGGCATTTGCATTCAGTTGTCAATTGCTCTGTGCATACATTTTATTTGTATGTTTTCTGAGAAGGACAAATAACCATGAGACACTAATCTTTCTGTAAACTTACTTTTCAAATCTGGGACCACTTCCTAAATAGTAAATAAATTTGAACTGAGTCAGGAAGAGGACAAGGTTTAGATTCTGCCCACCTCCCTTTTGTTTTTCTGTTGCTGTACCATGTCCTTCTCTACGTAAAACACATGCTGATGTGTTATTCGCCTCACTCCCTTCTACTAGGTTCTGAGCTCTGGCAAGCAGGTGCTTGGAGACTCTGCCCACTGCCTGGCACATAAGAAGTGTGAATGATGTGGGAAGCTGCACAGGGAAAGCCTGGGATGAGTGGCACAAAGTGGTTTGAAGCAAGGGGTATGGACTAGTGGGAGTCTTGGGTGCATGAAGCTTAGGACCTATTTACCTGGGGCATAGCCACGTGGGTGGAAAGGGTTAGGAAGAAAGAACATCTTTCCTATAGACACAGCTCGCCTCATTCACAATTTTTCCCAAGGCATGGAGATTTTTTTCCAGTTATTTTTACCTCTCCTTTCCCTCCCTCCCTCCTTCCCCGCTTCCCTCCCTCTTTCCTCTCCTCCCTTCTTCCCCCTCTTTCTTCTCCCCTTCTCAAATCTTTCTTTTTTCAGTGCTCCAGCTTTAATTATGATATTCTCTAAATTATCTGTTCATTCTAAAACAGTGATAATCAACCAGGGCAATTTTGCCACCCCTCCCCCAACAAATACACACCAGAGGACAGTTGGCAATGTTTGAAGATGCTTTTGATGCAGTGTGTAGGGGTTGTGCTTTTGGCATTGAGTAGGTAGAGGCCAGGCATGCCTTAAATATCCTGCAATGCACAGGAACCGTACCCCCAATAAAGAATTATCTGGCTCAAATGTCAATAGTGTAAAGATTTTGAGAAACTCTACACTAGAGAATCAGGATATCTAGGATAAAGAACATCATGATTATATTCCAAACCTATTGTCATTATTAGCTAAAATTTCTTTTTTCTTTAACTCTATTTTTCTTTTCTATCAGAGATGTTACAAGAAGACATGGTGAAATTAAAAAAAAACAATAACAGTGAATTCCTGGGTAAGGGTAACACATAGTGTTAAGACTTAATAATTTGGAGTTGTCACAATTTTAGTATGTTGAATTTTTATAAATATGCCCTGAGAACACAAGAAGAGAATATTGAACATTTAATAATACTGAATGTTAATGTCACAGGGCCTAACTTAGAAAATACCCTCTTTTTTTTTTTTTTTTTAAACCAACCTGACTTGGACATCAGGGAGAGGAGGTACTTTGTTAGTTTTTAAATAAGACATTTGATATAATTATCATTTAGATTATTCTTTAAATAATTTGAGCCTTTCCCAAGTCTGTTTCCAAGATTTAGAACTAGAAGTCTCCCAAGTTTGATAGGATAAGCAGAGTCTCTATTCATGAAAGTAAATCAGAAAATCTTATAAAATTCAGATATGGCAAATTTCCATAAGAAAATGACAATAAGAAATGACCAGAAAGATAGAAACACTCATTGTACCAGACAGAATGTTTAAAAATGTTGAGATTCCAGTCAAGGTGAAGCATCCTCATTGTTCTCACGTCCTTCTAAAAATCGCTGGACATAATAAAACAGTCCAGTGTAGGAATACTGAAAGGTGGTAAGAAGAAGGCAAACTGCCTAGGGACCTTAGAACAAGGAATAAGACAGCAGTGAATTAGCCCCAGTGCCATAATATGATATCCCAAATGCCACGGATACAACCAAAACTCATTCCTCATACAATGAAACAGGAAAATCACAACGTGAATGAGAAGAGAAAATGAACAGATGCCAACAACAAGATAAATGAGAATGTAGTATAGAGGGGAAATACTTAGACAATTATATTTTGAAAGTGGGGAAGGTAAAAGGACCTAAATGGAAAAACTTCTCTATGCTTCCCTCAAAGTGATAACATGTCAGTACCAGTAGACTGTAGACTGTGATACTTACAGTAATGTGTTACTTACAGTAATGCAGTAAATAATGTGTTACTTACTGCATTAGTTTGGTAGGGCTGCCATTAACAAAGTACCACAGATTGGGTGGCTTAAACAACAAATTTATTTTCTTAGTTATGGAGGCTAGAAGGCCAAGATCAAGGTGTCTGCAGGTTTGGTTTCTCCTGAGGTCTCTCTCCTTGGCTTATAGATGGCTGTCTTCTCCCTGTGTATTCATGTGGTCTTCTTTCTGTGCATGTCTGTGTCCTATTCACCTTCTTAGAAGGACACCAGTTATAATGGATTAGGTCAAACCCTAATGACCTCTTTTTAATAACTTAGTTACCTCTTTAAAGACCCTATCTCCAACCACAGTCACATTCTGAAGTACAGAGGGTTAGGACTTCAATATATGAATTTTAGGTGGGGCATAATTTAGCCCATTACAGTTACATATGCTTATTGTAATATCTAGAGTAACCACAGAGAAAACTATACAGATAATATACCAAAAACCCACTATAAGATAAGCAAGAATTCTTAAAAATGCTCAAGAACCCCTAGAGAGATGAGAGAAATAGAAGATTGTGAAACAGAGGAAAAATAAAAACCAGGAAAAAACCCACAAATCACCAATATTAGGAATGAAACAAAGTGTACCACTGTAGATCCTACAGTAATTAAAGGGTTAATAAGATAATACTATAATCAATTTTAAACTTATAAATTCAACATTATTCTATGAATTAGCATAAATGAACCATCAAAAAATTTACTGACCAGAAAAACAAAACTACAATGAAATAGAAAAATTGTATATTTTTATAACCATTAAGTAATTAGTAATTAAAAGTTCCCCCAGAGAAGTCTTGAGTTCCGTATAGTTTTACTAGAGAATTTTGTCAAACAGTTAGAGAAGTATTAATAGCAATTTCACACAGCCTCTTCCAGAAAATAGGAAAGGAGGGAACACCCTTCCACTGTTTTTATGAAGCTAGTTGTTATCTGATAGCAAAACCAGATAAAGGCAATGTACTAAACTACAGATTAGATTCTTTTATGAACTTAGATGCAAAGATCTTCAACAAATATTAGCAAACAGAATCTAGCAAAGTATAAAAGAATTATACACCATGACCAAGTGAGATTTATACTAGGTATGGAAGGCTGGTTCAACTTACTTTCAGAATCAATCAGTGCAATCCACTAAATCAATGGGCTAAACAAAAAAATCATGTGATCATATCATTTGATGCATAAAATGTATTTGATAAAACCCAATACCTATTTATGATAAAAACTCAGCAAACTAGGAATAAAGGGAAACGTCTTCAAGTTGATATGGAAAGCATCTAAAATATTCGAACAAACAAAACAACTTACAGCTAACATTAGACTTAATGGTGAAAGACTGAAAATCGAAACAAGACAAGGATGTATGCTTTCACAAGTCTTATTCAACATAGTACTGGAGGTTCAGGCCACAGCAATATGGCAAGAATAAGAAATAAAAGGCATACAGATTGGAAAGAGTAAAATAAAAGTCTGTCAGTTTACAGGTAACCTGATTGTCTATGTAAAGATCACAAGGAATCTACAAAATACACCTAGAACTAATGAATTCAGCAAGGTCTTAGGATAAAAGATCTCCACACAAATTTAGTCACATTTGTATATAATAACAAAGAACATGTGGAAGTCAAAATTAAAAACAAATAGCATTTACGATTGCTCCAAACATGAAATTCTTAGAGATATATCTAACAAAATATGTACAAATTCTATATGCTGAAAATTACAAGATGCTGATGAAAGAGATCAGAGAAGCCCTAAGTAAATAGAAAAATATTTTACTCCTGGATTGTAAAACTCAACAAAATAAAGATGTCACTTTTCTCCTACTTGATCTATTTAATGTAATTCCTATCAAAATAGTATCAAGGTTTTGGTGAATATAAGACAGGCTTATTTAAAATTTATATGGAATGGTATAGGACCAAGAATAGCTGGAACAAGTTTGAAAAAGAAGAATAAAGTTGGAGGAATTAGTCTTCCTGATTTCAGGACTTTTTATATAGCTATACTAATAAAGAAAATGTAGTCTGGTAGAGGAATAGACAGATAACTTAGTGAAACAGTATGGAGAATGCAGAAATAGACCCACACAATTATGTTCAACTGATTTGTGACACAGGCAAACAAACAAAAAATCAAAAAACCCACAGAAAGTTCAACGTTCACTTCATACTTTATGTGAAAAACTAACTCAAAATAAAATGTAAAACTATAAGCTTTTATTTTTAAACTGGAGAAATTCTGAGGATGTGGGGCTAGTAAAAATAATTTTTAGACTTGATCCAGATTCATAAAAAGAAAAACCAATAAGCTGACCTCATTACAATTAAGACCCTGCCAAAGACCTTTTAAAGAGGATGAAATGACAACTTACAGATTGAGAGAAAATATTTGCAAACCACATACCCAACAAAACACTGATATCTAGAACTTATAAAGGAATCTCAAAACTTAACTGTAAAAAATGAACCAACCAAACAATCCAATTAGAATATGGGCAAAAAGCATGAAGAGACATTTCACCAAAGATAAACAGATGGCAAATAAAAGATGTTTAACATCGTTAGTCATTAGAAAAATACAAATTAAAACCACAAAAATGTATCGCTGCAGACCTATCAGAATGACAAAAACGAAAGAATAGTGATAATTCCAAATGCTGGTATTTGGAGCTAGATTGTGGAGAAATCGGAACACATATGTTTCTGGTAAGAATGCAAAATGGAACAGTTACCTGGGAAAATAGTTTGGCAGTTTCTTACAAAGCTCAGCATGTGTTTATAATCTAACCCATTGCATTCTTGGACATTTGTCCCTAAGAGATGAAAACTCATGTCTGCACAAGAGCATGTACAAACCTGTTCATAGCAGGTTTATTTTGTTATTCCAAATAACAATTGTAGTTGTAATTCCGAATCTGGAAATAGCCAAATCTTTTTCAGTTGACAAGAATGGTTAAACAACCTGTGATACATTCTACCATGGAATACTCCTCAGCTATGAAAAGGAAGGAACTATTGATACACAGAATAATTTGGATGGTTCTCAAGGGAATTATTCTGAATGAAAAACAGCTACTCAGAAGATTATATACTTCAATTGCATTTATATAACATTGAAATGATGAAATTACAGCAACAGAGACCAGTTTAGTAACTGCCAGGTGTTGGGGGCAAAAGAAGATGATTATATAAAAGAGTTGCATGAGAGATCCTTGTAATGGAGCAGCTCTGTCTTTACTGTGATGGAGGTGACATGAATCTACACATGATACAATAGCATAGAACTAAATTCACACACATACACATAATGAGTGCAGGCAAACTGGTACAATCCCAGTAAAGTCAGTGAATCCTGTTTGTGAATTGGTAATATAGTTTTGCAAGATGTTACCATTGGGGAAAACCAGGCGAAGGGTACATGGGTACTGTCTGCATTATTTCTTAAAACTGAATGTGAACCTACAACAGTGATCTCAAAAAGAAAGTTAAAACGCCTATCAGAGAGAGCATGCTTTTTGCATGTATGTATCTGGATGTGTTAAGAACAATTTGAACATAATTGTATCCAGTGAAGACTTTGGAGTGTCCATGAATTCTGGTCTTAGGGAGGCTCTTCACAGCAGGTACGGCTGAGTATGTAATTTGAGAACCCACACAGCCTTGCTGCAGGCCACTCAAGTGTGAACAAGGCCTCCTGGTGTCAGAGCTCTTCAAAAGTGGGTCTACCTCCTGGGCTCGCCTTAGCAAGGGCCATATGTCCAGTTAAATACGTTAGCTGCTGTCAATATTATAAGCTCATGGAGCCACTTAATTCATTTTAATGTTAAAAATATAAAATCCTGAAAACTGCCATTTTCCACACAGTTTTGGAAATGAAAGTCTTTGTGTTTTATTATGACTTGCCTGTTTATTCCTTGGTCTGGTTATTTGAGGATTTTGGAATAACTAATCAGAAATTCCACCGAGGAGTTAGAAACTCAAACTTGGCTCTAAAAAATGATTTCAAGGCATATTCCTTCCCCTGGTATGTTATCAGATAAATGGCCTGGCTCCAAAATAATAATAATAATAATAGGCTTTCTAGGAGAAGGGGATTTCACATGGTGGGGAGCACTGTTATTCAAAAAGTCTTTTGATCAATTTATGGAATCTTTGGCTGAAGACAGTTCTATGGTCATATAACCATGAACAAGTTTTTTTCTGTAATGTGTGCTTCAGGGATGTGATGCTATGAATTAAATCACAGAATTGCCCCCACACTAACTAATGAGCTCACTTCTCCCAATAAAATTGCTGACAGGGGGCTTCCCTGGTGGCGCAGTGGTTGAGAATCTGCCTGCTAATGCAGGGGACATGGGTTCAAGCCCTGGTCTGGGAAGATCCCACATGCCACGGAGCAACTGGGCCCGTGAGCCACAATTACTGAGCTTGAGTGTCTGGAGCCTGTGCTCCACAACAAGAGAGGCCACGATAGTGAGAGGCCTGCGCACCGTGATGAAGAGTGGCCCCTGCTTGCCGCAACTAGAGAAAGCCCTCGCACAGAAACGAAGACCCAACACAGCCAAAAATAAATAAAAAAATAAAATTTAAAAAAAAAAAAAGTGCTGACAGGGAATACATTTTAGTATTCAAATTTAGTATGTGTGTTTGCTAATATCTGATTTCTCAACATAAATATGTGATCTGGGTGCGTGTTTGTATTTTTTCTTCCACAGTCTTCTCAAGGGTACTATCTATATTAAAAATACATGTGTCAATATTGAAAATCCCAGGAAGGAACAAGTAAAACTGCCACTGATAGAAATGATGCACGCACGATTTCTAGCTAATATTTCCTATAATTATTTTCGGATTATTATTCTTTCAAAAAGTTAAAAAACCTTGATTGTGCCAAGCATTCAGATTGGTGAATTATGAAATAAGTATTAGTCATTGGACAAGAAAAACACTCTTGTGTTTCTTCTTTACTCTCCCACACTCACACCATTTCTGACACCAGATGTGGGGGACTTTTCCCACACTAAACAATTCTGTGACACCAGCTGAGTGTCCTGCAGTTTAACTCAATCCTGACTGCCTGGAGAGAGCTTCAGATCCCACACGTGAAGGGCTCAGTCCCACAAGACAGTCCCCACCTCAGACGCCAATCGCAAGTCCCAGGTTGTCACCTGTACTTCTGACCAATCAGCTATAAACAAGGGTCTCCATGACCCCTTCTGGGTTGGATAATTTGCTAGGTTAGCTCACGGAACTCAGGGAAACACTTATGTTTACTGGCTCATTATATAATAAAGGCTACCATAAAGCATATGGATGAACAGCCAGATGAAGAGATACATAGGGTGAGGTCTGGAAGGGTCCCAACCGTGGCAGCTTCTGTCCCCATGGAGTTGGGGTGTACCGCCCTTCTGGCACAGGGATATGTTCCCCCACTTGGAAGCTCTCCGAGCCCCATACTAGTGGGATTCTTCTGGAGGCTTCATCATACAAGCATAATTGGTGATTAACTCCATTTCCACCCGTCTCTCCTTCCTGGAGGATGGGGTGGGGGCTGTGCCTGAAAATTCTAATATTCTAGTCATGGCTTTGCCTTTCTGGTGACCAGCCCTCATCCTGAATCTGTCAGGTGCTGACCAAGAGTTGCGTCAGTAGTACAAAAGACATTGTTATCATCCAGGAAATTCCAAGGGATTTAGGAGCTCTGTGTCAGGAAGTCGGGTCAAAGATCAAATATTAGAACAAAAGATGTTCCTAATGCTCTTATCACTTAGGAAATTACAAGGTTTTAGCAACTTTGTTCCAGGAACCGGGGACAGAGACCAATATATATATTATTTTATTATTTCATAGTCATGTTCATAATCTTTCTCACCTTGAAATGAATGTGGAAGATTTAATAAGTGTTTGTGTGCTGTCTTCATCATACAGTGATACCCTCGGTGACACCTCACAACCAGTCTCAGGAGATTCCAGGTCTCCTGGAGTCCTTGCCTCTTCTCTGGCATATCAGTCTATACCCACATTTGTCTGCACTGAAAAGCCACTCCTTGGAACTGATCCCCTTTCCTTCAGGTGTTAATAAAGTCACATTAGCTCTGTTTAATGCTTAAAATTTAACTCCTTTGCTGCCAAAGATCTCCACTCAGACATAGTTAATGTGGGAGCTCCTGCCCCCCTGGGTGGCTCACAGCAGGGCCCACTGCGATGAGACAGGGATGCCCTGCAGGGGAGGGAATCAGAAGCAACAGACCAGTATTTATAAACACCAAAGTATGGGCAGGGAGCCCAGAGAAGAGAAAGGCAAAAGTAATTGCTTCCCCTTTCCCTTTAAGTCTTTATTCATTCCCTCTTGTAAATTACAAAAGTTTTACATATCCATTGTAATAAGCATACAGTACAACAATGTGTTGAAAACAGTTAACTCTCTTTTCTGTTCTCTGTTCTTTCCCACCTACCTGAAGTGACCAACATCAATAGCATGGAGTATGTCTGCCCACAGTTTTCTCCTGGCTTCTATAAAAGCATTCAAATATAAAATATATGCCTTTTAAATGACTGCCTTTTAAATGATCCTTTGACATAGCTGCCTTTCATGGTTAAGGCTTTCTTTAATGGTTAGTGAGGAAATGAATAAGCACTTGTTTTCATGAACAAAAGGCTAGCTCAGCGAGAACCCTATGGAAATGTGCAGCTCAGTATGTGTAAATTACCAAGTTGAAGCAGTCACACTGCAATATACATGCATATAGCAGTCACAGGGAATGAACGTCCCTTGCCTTATTGTGTTTGGGAAAAGAAAAACCCTACTCCTAGTGAAATGTGAAGTTACATGAAAAATAACCCTTGTTAACTACTATTTGTAGAATGTTCAGCTATTTGTTCTACTTCAAAACAATGATTTCAGTAATTTTCTCTCTATGATATCTTTTCTAACTTTTTGCCCATGGCACTTGACTGAATCATATGTATAAGCAAAGATAGACTAATTCAAACTGGCTGAGTGCTCTTGCTTTCCAGAGACTTTTGTAGGGTCACAAGCATGGCCCACTAATAGCCAAGATGTCCTGGCTTTTGAGGATGAATGTGGGTGCTGCTTACTCAGTCTTAGTGAGATGTGAATTTTGAGAGTATTTTAATGTTTGCCAGCTGGCTTGTTTGTTGTAGTTTTGTTTATGGGCTGTATTAAACCTTTTCTGTCACTTACAAATTTACTCACTGAGGGCTACCCAGATAGCTGGTGCTGTTTTATGCATTTGTTATACAGACACCAGTTAGGCATGACTTATGTTTCCTGTGAGATGTTAAACTAACCTCAGTGGGCATTTTGCCGTAGCTTTTTTCTCATAACTGGGTTAGTCTGCCTGGATAGGAAGAAAAGCCCAGGTGCTCTCCATCTTCTCATTTGAATAGGAAATAGAAAATGTAATATACTGAAATACAAGTAACTAGAATCATAAAGAGAAAATCATTGTAACAAATTGCATCATTTCTTGCCAATGCTATCTATGTGTAAGTATAAATTTTTAAAATTTAAAAGTAGAATTAGGGGAGCCAGAGGAAACAAATAGAAAATTTAATATTAAATGACAGACTTATGCTCTAATATATCAATAATGATCTTAAAATGTAAACAGCCATGGTAAATGGAATATTTATAAATGGAATGGAATACTTATATATGGAATATTTCCTGCCATATCAGTAAACAAAGAATGTCACAGTCATCAACGATTGCAGCCCTCCAACGTGAGGTGAACAGGTGAGCCCTGAGGAAACTCAGGGCTGAAAAGTATACCTGCCATCTAGCAGCCAACAGACTGCAGCCACTCCCTGCGGTGAGCCCTGAGGAAACTCAGGATGTGAAAACACAGGATACTGGCCCCAGAGAGCTGAGGTGCATATCAAAGGAATGATTTCAGTGAGCCCAGACTCTTGCATCTTCCCATAGTAAAACACTAAACTCCTTAACTTAAGATGTCTGGTTTTCTTTAAATAACAATAATCCATTGATGTCCCAACTACCTGCCCTTTATACAAAACCCTGTATATCCTGGCTCCTCACCCCTCACCTCCTCTGAGCAGTTTCTCAGAGCTATCTGAAACGCTGTCTCCCGGGCTGCAGTCCTCATTTTTCCCCAAATAAAACTTAGCTCACACTCACTCACTCTCTCCTACAGAGATTGGCAGAGTAGATTAAAATTTTTTTTAATGTAAATGATTCAACTATATGCTGCTTAAAAGAAGTTCACTTCAAATTCAACAATATAGGTAGGTTGAAAGTAAAAGAATGGAAAATTTGTACCATGCAAATGTTAATTAAAATTTAAAAAGCAGGAGAGATATGTTAATATCTGATGAAGTAGAATTCGGAACAAAGAAAACTACTAGAGATAAAGAGGGACTTTACATAATGATAAAAGGATCAATCCACCAGGAAGATATAATGATCCTAAATGTGTGCATCAGTCAATAGAGCTTCTAAATACATGAAGCAAAAACTTACAAAGCTGAAAGAAGAAATATATAAATCCACAGTTATACTTGGGAAGTATGTAAGAGGTCCAATCAGCAAAATCAAGCAATAGGATCTAATTGACATGTATTGAACATTCCACCAACAAGAGCAGAATACACATTTTTTTTCAAGTGCTCGTAAAACATTTGCCAAGAGAGATGATTTATGCAAACCTCTACAAGTTTAAGAGAATTTAAATCGTACAGAGTTTGTTCTGTGACCATAAGGCAAACTAGAAATCAATAACAGAAAGACAACAAGAAAATCTCTAAGCAAATGGAAATGAACAACACACTTCTAAATAATCCATGCATCAAAAAATTTGAAAACTTTCAAATTAAAAAAAATACATAAACTGAATAAAAATAAAAACATTTCAAAATATGTGGGATAAAGCTAAAGCAGTGCTGAGAGGGAAATTCATAGGACAAAATATATTAGAAATGAGGGTAGATTTCAAATCAGTAATTTTTAAAAAATTTTTATTGAAGTATAGTTGATTTACAATGTTTAATTTCTGCTGTATAGCAAAGTGATTCAATTATACATATATATATTCTTTTCATATTCTTTTCCATTATGGTTTATCCCAGGATACTGAATATAGTTCCCTATGCTATACAGTAGGACCTTGTTGTTTATCTCAAATCTGAAATTTAAATTCCCACTACAAGAAATTTAAAAAGGAAAAGCAAAATAAACCCAAAGCAAACAGAAGGAAGGCAAGACAAGACAATGCAGACAATGATAAGATCAGAAATCATTTCAAGGTGAAATTGGAAAACAATGGAGAAAATCAGTAAAAGAAAAATTGTTTTTTCAAAAAAAAGCAATAAAATTGATAAGCAAACTGACAAAAATAAAAAGAGAAATGATGCAAATCACTGTTATTAGGAATGAGATTAGAGATAGCACCACAAATCTTGCAGCTATTAAATAGGTAATAAGGAAGTATTTTGAACAACTTTATGCTCATAATTTCAACAACTTTAAGAAATGGACTCCTCGAAAACTACAAACTACCAAAGCTCAACCAGGATTAAATAGGCAATCTGAATATCCCTACACTACTACAGAAATTGAATTTGTAATTATAAATTTCCCCAAAAAGAAATCTCCTGGCACAGATGGTTTCTTTGGATGACTTCATACAATCTCTTCAACTTTATATAATATCTTATACAAAATAGTAGTAGGGTCATATTATCTCCAATTTTTATGCCATTTAAAATAAATAAGTTTTTAATTTTAGAGTAGTTTTAGATTTACAGGAAAGTCATGAAGATAGCACAGTGAGTTCTCATATATCCTGCACCTAGTTTCCACTTTTGATAACATCTTACATCCACATGGTATGTTTGTCACAAGTGATGAGCCAGTATTTATACATACCATTGGCTGAAGCCCATACTTTTTTTTAATATTTCCCTATAGAATATATAAAACAGTGAGTTCTATGTCATTTTCCTGTTCCAGGATCCCATTTAGGATATCACATAATATTTAGTTGTCATGTCTCCATTGTGGGTTTTTTGTTGTTATTTGTTTGCTTATCTGTTTATTTTTTGTTTTTTCTTACTTTCTGGCACTGCAGGATTCTCCAGGTTCATCCTGTATATTCCCTCCCTAGTCCTAGAATCAGCTGTCTTCCAGAGTCTCTGTCTTGTAGCTGTTTAAGCTGTAACCCAGTTATACTGGAGCTTCCTTGGTGTGGTAGGTGTATGTGAGGTGGTGGGGGACATTCTATACTTTTCTGTATTAGTCTCAGTCTTTCAGTGGACCTATGTCTCAGGGCTGTGGGCTTCATGAGTATTGCTGTACATACTCCAGTGGTTAGAATTTCTTTCTACACCATTTCCCCCATCTGGAATCAAGTTTCAGAATTTTGCCCTTGCAAAGTCATTTCCCCTGGAGAGTAGGCCTTTGTTATTGAGAAGGTTCTGTGAATGTTTCACAATAATTTCTCTCCCTCTTCTCCTACTAGGACCATTATGGGATCTATTTTGGATCTTCACCATGAGAATATAAGGATTCTGATTATCAGTTCTAATATGTGTGTGTGTGTGTGTGTGTGTGTATGTGTGTGGTTCCATACCAAGAAGCAATTTTATGACACTGACTAGGTGTCCTAGAATTCAACTCGGTTCTGACACTATCTGCCTGGAGATAACATCAGATGCCACAGGATAAGGGTTCAGTCCCACAAGACTGCCTGAACCCCCACTTCAAACATCAATTGAAAGTTCAGTTTGTCACCTGTGCTTCTGACCAACTGGCTATAGATCAGAGATTCCAAGGATCCCCTTCTTGGGTTTGATTGACTAGCTTGAGTGGCTCACAAGAACTCAGGGAAACATTTTACTTATTAGATTACCAGTTTATATAAAAGGATATAACTTGGGAATAGCCAGATGGTATTTGTCTTTCTCTCTCTGACTTACTTTGCTTAGTATGATAATCCCTAGGTCCATCCATGTATCTGCAAATGGCATTATTTCATTCTTATTTTTATGGCTGAGTAATATTCCATTGTATAGGTGTACCACATCTCCTTTATCCATTCATCTGTTGATGGACATTTAGGTTGTTTCCATGTTTGGGCTATTGTAAATAGTGATGTTATGAACATTGGGGTGCATGTATCTTTTCGAATTAGAGTTTTGTCCAGATATATGCCCAGGAGTGGGATTGCTAGATCATATGGCAACTCTTTTTTAGTTTTTTGAGGAACTTTCATACTGTTTTCCATAGTGGCTGCAGCAATTTACATTCCCACCAACAGTGTAGGAGGGTTCCTTTTTCTCCACACCCTCTCCAGCATTTTTTATTTGTAGACATTTTAATGATAGTCCTTCTGACTGGTGTGCAGTAGTACCTCACTGTACGTTTGATTTGCATTTCTGTAATAATTAATGATGTTGAGCCTATTTTCATGTGCCTGTGGGACATCTGTATGTCTTCTTTGGAGAAATGTCTATTTAGATCTTCTGCCTATTTCTTGATTAGGTTGTTTGTTTTTTGTTATTAAGTTGCATGAGCTGTTTGTATATTTTGGAAATTAATCCCCTCTCGGTCACATCATTTGCAAATATTTTCTTCCAGTCTTTAGGTTGTCTTTGTTTCCTTTGCTGTGCAAAAAGCTTATAAGTTTGATTGGGTCAAATGGGATTAGGTCCCATTTGTTTATTTTTGCTTTTATATCTATTGCCTTGGTAGACTGACCTAAGAATGCATTGATATGATTTATGTCAGAGAATGTTTTGCCTATGTTCTTTCTCTTCTAGGAGTTTTATGGTATCATGTCTTTTTTTAAGTCTTTAAGCCATTTTCAGTTTATTTTTGTGTATGGTATGAGGGAATGTTCTAACTTCATTGATTTACATGTGGCTGTCCAGCTTTCCCAACACCACTTGCTGAAGAGACTGTCTTTTCTCCATTGTTTATTCTTGCCTTCTTTGTCGAAGATTAATTGACCATAGGTGTGTGGGTTTGTTTCTGAGCTCTCTATACTGATGAACAGCCAGATGGAAGAGATGCACAGTGAGAGGTGTGGAAAAGGCATATGGCTTCCCTGCCTTCTCTGGGCATGCCACTTTTCCTGCATCTCCACATGTTCACCAATCTGGAAGCTCTGCAAACACCAGCCTTTTGGATTTTTATGGGGGTTGCATTACTTAGTCATGATTGATTAAATTACGGACCATTAGCGATTGATTCAACCCCCAGCCCTTCTCGCATCCCCAGAGATCTGAGGTCAGGGAATGTAGGACTGAAAGTTCCAACCCTCTAGTCACATGGTTGGTTCTCCTTGCAACCAGGCCCCATCCTTCAATGTGGTTCAAAAGTTACCTCATTCACATAACAAAAGACTATTTTGTTGCTCTCCAACAAGGGTTCCCAGAGTTTTAGGAGCTCTGTGCCAGAAATGGGGATGAACACCAAATATACATTTCGTATTATAAATAACAATATCACAGAATCTGGGAGGGGAGGTTCCTAAAAGAAAATCCAGGAGAGCATTGGGGTGTTGCTTATGCTGGGCCCACAGGGTTTTCTCACTGTCATGCTGGTCTTCACTCAGCCTCCAGTGAATCAGCATTTCATTGTTCCTATTATTTTATGGCTCCTGTGACTTCTGCCCCAAGCAAGAAGATCTCCATTGCTTATCTCTCAAAATGTGCCCATTTTCCGGTGGCAGTTTGCTCTGTGACTTTAGTTCTTTGATGGTTCCCAGAAAGATTGTTGATTTTTAGTTTGTCCAGCTTATTCTTGTCATAAAGCAGAAGTGACTTAAAGCAGAACATAAAGCAGAACTTCCAAGCTCTCTGTAGGAACTGAATCCATATGTCCTATTAAAAAAAAAATCCCGTTTCAACTTCTACCTACATTTTCTTATGTCATTAAATGTTTTCAGAAAACACAATTTTGTGTTGTTTTCATTTCCATTGTATGGATGTGCTCCTAATTAGTCAACTAATACCTTATTAGTAATTATATAAAATTAGTTAAATAGTTTGCTGGTTCATAGCACTGTGATTTATTTCAGGACTTTTTTCATTTATCGTACTTTAGTTACAGTCAGTAATCCTTTCCGATGTGGAAACTCTGCCCTGAAGGTCCACGAATAAAGTCTCGAAATATTTCTTCACTAATTTCCTCTAATACATATTCTCTTGTTCTAATTTTTAGAATTCCTTCAGTTCAGATGACTTCTGGAGGGATCCTCTGCTATTTTGCATATACTTTCTCTATTGTTTTTTATTTTTTTGTTTTTCTAATCTTTGGTCACAGATTTCCTCAACTTTATCTTTTATTTCTTCTATTTGGAATGCATTATTTTTTTCAAAGAGCTCTTTTTGTTTTGTGAATGTCTTTCTTAGTCTCCTGGATGCAATACTTTATTTATCTCTCTGAGGTTATTAATAACAGTTTATTTTATGCAATTTCTCTGTGCATTGTTTCTGCTTCCTCAAAGTTCTTCTTAAATTAATGTACACTGATAATTTGAGTTTACAAAATTTTTCTATAATAACCTTGTAATGTAGGAGAGCAGGCATTATTTTCCTTGTTTTCCAAATGAAAAAATTAATGTTCAGTTTTTATAACTATTATCCCTGTAAAATAAATAGTATCATTGATCAAACCCAAGTGTTTTGATTCCTAGCATGTTCATCTTTTTCTACAATACTACATGACCTGTCTATATTGAGAAGCTATAGAATGCTCCCATGCATGAGCCATGTTTTTTTTTTAAAGTAGTTGCTGCTTGAAGCCATAGGTAATAAGTTTTACTTGTTCCAAGTTTGCTTTAGTATTTCATTTTATTTCTCAGTGAAACTGCCTATAACCATTGACATAGGTCCTCACTTCAAAGACAAAGTTGTTCTTGCCTAGATTGCATACCTCCCCACCCTCTTTTCCCCATACATCTGAACAATCTACAAATTGCTGCGGATGCTTCTTGCCGAGGTTTCAGAAAAATCTGAAGATGTGATTCAGGGAAATGGGAGGATAACCGCTGATTCAACATTAAACACAAAAACTATATTGAACGCTTAATCTCTTTTTGATGATTCAGAAGGTAGAGTCATTCTGCGGTTGGAAATGCACGTGGTGTTTTGGGTGCTTTGAGATGACAGTGACAGGTACCTTAGAAATATTTAGACAGTTGTTTGGGATTGTAGGGCCATACCAGCAGACAGTCACAGAAGGTGGGAGTGTCCAGAAATCAGACATTGGTCTAGGATCAGTGGCAAGAACAGTCTGTTTATAACCTGGAACCATGCCACCGTTTGGATAGGAATAAAGTTCCCTCAGGCGGCTCCAACTGACAGGAAAAGGACTTCACCATTCAGGAAGGCTCAAGACGGAAGTTGTTATTTTAAAATCTCAAAGCAGCTCGCCTTGTCCTTACTTCTTTCTATGCACAATATAAAGGCCTGACCCCTTCTTTTGGATAGCTCATGTAGCAGCTTGTTTTTTAAGGGCCAAATAGGAAAAGAAGGGAAAGAGTCCCAGTGGAAATATGGCTGGATGAACACTGTGCCTCTGGACCAAGAAAAGAATAACAGGACATGAGCCAAGAGTGTTCAGAATTAAAGCTAAGGAAGACTTTCCTAATGGTAAATGACAAGATTTGGAAATTATGGGTAGTTGAGGGGAATTACAGAGATTCCCTCTCTGATGAGGTTTCAACATGGAACAGGTTCTGTTGTCTGGTATATTAGTATAAACAAGATGGCTTTAGGATCCTGTCTATAATTTTGACTTTATCTAAGAGATCCACAGATTGCAGTTAATTCTTTACATAGAGTGATGCCCCAAATACTGCTGTCTTGTTGTGTTATAATATTGTTTGTATTTTATTGTAAAATTTATTTATTGTATATATTTATTGTAAAAACTGCAAACAAGACAGAAAAGTACAAAAGCAGAAAATATCTCCTAAAATCTCACCATCCAGAGCTAACTGTTGTATTCTTCAGAACTCTTTTCTAGATACTGGCTTAGGGGAACATTTTGGCTTAGGTAACTGATAAGTCCAAGGGTATTCCTAGCTTCAGGCATGGCTGAGTCCCAGTGTTCAGATTATGCTTTAAAGAATCTGTCTCCTCTGTGTGAGCTTCATTCTCTGGACCCCACCAGGTCCAGGCCCCCATAGTCTTTACCACCTTCTGTCTCAGGAGGATAAACCACCTTTCTCAATAGTTTCAGCAAAAGTCCTGTTGTTGGGGGTGGGTTGTGCATTCGGAGAGGGACATGAGGTACCAGCAACCCCAAATGAACCATGTGAATTGATGAATTGAAGAGAAAAGGGAAAAGGAGAAGCTTCCTATAGATCAATTGGACATTTGTTTCCAAATGAAGAAGAAAAGCACTACACAAAGTTAATATGTTGTATGATTCATCAATTTCTGCTTTTTTATAGGCCAAATGCAGTGCTAATTCAGGAGACCACAAATAGGCTTGCACCCAGCAGGTTGTTGTGAGTAGGCGCTAAGTTGGGATTGATTCTTCCCTTGAAGGTTCAGAAGATCCAGAGGAGGCGAGGGCAAATTAGTTTCAGCTCATCTTCACCTGCTGAAACCTGGATGTTAGCTGGCATTCTATTCATGCGGTTCCAAGTTTCTTTTTTATTCCTGTTTGTTTTGATTTCTGTGCTTTATATTAATTAATTATCTTTAAAGTGAAGTTTAGCTGATTTACAGTACTGCATTAGTTTCAGGTATACAACATAGTGATTGATTAGGGACTTCTCTGGTGGCGCAGTGGTTAAGAACGCGCCTGCCAGTGCAAGGGACACGGGTTTGATCCCTGGTCCGGGAAGATCCCACATGCTGCAGAGCAACTAAGCCTGTGCTCCACAGCTACTGAGCCTGCTCTCTGGAGCCCGTGACCCACAACTACTGAGCTTGCACACCACAACTACTGAAGCCCACGTGCCCTAGAGCCTGCTCACCACAACTACTGGACCCACACACCACAACTACTGAATCCCATGCCCCCTAGACCCTGCGCACCGCAACTACTGAGCCCACACACCACAACTACTGAAGCCCGTGTGCTCTAGGGCCCGCGTGCCTCAACTACTGAGCCCATGTGCTGCAACTACTGAAGCCTGCATGCCTAGAGCCCCTGCTCTGCAACAAGAGAATCCACCGCAATGAGAAGTCCACACACCACAGCAAAGAGTAGCCAGCACTCGCCACAACTAGAGAAAAACCACGTGCAGCAATGAAGACCCAAAGCAGCCAAAAAAAAAAAAAAATATATATATATATATATATATATATATATATATATATATATTTTATAGATTATACTCCATTTAAAGTTATTATAAAATAATGGCTATATTCTCTGTGCTGTACAATGTACACTTGTAGCTTATTTATTTTATACATAGTAGTTTGTATCTTTTAATCCCCTACCCCTGTTTTACCATTCCCCCTTCTGTCTCCCCACTGGTAATCACTAGTTTGTTCTCTATATCTGGGAGTCTGATTTTGTTTTTATATAGTCATTCATTTTTTTATATTTAATATTTCACATATGAGTGATAACATACAGTATTTGTCTTTCTCTGTCTGACTTATTTCACTAAGCATAATACCCTCCAAGTCCATCCATGTTATTGCAAATGGCAGAATTCCATTCTTTTGTATGGCTGAGTAATATTCCATTGTATAGCTGAGGAATATTCCATTCCATACACCACATCTTCTTTTTAATTGAAACATAGTTAATTTACAATGTTATGTTAGTTTCAAGTGTATAGCAAAGTGATTCAGTTATACATACATATATATATAGAGACATATATATATTCTTTTTCAGATTCTTTTCCATTATATCATATAGGTTATTACAAGACATTGAATGTAGTTCCCTGTGCTGTACAGTAGGTCCTTGTTGTTTATCTGTTTTATGTACAGTGATGTGTATCTGTTAAAAACAAATTCCTAATTTATTCCTGACCCCCTTTCTCCTTTGGTAACCATAAGTTTGTTTTCTTTGTCTTTGAATCTGTTTCTGTTTTGTAAATAAGTTCATTTTTATCATTTTTATAGATTCCACAAGTAAGTGATATATGATATTTGTCTTTGACTTACTTGACTTAGTATGATAATCTCTGGGTCCATCCATGTTGCTGCAGATTGCATTATTTTATTCCTTTTATGGCTGAGCAATATTCCATTGTATGTGTGTATACATATATATATCACATCTTCTTTATCTGTCATTGGACACTTAAATTGCTTCCATGTCTTGGCTGTTGTAAGAATTGCTGCTGTGAATATTGTGGTACATGTATCTTTCAAATTAGAGTTTTCTCCAGATGTATGCCCAGGAGTGGAATTGCAGGATTGGGGTTTTTTTTTTGCTTTTGTTTTTTGTTAATATTAAGCTCTATGAGCTGTTTGTATATTTTGGAAATTAAGCCCTTGTCAGTCTCATCATTTGCAAATATTTTCTCCCATTCTGAGGGTTGTCTTTTTGTCTTGCTGTGCAAAAGCTTTTAAGTTTAACTAGGTCCCATTTTTGTTTTTATTTCCATTACTCTAGGAGACAGATCCAAGAAAATATTGCTGCAATTTATGTCAGAGTGTTCTGCCTATGTTTTCCTCTAGGAGTTTGAAGGTATCTGGTCTTAAAATGTAGGTCTTTAATCCATTTTGAGCTTATTTTTGTAAATGTTGTGAGGAGACATTCTAATTTCATTCTTTTACAAGTAGTTGTCCAGTTTTCCCAGTGCCACTTATTGAAGAGATTGTCTTTTCTCCATTGTATATTCTTGTCTCCTTTGTTGTAGATTAATTGGCCATTAGTGCATAGTTTTATTTCTGGGCTTTCTATCCTGTTCCAGTGATCTATATGTTGGTTTCTGTGCCAGTGCCCTACTGTTTTGATGATTGTAGCTTTGTAGTATAGTCTGAAGTCAGGGAGCATGATTCCTCCAGCTCCATTCTTCTTTCTCAAGATTGTTTTGGCTATTCAGGGTCTTTTGTGTTTCCATACAAATTAAAAATATTTTGTTACAGTTCTGTGAAAAATGCCATTGGTAATTTGATGGGGATTGCACTGAATCTGTAGATTGCTTTGGACAGTATGGTCATTTTAACAATATTGACTCTTCCAATCTAAGAACACGGTATATCTTTCCATCTGTTTGTGTCATCTTCACTTTCTTTCATCACCATCTTATAGTTTTCAGAGAACAGGTTTTTTGGCCTCCTTAGGTAGGTTTATTCCTAGGTATTTTATTCTTTTTGATGTGATGGTAAATGGGATTGTTTCCTTAATTTCTCTTTCTGATATTTTGTTATTAGTGTATAGAAATGCAACATATTTCTGTATTAATTTTGTATCCAGGAACTTTACTGAATTCATTGATGAGCTCTAGTAGTTTTCTGGTAGTGTCTTGAGGATTTTCTATGTATGGTATCATGTCATCTGCAAACAGTGACAGTTTTCCTTCTTCCATTTCAATTTAGATTCCTTTTTTTCCCTCTGATTTCTGTGGCTAGGACTTCCCAAACTACGTTGAATAAAAGTCATGAGAGTTGGCATCCTTGTCTTGTTCCTGATCTTAGAGGAAATGCTTTCAGCTTTTCACCTTTGAGTGTGATGTTAGCTATGGTTTTGTCATATATAGCCTTTATTATGTTGAGGTATGTTCTCTCTATGCCTACTTTTTGAAGAGTTTTTATCATAAATGGAGGTTGAACTTTAGCAAAAGTTTTTTCTGTATTTATTGAGATGGTCCTATGGTTTTTATTCTTCAATTTATTAATGTGGTTTATCACATTGATTTGTTTGCAGACATCTTTACCCATTCATCTATTCGTGAACACTTAGGTTGCTTTCATATCTGACTGTTGTAAATAATACTGGTATGAACCATTGGATGTATGTATTTTTTCAGATTACTGTTTTCATTTTCTTCAGATATACCCTAGGAGTGGAAATTATGGATATGGTAAATCTATTTTTAGTTTTTGAGGAACCTCCATACTGTTTTTCATAGTGGCTGCACCAATTTACATTCCCACCAACTGTGTACTAGGGTTACATTTTCTCAATATCTTTGCCAACATTTGTTACTTGTTATTGTGATCATTTTGATGATAGTCATTCTGACAGGTGTGATGTGATAATCTCATTGTGGTTTTGATGTTCATTTCTCTGATGATTAGCAATGTTGAACATCTTTTCATGTACCTATATCATCAATTTATTTTGTTGATGATTTCCTTTGCTGTGCAAAAGCTTTTAAATTTATTTAGATCCCATTTGTTTATTTTTGCTTTTGTTTCCTTTGGTTTAGAAGACATAAAAATATGGTTATGATTTATGTCAAAGGGTGTTCTTCACATGTTTTAATCCAGGAGATTTATGATTCAGGTCTTACATTTAGATCTTTAATTCATTTTGACATTATTTTTTTATGTGGTGTTAGAGAATATTCTAATTTCATTCTTTTACATGTAGCTGTTCTGTTTTTCCAGCACCACTTATTGAAGAGGCTGTCTTATCACCACTGTATATTCTTGCCTCCTTTGTTGTAGGTTAATTGACCATAAGTTCATGGTTTTATTTCTGAGCTCTCTATTTTGTTTCATTGATTCATTGATCTATGTGTCTTTTTTTGGCCAATATCATACTGTTTTTACTGCAACTTTGTAGTGTAGTCTGAAGTCAGAGAGGGTGATACTGGTAATTTTGTTCTTTTCCCTCAATATTGCTTTGACCATTCGAGGCCATTTCTGGTTCCATATAAATTTTAGGATTATTTTTTCTAATTCTGTGGAAAATGTCAAGGGTATTTTGATAGGGAATGCATTAAATCTGTAGATTTCTTTGGGCAGTATGTAATTAACAATATTAATTCTTACAATCCATGAACATGGTACATCTTTCCATTTTTTTGTATCAACTTTAATTTCTTTCATCAATTTCTTATAGTTTTCAAGGTATAGGTCTTTCACCTCCTAGGTTAAGTTTTTTTCCTAGTATTTAATTCTTTTTGGTGCAATTTTAATTGGGATTGTTTTCTTGCATTCTCTTCCTGATAGCTCATTATTAGCATATAGAAAAGCAACAGATTTCTATATATTAATCTTGTATTCTGCAACTTTAATTAATTCATTTAATAGTTCTAAAGTATTTTGGCGGTGACGTTAGAATTCTCTCTATATAATATCATGTCATCTACAAAGAGTGACAGTATTACTTCTTCCCTTCCAGTTTGGATGACTTTTTGTTTCTTTTTCTGTTTGATTGCTATGGCTCAGACCTCCACTACAATGTTGAATAATGTGGCAACAGACAATATTCTTGTCTTGTTCCTGATTTTAGAGGAAAGGCTATTAGCTTTCCACCACTGAGTGTGATGTAAACTGTGGGTTTGGCATATATGGCTTTATTATGTTGAGATATGTCTCTCTATACCAACTTTAGTGAGCATTTTTATCATGAATAGATGTTGAATTTTGTCAAATACTTTTTCTGCATCTATTGATATGATCATGCGATTTTTTATTATTGGGGTAGTTTCTTTACAATATTGTGTTAGTTTCTGCTATACAATGAAGTGAATCAGCTATATGTATACATATATCCCGTACCTCTTGAATCTCCCTCCCACCTCCAACCCCCATCCTACCCATCTAGGTCACCACAGAGCGCCAAGCTGAGCTCCCTGTGCTCTACAGCAGGTTCCCACTAGCTATCTGTTTTACACAAGGTTGTGTATATATGTCAATCCCAATCTCCCAATGCATCTGACCCCCCTTTCCCCTCCCTGAGTCCACATGTTCATTCTCTACATCTGTGTCTGTATTCCTGCCCTGCAAATAGGCTCATCTGTACCATTTTTCTAGATTCCACATATATGCATTAATATACGATATTTGTTTTTCTCTTTCTGACTTACTTCACTCTGTATGACAGACTCTAGGCCCATGCACATCTCTACAAAACTGAAACAATTTCATTTTTGAAATGGCTGAGTAATATTCCATTGCATATATGTACCACATTTTCTTTATCCATTCATCTGTCGATGGACATTTAGGTTGCTTCCATGTCCTGGCTATTGCAGATAGTGCTGCAGTGAACATTGGAGTGCATGTGTGTTTTTGAATTATGGATTTCTCGGGGTATATGCCCAGTAGTGAGATTGCTGGGTCATATGGGGGTTCCATTTTTAGTTTTTTAAGGAAGCTCCATACTGTTCCCCATAGTGGTTGTATCAATTTATATTCCCACCAACAGTGCAGGATGGTTCCCTTTTCTAGACACCCTCTCCAGTGTTTATTGTTTGTAGACTTTCTGATGATGGCCATTCTGACAGGTATGAGGTGATATCTCATCGTAGTTTTGATCAGCATTTGTCTAATAATTAATGATGTTGGGCATCTATTCATGTGTTTGTTGGCCATGTGTATGTCTTTGGAGAAATGTCTATTTAGGTCTTCCATGCATTGTTGATTGGGTTGTTTGTTTTTTTGGTATTGAGCTGCATGTATATTTTGCTGTTTGTATATTTTGGAGATTAATCCCTTTTCAGTTGCTTCATTTGCAAATATTTTCTCCCATTCTGAGGGTTGTTTTTTCATCTCATTTATGGTTTTCTTTGCTGAGCAAAAGATTTTGTTTAATTAGATCCCATTTGTTTGTTTTTGTTTTTATTTTTATCACTCTAGGAGGTGGGTCAAAAAAGATGTTGTGATTTATGTCAAAGAGTGTTCTTCAAACGTTTTCCTCTAAGAGTTTTATAGTGTCCGGCCTTACATTTAGGTCTTTAATCCATTTTGAGTTTATTTTTGTGTATGGTGTCAGCAAGTTTTCTTATTTCATTCTTCTGCATGTAGCTGTCCAGTTTCCCCAGCACCACTTATTGAAGAGGCTGTCTTTTCTCCATTGTATATTCTTGCCTCCTTTGTCATAGATTAGGTGACCATAGGTGCGTGAGTTTATCTCTGTGCCTTCCATCCTGTTCCATTGATCTATATTTCTGTTTTTGTGCCAGTACCATACTGTCTTAAATACTGTAGCCCTGTAGTACAGTCTGAAGTCAGGGGGCCTGATTCCTCCAGCTCCATTTTCCTTTCTCAAGATTGCTTTGGCTATTTGGGGTCTTTTGTGTTTCCATACAAATTGTAAAATTTTTTGTTTTAATTCTGTGAAAAATTCCATTGGTAATTTGATAGGGATTGCATTGAATTTGTTGATTGCTTTGGGAATTACAGTCATTTTCACAATATTGACTCTTCCAATCCAAGAACATGATATATCTTCTCCATCTGTTTGTGCCATTTTGATTTCATTCATCAGTATCTTATAGTTTTCTGAGTACAGGATTTTTGCCTCCTTAGGTAGGTTTATTCCTAGATATTTAATTCCTTTTGCAGTGATAAATAGGATTGTTTCCTTAATTTCTCTTTCTATCTTTCATTGTTAGTATATAGGAATGCAAGAGATTTCTGTGCATTAATTTTGTATCCTGCAGCTTTACCAAATTCATTGATTAGCTCTAGTAGATTTCTGGTGACATTTTTAGGATTTTCTATGTGTAGCATCATGTAATCTGCAAACTGACCGTTTTACCTCTTTTCCAATTTGGATTACTTTTATTTCTTTTTTTCTCTGATTTCTGTGGCTAGAACTTTCAAAACTATGTTGAATAATAGTGGTGAGAGTGCAAATCCTTGTCTTGTTCCTGATCTTAGAGAAAATGCTTTCAGTTTTTCACCATTGAGAATGATGTTTGCTGTGGGTTTGTTGTATATGGCCTTTATTATGTTGAGGTAGGTCCCCTCTATGCCCATTTTCTGGAGAGTTTTTATCATAAATGAGTGTTGAGATTTGTCAAAAGCTTTTTCTGCATCTGTTAAGATGATCATATGGTTTTTATTCTTTAATTTGTTAGTATGGTGTATCACATTGATTGATTTGCATATATTGAAAAAATCCTTGAATCCCTGGGGTAAATCCCACTTGATCTTGGGCATGATCCTTTTAATGTTGGATTCTGTTTGCTAGTATTTTGTTGAGGATTTTTGCCTCTATGTTTATCAGTGATATTGGTCTGTAATTTTCTCTTTTTTTGTGATATCTTTTTCTGGTTTTTGTATCAGAGTGATGGTGGCCTCGTAAAATGAGCTTAGGAGTGTTCCTTTCTCTGCAATTTTTTGAAAGAGTTTGACAATGATGGGTGTTAGCTCTTCTCTAAATGTTTGATAGAATTTGCCTATGAAGCCATCTGGTCCTGGACTTTTGCTTGTTGGAAGATTTTTAATTACATTTTCAATTTCATTACTTGTGATTGGTCTGTTTATATCTTCTATTTCTTCCTGGTTTAGTCTTGGAAAGTTGTACCTTCCTAAGAATTTGTCCATTCCTTCCAGGTTGTCCATTTTATTGTCATATAGTGGCTTGTAGTATTCTCTTGTGATCCTTTGTATTTCTGCCATGTCCATTGTAATTTCTCCTTTTTCATTTCTAATTTTATTGATTTGAATATTCTCCCTTTTTTTTCTTGATGAGTGTGGTAAAGGTTTATCAATTTTTTTTTATCTTCTCAAAGAACCAGGTTTTAGTTTCATTGACCTTTGCTATTGTTTCATTCATTTCTATTTCATTTATTTCTTCTCTTATCTTTATGATTCCTTTCCTTCTACTAAATTTATGTTTTGTTTGTTCTTCTTTCTCTAGATGCTTTAGGTGTAATGTTAGGTTGTTTATTTGAGATTTTTCTTGTTTCCTGAGGTAAGATTTTATTGGTATAAATATCCCTCTTAGAACTGCTTTTGCTGTGTCCCATAGGTTTTTGGATTCTCATGTATTCATTGTCATTTGTCTGTAGGTATTTTTTCATTTCTTCTTTGATTTCTTCAGTTATCTGTTGATTATTTAGTAACATATTATTTAATCTCGATGTGTTTGTGTTTTTTACAGTTTTTTTTCCTTGTAATTGATTTCTAATCTCATAGTGTTGTGGTCAGAAAAGATGCTTGATATGATTTCAGTTTTCTTAAATTTACCAAGGCTTGATTTGTGACCCAAGATACAATCTATCCTGGAGAATGTCCCATGTGCACTTGAGAAGAAAGTGTATTCTTCTGCTTTCAGATTGAAAGTCTGATAAATATCAATTAAGTCTATTTGGTCTGATGTGTCATTAAGGCTTGTGTTTCCTTACTCATTTTCTGTCGAGATGATCTATCCATTAGTGTAAGTGGGGTGTTAAAGGCCTCCACTATCATTGTGTTACTGTTGATTTCCCCTTTTATGGCTGTTAGTATTTGCCTTATGTATTGAGGTGCTCCTATGTTGGGTGCATAAACATTTACAATTGTTATTTCTTCTTCTTGGATTGATCCCTTGATCATTATGTAATGTCCTTCCTTGTCTCCTGTAATAGTCTTTATTTTAAGGTCTAGTTTATCTGATATGGGTATTCCTACTCCAGCTTTCATTTGATTTCTATTTGTGTGGAATATCTTTTTCTATCCCTTCACTTTCAGTCCATATGTGTCCCTAGGTCTGAAATGGGTCTCTTGTAGACAGCATATATACAGGTCTTGTTTCTCTCTCCATTCATCCAGTCTGTGTCTTTTGACTGGAGCATTTAATCCACTTGTATCATAGGTAATTATTGATATGTATGTTTCTATTACCATTTTCTTAATTGTTTTGGGTTTGTTTTGGTAGGTCTTTTTCTTCTCTTGTGTTTCCCGCCTGAGGAAGTTCCTTTAGCATTTGTTGTAAAGCTGGTTTGGTGGTGCTGTAGTAGCTTAGCTTTTGCTTGTCTGTAAAGCTTTTGATTTCTCCATTGAATCTGAATGAGAGCCTTGCTGGTTAGAGTATTCTTGGTTGTAGGTTTTTCCCTTTCATCAGTTTAAATATATTGTGCCAATCCCTTCTGGCCTGCAGAGTTTCTGCTGAAAATCAGCAGATAATCTTATGGGGAATCCCTTGTATGTTACTTGTTGCTTTCCTCTTGCTGCCTTTAATATTTTTTCTTTTTATTTAATTTTTGTTGGTTTGATTAATATGTGTCTCAGTGTGTTTCTCTTTGGTTTTATCCTATAAGGGACTCTGCACTTCCTGGACTTGGGTGACTATTTCCTTTCCCATGTTAGGGAAGTTTTTGACTATAATCTCTTCAAATATTTTCTCAGACCCTTTCTCTTTCTCTTCTTCATCTGGGACCCCTTATAATTCAAATGTTGGTGTGTTTATTGTTCTCCCAGAGGTCTCTGAGACTGTCCTCATTTCTTTTCATTCTTTTTTCTTCATTCTGTTTTGCAGCAGTTATTTTCACCATTCTATCTTCTAGCTCACTTACCCCTTCTTTTCCCTCTGTCATTCTGCTATTGATTCTTTCTAGTGTATTTTTCATTGCATTTATTGTATTGTTCATCTACGTCCTTTTTAAACATTTCTTGTGTCTTCTCGATCCACATCTCCATTCTATTTCCAAGATCTTGGATCATCTTTACTATCATTACTCTTAATTCTTTTTTAGTTAGATTGCCTATTTGCTCTTCATTTATTTGGTCTTAGAGGTTTTTACCTTGCTCCTTCGTCTGCAACATATTTCTGTTTCATCTCATTTTATCTAATTTACTGTGTTTGTCGTCTCCTTTCTGCAGGGTGCAGGGTCGTAGTTCCTCTTGCTTCTTGTGTCTGCCCCCTGGTGGGTGAGGTTGGTCCAGGGGCTTGTGTAGGCGTCCTGTTGCCTGCACTCTGGTGGGTGGAGCTGGGTTTTGTCACTCTGGTGGGCAGGGCTGTGTCAGGGTGTGTGTTTTGGGGTGTCTGTGAGCTTAGTGCGTCTTTAGGTAGCCTGTCTGTTGATGTGCAAGCTGTGTTCCTCACTTGCTCGTTTGGCCTGAGGCATCCATCACTGCATCTTGCAGGGTGTTGGGTGGAGCTGGTTCATGGTGCCAAGATCGGACCTCTGGGAGAGCTCATGCTGATTAATATTCTCAGGTGCCGGGGAATTCTCTGGCAGTCCAGCAGCCAGGACTTGGCACTCCTACCACGGGGGCTCAGGTTTGAACCCCTGCTGGGGAACCACGACCCTGCAAGTTGTGTGGCATGTCCAAAAGGAACAAAAACACAAATAAAGAACAAGCAGAAAAAAAATTAAGACAAACAACAAAAACCAAACCAAACAAACAAAAACAAACCAACAAACAAAGAAAACAACAAACCAAACAAAAAATCTCAAAAGCCAAAGCAAATCTAACAAAAAACAAAAAAGTCAAAGTAAACAAAAAACAAACACACAAGTGTCAGAAAAAACAGAGAAGAGAAAAACAAAACAAAAACTGCAGACAAAAACTAAGACAAAAATAGAAACAAAACCAAGCAAATGAAAATGATCAAAAAGCTAAATAAAGAAAAAACAAGAGAAAAAATAAATCAAACAAAAAACCTCAAAAAGCAAAGCAAACAATAAAAGCAAATGTAACAAAAGAAAAACAAAAACACAAAAAAGTCAAAGTAAACAAAAACACAAAAACGAGAAAAAAAGAAAAAAGAGAAAAACAAAAATCTCAGACAAAAACAAAACAAACAATAAAAACAAAAACAAAGAAAAAAAGCAAAGAAACAACAAAAAACACAAAAATGACAGAAAAACCAGCAAAACAAACAGAAAAACAAAAATGAAAAGAGCAGAAAACAAAATAAGAAACAACAAAAACAAACAACAAACAAAGAAAAAATAAAAGTAGAAAAATGAAAAATATATTAAAAAATTAAACAACAACAAAACAAAAAATTCCCTGTGGCCTCCGCTATCAGTGTCATTGCCCCCACCATGCCACAGTCAACCCCTTCCTCCCCAGAAGGTCCTCCACAACCTCTAGGTAGGTCTCTAGACCATTTGTGGGCACTGTGGGGACAGCTCAGACTCTGACCTGGCCCAGCTCATGTGTGTATGTGCTCCCATAGTCCAGAGCTGCTAAAGCTAGACTGGTCTCAGTTGTAGGAGATGTTTCCATTCAGATGTTCTGCAGACTCTGGGCTTACCAAGCCAATCATGGGGGTTAATCCGTGGCTTGTGGAGCTGCACAGAGAGATTTCAGTTCCTCTTTCTTAGTTGCACAGCCCCTGGGTCTCAGCTTTGTTTTTGGCTCCACCTCTGTGTGTAGGCCACCCTCAGGTGTCTGTTCCCCACCGAGGCAAGAGGTGGTGAAGGCAGTGACTGAGGTATACTTGCTCACTTAGGTGGGAGGGGCAAGAGGCAGCAATCAACTGGGGTGTGGGGGCTCACTTAGGCGGGAGAGGGAGAAGAGTGCCACGACTGGGGCATGTGTGCTCACTTTGATGGGATCCTTCTCTAGTATCCGCAGTGTCAGCGGCCAGCAGGAGGCAGTGACAGAGACGTGTGCTCACTCAGGCAGGAGAGGGTTAAGGCGGCCATGACTGGGGCGTGTGTGCTTGCTCCAGTGGGATCCCCCTCTAGTGCCTGTGGAGGCAGGGGCCATCAAGAGTTGGCAACAGACAGGTGCGCATGCTTGCTCTGGTGGGTGTCCCTCCCAGTGCCCATGGAGGCAGGGGCTGACATGTATGTAGAGAGTCCATGATGGCGGCCCCACCCCTTGTGCACTACTCAACAATGGCTCCTCGCTTCCAAGGCAGACCCTGCTCCCTCCAGGAGCATTGCCAGCCACGGAGCTCCTCACGCCCATCCCCTCAGTCTCTCTCCGTGCAGGTGAGCTCCTCACTCTCATCCCTTCAGGTCATCTCCTTGCAGCCAACAGCAGTCCTCTCTCCAGATCCACTGTCCTAACCCCACACTTCAGCACCCAGTCCCTGCCAGCATGGGCGGGCACCCATCTCATGCTGGGATGCACAGGGCTGTGGCACAGACTGTCGGTGGAAGTTGTGCTCTCTCCTGCCTGCCACAGACTGGCCACTGCACTTTCTTCTGATAGACCCCAAAGCTCCCCCTCTATTCCAGTGTATTTTGCCACCTGTGAGGGGGCCTCCCTGGGTACAGTAACCTCTCATCTCCTTCAGCTCCCCCCAGGGATGTGGTTCCCATCCCATTTCCTCTTTTCTTTTTCTTCCCTTTCTCTCCTTCATCCCACCTGGTTATGCAGTGATCTTTTCTTGTCCTTTAGGTGTCTGAGGTCCTCTGCTAGTGTTCAGCAGGTGCTCTGTGCAAATTGTTCCACTTGTAGATGTATTTTTGATGTACTTGTGGGGAGCCGTGAACCCCAGGTCCTCCTATTCTACCATCTTGACCTCGAGCCCCCACCCTATGTTTTTTGATTGTTGCTTTTACTCCATTGATATTGAAAGTGGTTATTGATAGCTATGTACTTACTGCCATTTTATTACTTGTTTTCTGTGGAGTTTTTTTTTTGGTAGTTCTTTTCTGTTCTTTTCTTCTTCTTTTAGTTTCTTCCCTTGCAGTTTGATGATTGTCTTTAGTGGTATGCTTGTGCTCCTTTCTCTCTAGTTTTTGTGTATCTATTGTAGAGTTTTTATTTGTGGTTATCACAGGGTTCTTATATATTGATCTATAATATTTCTACAAGTTCTAAGCTGAGAGTCACTTAAATTCAAACACATTCTAGAAGGTAAACATTTTAGATTCCCACATTTTGTGTTTTTGATGTCATATTTTACACCTTCATATTTATCCCTTTATTGTTTATTGTAGTTATAGTTTATTTTACATTTTTTGTCTTTTGATATTCATACATTTTTTTGTCTTTAAGTATACATATTTAAGTGGTTGATCCTCAGCCTTTCCTATATATTTGCCTCTAGTGGTGGGATTTTTTCCTTTCCTATGGATTCTTATTTCTTGTTGCAGCCTTTTCTCTTCCACTTTGTGAAAGTCCGTTAGAATTTCTTTTATGTTCACTTTTGTATTGATGAACTCTTTCAGTTTTTGCTTGTCTCTTTATCTTTCCTCCAGTTCTAAATGACAGTCTTGCTGTGTAGAGTATTGTAGGTGGTAGGTTTTTCCCTTTCAGCATTTTATGTGACTCATGCCACTCACTTCAGGCCTACAAATTTTCTGCAGAAAAATCAGCTGATAGCCTTGTTGGGGTTCCCTTGTATATGACTTTTTGTTTTTCTCTTGCCACCTTTAAAATTCTCTTTATCTTTAATTTTTACCATTTTAATGTCTTGATGTGGGTCTTTTGGGGTTCATCTTGTTTGGAACCCTCTGTGCTTCCTGTCTTGGATATCTGTTTCCTTCTTAAGGTTTAGGAAGTTTTCAGCCATAATTTCAACATTTTCAACAGTTTTTTCTGTGTCTTCACCTTCTGGAACCCCTACAGTGCAAATGTTAGTATGCTTGAGGGTTTTCCAGAGATCCCTTAAACTGTTCTCATTTTTTAAAAAAATTTTTTTTTTTTTGCTTTTCTGATGTGGCAATTTCCATTATTCTATCTTCCAGATCACTTATGGATTCTTACGTATCACCTAGTCTGCTGTTAATTCCTTCTAGAGTGTTGTTCATTTCAGTTATTGCATTCTTAAGCTCTGACTGGTGATTTTTATATTTTCTACTTTCTTATTAAACTATACACTGTGTTCATTTATTCTTTTCCTGTGTTCAGTTAGCATTCTTATTAATAATGCTCTGAACTCTTTATGTGGTAAATTTTCATCTCTGTTTCAATAGTTGCTTTTTCAGGTTTTTTTCCTTGTTCTTTCATTTGGAACAAATTCCTCTGTCTTCTCACTTTGTTTAACTTTCTTTGTCTCTATGAAATTAGGTGAAATAGTCACCTATCTTAGTCCCAAATTGGTGTCCTTTTGTGGGAATGTCCCTATGCAGTGCCCTGTGGCTTTGGAGGGAGATCTGGATCTGACATGATCATGGGTCATGTTTTCCCTTTGGGTGTGCTGGCCACTGTCACCTCGGTGGGAAGTAGGGCTGGAGATGGAGCACCCAAAGCCACTGCCAGATGTGAGCTGAGCTTCCCCTATGCTCAGTGGCCATCACCACCCTATCAGGAGCAGAGGCAGGTTCCAGGGTGCTGGAGCAGAAGCCCTATGGGTTGAGTCCCAGCTGGTTCCATTCCTTGTGTGTGTGTGCTTTGCCCTCTCCCAGCAAAGGCACCTTTGACCCAGAGGACAGCAGCTCTAGAGTACCTGCCTAGAATGGTCACCTGGTGAAGGCTGGGGCAGGTGCTGGGGCAGTCCTAGCATACCAGTCAGAACTCCAGACTGCTCCTGATCTTTGCCTCCATGAATGCCTGTAATGGCCACCTTTGCCTCATTTGTATGCCATGCCAGCTTTGAGCCAGCTTTGTCCACATAACTGCATCAACAGCCTTTGCCATAGTGTGGAGCTGCACCAGAGCCATAGGGGCCAGAGTGAGTGCTGTGTGTGGGCCAGGGTGTGCTGGGGTGTTTATGGGAAACCAGCCAGCATCCTAGGCAGCTTCAGTCTGCTTCCTCTGCCTTGTTCCCGAGAGTAACAAATATGTGTGAGCTCTTCACTAGCAGAGTCTAGGTTTCCTACAGCCCTCCTGATTTTCAAACCGGCTAGGGGACTTGTCTTCCCAGTGCCAGGCGAGGGCTGGGGCACCCAATATGTGGTTCGAACCAGCCGTTCCCCTGGGAGGATCTTTGTGCCTGTGTAATCCCCCTCTTCTTCTGTGTCCTCACCTAGGGACACTGGTTCCGACCTGATCGCTTTGCTTCTCTTCGTACCTGACTCCATGTGGATCTTTCTTTACAAGCCGTGGTTGCACTGGAGTCTTTCTGCCTGTCTCCAGGTTGTTTTCAGTGAGAACTGCTCCACATGTAGATGTATTTTTGATGTGTTCTTGGGGGTGGTCTTCATACTCCACCATCTTGATCTCCTCCTGTTAGTTAATTTTTTTTAATCTCCATTGATCCTCATTTGTCTGCTCATAAATTAGGTTATCATGTGACTAGTGAATCCAAGACATTTCATTGCCTAGTATGTAGGTAGTGAGTGATTGGGAGAATAATGGAGTAACCACAGGTTAGTGCCTATCACTGGATCACATAGCAGTAGGATGGGGGAATGTACTGGTTGTGACCTGGTGGGGGACTGATGCATGTGGTATACTCTTGAGTTTTAAGACCTGTGAGACATAGGTTGGCTAGACAATCGCAATTCTAATACATTTTTGGCAGAGACATGTGCTCCTGGCTTCTTAATTGATCAATCCTTTGAGCCTTAGTCCTAGGGATTCATGTTTTCTCCCTTTAGAAATAGGTTTCTTTGATTATTCACTTCCAAGAGACACCAATTTCATTAAAATAAAAACTCTGATTTAGAATATAACCTTATATATGAGTGAAATAGGTTTAACAACAACAGGGAATATAATACTCTATAAAGATAAACCTCTTCTTATCAACTATTTGATTGAATAGCCTGGATACCCTAAGGTGCAGTTTGTACAGAAAAGCCTAGATAAATGCTTGATTTTTTTTCTGCCTTTATTTACTGGTTTAGAGGATGCTAGGGCACCAGCTCATTATTTTGCAAAGATGACCAATCAATTTTTTTTTAATTAATTAATTCATTTATTTATTTTTGGCTATGTTGGGTCTTCGTTTCTGTGTGAGGGCTTTCTCTAGTTGTGGCAAGCGGGGGCCACTCTTCATCGCGGTGCACAAGCCTCTCACTGTCGTGGCCTCTCTTGTTGTGGAGCACAGGCTCCAGACGCGCAGGCTCAGTAGTTGTGGCTCATGGGCCCAGTTGCTCCGCAACATGTGGGATCCTCCCAGACCAGGGCTTGGACCCGTGTCCCCTGCATTGGCAGGCAGATTCTCAACCATTGTGCCACCAGGGAAGCCCAACCAATCAATTTTTAAAAACTCTCTGAAGACATGGGGTAAACATATCTGATATATTTTCAATCTATTGCACTTATTCTTACTGAAACTCAAATTTTCTTATCTTTAGCCAGTGGAAAGATACTGAGATTTCCTCCTGGCTTCTTTGGAAAAACGTTTAATAGTCTTTAATAGATTATTTGCATCCTGTTATAACAAGATATTCTGTGCTTATCTTATATATTTCCTGCATCAAACCTAGAATGACCATTTCTTCAAGGAACTCTGGTTCCCTTTACTGCTAACTAGTATTTATAGGCTACTATCTGGAATCTAGGGTACTCATTGCTACTAGATCTGATACTGTTTCTAGGCTTTTTCAGTGGAGCAATCTAGGAAATATGTTAAGCTAAGATATAGCCTGAGCTGATACACTTAACTGAAATTTAGGACTACATGATTTTATTTAACTTCATCCATTTTATAACTGTATATTCTCTCTCTTATGGTTGAAAATCCCAGTTCTCTGACTTAATTCTTCATTTGCTTTGTTCTGCAACACACAGGTAACAGTCCCAGAGTAACAATACCAACACTAAGATGTATTGCTTTATAGGTCCCTTGCTGCACTCTTTTCAAAAAATAAGTTTTGATTTTAAAAATATGTCATGAAACTAGCTGAGTGAGCATGAATAAATATTCTGCTATGAGTTTCCAGGATAGTTTAGTTGATGAATGAAGATAATGATTTAAAATGGAAAGTGGGAGACAAAGTTAATTGACTAGATTATATAAAGTTCAGATTTACTGATGGAATAAGGGACTATTTACCCAAAAGGATTATTTATTTACCCATGGAAATGTACTATAACACTGAACTTACAGGTCTAATTAACATTTGCAGGCTTCATTGCAAAGAAATTTATTATCTTTATTAGATGGAATAAGTCTCTAAGCAGATGTTATTGGTCCTTTAAATTCTGGAAATACAAATTTTTAGATAGATATTGATATCTTTCTTAAGTTAAAACGTGTCCTTAGTTTTCTTTCATATTATCACAATCAGAACATACTTAAAAAATAAAAAAAGGAAATAAGTAGAAAGAGTGACCTACCTGAACACAATTTTTTTTTTGTAGGTTGGCTACACTTTTTACTACTGGTGGCATTTAGACAGGGTTCGACTGCTAAGACACCTCACAGAACCCACAGTGATGATGGCCATAAAGCTATAGTTTTTTGCAGGAAAGGGATGCAGTATAGTAGCAATGTGGAAGAAAGGAGATACATGCCAGTCAAAGGCCCCCTCACAGGTCTGGAGAGACCAGGCACCATATGGAAACACTCATTCTCTCAGACCAGGAATCACTGACATGTGCACCAAACACCTTGGGTCCAGACACCCCAAATTAAGTCTTGGTCAGGATATGCTATATTCTGCTGGTTGCATGCACCACCATCCCCATTGTAGCGTTCTCACCTTTACCACATATGATTCATCAGTCTCACTGTTATCAGTAAACCATGCTGAAAAGTTGCCATCTCCCAAACTCCTCAGATCTGTGCTTATCATCAGCACTGTCAGTTACTATGTTTCATGCCCAGTGTGTCAGTCTGATGCAAGTACATTTCTTATTTTAGTGCAACAGCTCCTCACAGCATACCTTTGACTTTAATAATATTCCTACATATATGCTAAATAAACATTTATTTTTAATCAGCATTTCCAAATCCTTTCAGAGTAAAACATTCAAAGTTCCCAGTTTCTAAATCAAGGCAGTTACATACAAATGTTGAAAATAGGATTTGATGGTGATCTGTCCTTCGTTTAACCACTTTGCAGAAAACAATAATAGCCTTTGTCAAATGGCAAAACTGAGACAATTCAATAATGAGTTTGATGCCCTTTATTTAAGGGAAAACAATTCATGTACTGGGGGAGTCCAGTGCCTCACAAGCAGTATAGCACTCTTCCCAGGGGATTTGGGTCAAGAGCAAGGCAGCAAATGTGTTAACAGGGCATGATTTGCTAGGAGGCTGGGGATTTCCTTTAAGGCCAGCAGGTCTTCTTTTCTAGGGCAAAGTAGGATAGCTAAAGCTGAGTTAGGTGTGTTTCCTGTGACTGTTGGGGTGAATTAGGTTCATATTTGTGATGTTTGCCCAGCCACTGGGTGGCCTCCATTTTGTAAGTTCTGATACGTGAATTAACTTTATCAGCCTCTACAGTTTTCCTGTTGATGGTTTTTTCACCCACTTACATGCCTGGGATATATAATACTCCTGCTACTCTATCTTGAGTTCCTTAATAGCAAAAAAAACAACAACAACCAAAAAACCTTGAAATATTTACTGTTTACTTATACTATCCAAGGCACAATACTGTGATTAAAGAAAGATTCTAGTAAAATAATATAAATACTGCCGCTTCTAGTGCTACTATTTCTGCTACTACTGCTTCTAAGAAAAGAAGGAGGAGGAGAGGAGAAATATAGCTACCATTTATGTGTAAAGCCCTTCTAAATACCTTACATATACTAATCCATTCAATCCTCACAACTCAGTGAGGTAGGTAATATTGCTGTCTTGGTTTTTAGATAAAATAAATCAAGGCAGAAGGAAATTAAGCACTAGCTGAAGGTCACGAAGCTAATAAGGGATGGAGACAGAATTTAAGCCTAGATATTTTGGCTTTAGAGCACAGTCTTTGTTTAAACTCCCTTTAAGTCTCATTTCACTGAAGTATTTCCCTTAAAACTTTACTTTCCCTGAAAGTCTTACGTATGTAAATTTTTCTCTCATCCCCCTGAATTGAGGCCTGGATTTCAGTTTGGAGTCTTCTTCCCTGAATCAAAGCAATACTCGGGATTTCACAGATGCAAATATTAACAGACCACAGAGAAATGCTTTCTCTCTCAGTATTCTGAATAAGTCATACACTTGCTTTCTTCCAAACAAACAAAAAGTGGTACTCCTTTTCCATTTTGGAGTGCAGTTGGGTCAAAGGGATCACTTGAATTGTTGAGTGACTGAAAGAAATTAAAGATGTTTTAACATGAACTCCCTCTTAAAAATCATAAAGAATTATTTGCAAATTTCCAGGAGTGAGGCGTTCTTTGCTTCTAAAAGTTTATTTCTGTTTTGAGACTGCTCAGATAACCAGAAAGTTCTTTGTGGAGAACTGGTCTACTTCCCTGTAACTTCTATCCACTAATCCTATTTTTGACCCCTGGAATGACTCAGAGTAGGCCTACTTCTAACTAGCCTTTTAGCTAATACAAGAATAATGTTATTATTAATGATAATAATACTAATCATAATGCTTACTAAGTGCTACTTACTATGTGCCGTACTTTTTTCTAAACTTGGTAAATGTGCTAACATGCTTTTTCTTCATGAAAACCCTCTTGAGATGGGTTCTGGTATTCTAATATTCTTTATTTTACAAATAAGAAAACTTAAGTATAAAGGGGGTAAGTGACATTAAATGCAGGTGTAGGAGCTGGATTTGAACCTGAATCGTCTGTCTCCTGTGTCTGTGTACCAAACCAGTGTAGGGGAGGAAAAAGTTTTCCTTTACTCTCATAGGGTCCCTGTCTGGTCTGAAAAATAAACTGACAAGACAGATTAACAGGAGAAAAGCATACAAAATTATTTAGTGTAAGATTTATGTGACATGGAGCTTCATAAGGAAATGAAGACCTAAAGAAATGGTTAAAACTGAGTGGTTTTGTGCTAGTTTTGATGAAGAGTGGAAAGCCGTGGAAAGATGTGATAGCACAAAGGACGTGAGCTAAAGGTAGTGAACTGTAGAAAGTTAGCAAGGCCTGTTCCTTCAGATTCTGCTCTGTGTCCCTCTGTCTTTGGGGATAAGGATGCTCCTTTCTTGCTGGTATAGGAAGGGCATCTCTCATAGGAGGGTTTATGACTTGCTTCAAGGGAAGATCAGAAAGTCTTTCTTGCACATGCCATTTCTCAAATTCCTTCAGCTTGAAATGTTCAATATGCCAAGGTGCCATATTTTAGGGTTGTGTGTCCTGAACCCTGTCACCAGCATGCCATAATCACAAACTGTAAGCACCACACGTAGTGTCCTACTAGTTAGAACACTTCATTTTTTTCAAATTTTTTTCTCAAGGGTTTAGTTTAAAGATTACTGTCACTCAATCCATAATGTAGTAATTCAGTAGACATTTGTTGAATGTCAACCATGTGCCAGGCGCCATGCCACAGTGCTGGTTTGACTCCACTAAATGGTCTCCAGTTGGTGATACTTGTCAAAATTAAACATGGTTCTCCAAGGCCTGGAATTGAGATGGAAGGAAATGCCAGTGGCCTGACTCATGTGTATGTTTATTATACAATAAATGCAGTAACAATAGTGGCATTAACTAATATGATATTTCTTTCAGTTCACAAAGAATGGGCATGTAGCCCAAGAACTAAGCCTTTCCACTTATGCTACCATATATAACCCATTTTATGTGTGTGTAGTTTATGCTTTTCAGCCTCAATTGAGAGTTGTTAATTTATATGTCATTAGAGTTGGTGCATTATTCTGAACTTTTGAGTCTATATTGTTCTATTTTTCAACTTACTTGCTTTCCCTTCAAAGAACTATGTCACTCATAAATTTGGTATCCAGACCCTCTGTTTTGTTTTTAGTTACTAATTCTGATGTTGTAGAAGAACAGCACAAGCGCTGGCACCTGAGGTATGCCAGGGTAGCACCTGATATTTAAATGTCATTCGTGTATTCATTTAATATATACTTATTGTGCATCTAGTTCTGCCCTAAATGTCATTTGGTGAGTCACCCAATCCCTAAAGAATCCACCTCTAAAGCTAATTGTGTTATTATCTAGGCCACAGTTTCAGTAAAAATGATCACAAGACTTTGTGAAAGTAAAATCCAGGGTTATGTCTCAATCATCGTCCTGATTGACTATTGAGGAAATGAAGTAGAAAAAAACGTACCCTGCATGTAGTATGATGACACTTAAGGCTCATCTGTGTCCTCTAAATGCTTTGAACTCTCAAATTAGATCATCTTATAATTTTGGCAAATATTGATGCCAGGTTTAATGAAATACAGCAGATGTTATTAGTTGTCCATGGCAAAATATGTCCAAAATACATCCTTTAATTATGTCCTTTAGATGTGATTTGTTCCTTTTGCATAGTGTATTTATTAATTAGTTACATACGGCTATGTAGCAAATGAGCACAAACTAGTGGCTTAAAAAAGCACACATTTATTATTTCATAGTTTCTGTGGGTCAGAAGTCTAGATAAGGCTTAACTGGGTCCTCTGCTTAGGGTCTGACGAGTCTGTAATCCAAGTGTCTTCTGACTGTGTTCTGGAGGATCAGTTGGCTAAGAATCTGCTTCTACGATCACTCATGTTGTTTATAGAGTTCATATCCATGTGCCTGTAGGACTGAAGGCCTTGGATTCCTGGTGAATGTCAGCTATAAACTGCCTACAGCTCCTAAAGGCCACCCTCAGCTCCTGGAGACCACCCCAAGGGAACCACAGCTCCTAGAGGCCACCCTCAGCTCCTGGAGACTATCCTAGGGGAAACACAACTCCTCGAGACCACCCTCAGTTCCTGGAGAACACCCCAGAGGAACCACAGTTCCTAGAGGTCACCCTCAGTTCCTGGAGACAACCCCAGGGGAACCACAGCTCCTAGAGGTCACCCTCAGTTCCTGGAGACCACCCTAGGGGAACCACAGCTCCTCGAGACCACCCTCAGTTCCTGGAGAACACCCCAGAGGAACCACAGTTCCTAGAGGTCACCCTCAGCTCCTGGAGACCACCCTAGGGGAACCCTCAGCATCTTGGCATATGGGCTGTCTCTACTTGGCTGCTTACTTCATCCATCCACAATGAGAATCTCTAGACTCTTATATAATGTCACAGAGTCATGGGAATGATGCCCTATCACCTCTCCATGTTTTCTTGGCTATAAGCAAGTCACAGGTTCTGCTCACACTCAAGAAGATGAGATTAAACAAAAATGTGAACACCAGGAGGTGGGCATCATGGAGGACAGGGGTCAAAAACCCCTGAGCCATGGACTGATAGTGGTCTGTGGCCTGTTAGGAACTGGGCCACACAGCAGGAGGTGAGCAGCAGGTGAGCCAGTGAAGCTTCATCTGTATTTACAGCCGCTCCCCATCACTCACATTACTGCCTGAGCTCCACCTCCTGTCAGATCAGCAGTGACATTAGATTCTCATAGGAGCATGAACCCTACTGTGAACTGCACATGCAAGGGATCTAGGTTGTGCACTCCTTATGAGAATCTTATGCCTGATCATCTGAGGTAGAGCTGAGGTGGTGATGCTAGCACTGGGGAGCAGCTGCAAATACAGATTATCATTAGCAGAGAGGTTTGACTGCACAGAGACCATAATAAATCAATTGCTTGCAGACTCATATCAAAACCCTATCAGTGAGTGGCAAGTGACAATTAAGCTGCATCTGGCAGCAGGCTTTATAGTGGCAAGTGAGTTGATGCAACTGTACAGCTGCATCTGGTGGCAGGCTTTAAGTCAGAATCTGACACTTATTTTAGTCTGTGCATGGCCCACCCATTATTTTATTTACCACTTCTGTCCTCGCCTCTTTCCCACACTGTGCACTTGTCTCAGTCACAGTTTTGGTAGCCCACAAGCTAATCCTAGCCAAAATGAGTAAAAAACAAATGTTGCTGGAAAACTTCTTTGAAAAGGGGGGAAAGACCTAATGATGAGACAGCAGAAGACTCTAAGACTGCCAACAAAAAGAAAACTGAAGTTAAAAGAAAATATCAAGAGTCCTACTTAAATTACGGGTTCATTGTAACAGGTGATACACATTCTCCAAGCCCGCTTTGTATAATATGTGGCAACTGGCTATCCAACGAAGCCACGAAACCTTCAAAACTGCTTTGCCACATGGAGACCAAGCACTCTACATTAAAAGACAAGCCTTTGGAGTTTTTCAAAAGAAAAAACCTGAACACAAAGAACAGAAGCAATTATTGAAGGCCACCACTTCATCAAATGTGTCTGCACTGAGAGCATCATTCTTAGTGGCTAACCACGTTGCTAAAGGTAAGAAGCTCTTTAATACTGGTAAAGAGTTGATCCTGCCTGCTGCTAAGGACATTTGTCATGAACTTTTGGGAGAGGCTGCAGTTCAAAAGGTGGCATGTGTTCCTCTTTTGGCTAACACCATAACTAGACGAATTGATGAAATAGCAGAGGATATTGAGGCACAATTGTTAGGGAGGATTAATGAGTCACCATGATATGCAGTCCAGGTTAAGTCTACCGATGTTGACAACAAGGCAACAATGCTTGTTTTTGTGCGATATATTTTTCAGGAGGATGTGCATGAGAATATGTTATGTGCACTTTTGTTGCCAACCAACACCACAGCTGCAGAACTATTCAAGTCTTTGAATGATTACATACCAGGAAAACTGAATTGGTCATTTTGTGTCGGTATATGCATGGATAGAGTGGCTGCCATAACTGGACGGCTTTGTGGGTTCACTGCTCAGGTCAAAGAGATCACTTCTGAATGTGAGTCATCCATAGAGAAATACTGGCTAGCCGAAAAATGTCACTTGAACTTAACAACATTTTGCAGGATGTGATTAAAATTATCAACCACATTAAAGTACATGCCCTTAACTCACGTCTGTTCATGCAACTCTGTGAGGAGATAGATGCAGAGCACACATGTCTTCTCTTATACACAGAAGTGAGATGGCTTTCTAAAGGTAGATCACTAGCCAGAGTTCTTGAGTTGTGAGAGCCGCTCCAGAGATTTCTTTTAGAATAACAGTCACCGCTGGCAGCACATTTCAGTGACACAGAATGGGTTGCAAAACTTGCTTACTTGTGTGACATATTCAACCTGCTCAATGACAGCCTGTCACTTCAGGAGAGAATGACAACTGTGTTCAAGTTGGCTGATAAAGTGGCCGCATTCAAAGCCAAACTGGAATTACGGGGGCAATGAGTGAACATTGGGATTTTTGACATGTTTCAAACATTAGCAGAGATTTTGAAAGAGACTGAGCCAGGGTCTTCTTTCTCCCAGCTGGTGCATGATCACCTATCTTGGCTTTCAAAAGAGTTTGAGCATTACTTCCCAACCACAAAAGACCCCCGAACTGGGAAGGAATGGATCCACGACCCATTTGTGAATAAGCCAGGTGAATCGACTTTGTCCGTGCTAGAAGAGGATCAACTTCTTGAGATCGCAAATGACAGTAGCCTGAAAAGTATGTTTGAGACAACTTCAAATCTCCATACGTTCTGGATTAAAGTCAAAGCGGAATATCCTGAGATTGCCACAAAAGCACTGAAAAACCTGCTTCCATTTCCAGCATCCTATCTTTGTGAAGCAGGGTTTTCTGCAGTGATAGCAACCAAAATGAGATTATGGATTAGACTGGACATAAGCAACACACCTCGGGTGTCACTGTCTCCCATCACCCCCAGATGGGACCATCTAGTTGCAGGAAAACAAGCTCAGGGCTCCCACTGATTCTGCATTATGGTCAGTTGTATAATTATTTCATTATATATTACAATGTAATAATAATAGGAATAAAGTGTACAATAAATGTAATGGGCTTGAATCATCCCAAAACCATCCCCCATCCCCGGTCCGTGGAAAAATTGTCTTCTGCGAAACTGGTCTCTGGTGCCAAAAAGGTTGGGGACCACTGATGGAGGACCACTCTCAAGTCTGTCCATGACACATGATGTTTAAACAACTAAATTCATTGCTACTGTTTAAATGTTATGAAATTATATGTTAAAAACCAGGTGTTACCAGATTTTAAAAAGCCTGATAAACTAGGTGTGTTTTTATATGGCAACTTTGCTGTGAACTGAGAATAGCTGCTCCCTTTCAACAGGTCAGTTGCTCCTTCTTGCAACCCCGTGCCTGCTTCTCCTTATTGTATGTTGCCCTTCACTGTCATGCATGCATAGTTGTTTTTCTTACATCTAGGCACTTCAATTATTTGTGTTACCTTTCTGGCCTCTGTTGGCATTTAAGTTTTTATAACTTCTGGCCTAGATATGTGATGTTACCTCTTTCTTTTCCTTAGAGGTACGTGCTCTCTTTGCTCTCACCGCTTGTGAAATTCTGGCCATTATTTTGTGCCAAAGATGGTAGGGAATATTCTATCTTTGGCCACTGAAATGTCTAATCATTGAGGGGCCCTGTGCTTGTCAGTTGGTGTTCTCTGACCAGGCTCCCAGTACCCAGACTGCTGGTTGTAACTGCTAACTAAATCTCTTTGCTGAGACCAAATCCTGAAGCCACATCTTGTTGTTGTCAGAATGTTGACTTGTAAGAAACTTCTTAAAATCTCTAACTTCCTTGTTTTGTTATTTATTTATTTATTTATTTATTTATTTATTTAATTTATTTATGGCTGTGTTGGGTCTTTGTCACTATGCACAGGCTTTCTCTAGTTGCAGAGAGTGGGGGCTGCACTTCGTTGCTGTGCGGGCTTCTCATCGCGGTGGCTTCTCTTCTAGTTCTGTAAAAAAATGTCATTGGTAATTTCATAGGGATTGCATTGAATCTGTAGATTGCTTTGGGTATCATAGTCATTTTCACAATATTGATTCTTCCAATCCGTGAACATGGTATATCCCTCCATTTGTTTCTGTCATCTTTGATTTCTTTCATCTTGTAGTTTTGTAGTGTCTTGTAGTTTTCTGAGTACAGGTCTTTTACCTCCTTAGGTAGGTTTATGCCTAGGTGTTTTATTATCTTTCATGTGATGCTAAGTGGGGCTGTTTCCTTAATTTCTCTTTCTGATATTTCATTGTTAGCATATAGAAATGCATCGGATTTCTGTATATTAATTTTGTATCCTGCGACTTTACCAAATTCATTGATTAGCTCTAGAAGTTTTCTGTTGGCTTCCTTAAGATTCTCTATGTATAGTATCATGTCATCTGCAAACAGTGACAGTTTTACTTCTTTTCCAATTTGGATTACTTTTATTTCTTCTTCCTCTCTGATTGCCATGTCTAGGACTTCCAAAACTATGTTGAATAATAGTGGTGAGAGTGGATATCCTTGTCTTCTTCCTGATCTAAGAGGAAACGCTTTCAGTTTTTCACCATTGAGAACGATGTCTGCTGTGGGTTTGTCGTATATGACCTTTATTATGTTGAGGTAGGTTCCCTCTATGCCCACTTTCTGGAGAGTTTTTATCATAAATAACTGTTGAATTTTGTTAAAAGCTTTTTCTGCATCTATTGAGATGATCATATAGTTTTTATATTTTAACTTATTAATATGGTGTATCACATTGATTGATTTGCATATATTGAAGAATCCTTGCACCCCTGGGATAAATCCCACTTGATCATGCTGTATGATTCTTTTAATGTGTTGTTGGTTTCTGTTTGCTAGTATTTTGTTGAGGATGTTTGCATCTATATTCATCAGTGATATTGGTCTGTAATTTTCTTTTTTTATAGTATGTTCGTCTGGTTTTGGTGTCAGGGTGATGGTGGCCTCATAGAATGAGTTTGGGAGTGTTCTACCTCTGCAATTTTTTGGAATAGTTTGAGAAGGATGGGTGTCAGCTCTTCTCTAAATATTTGACACAATTCACCTGTGAAGCCATCTGGTCCTGGACTTTTGTTTGTTGGAAGATTTTTTTTTTTATTATTCAAACAGAAAGTCACAAAAATTATACTCATCCTCATCAGTTCACTCAGTCCCATGTAATTAATTTTTTTTTCATCTTGATCTTTTGTTAGCACTTTTATGAGTTCATCCGTTTTTTTTTAAACATATTTATTGAAGTATAATTGCTCCACAATAGTGTGTTAGCTTCTGCTTTATAACAAAGTGAATCAGTTATACACATACATATGTTCCCATATCTCTTCCCTCTTGCATCTCCCTCCCTCCTACCCTCCCCATCCCACCCTTCTAGGTGGTCACAAAGCACCGAGCTGATCTCCCTGTGCTATGCGGCTGCTTCCCACCAGCTATCTATTTTACATTTGGTAGTGTATATATGTCCATGACACTCTCTCACCCTGTCACATCTCACCGCTCCCCCTCCCCATATCTTCAAGTCCATTCTCTAGTAGGTCTGTGTCTTTATTCCCGTCTTGCCACTAGGTTCTTCATGGCCTTTTTTTTTTTCTCCTTAGATTCCATATATATTTGTTAGCATACTGTATTTGTTTTTCTCTTTCTGACTTACTTCACTCTGTATGACAGACTCTAGGTCCATCCACCTCATTACAAATACCTCCATTTCATTTCTTTTTATGGCTGAGTAATATTCCATTGTATATATGTGCCACATCTTCTTTATCCATTCATCTGTCAATGGACACTTAGGTTGTTTCCATGTCCTGGCTATTGTAAATAGAGCTGCAATGATCATTTTGGTACATGACTCTTTTTGAACTATGGTTTTCTCAGGGTATATGCCCAGTAGTGGGATTGCTGGGTCGTATGGTAGTTCTATTTGTAGTTTTTTAAGGAACCTCCATACTGTTCTCCATAGTGGCTGTATCAATTTACATTCCCACCAACTGTACAAGAGTGTTCCCTTTCCTCCACACCCTCTCCAGCATGTATTGTTTCTAGATTTTTTGATGATGGCCATTCTGACCAGTGTGAGATGACATCTCATTGTAGTTTTGATTTGCATTTCTCTAATGATTAATGATGTTGAGCGTTCTTTCATGTGTCTGTTGGCAATCTGTATATCTTCTTTGGAGAAATGTCTATTTAGGTCTTCTATCTATTTTTGGATTGGGTTGTTCGTTTTTTTGTTATTGAGCTGCATGAGCTGCTTGTAAATCTTGGAGATTAATCCTTTGTCAGTTGCTTCATTTGCAAATATTTTGTCCCATTCTGATGGTTGTCTTTTGGTCTTGTTTATGGTTTCCTTTGTTGTGCAAAAGCTTTTAAGTTTCATTAGGTCCCATTTGTTTATTTGTGTTCTTATTTCCATTTCTCTAGGAGCTGGGTCAAAAAGAATCTCGCTGTGATGTATGTCATAGAGTGTTCTGCCTATGTTTTCCTCTAAGAGTTTGATAGTGTCTGCCCTTACACTTAGGCCTTTAATCCATTTTGAGTTTATTTTTGTGCATGGTGTCAGGGAGCGTTCTAATTTCATAATTTTACATGTATCTGTCCAATTTATCCAGCACCACTTATTGAAGAGGCTGCCTTTTCTCCACTGTATATGCTTGCCTCCTTTATCAAAGATAAGGTGACCATGTGTGCGTGGGTTTATCTCTGGGCTTTCTATCCTGTTCCATTGATCTATATTTCTGTTTTTGTGCTAGTACCAAACTGTCTTGATTACTGTAGCTTTGTAATATAGTCTAAAGTCAGGGAGCCTGATTCCTCCAGCTCCATTTTTCGTTCTCAAGATTGCTTTGGCTATTCGGGGTCTTTTGTGTTTCCATACAAATTGTGAATTTTTTTGCTCTAGTTCTGTGAAAAATGCCAGTGGTAGTTTGATAGCGATTGCATTGAATCTGTAGATTGTTTTGGGTAGTAGATTCATTTTCACAGTGTTGATTCTTCCAATCCAAGAACATTAAATTAAAGATGATACAAACAGATGGAGAGATATACCATCTCTCCATCTGTTTGTATCATCTTTAATTTCTTTAATCAGTGTCTTATAATTTTCTGCATACAGGTCTTTTGTCTCCTTAGGTAGGTTTATTCCTAGATATTTTATTCTTTTTGTTGCGATGGTAAATGAGAGTGCTTTCTTAATTTCACTATCAGATTTTTCATCATTAGTGTATAGGAATGCAAGAGGTTTCTCTGCATTAATTTTGTAACCTGCTACTTTACCAAATTCATTGATTAGCTCTAGGAGTTTTCTGGTAGAATCTTTAGGATTCTCTATGTATAGTATCATGTCATCTGCAACAGTGACATCTTTACTTCTTCTTTTCTGATTTAGACTCCTTTTATCTCTCTTTCTTCTCTGATTGCTGTGGCTAACACTTCCAAAACTATGTTCAATAATAGTGGTAAGAGTGGGCAACCTTGTCTTGTTCCTGATCTTAGTGGAAATGGTTTCAGTTTTTCACCATTGAGGACAATGTTGGCTGTGGGTTTGTCATATATGGCCTTTATTATGTTGAGGAAAGTTCCCTCTATGCCTACTTTCTGCAGGGCTTTTATCATAAATGGGTGTTGAATTTTGTCGAAAGCTTTCTCTGCATCTATTGAGATGATCATATGGTTTTTCTCCTTCAATTTGTTAATATGGTGTATCACGTTGATTGATTTGCGTATATTGAAGAATCCTTGCATTCCTGGGATAAACCCCACTTGATCATGGTGTATGATCCTTTTACTCTGCTGTTGGATTCTGTTTGCTAGTATTTTGTTGAGGATTTTTGCATCTATGTTCATCAGTGATATTGGCCTGTAGTTTTCTTTCTTTGTGACATCTTTGTCCGGTTTTGGTATCAGGGTGATGGTGGCCTCGTAGAATGAGTTTGGGAGTGTTCCTCCCTCTGCAATATTTTGGAAGAGTTTGAGAAGGATAGGTGTTAGCTCTTCTCTAAATGTTTGATAGAATTCTCCTCTGAAGCCATCTGGTCCTGGGCTTTTGTTTGTTGGAAGATTTTTAATCACAGTTTCAATTTCAGTGCTTGTGATTGGTCTGTTCATGTTTTCTATTTCTTCCTGGTTCAGTCTTGGCAGGTTGTGCATTTCTAAGAATCTGTCCATTTCTTCCAGGTTGTCCATTTTATTGGCATAGAGTTGCTTGTAGTAATCTCTCATGATCTTTTGTATATCTGCAGTGTCAGTGGTTACTTCTCCTTTTTCATTTCTAATTCTATTGATTTGAGTCTTCTCCCTTTTTCTCTTGATGAGTCTGGCTAATGGTTTATCAATTTTGTTTATCTTCTCAAAGAACCAGCTTTTAGTTTCATTGATTTTTGCTATTGTTTCCTTCATTTCTTTTTCATTTATTTCTGATCTGATCTTTATGATTTCTTTCCTTCTGCTAGCTTTGGGGTTTTTTTGTTCTTCTTTCTCTAATTGCTTCAGGTGCAAGGTTAGGTTGTTTATTCGAGATGTTTCCTATTTCTTGAGGTAGGCTTGTATTACTATAAACTTCCCTCTTAGCACTGCTTTTGCTGCGTCATAGGTTTTTGGTCATCGTGTCTCCATTGTCATTTGTTTCTAGGTTTTTTTTGATTTCCCCTTTGATTGCTTCAGTGATCACTTCGTTATTAAGTAGTGTATTGTGTAGCCTCCATGTGTTTGTATTTTTTACAGATCTTTTCCTGTAATTGATATCTAGTCTCATAGCGTTGTGGTCGGAAAAGACACTTGATACTATTTCAATTTTCTTAAATTTACCAAGGCTTGATTTGTGACCCAAGATATGATCTATCCTAGAGAATGTTCCATGAGCACTTGAGAAAAAAGTGTATTCTGTTGTTTTTGGGTGGAATGTCCTATAAATATCAATTAAGTCCATCTTGTTTAATGTCTCATTTAAAGCTTGTGTTTCCTTATTTATTTTCATTTTGGATGATCTGTCCATTGGTGAAAGTGGGATGTTAAAGTCCCCTACTATGATTGTGTTGCTGTCGATTTCCCCTTTTATGGCTGTTAGTATTTGCCTTATGTATTGAGGTGCTCCTATGTTGGGTGCATAAATATTTACAATTGTTATATCTTCTTCTTGGATTGATCCTTTGATCATTATGTAGTGTCCTTCTTTGTCTCTTGTAATAGTCTTTATTTTAAAGTCTATTTTGTCTGATATGAGAATTGCTACTCCAGCTTTCTTTTGATTTCCATTTGCATGGAATATCTTTTTCCATCCCCTCACTTTCAGTCTGTATGTGTCCCTAGGTCTGAAGTGGGTCTCTTGCAGACAGCATATATATGGGTCTTGTTTTTGTATCCATTCAGCCAGTCTGTGTCTTTTGGTGGGAGCATTTAATCCATTTACATTCAAGGTAATTATCGATATGTATGTTCCTATTCCCATTTTCTTAAATGTTTTGAGTTTGTTATTGTAGGTGTTTTCCTTCTCTTGTGTTTCTTGCCTAGAGAAGTTCCTTTAGCATTTGTTGTAAAGCTAGTTTGGTGGTGCTGAACTCTCTCAGCTTTTGCTTGTCTGTAATGCTTTTAATTTCTCCATCAAATCTGAATGAGATCCTTGCTGGATAGAGTAATCTTGCTTGTAGATTTTCCTCCTTCATTACTTTAAGTATATCCTGCCACTCCCTTCTGGCTTGCAGAGTTTCTGCTGAAAAATCAGATGTTAACCTTATGGGGATTCCCTTGTGTGTTATTTGTTGTTTTTCCCTTGCTGCTTTTAATATGTTTTCTTTATATTTAATTTTTGACAGTTTGATTAATATGTGTCTTGGTGTGTTTCTCCTTGGATTTATGCTGTATGGGACTCTCTGTGCTTCCAGGACTTGATTAACTATTTCCTTTCCCATATTAGGGAAGTTTTCAACTATAATCTCTTCAAATAATTTCTCAGTCTCTTTCTTTTTCTCTTCTTCTTCTGGGACCCCTATAATTCGAATGTTGGTGCATTTAATGTTGTCCCAGAGGTCTCTGAGACTGTCCTCAGTTCTTTTCATTCTTTTTCCTTTATCCTGCTCTGCAGTAGTTATTTCCACCATTTTATCTTCCAGGTCACTTATCCGTTCTTCTGCCTCAGTTATTCTGCTATTGTTCCCATCTAGAGTATTTTTAATTTCATTTATTGTGTTTTTCATCATTGCTTGGTTCCTCTTTAATTCTTCTACGTCCTTGTTAAATGTTTCTTGCATTTTGTCTATTCTATTTCCAAGATTTTGGATCATCGTTACTATCATTATTCTGAATTCTTTTACAGGTAGACTACCTATTTCCTCTTCATTTGTTAGGTCTGGTGTGTTTTGACCCTGCTCCTTCATCTGCTGTGTGTTTTTCTGTCGTCTCATTTTGCTTATCTTACTGTATTTGGGGTCTCCTTTTCTCAGGCTGCAGGTTCGTAGTTCCCGTTGTTTTTGGTATCTGTCCCCAGTGGCTAAGGTTGGTTCAGTGGGTTGTGTAGGCTTCCTGGTGGAGGGGACTAGTGCCTGAGTTCTGGTGGATGAGGCTGGATCTTGTCTTTCTGGTGGGCACGTCCACGTCTGGTGGTGTATTTTGGGGTGTCTGTGGCCTTATTATGATTTTAGGCAGCCTCTCTGCTAATGGATGGGGCTGTGTTCCTGTCTTGCTAGTTGTTTGGCATTAGGGTGTCCAGCACTGTAGCTTGCTGGTCGTTGAGTGAAGCTGGGTCTTGATGTTGAGATGGAGATCTCTGAGAGATTTTTGCCATTTGGTATTATGTGGAGCTGGGAGGTCTCTTGTGGACCAGTGTCCTGAAGTTGGCTCTCCCACCTCAGAGGCACGGCCCTGATGCCTGGCTGGAGCACCAAGAGCCTTTCATCCACACGGCTCAGAGTAAAAGGGAGAAAAAATGAAAGAAAGAAAGAAAGAAAGAAAGAAAGAAAGAAAGAAAGAAAGAAAGAAAGAAAGAAAGAAAGAAAGAAAGAAAGGAAGGAAGGAAGAAAGAAAGAAAGAGGATATAATATAGTGAAGTAAAATAAAGCTATTATAAAGCAAAGCTATACAGACAGAATCTCACCCAGAAGCATATAGATATACACTCACAAAAAAAGGAAAAGGGGAAAAATTAATATATCCTACTCCCAAAGTCCACCTCCTGAATTTGGGATGATTCGTTGTCTATTCAGGTATTCAACAGATGCAGGCACATCAAGTTGTTTGTGGAGTTTTAATCTGCTGCTTCTGAGGCTGCTGGGAGAGATTTCCCTTTCTCTTCTTTGTTCGCACAGCTCCTGGGGTTCAGCTTTGTATTTGGACCCACCTCTGCGTGTAGGTCACCTGAGGGCTTCTGTTCCCCACTCAGACAGAACGGGGTTAAAGGATCAGCTGCTTTGGGGGCTCTGGCTCACTCAGGCCGGGGGGAGGGAGGGGTACAGAGGAGGCAGGGAGAGCCTGCAGCGGCAGAGGCCTGCGTGACATTGCACCAGCCTGAGGTGCGCTGTGCGTTCTCCCGGGAAAGTTGTCCCCAGATCACGGGACCCTGGCAGTGGAGGGCTGCACTGGCTCCCGGGAGGGGCGGTGTGGAGAGTGACCTGTGCTCGCACACAGGCTTTTTGGTGGCGGCAGCAGCAGCCTTAGCATCTCACGCCCGTCTCTGGGGCTCGCGCTGATTGCCGCGGCTCGCGCCCATCTCTGGAGTTCATTTAGGCGGCGCTCTGAATCCCCTCTCCTTGCGTGCCGCGAAACAAAGAGGCAAGAAAAAGTCTCTTGCCTCTTCAGCAGCTGCAGGCTTTGTCCCGGTCTCCCTCCCAGCCAGCTGTGGTGAGCTAACCCCTTCAGGCTGTGTTCACGCCGCCAACCCCAGTCCTCTCCCTGCGATCCTACCGAAGCCCGAGCCTCAGCTCCCAGCCCCACCCGCCCCGGCGGGTGAGCAGACAAGCCTCTCGGGCTGCTGAGTGCTGCTCGCGCCGAGCCTCTGTGCGGAAGTCTCTCCGCTTTGCCTTCCGCATCCCTGTGGCTGTGCTCTCCTCCGTGGCTCCGAAGTTTCCCCCTCTGCTACCCGCAGTCTCCGCCCGCGAAGGGGCTTCCTAGTGCGTGGAAACTTTTCCTCCTTCACGGCTCCCTCCCACTGGTGCAGGTCCCGTCCCTATTCTTTTGTCTCTGTTATTTCTTTTTTCTTTTGCCCTACCCAAGTACGTGGGGAGTTTCTTGCCTTTTGGGAGGTCTGACGTTTTCTGCCAGCGTTCAGTGGGTGTTCTGTAGGAGCAGTTCCACGTGTAGATGTATTTCTACTGTATCTGTGGGAAGGAAGGTGATCTCCACGTCTTACTCTTCCACCATCTTCTCTCCAGCCCAGTTTTTCATTAGAGTTCTGAAAATGCTTATTCATTCAGTTCAGCAGTACAGTCAGATACCAGAAACCTGTACTTGTCAGTCTTTTCCATGAATTTCTTGAAGATGAAGCCCTTTTATAGGAACATATTTGCAAAAGCATCAGAGTACACACAGAACTGTCTGTAAATGACAAAAGACTTAAAAATGACCACGGTTAAAGATTTGATGAAAGTTCATAATAATGCAGTTGACAAGAAAATTAGTTATTTCTGAGATATACATTTTAAAGTAATAACTAGGATTATGACTTATAACATTATACTAGAACATGTAAGATTTTTAGAAATTTTATGTAATGTCTGAAACATTTATATGAACATATTTCCATACAAATAACCCAATGAAAGTTTAGTATTAGTTGTTTTGTTTGTTTGTTTTTTTATACTGCAGTTTCTTAATAGTCATCAGTTTTATACACATCAGTGTATACATGTCAATCCCAATCACCCAATTCAGCACAGCACCATCCCCACCCCACTGCGGTTTTCCCCGCTTGGTGTTCATACGTTTGTTCTCTACATCTGTGTCTCAACTTCTGCCCTGCAAACCAGCTCATCTGTACCATTTTTCTAGGTTCCACATACATGTGTTAATATACGATATTTGTTTTTCTCTTTCTGACTTACTTCACTCTGTATGACAGTCTCTAGATCCATCCACGTCTCAACAAATGACTCAATTTCATTCCTTTTTATGGCTGAGTAATATTCCATTGTATATATGTACCATATCTTCTTTATCCATTCGTCTGTTGATGGGCATTTAGGTTGCTTCCATGACCTGGCTACTGTAAATAGTGCTGCAATGAACATTCGGGTGCATGTGTCTTTTTGAATTACGGTTTTCTCTGGGTATATGCCCAGTAGTGGGATTGCTGGGTCATATGGTAATTCTATTTTTAGTTTTTTAAGGAAGCTCCATATTGTTCTCCATAGTGGCTGTATCAATTTACATTCCCACCAACAGTGCAAGAGGGTTCCCTTTTCTCCACACCCTCTCCAGCATTTGTTGTTTGTAGATTTACTGATGATGCCCATTCTAACTGGTGTGAAGTGATACCTCATTGTAGTTTTGATTTGCATTTCTCTAATAATTAGTGATGTTGAGCATCTTTTCATGTGCTTCGTGGCCGTCTGTATGTCTTCTTTGGAGAAATGTCTATTTAGGTCTTCTGCCCATTTTTGGATGGGGGTGTTTGTTTCTTTAATATTGAGCTGAATGAGCTGTTTATATATTTTGGAGATTAATCCTTTGTCCAATGATTCGTTTGCAAATATTTTCTCCCATTCTGAGGGTTGTCTTTTCGTCTTGTTTATGGTTGCCTTTGCTGTGCAAAAGCTTTGAAGTTTCATTAGGTCCCATTTGTTTATTTTTGTTTTTATTTCCATTACTCTAGGAGGTGGATCAAAAAAGATCTTGCTGTGATTTATGTCAAAGAGTGTTCTTCCTATGTTTTCCTCTAAGAGTTTTATAGTGTCCAGTCTTACATTTAGGTCTCTAATTTATTTTGAGTTTATTTTTGTGTATGGTGTTAGGGAGTATTCTAATTTCTTTCTTTTACATGTAGCTGTCAAGTTTTCCCAGCACCACTTATTGAAGAGACTGTCTTTTCTCCATTGTATATCTTTGCCTCCTTTGTCATAGATTAGTTGACCATAGGTGCGTGGGTTAATCTCTGGGCTTTCTATCTTGTTCCATTGATCTATGTTTCTGTTTTTGTGCCAGTACCATATTGTCTTGATTACTGTAGCTTTGTAGTATAGTCTGAAGTCAGGGAGTCTGATTCCTCCAGCTCCGTTGTTTTCCCTCAAGACTGCTTTGGCTATTCGGGGTCTTTAGTGTCTCCATACAAATTTTAAGATGATTTGTTCTAGCTCCGTAAAAAATGCCATTGGTAATTTGATAGGGATTGCATTGAATCTGTAGATTGCTTTGGGTAGTATAGTCATTTTCACAATGTTGATTCTTCCAATCCAAGAACATGGTATATCTCTCCATCTGTTTGTATCATCTTTAATTTCTTTCATCAGTGTCTTATAGTTTTCTGCATACAGGTATTTTGTCTCCCTAGGTAGGTTTATTCCTAGGTATTTTATTCTTTTTGATGCAATGGTAAATGGGAGTGTTTCCATAATTTCTCTTTCAGATTTTTCATCATTAGTGTATAGGAATGCAAGAGGTGCATTAATTTTGTATCCTGCAACTTTACCATATTCATTAATTAGCTCTAGCAGTTTTCTGGTGGCAGTTTTAGGATTCTCTATGTATAGTATCATGTCATCTGCAAACAGTGACAGTTTTACTTCTTCTTTTCCAATTTGTATTCATTTTATTTCTTTTTCTACTCTAATTGCTGTGGCTAGGACTTCCAGAACTATGTTGAATAATAGTGGTGAGAGTGGACATCCTTGTCTCATTCCTGATCTTAGAGGAAATGCTTTCAGTTTTTCACCGTTGAGAATGATGTTTGCTGTGGGTTTGTCATATATGGCCTTTATTATGTTGAGGTAGGTTCCCTCTATGCCCACTTTCTGGAGAGTTTTTATCATAAATAAGTGTTGAATTTTGTTAAAATCTTTTTCTGCAACTATTGAGATGATCATATAGTTTTTATTCTTCAATTTGTTAATATGGTGTATCACATTGATTGATTTGCATATATTGAAGAATCCTTGCATCCCTGGGATAAATCCCACTTGATCATGGTGTATGATCCTTTTAATGTGTTGTTGGATTCTGTTTGCTAGTATTTTGTTGAGGATTTTTGCATCTATATTCATCAGTGATATTGGTCTGTAATTTTCTTTTTTTGTAGTGTCTTTGTCTGGTTTTGGTATCAGGGTGATGGTGGCCTCGTAGAATGAGTTTGGGAGTGTTCCTTCCTCTACAATTTTTTGGAAGAGTTTGAGAAGGATGGGTGTTAGCTCTTCTCTAAATGTTTGATGGAATTCACCTGTGAAGCCATCTGGTCCTGGACTTTTGTTTGTTGGAAGATTTTTAATCACAGTTTCAATTTCATTACTTGTGATTGGTCTGTACATATTTTCTATATCTTCCTAGTTCTGTCTTGGAAGGTTATACCTTTGTAAGAATTTGTCCATTTCTTCCAGGTTGTCCATTTTATTGGCATAGAGTTGCTTGTAGTGGTCTCTTAGGATGCTTTGTATTTCTGTGGTGTCTGTTGTAACTTCTCCTTTTTCATTTCTAATTTTACTGATTTGAGTCCTCTCCCTCTTTTTCTTGATGATTCTGGCTAAAGGTTTATCAGTTTTGTTTATCTTATCAAAGAACCAGATTTTAGTTTTATTGATATTTGCTAATGTTCTCTTTGTTTCTATTTCATTTATTTCTGCTCTGACCTTTATGATTTCTTTCCTTCTATTAACTTAGGGTTTTGTTTGTCCTTCTTTCTCTACTTACTTTAGGTGTAAGGTTAGGTTGTTTATTTGAGATTTTTCTTGTTTCTTGAGGTAGATTGTATTGCTATAAACTTCCCTCTTAGAACTGCTTTTGATGCATCCCATAGGTTTTGGATCACTGTGTTTTCATTGTCATTTTTCTCTAGGTATTTTTTTATTTCCTCTTTGATTTCTTCAGTGATCTCTTGGTTATTTAGTAACGTATAGTTTAGCCTCCATGTGTTTGTGTTCTTTACAGTTTTTTCCCTGTAATTTATTTCTAATCTCATAGCATTGTGGTCAGAAAAGATGGTTGGTATGATTTCAACTTTCTTAAATTCACCGAGGCTTGATATGTGACCCAAGATGTGATCTGTCCTGGAGTATGTTCCATGTGCACTTGAGAAGAAAGTGTAATTTGCTGTTTTTGAATGGAATGTCCTATAAATATCAATTAAATCTATCTGGTCTGTTGTGTCATTTAAAGCTTTTGCTTCCTTATTAATTTTCTCTCTGGATGATCTGTCCAGTGGTGTAAGAGAGGTGTTAAAGTCCCCCACTATTATTGTGTTACTGTTGATTTCCTTTTTTATAGCTGTTAGCATTTGAGTTATGTATTGAGGTGCTCCTATGTCAGGTGCATATGTATTTATAATTATTATATCTTCTTCTTGGATTGATCCCTTGATCATTATGTAGTGTCGCTCTTTGTCTTTTGTAAAAGTCTTTATTTTAAAGTCTATTTTGTCTGATATGAAAATTGCTACTCCAGCTTTCTTTTGATTTCCATTTGCATGGAATATCTGTTTCCATCCCAACACTTTCAGTCTGTATGTGTCTCTAGAAATGAAGTGGGTCTCTTGTAGACAGCATATATACGGGTCTTGCTTTTGTATCCATTCAGTCAGACTGTGTCTTTTGGTTGAAGTGTTTAATCCATTCATATTTAAGGTAATTATCAGTATGTATGTTCCTATTACCACTGCTTTGTTTTTGGTTTGTTTTTTAGGTCCTTTTCTTCTCTTGTGTTTCCCACTTAGAGAAGTTCCTTTAGCATTTGTTGTAGAGCTGGTTTGGTGGTGCTGTATTCTCTTAGCTTTTGCTTGTCTGTAAAGGTTTTGATTTCTCTGTCAAATCTGAATGAGCTCCTTGCCCGGTAGAGTAATCTTGGTTGTAGGTTCTTCCCTTTCATCACTTTAAATAGATCATGCCACTCCCTTCTGGCTTATAGAGTTTCTGCTGAGACATCAGCTGTTAACCTTATGGGAGTTCCCTTGTGTGTTATTTGTTGTTTTTCCCTTGTTGCTTTTAATAATTTTTCTTTGTTTTTACTTTTTATCAATTTGATTACTATGTGTCTCAGCATTGTTCTCCTTGGGTTTTTCCTGCCTGGAACTCTCTGCGCTTCCTGGACTTGGGTGGCTATTTCCTTTCCCATGTTAGGGAAGTTTTCAACTATAAGCTCTTCAAATATTTTCTCAGGTCCTTTCTCTCTCCCTTCTCCTTCTGGGACCCCTATAATGTGAATGTTGTTGCATTTAATATGGTCCCAGAGGTGTCTTACGCTGTCTTCATTTGTTTTCATTCTTTTTTCTTTATTCTGTTCCATGGCAGTGAATTCCACCATTCTGTCTTCCAGGTCACTTATCCGTTCTTCTGCCTCAGTTATTCTATTGATTCCTTCTAGTGTATTTTTCATTTCAGTTATTGTATGGTTCATCTTTGTTTGTTTGTTCTTTAATTCTTCTAGGTCTTTGTTAACATTTCTTGCATCTTCTCAATCTTTGCCTCCATTCTTTTTCTGAGGTCCTGGATCATCCTCACTATCATTATTCTGAATTCTTTTTCTGTAAGGTTGCTTATCTCCACTTCATTTAATTGTTTTTCTGGGGTTTTACCTTGTTCCTTCATCTGGTACATAGTCCTCTGCCTTTTCATTTTGTCTATCTTTCCGTGAATGTTGTTTTCGTTCCACAGGCTGCAGGATTGTAGTTCTTCTTGCTTCTGCTGTCTGCCCTATGGTGGATGAGGCTATCTAAGAGGTTTGTGCAAGCTTCCTGATGGGAGTGACTGGTGGTGGGTAGAGCTGGGTGTTGCTCTGGTGGGCAGAGCTCAGTAAAACTTTAATCCACTTGTCTGCTGATGGGTGGGGCTGAGTTCCCTCTCTGTTGCTTGTTTTGCCTGAGGCGACCCAGCACTGGAGCCTACAGGCTCTTTGGTGTGGCTAACAGCGGACTCCAGGAGGGCTCAGACCAAGGAGTACTTCCCAGAACTTCTGCTGCCAGTGTCCTTGTCCCCATGGTGAGCCACAGCCACCCCCTGCCTCTGCAGGAGACCTTTCAACACTAGCAGGTGTGTCTGGTTTAGTCTCCTATGGGGTCACTGCTCCTTCCCCCTGGATCCTGATGTGCACACTACTTTGTTTGTGCCCTCCAAGAGTGGAGTATCTGTTTCCCCCGGTCCTGTCAAAGTCCTGCAATGAAATCCCGCTAGCCTTCAAAGTCTGATTCTCTGGGAATTCCTCCTCATGTTGCTGGACCCCCAGGTTGGGAAGCCTGATGTGGGGCTCAGAACCCTCACACTAGTGGGTGGACTTCTGTGGTATAATTGTTCTCCAGTTTGTGAGTCACCCACCCAGCGGTTATGGGATTTGATTTTATTGTGATTGCGTCACTCCTGCCATCTCACTGTGGCTTCTCCTTTGTCTTTGGATGTGGGGTATCTTTTTTGGTGAGTTCCAGTGTCTTCCTGTCGATCATTGTTCAGCAGTTAGTTGTGATTTCAGTGCTCTCACAAGAAGGAGTGAGCGCATGTCCTTCTACTCCACCATCTTGAACCAATCTCCCTTGCCTTATTTATTGTGTCTACTTAGTCCAATTCTTATAAGCAACAAGAGGATGGCATTCTCACAGAGTATCTTATGGCTCTGGTACACTGCAAACATCAGCTCTATGATGTCAACTATATAAGGAATTAAATGTCTACTTATTTTGGAAGCTTTTTAACTTTCTCAGCAGTAAAATGGAGCTTGCATTTTGGTTTAGTGTTTGAGAATTTATGATCACTTTAAAGCAGACATTCATAGACTACTGATGCCTTTGCCTCTGGAGAGGACTCAGATTTTCACGTCACAGCTTCAGGGAGTCAGAATCTTAGAGACTAGCTCAGTTTCCGTTTGGTAATACCCATCCTTGTTCCATCATCTCTAATTTTCCTTTGAGCAGCTGGTATCCAGTTTATTCAATTGACAGCTACAGGGATCCCAGGGCTGTGCAGCCAATGTGACTAAGAGAGGCTTTTGTAGAAGCTCCAGCATGGAGCTGCCCAGCCTTCCACCACAACGGTAATACTGGGCACTGGGGTAAATTCTGTGCTGCCTACTGTTCTAAGCACTTTACTTAGAAAAGTTATATAATTTGCCCAAGGTCACAAAAACTAGAAAATAATTGAGGCAGGATATGAACTCAGGCAGTCTGATCTCACTACTGATGCATGGTATATAAAATCTGCTTTGGCTAGATAATATAGATAGAAATGTTTATGTGCCAGACACTGTACTAGGTGCTTCATATACAGTACTCTATATGATTATTAGAACAACACTGTGAAATAAGACATATTGTTATTATTATCTTCTTTCCCACATGAAGAAACTGAGGCACAGAAAGGTAACTTGTTCGAAGTCCCACAGCTAGAAGTGGATTCAAACCCAGTGTCTGCATTTTTAAGAAATTATTATTGAGTGTGTAGAGGAATTAATTTATTTGTGTGGCCCTGCTCTGAATTTGGTAAAAATATAAAAATAAAAATGGAAAGCAAAAGGAAGAGAAAGCCAAAGCAGCATCATTTCAGAGTAACCCTCTGCTACCATGTGTAGGTACAGACAACCTGTGCCCTGGAGAAGGTGCCACTGCACATACCACTGGCCTGGTTCCCCAGCCCTACATCAACAGTGCCGATAAGCCTGTGTGCTAAGAGGTGACTGTTTAGCAAGAGATATACAGTCAAACAAAATAGATAATAAGCTGATGATTATGCTTGAAGCTCAGTGAAGCACTATACCTTCTGCACCTAAGTAGTTTCATTCATCCCCCTTTATAATTCATTTTGGTATTTGGAAGACTATGTTTACCATTGAAAGAAAGCTGGGGAATTGTTTCAGTAGTGTCAGAGTGGTCCCAAATGTCAGTCTAGCCCAATTCTAATAAGATGTTGGGCACAGATGGGCCTGGCTCACAGTGATAATTTGGAGTTCCTGTCTCTCTACCTTCCAAAATTCTAAGAACCATCTTAACACCACATGTTGATTTTGCCTAATAAGGCGTCTATGAAATCTTCCTTTTTGTTTCTTTGTGAGTGAAGATTTTATTGAGAGTTGGAATATTCTAATGAATAAAATAGGTATGCTAATGTGTTCATGAAAAAAGGTGGATTTTCATCCTTTTACATGTCAAATATCTTTTGCCTGGTTGAACATCTTGGCACGTTTTCTTTGCCATAGCCTACAGTGAGACAGCAATTATTTATTAAGCACCATCCATGTACTCTTGAATGATTAGTACAGTGGGAGAAATAAAGATAACTTATACCCAACCTCTGCTCTCAAACAGCTTAGTGTCTGGTTGGGGAGAAATACATCCACAAAAATGATAACTTAGAGTTTGAACAGGACCCAAAAGAGTGAATGTAGGAATAAGAGGAAGGCAAGGTCTCTGTGGAGTGACTGAGATCACTGAAGGGGTTACAACCCATCCATCCATCCACGCATCCATCCATCCATCCGTCTTATCCTATCTATCCATCCATCCACCAGATGTTTGCTTAACACCCACTTGGCTGGATCCCTTTCTGCTAGCATAGACCTGCCTGGGAAGCTTGTGTTTTAGTGGGTGAATTAAAATACAGATTAAATTAAAATCTGGATTGTCTGGATTATTTGGAGGGCAGCAGTGAGGAGGAACCTTTAGAGCAGTTTGACTCTCATAAAATCATAGTGGAATGGCCTGTGTTTGTATCTTCTTAGGGCCTGGGAATAAATTTCCAGGTCGAAAATTTCTAATGAGATAGTTATATATAGTTTTGGTTGTTGTAAAACTAAGGTTTACCTGTTAAACACAACTTGTAGAATGGGATCGTTGAAACAACTGTGGTAAGAAACCATACTTATCCCATTTGTGTCTAGTTCACCGGCACTTTATCTTCTGCTCTCATGGCAGCCCTGTGAGGTCTCACCCACTTAACAGGTAAGGAAATGGAGCTTTGACTGTAGATTGGACTGAACCAAACCAAAAGCCCAGTGGCCTAGGCTGAACATGGCTGAGCTATCCTGTCTCTATCATTTTTCCGTATAGACCAGACAAATGGCATTGCTCTATGGTGTGATGGAGGAGCAGAGGGAGAAATGCCCGTGCTAGAGCCTTGACCATGGTCATCGCTGAACTGTCATCCTTGATTAATTTCCATGGATTTTGTTGGTTTTGTCTCTCATTAAAGGGAAACCATTCCCAGAAATGTGGCAGTGTATCCATCCTTCAGTGTGTGAATAAACACCGCATTTTGGATAACAGCTCTCGAAGGGGAGGAGAGGAGTGGAGAGAGACACAGAAAACCCTCTGGTGGGAGCAGCTGTGGGTCTCTGAGTGAGCTCAGCACAGCGCGTGCCAGCCCCTTGCCTTGGGCACAGCGACTCCAGCTTCTCTCCATACTCGCAGGATCCTGGAGGAGCTGTTCTAGTTCCTCTGGGATAAAAAATACACGTTGAAAGCTTGCCCTGCCTTTGCTTTTTCTCTTTCAGAAATGTTGAGACTACCTGTTTGATGCCTCATAATTACATTTTTGCTCTAATTATAGCTACTGCTTTCTAAAAAATTCAATTCCTTCCAATATGATTCTTAAGGCTTGCTTACTAGTCATTGTGGGCTTGTTTTCCCCCAAATGTTCATTAGACATTAGCTTTTAATGACAACTGCCAGTTGCATTTCCAAAGCATCTTCATTTAATTATATTACCTCTTTTCATCCCGAAGAGATTCAGTGTGACTATATGCCAAAGGACTTTTTTTGTTTTTTTTGAGGGAAAAAACCCCTGAAATCTATCACTGATGGATAGATTCAGCAACCACTGTTGTGCAATGAAAGATAGGTAAAGAAATAGCGTTGTTAGCTGGAGTGCTCTGTTCCGGAGAAGGAGACGGGCTCTCAAAGTAAAACATGGTGACCGGCAGCTGACCTGCATTCCCCACGTGGTTGGGCCATGTAGATTGTGTTCAGGTGTCCCAGAGCCTGCTTGGGAATGTCATCAACAGCAAATGCAACACCAGATCCAGCTTTGTGTTGAAAACCCCTTAATAGAATTGAAGGCAGATAATAATGTGTATTAGGAGCTTTAAAATGGCATGTTACAGTAAAAAGAAAGGACCTTCCTAAGTGACGCAGCAGAGGTGATTAGAGACGGTTGTCACTGATCACAGTGGAATGAAAGGTGCTTCTTCTTAGGCTAAATCCACTGGGAGAAGCAGAACCTCATGCTGCTACGGCAGCCAGGGGCACAACAGAAGACCAGTGGGCAGCAAGTTGCGAGAGGAAAGTGTTTTTCATTTTACACTCTCTTTACTAAACACTTTACATACATTATCCTTTTGAAGCCTCACAGATATTCTAGAGGTAAATATTGTTCCAGTTTACAAATGAGAAAACTGGGAGGTCAGAGGGGCTTGGTAATGGGTAAGGTCATGGATTTTCCACAGAAGCAATGGGTGTCAGTTCTAGACCTGAGCATCGAATGGCTGGTGCAAGGCCCTTCTGAGCTCTCTCTCCCCTCACCTGTGGGTGAGTCAGACCCTTAGTGAAGCAAGTCCAGCATGAGGATGACACAGCACTATGCCCACCAACCTGCTATGGACACTGCAGAGCAAGAGAAGGAACGTTTGTTGCTCCAGGCCACCGAAATTGTGGGGTTGTCTTTTGTGATAGTTTAATATAGCCCATCATAATGGAATCAGAAATTGGTACTAGGAATGAATGACATAATAACCAAAAGCCTAAAATATGCAGCATTGATTTTGGGGCTGACTGCGTAGCAGGGGAGCCGTTCTCCAGGGCTGACAGCATCTGTGTTAGGCAGTGATATAATGTTTGGTTTTGATAGGCAGCAACTTAGAAGGTCCTACAGATCTCGTGGCCAGGAGACAGACTGGAAAACAAATTTTCAGTGGTACATCTTTCTTGGTATTGATTGCATTTGACAAGGCATTAAGAGAAAAAGATGATTCCCCCAAAACAAATGGTTGTTCGCAAGCAGGAATATTAGACACTAAATGGATTCACAAATTCAGGAACTTAAATGGGTGGGAAAAGGCAATTCTCAATTCCAAACTCAAAAGGATAAAATCTAGACTCATCTTGATGAACAAAGTCAGATTACAATAAACCGGCAGCCATCATCGAATCAAGAGTGTGGCCGTTGCACTCACTGCTAAAACTGGCACCCAGTAAACCTTCCAACAGGGCATGGAGGCCCAGAGAAAGAACCACAGATGTGGTCCTCCCACTGGAGCATGACAGGCCAAAGCACCTACACCGAAAGTACCCAGAGCAGAGAGGAAATGCTGGAGAAAAAGAAGAGATTAAAGGCATGGGGGAGAGGCAAAGAAACAGGACACACATAAACAGTGTGTCAAGAAAAAGCCCCGGCACAGCTGTGGACTCGTGCTGCTGGCATCGAGCTGCTGGGATAAGCCTCCTGGATCTCAGCAGAGTCACACTGCCAAAATAGACACCAACACACAAACCTGAACACATGAACCCAAACTAAGTTTGCAACTGAAAACAACCCATTAAATGTCTATGAGCCAGACTAAGAAATCTGCTCAGCCCTTATGGAGGGATATTCTCCAGTGTCTAATTCAGAAGGACCCAAGGAAGATAACAGAAAAGAAAGCTCATTCCCAAGGCCACTTGGCACAATGAATTGGTGAGACACTCTCTGAGACCAGCACGGACACTTCCTAGAGCTGACGGCCCCTCACGGCACAGGCATGCAACCTTTATTGCCACCTTCCCACATTTATTGCAGTTACCCAGTGGGTTGGAGACAAGACAAGTAACTTGTTCTTTTAGCTCTGAGTCTCCGGATAGAGAAGAACTGCAGCAGGACAGAGAGACTCCTGCACATTACACAGAAATGCTGGAGCTTTGAGCTGGATGCCATGATAGAAAGGCCTGTGTGGGTTGTCCCCCTGTGATGGAGGGACGAGTATTTTTCTTGCAGGAAGGAGAGGAGGCCAAATACTGTGTAACTGGATTGCCTTTCATAAAATATTGTTGCCCCCGCTTTCTCAGTACACGGTAGGATTTGGTTTCCTAGACCCCTATAGTTGGTTAGGGACAGGGTACTAGTTCACACCAAGAATGATATCACTTTCACATTTAATGGTCAGTTTGAGACTCCTTAGGATTCACTTTTCCTCTGATCTAGGAGGCAACACTCAAGCTGTGTGATTCCAGCAGCCTGGTCCCCAGAGAGCGAGGTGTTGGCAGCCCTGGTAACCCAGGAGCAACAGTAGGAGACACCTGGGTTGGCCACTGAGGCCACTGAGGTGAAGACCATGGCCATCCCCCCCGCCCCCGGAGGGGAATCCTGCACCAAGGCTGGTCCCTGAATCAGGGTTTGTTAGAGTTTGTGATTTCTTTTTTTACAGAGATCACAGCTTCTTCTTTTTTTAAATTAGTTTTTATTGGAGTATAGTTGCTCTACAATGTTGTGTTAGTTTCTACCGTACAACAAAGTGAATCAGCAATACGTGTACACATATCCCCTCTTTTTTGGATTTCCTTCCCATTTAGGTCACCACAGAGCATCGAGTAGAGTTCCCTGTGCTATACAGTAGGTTCTCATTAGTTATCTATTTTATACATAGTATCAACAGTGTATATATGTCAATCCCAATCTCCCAATTCCTCCCACCCTGCCCTTTTCCCTTGGTATCCATACACTTGTTCTCTATGTCTGTGTCTCTACTTCTGCTTTGCAAATAAGTTCATCTGTACCGTTTTTCTAGATTCCACATGTATGCGTTAATATACGATATTTGTTCTTCTCTTTCTGACTTACTTCACTCTGTATGACAGTCTCTAGGTCCATCCACGTCTCTACAAATGACCCTATTTCGTTCCTTTTTATGGCTGAGTAATATTCCATTTGTATATATGTACCACATCTTCTTTATCCATTCCTCTGTTGATGGACATTTAGGTTGTTTCCATGTCTGGGCTATTGTAAATAGTGCTGCAATGAACATTTGGGTGCATGTGTCTTTTAGAATTATGGTTTTCTCTGGATATATACCCAGTAGTAGGATTGCTGGGTCACATGGTAGTTCTATTTTAGTTTTTAAGGAACCTCCATACTGTTCTCCTTAGTGGCTGCATCAATTTACATTCCCACCAACAATGCAAGAGGGTTCCCTTTTCTCCACACCCTCTCCAGCATTTATTGTTTGTAGATTTTGTGATGATGGCCATTCTGACTGGTGTGAGGTGATATCTCATTGTACTTTTGATTGCATTTCTCTAATAATTAGTGACATTGAGCATCTTTTCATGTGTTTGTTGGCCATCTGAATGTCTTCTTTGGAGAAATGTCTATTTAGGTCTTCTGCCCATTTTTTGATTGGGTTGTTTGTTTTTTTGATATTGAGCTGCATGAGCTGTTTGTATATTTTGGAGATTAATCCTTTATCAGTTGCTTAATTTGCAAATATTTTCTCCCATTCTGAGGCTTGTCATTTCGTCTTGTTTATGGGCTCCTTTGCTGTGCAAAAGCTTTTAAGTTTCATTAGGTCCTATTTGTTTATTTTTGTTTTTATTTTCATTACTCTAGGAGGTGGATCAAAAAAGATCTTGCTGCGATTTATGTTCTGCGTATGTTTTCTTCTAAGAGTTTTATTCACAGCTTCTTCTATACATGTTAATCTTCACCTTTTAAGGTGGAGTGAGAATTTAGACACTGGTTCACAGAGTGCCAGACCCCTAGGCCTCTCCACTCGCCTGGCCAACATGAGTTTAGGCAATGTTTGTTTAGTGACACCATCATTGGACTTTTCCCTAAGTTGACAACTTAGTTTTCAAGGAATAACCATTTTTTACTAATTCATATTCATGTGTATTTAAATAAAAGTACATGTGATAACAATAAAAATTTGGCCTTGGCTTATTGGATAGCACACAACTGTCCACTAAGAATAGACCCCTCAGCTAGTGGGCAGATGAAGGGCAGGGATGAGCATGGAGGGGCTGCTCCATCCTGTGAGCTGGTCCAGTAGAGGCCAGTTAAGGAGTGTATCTGTGGATAAGAAACTGTGAACAGAGAAACAACAGGTGAGACTTGGATATGAAAGACAATGACATTAACACACATCTGGTGACGTATAGAGGGAACTCCCCTTTCATCCTTTAAAATCGGATTTATTATGATTATGGTATGTGTTATCCATGTCCAATGGAGGAGGACTACAGCAGCTATAATTAACTGTCACTGGAACAGTACCATGTATCTCATTATTTTAATGAGGTTGATTTGATATTTTTAATTGATTTTGAGGTTTTGTACTTTGTTTATAAATTTAATTTACAGCTGTGTGAGAATTAGAAGATATGGAATTTATATCTACTTTAAGTCCCACCTATTTAAGTAAATTAAATTAAAGTAACTTAAGTCACTATTAGAAGTTTGAAAAAATTCAGGAGAGAGGCATTTTTTTACTTGTGTTAAAATATACATAATATAAAATTTATCATTTTAACTAAGTGTACAGTTCAGTGTCATTGAGTACATTCAAATCATGCTACAATTACCACCATCTATCCAAGAATTTTTATCATCTTCTAAAACTAAAATTCTGTACCGTTTAAACAATAATTCATCCAATTCTGTGCCCCTAAACCCTGGCAACCACACTCTGTCACTATGAATTTGACTGCTGTAGGTATCTCATATAAGTGGAATCATACAGTCTTTGTCCTTTCGTGACTGGCTTATTTCACTTAGCATATTGTCTTCAAGATTCATATGTGCCATGTGTCAGAATTCCTTTCTTTTTAAGTCTGAATAATATTCTTTTGTATGTATTGACAGATACCACATTTATTTATCCATTTATCTGTCAATGGTTACTTGAATTAGTTCCACCTTTGACTGTTATGAATAATGCTGCTGTGAACATGTGTGCACTAATATATATCTGAGTCCCTGCTTTCAGTTCTTTTGAGTATATACTCAGAAGTGTAATTGTTGGATCATATGATAATTCCATTTTTAACTTTTTGAGGAACCATCATATTGTCTTCCATGGCAACTTCACCATTTTACATTCCCGTCAGCAGTGCACAAACATTCCAATTTCTTTACATCCTCACTAACACTTGTTATTTTCTGTTAAAAAATATTTTTTTTTACTAAAGCCATCCTATGGGGGTATGAAGTGGTGTCTCTTTGCAGTTCCTTTATGATTAGTGCTGTTGAGCATCTTTACATGTGTTTATTGGCCCTTTATATATCTTCTTTGAGAAATATCTATTCACATTATTTGCCCACTTTTAAATCAGGCTGTTTGTATTTTTTATGCTGGATTATATTTCTTTCTCAAGTGTATGATTTGCAAACCTTTCCCCCAATTCTGTAGGTTGACTTTTCACTCTGTTTATAGTTCCCTTTGTTGCCCAAACGGTTTTAATTTTGATGGAGTCCAATTTGTCTATTTTTTTTCTTTTAATGACTGTGCTGTGGCGTCATATCCAAGAAATCATTGCCAAATCCAATGTCATGAAGCTTTTCCCCTAGGTTTTCTTCTCAGAGTTTTTATAGTTTTAGCTCTTACATTTAGGTCTTTAATAAATGTTGAGTTTATTTTGTATATGGTGCATGGTAAGTATCTGACTTCATTCTTTGACATGTGGAGATCCAGTTTTTCCGAACATCATTGAAAAGACTGTCCTTTCCCCCATTTAATAGTCTGTTAGTCTTGTTGAAAATCATCTGACAATATATGTCTGGGTTTATTTGGGACTATCTTTTCTATTTGTCTGGTCGATACGTCTGTTTTTATACTAGTACTGCACTATTTTGACTACTGGACTTCGTAGTAAATTTTTAAATTAGGAAGTGTGAGACCTCCAGCTTTCCTCTTCTCAAGATTGTTTTGACTACTTGAGATCTTTTGAAATCCCATATGAATTTGAGGATTTTTTTTTTCTACTTCTGCAAAAAAACATTGTTGGGAATTTGATAGAGATTGCATTGAATCTGTAGATAACTTTAGGTAATGTTGATGTCTTAACAATATTGTCTCTCAATCCATGAACATGGAGTGTCTTTCCACTTATTGGTGTTTTCTTTAATTTCTTACAGCAACATTTTGTAGTTTTCAGTATCTAAGTTTTTGTTTTTGTTTTTGTTTTTTTTGGCCTCTTTGGTTTAGTTTCAAGTATTTTATTCTTTTTGATACTATTGTAAATAGAGTCATTTTCTTAATTTCCTTTTTGGATTGTTCATTGCTAGTGTATAGAAACACAGCTGATTTTGGAGTATTGGTTTTGTATCCTGTAGCTTTGCTGAATTTGTTTATAGTTCCAGTAGATTGTGTGTGTGTGTGTAATCTTTAGGGTTTTCTACATATATGTTCACATTATCTGTGAACAAAGATAATTTTACTTTTTTTGTTCAAATTTCGCTACCTTTTAATTTCTTTTTTATTCCTAATTGCTCTGGCTAGGACTGCCAGTACTGCATTGAACAGAGGTGGTAAATTGGGCATCCTTGTCTTGTTCCTGATCTTAGACAAAAAACTTTTAGTCATTCATTGTTGAGTACAATATTAGCTGTGGGCTTTTCACATATGGCCTTTATTATGTTTAGGTTGTTTCCTTCTATTCCTAGTCTGTTGAGTGTTTTTGTCATGCAGGAGTGTTGAGTTTTATCAAATGCTTTCTCTCAATCGGTTGCAAAGATCATGTCTTTTTTTTCTTCATTCTGTTAATATAGTTCATTGCATTGATTTTCACATGTTGAACCATCCTTGCTGTTCAGGAATAAATCCCACTTGGTCATGATGTATAATCCTCTTAATATGCTGTTGAATTTTGTTTGATAATATGTCATTGAGGACTTTTGTATCAATATTTATAAGGGATATTGGTGTCTAGTTTTCTTTTCTTCTAATGTCTTTGTCTGTTTTTGCTATCAGGATAATGCTGGCCTCATAGAATGAGTTTGAAAGTGTTCCCTCCTCTTCAATTCTTTGGAAAAACTGAGGAGGATTAATGTTAATTCTTCATTAAGTGTTTGGTAGAATTCACCAGTGAAGTCATGTGGTCCTGGGCTTTTCTTTATTGGGAGGTTTTAGATTATTGATTCAGTCTCCTTAGTAGTTATACATTGTTCAGATTTTCTATTTCTTCATTATTTAGTCTTGATTGGTTGTACTTCTTGGAATTTTTCCATTTCATTTTAGTTATCTGACTTGTTGGTGTACACTTTTTTCATAGTTTTTTTCTTATATCCTTTTTATTTTGGTAACATTAGGTCATAATGTCCCCTCTTTCATTCTTTATTTTAGTTATTTGAGTTATTTTTTTTTCTTAGTCAATTTAACTTAAAGATTGTCAATTTTGTTGATCTTTTCAAAGAACCAACTCTTGGTTTTGTTGATTTTCTTTATTTTTCTATTCTCTATTCCATTTACCTCTGTTCTAATTCTTATTTCCTTTCTTCTGCTAGCTTAGGGTTTAGTTTGTTCTTATTTTACTAGTTTCTTACAATGTAAAGTTAGGTTGTAGATTTGGAATCTTTCTTCTTTTTTTTTATTTAATAAATTTATTTCTTTATTTATTTTATTTTTGGCTATGTTGGGTCTTCGCTGCTGTGCACAGGCCCTCTCCAGTTGCAGTGAATGGGAGCCACTCTTCGTTGCAGTGCACAGGGCTCTCATTGTGGTGGCTTCTCCTGTCGTGGAGCACAGGCTCTAGGCACGCGGGCTTCAGTAGTTGTGGCTCACGGGCTCCAGAGCACAGGCTCAGCAGTTGTGATGCACGGGCCCAGTTGCTCTGCGGCATGTGGGATCCTCCCAGACCAGGGCTCGAACCCATGTCTCCTGCATTGGCAGGCAGACTCTCAACCACTGCACCACCAGGGAAACCCCTCTCCTTTTTTAATGTAAGCATTTTCAACTGTTAATTCCCTCTTAACCCAGCTTTTTGCTGCATTCCTGTAAGTTTTTGTATGTGACTTTTTCATTTTCATTACTCTTAAGATATGTCAATTCCCCTTGTGATTTCTCTTTTGACCTATGTTTATTTAAGAGTGTTGTTAATTTCTATATGTTTGTGAATTTTCATTTTCGTTCTGTTTTTATTTCTACTTTCATTGCAGTTGTGATTTCTTCGCCCATCAGTAGAGGAACAGAAAGTGAATATGGTCATGCTTTAATATTAACATAAAACTGGCTTTCTGTCAGGAAATGCTACCCTTGACGCACACCTGTTGAGAAATTAAGATGTTTTAAACTAATGGGTTCATAATTTTTTTACCATGTGTCCCCAATCAATGCCTACAAATCCCCAGGTTTTCCATTGCCAGACTCCTTTTCTCATTCAGTATTTATTATTCATGGAAACTCCTGTCCTTGGGGGGATGTTGGGCCTCAGTTTCAGAGCCTGGGATCACTTTCTGTAGCCAAGGCACAAGGGGCCCTTGGGGCAGCTGTGGATCTCTTGTGTCTTGGTTCTGAGCTGTGAGTTCTCCTCCTCTCACTGCCTTCCCATCTTGGAACAGACTCCTAATGAAATGCTTTCCTATCAACAAAGGCTATCTGCTCTGTTTCTGAGAATATAATTTGCTTTCTGGAATCCAAACACAAACCCCTCTGAGAGAGCTTTTTATTAATTCTTATGACAATGGAGTTTTTCTCTATCAGGAAATTCCTGATGAGTTATTTGGATTTGCCACCCACAAAGTTAGATAGCAAATTGTTAAAGCTGCAAATGCAGTGGAGCTGTTAACTTGAGCGTGATAAATGATTTTTGTCAATGTAAATACCTAGGTTCATCTTATATTACACATTTACCAGATTTCACATTTCAACAAGATCCATACATCTCAGTTGTTTATAAAGTTCTCACGGAATACCAAACATCTGGACTTCTTTGAGCAGAAAATCAACGTTACTCATGAACCAAGGGAATTATGACCCCATTTGTTCTAATTCTTAAGGCCTCCCTGAAATTAAATGCTTTACTGCTTACCTCCCATCACCTAAGGAAAAGCCAATTTCACATCTCTGAGCTTGTCCATAGACATCAGAAAAAATTGTCTTACACCTCATTTATCTCATTCCTAGGGAATTGCTAATGTAACAAATGGCCTTGGCTGTGACCATAATGATTGGCCTGAGACCAGATTTGCAAATGTATGCCATCAGCTTAAATATACATGTAAATTAGAGTAGGTATCATGTGCTAAGTACAGATTTATCCAAGAGATGCCGCAGCCCTTGTCCTTGAGGTGTTTCAGTTTGCTGCCATCCCTTCCCCTCACTGTATGGTTTTTTTTTTTGACTGCATTGGGTCTTTGTTGCTGCGCACAGGCTTTCTCCAGTTGTGGCAAGCAGGGGCTACTCTTCATTGTGGTGCCCGGGCTTCTCATTGCGGTGGCTTCTCTTGCTGTGGGGCACAGGCTCTAGGCATGCAGGCTTCAGTAGTTGTGGCTTGTGGGCTCTAGAGCACAGGCTCAGTAGTTGTGGTGCACGGGCTTAGTTTCTCCGCAACATGTGGGATCTTCCCGGACCAGGGATCAAACCCGTGTCCCCTGCATTGGCAGGCAGATTCTTAACCATTGTGCCACCAGGGAAGTCCCCCACTCACTGTATTGAAAGGGCATCCCCTCTACAGCTCTCTGTGAGGGGTGCCCCTGAAGCAGTCTTTGTTGGTACCACCCTTCTGTGTAAGACCACCAGCACAGTGATCATCTGCTCAGTTCAACGTTAACCTCCTCTGCTTGGCTTCTGTGGGCTGTGCCACGTGACACCCCACCTGTCTACCCAGATGCCCACTGTCCACTCCATCTTCTGAAGCCCTGGTGGTTACCACACTAGCCTCTGGCTTATTCACACTCATGCCTGGCTTATTCTTTCAACACCCCCCCCTTCCAACTGTGCATTGTCTTCTTCAGAATAACCAGAGGTACAAATTATCCTGGTTCCAGAGCCCTCTCTCAAAGCCCCTGCTCCAAGAAGCCTTCCTGGACTTCTGCTCGTGTTGGTCTCACCCTCCACAGAGATTCTCCTGCACTCATAGTCAACATTGTGTAATTTAACATTTTTTCCAAAGTAGATGCCAATGGGAAAACAATTTCCTCTGTAAGAAACTCAGAACTTCCTTAAGATAGAGATCATTTCTGAAGTGTCTGTGTTTTGCTTCAGAACCTCATAGGGCTGGTCCTCAACTGATTAAAAAAAGATACAAATTTCCAGGGATTCATTCATGGTGTTCACCAAATTAGAGTCGATTTTCCAAAGTGTCATAAGAACAATTAGCACCATGAGTGATAAAATGGAACTTTCAGACATCACACAAAGCAAAGTCAGTAATTTCCTCTAAAAATTTGTATTCTAAAAATCTATACTGATAAATAATGTGTGTTTTTAACTATAGTGACGCGAAATAATCAGTTGCTATGTAGGCAGGGATGATTCTTTTTTATCATTGTAAATTCCACTAGTTTAGGTAAAATATGATTAAGATGTGGTGTGGTGTGTGTGTTCCTATACAAATAAACAATAAACTAACAACCGATCTTAATTAGGGAAAACATTAAATAACTTTGAGAGTAACACGATGAGTGGCCAGGTAGAGCTTCTTTGAATGAATGGATAATGGCTATTTTCCTAAGTGGCTGTTCTTCCGTACTTGAAGACAGTCTGTTCTTGTAAGCAGCAAGGGAAATTCTGTGCACCATCCTAATTTGTTCAGCAGCTACTTCCCAGTAGCTCCAGTGGTCCAGTAATTGGCCTAGACATTCAAGGAGGATCTTTTTGATGGACCAGGTAAACCATGTCTCAAGCATGTTGTGTGACCCAGGGCAAGTTTTGTGAGTCCAGCACTGACATTAGGTCTCTTGCGCTGCTAAAGGAGAAAAAGTGCAGTGTTGTGCCCTGAGTTGATGGTCAGTAAGCCTGTTCCTTGCTTCCCTCTAACTGGGAGCTGTGAAGAGCTGACTACACCATGGGGAGTGGAGAGTGTGGCGGCTCAATGTCCTGAAGCGAAAGAAATGGCAGGCTCCATCCTTTAAGCTCAAGCCATGCCTCGTATGTCAAAAAGATGCTGTGATCATTAAATATGAACACAATGATTAAGCATTTTATTCTTTTTCAGGCCTTGCAAAGTAATATTTGACAAAATGACTTCTGCGTTAGGGAATCATTTAGATAGATCTTCAAAGAGTAAAAATTTGGATTGAATTTTATAATGGCTGATATGGAATGTGAAATTGACATATATAAGCTTTGAGAGAGTGATTTTCAGGAGCAAGTTTTTTGACTGCATGTTCTAATGCTTCTGAATTATATCTGAATATAATTGAAAATAATTTCAGATAATGGATAGGTTTTAACTTTAGGGGTTAGAATGTGACTGTGTGAATGCACGTCTTTCCTTGTGTTTTACTAGGAGGTGATAATGTTAAATGAATTAGTCATGTATAATAGACATAATTTCTCAGTCAAATGATCTCTTGTAATGTGATCATGGTTTAGCTGCCTCTTGTTCTTATTATGTGGAAATGGATATCAATTCTTTAAATTTTTTTAGATGGCATTTTTCATTTATATTTTCTTAGATATAACATTCTAAATTTATTCCCCAGTCTAGAAAATGTGAATTAATCTTAGGTTCCCCCCATCAGGCAACTCAGTCAGTAGATCACAATTACACCACCCGTATTCTCTCAAGTGCAGACCACCCTCCCCACTCCTCCTTCCTCCCCGCAGCTCAGGCCCTTGCCTTCTCTTTTGGGTGGCTGCTGATGGGGCTGCCTTCAGACTCCCCTTCCTCCAGGTCAGTCCTCTGATTAAAATACTGTGATGATTCTTACTTGCCTGTTCTCTATAAAAAAGGCCTGATGCCCTCCTGGGATGTGCAAGATGCTGCATTACCTGAATCCAGCCTCAGCTTCACTACTTTCCCTAAGCATTGCTCATTGCAACAAACTCAAGACTGTAAAGGGTCTCCTCTGGCTTAACACCTTGGACTTCTGTCTGGGTGGCCTTCCTGCCTGTGACCTCCTAGATTCAGTAATCGATGTCCCAGGAAAGCCTCTTCTGAGTTCTGGCCCCACACCCCCAAGGTTAGTCCTTTACAAATCTTTCGTATCATGTATTAATCTGTCTTGTAGTAGTTGTTTTTGCCCCATCCTGCACTAGACCATAACCCTGCAGATTCATTCTTACAGCCGTCTCCAGTCAATGGCATGTTGCCTAGCACAGTGTGTGCTAAGCAAAGGTTCGTGGATAAATGAATGATCCTTTCCCAGAGAGCTTGAGGAAACTTGTGAGAGAATTGTGAGAAAACAAACCAATTGATGAAAAAGTCTTCAAATAAAGACCAAGACCAAAATGTTCAAATGAATTCAGGAAGAACCGTATGGAATGGAGTATCCTGGGAAGAGGAGCAGGCAGGTCACTGCAGTATAGGTGAGAGGAAAGCCAAGGGCTCTGGACTGAAAAGATTCCCCTTCATAAGCTAGGGAGCACAAATTTTGGAATATTAAAGCTAAGTTTCACTCAATTAACTCCAAATCAAATTCTGGGTGGTTTAAGGGAAGATGAATACAAGACTGAAGGTTTAAAGTAGAAACAGTAGTTCAATAACATTATTGCTCTATTGTTTTTGCTTGTGGTTCCCTAGTCCTGAAAAAAGAATATGGCTGAAGAAACATATTACGCTGTCATAATTGTTGAAACCCTTACTTATGTAAGAGCAAGGTCATGTGGTTTTTTTCTTTTGACGTAATATCTACAGCAATGTCCATTTAATATTAGATGTTCCAAACACTGGGCACATTCTTTCTGGACAACCAAGCCTAATGTATAATATACTGGGGCCAACACAGCTGAGACATCTGTGACTATTTTGTAATACAGACGCCCTATTTTTCTCTTTTTTCAGAGTTTACAGGACTTTATCATCTCTATTTGGAGGACTTTGTGACTACTTCTGGGGCATATTTGCTTTCCCTTTTATAAAACCATGGGTATTCTGTGACAAATGAAACTGTGTTCATGTTACTTTTTCATCTTGTCTTTCTCTCCTTTTTTGGTGGGGGTGGGGGGGGGGAAGGTTGCTTTTATCTTTAAGATAAATAACTTTTTTTGCTTTCTTCTTATTGGTCTACAGCTCTAGAGTCTGTGGCAAAGGGCTTTATCAGGATTTGACATAGTATCTTGTGCCCCCATAAATGGAGACAATGCAACAGCACTTTGAAAATGTCTTTACTTTCCTAAATTTCATTTTGTGTTCATTTAACTTGCTATTCATATCCTTATATTATTTGTAAATACTTTAAAACATAACAAAAAATCACGTCTCTTTTCTCAATCCTGTTTTCCAGAGGCAACCACTTTCACCTTTTTCAGCTTTATTTTCTCTGATATCTATCTCTCTAGTTCAGAATAATCTGCATATTCTACTTCTTTGATTTAATTTTAGATGCAGATGATTGACTTTTTGTAATGGTTGCTGAGGACTGTGGGGACCTCACAGCCCCTGTCCACAACCTTGCCCCTCCCCGTGTAAATGCATATCAATTGGGTAAACACATAATAAGAGTTTTCATTCTTTTGACCATGTAAATTCTGTTCACTCTTAGGCTAGTGTCATTTCTCATCAAACACTTTGTTTTTCCTTGGAGTCAAAAACTGACTTTTTTTTTCTACTGTAGACTCGATTTCCTTGGAGTATATCACTAAAAGTTCCTGTACTCTTAGCAGTTTGTAATATATCTCTCAGAAGAGTTTTCCACACAGTCAGTTCTGTCTGGTTGATTTACTCATCTCCCCACTCCTGGCCCCGCAACGTGGCACTTTTTATAGACCTGGGAGAGCTGTAACCCTGATGAACACCTGTCATAAAAGGGTCTTCCTTGAATATCATCTAAAGAATTTCACTTCCCTCTGGCATTGGACCCCCTTTACCCTAGCCTTCCTAATCCTTGGTTAAGCTCCAATGTAGGACTGAAAATCATTTTTACTCAGGATTATGAAGGCATTGTTCCATAGTTTTTCAGTTTTGTTTATTAAAAATTCCAATATCATTCTGAATAATTATTCTTTGTAATGTTTTTCTTCTTTCTGGAGGCTTTGAGACATTTCTTTTATTGCTGGTGCTCTGAAATCTTACTATGTGACTAGAAATGGATTTTTTCATTTAGTATCTTAAGAATTTCAGGGGTGGTTGTAAGGGATGGGGGAGGGGGAAATAGGGAAATGTTGTTCAATAGGTATAAAGTTATACAAGATAGAATAAGTTTTAGAGATCTGCTATACAACATCGAAACTATAGTTAACAATACTGTGTTGTGAACTCAAAAACTTAAGAGGGTGGATCTCATGTTAAGCATTCTTATACCACCACCCCAAATAGCCAAAGCAATCTTGAGAAAGAAAAACGGAGCTGGAGGAATCAGGCTCCCTGACTTCAGACTATACTACAAAGCTACAGTAATCAAGACAGCATGGTACTGGCACAAAAAAAGAAATATAGATCAATGGAACAGGATAGAAAGCCCAGAGATAAACCCACGTACCTATGGTCACTTAATCCATGAAAAGGAGGCAAGAATATACAATGGAGAAAAGATGGTCCCTTCAATAAGTGGTGCTGGGAAAACTGGACAGCTACATGTAAAAGAATGAAATTGGAACACTTCCTAACACCATACACAAAAATAAACTCAAAATGGATTGAAGACCTAAATGTAAGGCCAGACACTATAAAACTCTTAGAGGAAAACATAGGCAGAACACTCTATGGCATAAATCACAGCAAGATCCTTTTGACCCACCTCCTAGAGAAATGGAAATAAAAACAAAGCTAAAAAAATGGGACCTCATGAAACTTAAAGCTTTTTACAGCAAAGGAAACCATGAGTAAGATGAAAAGGCAACCCTCAGAATGGGAGAAAATATTTGCAAACAAAGCAACTGACAAAGGATTAATCTCCAAAATATACAAGCAACTCATGCAGCTCAATATCAAAAAAACAACCCAATCAAAAAACGGGCGGAAGACCTAAATAGATATTTCTCCAAAGAAGATACACAGATTGCCAACAAACACATGAAAGGATGCTCAACATCACTAAGCATTAGAGAAATGCAAATCAGAACCACAATGAGGTATCACCTCACACTGGTCAGAATGGCCCCATCATCAAAAAAATCTACAAACAATAAATGCTGGAGAAGGTGTGGAGAAAAGGGAACCCTCTTACACTGTTGGTGGGAATGTAAATTGAGACAGCCACTATGGAGAACAGTATGGAGGTTCCTTAAAAAGCTAAAATAGAACTACCATATGACCCAGCAATCCCACTACTGGGCATATACCCTGAGAAAACCATAATTCAAAAAGAGACATGTACCACAATGTTCATTGCAGCACTATTTACAATAGCCAGGACATGGAACCAACCTAAGTGTCCATCAACAGATGAATGGATAAAGAAGGTGTGGCACATATATGCAATGGAATATTATTCAGCCATAAAAGGAAATGAAATTGAGTTATTTGTAGTGAGGTGGATGGACCTAGAGTCTGTCGTACAGAGTGAAGTAAGTCAGAAAGAGAAAAACAAATACTGTATGCTAACACATAGATATGCAATCTAAAAAAAAAAAATGGTTCTGATGATCCAAGGGGCAGGATGGGAGTAAAGATGCAGAAGTAGAGAATGGACTTGAGGACATGGGGAGGGGGAAGGGTAAGCTGGGATGAAGTGAGAGAGTAGCATTGACATATATACACTACCAAATGTAAAATAGATAGCTAGTGGGAAGTAGCTGCATAGCACAGGGAGATCAGATCAGTGCTTTGTGACCACCTAGAGGGGTGGGATAGGGAGGGTGGGAGGGAGGCACAAGAGGGAGGGGTTATGGGGATATATGTATACATATAGCTGATTCACTTTGTTAAACAGCAGAAACTAACACAATATTGTAAAGCAGTTATACTCCAATAAAGATGTTCAAAAAAATTAGACATATGTGTGTACATGTGGGTGTGTTTCTGGATTCACTGTTCTGTTCCATTTGTCTATCACTTCACCAATACCACACAGTCTTGTTTACAATAGTTATGAAATAAGTCTTCAAATCAGGTAGGTTAATTTCTCTAACTTTATTCTGTTTTTTTAAAAGTGTTTTAGCTATTCTAGTTTCTTTGACTCTTCATATAAATGTTATAATAATCTTTGTTCCTACAAAGATCTTGCCTGAAATTTTGATATGAATTTTATTAACTTGTGTATCAAATTGGAGAGAATCACATCTGTTGTCACACACATTATGTTGAGTCATTCAATTCATAAAAATTGTGTGTCATTCCATGTTTTTAGATCTTCTTTGATTTCTTTCATCAGTGTTAAATGTCTCTTTGTGTCTTTCATCCATTTTCTAATTGGATTTTTTTTTAAAGCAGTGAATTATAAGAGTTCTTTATATATTCTAGAAATAATTTCTCTGTCGATGTTTTCCAGCAATTCTCTGATACCAACTAAATACCATACAATTCAATTTTCCTTTTATAATTTTTTAAATTATAAAAATTTTTAAATTTTTTCCTTTAAATCTATGATCTTTGGGGGGTTATATTGTATAAGGTTTGAAGTTTAATTTGAGGTTCTTTTTTTGCCTATGAATATTTAATTATTCCAGGAGTCTTTGTTGGAAATGCTCCCTTATTTTCATTGAATTGCATTTGTACCATTGTCAAAACTCAGTTGACTGTATATGTGGGCTCCTTCTATTGTAGATTCTCTATTCTGTTACATTGATCTATGTCTACCCTTTGGCAATGCCATATGGTCTTGGTTAGAGTAGCTATATATAGTAACCATAATATTATGTAGAGTGGTTTCTCCTACTTTATTCTTCATTATCAGATCTGTTTAGTTTCATTGACTTTACATATAATTTTTAGAATAAGTGTATTTATGTATATGAAATTATCTTGTAGAGATTTTTATGGGAATTGTGTTAAACTTGTGTATCAGTTTGGAAAGAAGACATCTTTACTATGTTGACTCTTCTAATCCATAAACATGATATGTCTTTCTATTTATTTAGATCTTTAATTTCTTTCATAGACTTGATGAAATATATGTTGTATGTTTTCAACATAAAAATCCTGTACATGTTGTATTAGACTTACACCTACATATTTAATTTTTTCTGCTCTCTGGCTTCTGTCAATATTTTGTTTACTTTAGTTTTCTGAAGTTTGCTTACATTACCCATATAATCTACTTTTTCCTTTACAGCCCTTTATGTTAATCATAATTATTTTAAATTCCCTCTTCAATAATTCTAAAACCTGTGGCATATCTGAATTACTTCTCATACTTCCTTTGCTTCTCAGATTGTGTTTTATCTTGTCTGTTAGTACAACTTGTAATTTTTAGTTGAAATGCAGACATTTATTGGGTAATAGGCACTGAGGGCAAATGAGCTTTCAGAGTGAGGTTTTATGTTAATCTGGCTAGTAGTTGGACTGAGTTTATTTAATATTTACTGTAGCTATAGGTAACAGGGACTCCAAATTCTGTATTGGTCTCCCTTTCTGTCTTTGGCCTTCCAAAGGTAGACTTAGTGCCTTGCAACACTTTCAGCTGCAATCCAATGTTATTATATTGAAGCCACGTTGGAGGTGTTAGTAAGGTGAGAGAAAGGGGAAGTGTTCTATTATCTTATGATTAATCTGTCTTTAGTGGCCCTGTGTCACTAGGCTGTGATATTCATAATTGTTTCTTACCTCCCACCAACTCCTTTAGGAGGTAAGAGAGGAAAAGTACACAGGGCAGGAGTTGGGTAATTGACCTTTCCCATAGTGGGGATAAGGCTCTGGTAAAGTATTTTCTTCTGGAAAGTAGGCCTTGGTTGTGGAGAACACTCTCGTCATATTTCACAATGATTTCTTTTCCCTTACCACTGCCAGAGACAGAGGGACATTTTTTTAATACATCGCCATGAGATCCTGGGGAGGTTCCTGAAGTTTTGTAAGACCCATGAGAGTGTGATGGTTCTTTTAAGACTGCAGCCCCCAGGAATGTCTCATTTACATACTAGTCCACACTCAGCTTCCAACTTTGTGTTCCTACCAATTTCTGGCTCAGTGGCTTCTACTCTAGGTAAGTTACTCATCAGCTCTAATTATCTGTGTTCACCTGTATCTTCAGACTTTGGGGTGGCTGCAACCTCACTTTTGGAGTCTTACAATCTCCGTTATCCAATGGCTCCAAGAGAAGTCATTGATTCTAGTTGTTGGGCTTTATTCTTGTTGCAAGGACCAGTGAGGACTTTCAAGCTTTTTATATGTTAGAAGTAAAACTGGAATCCAAAATATTTTGTTTTATAAAAGAAGGATTATAAATGCTGTTGTATTTTTAATTTTGGTTTCCACATGTTCTTTGTTTGCATGTAGATATAATTTTTTTGTGTGTGTAGTCATCTGGTATCCTGAGACCTTGCTAAAGTCACTCATTATTTTATAAGGAGTTTTTTGGTCCATTCTTTGGGATTTCCATCATATGTAGACAATCATATCATCTGCAAATCAGGACAGTTTTATTTATTACTTTCCAATGTGTATGCCCTTTATTTCCTTTACTTACCTGTTGCATTGGCTAGAACTTTCACTAGTATGTTGAATATGTGTGGTGAGAGTGGACATGCTTTGCTGCTGATTTTATGGGGAAAGGATTTAGCTGTTCACTATTAAGTAATAGTAGCTATAAGTATTTTGTAGATGTTGTTTATCAAGTTGAGCAAGTTCTAGTTTTCTGAGAGGTTATTTATTGAAATATATTTAGTTAATATTATTATATGAGATTCAGGTATACAACATAGTAATTCAGTATTTTTATAGGTTATGCTACATTACTACATTTAAAGTTATTATAAAATAATGGCTGTATTTCTCCATATATCTTTATAGCTTACTTTAACATAGTATTTTGTACCTCTTAATCCCCTTTCCCTATATTGCCCTCCTCTTCCTTCTCTTCACTGGTAACCACTAGTTTGTTCTGTACGTTTGTAAGACTGTTTCTGTTGTGTTATATTCATTCATTTGTTTTATTTTTTAGATTCCACATATGAGTGATAACATATATTATTTGTCTTTGTCTGACTTATTTCACTAAGCATAATCCCTCCAAGTTCATCCATATTGTTGCAAATGGCATATTTAATTCTTTTTTGTGGCTCAGTAATAATCATATATATGTGTGTGTGTGTGTGTGTATGTATGTGTGTGTGTATATATATATATATATATATATATATATACATATATATATACATATATATATGTGTATATATATATATATATATACCACATCTTTGTCCATTCATCTGTTGATGGACACTTAGGTTGCTTTCATATCTTGGCTATTATAAATCGTACTGCTTTGAATATTGGGTGCATGTACTTTTCAAATCAGTATATTTGTTTTCTTTGGATATATACCCAGGAGTGGAGTTGCTGGATAATATATGGCAGATCTATTTTTAATTTTTGGAGGAACATCCATACTGTTTTCCATAGTGGATATACCAATTTACATTCCCACGGACAGTGTACTAGAGTCCCCTTTTCTCCACATCCTCACCAACATTTGGAAATAGCAGATAGTGTTCTTTTTGATGATAGTTATTCTGACAGATGTGAGGTTTTGATTTGCATTTCCCTGATGATTAGCAATGTTGAGCATCTTTTCATGTAACTGTTTACCATCTGTATTCCTTCTTTGGAAAAATGTCTACTCAGGTCTTCCCATTTTTTAAAGGAGTTGTTTGTTTTTTGGTATTGAGTTGTATGAGCTGTTTATATATTTTGGATATTAACTCTTTAGTGGTCATATTACTTGCAAATATTTTCTCTTATTCAGTAGACGTCTTTTTGTTTTGTTGATTTTTTGCTTGTTTGTTTTTTGCTGTGCAAAAGCTTTTTACATTTAATTAGGTTCTATTTGTTTTTGTTTTGTTTGTTTTGTTTGTTTTTGCTATAAGAGACAAATCCAAAAAATATTGCTATGATTTATATTAAAGAGTGTTCTGCCTGTGTTTTCTTCTAGGAGTTTTAAATACCTAGGAATAAAGTTAACCAAGGAGGTGAAAGACTTATACTCTGAAAACTATGGGACATTGATGAAGGAACTTGAAGATGATACAAATAAATGGAAAGATATCCCATGTTCAGGGATTGGAAGAATTAATATTGTTAAATGTCCATAGTATCCAGAGCAATCTACAGATTTAATACAATCCCTATCAAAATACCCATGACATTTTTTCACAGAAATAGAAAAAATAATTCTAAAATTATATGGAGCCACAAAAGAACTTGAATAACCAAAGCAATCTTGAGACAAAAGAAGAGAGCTGGAGGTATCATGCTCTCAGACTTCAGAATATGCTATAAAGCTACAGTAATCAAAACAGTATGGTACATTCACAAATTGTCTTTTAATTTTTCTCAGTTTGATTACTATGTGTCTTGGCTTGTTCCTCCTTGGGTTTATCCTGCCTGGGACTCTCTGCACTTCCTGGACTTGGGTGACTATTTCCTTTCCCATGTTAGGGAAATTTTCAGCTATTATCTCTTCCAATATTTTCTCAGGTCCTTTCTCTCTCTCTTCTCCTTCTGGGACCCATATAATGTGAACGTTGGTGTGTTTATTGTTGTCCCAGTGGTCTCTTTGGCTGTCCTCGTTTCTTTTCATTCTTTTTTCTTTATTCTGTTCCACAGCAGTGATTTCCACCATTCTTTCTTCCAGCTCACTTTTCCATTCTTCTGCCTCAGTTATTCTGCTATTGATTCCTTCTAGTGTATTTTTCATTTCAGTTATTGTATTGTTCATCTCTGTTTTTTGTTCTTTAGTTCTTCTAGGTTTTTATTAAACATTTCTTGTATCTTCTCAATCTGTGCTTCCACTCTTTTTCTGAGATCTTGGATCATCTTTACTATTATTATTCTGAATTACTTTTCATATAGATTGCCTATCTCAAATTCATTTAGTTGTTCTTCTGGGGTTTTATCTTGTTCCTTCCTCTGGGACATGTTTCTGTGCTGTCTCATTTTGTCTAACCTTCTGTGATGGCGGTTTCTGTTCCACAGGCTGCACAGTTTTAGTTCTGCTATCTGCCCCCTGGCAGGTGAGGCTATCTAGGAGGCTTGTGCAGGCTTCCTGGTAGGAGGGACTGGTTCCTGCCCACTGGTGGGTGGAGTTGGGTCTTGTCCCATTGGTGGGCAGGGCCAGCTCAAGGGGTGTGTTTAGTGGGCAGCCGTGTGCTCAGGAAGACTTTAAGCAGCCTGTCTGCTGATGGGTGGGGCTGTGTTCCCACCCTGTTGGTTGTTTAGCCTGAGGTGCCCCAGCACTGGAACCTACAGGCTGTTGGGTGGAGCCAGGTCTTGGTGAGAAAATGACAGCTTCCGGGAGGACTCATGCCAATGAGTACTCCCCAGAACTACTACTGCCAGTGTCTTTGTCCCCACAGTGAGCTGCCCCCCACCTCCACAAGAGACCCTCCAATACCAGCAGGTAGGTCTGACCCAGGCTTTTATGAAGTCACTGATTTTTTCCCTGGATCCTAATGTGCACAAGACCTTTTGTGCACCCTCCATGAGTGTAGTTTCTGTTTCCCCCAGTCCTGTGGAATTCCTGTGATCAAACCCCACTGGCCTTCAAAGCCAGATTCTCTGGGGCTCCTCCTCCCATTTCCAGACCCCCAGGCTGGGGAGTCTGACGTGGGGCCCAGAACTTTCACTCCTGTGGGAGAGCTTCTGTGGTATAATTATTTATCAGTTTGTGGGTCACCCACCAGGTGGGTATGGGACTTGATTTTATTGCAGTTGCGCCCCACCTTGTTGTGGCTTCTTCTTTGTCTTTCAATGTAGGCTATCTTTTTTGGTAGGTTCCATTGCTTTTTTTGTCAATGGTTGTTCAACAGTTAGTTGTGCTTTTGGTGTTTTCATAAGAAGAGGTGAGCTCACGTTCTTTACTGTGCCATCTTGTCTCCATCACTGCGCTCTGCCCTAAACATGACTTTTACATGCAAGGTTCTCTCTTTTTCATAGCTCTCCTAGGAATAATGAATTGAAGACTGAGGAAGCCAATTCTCCTACTTCACTCCCCCACATAGCTTCTTTGCAGACCTTCCAGGTAGTGAAGTGCTTTACACTACTTGCGTGAAATAGATTTTTGGTCGATTGCAATAAGGCAGAATGGAAGAGACTCCTTGCCTGACAATAGTTTTCCAACAGCCAGATGAAGAGATACATCCCAAACAAATGAGCCTCTGTTCTCATGGAGTTTGGGTGAAGTCCCAAACAAATGAGCCTCTGTTCTCATGGAGTTTGGGAATCTGCACAATGGCATGTGGAAGCATTCTCAAGAATATACAGTGGAGGGAAGACAGTCTCCTCAATAAGTGATGCTGGGAAAACTGGACAGCTACATGTAAAAGAATGAGATTAAAACATTTTCTCACACCATATACAAAAATAAACTCAAAATGGATTAAAGACTTAAATTTAAGCCCAGAGACCATGAAACTCCTAGAAGAAAACTTAGGCTGAGAGGTTATACTAAGAAAGAGTATTGTATTTTGTCAAATACCTGTTCTGCACCGATTGATGTGATCATATGATTTTCTTTCTTTAGCTTGTTAATATGCTAGATTACATTACTTGATTTTCAAATATTAAACCAGCCTTGCATCCTTGGGATTTGCTCTTAGTCTATAATTCTTTTTGTGTATTGCTTATTTCTGTTTGCTTACACGTTTTTAAGTTTTATGCACATATACTCATGAGGAATATTGGTTTATAATTTTCTTTTTTTAAATTTTCTGTCTGGTTTTGGTATCAGAGTAATGCTTGCTCTTCATAAAATTAATTTAGAAGTATTCCTTTTCTATTTTCTCAAAAGCCTTGTCTGTAATTGATATTGATTGTTTTAAAATATTTGGTAGAATTTCCTGTGAAACCATCTGGCCCTGCAGTTTTCTTTTTTGGAAATTTTAAAATTAAGAATCCAATGTCCTTACAGAGCTGTTCAATTTATCTATTTCTTATTGGGCTAGTTGTAGTAGTGTGTATTTTGGTTTTAAACAATTCATCCATTTATCTAATTTGTCAAGTATTTATATGAAGTGTTCATAGTATTGTCTTATTATATTTTTGTGTCTGCAGGGTCTGTAGTGAAAATCCCCATTTTTGTAATCTGTATTTTCTTTTTTTTCTTTTTTAAATCAAAGTTGTTACTTTCCTTATCTTTTCAGAGTTCTTTATTTCAACTGATTTTATCTATTTTTCTCATGTGTGTGTTCTGTTTCATTGATTTCTGCTGTTTTTCTTGTTTTCTTCCTTTTAAATATTGTGTGCTTATTTTTCCTCTCTTTCTAGGTTTTAAATTTGGAATTGTAGATAATTTATTTTTTTACTCTTTTTTCTAATGTATGCATTTAATTCTATAAATTTCCTCTCAGACCTGTTTTAACTTCATCCCACAGGTTTTGATGTTGTATTTTTATTTTTATTTGCATATATGTGTATTTTTAAAATTTCACTTCAGGCTTCCTCTTTGTCCCCTGGACCACTTAGATGTGTATTGTTGGGAGCTCTATCTGTTATTGATTTCTAGTTTAATTCTATTGTGATTATAGAAAGTACTCTATATGATTTCTATACTTTTATCTTTGTTGAGTTTATCAGACAGCTTATGGTCTCTCTTGGTATATATTCTGTGGGTACTTGAAAAGAATGTATATTCTTTTTGTGTTGGGTGGCTTATTCCATAATGTTGATTAGATCCTGTTAGCTGATGACATTGGTGAGTTTGTCTGTATCCTTGCTGATGTCTTGCCTAGTTGTTTCCTCAGATGTTGAGAGAGGGATATTGAAGTCATCAAGTGTAATAGTGAGTTTATTTATTTTTCCTTTCAGTTCTATCATTTTTACTTCACATATTTTATAGCTCTGTTGTTTGGTGCATTCATATTTTCAATTGTTATGTCTTCTTGGTGGATTGAAACTTTCACCATTATGAAAATCTACACTGAAGTCCACTCTATCTGATGTTAATGTAGACATTCCAGCATTTTATTTATTATCTTTTGCATGATATACCTTTTCTATCCTTTTTCAACGTACCTATGTTGTTGAATTGTTTTAAGTGAACCGTAATTGGTTCATGTTTTTTAATCCACTCTGCCAATCTTATCTTTGAATTGATGTTATTAGACCATTTGCATTTCATGTTATTTTCAATTGTTAAGATTGTCTACCATTTGTGTTTTGTTTTCTGTTTGCTCTTCCTGTTTTTGTTTTCCAGTTTCTGCCTTTCTGCAGGTTATTTGAGCTTTTGTAGAATTCCATTTTGTTTATCTATAGTGTTTATGTGTATTGATTTTTGTATGCATTCAGTGGTTGCTCTAAATCTTATATTAAATATGCAAACTTATCACAGTTTACTCGTGTCATATTTTACCAATTAAGTGGAATATAGACACTGTACCTACTTTACATCCTTTTATCCTCCCTAGTTTATAATAAAATTGTCTTAATATTTATGAACATACATAAGAAGAATCATAATTTCTGCATCCACCATCAGACAGAAAACCAAAGAGAAAAGGAAAATCAATTGTATTTTTTATGTTTTTTACTAACTGTGTGCTTCCTTTCTTCCTGATGTTCTAAGATTTCATTTTCAATAGTTTTCTTCCTGTTTAGATATTTCCTTTAGCCATTCTTTTAGGATAGATCTGCTGGAGACAAAATTTCTTAGATTTTCTTTGTCCAAAATGTCTTTATTCCCTTTTCATTCCTAAGGTTACTTTTGCTGAATATAAGGTTATAGAGTTCTTTTTATTCAGTATTTGAAAAATTTGTACTTCTTGCATGTGACCACATTGATTTCTGATGAGAAATTCACTGTCACTCAAATTGTTTTTTCCCCATAGATAAAGTATCTTTTTCACTGTTTTTAAGATTTTAAAAATTTTATTTGTCAGAAATTTTACTATGATGTGTCATAGTACATATTTTTGGTTGTAGTTTACATTTTTTTTGCACTTATTCTGCTTTGTTTGCTTAGCTTCTTATGTAGGCTTATGTCTTTTGACAACTTAAGAAGTTATCAGCCTATATTTTTAAGTAATTTTTCGTCACCACTCTGTTTCTCCTCTGCTTCCCAGACTCCAATGACATGAACACTAGATTTTTATTATAGTCTCACAGGTCCCTGAAAATCTGATCATTTTTTCCAGTCTGTTTTCTCTCTGATTTTTCAGATTGTGTAATGTCTGTTGTTCTGTATTCTGTTTCATGATTCTTTCTCCTGTCCCCTCCATTCTGTTGTTGCACCCATCAATGAGTTTTCTTTTTAATTTTAGATATTTCATCTTTCAGTTCTGACATTCATTTGTCTTCTTTATATTTTCTATGAGTCTCTCCATTTCTTTGCTTATGCTTTTTATTTTTTCACTTGTCTCAGGTATATAGATAATTGCTCAATGAAGCATTTTTATGATGACTGCTTTCACCTGACAAAATCTTTGTCAGATAATTCTAACATCTGTCTTCTCAGTTTTGGCATCTATTGATTGTTTTTTTTCTTTCAGTTTGAGATCTTCCTGGTTTTGGTACGATGAGTGTTTCTTAACTGAAACCTGGGCATTTTAGGTACTATGTTATGAAACTGTGTAATTAACCTTTTTGTTTTAGCTATTTTTCCCCAACACCACTCCAGCAGAGGAGGGGTTAGGGTGTCACCTCATTAATTCTGAGTTGTAGAAGTCCTGGTTTCTTACTTGGCATCCCTTGACACCAGAAGGCTGAGCCTTCTAATTACTGCTGGGTAGAGTTGGATGTCCTGAATTCCCACTTGACTGCTACTGATACCTAACTGGCTGGAGGCATAGAAGTGTCTCCTTGCCATGTCATCTCCAGTCATACCATTGGGAGGGGAAGCTCCCAACGTATGATGGGAATGAAAGTCCTGTCTCTCTACTCAGCCTTCCCTGACATTACCTTAGTCACGGGGTTGAGGTTTGGGGCATATTATGATAGCCTGGCAAGGTTGGATGTCAAGTCTCCCCACTCATCTTTGTTGGCATGGGTCAGGCTAATTCCACAGTTTTTCTCTTGTGTTTGGGTAAAATAGAGCAATTATTGTTTAAAAGTATTCTAGCTGCCCCTTTACTGGTTCTTTAGCTAGAAAGAACAGACTTTTGTGGTGTTTATGATGTTTTTGAGTTGCTGGCTTCTTCAGCTCCAAGTCTAGGCTACGTCACCCCACTGAATTAACCACTGGGCCTTTCCTTGTGTCCTGATGCCCTGGGGGGGGGGGTCTGCCTTCTTCTCTCTACTTTTCACAGTCTTCTCATGTTTGTTTTATAGATGATATCCAGGGATTTCTAGAGAAATATGTGTAAGTATGTCTCTTGCTTCTTCCCAGAGATGGATTTTTTCCCCCAGCTCACCCTTTTCCCGTCAAGGCAAGTTTTGGTTTTAGTAGAAGATGGGTTTGTTTTCCTGTTTTCACTCTAAGTGACCACATTTTTGTGCAAGGATAAGGCTATATACATTTGGAGCTGTGGGCTACAGATAAAATTAAATGTTTTGGAGTGTTTTATTTTCTATTATAGGTTTAAGTAGTTTGTAGTAGTTTGTAGTTTGTAGTAGTTTGTCCATTAAAAAAAAGTCCACACTTGACAAGTAATTCCATCCCACCATTTTCCTACCTACCTCTTATCTAAGTGTATAATGTACATGTAAGGACATTCTTTTCCAAATGCAGAAGCTATAGGAGATGACAGAGTCTCAACTTCCTTATTCTCCACTTCAATGGAGAAAGAATCATGTTTCTGATGTGGAACAGAAGCATATATTATTGGCAAAATTACTTGCACTTTTGGTTAGGTAATACTGCACTGTAAAAAAAATGATTTTTTTCCAGTCTGTTTTCTGTAATATATGCTTCTGTTCCACTTCAGAAATATGATAATTAAGAATTACTGCATGCTTGGAGTGGAAGATGGAAATTTTTTGGAGGAAAAAAGATTATAAATACTTTTCAAGAATTATGCTTTGCAAAATTATATGATTTAAACAGGGTTAAAAAAAAACCCTCACCTTTATGGCACTAAAATTTTTATTCCAATGTGATAGTTTGCCTCAAATGTAACAAAAGAAATGCAAACATTTCAAGATTTGAACACAGGGACCATAAACTGACTGAAAAAACAAAAAAAACCAGCAGTAGTGTTTCATTTGAAAACACAGTGGATTTAAAAATAATGGATCTGAATTCCCTTAGGCTCATCCTGAACTTCCTGGTTCATCACAACTGCTGTGTTCACTCTTGTGTATACCTCTGGTTCTCACGTTGTTATTATAAATCTGAACTTTGAAGGTACTTGAGATACTTACTCCTGTGTTCAGGTAAATCCCAAACTTAGAATGTGGGCAGACAGACCTGGGTTCAAATTCTAGTTTGGCCATTACTGCCTATGTGACACTGGGTAAGTTATTAATCTTACTGCATTTCTATTTCCTTATCTGTAAACTGGGGATAATATTACTTGCCTTGTAATAGTAATAATTCTTATATCAGTATATTCTAATATTAGGTATCCATGTGCTCACCATTGTAATTATAACTATAGTGAGATATCACTGTGTACAGGGCAGAATATGTAAGACCATGTGTGCAGTGTCAGAATTTCTCATCATGGCTCCTCAGATTTCCTGTGCGTAGAACACTCCTGCTGAATATAAATCACTACCTGCTTCCTTCATCTGCATTTGCCCACACTGCGTGGAATTCCTACTACTTTCCTGAACAAAGGGAGTGGAGTTCATATGTTCTTAGCTGACAAGTATTAACTGAGCATCTCCTTTGTGCCAGCAGGGGATAATACAGTGAGCGAGACCCATGGGCCTTTCCCTCTGTCCTGTTGGGCCAGGTGAGATTTGCAGGTCACAGGAGCTTCTGGAATGCAGGGGGAATGGGAAATATAGCTGTGAGGAATAAGACCTGGCTTAGAGGTTCATATGGAAAGTCGAGTGTTAGTTTGGGGTAAATTACAGGAGAAGAGGGAGATAGAAAGAAGATATATTTAAAATCATGAATTAGCCACTGAAGGAAGCAGGACAGCAGTGGAAACACAACTCCCAGGGACAGTGGACATGATGTTTCTGTCATTTGGTGCTGAGCACATATTCATCAGAGCTCAACAGATCCTGCACCTAGGAGTCCTTGAAGGAATAATTCTAGTAAAGACTTCTTATTTCCCCTTATTCCATGCTCTCCTCAATGGGGTTTTTCATTTACTTTCAAATTATACCTACAAATACTGTTTAAATTTGCTTTGTATTAATCATTTTATCTACTTATAAATAAAAAGTAATAAAATGAAATTATGCTACTCATATTTATTTCCATATGGATTCTGAGTGTTATATATTATTTTTTCCTAGCTGTGGACCTGCACTGAATTCCCCTTTAAATAATGTGCCAGAGGTTAGAATAAACTACTGTTTATCTATTAAAAATTTAATAACAAGTAAATGGCATTCTTGTCAGATATGTGCCAAAAAAAAGGAAAATAAAACCTCTATTATTTCCCTTATAAACCATGTCACTTGGTTTAGTCCTTTATTAGATGAAAATATTTTACTGCTAAAATGTCTCATATGTAGAAATGCCATCTAAATATTAATTTATTCTGATAATGTTCTTTCATTTCTCTCTAGTTTGAAAGACATCGTCCTTATAACCTGCATGTCCCTCCTCAATGCTCACTGCCATCCTATTCCCATCAAAATGCCTATTTTATTATATAGGTCATTTTAGTAATGAAGTCATGTGAAGTTATCTCTCCAAACTCACTTTGTTTATGCAACAACCAAGGACTTTCTTTTTTATTTCCCTTTTCCCCTTCTCGCCCTTTGCATCTCCCTCCCCCCCCCTCCTCCCCTTCCACCCTCCCCCTTCACTATCTCTTCTCCCCCACTTCTTCCTCTTTATCGTCTTCATTACTTTAAAATTTATGTTCATTAATGGAATTTAATTTTCATACCTTAAAGAGTAAAATACTACTAAAAGACTTAAAAAAGAAAAATGTATTTGCCTCATGCTCCACCCTGTCTGACTTGAGTCCACTGTTCATTCTTTGAGGAGTTCCTTCTGTTACTTACCTTCATGTTCCTTGTAATATCCTGGTATGAAAATTTTTGGATTAGTTAGTGGAAGACAATACATAGTGATGCCTACTGGCGAAAACTAGAATTTAGTTCTCTTCTACTAACAGCCCTCCTCTACGTGTCCTTCCCTGCCCTCATCCTCCCCAAACAATTACAAAATACAATTTGATGAAATGCTTATTCCCTGCTTCCAATGTTATAAATATAGAAGTACTGAACTCTGCAGAATGTTCTAGTGTGATTTACTTACTTTTTTGCAGAGTTGAGGGGGGCATAAATTCTGTTTGTCCTGGAGATAATTTCTTCCTTTTAAAAAAATTTAGTGTTTTTATCCTAGCACTGCAGTGTTTTATCAGCAACTCTGATGGAACCATAAGATCCTCTCCATAGGTTTGAATGCTTCAGACAGCCCTTATTGGCCATATTTCTCTGATTGTTGTCCCTCATCTGTGGACCTGAAGCCCCCCTGCACCATCATCCCACAAAACCCCTTCCTTTGTTTCCTGTGTTGACTTCCTCATCTCCAAATCAGATCTTCCTGATCTTGGTCATTCTGTTTCCTTATTTTGGTGGAGTACATTCTCCAGGAACTTCCTGAGGAACGTTGCATGTTGGAAACCTTGGATATCTTTACCCTCACTCTCCTGGGTTGGAAATAATTTCCCCTCAGAGTTGTGCAAGCTGGCTTGATTGCTGAATTGCTATGGATGAGTTCTACCCTGTCCTTATGGGTGCTCATTTGATTGTGATTGCTTCTTGCCCCAAACAGCAAGTTTCTTTTCCCCCTTGTATTCTGGAATTTCTGATGATATATTTTAAATATGGGTATTACCTACTTTCTTTTCTTTTACTGTACCATGCACTAGGCAAGTCTTAACTATCTGGGAAGTCAAGTCTTTTGATTTGGAAAATTTGTCTTGTATTAATTCTTTGATAAATTATTTCTTTGATGTAATTAATTTTCTCTTTTATACTACAATTATATATTACATATTATTTTATGTTCTATTATTTTTATTTATATATCTTTTTTTGCAATAGTTTTTGGGAAATTCCTCCAAATTTATCTAACATCTATGGATTTTTTTTTTAATTTCCAAAGGATCTTTCTTGTTCTTGGAATATTCCTTTTTTACAGCATCCTGCTGTTTTTTCAGTGGCTTGGTAACTTCTCTCTCTGAGAACATTAACCATGGTGTCTTTGAAGTTTTCTTCTGGTCCCACATTACTTCTGTTACCTCTGAAATCCTACTTTTCTGTTTGTTCTGGAGTATATTTGTCATGATAAAGCATTTTCTTACTGGCCTTTCAATATTTAGAAATGAAGCACTCATGGCTGATTGGAAGATCTCTGTGGGCCTCACTTTGGGGTGAAGACTTAGAATTTGGGGGAGGTGCTGCTAATTAGTATTTCTAGGCCTTTTTACTTCAGTTTGTTAATTTCATAAACTGGAAGAGTTTTTACATTTTTGTTATTTATTTATTTATTTTAAAATCTGTTGCCTTGGAAGTTGTAAACCTGTGGACAAAATTCTGTGAGCCAGCCAATCAGGGAAATGGCAGTTTTGCTCACCTGTTATTTCTCTGTCACCAAATCTTGGGTCTCTTTGACTCAACCTCCATGTACAGAGAACCCCATCTTCTGTTGGGGTGGGGAGAGATGGTCACTGGTTCTGTGCCTTGGTGATCTGGCGTTCTAACTCAGCTTTCTATTTTGGACAAGTTCCAACTCCTGAGATGCTTCAGGGTTCTCCCTGTCAAGAGCTGTGACAGTCTGAGATATTACTTTACTTACAAGCTAACAAGTTACTGCAGTTTTATGGATGCTGGCAGAAGACAGGAGATGCCTGGGTCAAAGACAAGGACTTTCTTACTCAGGACACAGCAGGCAGCCTGAGCTCCATGTTTGTATCTACGCTCCTTGCCCTCAAGTTCTGTGGGGCAAATGTGAAATAGCCAAGGGTTTGTGCCATCGCTGAGGAACACTGAATTTAGGAAACTCCAATCTTTTCTAATGTCTGTACACATTTTTAATGTTTTTGATGAAGAATCTTAAAGAAGTTAAGTTTGTCAATTTGTTTTTTCTTTTATGCTTAATGCTTTTTATGTCTCATTTAAGAGATATTTGTCTAACTCAAGCTTATGAACATATTTTTTATTTGTTTTCTTCTTAAGATTTGAATGTTTTAGCATTCAAATTTAGGTCTGTAATCCACCTCAGGTTAATTTTTGTCCATAGTATGAGCTAGAAGCCAAGGCTTATTTTCCCCCCAAAATGATATTCAGTTGCTACAAGACCACATAATGGAAAAACCATCTGAAAGAGTGCATAGAACCCTAAAGAGTGGGAGAGTGTTACTGTGCTTTAATATATTATTGCTTCTGTAAATGAAAGGATGTGAAACCAAATACAGCTGCCTTTATTGTGTTTACCGGATGATGATTAGGCTATTCAAGGGAAACAAAGAAATAAAAGATATCTTCCCTGTCTTCAAGGAGTTTATAAACATATAGATAGAAATAAGCCTAACAAATATACTATTATTTTATTTATAAAAATGGAGAAAAAGTTATACAATAAAACTGATAACATGTTTCTTTAAGACCCCCTACAGCTCCTTGGGTATATGAATATTAATAATGCAGTTGTCACATTTGCTCCAAAATATTCGGGCATGCCTAAAGAAAACTGGGGGCTTAAAAGAATTGTTTTTCATTGCATGATAAGGAACTCCCTAGGAGAGAACTCAATCCAAGACAGGGATCGCCCAGGAAAGGCAAACTTGACTCATTAACAAAGCTTTGGTCAACAGAAGGGATCATGCTGATAGTGTTGGTACCTGGTACTCCCTTTTCTCCAGGGAACCTGGGGGAGGGGGAAAGGAAGAACTTATGTTTCATGTTTTACTGAAACCGTGGTAAGACATTGGGCCTCAAGCAGCCCTACTTTAGGACTTCTTAGACAAAGATCTACACAAAAAAGGTGAAGTTAATTCCTCCTCACTGTGCCACTGCCCACTGTGCAGCTTTGGTCTTCTGAGAGTACAGGGCCAGAGGGCTAAGTGGAAATGGTTGTGGCAGCTTTTAGACACATCTGGTGCTGGGTCAGGTGGCAGTACCCAGCAATAATGAAGATGGTAACCAAAGCATGCCAAACATGAAAGAGCATACCCAGCATTTTCATTTTAGAAAATGTATCAGAGGAAAGGAGGTGGGTATCCTATGGTGATTGTGTGGAGCATCACTTTGATGCTCCCAGATACAGATTATTATCAGGAGAGGGGGAAGCACAGTGGTCCCAAGTTAACAGCTAGGATGAGGGACCAGCAAAAAACTACATTTAACCCATAAATGTAAGGCAACATTATTGTTAGAATTTAAAATATTTAAGATCTCTTACCTATTTGATCCTCTTAACAACCCAAGAGATTGCAGCTATTTTTCTTAGGGTAAAAAAGTAGTAGGGGTCACATGGAGGTTGGGATTTGCCTACAATGTTAGTAGGTGATCCAGGTCCACTAGAGACTGGGTCTTTGGGTGTCAATTTCTCTTCATTGCCTCTTATCCTCTCCAGCCTCACTGTCCCCACATGGATTCTCACCCTAGTCCCTTTCAGCAATCCTGACCTGTCTGACCAATACCACTCGCGGACAAATTCTGCTGAAACACAGCTCTTACCATGTTTTGACACCCTTGGAGACTCCCCACTGCCCCCAAAATTACAAATAAACTCCTAAGCCTGACAGCCATGCACCCTTCTTCTTTACCTCTCATTTCTCTTTTATTCTGTTGTCAAACCAATTTTCCAAACATCTTGAGATTTTCCAAAGCTTTTGTAAGCTCCATTGCTATCTTTCCTAATGCAAGCATTGCTTTCTACCACGTGTATACAGAGTTGCTTGCCTTAGCCCCGCCAAAAGGTGAACATTCTGTGGGGGCAGGAAGTGTCCAGGCCTTCTAAGTGTCTCCCCTGCAGGGGCTGTATAAGGGCCATGTGTGGTGGGGCCGACCCCATTATTGACAGTGCTCGCCTCACTGTCGCTCAACAGTGCCTTCTTTGGAGTGGACTCCTATTCAGTTCAGCTGGTGGAGGGGCTGGAAGAAGGAGATATCAGAGTGAACCATCTCCATGTCCCTGAGCAAATGTTACTGTTATGGCACATAGAAGAAATTAGAACGTTTAACATAAAATATTTTCCTACTTTAATTTTGAAAATTTTCAAATGTAAAGCAAAGCTGAAAGAGCAGTACAATAGATGCCTATTAACCCTTGACCTAGATTAACTGAGTTTTTGCACATTTATTCTCTCTCTCTCTAAACACACACACACACACACATACACAGACACACACACACTTCTCTTTAGCAAATTATTTGAAGGTAAAGTGCAGACATCACAATTCACCACCCCTTAATATTTTACATGCACCACCTAAGATAGAAAGCATTCTCCTACATACCCATAATACCATTAAATCAAAGTTATCATTTAGTATCTAATCTATAGGCCCAAATTTCCAAGTTGCATCTGAAATGTCTTTCATGACTATGTTATTTTGATCTAAGAATCAAGTTCACCCTTGATACTTACTAACCATATCTCTTCAATCTCTTCTGATCTAGACTGGCACCCTCCTTTCTGATTTGTTGTGTTTATTGTAGCATTTTTTTTCCTGAAGATTGCAGGTTAGTTATCTGATAACAGTATCAGGTCCCACATTCTGGTATATCTGATTCCTCCATCATGATTAAATTTACATTGAACATTTTCGGCAAATAATATCTCATTGGTGGAATACTTTTAATTTAAACATCAAATATTAAGTATTACATTTACTGCTGTTGTGAAAGGGAGTCTTTGCATCATAATTGGCATGCATATATTAGCTCCCAACAAAATTAACACATGTGAACCTCCTCTTTTTAATGGAAAGTGATGTCTCACATCAAATTGGTTTTATTTTGAAGTGTTTAGAAGTTCAGTTCCAAAAGCAAATGAGTAATTAGTCTTGGATCAGAGTTTTCTCCAAACTGTTCTTAGAAGTCTTCTCCAAGAGATCCAGGATGGCAAATGTGCTTCTAAATATATTTACTAGCAACATTTGAAGGATGTCCGACAGAAAATATCTGTCTATGACATAGAGCAACTTCTTATTTTTTTTAAATTAATTAATTAATTTATTTATTTTTGGCTGTGTTGGGTCTTCGTTTCTGTGCGAGGGCTTTCTCTAGTTGTGGCAAGTGTGGGCCACTCTTCATCACAGTGCGCGGGCCTCTCACTATCACGACCTCTCTTGTTGCAGAGCACAGGCTCCAGATGCGCAGGCTCAGTAGTTGTGGCTCACGGGCCTAGTTGCTCCACGGCATGTGGGACCTTCCCAAACCAGGGCTCAAACCCATGTCCCCTGCATTGGCAGGCAGATTCTCAACCACTGCGCCACCAGGGAAACCCCAACTTCTTAATTAATGTTCAGAAATACCAAAAAGGAAAGAAATATAGAAATAACTATATTCTCCTTTCTCTTACACCTTAATTTTTCTTATAGCACTTCAGCTGATTGCAAACAGAATATCACCATTCATTTCAGCTTGAAGAACTCTTTCTAGCATTTCTTGTAAGGCTGGTCTAGTGATGATGAACTCTCTTGTTTGTTTGGGAAAGTCTTTATCTCACTGTCATTTCTGAAAGGTAACTTAGCTGGTTAAGTATTCTTGATTGGCATTTTTTTCTTTCAGCACAATGAATATACTATTCCACTCTCTCTTGTTCTGTAAGGTTTTGGCTGATAAATCCACTGATAGCCTTATGGAAGTTTCAGTATGACTATTTTTGCTCAGCTTTCTGACTTTAGGCTTCTCTAAACTACCACCCTGGCCTACTGCACTCTGTGCCCATGCAGAGCAGGGGCTATCGTCTCTTCATTTTGTGTCCCCAGCTCCTGCACAGTGCAAGGCTCAGCCTGCGTGCTTCAGGCCTGTTGGCTTTGGACAGATGGTTCCAGGAACGAGCAGGGAGCCCATCTGCAAGGCCACTGTGCCTCCCACTGGCACAGCGTCCCAGGGCCCTTTTCCTCCTTCCTCTGCCCTCAGAGCATTGGGTGGTGCCTGCCCACACTGGGCAGAGCGACCTTCTTTCTTCAGTCTACTAACATCCTCACAAACATACCCAGAAATAATGGTTTATCAGCTATCTGAGCATCCCTTAGCCCAGTCAAGTTGACACATAAAATGAACTGTCACAACTCCCCAGAAGGTGGTCACCCCACATATGACTGACACACACAATGAGTAAGCAGCTTCCTCTGTGAGAGGCAAAACATGCATGGTTTAAAATCTTCTCCTTCTGTTTTTCCTCAAGGTCCCTGGAGTCAAGGTATGTGCAGAGAATTTAAACCCAGGCCGGAGGCATGACCTAATGTGTGTGGTGGGTTCAAGTCTTTATTGCTCTTTATCAATGTGTTCATTAAAACAGACATGTTCAGTGCATATAGATGTATGCCAGGTACTGTGCTGAGGGCTGGGGTGAGATGGTGAGCACTAGACATGGGGCTTCTGTCCTGGTGGAGCATGGGGAAAAGAGTGAGGGGGAAGCCATTAGTTTCATATTCACAGAAAACATATTTACAGATGTTGGTAAGTGCTAAGGTGTACTGTACAATGGGGAAATTTATCTGATTAGGAAATTCAGACTTTACTGGACACATGCTGATGTGGAAGGACTGGATGAGCATGTCATGAAGAGGAAATGGCAGACAGGGGCATGAGGCCAAAGGAAGCATGGCCCATTGAAGGAGCTGATCAAAGGCCAGTGAGTGTGAGGAGGATAATGAAGAGGAGCATGTTGCCAGATGACCCTGAAAAGGTGGGCTGAGGATAGCTCGTCCAGAGTTCCTAAGGGTTGAGAGCTGTAGAAAGCCAGCAGCAGGGAGGATGTGGTGATGGGAACGTGATCAAAATTGTGTGCCAAATCCCTTTTACTTGAGGGTTCCTGCCTGAGAGGAGATACAGCTGGTGACCAAGAATAGCATATGCTGCAAGCCCAGTGAGAGGGTTCGGCCTCCTCTCATAACAGTACCCCCTCCCTCTTTGTCTTAGCTCAAGCCATCATGACAGCATACAGTAGACTACATGGTTTAAACAACAGACATTTATTTTCTCACAGTTCTGGAGGCTGGAAGTCCAAGATCAAGTTGCCAACCAATGCAGTTGTCAGATGAAGGCCCTCTTCCTGGCTTGCAGATAGCTACATTCTTGCTGTGCTATTACATGGTGCTGAGAAAGAAAGTCTGGTCTCTCTTCCTCTTAAAGCTAACCCCATCATGAGAGGTCCTCTCTCATGACCTCATCTAACCCTAATCACCTCCCAGGGACCCTGCCTCCAAATATCATCACATTGTGGGGGGATGGTTAGAGCTTCAACGTAGGAATTTTGGGGAGACACATTCAGTCCATAATGCAGCCCCTCTGGGACCATCAGGACAAAGGCCAACGACAACAATAACAATAATGGCCAACCTTTATATAGCACTTTCTATGTGCCTGGGACTCTTCTAGGTGTTTTACATATGTAAACTCATTTATACTCAGAGCAACACCTTCTTAAAAAAAGATAAGACCAGCAACCCTCTGTGAAAAGGACTTACAGCAAAATAACTTTGCTTCAGTTTATCTGATTGCGATATTGGTTAACCAAACACCCAGCCTCCCTGCTTCCACCGCCTACTCTATCTTTCCTCTTTCTTGGTTACAAGCTAGCTCTTGTCTCAGGAGTTCAGAGTCTTAACTAGCACTGGCTCCCCAGAGGTTACCTTCATGGGAAAGTCCTGCCTAAGTCCCCACTATGACCAGCCCCATACTTAAGGGTAAAGGACTGTCTCTCTTGTTTACTAATGCATCTGTAGCCTCAAACTCAGTGTGGGGGTTACAGTAAAGCTTAATAAATACTTGTGGAATAAATCGTGTTATTTTGGTCTTGACATTTGCCAGCATGTCCAAGACTGGGTATGTTTCTGCCTGAAGGGTCTTAGACCATCTGAGTCATACTTCTTGCTCAATCCTTTCCTACATGAGAATATTCCTAGACACTCATTAACATCTCTCAAACCAGTGCTCCTAATTCTACTTCTTGGCATTACACAGAATAACTGAAACCTTTGATTATCAAGGCCCTTTGGGTATTTGAGAATATAATTCTATACAATTAAGTTCCATTTTCAAGGTTAAAAATTCCTTATTCTCTTCTCCTGAGATTCCCTTCACCAGCCTGGTTAGACCTAAGTGTTATTATCCATCTCATGCCTCAGAATATTCAACTCTGCTGATTTCTATTGGAAATTCTCTGGTTCAGTGGTGAACTTCTTTTTTTTTTTTTTTTTTTTCAGTCCTCATAAGGGCCCTAAAAATATGTTTCCCAACCATGCATTGACTCCAGATGTAGTCAATTCAGTGCCCGGTGCTGGGCCACCTTTTCTGCCCTTAGTAGGAGTAGAAGACTACTATTACACAGCATAAGGTTGTAGTAGCACTTTTTTGCTAGCTTAGACTTTGTTTGCAACCCAAACTCTGAGGCTTCTTCTCAGATGAATTCCGGCTAAATTATCTCTCCTTATTCAGTTCTTATACGCTTAATTTTTACTTTTTCCCTTTAAAGTTCTTTTTGGTTTAAATTGATCACCATAACCTGGAAAGAATATTTTGTGTATTAATGTCATCTGACATATTCCCCTCATTGCACATATCGACTAAAAAATATTCACAACCTAAAAGTTGAGAGTTATGTTTTATTCTGCAGGAATTTTTAGGACTTCAAGACTGGGAGGCAGCATCTCAAATTAACCCTGGGAGAACTGCTCCGAGGAGACAAGGCGGGGAGCTAGGATATACAGGAGTTTTGCAACAAAGGGCAGGTAGTCAGAACATCAAAAGATGTTAATTAAAGAAAACCACATATGTCAAGTTAAAGAATTTAGCACTTTTCTATGTATGGGAAGATGCAAGAGTCTGGGTTCACTGAAATCATTCCTTTGATATGCACCTCAGCTATCTGGGGTCAGTGTCCTGTATTTTCACATCCTGAGTTTCCTCAGAGCTCACCATAGGGAGTGGCTGCCGTCTGATGGCTGCTAGATGGCAAGTATTCTTTGTTTCCTTCCTGAGATCCCTCAGGGCTCACCAGCACACCGGTTGGCAGTGGTTGTAATCACTGATGACTGTGACATCCTTTGTCTACTGATATGGCAGGAAATATTCCATTTTTCACACAGAATGCTCAGCTAGGCAGCTCATGATGTTATGACGTCTCCTGTGTCTTCAACAACATTTTCAAAGGTGAACAAACCTTCATGATGCTGAAAATTATGCTCTTGGCCATTCTCTGAGCATGGCTCTTCACGCCTTCTTAAACCTGTTCCACTGCTCAGCATATATTTCTGTGTTCACTGCAACATTTGGTGTCCACAAACACCTGCTGAAAATCAAGGCACATGGCCGGTAACTTTGGAATTTCTCTGACCTGCAATTCTAGTAGCTCTGTCTTGAAATGATGCGGCATTGTTTGCCATGACTTTTTTTTTCAGTGATTCCATTTTAGCTCCTAGTGATTAGAGTATCCTTTTCTAAAGGCTTAACAACTACCTGATAATTATTTATTCTTGTCTTTGAAGAGAGATTGTTAGATTCACCAGTTTGTCCTAAACCTACCATTTCCCTCTTATGAAAATCATAACAGCATGGGCCAGTTTCCACAATTCCATAACCACTGTGTTCTCTGCCCTCCCTGTGGTTTGCAGTTACATCTATATGGGAGGCAGTTCTCGTGAACCTGAAACTTTAAATTGTAACAAGTAAATGCCACCTTTCTCAGATCAAGCCTCCTGGAAGACTATTTTAGTACTTCCATTTACCTGCTATTAGTGCCCCCTGGATCTTTTATTATATCTAAATCTTACTGGAGAGTGTTGACTGAAGAAAAATACAAAACCTAAAAGTTGCGAGTTAAGTTTTATTTGGGGACCTTACGGAGGACTATAGCCCAGGAGACAGCCTCTCAGATAGCTCTGAGGAACTGCTCAGAAGAGTTAAGGGAAGAGCCAGGATATATAGGGATTTTTTGCTGGAAAAAAAAAAAAAAAACCATGTAATTGACCATCAAAAGATTACTGCTAATCACAAAAAACAAATGTCTCAAGTTAATGATTTTAGTGCTTTTCTGTGTGTGGGAAGATGCAAGAGTCTGGGCTTACTGAAATTATTCCTTAGGTATACATCTTAAGAAGCACAGAACACTTCCTGTTTTGATCCAGCCTAAATTCCCCTCAGGGCGCATCATTGGTGGTGGGGGCAGCTGCAGTGGCTGGTGGCTTGATCCATGTAGAACTGGAATGTTGGGCAACATTCCCTGTTGACAAGAGCACCATCTCTGTTCCAAAATTCTCCTCCCTCTATAGAGTGACCCCCCCCCCCCATAGCTTTTCTGGGCTCCTCTTAGCATTAACCTTTATTGCTATCTTTAACTCTGTTTTTATAACCAAGCAAGTCGCTGTACCCTCCTTTTAAAACCCAGGGTCAAGTTCTTTAATCCTCTTGCCTGCGGCAGTCCCAGAGTCTCCAGACCCTGCCCCTTGCATCTATTCCCATATGCCGCATCAGATCTGGTTTGTTGAAACATAGATTTCATCCTGGTATCTTCCTTTTCAAACACTCTGCATTTCCTATTAAATCAAGCCTTATTTTCTTTCCCCTTATTGGCCAAAGTGTGTTACATCGGTGTGGAAATCTTCATTCTACCAGCCACTTCACATTCCTTAGGTGTCAGTTAGACTGATGTTTATGACTTGATTCAGTTATGGCCTTTATTCTGCTGCTGTCAATTCTACTGGTCAGCCTTGCTTATTGCTTCCATCCAGAAGCTGAGCCATGCTGGGAAAGCCTAAGAGAGCGAGGCAGCAAGGAGCTTGGGTTCGACTCAGCCCAGACACCTCCCTCAAACACATTTTCCTCATCAAAATTTGATAATAGAAGTATCTACTATCAAATATTAGTAGGATTGTAAAGAGTGGCTGTGAGTCCTGATAACAGTGCCCAGAATGTGGCAAACATTTACTGCATAATGAATGCCTGGTTTAGGAGACTGATGGATCAGTTTTTTTAAGTACAGTGCTATAACAACTCCAGTGAGCTTCAGTTATCTCATTGAAAAGAAGAGAGAAAACTGAAGTGGTACATGGGCTTTAGGACATATTAATTTTATTTATTCAGCCCTCCAAAACTGATAAATTCTGCCCTTTATCAAAAATTTCCTAAATCTTATGTCTCAAGGCGCATTTGAAGGCAGTGTCATGAGGACAAAGAACAAGGCTTTTCCGTTAGACAAATTTGGGTTTGAGGCTCAGCTCAGCCACCTACTCACTCTATGACCCAAGGAAAGTTATTTACAGTTAGTTATGGGGGCAGGTTACCACGCATCCTCTTAGCCTGATAGCTGGTAGACAGTTAAAAAAAGAATGATTGAATAAATGGAATCCTGACAATGGGCAATGGTCTAAGAAAGATGAATCAGACATAGCACTATCACGTTCTACTTCAATGAATTTGACCCTTTTCAACTTCACTTGCCTCACATAAAAGTGTAAGGATCAAAGAAAACAATGCATGATAATAAAGCAGCATGCTGAAATTTATTTGCCTCTCAATAAATGCTAATGATTGTTAGTACATTACTATAACTAATAATTAAATGGAGCAGTATACATAATGTCCCTAGCAGAGTTGGTGTGTGCTAAGCACTCAGTAAATGATTTCTGTTAGTCATCATCATCATTTTTCTCATCACTCTACCCTTTTCAAGTCCAAAATCATTCATTTTGATAGAAAAGATATAGATAATATTTGAAATAGCATTAAACTCAGGTAAGTGGGAATCCAATGACTGATTAGAGACAGGTAATTCTTTTCAGCTGTTTCCAAGGCTGGAATTAAATCAGGGATGGTCATATTCAGAATTTTGGCTTTATTTCACCGTGTGTGTGTGTGTGTGTGTGTGTGTGTGTGTGTGTATGTGCATGGAGGGTATTTCTTAGGTTACTATTAGAGACTAGAGAACATTTTTCCCTTGTGATGACTCTCCTACTAGGTGGATCTTCTGCCACCTTTTAGAACACAGATGAAGAGCCATGAGAAATGGTTAGACAGCTCACTGGGCATTTCAGAGAGCAATAAAACGAGTTGAAAGCTTCTAAGACCATTGTCCTGAGAGAGGCAGCAATGTGACAAGGACTTTTTTTCAAGATTTTTAGAATTTTCTTGATGTCTCAATAATTCCTCTTTATCTTTATTATTATACTAAATCTTTACACCTCACCTTACCTCTCCCATCCCCTTTCCTTTCTTCCACAGGTATTTTCACCCTCATTCTTATTTTTCTCTCAGAAACTCTTTGCATCTCTGAGTACATCTTTAATTCTTCTTTCTCTATGTATTTTCCACCTCTCCTCTTGCTTTTAATTATTAATATATAAATTTGCATATTATTTTAAATGTTTTATGCATTGAGGAAGATTTTCATATGCCTCTTTAAAAAAACCAAGTGAATACACAATCCTTTCTTACTTTTTACTTCTCTGTGATACGTGAGGTTTTTTTCCTTTTGATTAGCAATTTTCATTTTTGAGAGAATAGAAAATGATATTTTACCCTGAAAACAATGTTTCTCGTTATATGAGGTTGTGTAAGATTTTAAGTAACTATACACATTCATATCGCTGTATACCTACTATATGTGTTCGTAGCTACTTCTTGTGAGCCCCAGTAGAGGTCAGAGACTGTCATAGGTGCTGCATTTATCATATGCAAGTCTGAAAATGACCCTTCAAACACAGGAAGAAACGTGAAAAACACTTGTTTTTCAGGTGAGGAAACTGAGGCTTAGAGAGATTATTACTTGGGAAGTACCAGACTGAGAGTTGGCAGAGCTCAGCTGTTTTTACTTTAGCCATTCTGATTGGTGTGTAGTGACTGCTCACTTTGATTTTAATTTGCATTTCCTTAATGACCTGTGATGCTGAACATCTTTTTTGCATGCTTATTTGCCATCCAAATATCTTCTATGGTGAAAATCTCATTTTTTCAACCAATTTTCTAATAGGATTGTTTTAAATGTGACCCTGGATCTTAGAAATGCCTGTTTTGCTCTTTGAAAGAGTGACAATGTTCAAGCACTTCTGCTTTGTAACATACCGCCCCTTCAGAAGGGGGCCAGCCTTCCTTGGTGACAGGAATAGACATAGTGCCGGGTAGAGGGGTAAAGGACTTACATTGTTTCCCTGTTCAGAATGTCTTCCATTCCATAAATTAAAGGGGTGTAAGAATTTATGTTTTTCAGGATAGTTTCACAGATGTTATTCTGGGGGTTCCTCACACATGATTCTGAAACTGAAAAAGAGGCAAGTGAAGTGACTTGATGGGAACCAGAAGTCAAAAGTTACTAACAGGAACCCAGATTCCCAAGCTTTTCTTAAGACTGAGGGGGGAAAATACCAACATTCTATATTATTTTTTCCTGTTTATGAATAAGCTGTGAGTCATTATCTTTGGAAGAGAAATGGACCAGAAGCTCTTCAGCGGTTCCCTCACTATTTGGGAAGTCAGTTTTCAACCTCAATTACAGACATGGCAGCAGTTATAATTCAGAAGGAACTCAAATGAATAAACATAGAAATTTTCAATCGTCATTTTTTATAGTTACATCTTTGCCACATTGCTTCATATACTTTTGTGAAACATTGCTTAAAAGACCAAGTTCAATAACCACTGTTATGTACTTTTTATATTATATGGCATTCTTTTGTTTCCTTCCATCAGTGTACCAATTATTATTTTTTCTTTTCCTTTTTAAAAATTGTTATAAAGAGACTAATGTTTATCAGTTAGCTAGAGGCATCTTTTATCCCAGAAATTGGAGACTGATTTTCTCCCCTCCACTGTCTTGAGGATAGATACTATGTCTATTTTACTCTTCTATCTCCAGTACCTAGAGCAGGGCCTCATTCATAGACTAGGGTTCACTGACAATTGTGAGAGTATTCTAAATCCTTGTTTTCTACAGAACTGATAGATCTGTCAGTTACAAAAAGGAAGATAAGACATGACTAAAAAGAAGTACAGATAATGAAGGATAAATTAATCAGATAAGAAGGGAGAAATAGTTCCAAACATAAATAAGTTTAAAATGTAAATAGATAAAACTCTCCCAGTAGAAGAAAACAATTTGGAAAAACCAAATACAAATACTTGCTGTTCAAGATTGACACAAATCAAAGCATCAGGGAAAGCAGAAAATAGCAGGAAAAATACTAACTAAAGAAAGATGAAGAATCTGTATTAATTTCACTAATTACTTGGATTTTAAAGACTAAAAAAAGGGAAGAATTTTTCAAGTTTTTGCATCTTTTGTTATCCCTTCCACTCCTATCATGCAGATATTACCTATATTTTAATTATATTGTAGATATATTTCTCTTTTTCTATTTATAACACAGCAAACTGTTGAAGCTTTTGATTACTATTTGGTCATGTATCTTACATGGCAACCCCCAGATTGTCTTTCCACCTTTTCTAAGTACTTATCTAAGTATCTAAGCACTTCATCTAAACACGATCATTAGTATGGGTCTTTTGTGGCACATCTTATGAGGATATTGTGTGACTAAGAATCATTTTTCATGCCCTCTTACTTGACTGAGAGTTTAGCTGGATATAAAATTCTAAACTCTAAGTTACTTTTAAACATATATTGAAAATACTACCCAAATATCATTTTGTATCCAATGTAATGTCATTTTGATTCATTTCCTTTGTATGTGCGCTGGCATTTTTCTCAGTGTTGCAAAAAATTCAGTGTTCCTTTTGTATTTCTTCTTTACTCTCACAGTAAGATGTTGGGGGGTTATTCCCCATACCACACAATTCCTCATCACCAGGTGGGTGTCCTACAATTTAACTCTGTTTTGACAGTGTTACCTGGAGTTAGTGTCAGATCCCACAGGTTAAGGGCTCAGTCCCACAAGACTGTCCCCCCCAACTTCAGTGCCAGTTGCAAGTAGTAGGTCCCCGGGTTGCCCACAACTTCTGTTTGATTTGGCTACAAATCAGAGGTTCCCATGACTTCTTCCTCCTGGGATTCAATTATTTTTGCTAGAATAGCTCACAGAACTCAGGGAAACAGTTACCTTTACTAGCTTATTAAAGGATATTAAAGGATGTGGATGAACAGCCAGATGAAGGGATACATCAGGGGAGGTCTAGGAAGGTCCTGAGTGCAAGAGCTTCTGTCTCCGTGGAGTTGAGGTGCATCAAACTCTGGTATGTGGATGTGTTCATCAACCTGGAAACTTCCTGAGTCCCATACTATTGGGGTTTTTACAGAGGCTTCACCATATAGGCATGATTAGTAACACTGTTTCCAGCCCCTCTTCCTTCTCTAGAGAATGGGAGGTGGGGCTGAAAGTTCCAAGTTTTGATAATGGCTTGGTCGTCCTGGTGACCAGCCCCATCCAGGAGACATGAGGTGCCCACCCAGTCAACTCATTAGAGCAAAGACACTCCTATCACCCAGAAGTTCCAAGGAATTTAGGAGCTCTGTGTCAAGAACCAGGGTCAAGACCAAATATTAGAACAAAGATGTTCCTAGTGCTTTTACCACTTAGGAATTTTTCAAGGGTTCATGAGCTCTGTGCTGGGAACTGGGGTCAAAGACTAAATATAGTACAAATGTTTTCTTAGCACCTCTATTTACAAGGGTTTCAGGAGCCCTATTTCAGGAACTGGGGGCAGACACTGAATATCCTATTTGGTTCTCTGTAGGCCATTTCAATCTAAGTTTTTTCTTAAATTTTAAAAATTCTTTAGCTTCACTCTTTACGTATTTCTCACAGCCCATTTTAATGTTTGTCTCTTTTCAGGACTTCTATTATCTGGACAATGGCACTTCAGCCTGTGTCTTGCATATATCTTAACTTTCCTTTTATATTTCATGTGACTTTGTCTTTTCTTATCCATTGGCATTTGCTCAATCTAGTCTTTGAGTTTTGTTAAGTTTTTCCTCCGCTATATCCATTCAGTTAGTCATCCCATTTAATATCTTATTTATTTTAATGTTTCTCATATCAAATATTGCTACTATATTTCCTTAGATTTAGTGTGTTTATCAGGCCAATATAAAATTTTAAATTAATTTATTTGAATACGTCTGCTTATAGAGTCTTTCAATCCAAGTATGTTATATTTTGGCCTATTAGGTAATACTCCTTTATGTGTATGCATGACTTTTTCAAGGGATGTCTGTGTGGGGGCGGGGCCGAATCCCGTTATATGACAGCCTCAAAGTATGCACAAGGGTGGATTGGGGTTTGTAAGATGAACTTCGGACAGAGACCCAGGCCTCAGAAAACTACCATTACCCCTCACCCAGCCAAACAATTCAGACCTCGTCTTTTCCTCCTTTGGGAGGAGACCATAGGATTGTAATTCATTTGCCCATCTGGTTTCGCTTCGGTTTGGAGTGGGGAAAAAAGCCTTGTTAGTTAGTCCGCATCTGTTTTTCTCAGTTATGATGACTGAAGACACCTGGGCCAAGGTCCAGGTTGCTTCAGGTGTGGTCAACACAGATGTCTCAGTCAGAGATGAGATGCAGCAAAAGCTGAACAATTCACTCTTCATTTTACCCTTCCATCACTAATTTGGTCTGTCTTCTTCCCCAAGCCCAAACCACAATCCACACAACTCAATTCAGTCTCAGGCTTTCTCACAGCTATCAGGGGCATTCTGCTACCTTTACTGCTCTACTTTCTGAGGAAAGGATGCAACCATGGTTTTCGTTCTGTGCCTTGGTAGGACTGCCTTGACCACATTTATTCCTACAATTTGTGGTCTTGATTTTCAAAAATCTGTACTGACTTGCTGTTTTGGCCATGCAGAAGTTATGTGTCAGGCTGGCCTTCCCACCATAAATAACTATGTAATTGAACAAAATATATGAAATGATTGTTTTTGGATGTTGGGCAGGAGGAAGCATGGGACCATGTTCTTGGAGAGCAGGAAAGCTCATAAGGTGAGCCTCGCCATCACCTGGCTTTCTGCCTAGATGTGCTCTCCAGTCCTGGTGCAAGAAGATGGAGCCCAAACAGAGCATGTTGGCCTCACTGAGCTGAGGAGATGGAGATCAGAGTTCTGTGATGCTGACGTGGCTGGAGATGCAGGACGAATATCAGAGAAGAGGGAACTGTGCGAAGAAGAGGTTCAGAAATCTGACCAAATAATAAGCTGTGAGGCAGTGCTCACAAGACCTGACAGGGAACAATTACTGGGAAGCTCTGTGTTGAATGGCAGCTTTGGAAATTGTACAGAGCTCAGAGACATTAGAATTCAGACCAGCCAAAGTGGAGAGACACTAGCATTTATTTGAAACTCAAGGAAGCCAATGTTTTAGAAATAGGGCTAGTCTAACCCAAAAGTAAGAAGTCTAAGTTCTATAGGTACTCAAAAAAGATTAAAAACAAACTTCAAAAGAAACAAGCTGAATTAACTAATTACCGGAACAAAATGCAATGTACTTGAAAAAAGACAACAAAATCTAGGCATTAATAGTGTTGCATCCAGTGTCCATAATACAATTAAAAATTATTAGATATGCAAAGAAGCAGGAAAGTGTGGCAATAATCAAGAGAAAATTCAGTCTTCACAGAAAAAACTCAGAAAGGATAGTAATGGTGGACATAACAGACAAGGACATTAAAAGACTATTATAAATATTATTAAGGTTTAAAGGGAAACAGGGAGATAATGAAAGAAGAGATGGGGAATCTCAGTAGAGACTGAAAACTATGAAAAGAATCAAAATTCTAGACCTCAAAAAGGCAATATCTAAAATTAAAAAATAATATACAGACTTAACAGGAAATTTAATATTGCATATATTGCAGAAGAAAATATCAGTGAACTTTCTATCTTCGATAGAAACTATCTAAGCTGAACTACTGAAGGAAAAGGGCTAAAAGAATGATCAGAGCCTGAGTGACCTCTGAGACAATGTCAAGTGGTCAAGTGGTCTCAAGTATGTGTACTAGCAGCCCCAGAAGGAGAGGAATTGGGGGGAAGATATATAGAGAAATAACGACTGAATATTTACCAAGTTTAACTGGAAAATATAAATCCTCAGGACCAAAGAAACTTAACCAACCTAGGCAGAAAATTCATACCTAGGAAAATCATAATTAAATTGCTGAAACAAAAAATGAAAAAAAAGATAAAGAAAAACATTTTTAAGCAACCAGAGGGAAAAGTGACATATTACAGAGGAGAATGTTGATCAAAATAGTCTGACCTCACATCTGAAATAATGCAAACTAAAAATAACAGTGGAATAACATCTTTAAAGGAGAGAGAGAGAGATCAATCTAGTAAAAAATTATATATCCAAGGGAAATATCCTTCAAAATGTATGTTAAAAAATGTATGATTGGGGGACTTCCCTGGTGGTGCAGTGGTTAAGACTCCGTGCTCCCAATGCAGGGGACCCTGGTTCGATCCCTGGTCAGGGAACTAGATCCCACATGCACGCCACAACTAAGAGTTCACATGCCACAACTAAGGAGCCAGAGAGCCACAAGTAAGGAGCCCACCTCCCACAACTAAGAGCCTGCACAACCAAATAAATAAATATTTTAAGATATATATATATATATATATATATGATTAATGAGTGAGAGAATTCATCACCAGCAGAGGTGTGCTACAAGAAACATTAAAAACCTTTCTTCAGGCTGAAGGACAATTATACCAAATGGAAACTTGGGTCTACTGAAGGATTGAGGAGCTCAGATAAATGGAAATATGTAAGTAAATTTAAAGCACTTTTTCTCATTTCTTAATTTCTTCAAAAGACAATTAGCCATTTAAAGCAAAAATAATAACAATGTGTAGTCAAGTTTATATGTGGAAAGAACATTCGACAATAATAGCACAAAGGAGAGGAGGAATTGAAAGTAGATACTCTTGTAAGTTTCTTATATGATAGGTAAATAATATAATATTAAATTATCATAGATGTTGATAAATTAAAAGATACATATTGTAAACTATAGAGCCACCATTAAAAATAACACAAAGAAGTATAGCTTAAAACAAATAAAGGAGATACAGTGGAATACTAAAACACATTTTAGTTGATCCAAAAGACATAAAAGAAAAATACAAGGAACAAAGGACAGATGCAACAAATAGAAAACAAATTGCAAGACGGAAGGCAAGCAAAAACATATCAATAATCACCTCAAATATAAATGTACCAAATACTCCAATTAATAACCCAATATATCAGTTTTTTGATCACAGTATTAGTGCTCTTGATTATTTTGAAATCATGACAGTAGAATTATGTGATGAATGTGACAAATAAGATGTGTGCAAGAAATAAGATATTTTTATTTCGTTAGCATTTTCTTGCTAGTTGTCCCAAATGAGTGTTTAAAAGGGGAAGGCTGATGTAAAAATGTGCCAATTATCAGTATATTATTATTCATTCCCCAAATAGATTTTGAATCTCTCAACTCAAGCAAATTCAAATTGAAAATATATAATTACTACTTTCAAGTCTGTCCCTTCCAGATTGGGCTTTTAGCTCTCGCTCTGCAGATGACTCAGACTATTCATCAGACGGTGACAGAAAAGCAGGAGCTGGGCCTGGTCTGGTGTTGGGCGAGGAGGAAGCGGGCAGAACAGGGCACCAGCATCTGGGAGTGCTCATCATGGGTTACACTGCTCGCACCTGGCTGGGTGAGTTGGATGTTAGAGCCAGATCATCAAACATTTCTCCTAAAAATACAGTCCATTAGAATCCATGCTCTCAAATTAAGAAATAAATTATAGCTTTGAGAATCCGCATCAGATCTTAAATCATGAAACCCCTTCACTTTACTTAACTATGTCTTTTAATATTAAATAAAAATTATTTTTCTTTCCCTTGGGCTACCAATGTAAAAGCTAGAAATAAAGGAACACTGGTTCACAGAGATGTTCTCCTCAAGTTATTACTCCTTGTGGGAGTGCCCAAAGGTTCCTGCCATTCCTTTGCTCTTTGCCGCAAATTGTGTGTGTGTGTGTTTAGTATATGAAGACAGAGACAGAGGCAGAGAAAGAGAGAGAAGTAGTATACCATCAATTAGGAAAATCATAACAAGGAAGAAAATTATTCCTCCCTTGCCACCTAGAACAACAGTCTTAGTGTTTCGGTTTAGTATTTGTGCACATTCTGTGGTGTGTTACACAGGTTCTAGGCCAACCAAAACCCATGCTTGTGTCAGACACTGTTGTTCTGGGTTCAGTGAAGAGATGTGAATAAGGGTGATCTTAGCTTCCAAGGTGCCCAAAGGAGAAATGTGTGTAAGCAGAGCAAAAATTATAGAGTGGCAGGGATAGGACAGCATGGCCAGGTGTGTGGGAGGAAGTGTTGGCTCTGAGAAGTGAAACTTCCCTGGAGTCCATGGAGTTGTCCCTGGGAAGTCCTGGAAGATTCTTTAGTCCTCAGCATGGTGACTTCCTTGACTGTAGAGTTTCCCTGGGGATCATCAGGGCTGGGTTCTCCACTGAGTCTCACCCTCACTCCGCTTTCCTCCTTTGAAACCTGTAGCTCAGAGCCATGACATTTCTGAGACAGATTATTTATACCCAAGTTATTATCCTGCACTTCTGCATGTTGAACTCCTCTCTGACACCCTCCTTACTACTTTCCCAGAATCCACTCTATCCTTCTCCAACCCTGAGGTTTAGCAGGATAGGCAGACCTGGACATTGACCTCTTGCAATATCACTTCATCTAGTAAATGCATGCAGCACATGTGCACCTGCAGCCTCAGACCTCTATGAGCCAGAAATGTTCCTTGAATCCTTTTCGCCAACTATGACTGCAAGCCCCATCACCCAGTTTAATTCCAGTCATACTGACCCAGAACCTTCCTCCCCCTCCAGGGATCCAGGGAATCCCATGGTATTCAGACCTCAGAACAGGGCCTGCAGTGCCAAGACAGCCTTAACAGTCCAAGTCTCTGCACCTGGAAGGCACAGGCTCATTACTGTTGGGCAAACTGTGGTCTCAGGATTAGCTGGTGAGTCTAAAAACCCTGGGCAAACTGTCCAGCTGCCCTGAGTGCACCACGCAGATGAGGGTTCTCTCAGGCTGCCAGCAGCAATTTGTACTCTGTCATCATCAGAGTGCCCTGAATTCCACTCATCCATCTGTGAATGCACCTAAAGAAATGCTCCTGCTTGCAAGCCTCACTCTGGGACTAGGAGAGCAACACCCCATCAAACAGTTGGCCTCATCTCTTGTGACAGAGGCGTATAACACTCTGTTCTGAAAGTCTATAATCATTTGCTAGCTCTAAATTTGAAATGTCAGGGCTTTCTTCTTGTTGCATTTTAGCTACCTGCTTCGTTTGTAAATGTTCTGGATATGATCCTCTTCATTGATGTAGGGAAATGGGTTTGCAGTTAGGGAACCATTAGCAGTTCAGCAGGGAGTTGGCTGCTTTGGCAGTTCTGAGATGATAACCCACACACATGCCCATTAGTCTGCTCCTTTGGTTAACAATTCCAAGCCATCTGGATGCAGATTGGTGTGGTTTTATGAGTGAGAAGGAGGGAGAATGGAGGGAGAGGGGTAAGAGGAAGGGGTGGGGCAGGGAGGAACCTAGTGGGGAGATTCTGAATAGCATTTCTTGCTCCAAATACTTTATCTTTTACTAATAGTTAATTATAAATATGTATATTTAGGTGACATTTCCCTCACAATAATATTTGTAGGAAAATTTATTTATGAAACATACAAAACCAGAGAGAATAGTACATTGTTACCCTGTATGCTCATAATCTGATTCAATAATTATCAAGATTTCCCCACACTTTTTATTTTTGATGGTGAAATAATTTAATTCAAACCTAGGCCTCTCATCATTTTGCCCCTACATACCCGAGAATACTTTGCTAAAACATATGGACTTTTAAAACCGAACAATACTGTTATACTGCCAACAAAATCCCCATTGCTTCCCTGGCATCCTGTAATGTGCAGACCACAACCATTCGTATTCGTGTGGCTGCCTTGTTAGAGCAGCATCTGGCCATCCATGCCACACTTGGTCGCATCCACGTGTCTGATGAGTGTCCTTCCTTCTCCAGCAGAACATCCATCTGCTTGCTTTTCCATGCATTGATGTGTTGAAGAAATTTGGCTGCTTTCTTTCTTCTGGAGCTACTTAACCTACTACCCACATTTCCTGCATTTCATATGTTGTATTGCATCAGGCACTGTTTCTTCCACTTTAATAGAGTCCATCAGTACAAAACCACTGTCCTTCAACAATTAAGGGCTATTTGGTTACCCAGGCACACTACTGTACAGGAAAAGGAGGATGAATGCTGAAATCTTTCCCTTTAATTGCCAGTTGGCAGAGTGGGCAGTGCTCTATGCATCCCCAGTGCTGACCAGTGACTGTTCCCTCCCCCCCTCCCCCCTTCCCTCCCCTCCCTTCTCCTCCCCTCCACTCCCTTCCCTCACTCTCACACACACTTTATTGAATATCTTTATAGGCTCATACATCCTTACATATTCAGTACATTTTTTTAATTGAAGTATAGTTGATTTACAGTGTTTCAGGTGTACAGCAAAGTGATTCAGTTATACATAAATATATACATATATATATTCTTTTTCAGATTCTTTTTTATTATAGGTTATTACAAGATACTCAATATAGTTTCTGGTGCTATATAGTAGGTAGTAGGTTATTGTTGTTTGCCTATTTTATATATAGTAGTGTGTGTATGTTAATCCCAAGCTCCTAATTTATGCCCCCCATATCCCCTTTGGTGACCATAAATTTATTTTCTATGTCTGTGAGTCTATTTCTGTTTTGTTTTCTAAAAAAAGTTCATTTGTATCATTTTTTTAGATTCCACATATGAATAACCTCTGTCTGACTTACTTTGCTTAGTATGATAATCTCTAGGTCCATCTGCAAATGGTTGCTGCAAATAGAAATTTCATTCTTTTTTTATGGCCGATTAGTATTCCATTGTATATATGTACGACATCTTCTTTATCCATTCATATGTTGATGAACATTTAGGTTGATTCCATGTCTTGGCTACTGTAAATAGTGCTGCTGTGAGCACTGGGGTGCATGTATCTTTTATAGTAGTTACTTTTCTGAGTCTCACATTTTCCTGTCTTTGTTGAATGGAAGCCCCTGAAAATTGGCTTCTGTGACTTTTGACATGACCCTCCTCAGGTGTCACACGATGTCCCAGGATCTCTTTGTATATTTCTTTCCCAAACCCTGTAATTAGTCATTCTTCTACGGGGCTCTGTCCCCACTCAGTGGGGAATGACATTTAGAAAATACCATCTGGCACCTAGGGGCACTGCTATCAGGTTGTCACAGTTTCTAGAACCATCCATCATTCAGAGCTAGGAAGTAACATAGTGTTTAAAGAAAGTGATCAGGACCAAGGACCAGCCCCATGTTTGCTGGCCTTCCCCTGGGAATGGTGGGTTTCATTGTCCCTACTTCTCTCTGGGATCTGCTTCTCTGCACCCCTCACCCCAGGGGGACTTTCTGTCTCTACTGCCCAGGGCTCCTGCCCTGCTCGGGGCACATTCTGCTTCTACAGCTTCCTCAGTGTTTGTGACCAGCACGAGCTCCCTGGTGGTCTGTGACCCTCAATCCCTCTGCCAGCTGCACTTTCTTCACATACCTGCAGCTTAGGGCCTGCAAGGACTTCTCCCAGTTTTGCCGACCCATTGCCCTGGTTTCTGCCTGGGACCAGATCCTCTTTTGGGGGGGATGGGTGTTTTGGGACAGCCTGTAGGCTTCAGGTGCCCCCTTGCATCATCCACCACCCTGATGCCAACCCCACCTACCACTGTGGCCACCTACCAGTATTTTGGCGCTCAGGGCTATTCCCTGACACCTGTTTGTTTGTTAGTTTGTCTGTTTTAAAGATATCGTCCAGGGGTTTTTCATATGTTATCCTCATCCTCAATGATCTGTCTGGCTTGCATTGAGGATTTGGGGAAATTCAGAAACTATGCAGCCATCCTGATTCCACTTCCCAATAATGTTTTAAATTAGAATTAGTTTATGATTAGACGTGACCTAGACAGATGCCTCTCATGGACACATTTATAGGCATGTTCCAGGTGGAGAAGATAAATGCCAGAAAGCATGACAGACGGGCCCTGGGTGGGTCAGACATCCTTCAGGATCATTCTAAAGAAAGGAAGCCTTTATTTTCTTTTTCTCACAATACATTCTGACCTTTGTGCTAAGAATAATTCAGTTGTTGCTTCAAACATTTCCAGTTCACCTCTAATTGCTGGTTACAAGGAAAGAAGGAGCCTTGATGTCCCTTCCTCTAAGCACACCTGCAGAATCACCTCCGCAGAATGGCCTGGGGCAAGTCATGTACCATAAAAAGCCTAAGAGAGTCAGTTCTTAGCAACCTTGTATTAAAAAAAGGTGTGGAGCATAAAGCTGGTATTGGGAAATTTCTTCTGGCCTACATAAAAAGGAATGCTGAAGAAATAACAAATAAGCAAAATATACTTTCTGCAGCTCCAATTTGACTGCTGGGGAAAATTAAACCTTTGCCGTTTTTTTTTTTTTTAACTTTAAGAGATCAACACAGCCTTCAGCATGCTAATATGCATACATATAATAGTGAATTTCTTAAAGAAAGAACCAATAGTCAGCATTTCCCAAGCTTACATGACTGTCCAGCCCATTTATTCCTATATTCTAACAGTTCTATTCCATCTTGTTCTAAACCTGTGCTCTCAAGGGACACTCTCTATAGCCCCTGTAGCGCTATAGAATGGGCGCTACAGGGGCTATAGTGCTTACTAGTGCCAAAAAACTACTGTGAGCTTAGGAAAGGTAATAATATTCACTCTTTAACCACTCATTCATGAACAGTGTTTACAGAATAGCTTTGTGTTATTCTAGGTCATGCTAGTTATGCCAGAGGACCTACACTTACCTTCCTGCTCTCAAGGAGAGAAGGGGGTTAATAACTCATTCTAACAAGATGTCTCGAGTACAGCAGTTGTGCAGCATGAGGAGCTGTAAGTAAAGGAGCAAGTGATCTCTGTCCTAAGAATAGTTCAGTTGTTACTTTAAACATTTCTAGTGTTAAGAGATAAACTGAAGCATCTTAAAATTTTTCAAGAGTTTATCTGAGCAACATCAATTTGAGTTGGGCAGCACCAAACCAGAAGTGGTTAGGAGCACTCTACCAAACAGGAGCTGGGGGTAAGGCTTTTATAGAGCAAACAGGGAAGCAAAGCAAGAAAATTATTTGATTGGTTAGAGCTTAAGCAGTTTTCTTACTTGGGAAAACCTAGTTGGCTGCGTATGATGGGTTGTTCTTAAATTTCATTTTCTGGGATACCAGTGCATTCACAGGAATTGACTTTGGTTTAGGTTTTGGTTTGCTTATGCAGGTAGCTACCAAGGCATTAGAGCAACTTTGATCTAATGGCCCCCTTGTTTAATTATTTTAACACTAGTGATTGACTCTGCCCTGAAAAGTCAGGAAGGCTTCTCAGAAGAGGATTCAAGTCTGGGAACTTGCAAGGCGGAGAGTTGAAGGAGTTGGAAATTTCCAGACTGGTTGCATTAAGTTACCATTGTGTGCTTTTCTACTGAAAGGAGAGCTTGGAAAATGCTGGAGATGAGATGCTGAACTCAATGCCTGATTATAAAGAAAGTAGCAAAGAGCATCAGTGACAGTGCCCAAGTTATGACTCTCTGATTAATGGGGAAAGAGTTGGTGGTTTGGCTTGTGTGTGTCACACCTACCTGGGTGTGTTTCGTATCTGTGGTTTAGCAGGGGAATGCTCCTAAACTGCTCCAACATGCATTTCAATCTCTTAAAAACTTTGCAGGGCTGCCCAGAGTACTACCTTAAACAAACCAGCTTCTCACAGATGTTCCAAGTGTTGATGAGTATTATTGACTTGTTTAATACTTGCTTGTGGTAAAAAACCAAAATTCGCACAAGCCTAAAAGTCAGAAATTGTGAAATTCCTTTTCAGAAGTTCAAATCAATGCCATAATCAGACATATGACTTATTTTTAAATGAAAATAATAACATCAATGAAGGGTCATGATTTACCATTTTAAAACATGTCCAATTTAGCAATTTAGTGATGCAGTATTGTCAGCCCTCCAAGAGTGTGCTGCAAAACAATGCCCCATGCATTGTCCCATGTCTCATGAAATGCAATATACAGTGTCACTGTGCATTCATCTTATGTGTCCAAGATAATAGTGCATTAGCTATATTCAAAACAAGGTGCATTGTACATTTTCCATTTTTGTTGATAACAGAGCCTCCAGTTTTGTAATTACTTACTTTCAGTCTATAACTTCTTTGTTTAACAGATTCCTTTGATTTGGGGGATGAAATTCTGATGGCTTTATGCTTAGTCTGACTCTACAAAATTTATCATTTTTCCCTGTGTTATAGCATGAAAACTTTAAGCAGGAACTACCCAAGTGAGCAGTTTCCGGTTTCAAAATGTTTAGAATTCATCCATTCCTATACAAAGAAACAGAACACCCTAGGGTTCTACTGTCCTGTCAGTAGAACTAAATTTCTGAAGACTTTGAGTGTTCAGAAGTTTAGTTTGATTCCCGATTTCTTGTCATCTTTTTATTTTTTAATGGTATGAATTTCAAATGCATAGTAATTGGAGGCCAGAAGAAGCACTGGGTGTTTGGAAAAGGAGTGATCTGAGGTGAGGAAGGGGAGAATCACCTCTTCAACCTTGTATGCCTTAAGACAGCACCTCTGTCTTTCCTCCCTGTTACCAAATTGTTCTCCTGGTTCACAGTAAGTTCATCACCTCTTAGATATGACTGAAGGCGGCTCCGAGGAGTCCGAGGAGTTCTGTCTCGTAGTGCATTTTGCATGCTGGTCATTTGTGTGGAATGCAGACTCCCCGATGAACATTCGTGAATCCTCAGCTTTCCCCAGGAAGCGCTGGGATCAAGGCACTTGTTTTCCATATCACAGCACTCACGAAGGTGTTGGTTAGCACCTTGGACAATAGAGATAAATCGGGCATGTCCACCGTGAACACACACTGTTTCTGAAGACAGGTTGAAGAATTGGTCCATTTTTTCGTAATTACCAAATTTGAGTGTAATGTTGTTCATAGTCTCCACTGTATCTTCTTAAGGGCTGCAAGGTCTGTAGGGATATCCACTGTCTCACTACTGATATTGGTGATTTGTGTCTTTTCTCTGCTTTTCTTTGTCTTTCTTCTTAGAGGTTTATCACTTTTATTGACTTGAAAACTGGCTTTTTGTTTCTTTGGTTTTTCTATATTGTTTTCCTATTTTCAATTCCATTAATTTCTGCTCTTATCTTTATTATTTCATTCCTTTAGCTTGCTTTGGGTTTATTTTGTTCTTTTTTTCAAAGTCTTTTGAGCTAGTAATTTGGATTACTGAACTGTGATCTTTTCTCTTTTCTAATGTAAGCATTCAGCGCTGTAAATTTCCCTTTCAGCATTGCTTTAGCTGCATTCCACATATTTTAATATGTTGTATTTTCACTTTCATTCAGTTCTATGCATTTAAAATTTTTTCTTTGACATAAAAACTTCACCCATAAATTATTTAGAAGTATGTTATTTAATTTCCACATGATTGGAGATTTTCCTGTTGTCTTTCTCTTTTTTATTTCAATTTTGATTTCATTGTTGTCAGAGAACAAACTCTGGATGTTTCCAATTACTTTCAATTTCTTGAAGTTTACTGTATGGCCTAGGATATGGTCTATCCTAGTAAATGCTTCACAGCTGTTGAATTAAAAAATGTGTATTCTTCTGTTTTAGGGTGGAGTTTTTCTATTTATGAGAATTAGGTTCTGTTTGCAGATTGATTTGTTCAGTTCTTCTATGTCCTTGCTGATTTTATGTCTAATAGTACAATCAATGGCTTGAGTGAGGTTTTAAGTCCCCAGTGATAGCTGTGAATTTTGTGTATTTCTCCTTCAGATGTAACAGTTTTTGCTTCATGTATTTTGATGCTCATAGCATATTTCTGTTTGGTTCATATATATTTGATGTTCATAACATATTGCACATAACATATTGTTATGTGTTCTTGATGAGATATTCTTTTTATCATTATGTAATGTCTCTTTGTGTCACTAGCAGTTTTCTTTTCTCTGAAGTCTGCTTCATGAGATATTGGGTTGGCCAAAAGGTTCATTCGGGTTTTCCCATAACATCTTAGGGAAAAACCCAAACGAACTTTTTGGCCAGCCCAATATTGCTATAGCTACTCCTGCTTTTTCTTAAAATTAATATTTTTATGGTATATCTTTTTCCATATTTTTACTTTCACTCTACTTATATTGTTGAATTCGAAGTGACTTTCTTATAGACAGAATATAGTTGGATCATGTTTTTTTATTTTATTTTAATTTTTTAATAAATTTATTTATTTTATTTATTCATTTTTCGCTGTGTTGGGTCTTCGTTGCTGCATGCAGGCTTCCTCTAGTTGCAGCAAGTGGGGGCTACTCTTTGTTGCAGTGCACAGGCTTCTCATTGTGGTGGCTTCTCTCATTGTGGAGCATAGGCTCTAGGTGCGCAGGCATCAGTAGTAGCAGCACGCGGGCTCAGTAGTTGTGGTTCCCAAGCTCTAGAGCACAGGCTCAGTAGTTGTGGCACACAGGCTTAGTTGCTCCATGGCATGCAGGGTCTTCCCAGACCAGGAATTGAACCCATATCCCCTGCATTGGCAGGTAGAGTCTCAACAACTGCACCACAAGGGAAGCCCCTGGATCATGTTTTTTTAATCAACTCTGTCAATTTCTGTATTTTAATTGCTGTGTCCAAGTCATTTACATTTAAGATAATTTTTTTAAATTAATTAATTTATTTATTTCTGGCTGCGTTGGGTCTTCATTGCTGTGCATGGCCTTTCTCTAGTTGTGGTGAGTGGGGGCTACTCTTCGTTGTGGTGTGCAGGCTTCTCATTGCAGTGGCTTCTCTTGTTGTGGAGCATGGGCTCTAGGCATGCAGGCTTCAATAGTTGTGGCACACAGACTCAGTAGTTGTGGCTTGCGGGCTCTAGAACACAGGCTCAGTAGTTGTGGTGCACAGTCTTAGTTGCTCCACAGCATGTAGGATCTTCCTGGCCCAGGGCTTGAACCTGTGTCCCCTGCATTGGCAAGTGGATTCTTAACCACTGCTCTACCAGGGAAGCCCAAGGTAATTATTGATATATTATAAGATATTAACATTTAAGTTTGACATATTGTCATATTTGTTTTCCCTTCATTTCATTTTTTTAAATCATTTCTCTATTTCTCTTTAGTTATCTTTATTTGGGTTACTTGAACATTTTTTAGGATTCTACCCTGATTTAGTTGCAATGTTCTTGACTATATTGCTCTATATGGTTTTCTTCATGGATGCTCTTAGAATCACAATATACATTATTGATTTATAATAGTCTTATTGTTTTATGACACTGAATGAAGTATAGAAAACCTACTTCCATTTAGTTTCCTATACTCTTTACTTTTTAGATATAATTGCCTTAGGGATTTCCTATACATACATTGAGCACCCTATCAGATAGTGTTACGATTCAAACAACAAATATTATTTAAGAAACTCATGAGAAGAATTGTCTATTGTATTTTATCCCTACTCTTACTCATTCCCAAGCTCTCTTTTCCTTTCTGAAGTTCCAAGACTTCTTTTATTATCATTTTCTTTCTGTTTAGAGAGCTTCCTTTTGCCATTCTTTAAGAGAGACTTACTAGTGACAGATTTGCTGAATTTTTCTTTGAGAATGTTTTTTCTGTCCTCTTCATATGGAGGGGGAGGTATTTTCACTGGATGAGTAGAACAGTCACTGTGAGAGTTATTTTCTTTTAGCACTTGAAGTGTGCTGTGTCATGTTCTGGCATCTGTGGTTTCAGATGAGAAGTGTGTTGTTGTTTGCATTGGCATCCACCTATATGTAATATGTTATTTCTCTCTGGCTGCTTTTTTCTCTTTATCTTCATTTTCATTAATTTTATGATGATGTATATAGACATGGATTATTTGAGTTTGTTTTATTTGGGGTTTGCTCAGCCTCTTGAATCTGGAGATGCATGTCTTTCTTCAAATTGTAGAAGTTTTCAGCCACTATTTCTTCTAATACTTTTTCAGTCCACTCTCTTCTTTTGAGACTTTGATAATGTGAATACTAACTGCTTTTTAATTCTCATATAGTTCTCTGAGACTCTTCTTTGTGTTGTTTATGTTTGTTTCTGCAGTTTACAGTCTATTTTCTCTCTGTTATTTAGCTTGAGAAATTTTTTCATCTGTCACCACTTATACAGAGTCCATCTTCTGCCATCTCCCCACTACTATTGAGACCAGTCAGTGAATTTTAAAAATTGTGCTTACTTGGGGGGAAAGGAGTGGGAGATAAAATGGGAGAATGGGCTTGACATATACACACTACTATATGTAAAATAGATAACTAATAAAGACCTATTGTATAGCACAGGGAACTCTCTTCAATAATCTATAATGACCCATATGGGAAAATAATCTAAAAATGAGTGGGTATATGTATATGTAAAATGGACTCACTTTGCTGTACACCTGAAATTAACACAACATTGTAAATCAACTATACGCCAATAAAAATTTTTTTAATTGTGTTTACTATATTTACTATAATTTCCATTTAGTTATTCACTGAGATTTTTGTTTTTTAAATTTTTCTTTTAAGAGAATTTATAATTGCTTGTTGAAGGATTTTTAATATGGCTTCTTTAAAATCCTTGTTTGATAATTTCAGCATCTGATTCACTTCAGTGTCAGCATCTTCTCTCATATATCTTGTGATTTTCTGGTTTTTGGGAATTTTGGACATTATGAGACTCTGGGTTCTATTGAATTTCTTTTAGCAGGCATCTGCCTGTGGAGGTGTAGTGCAAAGGCCAGGTGATTGAGTGTATTCAACTTCCCTTTGGTCCCACCAACACTGCCCTGGCAAAAGTGGGGTGCTGACCCAAATGCCTCATTGCAGATGGCTGGAGTGGGATTTCAGCTCTCTCCTAGACCTGCATACTCCTTCTTGGTCAGCTCTCCTGTCTGATTTTCTTCTTCTTTAAATAGTGTTCTATTCTCCATACCAGTTGTAAAGGTCTTTAATGTCTGCGTTATTGCCAAAGCCTTTCTTCCCCTTCTCAGGCCAGAGCCCTTCTGTTCCTGATGTCCCTCCTCCAGACCCCATCTGAGTGACCATTCACGTAAATTTAAATGTTGTGTTTAAATTTAGTAGATATGAGGCAGGTCTGTCTTTCTGTCTTATTGTGAACCATCTGACTACACTATGATGTTGAATTCTATGAGCCATACTTGAAATACTGTTTCATCACTCCTCACTCTTAAAATACATGCTCCCTTTTGGGAATTTTACATGAAATAAAATGAGAAAGTCACATATGTATTTCCAGAGATCAGCATGTTAATAAGTGTTTAGGGTTGTTTCTGCAGTGTGTCAGGTGTTTCATATGTGGTATCACTTCCCCGGCTCGAGATGCATCACTGAACACAGCAGATACAGACCCTCCTTCAAGGAGCTTACCTTCTGGCATGAGAAAGTAAAGGAGTGACACTTTTTACCTCTTAGAGGAGGAGGTCAGAAAAGTTTTCCTGAAAAGGGCCAGATAGTAAATGCTTCAGGCTCTGTGGACCTTGGGCCTCTCTTCCCACACTCACCTGTGCCCTTGTAGTGAACTCAGCCATAGACCATATGTGAATGGTGGGCATGGCTGTGTCCCAGTGAAACTTTATTTACAGAAACAGTCCTCGGTGGACTTGACCCAAGAGAGCTAGTATTACCCTTGGTCTATATTTATCACTCCCCACAAAAGTCCTTACTTAGGGCCTTGAGATTTACTTTATTTAAAATTTTTTATTGACATTGCCTACATTCTCGACTCTTTTTATCTAACTCCAGCTTTCTAGCTCATCCATACTTTAAGAAACATGGAAAACAGCATCTCCCACATTCTGTATAGATACCCAGCCATCTCTACACACTTCCCCTGGAATAATCCCCACTAATCCAAACAAATATAAAATGGAGGGGAGAAAAAGAGCAGAATATTTGTCTTTAGCCCCTGTGCACTGCTTGACTAACAGCAACTGGCTTGAATTCTAAAAAAGAGATTAAAAAGAAATTGGTTTCTGCTGAGTACCTGGCAATGTGTTGTGTCCTTTGGATATGCAGCTGCAGGGTGTGGCTTCTATCCCTTAACTGTGGACAGGTCAGGAGGAAGGTCAGACAAGCAGATACCCAGCAGAGTGGAGTGCTGTGAGGTCAGCCAACAGAGCTCAGATAGAATGTCACTGGAGGACAGGGAACCAGCATCTAACCACCTGGGGCGTGTGTGTGTGTGTGTGTTTGTGTGTGTGTGTTTGTGTGGAAGGTGGGTGGGGAGAGACAGGGAGGAAGGAATACAGAAAGAGAGAGAGAGAGAAAGATATTGGGGAGAAGGAAGGAGGGAGGGAGGGAGAGAGGAATTTAGGCCAAGCAAAAAGAACAGTCATTCTGAGCAACAAGCAGATGGCCGCCTGCCCTAGGGTGTTTTCAAACACCCTATTGGGCAACGGTGTTTTTAAATACTAGGAACAGCTTCTCCACAGTTTTGGTCCATAGGAGTAACAGAATCCTTGGGGCCTGGAGTCATGGGTCAGAGCTAACACATAGGATGGGGAAAACGCCCAGCACATGTCCATGGGCTCCGTCAGGGGCCAGGTTCTTCCCTGGGCTCTGGCATCAGGCCTGGGTGCCCAAGGACAGCCCAGCTCTGCACAGAAGACCCCTCACTGAGACCACTGGAGCCAGGCTTCTGAGCCCAGGAAGAGGGCAGAATTGAGGACAGGATCCCTTCCTCTCTCCTCAGCCTCCAGAAACACCTGTAATTCCTCCTGAATTTACCTCTCCCCATTGCAGACCACACAGATGGTCTCTCTTTTATGACAGCCAAAAAAAAAAAAATGAGTTCAGCAAGAAGAGTATTCATGCACACTTTTTCCCCCACAGGGGAGATGTTCAACTTTCTGGGTCCCGTCATGTCAGTGGCGCATCCCTCTGTCCCTCCTCTGCCCCTCTCCATCAGGGCCTCCCAGCTGTGGTCCGCCTGACGCCTGTGCATCCTTCCTCCACCACATGCACTCACGTGCACACACAGACACGGGCACGCACAAGCGCACCCTCCACTCACCATCTAAACTGGTGCAGAGAATTGCCAGCTATGAGTTTACACTCTTATGTTTCTCTTGGTGACGGCTAAGTGCGATAGAGAATATTACAAACACTTAGAACTTGAGAGCACTAGGGAATATGGTGGCAGCAAACCGTGGTTTGATTTGAACATTTAAATACTGACATTTTAGAAATCAAGTGCCAGCAGAGTAGGAGGAGCAGCGTTCCTGTCCCCAGAGCCCAGTAGATCCTGAGCATGCCCCCAGGGATGCAGAGGGGAGCAGAGTGGGAACAGCACTGGCCTGAGCGCTTTGCTGAAGGAGGGTCATTCGTCTGAGCAGACAGAGACTAGTTTCCTGGGAACATACTCTCCATTTTCTCTCACACCGATCTTTCCAAATTCCCTAGAGGATCCATGATTAAGGTGACTCCTTAAGGACCATTTTCTTATCAGAAAGTAGAAGTAAAAGAAGGGTTGGAGAAATACCACAGGCCATCTTTGAGCCTGTCAGGGAATATATTTTTGTTATTTGGGGAGCCAGAGGAAAAAAGACACCGAAGGAAGTGAGCCAATGAGGGGACACCAGGCCAAGGCCTTGTAGTCACATGGGCCTGCATGTGAACCCCGAGAGGCCCAGCTGTGGTGTCCCAGTGCCACCACTGCTGACAGGTTGGCCACCTGTGGGCAGGGCTCCTGGATGGGGGCAGCGCTTTGCCTTCCTTCCATCATCTCTTCACCAGATCTGTGCAACAGGGAGCCTTCCACAGGAATCCAGCGAATGCTCCCTGTGTCCAGAATCACAAGGAACAAGTCAGCACGTGTAAATACACATTATCCCCAAGCTACATTGACAGATTTAATTGCACCTTTTGGTAGCACTCTTTCTAAAACATATTTTGCAATTCTGCCTTCTCAAAGACAGTTGATCAAATATAAACTGCTCTGTGGTCTTTGACCAAAGGGCCGGCTGGGGCTAAGCAGTGACCCTTGGTGCCCAACAGGTCCTCCAATGGCTGCGGTGCTGGCCACGGGCCCAGGCCAGAGCTGTCTGACGTCTTGCGTCTGTTTGCTTTCATTTCATCTTGTCTCTCCCCTGCTTTGACATTCTCATAACATTTGGATGCTGTCAGCAGAATGTCTATTGCAATTCCCTCCATTTCTTACTGGTATTTCTCAGCTTCCAGCAACCTGAAACGCAGAAAACAAATCTTAAAGTAAACCAGAACTTGAGGAATTTAAGTTCACAGAAAGTCCAGCTTAGACCTGGCCCCTCAGACATTTACATGGGTGCACCTTTTGTCTGTGCTGGATATAATGATGAGAGCTACGTTAGTTGAGGTCCACAGCGACCCCATGTGCGACCCTCTCAGGCCCTTCAAGGGAGGAACTATTAGGAGACTATTCTTGCAGAGGAGAAAACAGGTTCAGTGTGCCTGAGAGAGACTCAGGGCCTCCCAGGAGTGAATCTGCCTCTAGATACCTGCTCTTTGCCACTCGGTGACTAGATCAGAGAAACAGTGACATGATTCATTATTTAACAACCTATGAAAAATTAACATAAACATTAGTCACTTCAACAATAGCTGGAAAAGTATTTACCTTGTGATAAACCAGACTTTTGATGTAAGAGAGAAATGCTGCTTAGGAAACAAATAATACATGAAGCATGGAGACCTCCTGTCCCAAAAACAAACACATTCCAGAGAGTTTAGATTCTCTGAAGCTAGAATCCAGTTTTTTAAAGTGTATCTTTTTGTAGTGTAGTCATGTTCAATTAAGTCTGAAAGTTATTGCTCTGTAACTGTACACAGACATGTTGAAAAATGGCTGAGAGCTTGTGCTAAAATGTTTTTCCCCTTATCATTGAGTTGAGAGTACAATTTAGAATGACAGCAGCTTTTTTTTTTTTTTTTTTGAAACTAGTGAGACAGGTCAGTTAAATATCCCCACAGAAATTTCTGTGCTGAGTGATAGAACTTAGACACACTCAAATCCACCCTCTGTCTCTCCTCCCCTCCCATTTAAGATTTGCCTTTGTGCTTGTTTGAAAGACTTACTGTATATTCATGAGTTTGCATGAATTATCTCATTAAATACAGGTAACAGCTCTGTGGTGCTGGAATTTCTGTCTTCCCATTCTAAAGACAAGAAAACTGAGGCTTAAAGAGTTTAATGAACTTGTCCACGGTCATGTAAGTGGTTAGCGCAGACCAGGGACCCAGCCCAGTTCTGTAACTTGCAAGCCACCACAGGGGGAGGCTTCCCAACCTACTCACCCAAGGGAGGGATGAGCAGAAGGATCACTCAGTGTTGATCAGCCAAGTAAGAGGCATCACATAGTTTTAACTTTTCATTGAGGTATATCTCCTTGGTTATGAACACAACTTCTTAAAGAAAATCAGTTCCATAAAGTTATAATATATCACAGCAGTGCCCATCTTCAAGCTCAGTCACTGCAAGTAGAAAATTCTGCACTTACGGTGCAAACTGTGAGCACTGGGGGGATGTGGGTGTGTTTGTTTATTTGCTTTTAAGGTAGGGATGGAAGACAGTTTCAGCTAAGGTGGAACCTCAAAGTTTCCACAGTTTATTCCACAGTTGATTGAGTGCTTACTGATGGCCCACCAAGGAGACAGTCTGTTACTGGCCATTTATTCAGTGATATAGAGCATTTTTAGAGTGTTTTTAATCCATTAATGTGGACTTTGGTGTCACTAAGATGTGTATTTGAATCAGTCTACCACTTGCTCACTGACCTCTCAGAGCCAACTCTCTCCTGTGGGCTAAATACCCACCCTAGGGCTTCCCTGGTGGCACAGTGGTTGAGAATCGGCCTGCTAATGCAGGGGACACGGGTTCGAGCCCTTGTCTGGGAAGATCCCACATGCCGCGGAGCAACTAGGCCCATGAGCCACAACTACTGAGCCTGCGCGTCTGGAGCCTGTGATCCGCAACAAGAGGGGCCGCGATAGTGAGAGGCCCACGCACCGCGATGAAGAGTGGCCCCCACTTGCCACAACTAGAGAAAGCTCTCGCACAGAAACGAAGACACAACACAGCCAAATATTAATTAATTAATTAATTAATTAAATACCCACCCTATAAAGTTTCTGTGAAGATAGATGCATTGTTATTGCTTGTAAAACAAGGGGAAAGTGCTAGTTATCAAGTGATACTAGCCATAGTGGGCAGTACTGCAAACTGTGGAATGTGAACTGATAATTGATCTAAGAATGTTCTCATTAAATGAGAGGTGCATGTTCGGGATTACTCACTTAACTAGTGGCCATGATAATCCCAATGGAGATGCCCATAGGTAGTCGTGATAGGGCATAGAGCATGCTGGGGACAGGATGAGACTTGGCTTCCTTTTCTGAAAGTAAAGTTTACCTTTAAATTTTCAAAATTCAAGAGTGTTGATGTTCGGGTGTTACTGCACTTAACTTTTTAGTTTCAGGAAAACTACATATTAGGAAAAAAGCTGAATCTCATCATTTAAAAAGAGCATCTTGAAAATCTGAAGAAATTGACCAAAACCTTCTAGAACTAATAAGTGATTATAGCAAGATTGCAGGATACAAAGTTAATATACAAAAGTCAATCCGTTTCCTATCTACCAGCAAGGAACAAGTGGAATTTGAAATTAAATATACAATGCCATTTACGTTAACACTCCTCCCACCAAATGAAATACTTAGGTATAAATCTAACAAAGTATGTAAAAGACCTATATGAAGAAAATTACAAAACTCTCATGAATTAAATAAATAAATGGAGAGATATTTCATTTTCATGGATAAAAAGACAATACCGTCAAGATGTCAGTTCTTTCCAACTTAATCTGAAGATTTGGATGCAATCCAGTCAAAATCCAAGCAAGTTATTTTGTGGCTATTGACAAAAACTGATTTTAAAGTTTATATGGAGAGGCAAAATAGCCAAAACAATATTGAAGGAGAAGAACAAAGCTGGAGGACTAAGGCTACCTGACTCCTGACTCTTCAAGACTTACTATAAAGCTGCAGTAATCAAGACAGTGTGGTACTGATGAAAGCCGAGACAAATAGATCAATAGAACAGAAAAGAGATCCCAGAAAAAAAATGTATATATTCAACTAATCTTTGACAAAGGAGCAAAAGAAATACAATGAAACAAAGAAAGTCTTTTCAACAAATATACTGAAACAACTGGACAGACAGCCACATGCAAAACAATTAATCTAGACATACACCTTACACAGTTCATAAAACTTAATTCAAAGTGGATCAGACATAAATGTACAATGAAAAACTATAAAACTCCTAAAAGATAACATAGGAGAAAACTGAAATGACCTTGGATATGGCAATGACTTTTTAGATACAACACCAAAGGCAAGATCCATGAAAGAAATAATTGATAAGCTGGCTTCATTAAAATTGAAAGCTTGTGCTCTGTGAAGGATAATGTCAAAAGAATGAGAAGGTAAGCAACAAACTGGAAGAAAATATTTGTAAAAGACACAACTGATAAAGGACTGTTTTCCAAAATATATGAAAAACTCTTAAAAATCCTCAGTAAGAAAACAGCTTGATTGAAAAATGGGCCAAAGACCTTAACAGACACCTCACCAAAGAAGATGGTGAGTAAGCATATGAAAATATGCTCCACATCATAGGTGATCAGGGAAATGCAAATTAAAACAATGAGACACCACTATACACTTATTAAAATGGCCAAAATTAAGAACACTGACAATACTAAATGCTGGTGATGATGTGGTGCAATGGGAACACTCACTCACTGCTGGTGGGAATGCAAAATGGTACAGCCACTTTGAGAGACATCTGGGCAGTTTCTTACAAAACGGAACATACTCTTACAATATGGTTCAGTAATTGTGCTCCTTTAGTATTTACCCAAAGGATCTGAAAACTTATGTCCACAAGAAAACCTGCACACAGATGTTTATAGCAGTTCTATTCATAATTGCCAAAACTTGTAAGCAATGAAGATATCCTTCAGAGGGGAGATCTTAAAGATGGCAGAGGAGTAAGACGTGGAGATCACCTTCCTCCCCACAGATACATCAGAAATACATCTACCTGTGGAACAACTCCTATAGAACACCTCCTGATCGCTGGCAGAAGACCTCAGATTTCCCAAAAGGCAAGAAAATCCCCACATACCTGGGTAGGGCAAAAGAAACTGTGCAGAACCTGCACATTTGGGAGGGAGCTGTAAAGGAGGAAAAGTTTCCACACACTAGGAAACCCCTTCACTGGCGGAAACTGGGGGGGCGAGGGGGGGGAAGCTTCAGAGCCACGGAGGAGAGCACAGCAACAGGGGTGCAGAGGGCAAAGCGGAGAGATTCCGGCACAGAGGATCAGTGCCAACCAGCACTCAGCAGCCTGAGAGGCTTGTCTGCTACCCACCGAGGCAGGTGGGTGCTGGGAGCCAAGGCTCGGGCTTCTGAGGTCAGATCCCAAGGAGAGGACTGGGGTTGGCTGCGTGAACACAACTTGAAGGGGGCTAGTGTGCCACAGCTAGCCAGGAGGGAGTCTGGGAGAAAGTCTGGAACTGCCTAAGAGGCAGGAGACCATTGTTTTGGGGTGCACGAGGAGAGGGGATTCAGAGGACCGCCTAAACGAGCTCCAGAGAGAGGCGCAAGACACGGCTATCAGCGCGGACACCAGAGACGGAAATGAGATGCTAAGGCTTCTGCTGCAGTAACCAAGAAGCCTGTGTGCAAGCACAGGTCACTATCCACACCTCCCCTCCTGGGAGCCTGTGCATCCCCCCACTGCAAGGGTCCCGTTATCCAGGGACAACTTCCCTGGGAGAACACACAGCATGCCTCATGCTATTGCAACGTCACACTGGTCTCTGTCACCGCAGACTTGCCCTGCATTCTGTACCTCTCCCTCCCCCTGGCCTGAGTGAGCCAGAGCCCCCTAATCAGCTGCTACTTTAACCCCATCCTGTCTGAGTGAAGAACAGACGCCCTCAGGTGACCTACATGCAGAGGCGGGACCAAATCCAAAGGTGAACCCCAGGAGCTGTGCAAACAAAGAAGAGAAAGGGAAATTTCTCCCAGCAGCCTCAGGAGCAGTGGATTAAATCTCCACAATCAACTTGATGTACCCTGCATCTGTGGGATACCTGAATAGACAACAAATCATCCCAAAATTGAGGCGGTGGACTTTGGGAGCAGCTATAGACTTGGCGTTTGCTTTCTGCATCTAATATGTTTCTGGTTTTATGTTTATCTTAGTTTAGTATTTAGAGTTTATTATCGTTGGTAGATTTGTTTATTGATTTGGTTGCTCTCTTCCTCCTTTTTTTTTTAATATATAGATTTTTTTTTCCTTTTTCTCTTTCTGTGAGTGCGTATGTGTATGCTTCTTTGTGTGATTTTGTCTGTATAGCTTTGCTTTGACCATTTGTCCTAGGGTTCTGTCTGTCTGTTTTTTTGGTTTTTTAGGTTTTGTTTTTTTAGTATAGTGTTTAGTGCTTGTTATCATTGGTGGATTTGTTTTTTGGTTTGGTTGCTCTCGTTTTTTTTTTTTTAATCACAATTTAATGTTTTTATTATTTTTAATAATTATTTTTATTTTAATAACTATTTTATTTTATTATTTTTTTCTTTGTTTTCCTCCCTTTTCTTCTGAGACGTGTGGCTGACAGGGTCTTGGTGCACCAGCAGGGTGTCAGGCCTGTGCCTCTGAGGTGGGAGAGCTGAGTTCAGGACATTGGTCCACCAAAGACCTCCCGGCTCCATGTAATATCAAACCATGAAAGCTCTCCCAGAGACCTCCGTTTCAATGCTAAGACCCAGCTCCACTCAATGACCAGCAAGATACAGTGCTGGGCACCCTATGCCAAACAACTAGCAAGACAGGAACACAACCCCACCCATTAGCAGAGAGACAGCCTAAAATCATAATAAGGCCACAGGCACCCCAAAACACACCACCGGATGTGGTCCTGCCTACGAGAAAAACAGGATCCAGCCTCATCCACCAGAACATAGGCACCAGTCCCCTCCACCTGGAAGCCCACACAACCCACTGAACCAAACTTAGCCACTGAGGGCAGACATCAAAAACAACGGGAACTACGAACCTGCAGCCTGTGAAAAGGAGACCCCAAACACAGTATGGTAAGCAAAATGAGAAGACAGAGAAACACACAGCAGATGAAGGAGCAAGGTAAAAACCCACCAGACCAAACAAATGAAGAGGAAATAGGCAATCTACCTGAAAAAGAATTCAGAGTAATGATAGTAAACCTGATCCAAAATCTTAGAAATAGAATGGAGAAAGTACAAGAAACGTTGAAAAAGGACCTAGAAGAACTAAAGAGCAAACAAACAATGAACAACAACAGCATAAATGAAATTTAAAATTCTCTACAAGGAATCAATAGAAGAATAACTGAGGTAGAGAACGGATAAGTGACCTGGAAGATAAAATAGTGGAAATAACTACTGCAGAGAAAAATAAAGAAAAAAGAATGAAAAGAATTGAGGACAGTCTCAGAGACCTCTGGGACAACATTAAGCACACCAACATGGTCCCAGAAGAAGAAGAGAAAAAGAAAGAGACTGAGAAAATATTTGAAGAGATTATAGTTGAAAACTTCCCTAACATGGGAACAGAAATAGTCAATCCAGTCCAGGAAGAACAGAGAGTTCCATACAGGATAAATCCAAGGAGAAACACGCCAAGACACATATTAATCAAACTATCAAAAATTAAATACAAAGAAAAAATATTAAAAGCAGCAAGGGTTAGGCAACAAATAACATACAAGGGAATCCCCATAAGGTTAACAGCTGATCTTTCAGCAGAAACTCTGCAAGCCAGAAGGGAGTGGCAAGACATACTTAAAGTGATGAAAGGGAAAAACCTACAATGAGATTACTCTACCCAGCAAGGATCTCATTCAGAGTCGATGGAGAAATTAAAACCTTTACAGACAAGCAAAAGCTAAGAGAATTCAGCACCACCAAACCAGCTTTACAACAAATGCTAAAGGAACTTCTCTAGGCAGGAAACACAAGAGAAGGAAAAGACCTACAAAAACAAACCCAAAACAATTAAGAAAATGGTAATAGGAACATGCATATCGATAATTACCTTTAATGTAAATGGATTAAATGCTCCAACCAAAAGACATAGACTGCCTGAATGGATACAAAAACAAGACCCGTATATATGCTGTCTACAAGAGACCCACTTCAGACCTAGGGACACATACAGACTGAAAGTGAGGGGATGGAAAAAGATATTCCATGCAAATGGAAATCAAAAGAAAGCTGCAGTAGCAATTCTTATATCAGACAAAATAGACTTTAAAATAAAGACTATTACAAGAGACAAAGAAGGACACTACATAATGATCAAGGGATCAAACAAAGAAGAAGATACAACAGTTGTAAATATTTATGTACCCAACATACGAGCACCTCAATACATAAGGCAAATGCTAACAGCCATAAAAGGGGAAATTGACAGTAACACAATCATAGTAGGGGACTTTAACACATATTTTCACCAAAAGACACATCATCCAAAATGAAAATAAATAAGGAAAAACAAGCTTTAAATGATACATTAAATGAGATGGACTTAATTGATATTTATAGGACATTCCATCCAAAAACGACAGAATACACTTTCTTCTCAAGTGTTCATGGAATATTCTCCAGGATTTATCATATCCTGGGTAACAAATCAAGCCTTGGTAAATTTAAGAAAATTGAAATTGTATCAAGTATCTTTTCTGACCACAACGTTATGAGACTAGGTATCAATTACAGGTGAAAGTCTATAAAAAATACAGACACATGGAGGCTAAACAATACACTACTAAATAACCAAGAGATCACTGAAGAAATCAAAGAGGATATCAAAAAATGCCTAGAAACAAATGACAATGAAAACACGATGACCCAAAACCTATGGGATGCAACAAAAGCAGTTCTAAGAAGGAAGTTTATAGCAATACAATCCTACCTCAAGAAACAAGAAAAATCTCAAATAAAAAACCTAACCCTACACCTAAAGCAATTAGAGAAAGAAGAACAAAAAACACCCCAAAGTTAGCAGAAGGAAACAAGTCATAAAGATTAGAGAAGAAATAAATGAAAATGAAATGAAGGAAACAATAACAAAGATCAATAAAGCTAAAAGCTGGTTCTCTGTGAAGATAAACAAAATTGATAAACCATTAACCAGATTTATCAAGAAAAAAAGGGAGAAGACTCAAATCAATAGAATTAGAAATGAAAAAAGGGAAGTAACAACTGACACTGCAGAAATACAAAGGATCATGAGAGATTACTACAAGCAACTCTATGCCAATAAAATGGACAACCTGGAAGAAATGGACAAATTCTTAGAAATGCACAATCTTCCGAGACTGATCCAGGAAGAAATATAGAAAATATAAACAGACCAATCACAAGCAGTGAAATTGAAACTGTGATTAAAAATCTTCCAGCAAACAATAGCCCAGGACCAGATGGCTTCACAGGCAAATTCTATCAAACATTTAGAGATGAGCGAACACCTATCCTTCTCAAACTCTTCCAAAATATAGCAGAGGGAGGAACACTCCCAAACTCATTCTACGAGGCCACCATCAGCCTGATACTAAAACAAGACAAAGATGTCACAAGGAAAGAAAACTACAGGCCAATATCAATGATGAACCTAGATGCAAAAATCCTCAACAAAATACTAGTAAACAGAATCCAACAGCACATGAAAAGGATCACACACCACAATCAAGTGGGGGTTATCCCAGGAATGCAAGGATTCTACAAAATATGCAAATAAATCAGTGTGATAGACCATATTAACAAATTGAAGGAGAAAAACCATACAATCATCTCAATAGATGCAGGAAAAGCTTTTGACAAAATTCTACACCATTTATGATAAAAACCCTTCAGAAAGTAGGCATAGAGGGAACTTACCTCAACATAATAAGGGCCATATATTACAGACCCACAACCAACATCACTCTCAATGGTGAAAAACTGAAACCATTTCCTCTAATATCAGGAACAAGACAGTGTTGTCCACTCTCACCACTATTATTCAACATAGTTTTGGAAGTTTTAGCCACAGCAAACAGAGAAGAAAAAGAAATAAAAGGAATCCTAATCAGAAAAGAAGAAACAAAGCTGTCACTGTTGGCAGATGAATGATACTATACATAAAGAATCCTAAAGCTGCTACCAGAAAACTACTAGAGCTAGTCAATGAATACAAAATTAATGCACAGAAATCTCTTGCATCCCTATACACTAATGATGAAAAATCTGAAAGAGAAATTAAGGAAACACTCCCATTTACCACTGCAACAAAAAGAATAAAATACCTAGGAATAAACCTACCTAAGGAGACAAAAGATCTGTATGTGGAAACTATAAGACACTGATGAAAGAAATTAAAGATGATACAAACAGATGGAGAGATATACCATGTTCTTGGATTGGAAGAATCAACATTGTGAAAATGACTCTACTACCCTAAGCAATCTACAGATTCAATGCAATCCCTATCAAACTACCAATGGCATTTTTCACAGAACTAGAACAAAAAATTTCACAATTTGTATGGAAACACAAAAGACCCCGAATAGCAAAAGCAATCTTGTGAAAGAAAAATGGAGCTAGAGGAATCAGGCTCCCAGACTTCAGATTATATTACAAAGCTACAGTAATCAGGACAGAATGGTACTGGCACAAAAATAGAAATATAGATCAGTGGAACAGGATAGAAAGTCCAGAGATAAAGCCAGACATATATGGTCACATTATTTTTGATAAAGGTGGCAAGAATATACAATGGAGAAAAGACAGCCTCTTCAATAAGTGATACTGGGAAAACTGGACAGCTACATGTAAAAGAATGAAATTAGAACACTCCCTAACACCATACACAAAAACAAACTAAAAATGGATTAAAGACCTAAATGTAAGGCCAGACACTATCAAACTCTTAGAGGAAAACATAGGCAGAACACTCTATGACATAAATCACAGCAAGATCCTTTTTGACCCACCTCCTAGAGTTATGGAAATAAAAGCAAAAATAAACAAATGAAATTTAAAAGCTTTTGCACAGCAAAGGAAAACATAAATAAGATGAAAAGACAACCCTCCTAATGGGAGAAAATATTTGCAAATGAAGCAACTGACAAAGTATTAATCTCCAAAATTTAGAAGCAGCTCATGCAGCTCAATATCAAAAAAACAAACAACCCAAATCCAAAGCTGGGCACAAGACTTACATAGACATTTCTCCAAAGAAGATATGCAGATCACCAACAAACACATGAAAGGATGCTCAACATCACTAAGCATTAAAGAAAGGCAAATCAAAACTACAATGAGGTATCACCTCACACTGGTCAGAATGGCCATCAACAAAAAAATCTACAAACAATAAATGCTGGAGAGGGTGTGGAGAAAAGGGAACCCTCTTGCACTGTCAGTGAGAGTGTAAATTGATACAGCCACTATGGAGAACAGTATGGAAGTTCCCTACAAAACTAAAAATAGAACTACCATACCACCCAGCAATCCCACTCCTGGGCATATACCCTCAGAAAACCATAATTCAAAAAGAGTCATGTACCACAATGTTCATTGCCGCTCTTTTTACAATAACCAGGACATGGAAACAAACTAAGTGTCCATTGACAGATGAATGGATAAAGAAGATGTGGCACATATATACAATGGAATATTACTCAGCCATAAAAAGAAACGAAATGGAGTTATTTGTAGTGAGGTGGATGGACCTAGTGTCTGTCATACAGAGTGAAGTAAGTCAGAAAGAGAAAAACAAATACCATATGCTAACACATATATATGGAATCTAAAGAAAAAAAAAGTGGTTCTGAAGAACCTAGGAGCAGGACAGGAATAAAGACATAGATGTAGAGAATGGACTTGAGGACACAGGGAGGGGGAATGGTAAGTTGGGATGAAGTGAGAGAGTGGCATGGACATACATACACTACCAAATGTAAAAGAAATAGCAGTGGGAAGCAGCCACATAGCACAGGGAGATCAGCTCGGTGCTTTGTGACCACCTAGAGGGGTGGGATAAGGAGAGTGGGAGGGAGACACAAGAGGGAGGAGACTTGGGGATGTATGTATATTTATAGCTGATTCACTTTGTTATAAAGCAGAAACCAACACACCATTGTAAAGCAATTATACTCCAATAAAGTTGTTAAAAAAAAAAAACCCTCAGTAGGTGAATGGATAAACAAACTGTGGATCATCTAAATGAAATACTATTCAGCACTAAAAAGAAAAGAGCTCTCAAACCATGAAAAGATATAGAGGAACCTTAAATGCTTATTACTAAGTGAAACAAGTCAATCTGAAGAGGCTACATGCTATCTGTTTCCAACTATATGATAGAAGGGAAAGGCAAAACTATTTAGACAGCAGAAAGATTAGTGGTTGCTAGGGTTTAGGGAAGGATAGGGAGGAATGAACAGGCAGAGGAGCTTTAGAGTACTGAAACTATTCTGTGTAATAACATAACGGTGAATACATGTCATCATATCTTAGTCCAAAACCATAGACTATATAACACCAAGAGTGAATCCTCATGTAAACTACAGACTTTGGATGATGATGACGATGCCTCAATGTGGGTTCATCAGTTGTAACAAATGCACCGCTTTGGTAGGAGGTGTTTATGTTGGGGAAGGCTGTGCATGTCGGGGGGGCAGGGGGTGTATGGGAAATCTCTGTACCTTCCTCTCAGTTTTGCTGTGAGCCTTAAACTGCTCTAAAAATATATACATAAAATATTAATTTAAAAAAAGAATATTGTCTACTTTCTAGGTAAATGAGTTAGAAGATGAAACTCAGGCTCTTCAGCCTTTAAAAGAGCTTCATTTATTCCAAAATTTCCCAAACAGATTTAACATTGACTCCATCTGAAACATTTACACTCACATTTTTCAGTGGAAAACACCTGCCTTGTTTCATCAAATAGCCTTTGAAAACCCTGGTCACTGGTATGCAGGCCCCCACCTTCCTTCTGAGGAAGTGGGGGTGGGCAGTTGGGAGAGCTTCAGAGGGGACTGAAGTACCCTCTCTGCCTGCTGCCTTTTCTAAAAGCAAACAAAAAAAAGCAAAAAGTCCAAATGCTGTGGTCAGATATCAGAATGAGTTGTATTTAACTGTAGCCATATTCCTTACATCACTGATATCTGGAAATACATGCACATTGGTTGGGGTCAGGTCTCAGATTTGTGTTTTGCATCTCTTCCCATTTGATTCATTTTTCTGTTCTAGATAAGTCTGCCGGTCTTCTCCTTGCTAACGCTTAAGCTATGTTCGATTTAGTCAACACCAATATTCCTTTAAAAACAAGCAGCCAGCATTTGTAGATAACTCCTTGAAGGGAGAAGTTAGGAATCTAGAAGGAGGAAGAGGAATCAGCATGGCTACTTGGCAGATAGCTTGGGACCCCGCAGGCTCCAGGTGGCCTCGCTCCCCAGCTTCTCTTTCTTTCTCTAGCTCATTTCTGGGCCCTTTGTCTGACTTTGCTGTTCTCAGAAAGGTGCTGTAGCTCCCTAGGCACCCTAGACAAGGCCTGACACAACTCAGAATGTTGGGAATGTGAGATGTGCCCCATCTGGTGTTGGATTCCAGAAAGCACTGTGGGGAGGGGCTGCACACACCCTGGGCAGAAGGTCCGAAAGGTCGGAAGGATGCTCCTTCTTCTTTACTCTTTCTCCCCCTCCTGCTCAGCCTCTTAAAGATAAGTCCTTCTCATGCACTCTACACCCTGTTTCCTAGGGGCCATGGTTAGGATGGACGTGGCCCTCCTGGATGCACCTCACTGTTGCCATTTAACCTTTCCTGTGTTTCCCTGCAGTTCAACATTCTGCAAGCTTTGACCCCTTTGAGGTCCTAAGTCTAATCTTAATAGATTCTTCTAATCTCCTCCCACACATAGCAAGGATCTTAAAACCCTTTTTATTATTAACTGGCAAAGGCTCAGTTTGCCTCTCTTATCTGATCCTCTATTATTGAACACATTTGTAAAACCTTTGTGGGAGAGTTGGTGTCCACTTCTCAGGCATGAGTCACAGGTAAAGACCCTGGCGTTCTGAGTCACTTGGGTCAGGAGTGAGCATGTGTAACGACTGGTCCATGATGGATGATCGTGGGCAGTGACCCTCTGTGAGGCCATGTGGCACATGGCTTTTCTAGTCCTGGGGATGTTTCGGCTGGGTCATGGTCTCCCTCTCCTCGTTCGTCTTCTGGAGCTGGTTAATATCTTCATTTGGTTACCTAGGATTACAGTGCAAATTAAAAATAATTTTTATGTATATGTGTTTTCCTGAGCTGAACTTTCTAGCCCCAGAAGAGATGGAAGTGTGTCCTGGTCACATTTACATGCAGCATGATGAACTGAGGGACTTGGTGAGGATAAGCCTGCATTGCATCGAGGAGATTATCCACAGATTTCTGCTCTACTGATGTCCTAATGTGGCATTTGCTCATTCGCAGCATGTTAGGAATAAGATGGCCAGGGGCTGGCCGTCCTGTGGCTGGCAAGAACTAGGGAAGCAGAGGCTGCGTCAAGAGCACTGCAGACCAGACATGGATGCAGATCCTGCACGCTCGGACTGGAAACACAGATGAGCTGTGGAGTCGGTGACAATTAGATGTACAAAGATTAAGTTTACCTAGAATTGAAAGGGAAAAAGGGAGGGTCTGCAACAAGCAGAAACCTTTGGAAACGGTGAAAACTAGACAGAGGCCACCAGCTCAGCCGGGCCACCTGGGAGCACAAGGCAGCTCCTCAGCAGCCAGAGCCACACGGCAACCACTGCACTCAGTACCATCCCGGAGGCAGAAGCTGCTTTATGACTCAAGATCACCAAGTCTGACCTCCATCAGTGTGTTTCCAAGGAGTCTCCACCACACATTTTCCAAACCTGCTCTTAGGGTTGAATTATTAGACCCCAGTGCTCAGCAGGACTCCGAGTGGGGCTCATGCTGTGACTGTTTCTGCAGGTGTGATCAATCTTCCCAGCTTTAAACTGGCCATTGTATTTGACCAGTTCTTTTCAATTAAGAGACGTTTTAGTATCTGCTGTGGCTGCTAGTAATATTGTCAGTGAACTAGAAGTGAAGGCCCAGCTGTCACAGCTTTATGCTATGGCCCAGAGCTCTACGTCTGTCAGCTCCTTGTCAGCCACGGGTGTCCTGGTTCTGAGAGATGGCCACACAGCTGAGTGATGCCACGGCCCTGAGGGCCTCCCAGCCCTACCCCGGGACCCTCAGAATGGCCTTCCTGGCTCTACCCCAGGCTCCAGAAATGAAAGACTCTGCCCCTACTAGCAGGAGCCTCCAGGACCCACACTGGCTGTTAAATGGTTGTATCTCACCCCTCCCTGCAGCACCTGGAGCTTGTGCATGGGGAGTGTTTTGTAAACTGTGAGGCATGTTAGCGATCACATCTCACTCGCATTTGACATTCAGTGTGTCATGCTCCTCAGAGGGACACAGAGTGGGGTGAAGCATTCTACTCTAGAGATAGACACACATAACCCCAGAAGAGGGCCTGGGCCATTCTCTCCTTCCAGGGTGATCTCGGGGCTTCCCTGGCAGGCCTGACACTGCCTCCCAGGAGGCAGAGCCTCACCCCCAAGGTGGGCACTGAGGGGGAGGGGGACAGGGTGGGGAAGGAAGACAGGAGCCGGGGCGGGTCTCCTGGTGCTCTGAGGTAGCCTCACTGTCCTTGGGGGCTTCCTGTCTTAAGACAGGGAGTTCTCTGTCTTCCTGGCATTGGGCATGCAGAGTTGTAGCCCCACTTCTTCTTCCTGCAAGAGGGGACCTTCTTAGGTTCAGTGACTGGAGCCCTGCAAATTGAACTGACAGAAGAACCGATTAACAGGAGGAAAATGTTTATTTCATATGCAGATGGCCAGCCTCACAGAAACAAAATGAAAACCCCAAAGAGGCAGTCAGACCTGGAGGCAACAAATTTGTGGAGAAATACCGAGACAAAGGAAAAGGGTTTTGAGCGTCTAGGGATAGTAAATGTTGAGCAGGTAAATATATGGGACACTAATGGAAGATAAAGGTTATTTAGTGAGGTTTGTGTCCGTCTTGGTGCTGGATTTCCCTCTTCTTCCTGGAGAGGGGGTTTATGGCAGTGCTCGTTTCTCAGAAGTTTCTGCGCTTAGTCAGATGGGAGAAGCTCCGAGAAAGCATCTTTCTGCATCTGTTAATTCTCAATGGCCTTCAGCTCAAAATACTCCATAGCCAAAGTGGCATACTTTTGGGTAACATGTCTGCTCCCCTCACTCAGCAGTGATGAACACTCCATCCAGGGCCCCCCTCCCTGTATTTCAGGCTCCCCCACATCCCCACTCAGCTCCTGTCTATCTGACTTGGTCGAGCATGGCAGTCCTGCCCGAACGTCTCCTCTTTCCACTCTATCAACCCTAAGACCAAGCTATGAGGATGATTTTCATGTCTCATTCCGACCTTCAGTGCAAATCTTATAGCCTGTGTGTTTCACAGAAGGGAGCAGGGTTAAAAACAGGACCCGGGAAACAGACATTACTGGTTCTGAACCACTGGGACTGACGCTAACACGTGGTGACCTTGGCAAGGTCAACTTCAGTGAGTCTTTATTTCTCTACCTGCACAGTAAGATAAAGGATCTGCGTGCATCCACATCAACACAGAGAGAGAAAGCAGCTACTGTTATTCTGCTTCTCAGAGTGATGAGTAATGAACACAAACCCTGCAACTTCCTTTCTCCCTGAGGACTCTGGCTCTCAGTTTACCCATGCCCTGCTCTAACCTGGGCCTTCTCCTTTTGACTACAGCCCAAGTGCTAACTCCCTCCCCTGACATTCTGGAATCCTTGCTGTAGCTTCGCCTTCACTGGTTTTTTATCATTTCTCCTTCCTAGATTTTAAGTCCCTCCAGGGACCATAGGGGCTGAAGGGGACCATGTGCCATATCTTTTGCTGTTTCCAGTGGATGGCATTGCTCTACACATGGGCACAACTACCAGTTTTGTCTGCGCAGCACTCCTGACCTTGGAGTGGGCATGGGTTTCAGTTTGGGACAATGGCTGGTTCTTCTTCCAGGCCATATAGTATCGCCCCAAGGAATAGGAAAGGGTCCAATTTGGGTGAAACCCCTTCCCCAGTATTAGTTACATAAGGTCTGCATGAGAGAAGCTCCATCCTAAATTGTGAAGCTGGGAGCACATTCCATGGCTCTGGCCCTGCCCCCAGCTCCCACAGCAGGTGACAGGATACTGCAGGACAGGGCAGGATGATGGATGTGCTCTTGTCTGTGGATTCCATGGCCTGGAGGCCTGAATGTGGGACCACAGCCCTCCACTCCTCTCTTCCTGGCCTCTGTCCAGCAGCTCTGTGCCCAGCAGGCCAATAGCACCCACCTGCAGACTGCATCCCCAGGTTCGTGCTGGCTGTCCACTGCTGTGCGTGGCTCCAGGAGCTCCAGAGCTGAAGAGCACAGCCTCAGGGAAACTTAATGCCTGCCTCCTCCTCTCTCTGAGGTAAAACATGGCCTTCAATTAATATGATTTACTTAACACAGATTTTTAGAAATATAATCACTGGGTCAAAGTCTGTTTTTGCCATGACTTGTGCAAGTTTTCCCCAAGAACTTTGCCAATTATATGCTCACCAGCAATAGCGGAAAGTGGTCATTTTACTACTTACTTAGTACGGGATGTTTCTTCTTGTCATTAATCTATTATCAAAAATCATAGATCAGGAGTTGATTTCAGTTTTTAAAATTGACAATACTTTATACGCCAAACATTATTTAACCTTTCGGTCGGTTGATCGTGAAATTGTTTATTTTTCTTTTCTTTTCCTTTCACTCAACAAATATTGAGGTGCATGTCCTGAGTTACATTCAGTGAAGAGAACTGCTCAGGTTTACAAGGAATAATTAAGAGAGATCGGTGCATGCTATAAGTAGATGAGATCTTTTATTAAATAGATGGTTAAAGTCTATATGACACAAGGGAGATTGTCCCCTGAGGGATACAGAAATTTGATTCATCTCCTTACTTCAGTGACCTTTATTTTTGCATGCTATGCAGAGAAGCCTCCTTCTCTTCCCATTTGCTTGGAGAAGAATCTGAAGACCACTGGTGTAATTCCTGGTACAATATTAGTTTATGTTACTGCACTTTACATCCTTAAATCAAAAAATCAATGGCCACATGGTTTGAAAAAGAGTTAAGGAGTTATAAAACAAAAACAAATAAGCAAAAACAAACAAACAAAACCAAGATTAAGGCAGAGTGACTGAGTGGATGCTAATTTTTTAAAGTACCCAGAAAAGGAGTCTTTTGTAAGTGACATTGTTTTGTAGGTGCCCTCTCAGAAGGCCCCATGGGACCTAGAGAGTCTCTCTCTCTCTCTCTCTCTCTCTCTCTCTCTCTCCTATTCGTACACAGGTTGCAGGGGACCCCGCAGGCTAACATCACACCTTTGACTTAAATTACATTTCCAGATGCCTCTGTAATTTTTTGCCTTATTACAAACAAGAAGCTGTTTTATGGAATGTCTAAATGGCCCTCAATCTGCTGTGTGTGTCTGGGTAAATGTAGCTTGTTTTAGCTTCATAAAATGTTGCTTCCCTCTTGTTTTTCAGCTACTCAAAATTTGAGGTCAGCAAACTGACCTTCCCTGTCCAGATGGCAAGTAAAGATGATGTAGATGCTGTTTTATCTTTTTTTTTTTTTTTTGAGTAAAGCCATGCACTAGGCGTTTTTATGATTGCCCCCAATTGGGTTACATGATTGAAATCCACTTAGCTTGAGGATAGCAGGTGCTTTTGGTTTTCCTGAGCTGGCTCCATATTCTTTTTTTAAACCCTTTTAAATATATTCTTTCTGCATTCCAAATGTAGATTTCCCTAGAGTTTTGGCCTCAACTCTTTTCCCTTCTCATTCTCTTCCTGGGGAATCTTAGCTAATTCTAAGGCTGCAGCACATTCTTCAACAGAAGGTTCCCATGCTTTTTGAGTGCTGCCCCCCGAAGTTGGAATGAAACCAGTTCAACATTGAGAGTCAGTAGCATGAGAGGTCCAGCCAGGGATGGCAAGTTTGGATACTGGCTCCCTAGTTTCCTGGCAGTGTCACCTCAAGGCAGGGCGCCCCCACATGTAAAATGGGGGCCATAGAAGAATCTGCCTCAGGAATGTTTGAGAGTCACATGCAAAGTGTGTAGAAGAGCACCAAAGAGAAAATTCATGCCAAAGAGGGTGTCAGCTGAGGTTGTTACTGACGTGATACCTTCAGACTTACCTCTTTCCTTGAATTTCTTTCTGGAACTTCCAAGCCAAAGATCTAAAAAGCAAAGTCTTAGTTTTCTAAGTTGAATTAGTGGAGGTCATGGATTTTGGGATCCGGGAGTACTTGAGTGCCATATGAGTGCATATGGCAGGAACACAGAGTTTCTCAGTGTAAACAGTGATCTAAGAATTAAAGTTGTCAAATGACATAATTTGCTACCCCAAGAGATAGGAGCTCCCCAACCCTGAATGTGTTCAAGGTCTTCAGGCCCTTGAGAAGTATTTGGAGTGAATTCTTGTATTCAGTTAGATGACCTCCGTGATCCCTTAAAAATCAGAGCCTGACCTCAGCTGAAGTCAGGCCCTTGACAGTGGCTAAGCCATCCTGGAATATTACAGCCAAAGGGCACAGAGAGGGGGCCTCACATTCAGTCTCGCTTTAGATTCCCTGCTGCACTTGGGAACCCAGGACCCAGAACAAAGTTAAAACAATCCTGCCAAGCTCAAGAGATTATTGCACTTTTCTCCATTTGTTTACCTCTTCTGGTTGATTCTTATTTACTTTCTTGATTTGAAGTAATTGAAATTCTTGACATTCTTTGTAAAAGCACAAAAAGTGGGACAATGAATAATTTAAAGATGTAACATCCATTTGTATCTTTACAGCATTTCTTTTCTTTTCAATCCAACATTGATGTGATGGGCCCTGAAGAAATTCTTTTAAAAACAACTAAACCATATATATTTTTATTGTGCTGAAATTTGACAGCAGTTTATAATTAAATGATTTTTTTTCTTACTAAAGTGATAGAAATGCATTTCAAAACATTGGAATAGGAAGAAAAAATTTTTTTAAATATCCACAATCCTACTACCCTAACACAGCCACCTTTAATATTTTGGTAGGTTTTTTTTTAATGTTTAAAATACTAGATAATTGCAGCTCTATTTACAATAGCCAGGACATGGAAGCAACCTAAGTGTCCATCGACAGATGAATGGATAAAGAAGATGTGGCACATATATACAATGGAATATTACTCAGCCATAAAAGGAAATGAAATTGAGTTATTTGTAGTGAGGTGGATGAACCTAGAGTCTGTCATACAGAGTGAAGTAAGTCAGAATGAGGAAAATAAATACCATATGCTAACACATATATATGGAATCTAAAAAAAAATGTTTCTGAAGAACCTAGGGGCAAGACAGGAATAAAGACGCAGACGTAGAGAATGGACTTGAGGACACGGGGAGGGGGAAGGGTAAACTGGGACGAAGTGAGAGAGTGGCATGGACTTGTATATACTACCAAATGTAAAATAGCTAGTGGGAAGCAGCCGCATAGCAGTGGGAGATCAGCTCGGTGCTTTGTGTCCACCTAGAGGGGTGGGATAGGGAAGGTTGGAGGGAGACACAAGAGGGAGGAGATATGGGGATATATGTATATGTATAGCTGATTCACTTTGTTATAAAGCAGAAACTAACACACCATTATAAAGCAATTATACTCCAATAAAGATGTTAAAAAAAAAAACTAGATAGGTAGATAGATGATTGATAGAAATGGATGTTAAAATCTTTATATGTGTGTACTTGTGTATAAATATATATATATTTATATTTACACACACACACACACACACACACACCATATTGATAGCTAGATAGATAGATGTAAAAGGATATTAGACACATTGTCCACGCCCGACACTGCACTCAGGAGGCCCCACAGTCCTGCCCTGCAGAATGATGCTCAGTCAAGTTCAGGGAGGGACTGCCCCCAAATCTGCTGGCTCACTTCCTCATTGAAGGACATGCTGATTACTCTTCTTTTCATGTGACAGAACACTCCAATATACAATCTCTTCTATGTTTAGAACTGTTTCCTTTAGATACATTTCCAGAACTTACCACGGTTTAAGATTGGATATTTCTTAAAACTTTAAATCTGCTTCACCTTTATTAGCTTACTCCCTGCTGGAGCTGGGGCTGGGCATCGAGGGTGGGGTTCACGGAGAGTCAGAGCTCAGAGTGCCCCCTGCGCTCCCACTGCTGGTCCCCCATCCCCCAGGGTGAACGGTTAATGGTTAAAGTGAGTCTTGCTGAGGGAAGGGGTTCGGTAGTGTCCCATGTTTGCATCCTCACTTTGCCAGCACTGAGAGAAATAAAACACAGAAAAAAGAAGCTTTCAGCTAAACTGTTAAATTGAAAGCTGGATTTTGGTGTCTCTACATACAGAATCATTTTCTTAGAAACCCTGAAATATTGAGTTGTGTTAACCCACCTAACCAGCTGCTTAGGAAGTAGTTTTTCGAGAACCTCAATAGTGCATAGTTTTACCTACCCTAAGCCTCCCTAGGAAGTGGGTACTCACCTGAGCCTGATTTTTCTCTGACCCAGACTGGCAGTGCCAGCTGATGGGGCAGCATCCAGTTGTTTGTGTTAAAGCCCAGGGTAACCCAGCAAGGACCTGCCTCCCTCTGTGCCTCGGTTTCCTCACCTGAATGCGAGTAGACTAGACATGAACAGTTATTGCAGCGCCCTTCCCTGCCCTAGCAAAGAATCGCCACAAAGGGATTGATGATGAGAATGTATTTTTTCACAGTTTTATTGAGATAAAAATGACATAACATTGTGTAAGTTTAAGGTATACAGTGTGATTTGATATGCTTACACGTTACAAAATGATCACCAAAGCGTTAGCCAACACCCCCATATCATCACATAGTTACCATTTCTTTTTTTGTGGTGAGGACATTTAAGATCTATTCTTTTAGCAACATTCAAGTATACGTTGGATTGGCCCAAAAGTTTGTTCGGGTTTTTCCATAAGATGTTACGAAAAACCCGAATGAATTTTTTGGCCAACCCAATAATAAAATATTGTTAACTATAGTCACCATGCCCTATGTTAGATCCCCAGAACTTATTCATCTTATATCTGGAAGTTTGTACCCTTTGACCATCTCCCATTCCCCCCAACACCCAGCCCCTGACAACCACTTTACTCTGTGGTGATGAGAAAGTATTCCATCTCCAAGGTATTTAAGATGGAAAGAAAAGGCTGAGAAGTAACAGATGAGATTATTTCTAAAAGTCCCTACAAAGTGTAACATTTGCTCATGCTGTGGATTTAGGACTGATTTTAGTGGATTCCATATATCATTTTAGCAGTGCTATTCATGAGCTTAATGCAGCTCCTTTTCCATTCAGAAAGCACAGCATTTCATAGCCGTCTCTGGAGGAAGCATTATTCAATATGATGATGTTTCCTTTATAGAGGAGAGAAACATTTTCTTTCAGTAATTGGAAATGGCCATCTGGACACAGCGTGAACTCCCTGTGTGGGGACCAGGGCAGCCATTCTCCCACCTCTGGAAACCCTCACCCCTCTCCCTTCTTTCACAAAGGCTAATAAGGCTTTTTCTTTCATGCTTCAGGGTATGCTCACCAGCACATTTATCTAGTCACTCAGAATCAAATGTTTTATTCTTCCTGTTTCTATCATCTTAATTCCATTGTCTTAAAATAATCATGTCTTAGCTTACAGGCTAATATAAAAATATTTTGAATTAGAAACAAAAATTAGAATTTTGAAAGTCCCCTCCTGTCTTTCCTATGACAGTGCCCGTATCTTACAACACGGGGTCTCTGGCTTCTAGGACACTGCCCTGCAGGTTGTAGAATCACAGCCCCCACTAGGAGAGTTTTCAAAGTGGACTCCAAGCATTTCTCTGGGCTTGTGGGAGTCCACCTTTCCCCACTGCCCAATGCTTCAGTCTAAGACTTTACTTCTAAAATCTAAATATATTTGCTTGTAGATGAAGATTCATTGTAAAATTTGTTTTTCATTCCTGCCTGAGGAATAAAAATCTAAATCAAATGCTGGGCTTGTGAGTTGTCAAGATTCTCTCCACCTTGTAACCGTCTTTGTCCCATCCAGAGAGATGAAGATTAAAACATGGTAACCTTCAATCTTCCAACTAACACCACTTTGTGGAGGACTGCCATGTTCCAACCCTAATGCTCCAGAAGCAGCATGATGGACTTTGCAGCCTGTCTGGTAAAATGCACCTGGAATTACCCATTGCAGTCTAACTTGTGTGCTTTATCTGCTCTGGGTCCTAGAGAAGCCCTCCATCAGAATGTAGTTCTGAGAGGGTACTGGGATTCACAGGATACCTGTGGGGTGCTGTGAGTGGAGAGGGAGGTCTGAAGCAAGAGAATCCAGGTCGCTGGAGCTTCAAGGGGACAAAGCAGAGCCCAGAGGAAAGGAGTGGGACCCAGAGCCTGTGCCTAAGGCTACTGGCTGATTTGGTGCTCCACTGGGTGATTATGTCCACTTTTGAGAATTTATTTTGTTTAGAAGAGGCCAGCAGGCAGACACAGGCACAGAGAGGGCAGTGTGGATGCATACAGCACTGGGAATGTGCTGACAGGTGGAATCCTGAAAAATCGGGCAGCGGGGGTGAAGGCCCTAGCAGAGAGGGGCTGAAGTAACAGCTGCCGCGGCCTGAGCTGGTGGAGGGCGTGGAAAGAGAGCCAGGGAAGAGGACAGGGTGCTCCAAGGTTTGGAGGCTCGGGCCTTGGGGATGTTGCAGGAGGCGTGAGTCAGGGTGCGTGTGTGAGCTGCTCACTACGACCCTTACGGATTTGAGGAACAGGGTCCAGGGATGTCAAGAGCCGAGGTGGATGCGCTTTCAGGGACTGAGCACGCCGGGAGAGGACGACTTGAGCCTTGCGCTTTGTTGCGGCCACAGCAAGACCTTGCTGCTCGGGGCAGGAGGTGGGGAGCTCACCAAGTTTGCGGCCAGCCTGACGGGTGGCACCGCCCATGCTGACAGTGAACAAGCAAGCTGGCTGGACTTGTGCATGAGGACACGCTGGTAAGTGCACAGCTCTTGTCCCAGCTTGTGCCACCCTGCACGGCGTGCTAATGGGCTGCCATCTGGACACTCGGAGCTCCAGATGGTGAATTCCCCTGCATAGGGTTGCTGTGCAGGGGAGTTTGCTTCCATTTTTAGCTAATGTATTCTACCAGGGAAACCTTTCAAGTTCATGGAGCTCCAAGGCTGCTATACCTCTCCTGACCAGCAGTCATGTTCCCTTTACCCTTGGGGAGATGAGGACAGAAGAATGCTCACCAGATTTATGCTGGGCACCTTGACCATTTATTCATAGCCAGCATCTCCCCTTATACCTTGTTTTAATCCCCTGGGAAAATGGGGCGTCAAGGGATGCCAAGGGATGGGGTATACAGTCCCTCACAACAAATATTTGTTAAAGAAACCTTGTACCATATCTGTGCTTGAAAAATATAGATATTGAGACAATTATTTAATAATTCCAGCCTACCAGTTATGTTTTTCTTCATGATCTTATATGCCATATGAAACTTTCATTTATAAAAGTATAATTAGGAATAAATGCTTTTAATTGTTACATATTTTTACAATTTTAAATGCTCAAATAGATTAACTATAATGTTTACTATATTATCACAAATAAACAAAACATTTTAGCACCAATTAATATACACTGTAATACAGAATTCTGAACTTACTATACATCAACTCTATAGAATGAATCTCAGATACATTATGATGATAATTGCTGAACAAGAACTACAGATCAAACGAACTAGATTTTATATTATTTAGTTTTTTTCCACATGTATTGACTGTCTTCTACCTGTCAGAATGTCGTGCTACACTCGAGAGGTGTGTATGTGCCCAAAGTCTGGAATGGATGGTTATCCATAGTCATTCTCCTTACTTTGTTCTAGATGTTACTCCTCTCACTATGACTTTTTTTTAATTGCAGATTTTTTTCCCCTAGAAATACTTGTTCCCCATGCAAAATGAAGCATAGGCTTTTATAATTTGTGTGTTTGTATAGTTTAGCTATGTTTTTTTCTAAACTATTTGCTATTTTTTTGTTTGGTTGTTGGTGGTGGGTTTTTTGTGTGTTTTGTTTGTTTGTGTTTGTTTTTGTTTTTTGTGAATAGGTATCTTCTGCCTCATTTCACTCTCTAATAGTGAAGAATAATTATCCCAGCCCTCTTTGGAAGCTGCCATTTGAAAATAAGAAATACTTCTATTGTGGTCTTATTTATTTATTTTTACTTTTGGTTTTAAGCCATTAAATGACTTAGCACTGTATTTTTTGTGTATCCTAAAAATACATTTTACAAATTACAGACCTGAACCTAACCATGCTGTTGTAGTCTGTCATTAACAACTATAAAGTGCTGTGCAGGGAGCAGTAGAGCTCAATTCTAGGTCACTGTTTTGGTCCTTTGCATAGTGAATGCAGTTTTAAAACTTTATTTTAAGTGATTGGACCAAATTTAAAACATTAAAACATCTCTGTGAGTGTGTGTGTGTGTGTTTTATTCTTAATATTAAAGGGAATTCAAGAAAATCGAAAAGCCTTTAATATACCTAAACATTCTACATGAAATATCAAATATCCAAGTCTCATACCCATGTTTCCATGTTATATACACACCAGTGCTACATGTATTTGAATGAATAAACTAAGAACTTTTAAAGTAACCTTTATACTTTAAATATTTTTCCAAACATCTAAATTTTTTAAAATCCTATATGGAAAAAAAATCCTGTATGTTCAATACTATATGCTCAAGAGAACAACATAATCATAGTTAAACTAATAATAACTAGATTCAAAAAAAAGGACTTATGGAGCCATGAGACCATATCCTTTCTTGATAAATTTGGAGGCTACTTGAGCAGTATACAGTTATCCCTCAGTATCTGTGGGAGATTAGTTCCTGGACCCCACCTCCTGTGGATGCCAACATCTGAGGGTGCACAAGTCTCATATAAAATGGCGTAGTATTTGCACATAACCTACACAATCCTCCCATATACTTTAAATCATCTCTAGATTACTTAGAATGCCTAATACAATGTAAATGCTATGTAAATAGTTGTAAATACAATGTAAATATTATGTAAATAATTGCCAGCATGGGACAAATTTGAGTTTTGCTTTTTGGAACTGTATGGATTTTTTTACTAACATTTTCCATCCATTGGATGGTTGAATCTGTGGATGTGAAAACCCGTGGATATGGAGGGCTGACTGTATTTTCCTTTGATTTCAGAACATTCCATTAAGTTCACCTGCTAAAGGTATTATGAAATGGGAAGGGGAAAAGGACTTTAGAGGCAGAAGAGGAGGGCGTGGTCCTATTCCAAGGAGATGTTAGACTTTAATGAAATCAGCTGAGAATTTCTAAATGCCATTGCTATATTTCATGAATGTGAGCTTGAAAACCCAATTTTGTTACTTAAAAAAATCTTTTGGCAAAGAAAGACAGCAGCTGGTCAAGGTTGCCATCCTAGAACCCTCCTTAATATCCTGGATGTGGACATGAAAATAAGAGTTTCAAGCTTATTGTCATCTTCTCTTAAAATAATTCATTTGCTTGATATGGTAACACTTCATGTTTTGCTCAGTAGACAGAGAATATCTAAATTGTATTGACTCTTCCACAGCTGTATGAAGGAAAGAATAATCCAATTATCTAAGCTTTGCAAAACATATTTAAAAATTTTATCTTAGCAAAGTTTCTTTCTGCTTCATCAACTGATCTAAATAATAGATGGGAAAACTTTAATACTACTCTTGTATACCTGAGGTTTGCAAGAGTTTCTCATACAAAAATTCAATTTTTATGTCAATAAATAATAAAGCTGACTACACTATAAATCGTAGTGGGCCTCTTACAACTGAGGAAAAAATAAGTTTAAAGTGAAAATGAACTGTAAGAAGTGAAACAATTTTAGATTAATTTTCTCAGGGAAAATGGACACATGCTTTATGATAATAACTGTTGCTGTGTTAAATGGAGTAAAATCCAGTTTCGTTGCAGGAAACTCTGTATGTCATAATTCAGTCTAACTTTGAGCTTGGAAATGGTGTTCAACCGCCTGGAATAGGATTGAGGGCAGATTCTTCAAACTTAAAATAACTCTCTAAAATAATAGAGGATGAATTTAATTTATGTTAAATTCAATAGGTACTTAAATAATCAATTCCTTTCATGCCTCTGGCCTGATATGCGGTGGAATGTGGTCCAAGCAGCTGTCATTTCATCTGGATCCATCAGGAGCCTCCTTCCTGCCTTATGCAAGAACCAAGGTCTTCCTGTACATTTGTACATGGCCACTTACTGGATGGGATCATGATCTTTCTGGACTGTGGCTGGGGAATAAAAGGACAGCTGGGCAGTGTGGTGGACCAAGGACGAGACCCAGGGTGCACCAGTGGTGACTCTGTGCCTTGGACATGAATTGTGGCAACTGTTTTGTCAGGCCACGTTCTAAGTGCTGAGACTATAGAGAATATTCCTAAAAATTCTGTTTATGACCATTCAACCTTGACTTGGAGGCAGGAGGCAAGGGGACATAGATGAAAAGAGAAAAGGCCATTCTCTCTTGTTTGATAAATATATTTTGACACAGAATATATTACGAGTCTAAATTATTCTCTACTAATAAACAATTTCAGTGAAAAAAGGATACAATGTATTAAATATTCCTTGCTGAATAAACTATTGAAGAGAATAGTTAGGTCCATGGTGGTTAAGCTCACTCTCTCTCCCTACATCCTAGAAGTAGTGAATTGATGAGAAGCCTGCTATCTCCTTTCTGATGCACTGGAGGTGGAGTGGGGTGCTGTGTTAGTCTCAAAGGGCCCTGCTCACCTGGGCAGGACTACAGAAAAAGCACAGCAGGAAGCAGACAGCCCTCTTCGAGCATCAGTCCACGTGAGTGATGCCTGGTGCTGCAGCAGCTCCTCTTGCCCCTGGAGTGGGAAGGATGGGAGCCTGGGCTGAGGAGAAGCAGTGAGGTATGTTGGCTTGCCTGGAAGTGTGAGAGCCTTTCATCTCTGGCTGTGTAGAGGACTGGGGACTGTGTTTATTTTTTGCTTTATACACACACACCTGTTTGTTAGGCTTCCATTAAAAAAAAATATCCTGGTTGTTTTTATTTAGCTGTATCTTAAGAGCAAGCACAGAGAAGTGGAATAGGGTGTATGTTACAGTCAGCTCAGTCTGCTGTAACAAGATACCATAGGCTTTCACATTTATTTCTCACAGTTCTGGAGGCTGGAAGTACGAGATCAGGGTGCCAGCATGGTCAGGTTCTGGTGAGGGCCCTTTCCCTTGTTTATAGGCCACCTTCTCACTCTGTCCTCCCATAGTAGAGAGAGATCTCATGTCTCTTCCCCTTTACATAAGGGCACTAATCTCATCTTGGAAGCTAATCTCACCCTCATGACCTCATATAACCCTAATTATATTTCAAAGGCCCCACTTCCAAATACCATCATATTAGGAATTATAGTTTCAACATATGACTTTGGGGAGAACATGATCATTTGGTCCATAGTGGTACACATGCATAAGTGAACCCGTGCCATGAACATTTTTCTACAAAATTCACCAGACACCTATACAATCACTAGGGAGCCTGACTCAGAACGTTGACAGAAAATGGGGTTAAATGTTGACCCCATTCAGGGTTTTTATGTTTCGTATAAATTGTGAAGCTGTTAGACAAAATGTGAAAATATGCATTCTGTGTAAATTGTTATTTTGTATACCCAGTTAAATGAGTAAATTTATTTCAATTTAAGGTATTTATATTGTATGACATGAGGAATACAGCCAATATTTTATAATAGCTATAAATGGACTATAATCCTTAAAAATTGTAAATCACTATATTGTACACCTGTAACATATAATATTGTACATCAGGTATACTTCAATAATTTTTTTAATTTACAATATCACTTTTCCACCCTTCTTTATATATTATGAACCAAGCATTTGTAATCCAGAGAAACCCCTCCAGACCACAGAGCTTTAGAGACGAATATCCTTATATCTTTCTTTCCATTTTTTCCCCACTAGTCTGAGAAGATGAAAAATGAGAAATAATTATGTCAAAAAGGAAACAAAAGATTATTTAGTACCAGCTACTTCTGTCTAATTCCATTCTGTTCTATTGTGTCTAGTCCTGTGATATTTGGTTGATGGAATACTGTACTGAGAAAGCTTATAATTATGCAAAAAAACAAAAACAAGCTCCCTGGATCCCACAGTGGAATCTCCCTGGAACCAGTGCCACATTCTCTCCAAGCCCAGCCTCACGCTGTAGCACAGCAAGGGTGTGGCCAGGAACCCCCATCCCAGACCTGCCATATCCTTGCTGTGTGACCTATGGACATGTGTTAGCTTCTCTGGGACTCAGTCTTCTCACTTGTAAAATGGAAATACCTTCTCCCCAAGGTTGCTATGAGGAATAGATGTGTTAATGCCTTTAAAGCCTAGCTCCTGCTTGCTCAGTAACAAGCAGGTCATGTGGGTGGGTCTGTATCCTCCTCTTCCGGGAGCATTAACCTGAGGAAGGAGAGGATGCACCCTTGGGTCTGGGACCGCAGTGTTCTGAGCCAGCAGTGCTGGGAGGAAGTGCTCTGGGTTAATCATCTTCTGGTTACTAAGTTGGTGTCTCTTTCAGAGAATTTTTCACTTGGTCAATTGTGGAGTCTTTATATTGAGGCTTTTCAGCTTATGTTATTGAGGAGTAAAAATTCTGACCCGTGTACAGTGGAACTCCCTTGTGAGTAACGTGACCACGAGGAAACACAGTAACCCATTCCAAAGAATGCTTGGGTCATTAATGCCTGCTTCCAGGACCCTGAGGGAGGTGACGTGGGCTCCAGCCACTGGAATCGCAACCTCTTTTTGAGAGCAGTCATAAACTCAGCCCTTGGGGGTAATCTCCCCAGGAAGTGCCAAGGTGACCAGCATGAGGGAGAGGGGGACACTGTTGGGTCGGCAGGGAGATGATTTTTTAATCATCTTTTCAGTCCTGCTGTGGTCTGATGCACTCTTCAAGCAGCCAAGTTTTTGGCCTGTTCACTTGGTAGGGAGCGTGTTCTGGTTCCCTCTCTCCTCATACAGTGGCAGAAAAAGTGGCCTTCGTACACGTTGGGAGTCTAGTTATTACTCAGAGAGGCCCCCTCTGGAAGCTCTAGATATTCTTGGAGTTTTTTGTTTTTGTTTTATCTTAGAAACTTATCAAAATTTTTAATTCTAATTTAAACTGCTTTCACATTTGTTGAAAGAAATAAATGTTCCCCAAATCTTTGCAAGATTGGTGCTCCAGAAACAGGTCTAGTTATTTGTACCTGTCCCAGCACAGCTGATGGGGTTTGTCTTTGAGAGATAGGAATGGAGAGCCCTTCACAGCCCACACCTCACTGCCCATCACTTCTGCGGGTTCCCTTAGATGCCTGGGCCTGATTCCTGGGTTATCTCTCAGTAACTCTGGCATTTACTCCACATGACTCAGAATATTTCTGGGATTAGGTACTTATCCTTATAAATCATAGTTCAATTTAGACTTATAAACTGAGGTGTGGGTAGGAATTTTATCTTCCTGGGGCTGGATTTAGAAAAAAAATACAAAAACAATTTTATCTTTCTTATATTGACATAGTAAATGAATTCTGTATGGGAAAAGCATAGGACAGAGGGGAGATATTTATCATTTCTGTGTTAATTCAGATTAAGATAAAAAGTAAAGGAGATCGCACGGGGAGAGCAGCTCAGTGCTTTGTGACCACCTAGAAGGGTGGGATAGGGAGGGTGGGAGGGAGAAGCAAGAGGGAGGGGATATGGGGATATATGTATACATATAGTTGATTCACTTTCTTATACAGCAGAAACTAACACAACATTGTAAAGCAATTATACTCCAATAAAGATCTTTAAAAAATGTCACGGAGAAGACAAACTCCTTCCCTTGGTTTTTATTTGGCACATGGAGATAGTACTTGATGTTTGGATATTTGATCCCTTTGAAAACTAATTTCTACAGGCAATTGCCACTTCCTACATCGTCTAATGTTGTTGTATTTCTACTGAAGTAAGAGCTCCCCCTGGAATTAGGTGGGAAATGTGGTGGCAGTCACATCCTCCCATGATGCTTCTTTGCATTATTTTTCCTTGTGTCTCTCACTCCAGGTTCAGATTTGTTGTGAATCACTTTCAACTTCCTTTGGACCATAAAGACATTTCCTAGATTCAGGGTGGGATCCAGGTTGTGTCAAGCATGGAACTTATGAAATTTGCTTCCGCTTTAAGAGAACTAAGATAGATTTCATGAAGTACATACCATGCAGACACACTGGTGTGGTCCTTCAGGCTGTTGGAAGTGGCCAGTGGGAGTGAGAGGCCGCTGGTCATGCCTCACAGGTCAATGCCTGCTGCCTAGAATTCACAGGGGCTCATTCCACAAACAGCACTGTCCCTGGGCTCCGTCCTCTAATCTCCAGCATGGTCAAATGTCTCTCACCCGGTAGTGAGGTGATGAAACCAAGACAGTCATATTTAACCTGCAGGTGCCACTAGTGGAACATTCTTCTTTGTGAAAACCCTATAAATACAAGTCTTGGAAGTATTTGTAATTACTATATATTTTTCTTAGCTTTGCTTTTCTATCTATCTACAATTCATGTCAGCCTGGCACTTCTCACATCGTCTTTAAAGTTTCACTCCTCTGCAAGGTTAACACTGTAGATTGCAGGTCAAAGAGTGGTGAATGAAAAGCTCTGAAACAGGAAGCTCCTTGACCCAAACCGCTCAGCGAGTCCCTGCTGATCTGTCGTGAATCCAGAACTTCTTTTTACCAGGGGAAGTGCCTCTGATTTTATTACCACAGGGGTTGCCTGAACTCTGTTGTTGGTTTCTGATGGAAAACGGTTTGAAATATCCACTCTGCCCTGCAGAGCACTCTGTGTGCACTTGCTGTGGTGGTTACAACAATGGCTCTCAAGAGTCCATGGTTGTGCAGCCCCTTCTATGTTGATGCTGGACTCGGTCATGTGGTCACTTTGTTATGGAACCAAACTTGGGTCCCCTCACTCGTGCACAGTAAAGCCAGTCTACTGACACCAGGTTGCGGTGAAGGAAAGTGCAGCATTTAATGAAAGGCACCAGACAAGGAGTCCAAGGCAATTAATGCTCAAAAAACCCAAACTCTCTCTGATTGTTTTCCGAGAACAGTTTTTATAGGCAAAATTTGGGGGGAGGTCTGCAGGGTGTGTGACCTTCCTCTGATTGATTGGGGTGGGTAGGTAACAGGAATGTCAGTCATCAGCCTTCTTGCTCCAACCAGTCTAGGGTCCAGTGTTTGTGCTCAGCCTGAAATTACCGTCCTCCACCTGGGTGGGAGCCTTAGTTTCTGTAGAAGAACTCAGAGATTTGTATCAGCTTGTTATGTATATCTCTTGAGGAGGAACCAGGATGCTACCCATCACTGCATTATTGCTTCTTGACTGCCTTTCCTTTGTTTCTGGATTCCCTCACACCTCTAAATAATAACTGTGTGAATCTGCCCTTTGGAACTCAGGGAAGGTCTAGGAGGCTGAAACCTTTTTCCTTCAAACAAGAAATGGGGGACATGGAAGGGCTTTCCTGACTGGGAAGGTCCTTTGGGGCTCTGCTGGGTTTCAACCGTGGTCACTGGATCCTAAGCAAACCTGACATGGGAAGAGCTTTGATATCTGCTGTGCGTGGAATGTTGCCACCATGCCAAGAATCTGGGCTAAACTTTTTGAGACTTAAGACTGCACAGAGGGAATTGTCCAGTTACCCCAGCCTGCAGCCCAGTGTAGGCACGAAGTGAGCTCACGTAAGAGCAACAGAACCTCTCCTCTTTCAACCCATGAAATCAATAAAAATAGTACCTGCTTGTTGCTTTAAGCCTACATGTGGACATGTTTTGTCACACAGTAGATTTTTGACACACTTCTGGAAGGCATATTCCATTGTCCATTCAACAAAGTGACAATATTTATGCTTAAGAGTTAGAAAACATTTTATATCAGTTCTTAATTAAGCTAATTAATGAAGTTATTCACTACAATCATTAGTGTTACTCTAACAAAAAATATTCTTTACAAACTTTGAATTATATTTAATATAAATTTTATAACCATAATGAAAGAAAGTTCATAGATTGGTTGCACATTTATAGAGTAACGTGCAAACTAATCTGTGGGTTATTCTGAGTTTTTAATATGCAAAATCTCATTATCTAAGAATGGTTTGTGTTCTCCATTCCAATCCTCATACCTTGTAATTTTCTTTCTTGCCTAAATACTCTGGCTGGGGCATCTAGTACAACTCTCAGGATTATTGTTAGTAGACATCGTTGTCTTTTCTCTCTTTTCAAAAAGAAAGCTGGTAACAACCAGGCACTTTCATCATTCATTATGATTTTTTGCTACCATTTTTTTCAATTACTTATGTTAAAGAAGATTCCTTATATTCTTTGCTAAGAACTTTTGTTATGAATTTTTCCCATCAATTACTATGGTCTTATGATTACTTTCTTTTAATCTTCTAATATAGTATCGATTAAACCATGAAGCTCATGTTTCATGTGTACAAATGATGGTAATGAAAAACAAATTTATTTCTATGTGCCTATAAGAAACAGCAGAAGGAATTATATACAAGACACCATTTGCAAGTGGATCAAAGATATATAAGGTACCTTGGAATAAATCTAAAGAAGATGTGACAAATCCTAACATAGAGAATTATACAATGCATTACTCAGGAAATCTCAATGAGTTTTTATGTTTCAAGCAGACACTGACTCTAAATCTTACATGGATTTAGTGTAATAATTTTGTAGAATTATTCTGCTGAAGAAAAAAAAATAGTCAAAACTCTGATGAAAAATTATTGGGTGCCCTTGGCCTGACATTTATCAAGACTTGTTATCAAGCTTTAGTAATTATGGTGTGTAAGACTGGTGTAGAAATACAAAGGAAAACCACAGGAGCAGAAATAGACCTATGTATAGATCTTTGCATATATATGGTCCTAGAAACACATCAAAGGTAAGATTTCAGGCTCATGGTGGAGCAGAATCTTTGGAGTTGGTTTTTGGACATGAGTCTACCATCTCCCCAGGTTGTTGGCCTCCTGAATAAAGAAAGCTCCCCATTCCTATCCGTACTTGTCTCTCGAGTATTGGCTTTTGGCTTATCAATTTTGTTTATCTTCTCAAAGAACCAACTTTTAGTTTTATTGATCTTTGCTATTGTTTTCTTTGTTTCTATTTCATTTATTTCTGCTCTGATCTTTATGATTTCTTTCCTTCTGCTAACTTTGGGTTTTGTTTGTTCTTCTTTCTCTAGTTTCTTTAGATGTAAGGTTAGATTGTTTACTTGAGATTTTTCTTGTTTCTTTAGGTAGGCTTGTATAGCTATAAACTTCCCTCTTAGAACCGCTTTTGCTGCATCCCATAGGTTTTGGGTCGTCGTGTTTTCATTGTCATTTGTCTCTAGGTATTTTTTGATTTCCTCTTTGATTTCTTCAGTGATCTCTTGGTTATTTAGTAACGTATTGTTTAGCCTCCATGTGTTTGTCCTTTTTACGTTTTTTTCCCTGTAATTCATTTCTAATCTCATAGCGTTGTGGTCAGAAAAGATGCTTGATATGATTTCAATTTTCTTAATTTTACTGAGGCTTGATTTGTGACCCAAGATGTGATCTATCCTGGAGAATGTTCCGTGCGCACTTGAGAAGAACGTGTAATCTGCTGTTTTTGGATGGAATGTCCTATATATATCAATTAAATCTATCTGGTCTATTGTGTCATTTAAAGCTTCTGTTTCCTTATTTATTTTCATTTTGGATGATCTGTCCATTGGTGTAAGTGAGGTGTTAAAGTCCCCCACTATTATTGTGTTACTGTCGATTTCCTCTTTTATAGCTGTTAGCAGTTGCCTTATGTATTGAGGTGCTCCTATGTTGGGTGCATATATATTTATAATTGTTATATCTTCTTCTTGGATTGATCCCTGGATCATTATGTAGTGTCCTTCCTTGTCTCTTGTAACATTCTTTATTTTAAAGTCTATTTTATCTGATATGAGTATAGCTACTCCAGCTTTCTTTTGATTTCCATTTGCATGGAATATCTTTTTCCATCCCCTCACTTTCAGTCTGTATGTGTCCCTAGGTCTAAAGTGGGTCTCTTGTAGACAGCATATATATGGGTCTTGTTTTTGTATCCATTCAGCCAGTCTATGTCTTTTGGTTGGGGCATTTAATCCATTCACGTTTAAGGTAATTATCGATATGTATGTTCCTATGACCATTTTCTTAATTGTTTTGGGTTTGTTTTTGTAGGTCCTTTTCTTCTCTTGTGTTTCCCACTTAGAGAAGTTCCTTTAGCATTTGTTGTAGAGCTGGTTTGGTGGTGCTGAATTCTCTTAGCTTTTGCTTGTCTGCAAAGCTTTTGATTTCTCCATCAAATCTAAATGAGATCCTTGCTGGGTAGAGTAATCTTGGTTGTAGGTTCTTCCCTTTCATCACTTTAAGTATATCATGCCACTCCCTTCTGGCTTGCAGAGTTTCTGCTGAGAAATCAGCTGTTAACCTTATGGGAGTTCCCTTGTATGTTATTTGTCGTTTTTCCCTTGCTGCTTTCAATAATTTTTCTTTGTCTTTAACTTTCGCCACTTTGATTACTATGTGTCTCGGCGTGTTTCTCCTTGGGTTTATTCTGTATGGGACTCTCTGCGCTTCCTGGACTTGGGTGGCTATTTCCTTTCCCATGTTAGGGAAGTTTTCAACTATAATCTCTTCAAATATTTTCTCTGGTCCTTTCTCTCTCTCTTCTCCTTCTGGGACCCCTATAATGCGAATGTTGTTGCGTTTAATGTTGTCCCAGAGGTCTCTTAGGCTGTCTTCATTTCTTTTCATTCTTTTTTCTTTAGTCTGCTCTGCAGCAGTGAATTCCACCATTCTGTCTTCCAGGTCACTTATCCGTTCTTCTGCCTCAGTTATTCTGCTATTGATTCCTTCTAGTGTAGTTTTCATTTCAGTTATTGTATTGGTCATCTCTGTTTGTTTGTTCTTTAATTCTTCTAGGTCTTTGTTAATCATTTCTTGCATCTTCTCAATCTTTGCCTCCATTCTTATTCTGAGGTCCTGGATCATCAGAGTATTGGCTTTTGAATGGTGAGCAGCTGAATCTGAGTTTTGTAACAACCAGGCACTTGTTAAAGTTTTTTCAACAAAAAAACTTTATTCAGATTTTATTCAGTATGAAACTGAGCAGGACCCTGTGGGGCTCCTGGGCACAGAAACTTTTCTGTGTCCCCCATTTCTCATAGGGAGTAGACTCCAGCCTTCATGATCTTCCCTGAGTTACAAAAGGCAGATTCGAACAGTTTCTAATCAGGGGAGGGAGACAACGCAGAGACAAAGGGAGGAGCAGTCAAGAAACAATAGTGCAGCCCTGAGGCAGGGGCCTGGTTCTGCCTCAATGGATACACATAACATCTTTAAGCTCTTTACAAGACTAAAACCCCCAACAAATGGAAGATGTTAGCATTCTTTATTCCAGATTAAAGGAACCAGAGAAGTTCTTAAGAGACTGAGGCCAGATTAAAGGAGTACAGGCCCTGCACACACCCTGATCCTTATCAGCAACCCCACCCTTGAACCATTGCCATAAAACTCCTCACCAGATCCTCCCTGGTTGGGACACACAGTTTTGACAGGCACAAGTCTGCTGTGTCCCCCTTTGCCTGGCAAAGCAGTAAAGCTATTCTTTTCTATTTCACCCAAAACTCTGTCTCTGAGATTCAATTCAGCACCGGTGCACAGAGGCCAAGTTTTCAGCATCAAAGATGATTGCAGTAGGGGAGAGAGACTGAACGTAAGTTCAGGATTTAAGCTAGTGGGCAGAGTGAAAGGGTCAGTATATAGAAACTTACTAAGAGGAAACTGGTTAGGTATCAAGGGTGGAGGGATTCTTGCTGATAGCAGGTCAGGAGATCTACATCACAGGTGGGGATGAGGATCTTGAGCAGATATCAAGATAAGAAGGGTACAGGGGGCGTGGATCATTGAATAACTGACTTAGAATTCTTGCTAGTGGAGGGACTTCCCTGGTGGCACAGTGATTAAGAATCTGCCTGCCAATGCAGGAAACATGGGCTTGATCCCTGGTTCAGGAAGAACCCACATGCTGCAGAGCAACTGAACCCATGTGCAACAACTACTGAGACCACGTGTCACAACTACTGAAGCCTGAACACCTAGAACCCATGCTCCTCAACAAGAGAAGCCACTGTAATGAGAAGCCCACGCACTGCAATGAAGAATAGCCCCTGCTCGATGCAACTAGAGAAAGCTCGCACACAGCAACGAAGACCCAGCCCACCCAAAAATAAATAAGTAAATAATTTTAAAAAAGAAAAAAAGAATTCTTGCTAGTGGAGAAGGGGACTTAGAGGAGCCTGGCTAAAGTTTGGTCGAGGAGAGAATCTATGTCACTTGTACTAACCTAAGGTGTCATATGTTTGTGATGTTTCCACCAGAGAGTCTATAAGCATTTTGAAGAACTGTACTAGAGGTTTAGGAAGGAGGAAGTTGGAGCAGAGCATGTAAGAAGTAGAACTAATGTTCCCTTAACATGAATTATGTGCAAATAAGAGCACAGGATTCTAGGAGACTGGAAATGCAGTAGGAAAGTGCAGAGTAGAGTTCTATTTATCTAGTTTTTGAGACTTAGTGGGACACAGACACAGATTTCAAAGGTTTAGGGGAAATTCATGTGTGGGCTATTGATCCCTGTACCACCTTGTAGCATAGTAAGTGAGTAAATGCAAGGGAGGAAGAGGATGCATGTGAGTGATTTATTTATTTTTGGCTTTATTTTGTTTTAAAATTCTATTTCACTTTTGATTTTTAAAAAGGGTGGAGGTACTCAGGCAGAGGCCCAATGGATGTTATTTAAGATTTTTGCTGAAAAAAAAAATTCTGCTATCTAATGTTGAGAAACTAATGTTTAAAGCAAACCTTTCATGTAAGGGAGGGTTAATCCCTTCCCCAGCCCTCTTTCTCTCCCCCAACACCTCTTACATTTGTTTTCTTCTTCCCAATTACTGTGTATTTGACTTTCAAAATCGTTGCAATTCACCAAATGCTTCCCAAGGTGAAGGACATTTGAAAGGTGATCCCATTTTATGTGTATTTCAGGATGCTCATTGAGACCGGCAGGGAGCACTTGAAACTGAGCAGGACCATGTGGGACCCTCCCAGGTACAAATCCTTTCCGTGTCCTCTGTTTCTTGTTTGTAGGAAATAGGCTTAACTCAGCTTCCTTGACCTTCCCTGAGTTCCAAAGAGCAGATTCAAACGGTTGCTAATCAAGGAAGGGAGGGGATGCAGAGACAAGGGAGGAGCAGTCAAGAAACAATAGTGCAGCCTTGGGGCAGGGTCCTGGTTCCTCCTGAAGAAATATACATAACTGTATCTCTGAGTTGTTCTGTAGGAACTAAGGCCCTCATCCAGGTGGAGATGATAACTTCAGCCTAAGCATAAGATTCCTGGAGCACCACCCTGTTACCTCACCACGAACCAATCAGAAGAAAATCACACACCCTGTAGCCCTCATCCCAAATTGTGCATATACAAACTTTTCCTAGAAAACCATCAGAGAGTTTGGGGATCTTTGAGCACAAGTCACCCATTCTCCTTGCTTGGTCCTGCAATAAACCTTTCTCTGCTCCAAACTCTGACATTTCAGTTTATTTGGCTTCACTGTGCGTTGGGCACATGAACTTGCGTTTGGTAACACGCTCACATTCTGGACATGTTCTCTCCATTCTTCTGAACACAGCGTTTTCCATAGGAACGTTCTCATGTTTGCCAATAACACAGCCACCTCTTCAACTGTTTAGCAGCAAAAGACTAAGATTAGATGAAAAGCAGTTAATCTGCCCTCCTCTCTTCCTGGGCTCTTCCAGAGTGCCTGGGGCTGTGTTTTCTTTTCAAGGGAGAACTCAGAGGTCAGGAATTAGAGCTCTGGCTTTTGGCAAATTACTTCTACTAACAGGCAAATGGTTGATAAGAGGGGATGGGAAAGTCCATTGTGAGGAGAAGGAATTTAAGAGGAGACTGAGTTCACAGGCTGAATGCATTACAATAAGTGGGAAATCCACCTGGCACCTGCTTCTCTCCTTGGCTACAGCTCAATCTTAAAACAAAAATGCAAGGATTTAAATGTTTTAGGTTGTTGGGATTTACAGCTTAAATTTTTGTTATTTTATTTTTTACTAAAACAATTCAAGAAACTGAATTCTTTTACAATCAGGTACCACTCTACTCTAGTGTTCAGGCAGCCCTCCAGGCTTTACCACTGTTCTGTTATTTCTACATGCTCTGCATTTGGAATGGTCTCCTTGTGAACTGGTCGGTGATTTGCAAGAGTCACACCATATTAAATGTAAACTAACTAAAAAACCCTCATAAAATCATTGAGTCCCAACGACTGTGCCCATATATTTCTGTTGGTGAAAATCAACCAGTTCATTTGATGTATTCTAATTCAAATATCCATAAGGAAACATAGAGAATCCCCTCCCCCATTTCATTGTGTAATCATAATATTTATAAAAGAGGATAGACAAATAGTTTTAAATCAAATGATTATTTCAGAGCTTCCTAAAAATGGCTACAGTCACTGATTCTATAACATTGTTTCTGGGGTCCACTGGGACCCTCAGAGGCTGTCAATTAATCCCTACTCTGTTTTGCCCCACTCAGGGGTGCACTGTTTCTCTCCTACCCCTCTTCCCTTACAAGTAATTTTTACCAAGGGAGAATGAAAGAAGCTCCTCTTTGCAAAGAGAACATGTTCTCGTTACTGAACACAAGTTTATATGCCCGATGCACAGTGAGGCCAAACAAACTGAAACATCAAAATTTCGAGTAGAGAAAGGTTTATTGAAGGGCCAAGCAAGGAGAATGGGTGGCTTGTGCTCAGAGATCTCACACTCTCTGATGGTTTTGGGGGGAATTTTTTTATAGGCATAATTTGGGGTGAAGGCTGCAGGGCGTGTGACTTTCTTCTGATTGGTTGGTGGTGAGGTAACAGAACAGTGCTCCAGGAATCTTGTGCTCAGCCTAAAGTTACCATCCTTCACCTGGGTGGGGGCCTTAGTTCCTATAGAAAAATTCAAAGATATGTATAACTCTTGAGGAGGAACCAGGACCCTGCCCCATGGCTGCCCTATTGTTTCTTGACTGCTCCTCCTTTGTTTCTTCATTCTCTCCCTTTCCTGATTAGCAACTGTTTGAATCTCCTCTTTTAAACTCAGGGGAGGTCAAGGAGGCTGAATTAAGCCTATTTCTTACAAACAAGAAACAGGGGATATGGAATGGATTTGTACCTGAGAGGGCCCCACAGGGTCTTGCTCCATTTCATTCTTATTGGTTTTTCCTATCATGTCTTCCTGTTAAAATTATAAACCCAGTGAGAGCTGACATTTGATCAAATATTTGTGTTGTTTAACAGATTTTAGCACAACTAGCTTTTAAGCATACCAGAGGTACTTGAAAAATACTTATTAGGATGATTGCTGAATTAAATGATTTTTCCAGGCTATTATAAAGAGTTAGAAACTAACATAATTCATGAAAGTTAATGATACACTCAGATGAAACTGAGTCTATGAAACGAATGGGAAGTAAATAGTGGCAGGCCCAGTGCTGACAACTTCCTAATCACAGAGCTGAGTGTCAAGTGGCAGCATTCAGGTGAATACCACGCATTCCCTGTGCTGGATCATGACGGTTTGATCACCTGAAGAGCGGCATTGTAGCATGTTTTATGAAGATCCCTGGCAAAGACTCAGAACACTTTTTCTTAAGCTACATCTAGCAAGCTCGCTAATTCCTGTGGGGACTCCAGTGTACTCAGAGCTGCAGGAATGAGGTCATCCTTCTCAGGACTAGTTAATGTCTAGTTGATGCTCTCATGTTTCCATGGCAGGTGTGCTGCTGACTGCATTTTGTCTTCCCCTCATCCACAACAATTCCAAGTTGAAGAGACTGCATTTGGAAATAGGGCTTTTAGGAAGTAATTAAGGTTAAATGAGGTCATAAGGTGAGGGTCATAATTGGAGAGGACTGATGGCCTTTAAGAAAAGGACAGAGGGATCTCCTTCTGTCTGCACATAGGCACCAAAGAAATGCATGTGAGGACACAATGAGAAGGGGGTGTCTGCAAGCCAGGAAGAGGGTTCTCACCAGAATCCGACCAGCCTGGCACCTGATCTTGGACCTTTAGCCTCCAGAACTGGAGAAATAAGTGTCTATTGTTTACAGGCCACCCAGTCTCTGGTATTTTGTTATAGCAGCCTGAATGGAAAGACACCATTGTCCATTCAACTGAATTTTCAGCCAAGTAAGTAGATTCTTCATCTGTAAAGTGAAGATAACAATGCAGCAAATTTAGAGGGTCTCTGTGAGGACTAGGTGAGTTATGTGAGTCTGTTTGTATTTAATTCCATTTCCACCTGCTGTACATAGACTGTGAACACTGAGACATTGTTATTACCTTCAGAGGGAGGGAGGGATAGAGGAAGGGAGGAAGAGAAGGGTTAACTCAGACCCTGTATCAATTCCACACTTAGGAGATGAAGCACTTGGTCCTTTGTACTGGACATAATATGACAGAATCATCCCGGGCTACACATCCAGAAAATGGCAGTGGTGGTGGATTTGACACTTATTTTTTTCTTTTTTCTTTTTGTTCCTTATTAGATATGTGATAAATGAGACCTCAGGAATCTCAGAATTTATGCTTCATAAAGAAGCAGTAACCAAACTTATATTTGTTTAATGTGTTTAAATTAATAAAATCTGGGAGAGACAATATTCTGTAACACGGGTCATCAGGATACCCACTGGCAGGGAGAGTGAAGCTTCTGCCTGTTTGCCACTCTCCCACCACCCCCACACCCCATCTTCCCACTCAGTGCTTCCTGGGGGAACGTGTGGGTGTCATATTTCACCATCAAACTCATTTTACATTGGGATGGCAACACGGGAAAACATGAAATGACATCATGAAGTTACAGAGATCTGGATGAGAATTTTATTAAACTATTTTGCCATTTCCTTCCTTCTCCAATCTGTAATATGAGGAAAATAGCATAGATTAAAGCCCCAATCTCCATGTATGATACATAATTGACCCTGAATAATTATGTATTCCCTGTCTATTTCTTGTTTGCAAATGAGTTGGGGATTTTTTTGAGTAATTTAATCACTTAAAGAGCTTGTTTCCCAGGACAAGGCCAAGTAGAATTCTGTAAAAGTAAGAGATGTTCAACAAATATGGATTTAATCCACCTGAAGTTTGAAAGAACAGTCAGCATCATTACTGTACTATACTACCCTAGAGAGGTTAGAATTGCTTCAAATTCTTCTATATCTGTCAAGATTGTTAGTATCCAGTAGTCAAACAAACGAAAACTAAAATTCTGAATTTAGAATATTGTTAAATATTGATTCTTTCAAAAGCAGAAAAAGCTCTTAGAAATAAAATTACTTTATATAAAGTTTAAGATTACCATCTCATTTTCTAACCTTGTATGTCTAAACATTTATATATTGTGCTTGAAATTTATAGGCTAATTTTTAATATTTATTTAAATTTATAGCATTTGTGTAATTGATAAATGCATATTAAAAGTTCGTATGATTCTTCAGAAATCATGTATCTTTTTCTTAATTTTTGAATTTTATTTTATTTATTTTTTTATACAGCAGGTTCTTATTAGTCATCAATTTTATACACATCGGTGTATACATGTCAATCCCAATCACCCAATTCAGCACACCACCAGCCCCATCACCCCACCACTTTCCCCCCTTGGTGTCCATACGTTTGTTCTCTACATCTGTGTCTCAATTTCTGCCCTGCAAACCGGTTCATCTGTACCATTTTTCTAGGTTCCACATACATGCATTAATATACAATATTCGTTTTTCTCTTTCTGACTTACTTCACTCTGTATGACGGTCTCTAGATCCATCCACGTCTCAACAAATGACTCAATTTCGTTCCTTTTTATGGCTGAGTAATATTCCATTGTATATATGTACCACAACTTCTTTATCCATTCATCTGTCGATGGACATCTAGGTTGCTTCCATGACCTGGCTATTGTAAATAGTGCTGCAATGAACATTGGGGTGCATGTGTCTTTGAATTATGGTTTTCTCTGGGTATATGCCCAGTAGTGGGATTGCTGGATCATATAGTAATTCTATTTTTAGTTTTTTAAGGAACCTCCATACTGTTCTCCATAGTGGCTGTATCAATTTACATTCCCACCAACAGTGCAAGAGGGTTCCCTTTTCTCCACACCATCTCCAACATTTGTTGTTTGTAGATTTTCTAATGATGTCCATTCTAACTAGTGTGAGGTGATACCTCATTGTAGTTTTGATTTGCATTTCTCTAATAGCTAGTGATGTTGAGCAGCTTTTCATGTGTTTCTTGGCCATCTGTATGTCTTCTTTGGAGAAATGTCTATTTAGGTCTTCTGCCCATTTTTGGATTAGGTTGTTTCTTTTTTTAATATTGAGCTGCATGACCTGTTTATATATTTTGGAGATTAATTATTTTTTCATTGATTCGTTTGCAAATATTTTCTCCCATTCTGAGGGTTGTCTTTTCGTCTTGTTTATGGTTTCCTTTGCTGTGCAAAAGCTTTGAAATTTCATTAGGTTCCATTTGTTTATTTTTTTTTTTTATTTCCACTACTCTAGGAGGTATATCAAAAAAGATCTTTCTGTGATTTATGTCAAAGAGTGTACTTCCTATGTTTTCCTCTAAGAGTTTTATAGTGTCCGGTCTTAAATTTAGGTCTCTAATCCCTTTTGGGTTTATTTTTGTGTATGGTGTTAGGGAGTGTTCTAATTTCATTCTTTTACATGCAGCTGTCCAGTTTTCCCAGCACCACTTATTGAAGAGACTGTCCTTTCTCCATTGTATATTCTTGTCTCCTTTGTCATAGATTAGTTGACAATAGGTGCGTGGGTTTATCTCTGGGCTTTCTACCTTGCTCCATTGATCTATGTTTCTGTTGTTGTGCCAGTACCATATTGTCTTCATTACTGTAGCTTTAGAGTATAGTCTGAAGTCAGGGAGTCTGATTCCTCCAGCTCCATTTTTTCCCTTAAGACTGCTTTGGCTATTCGGGGTCTTTTGTGTCTCCATACAAATTTTAAGATTTTTTTTGTTCTAGTTCCATAAAAAATGCCATTGGTAATTTGATAAGGAATGCATTAAATCTGTAGATTGCTTTGGGTGGTATAGTCATTCTCACAATATTGATTCTTCCAATCCAAGAACATCGTATATCTCTCCATCTGTTGGTATCATCTTTAATTTCTTTCATCAGTGTCATAGTTTTCTGCATACAGGTCTTTTGTCTCCCTAGGTAGGTTTATTCCTAGGTATTTTATTTGTTTTGTTGCAATGGTAAATGGGAGTGTTTCCTTAATTTCTCTTTCAGATTTTTCATCATTCGTGTATAGGAATGCAAGAGATTTCTGTGCATTAATTTTGTATCCTGCAACTTTACCAAATTCATTGATTAGCTCTAGTAGTTTTCTGGTGGCATCTGTAGTATTCTCTATGTATAGTATCATGTCATCTGCAATCAGTGACAGTTTTACTTCTTCTTTTCCAATTTGTATTTCTTTTTCTTCTCTGATTGCTGTGGCTAGGACTACCAAAACTAGGTTGAATAATAGTGGTGAGAGTGGACATCCTTGTCTCGTTCCTGATCTTAGAGGAAATGCTTTCAGATTTTCACCATTGAGAATGATGTTTGCTGTGGGTTTGTCATATATGGCCTTTATTATGTTGATGTATGTTCCCTCTATGCCCACTTTCTGCAGTTTTTATCATAAATGGGTTTTGAATTTTGTCAAAAGCTTTTTCTGCATCTATTGAGATGATTATATGGTTTTTATTCTTCAATTTGTTAATGTGGTGTATCACATTGACTGATTTGCATATATTGAAGAATCCTTGCATCGCTGGGATAAATCCCACTTGATCATGGTGTATGATCCTCTTAATGTGTTGTTGGATTCTGTTTGCTAGTATTTTGTTGAGGATTTTTGCATCAGTATTCATCAGTGATATTGGTCTGTAATTTTCTTTTTTTGTAGTATCTTTCTCTGGTTTTGCTATCAGGGTGATGGTGGCCTCATAGAATGAGTTTGGGAGTGTTCCTTCCTCTGCAATATTTTGGAAGAGTTTGAGAAAGATTGGTGTTAGCTCTTCTCTAAATGTTTGATAGAATTCACCTGTGAAGCCATCTGGTCCTGCACTTTTGTTTCTTGGAAGATTTTTAATCACAGTTTCAATTTTATTACTTGTAATTGGTCTGTTCATATTTTCTATTTCTTCCTGGTTCAGTCTTGGAAGGTTATACCTTTCTAAGAATTTGTCCATTTCTTCCAATTGTCCATTTTATTGGCATAGAGTTGCTTGTAGTAGTCTCTTAGGATGCTTTGTATTTCTGCGGTGTCTGTTGTAACTTCTCCTTTTTCATTTCTAATTTTATTGATTTGAGTCCTCTCCTTCTTTTTCTTGATGAGTCTAGCTAATGGTTTATCAATTTTGTTTAGCCTCTCAAAGAACCAGCTTTTAGTTTTATTGATCTTTGCTATTGTTTTCTTTGTTTCTATTTCATTTATTTCTGCTCTGATCTTTATGATTTCTTTCCTTCTGCTAACTTTGGGTTTTGTTTGTTCTTCTTTCTCTAGTTCCTTAAGGAGTAAGATTAGATTGTTTATATGAGATTTTTCTTGTTTCTTGAGGTGGGCTTGTATAGCTATAAAATTCCCTCTCAGAACTGCTTTTGCTGCATCCCATAGGTTTTGGATTGTCATGTTTTCATTGTCATTTGTCTCTAGGTATTTTTTGATTTCCTCTTTGATTTCTTCAGTGATCTCTTGGTTATTTAGTAACGTATTGTTTAGCCTCCATGTGTTTGTGTTTTTTACGGTTTTTTCCCTGTAATTGATGTCTAATCTCATAGCATTGTGGTCAGAAAAGATGCTTGATATGATTTCAATTTTCTTAATTTTACTGAGGCTTGATTTGTGACCCAAGATGTGATCTATCCTGGAGAATGTTCTGTGTGCACTTGAGAAGAAACTGTAATCTGCTGTTTTAGGATGGAATGTCCTATAAATATCAATTAAATCTATCTGGTCTATTGTGTCATTTAAAGCTTTTGTTTCCTTATTTATTTTTATTTTGGATAATCTGTCCAATGGTGTAAGTGAGGTGTTAAAGTCCCCCACTATTATTGCATTACTGTTGATTTCCTCTTTTATAGCTGTTAATAGTTGCCTTTTGTATTGAGGCACTCCTATGTTGGGTGCATATATATTTATAATTGTTATATCTTCTTGGATTGATCCCCTGATCAATATGTAGTGTCCTTCCTTGTCTCTTGTAACATTCTTTATTTTAAAGTCTATTTTATCTGATATGAGTATAGCTACTCCAGCTTTCTTTTGATTTCCATTTGCATGGAATATCTTTTTCCAACCCCTCACTTTCAGTCTGTATGTGTCCCTAGGTCTGAAGTGGGTCTCTTGTAGACAGCATATATATGGGTCTTGTTTTTGTATCCGTTCAGCGAGCCTGTGTCTTTTGGTTGGAGCATTTAAGCCAGTCACATTTAAGATAATTATCGATATGTATGTTGCTATTACCATTTTCTTAATTGTTTTGGGTTTGTTTTTGTAGGTCCTTTTCTCTTGTGTTTCCCACTTAGAGAAGTTCCTTTATCATTTGTTGTAGAGCTGGTTTGTTGGTCCTGAATTCTCTTAGCTTTTGCTTGTCTGTAAAGCTTTTGATTTCTCCATCGAATCTGAATGAGATCCTTGCAGGGTAGAGTAATCTTGATGGCAGGTTCTTCCTTTTCATCACTTTAAGTATATCATGCCACTCCCTCTGGCTTATAGAGTTTCTGCTGAGAAATCAGCTCTTTACCTTATGGGAGTTCCCTTGTAAGTTATTTGTCATTTTTCCCTTGCTGCTTTCTTTTTTTTTTTTTTAATCAATTTGGTTGTATTTCTTTTTTTCTTAAATTTATTTATTTATGGCTGTGTTGGGTCTTCGTTTCTGTGTGAGGGCTTTCTCTAGTTCCGGCAAGTGGGGACAACTCTTCATCGCGGTGCGCAGGCCTCTCATTATCGCGGCCTCTCTTGTTGCAGAGCACAGGCTCCAGAAGCGCAGGCTCAGTAATTGTGGCTCACGGGCCTAGTTGCTCCGTGGCATGTGGGATCTTCCCAGTCCAGGGCTTGAACCCGTGTCCCCTGCATTGGCAGGCAGATTCTCAACCACTGTGCCACCAGGGAAGCCCTCCCTTGCTGCTTTTAATAATTTTTCTTTGTCTTTGATTTTTGCCAATTTGATTACTATGTGTCTCAGCGTGTTTCTCCTTGAGTTTATCCTGTATGGGACTCTCTGCACTTCCTGGACCTGGGTGGATATTTCCTTTCCCATGTTTGTTAGGGAAGTTTTGACTATAATCTCTTCAAATATTTTTTCGTGTCCTTTCTCTCTCTCTCTTCTCATCCTGGGACCCCTATAATGCGAATGTTGCTGCATTTAATGTTCTCCCAGAGGTCTCTTAGGCTGTCTTCATTTCTTTTCACTCTTTTTTTCTTCATTCTGTTCCACAGCAGTGAATTCCACCATTCTCTCTTCCAGGTCAGTTATCCGTTCTTCTACTTCAGTTATTCTGCTATTGATTCCTTCTAGTGTAGTTTTCATTTCAGTTATTGTATCGTTCATCTCTGTTTGTTTGTTCTTTAATTCTTCTAGGTCTTTGTTAAACATGTTGCATCTTCTTGATATTTGCCTCCATTCTTCTTCTGAGGTCCTGGATCATCCTCACTGTCATTATTCTGAATTCTTTTTCTGGAAGGTTGCCTATCTCCACTTCATTTAGTTGTTTTTCTGGGATTTTAGATTGTTCCTTCATCTGGTACATAGCCCTCTGCCTTTTCATCTTGTCTATCTTTCTGTGAATGTGGTTTTTGTTCCACAGGCTGCAGGATTGTAGTTCTTCTTGCTTCTGCTGTCTGCCCTCTGGTCCTCCTCAATGATCTTTACACAATAAACTCTGAATCACTGCAGAAACATTCTGGAAATGAAACATGCTAATCTCCTAAGCCCATTTAGAAATACCTTGGAGAAGAATCATGGAGGCCCTCCAATCTGGTTTTCCTTTCTCCTTCTGTCTTATGGTGCTCTGGCCAGTTTGCTCATGTACCTCTCACTATGATCCCTGCGTTTTAGCTCACTTCCTTTGGTTTTGTGCTTGGTAGAGAAGCATTCCCGTCTTCCGGGTCTTTTCTCAAAGGACCAACATCTGCTAGATCAAGGCTTCTCAAAGCCTTAAGTCTCATGTATCTTATTAATGAAAATTTTGCCTAGGTTGAACGGTTTCCCCAACTGCTTAAATATATTGATTTTTTTCCTTTAGGTTGTCTGAAAAAGTTTTCTCAGATATCTTCAAAACTAAATGGTAGTCTTTAGTCATTCATAAATTGCTCTTATATAAGAATTTTCATTTCCCCAAGCATTCACAGCTGTTATCTAAGATTTTGTAACATTATAAGTAGTAGTACTAATTTATATGCATGGACTTTCAGCTAATTATATTGTGATAAATTGTCATATCCTTATTATAATACTAATAATGATTAGTTATGCAGTTGACGTCAAATTCAGTCATTTAGTACTGATGCTTTGAAACCTTTATGAAAACCCCTAGTGAATAGTGTTATCAATTACTTAGTGATTTTTCTGAAATTTAAATGTCAGAATGGCAGCCCTTACAAACCCACTGGGATCTCCTACTTGCTCTATGATATTGTCATCTTTGTTTCTCTTTTGGGCCCCGACATTTTGTTAAATATAGGATCATTCTATAATTTTTAAAAATGGGTTAGACACAGCTAATTATCTTGCTAGCAAGGTGGTGAAAGCAGAGAGCTGGGCCCTTAGAGCAAAGATCAGAACTAGCTGACGTGTAGATGCTGAGAAAACCTCTATCAGAAAGCTGGGAAGACTCATTATGGAATGCAGGAGACTTGTTTCCTCAATAGGGAGGGCATTGAGTTCTCCTGGATGATTTCCATCCATGATGAATTGCATAATTTGGGGCAGTTACTTCATAATTAGCTAATACATTAAAAATCTTACACCATTTCAAAAAATGTGCACAAGATAATTAAATGTTTTTGCTTCCCTCTGGATTATCTAAGCAAATAATTTCTAATATTCATGACAATATTCTTAATATTCTTAAAAGTAAATGGGAATTATGACTAAACTGTATTGATGGAAGAACAAAACGCCTATTTAAGGGCATTAAGATGAGTCTAAGCTCAGGTAACAGATATTTTCAAATAGAGCCCTGATATTTTTAATTTTTCTTTTAGGTGTGACAAATGAGTTTTATAGAGACTTGAGCATATTTATATTTTCTGTTGTCATGATAAAATAACATTAAAATATTAAAAATTGATTTCAATGCTGCACTGAACATGTTAGATGACATTTTAATATCACTGCATATACCCAGGATAGTGGCAGGGTGTTTTTGTTTTTTTATTCATTTACTTTATTCTTAATTAAAATTGTTTTTAAAGATTAATTTTGTTTAGGGAAGAAGTGATAGGGTGGCACTACTGCAGAAGGTTGATAACATGTTTGTGTGAACCATGGTGCTTATTTCTTCTCTGGGCAACTAGAGACCCATCCAAATGTAAGAGCAATGGCAGAAATATAAAAATTAAGAATACTAATTTTATTCATTTTAAGCTTTATGTAGACTCTTTTTAATTAAGATATAATTGGTTACAGTAATCAAGACAGTTTGGTACTGGCACAAAAACAGAAATATAGATCAATGGAACAGGATAGAAAGCCCAGAGATAAACCCACACACATATGGTCACCTTATCTTTGATAAAGGAGGCAAGCATATACAGTGGAGAAAAGACAGCCTCTTCAATAAGAGGTGCTGGGGAAATTGGACAGATACATGTAAAAGTATGAAATTAGAACACTCCCTGACACCATGCACAAAAATAAACTCAAAATGGATTAAAGACCTAAGTGTAAGGCCAGACACTATCAAACTCTTAGAGGAAAACATAGGCAGAACACTCTATGACATACATCACAGCAAGATTCTTTTTGACCCAGCTCCCAGAGAAATGGAAATAAGAACACAAATAAACAAATGGGACCTAATGAAACTTAAAAGCTTTTGCACAGCAAAGGAAACCATAAACAAGACCAAAAGACAACCATCAGAATGGGAGAAAATATTGGCAAATGAAGCAACTGACAAAGGATTAATCTCCAAGATTTACAAGCAGCTCATGCAGCTCAATAACAAAAAAACGAACAACCCAATCCAAAAATGGGCAGAAGACCTAAATAGACATTTCTCCAAAGAAGATATACAGAGGGCCTACAGACACATGAAAGAATGCTCAACATCATTAATCATTAGAGAAATGCAAATCAAAACTACAATGAGATATCATCTCACACCGGTCAGAATGGCCATCATCAAAAAATCTAGAAACAATAAATGCTGGAGAGGGTGTGGAGGAAAGGGAACCCTCTTGCACTGTTGGTGGGAATGTAAATTGATACAGCCACTATGGAGAACAGTATGGAGGTTCCTTAAAAACTACAAATAGAACTACCATACGACCCAGCAATCCCACTACTGGGCATATACCCTGAGAAAACCATAGGTCAAAAAGTGTCATGTACCACAATGTTCATTGCAGCTCTATTTACAATAGCCAGGACCTGGAAGCAACCTAAATGTCCATCGACAGATGAATGGATAAAGAAGATGTGGCACATATATACAATGGAATATTACTCAGCCATAAAAAGAAATGAAATGGAGGTATTTGTAATGAGGTAGATGGAGTTAGAGTCTGTCATACAGAGTGAAGTAAGTCAGAAAGAGAAAAACAAATACCGTATGCTAACACATATATACGGAATCTAAGAAAAAAAAAAAAGGCCATGAAGAACCTAGTGGCAAGACGGGAATAAAGACACAGACGTACTAGAGAATGGACTTGAGGATATGGAGAGGGGAAGGGGTGAGATGGGACAGGGTGAGAGAGTGGCATGGACATATATACACTACCAAATGTAAAATAGATAGCTAGTGCGAAGCAGCCGCATAGCACAGGGAGATCAGCTTGGTGCTTTGTGACCACCTAGAGGGGTGGGATGGGGAGGGTGGGAGGGAGGGAGATGCAAGAGGGAAGAGATATGGGAACATATTGTATATGTATAACTGATTCACTTGGTTATAAAGCAGAAGCTAACATACCATTGTAAGGCAATTATACTTCAATAAAGATGTTTAAAAAAAAAATTATGATGACAAATACAAAAAAAAAAGATATAATTGGTGTGAAATATTGTTTTCATTTTAGGTATACAGCATAATGATTCAATGTATGTTTATTTTGCAAAACAATCACCATAATAAGTTTAGTTAACATCTATCACCTTACATAGTTACAAATTTTTTTTCTTGTGATGAAAACTTTTAAGATCTAGTCTCTTGCAACTTTCAAGTGTACAATACAATATTGTTAATTTAGACACCATGCTGTACATTATATCCCAAGACTTATCTTATATCTGGAAGTTTGTATTTTTTTACCATCTTTAGCCATTTTACCCATCCCCCACCCTTCACCTCTGGCAACCACCAATCTCTTCTCTGTATCTATGAGTTCATTTTTTTTTTAGATTCTCCTTATGAGTGGCATCATATAGTATCTGTCTTTCTCTGACTTATTTCACTTGGCATAATGCCCTCAATGCCCATCCATGCTGTCCCAAATGGCAAAATTTTCTTCTTTTATATGGCTGAATAATATTCCTTCATATATACTGGATTTTCTTTATCCATTTATTTTATACCTTGAAACTCAAATAAAATTTTATGTGGAATCCTGATAAAATCTGAGAGTCTCTTACTGAAGTCAGGGCAAGATTAAGCCCTTTCATCCCCATCCCCCCGCCTCCCTTCCCACCACCCCACATAGCCCCAGCAGTAACTCCAGCTATCCCAATCATCACAGGAAATGTTTTCACACACACTGAAATAGCTAGATTTGATTTTCCTGGAGAGGAAAATATGAATTTTTCTTCTTAATGTATTTTCAAGATCAGTGATTTAATGCAGGTTAAAAGATATCTGAGATTGTATCAGGTCATTCCTTACAAGGCTTTTGAATGCGAAATCTTGATCCATACATAGAATGAAAGTCAGGACAGCACTACCACCTTTGCTTCCTCCTATATGCTTACTACCTTAATTTGCCAAGTTTAGACATTTAGCAACCCTTGCCAGAAATGTTATGGAAAGTAGTTAATGATTTACAGTGATAATGACCTTATTTCCATCCTAATTTTAGGTAAAGAAATAGGATAACTTTTTAAGAAGTTTGCTATTTCTGTGACTGCAAGTGTCATCCCTCCTAGGGAAGCAAATGGGACTTTCTGGTGCCCAGCACATCCTTCCATTTGACAGGTATACTGGATATTTGGTGATGGGTAGGACCATGTTGTAATTGAGAATGTTTGGATACTGCATCTAAAAAATAACACTTTCAAATCTCCATTTAAATGTTCTCATTCACACACTATTTGATTCTAGAAACACATTGACCCCTGTCCTAGTGCACAGTTAGCAAGTCCATGAGCATTCTAAATTAAATCGAACCTTTGTCTCTTCCAAATGATTAATCAAGTTAAGCCAGATAGCTTCTCTTGATATGTCCCTTCCTCTAAAGTGAATGTCATAAACATTTTGAATTTTTTTCTTAGTTTTTCTTCATAAAAGGTCTACTTTTGACAAGAGCTATAAAACTAGATTCAATATTGCACCAGCAATCCTATGAGTTAGAAATTCAGTTTGACTAATGGTAACAGAGAGTAGATGTCAGTATCTTAACGGTACAAGGGATTATTCTCCCAGAGGGAGTCTGGAGGTACATAGTCCAAAGCTGACGTGGTGGCTTCATAAAATCATAAATCATAAACTCCTCAGGGACTCAGTCTCTTCCCTCTTGGCACTGCTCCATCCTAGGCTGCTCCCACCCTTCAGGCAAAGAATGGCTGGCTACCTGGATCACCTGTTGCTCCAGCATTTTAGGCAGCAGGAATGAGAAGGGTGAGAGAATTACTTGTAGAAGTCTTACATGACATGGAATCTTTTAAGCTAAAACTTAGATTTGTGACTACACCAAGCTACATGGGAGGCTAGGAAATGTTCTTGAAGCTGGGGCATATTTCCTAGGGCCCTCTTATAGGGAAGGGGGGGAACAAGGGGTTAATGAGAGGCAACTATGTATCTCTATGATACTGTGACTTTAGTTTAATTGCTTTGAGCTTAGAATTGTTGTTTTTAAAATCTTTGAATATTTGTGATTGACAGGTTGTCCCTTCCCAAATTATTAATTAGCTAGGGACAATTCCATTAGGTCTTGCTTGAGTGGTCTCTAATTCACAAAGAAATCAAAATTTACTCACATTACTTTAGTTTAAAAAATGAGCTTTACGTGTCATTTCCTTAAGGTGTTGTTGCTAATAATTCCCAATTAAGACAAAGACACTTCAAGAATTCAATGTATTTATCAAATCAATGCTCCACTTCCTTCGGTTCAGTTGAAACAGAGAGTTAGTGTATGTTAGGTCTTAATTTGACAGGACAGGACTAACAGCAGCTGCAGTGTGGGCAGCTTTGCTAATGACCACAGAAAAAGCCTCAACAGAAAGATGCATGGACAGTGACTATTTAATTTGGGGTGATTTGCTGCTTGATAACTATCAGATTATTCTCAATAATTAAAAATGAGCAATCTTATTTCACATCTCTCAGATAGCTTGACACATAAATATTAGTTATATAATAAATATTAGTGAGAAAGTAAATGAATGAAGTGAGGCACTTAAGGTTGATTTTTAATTTATTTAAAACTATTTTCCTATTTATTCTTCAAAGTTTATTAGGAAATAACAGACATTGCAGCTGCATGAATTCGAGGAGGAGACAAGATAGTGAGACTCACAATAAATTATTATGGTCCTAGTATTTTGAACTCTGCAGGGATTATGGACTTTTGTGGCCAGTCATGTCATTTTCCCAAATGCTTTCTGATAAGGAATATTCATAATACAATTCTCTTCTTATAGTCACTAGACAAATAAATACAATAGAAGCAGAGTGCGTGTTTTCCATTCAGGTGCAAGAAGACACTGCAACGTAGTGTGGAAATAAACAAGACTGTTGCCAAATTCAGGTTCGCTGTATGCCACTCAAAAGCCAATAATTTGAGAGGCAAGTGTCGATAGAAAGGATAGGTGCTTTAATCAGAATAGCTAGCAATCTGGGAGAAGGTGGACTGATGTCCAGAGACCAACTTCAAAAATTCTGCTCAACCATGACAGTTTTTAAAGGGAAAAAGTGGGGCAAGAATCCCAGTGAATCACGGAAGCAGGAGGCTGGGTTGTGCATCATTCTCCATTGTGGGCAGGCTGGCTGACTCTCTCTCCAGATGTTATCTTGCCCATGTGATCTGCCCGCAGGATTGCTAAGGGGGCTGTTGTGGGTAGAGAGTTAGTCATTCTTTAAGTACTTAATTCTTCATTCTTCTTTTAATCTAAGAAAAGAATTAGCAGCTTAGGTAAGGCATGGTGTGCATTCAGAAGAGCATAAGTCAGGATGTTATTCATATATTTAGGTTCTTTCAAGGTTAGAGGGGAACAGAAATGGGCAAACAGGAAAGGGGGCAAAAGAGCTGCTTTCAAGACCACCCAAAAGAAGACAAACAAAGGGTAGGGTTTTTCTGGAGCTGGCTATAACAATCACTTGCACTTGGCAGAGACTCAAAAGCAGGCAAGGGAGTGGGAGACCTTTGTAGTGGAAAAAAGGGAAAGCTTCAGCGGTGTCTTGGTTGGAGGCTATTGGCCTAGGGAGTCTGCAGTTGGGCTCACTAGAAGTGAGACATCCTCTGTGTTTGGTTAGGGGAGGATTTTCTCTGGTTTTTGTGGTTTGGCGTCCAGGGCTGGTCACTGCAAAGGCTGTGGTCAGAGTTTTGTCTTCATGTGTTCTCTGCCCATCGTCATTTGCATGTTCAGTCTATTAATACCAATTAAACCTCAGTTAATACTAATAAGGCTTAATGGCCATTGTCCTAAATATCATGACAGAACATTCTAAGGAAAAAAAGATCCCAAATCTTGATTTTACAAATAAATGGAAGTTTTCAGAATCTTACATATGTGTTCTTAGGGCATGTACTCCAGAAGTTGTCAAGTGGATTTCAGTAAATACACACGGGAGATTACTCTTCAAGTACATTAATGTTTGGGACCATAGAATCCATAAATAAAGATAACCCAATTATGCAGTGGGATTTCCGGGAAAACAAGGTTGCAACATGGTGTTTATTAGTTGTCTCTATTTGTTTATTTATTTTGGCTTTGTGGAATCTGAAGCTAAGGAAATTGTGAAGCATTTAAAATTGATTGAGTATGAAATATGTGAGGGCTGGTTTCTGGCTACTGTGGAGAAATTCAGGGGAAATAAAAGGCATCATCTCTTAATCTGATTGAAAATGCCCAACCATTTGGAAATGTCATATTTCTCAAGAGCCTGTATCCTCAATTGTGAAAGACCCATAGGACAGTGTGGATAAAATAACACTGATAATATTGTAACCCAATTGTCTAGAGCTTAATTAACTCTCAATGAATGATATTACTTATATGTAAGCAAATATCTTAATGAGTTGTTGAAATATTGAGAATCATTTAGCTAAAAATTAGCTTTTCTACAAGCTATCTTCAAATTAAGGCTGCCAAATATGTCTTGGATATCCCAGAACCTGATGCAACATAGATGTAGTTTTTCTCTCTTTTTCTTTAAAATAAATATATCAATGTCAATATATTTAGGACATTTTAATTCCAAGATGGTATGGCATAATCTTTATATGGATAAAATGAGTTAGGATAGATGCATATAGCTGAACCATGTAATCCTTTTATGAATAAGTACTTTCTACGTATATATTTGTTCCATTTACAAATGGAGATCAATGTGCAAAGATAAACAGACACATCTAGGCTAAGGTAGTTGTCATTTTCCAAATGTTGAGTATCACTTGGTTACAAATATAGAAACCATTAATATAATAAAATATTATCTATAAAACTTTTCTTTTAAGGAAACTACCTAGCAAGGCTTTTTTTTTTAACATCTTTATTGGAGTATAATTGCTTTATAATGGTGTGTTAGTTTCTGCTTTGTAACAAAGTGAATCAGCTATACATATACATATATCCACATATCTCCTACCTCTTGCGTCTCCCTCCTACCTTCCCTACCCCACCCCTCTAGATGGTCACAAAGCACCGAGCTGATGTCCCTGTGCTATGTGGCTGCTTGCCACTAGCTATTTTACCTTTGTTAGTATATATAAGTTCATGTCACTCTCTCACTTTGTCCCAGTTTACCCTTCCCCCTCCCCGTGTCCTCAAGTCCATGTTCTACGTCTGCATCTTTATTCCTGTCCTGCCCCTAGGTTCTTCAGAACCTTTTTTTTTTTTAGTTTCCATACATATGTGTTAGCATACGGTATTTATTTTTCTCTTTCTGACTTACTTCACTCTGTATAACAGACTCTAGGTTATCCACCTAGCTACAAATAACTCAATTTCGTTTCTTTTTATGGCTGAGTAATATTCCATTGTATATATGTGCCACGTCTTCTTTATCCATTCATCTGTCGATGGACACTTAGGTTGCTTCCATGTCCTAGCTATTGTAAATAGAGCTGCAATGAATATTTTGGTATATGACTCTTTTTGAATTATGGTTTTCTCAGGGTATATGCCCAGTAATGGGATTGCTGGGTCATATGGTAGTTCTATTTTTAGTTTTGTAGGGAACCTCCATACTGTTCGCCATAGTGGTTGTATCAATTTACATTCCCACCAACAGTGCAAGAGGGTTCCCTTTTTCCACACCCTCTCCAGCATTTATTGTTTGTAGATTTTTTGATGATGGCCATTCTGACCAGTGTGAGGTGATATATCATTGTAGTTTTGATTTGCTTTCCTCTAATGATTATTGAAGTTGAGCATTCTTTCATGTGTTTGTTGGCAATCTGTATATCTTCTTTGTAGAAATGTCTATTTAGGTCTTCTGCCCATTTTTGGATTGGGTTGTTTGTTTTTTTGATATTGAGCTACATGTGCTGCTTTTAAATTTTGGAGATTAATCCTTTGACTGTTGCTTCATTTGCAAATATTTTCTCCCATTCTGATGGTTGTCTTTTGGTCTTGTTTATGGTTTCCTTTGCTGTGCAAAAACTTTTAAGTTTCATTAGGTCCCATTTGTTTATTTTTGTTTTTATTTCCATTTCTCTAGGAGGTGGGTCAAAAAGGATCTTGCTGTGATTTATGTTCTAGAGTGTTCTGCTTATGTTTTTCTCTAAGAGTTTTATAGTGTCTGGTCTTACATTTAGGTCTTTAATCCATTTTGAGTTTATTTTTGTATATGGTGTTAAGGAGTGTTCTAATTTCATTCTTTAACTTGTAGCTGTCCAGTTTTCCCAGCACCACTTATTGAAGAGACTGTCTTCTCCATTGTATATTCTTGTCTCCTTTATCAAAAATAAGGTGACCATATGTGTGTGGGTTTATCTCTAGGCTTTCTATCCTGTTCCATTGATCTATATTTCTGTTTTTGTGCCAGTACCATATTGTCTTGATTACAGTAGCTTTGTAGTATAGTCTAAAGTCCGGGAGCCTGATTCCGCCAGCTCTATTTTCTTTTCTCAAGATTGCTTTGGCTATTCGGAGTCTTTTGTTTCCATACATATTGTGCAATTTTTTGTTCTAGTTCTGTGAAGAATGCCATTGATAGTGTGATAGGGATTGCATTCAATCTGTAGATTTCTTTGTGTAGTATAGTCATTTTCATAATGTTGATTCTTCAAATCCAAGAAGATGGTATGTCTCTCCATTTGTTTGTATCATCTTTAATTTCTTTCATCAGTGTCTTATAGTTTTCTGCATACAGGTCTTTTGTCTCCCTAGGTAGATTTATTCCTAGGTATTTTATTCTTTTTGTTGCAATGGTAAATGGGAGTGTTTCCTTAATTTCTCTTTCAGAATTTTCATCGGTAGTGTATAGGAATGCAAGAGATTTCTGTGCATTAATTTTGTATCCTGCTACTTTACCGAATTCACTGATTAGCTCTAGGAGTTTTCTGGTAGCACCTTTAGGATTCTCTTTGTATAGTATCATGTCATCTGCAAACAGTGACAGCTTTACTTCTTCTTTTCCGATTTGGATTCCTTTTATTTATTTTTTTTTCTTTTCTGATTGCTGTTGTTAAAACTTCCAAAACTATGTTGAATAATAGTGGTGAGAGTGGACAATCTTGTCTCTAGCAAGGCTTTCTTAGCGTTTTATTGTTAAATTGGCTCTAAGTAATATTAAATTGGGGCAAAAGCTCTAATTAAGGCATAAATCTCAAAGCACTAGGATGCTGAATCTAGCATCATTAGTTGCCTTGAATTAAAACATTGACAGACCTAATTAGATAAATGTTGTGGTTATCATGATCTGATTGTTAAGCAGCAATTTGCAAAGACCTGCCATGAAAGAACATTTCTTCTGGTTTTATAAATATTTAAAGGCAGCACTGTATGTATCAAAAACAGACCTGAATATAAGATGTTGTTAAGTAGCATTGTGATTTAGAAATGTTTCTTTTTTTTGATGATTGTTTTTGTGTGTGTGTACTTCTATGCAAGTAAATGTATACACATACATAATCCTGTCTTTTAAATTATCTCATGTTTACCAATCTTTTCCTCATGGGCCCTTTCCTCCTCGAATTCTCAGTCCTACTGTTTCTGTCACTTCCTTCAGCTGACCCATCCCCTCTCCAGACTTACTTCCTCGAGCACACAGGCTACCAACATTGACTGCTTTTCTCTCTCAGAACCTTTAAGAACATGATCTTGACCTGGTGTGGACTCAGCCTTACCATCCTCTGTAACATTTCTGATGCCTTCTGATACTGAAAACCTCTGACTTTGATTCTTATTCTGAAAGGTCTTCTTAACGTATTATCCGAACCCTGACATGAAAGAAAAGGTTATGTATTTTAAGAGAAAAGAACGCACCCCCCCACTGCAGACTGATACGTGGTTACATGTAAGCAGGTGATTTCTAAACAGAGTCTGAAACATACACAGAACACAGACAAGAGTGACCCCACTGTCATTTGTATGTGTTTCTATTTACTTTTCCTCCCATTAACTTCATGTATCTGGAAAACCTGTTTCCGCCTCCTTGTTTTCTGACTCTCGGTCATCATCATTGAAGGTCTCCAGACAGGCGTCTTGTCTGTCCTGCCTCACCACCTGAAGCTGCCCTTATCAGGCAAAGCCGCTGCTCCAAATTCTCTTTCAGTCTCACTGCTATAAAACATCCTGTCCACCAGGAACAGGTCCCACAGGCCAGTCTTGGTGGACTCCTGCTGTCCTTCTCTGTTGGATCACCAGCCAGTCTGGTGTTATCTCTAGGGAGATGGACCAGCGGCCTGCTGTTCCCATCCAGTATTGTCTGTCACAGGGTCAGAGCTAAGTCCATGCTGTGCAGTGAATGGGTTATCACTCATCCTACTGATATCAAAAGGCAAGACCAAGAACTGAAGTATAATTCCAACAAACAGCACACAAAACCAAGAAAGAAAACTGGAGTATTACCCAACATCCAATATGAGTACGCAGTTAATGCTGTCTCAATGTCTGTACCTGAGCTGTACTGCCACATACAGGTTTGGCATGTGGTTCTTGTGGCAATGCCAGCGCTAAGAACAGGTTCAAGGCCATATTCAGAGCAGTGATCAGTAAAGTGTTTTTGATGATCCCAATCAAGACACATAAAAATGAAGGAGTTTTAAGAGTGAAGGAAGATACAAAGGAGAATGTCTTCTCTAGATCCTGCAGAAAGTAAGAGCCATTGGAACCTCAGGGGCCCTTGTCTTTACCATCAAGGATCACATCACTGAAAGAGTGAACCTTTGCAACTTTGAAGATGGACAGATAGTCTATGATCTGGGTGGTATATCTATCGATGGACATGTGTGGCTTGCCTTCAAGGAGTGACAAAGTAGAATGGAAATTACAGAGTTGAAATAACTAGAGACAACACAGAAGGAAGAGTATTTGGGACACATGGCAGATGTGAGGTGGGCTGTAAAAGTGACAGTGACCACCAAAGTCTCCAAATAGACACATTTGGGGAGAAGGTCAGGAGAGATGCTTGAAATCTCTTGAAAGGTGCTTGACACTTTCTTGAAATCTTAAGGTTAGTTAAGTTTCAGTACTAAACACACAGATAGAGCATTGGGTGGACTTCTGCTTTGACTGTCATCTAAGGTTGACAGGGAGGTGCTCAACCCCATGTCTCAGGGCATCAGGCTCTCTGGAAGCAGCACACACTTGGATGCCTGCAGGTCGGTAGACTTGCCTTGTGAAAGGTACTCGCAGCCTCCAAAGCACATTTTGTTAATATCCTGTGTGTTGCATGGATGACACGGGTGCCTGACCTGCCCCACCTCGGTCCCAAGCCTCATGTCCACCTCAGGGCCTGTTTACCCTCCCTGGATCCCTCCCCGCTTCCTGTGGGCTCTGCTGAAGTGTCCTCTCATCAGAGAGGCCTTTCCTGGCCACCCCACTGAGGCATTGTCCTGCTTGATTTTGCCATGGTTTGGCGGCTCTTACACCACAGGACACTCTACAGTCTTCCTTACTGTCTCTGCTCCCAGTGGAATTAAGCAGGAACTGCTGTGTCCCCAGCACCTTCAACCATGTGGCAGCGTAAGCTCAACCACACAGGTTAGATGAGGAGTTCGTGCATTGGTTAAATAACGTGACTTTAAAGGATATTACATGATTAATCATTTCAACTCTTTCAAACCAAGCTACAAAACTTTTTACCAGACACTGTAAGGTAAGAGTGGCAAAAAAAAAAAGAAAGAAAGAAAAAGAAAAAGAAATGATGCTTCATTTAGTAAGCCATCCAGAAAGAAGTTTCTGCATAATTCTATTTGGTGCATTAAATTATGACATTTTCATAATTTGTGGAAGCTGAGCAGATTGAGCGTTGAAGGATGGGGGGGCTGGGAGCCTCATATCTGCTCCTCAGCTCAGGGAAATGATGATACTGCCAGGTGGGAGTGGGCGACAGCCTGGTAGAGGTTGCCCGAGTGGTGAGGGTGTCATCAGTACATACTTAGTTTCCTCTCCTTTCTGTCCCTCTGCATCCTCCCTCTGGTCTTTTCACACCTGTTCGACCCTCCCGCCCCCCACCACATCTGCCTCACCTCTGCTGGGCTGGCCTGGTTGGCTGCTCTGAGTTTAAGAACAGGGGTGCCTGTGTCACTGGCCACAGGGTGTCTCTCGGGTACCCAGTGACACTCCCCCAACTTCATCCCATGGAGGAACATCTGTCTGCTTTTCCCCTGGAAGTGGGTCTGCTCCTTGGCTTGCAGCGGAAGCTCTGATTACCTACAGACCCCTGCTGTCCAGTAACATTGCCACTGGTCATAGAAGGCTGTTGACATTTAAATTAGTGAAAAGTAAATAAAGTTAAAAATTCACTTCCTCAGTGGCACTAACCACATTTTAAGTGCTGAATTGTCACACTTTTTATAGGAACACTTCTAGCATTGCAGAAAGTTCTTTAGACAGTGTCCATGACAAGAGCTACATGATGAAATGTAATTCCATCACATTTCCTAGTCTAGTGAGTAAGTTTATAGGTGGGAAGAATACAAATGCCAAGTTGCTCAGAGTGCAGGAAAGTGCAGGGCGGCTGCGGGATGCAGCCGGCCACCAGCACTGTGCCTCTCAGCAGGCCCCAGAGCCAGGGCCCAGGGACTCCATGCCTTCCCTGGCCATCATTCCTGATTTCCCTGTCTTGCCTTCAGGAGGTCCAGGGAACACCGAGTCCTTAGGCACAGTTCACAAACCAGAGACCACAGCCTCACAATGTGGTTCACTCCTGCAGGGGAAGAGTTCTGAAGTGGTTGACAAGCCTTGCCTATTCCCTATATTCTTTCACCAGTAGACTAGGTATCGGAAAGGTAAACTCTCTCCTGTAGCTGTTTTCAAGTGCTAATTCGTCACATGTTTTACATTACAGGAAATTGTGCTCTGAACATATTTGTGTTTCTGATTGCCCAGGTAACAAGCAGTGAGGGTTCCCCTAGACAAGTTAAAAGAAGGGAGGCGCTCCTTCAGAAACAGTGCCACCCCCACCCCCCAACCCTTCTGCAAGCTTAGGGAATAAGGGAAACTTGGAAAAGTTGGAATATTTGGAAAGTAAAATCTTTTTGTGTCTTTGTTTTCTTTCATTGGTCGCTTGATTAGAAAAATGCTATTCCTAATCAATGTAAGTAACCACATTTCTTCCTGCCCTACTTTCTGGTGGACAGTCTGAGACATGAGGTTAAATTATTAAGTATGAATGCATCTGAGTCACTTCATCCTCCCTGGGGTCAGAAGGGTATGACCAAGCTCTTCCTGGAGTTCCAGAATTCCAAATGACTCCTAAACTTCCATCCCTCCTACTCTCTCTGGACACCCCCTTCTCCACTTGTTGGCAAGGGTGTTCCTTGACCCACCCAGACTTGACAGTTCAGTGGGGCTCCCCTGCTCTCCTTCCTCCATGCTCTACTCCCATTTCTGGGGCCTCATCACTGTGGAAGGTGGGGATGGTAAGGGTATAAGTGGGTGGGAGACGTTGGGGAGGTTTTGGAGTAGAACCAGGAGGGCATATATGGGGAGGTGACAAGGTCCCTCAGGAAAGGGAGGACCAAACTTGTCTGGTGGATGAGAAGGTATATTTATTTTTCACTGTATAGTATTTAAAAAGAGAATTTAAAAATCCAAATAACAAAAATGTAGTAATTTTTCTATTTGAAACCTATGTATAAATTAGTTTTTAAAATAAATCCTAATAAAGTATTAAATATGAAGTATTGTAATATTAATATTTATAAATTAAATATTATTTAAGATCATTTGAATGGGCTTTTTTCATAACTTGAACATTAGTGTGAAGTTTTGATTTATTCTCAGAAAGTAACTGTAGATTCCCTTTCTCTAGTTCACAAATAGAGGTGATTCTCCAGAGGGCAGTCCAGATAAAAAGCAAAGCTGGCGGGGACAGAATTGGCTGCAGGCTTTTCTTTGCTGTGTCTCACCACCCCACTCTGCCATTGACACCCTGCTGGCCTTGGGGCCTGGGTCCATGTGATGGACAGATGTGGCTTCCCGCGCAAGACTGCTCAGTGTGGGCCCCTGAGAGCTTAGTGCCACTGCACCCGCCACAGCTCTGAGGGTTGAAGTGACACCTGCAAACCCAGTACAGATGAGCCTCCTTGAGAAAGACGTGTACTGAGGAAATGAGTGATTACTAAAGTGAGACTCGCCATCTTCCTCTCTCCTCTAGTGCCCCGTCACTAATCATCTGATGTGGGGATGTGGCTATTTGCTCAGTCGGTGGATGGGAGAGGGTTGGTGAGGGGTCAGAGAGTGGCTGCAGGGACAGACTTTCTTGCTCTCCTCTGCCTGTCCCTCCTTTGTACCTTGGGTTTTCATTGTTCTGGCCAGTGGCTCTAGGACCTCTCAGAACTGGGTCCCCCAGGACCGACTGGCCCAGGCCTGGCTCTCCTGGGTCCTCACCAGCCCCAGACCTTGGGCTGGGCAGTCATTCTGTGTCAATATGACACTACTTTCCTGGCTCACAGTGGAGTCATCTTATCCTGTGTGTGGACCCTAGTTGAGGAGCCTTGTTTTGTAGGTACTGGGTGCTCAACACAGATGAGATTGCCCCAGTCAGCTGGAACTTAACTGCCTCCATCCCTCCCTCAGCCAGGGGAGAATGGTGTCATCTGCTTCTTGGACAAACTTGTTAGGCCTCTGAGGAATCTGTAGGACTTCCTTCAATCTGAGACTCTGTGCAGTGGTGGAAATTAAAAACACTGGCAGGACAGTGTGGGTCAGGATCTGTGGGATGAGAGAATTTGACTCCCTGAGAGAGGAATCCCCCTCTCCCAGCCCCACCACAGACCTGACACTAGGCACTGCAGGCAGAATATTAAACCTGGAAGAGTTTTCTGAGGTAATCCAACCACATCACCATGTGAATAAAGAAATTCAGGATCTGAAATGTCCATGTTCAGAGGATTTTGTTATAAATAATAGCATAGCACGCTGCCTAGCCGTTTAAAATTTTAATCTGAAATTGTTTGTCTCTGGCACCTGCTTTATGTTAACCTGTCATGTGTTTTCCCAAGGGGTTCCTGCCCCTGTGTGCATTGATTCCTTTTGTTAGAAAAATGTGTTTTTAAAGGCAGGAGTCACCCTCTGGTGTTAATTTCTTCTGGGAAGACCATAAAGGACCCTGGCCCCTGGCATTGGTGTTCAGAGCCTCAGGGGACACAGAGCAGGACAGTGGCCCTGTGAGGTTCAGTAAGCCCAGGAGCTTACCTCTGGCAAGAAAGGCAGAAACTCTCTCTCTGATCTTGCTGTGTTCAGGACTTAATCTGCCCTGCGCTATTGGGGTTGTCTTTTGTGATATAATGGAATGGGAAGGATAATTCCCATCCTACCTTGAGCTAAGTTTTGGTTCCTTTATTTCCAGCTTCTCTAGATAGCTCAGTTTCTCTTTGAGGAGAGGAATAAATGACTGGCTAGTGATTTTTTTTTTTTAAGATTTTTTTGATGTGGATCATTTTTAAAGTCTTTATTGAATCTGTTACAATATTGCTTCTGTTTTATGGCCACGAGGCATGTGGGATCTTAGCTCCCTGACCAGAGATTGAACCGCATCCCCTGCATTAGAAGGCAAAGTCTTAACGACTGGACTGCCAGGGAGGTCCTGCTAGTGATATTTTAAATCTCCTGCTTTAAACAGGGTCATTCTGAAAGGTTGTGTCGTTCTCTAATCGACTTTTTTCCCCCTCTAATGAGAGAAGTGATTTAATCTAATGCTTGAAATTAATTTTCCAGATTACTGACTATAATCACTTTGCTTCGAAGAATCTTTGGGTTTCCCTGGAGAATTTGTTTTCCTGCAGTTTTCCAATTCTTCTAATAACTGCAGAGACCCTGCCCCTAGAACTCACAGGTGACCATGCAATTCCCTGGCTTCTAGCTACTCAACACACTAACCAGTACCCAGGGAAATAGTGTCAGGTGGGGATAAAGGCTGGGGAGGGAAGGACCAGGGTGAGGGAGTTTGAGAGTGAGCGAGGCAGGGTGACGTTGGGGAGGGTTTCTCTGAAAGGCTACATTCAAGCAGAGACCACATGAAGGAGGGCAGAGCAAGGGCCAGGGGCCCAGAGCAGGAAGGAGCTCAGGACATATGGGATCATCAAGAAGGCAGGGCAACAGGAGCACAGTGGAGACACACTATAAGAGGGAGCACATCACAGGGGAGGGTTCTTGAATGTTCTTCTAAGTTTCTATGTCATTTTAACCAAGGAAATTGCACTGTCTGGTTTGGATTTAAGGATCTTCTCTATGGCCACTTCTCTACATGAGGTCAGTAGGGCAGGGCGGGAGCAGAACCCAGGCTGCAAGGAGAAGTAATCCCACAATCTTGGAGAGAGAGATGAGAGGAAAGTGGTGGGATGAGGAGGAGATGCCTGGCTGCACTCTGACCCTGAGCTGGAGGAATACACAGAACTGGCCCTTGTCCCACCTGGCCAGACACCATCCAGGGCCACTCCAGGCCTCCAACCCCCCTGCTCTGTCCTTTGGTGGTGACAGCCCACAGTTCCCACATCCTGCCTGGCTTCATGGGTGATGCTGATCTCCACAGGGTGCATTCTGCCCCAAGGCTGGTCCTCTGTACAGGCAGGAGCAGAGGCTTGCACCTCATTCCCTAGGGGCTGGGCTTCCCCCCTTGGAAATGTTCTGTGAAATCAAGAGCCAGGAGCTCCAGACACCAGCGTGGGCTGGCAGTCTTCATGGGAACCCTTTGTCTCTCCCATCCCTGTCCCCTCAGGTTACTTTCTCCAATAGACAGACGGTAGCCTGTGGAAACTTTGCAGTGTGATGCTTTGGGGAAGCCGGACCACGGGCAATGATCAGTTCAGAGTCATTGGGCTACTCAAACCTTGTTTGGATTATCAAAAATCCAGAAATAGCAAAATTAAAACCACCAGACCAATAAAATAGTAATTAGTAAGAGTTTATTGTGCACATAAAAACAGTTTGTGAACTGGGAGGTTTCAAATCCAAAGCTGGTATGAAGCTTAGAGACATGACATAGGGTGGCTTATCAAGGGAAAATGAGGAAGCCCTTTAGCCTTTACAGTGGGGGTTGCACCCCCTTTATAAGGGGGGTTTTCAGATAGCAGGAGATTGGTTAAAAGTGACCAGCTCATACCATTTTTAGGAAGATGACTGAAGTTTCTTTTATAGTTATCAGACGCATTTATAAGAAATAACCTGTTCACTTACATTCACGAAATAAACTAGATTTAGTTTTGTTATGTGCCTTATACGGTTTTGTCTGCTCAGGGAATTTTTTCAAGTTTGGTCTGCATTTTGTTTTTTACTCTAACAGCCTCTTGGGTTACTTGTGTATAAAACTGAATGAAGTGGGTTTTGGCCTGCCTCCTGCTCCCGTGTGTTACCGTTTCATTTCAGACCATATCTTTAGGTACAGGGAAGGACATAGAGTCCTTTCAGACTGAAACTTATATTTCATTTTCACCTTTGTATTTTTGGAAGTGTATTAATGGTCTTTTATTTAACCCCACTCTTTTGAATTCTGTTATAATTAGTAGTACTGAGTACCATGAATTAAGCCCCTTGAAGAAGCTTGCATGTTTCTTGCATTAGTCCTCCAAGACCTTGAGAGGGGGTGTTGACAGAGCAAACAGGTGCTGAGGGGCAGATCCAGGCTGGGATCCAGGTCTGGAGCCTTCCAAGTGAAGAGGTTCAGGGCTGCATAGCATCCTTTCTTCTAAACTGGCTCTGAAGATGCCAGAATTCCACAGAAAATAAAAAATATTTGGTTAGTTTTTATGGGTTGTTAGTGAGTGTGGAAGGCAGAGTAATGGGCCCCCTCCTTCCACCAAAGATGTCCATATCCTAATGCCTGCAACCTGTGAATATATTATGTTACATGGCAGAAAGGACTTTGCAGATGTGATAAGTTAGGGACCTTGAGATGGGAGGTAATACTGGATTATCCAGGTGGCCCCATGTAGTCACAAGCGTTCTTATAAGATGGAGGCAGGGGGGTCAGAGAAGGAGATGTGAGGGTGGAAACAGAAGTGGGAGAGATACAGGGCCACCAGCCAAGGAATGCAGTTTCCTCTAGAAGCTGGGAAAGGCCAGAAACAGATTCTCTACTGGATCTTCCAGAAGGAAGGCAGACCTGTAGACCCATTTGAAACCTCTGACCTACAGATAATAAATCTGTGTTGTCTTAAGCCAAATTTGGAGTAATTTGTCAAATGAATAAGAAATGAATACGAGCCAATGTTTTTTCTAGATTAGATCTTTTTACAAAATCATATTTTCAATTGGCCAGATTGTATTGTTTTCATAGATTTTTCTTCCTGCAGAAGAACATTTAGAATAGCATGTGAAACACTAGGGTATCCGTCCATCTATCTATAAGCAATTCGGTTCAGAACACTGATGGCTTTCTTAATTCAGTCAATAAAGTAAAAAAGATTTCACAGTTCAAAGGGAAAAATGCTAATTATATTTTATAACAAGTTATTGTTAACTGTTTAAATAACAGACTCGTACTGTATGCCCTACACAGGAAGTTTTCAAATGCCCTTTTGTCCTTGGCTCGGTGGGCCTAGGGTGGCCAGTCCCGCAGGAGAGAGGTTGTCTGCGAAGGAAGACAAAGAAAAAGTTGAGTTTCTGAGGGCTTTCTGAGCGCAGGAGGTGATTTAACAGACGCATGTTGGACTTAGGTGTAAATAGGATTCGACATAAAAAGATATACCTTATTTCAGTATCATAATACTTGTAATGCCCAGTGCAAATCTTAAAAACGAACACATGATTTTTGTATTGAGATGTAATTGACACGTAACATAGTGTAAGTTTAGGGTGTACACCATGCTGATTTGGTACATTTACCTATTGCAATACCATTGCCACTGTAGCATTAGCTAACCTCCATCACTTCACATAATTATCATTTCTTTACTGTGGTGAAAACAATTAAGATCTAGCCACTTAGCAACTTTGAAGTTTGTAACACAGTTTGTTGACTGTAATCACTATGCTGTGCATTAGATCCCCAGAACTTATTCATCTTCTAGTTGCAGGTTTGTACCCATTGACCACCATCTCCTCAATTCCCTCACCCCTCCCAGCACCTGGTAACCACCATTCTACTCTCTTTTACTATGAGCTGGCTATTTTAGATTCCACGTATAAGTGAGATCATTCAGTATTTGGCTTTCTCTGTCTGACTTACTTAGCATAAGATCTTCAAGGTCCATCCAAGTTGCTGCAAATGGCAGGATTTCCTTCTTCCTCATGTCTGAATAATACATATATGTGTGTGTGTGTGTCTATATATACTCATATATAGACACAAACATGTATATTTATTTACATATATATATATATATATATATATATATATAAAACATTCTCTTTATCCATTCATCCCTTGAACCAAAGGAAATGAAAACAGGTTACAGGAGAGGTATCTGCACTCCCACATTTATTAAAGCAGCATTCACAATAGCCAGGATATGGAAACTAACTAAATGTCTATCAATGACATTTAAAAAACTGGTTGCACCACCCACCTCTTTCTCTCTCCAATATCCTGAATCACTATGTCCACAGCCTGAGAGCTGTCTCATTTATAGCCCCAAACTCTGAACGACCCCCAGCAGCACTAGACAATGTTCTGGAGGCCCTGCGCCCTGGGGGAGGTCGGGCGCCTCCTGCTGGCCATCTCGGGGGTCGCCAATGCCCCGCGCACAGCGAGGCTGGCTCTGCCCCAGGCTGGCTGGCGCCCAGCCAGAAGGATACCCCTTTCTTTTCCTTTCTTTTTACTTAGCATTCCTGAACATCTCAGTCTCCTAAGAGGTTTTGGCTTCCTAACACTTCTCACTTCCCACTCTCCTACCAAGCCCCTGGTATGGTTTTGATGCTCCTTCCTTCTCTTCTCTATTTCTTTCTCTCTCTCTCCCCTCCCCCTTCTCTGATGCTCCTTTCTTCTATATTCCACGATGTCCTTGGATATCATGAACGAAGCAGACAGCTTTCCGCAAAGCCTTGTTTTTTTATATTTATTATAGTCAGTTAACTTTCCAGCGTCTCGTAGTGTTCCCAAACCTTGGACTATGCCTGCCTACACCACAAAGACTCCTCTTTACTCTCCTGAGTTCTAAAACAGCGTGGTCCACTCTCACCAAGCCCCCAGCCCCTCAAAGGGATAAGTTCAGAGACTCTCTTCTGCCTTCTGGGGCAACTAGTCAGCAAGTCTCTTTCTCTGGGGCAGGTTGGGAACTGCACATTCATTCCCTGGCCCCGGTTACCTATCTCTGTGATAATAATGATAATTCAAACTTTTCAGCTTCTGGAATCAACATGAAAACTTAATTGTGTTTATAGATGAAATTAGAAGTGAGAGATGGGAGGAAAGTTCAGCTTATTGTGTGATACTGTGAATCAAGATTTGACTCTAGAAGAAGGAAACAGTTGGAAGCAGATGATTTAAAGTTGCAAAGGTAACCAATATGGGAACCAGTCTCAGAGGCATATTGAGAGAGTCGATTTTCATATACTGGAGTCTAAAACTGGAAAAACAGTATATGTTTCAGTGGCAAAGCACTATCTAGAGAGCTGAAATTAACCGTCAGAGTGAGAAAGAGTTGAAAGAACTAACCTCCCCCACCACTTGCCTCTGCTCAGGGTAGAGGGATTTGGGTTGGTGAGATGGACAGGGAGCTCTCACTCCCCATCACATACCCTCCATTCTATTTTTTCATATATATGTATATATATTTAATTAAATAATATATCAAATGCATGTAATTAAATATACGTGATGTTTATCACATTGACATTTTAGTTGGCAGAGACTTATAAGTAGAAACTACCTCTTCCTTTCCTTTCCACGTTATATAAACCTTCTCTGGTGCATATTTCTGTCTGTGGGGAGTAACTTCTTAACTTGAAAAATTCTTGAAAAGCTTATTTCACTTCAACAAGGTATGCTGTTAAATTTCCAAATTTCCATCTAAAAAAAAAGCCTCCATTCTATGAGTTACTACCTTTTATGGTCTACTTTTTTCATTCTCTAAATTTATGTATTGAGAATTGAGGCCAATAATATAACTTCTTCCCTTATTTTTCCCTGTGAATCACTGGATCCCACCTCTACTGTGTCTTATTCCCAACGTCTCTTTACAAAATGGATTTGCTCTTTATTGTTGCTTTCTCCCTCCTTTCCAACAGATCTCTGAGCAGAGTCCAACTTACCTTTCTATTCTGAGTATATAACAAATCAGAGCTCATTTTTGAGACCACCCATTCTCTCTCAAATTCTTTTCTTTCCAAACATCTTATATTAGAATAGAAGGCAATGATCGATATTTGTGCATCATACTTAGGGAGGGACAAGAGACCTGTGTGTCTTTCGAGGGAGGGAAAATACACTGTATGCCTTGTGAGAGAGCAGATCATCTCAGGGTTTAGAGGGACCCTTTTGTTAGTTGTCATCTGTTTTCTCTTTTGTGATCAAAGTTGGAGGTTATTGCTGGATTCTTCTACCCAGTAATGCTGGATGCCTTTAACCAGAGCCATCTCTGTAATGCTTGCTTGTAAGAATGCAATTTTCAAAGCAGGGATGCAACAGGGTGCGTTGATCTATAATGGGTCTTAGCAGTTCTTTTTTAGATCTCCACATCTCCTATTAAATGAATGATTTCTTTTTAGGCTCTAGTTCTGCCTTATCAGGGAGGTGACCCTTCCTTGCCCTGCTCTGTCTTCTACACTGAATTCCCACTGGAGTTTTGAGGAAGTTTATAAGTTATACTCAGATGTTTGTCATTCTTAACTGTTTGTGGTGAGACAAATGTCCTTACCTGATTTAAGTACTGCCTTCAACAATTTAAGAACTTTCTAAGGATGCATATGTAAAACCAAAAGACAGTTAAATGACTTACCAAGAAGTCAATTTAATGAATTTTTTTTTAATTAGCAAATAATTTTGAGAAAATAAAGTCAACTAAACTATGTTTTTTCTCCCTTCACAAAGCCTAGTGCTATTTTCAGCACAAAAGAAACACAGAGCCACTAGTATTGAATCACCTGCGCTCTCATTTCCATCATAGCCAAAGATACCTGTTAAGTGAATTCCACTTTAGAAATGGAATCATCGGAGCCCACTTGCATCAAAGCCAGAGGCCATCACAGACAGTGCAGAATGTCAGGGGTGCATCCAAATTGACAGAGACCATAAACTTCCCTGAAAGAGTATCAGTGTACTACTAGGACTTATAATGGAGAAATTAGTGGTGATTTAAATTCAGCACTGAAATGCAGTGTCATAGCCAGAAATTCTTTTTCCGGAGTTTAGTGATACATCAATCTCAACCTTAGAGGTCAGTCATCTGTAAGCTGTATAGAGTCCCAAGAAAATTCACCTGAAATATGTGACTCTGTTTTGCTCAAGTTACCAGGTCCTGATTCCTGTAACCATTCAGTGTATGACAGAAATGATGCTGTGGCTGATACTTGGATATGTCCCCACATTAAGAGATTTGAACTTGTTAAACACTTTTTCAAACAAGCAAATGAAGCCTGTTATTAGGTGTTTTAGGAGCAGATTGGAATGCCTAATGCACAGATAGGAACCAAAATATTTAGAACATTCATTTTCTTTCCATCTATCTGTGGGAATCATTTTTGTTTTAAATTTATAAACCAAAAATTCTATGCCTAGGATTCATTCTGCCAAGTCAGTTGTGTTCACTTATGATTCTTCAAACAAATATTTGTAAATGTTTTTATATGTTGGGCCATGCCACTTGCTGAGACAATGGGCATAGTCCCCGTGTTGAGGAGACAAACATTGAACAGACTACTGCTTTTAATAAATCACAATGGTAACTCGTGCTGAGAAAGAGAAGCATGGGATTCTGGGAAAACACATGACCCGGTCTCCTGGAGGATCAAGAAGGGTCTCTTGTGGGGAATAAGGTGTGAGCTGACAACTGAGAGGTGAGCAAGACACTGTTGGGCAAGGGAGGGGCACACAGGTGGGGAAGTATCCTATTTGAAGGTAAGAGCAGAGGGAGGACCTAAAGGTATGGAGAAACATAGACACAGGTGCCTCTGGAGGAACTGAGGAAGGCCAGCAAGCCTAAAGTTCTCAGGCCTGAGAAATAGCAGGAAAAACAGATCAGGGATGACCGAGGCACCCACGGCTTGGGGACCCAGGTGTCTCAGCTTCATTCCCAGAGCAGAGGGACCTGTTGGAGGCTTTAGGCAGGGGTGTTAGGTGAATGGATATGCATTTTATTATATTTTATTTTTTTAGCATCTTTATTGGAGTATAATTGCTTTACAATGGTGTGTTAGTTTCTGCTTTATAACAAAGTGAATCAGGATACATATACATGTATCCCCATAACTATTCCTTCTGCATCTCCCTCCCACCCTCCTTATCCCACCCCTCCAGGTGGTTAAAAAGCGCCGAGCTGATCGATCTCCCTGTGCTATGTGGCAGCTTCCCACTAGCTATCTATTTTACTGTTGGTAGTATATATAAGTCCATGCCACTCTCTCACTTCATCCCAACTTACCCTTCCCCCTCCCCAGGTCCCCAAGTCCATTCTTTACGTCTGCGTCTTTATTCCTGTCCTGCCCCTAGGTTCTTCAAAACCATTGTTTTTTTTAGATTCCATATATATGTGTTAGCATGTGGTATTTTTCTCTTTCTGACTTACTTAACTCTGTATGACAGACTCTAGGTCCATCCACCACACTACAAACAACTCAATTTTGTTTCTTTTCATGGATAATTTCCCACTGTATATATGTACCACATCTTCTTTATCCATTCATCTGTCGATGGGAATTTAGGTAGCTTCCATGACCTGGCTATTGTAAATAGTGCTGCAATGAACATTGGGGTGCATGTGTCTTTTAGAATTATGGTTTTCTCTGGACATATGCCCAGTAGTGGGATTGCTGGGTCATATGGTAATTCTATTTTTAGATTTTTAAGGAACCTCCATACTGTTCTCCATAGGGGCTGTATCAATTTAAATTCCCACCAAAAGTGCAACAATGTTCCCTTTTCTCCACACATTTTACAGCATTTATTGCTTGTAGATTTTTTGATGATGGCCATTCTGACTGGTGTGAGGTGATGCCTCATTGTAGTTTTGGTATGATTTTCTCTAATGATTCGTGACGTTGAGCATCCATTCATGTGTTTGTTGGCAATCTGTATATCTTCTTTGTAGAAATGTCTATTTAGGTCTTCTGCCCATTTTTGGATTGGGTTGTTTGTTTTTTTGATATTGAGCTACATGTGCTGCTTTTAAATTTTGGAGATTAATCCTTTGTCTGTTGCTTCATTTGCAAATATTTTCTCCCATTCTGATGGTTGTGTTTTGGTCTTGTTTATGGTTTCCTTTGCTGTGCAAAAACTTTTAAGTTTCATTAGGTCCCATTTGTTTATTTTTGTTTTTATTTCCATTTCTCTAGGAGGTGGGTCAAAAAGGATCTTGCTGTGATTTATGTCTTAGAGTGTTCTGCTTATGTTTTCCTCTAAGAGTTTTATAGTGTCTGGCCTTACATTTAGGTCTTTAATCATTTTGAGTTTACTTTTGTGTATGGTGTTAAGGATTGTTCTAATTTCATTCTTTTATATGTAGCTGTCCAGTTTTCCCAGCACCATTTATTGAAGAGGCTGTCTTTTCTCCACTGTATATGCTTGCCTCCTTTATCAAAAATAAGGTGACCATATGTGTGTGGGTTTATCTCTGGGCTTTCTATCCTGTTCCATTGATCTATATTTCTGTTTCTGTGCCAGTACCATACTGTCTTGATTACTGTAGCTTTGTAGTATAGTCTGAAGTCCGGGAGTCTGATTCCTCCAGCTCTGTTTTTCTTTCTCAAGATTGCTTTGGCTATCTGGGGTCTTTTGTGTTTCCATACAAATTGTGAAATTTTTTGTTCTATTTCTGTGAATAATGCCATTGGTAGTTTGATAGGGATTGCATTGAATCTGTAGATTGCTTTAGGTGGTAAGGTCATTTTCACACTGTTGATTCTTCCAATCCAAGAACATGGTGTATCTCTCCATCTGTTGGTATCATCTTTAATTTCTTTCATCAGTGTCTTATAGTTTTCCGCATACAGGTCTTTTGTCTCCTTAGGGAGGTTGATTCCTAGGTATTTTATTCTTTTTGTTGCAATGGTAAATGTGAGTGTTTCCTTAATTTCTCTTTCAGATTTTTCATCATTAGTATGTGGGAAGCAAGAGATTTCTGTGCATTAATTTTGTATCCTGCTACTTTACCAAATTCATTGATTAACTCTAGTATTTTTCTGGTAGCATCTTTAGGATTCTCTATGTATAATATCATGTCATCTGCAAACAGTGACAGCTTTACTTCTTCTTTTCCGATTTGGATTCCTTTTATTTCTTTTTCTTCTCTGATTGCTGTGGCTAAAACTTCCAAAACTTTGTTGAAAAATAGTGGTGAGAGTGGATAACCTTGTCTTGTTCCTGATCTTAGTGGAAATAGTTTTTCACCATTGAGAACGATGTTGGCTGTGGGTTTGTCATATATGGCCCTTATTATGTTCAGGTAAGTTCCATCTATGCCTACTTACTGGAGGGTTTTTTTCATAAATTGGTGTTGAATTCTGTCAAAAGCTTTTTCTGCATCTACTGAGCTGATCATATGGTTTTTATCCTTCAATTTGTTAATAAGGTTTATCACATTGATTGATTTGTGAATATTGAAGAATCCTTGCATTCCTGGGATAAACCCCACTTGATCATGGTGTAAGATCCTTTTAATGTGCTGTTGGATTCTGTTTGCTAGTATTTTTTGAGGATTTTTGCATCTATGTTCATCAGTGATATTGGCCTGTAGTTTTATTTCTTTGTGACATCTTCGTCTGGTTTTGGTGTCAGGGTGATGGTGGCCTTGTAGAATGAGTTTGGGCGTGTTCAACCCTCTGGTATATTTTGGAAGACTTTGAGAAGATTGGTGTTAGCTCTTCTCTAAATGTTTGATAGAATTTGCCTGTGAAGCCATCTGGTCCTGGGCTTTTTTGTTGGAAGATTCTTAAACAAAGTTTCAATTTCAGTGCTTATGATTGGTCTGCTTATATTTTCTATTACTTCCTGAATCAGTCTCAGAAGGTTGTGCTTTTATAAGAATTTGTCCATTTCTTCCAGGTTGTCCATTTTTTTGGCATAGAGTTGCTTGTAGTAATCTCTCATGATCCTCTGCATTTCTGCAGTGTCAGTGGTTACTTCTCCTTTTTCATTTCTAATTCTATTGCTTTGAGTCTTCTCCTTTTTTTCTTGATGAGTCTGGCTAATGGTTTATTGATTTTGTTTATCTTCTCAAAGAACCAACTTTTAGTTTTATTGATCTTTGCTATCATTTCCTTCATTTCTTTTTCATTTATTTCTGATCTGATATTTATGATTTCTTTCCTTCTGCTAATATGGGGGGTTTTTTGTTCTTTCGCTTATTGGTTTAGGTGTAAGGTTAGGTTGTTTATTTGAGATGTTTCTTGTTTCTTGAGGTAGAATTGTATTGCTATTCACTTCCCTCTTAGAACTGTTTTGCTGCATCCCATAGGTTTTGAGTCGTCATGTTTTCATTGTCATTTGCTTCTAGGTATTTTTTGATTTCCTCTTTGATGTCTTCAGTGATATCTTGGTTATTAAGTTTATTTTTTAGCCTCCATGTGTTTGTATTTTAACAGACATTTTCCTGTAACTGATATCTAGTTTCATAGCAATGTGGTCAGAAAAGATACTTGATACGATTTCAATTTTCTTAAATTTACCAAGGCTTGATTTGTGACCCAAGATATGACCTATCTTGGAGACTGTTCCTTGAGCACTTGAGAAGAAAGTGTATTCTGTTGTTTTTGTATGGAATGTCCTATAAATATCAATTAAGTCCATCTTGTTTAATGTATCATTTAAAGCTTGTGTTTCCTTAATTATTTTTATTTTGGATGATCTGTCCTTTGGTGAAAGTGGGATGTTAAAGTCCCCTACTATGATTGTGTTACTGTTGATTTCCCCGTTTATGGCTGTTAGCATTTGCCTTATGTATTGAGGTGCTGCTATGCTGGTTGCATAAATATTTACTATTGTTATTTCTTCTTCTTGGATTGATCCCTTGATCATTATGTAGTGTCGTTCTTTGTCTCTTGTAATAGTCTTTATTTTAAAGTCTATTTTGTCTGATATGAGAATTTCTACTCCAGCTTTCTTTTTGATTTCCATTTGCATGAAATATGTTTTCCATCCCCTCACTTTCAGTCTGTATGTGTCCCTAGGTGTGAAATGGGTCTCTTGTAGATGGCATATATACAGGTTTTGTTTTTGTATCCATTCAGCCAGTCTATATCTTTTGGTTGGAACATTTCATTCTTTTACATTTAAGGTACTTATCAATATGTATGTTCCTATTACCATTTTCCTAATTGTTTTGCGTTTGTTATTGTAGGTCTTTTCCTTCTCTTGTGTATCCTGCCTAGAGAAGTTCCTTTAGCATTTGTTGTAAAGCTGGTTTGGTGGTGCTGAATTCTCTTAGCTTTTGCTTGTCTGTAAAGGTTTTGATTTCTCTGTTGAATCTGAATGAGATCCTTGCTGGGTAATCTTGGTTGTAGATTTTCCCTGTCATCACTTTAAATATGTCCTGCCAGTCCCTTCTGGCTTACAGAGTTTCTGCTGAAAGATCAGCTGTTAACCTTATGGGGATTCCCTTGTGTGTTATTTGTTGTTTTTCCCTTGCTGCTTTTAATATTTTTTCTTTGTATTTAATTTTTGATAATTTGATTAATATGTGTCTTTGCATGTTTCTACTTGGATTTATCCAGTATGGGACTCTCTGGGCTTCCTGGACTTGATTATTTCCTTTCTCATATTAGGGAAGTTTTCAACTATAATCTCTTCAAATATTTTCTCAGTCCCTTTCTTTTTCTCTTCTTCTTCTGGGACCCCCATAATTCAAATGTTGGTGTGTTAAATGTTGTCCCAGAGGTCTCTAAGACTGTCCTCAATTCTTTTCATTCTTTTTTCTTTATTCTGCTCTGCAGTAGTTATTTCCACTGTTTTATCTTCCAGGTCATTTATCCGTTCTTCTGCCTCAGTTATTCTGCTATTGATTCCTTCTAAAGAATTTTAAATTTCATTTATTTTGTTGTTCATCATTGTTTGCTCTTTAGCTATTCTTGTTTCTTGTTAAACGTTTCTTGTATTTTCTCCATTCTATTTCCAAGATTTTGGATCATCTTTACTATCATTACTCTGAGTTCTTTTTCAGGTAGACTGCTTATTTCCTCCTCATTTGTTTGGTCTGGTGGGTTTTTACCTTGCTCCTTCATCTGCTGTGTGTTTCTCTGTCTTCTCATTTTGCTTAAGTTACTGTTTTTAAGTTCTCCTTTTCACAGGCTGCTGGTTCATAGTTCCTGTTGTTTTTGGTTCCTGCCCCCAGTTGCTAAGGTTGTTTCAGTGGGTTGTGTAGGCTTCCTGATGGAGGGGACTAGTGCCTGTGTTCTGGTGGATGAGGCTGGATCTTGTCTTTTGGGAGGGCATGGTCCCGTCCAGTGGTGTGTTTTGGGGGTGTCTGTGACCTTATTATGATTTTAGGCAGCCTCTCTGCTAACGCATGGGGTTGTGTTCCTGTCATGTTAGTTGTTTGCCATAGGGTGTCCAGCACTGTAACTTGCTGGTCATTGAGTGGCGCTCGGTCTTAGTGCTGAGATGGAGATCTCTGGGAGGGGTTTCTCCATTTGCTATTATGTGGACCCAGGAGGTCTCTGGTGGACCAATGTCCTGAACTCCCACCTCTCCCACCTCAGAGGCACAGGCCTGACACCTGGCCGGAGCACCAAGACACTTTAAGCCACATGGTTCAGAATAAAAGGGAGAAAAGAAAGAGAGAAAGAGAGAAGGAAGGAAAGAAAGAAAGAAAGAAAGGGAGAAAGGGAGGAAGGGAGGAAGGAAGGAAGGAAAAGAAAGAAAGAGAAAAATAAAATAAAGTTGTTAAATGATAATTATTAAAAATTAAAAAATTAAAAGTAATTTAAAAAAGGAAAGAAAAAGAAAGAAAGAAAGAAGAGAGCAACCAAAACAAAAAACAGATCCACCAGTGATAACAAGTGCTAAAAACTATACTAAAAAAACAAAAAAACAAAAAAACGGACAGACAGAACCCTAGGACAAATGCTAAAAGCAAAACTATACAGACAAAATCACACAAAGAAGCATACACATACACACTCACAGGATAAGAAGAAGGAAAGATATATATATATGTATATATTTAAAAAAGGAGGAAGAGAGCAACCAAATCAATAAAGAAATCTACCAATGATAATAAACTTTAAATACTAAACTAAGATAAACATAAAAGTAGAAACAAATTAGATGCAGAAAGCAAACCCCAAGTCTACAGTTGCTCCCAAAATCCACCACCTCAATTTTGGGATGATTCGTTGTCTATGCAGGTATTCCACAGATGCAGGGTCCATCAGGTTGATTGTGGAGACTTATTCCACTGCTCCTGAAGCTGTTGGGAGAAATTTCCCTTCCTCTTCTTTGTTCGCACAGCTCCTGGGGTTCAGCTTTGTATTTGGCCCCACCTCTGCATGTAGGTCACCTGAGGGTGTCTGTTCTTCACTCAGACAGGATGAGGTTAAAGTAGCAGCTGATTAGGGGGCTCTGGCTCACTCAGGCCGGGGGAAGGAGGGGTACAGAATTCGGGGCAAGCCTGCAGCGGCAGAAGCCAGCATAATGTTGCACCAGCCTGAGACGTGCTGTGTGTTCTCCCAGGGAAGTTGTCCTTGGATCACGGGACCCTGACAGTGGCGGCTGCACTGGCTACCAGGTGAAGAGGTGTGGATGGTGACCTGTGCTTGCACACAGGCTTCTTGATGGCTGCAGCAGCAGCCTTAGCATTTCATGCCCGTCTCTGGTGTCCACGTTGATAGCCGCAGCTCGCGCCCATCTCTGGAGCTTGTATAGGCCGTGCTCTGAATCCCTTCCCCTCGTGCACCCTGAAACAATGGTCTCTTGCCTCTTGTGTAGGTCCAGACATTTTCCCGGACTCCCTCCAGGCTAGCTGTGGTGCACTAGCCCCCTTCAGACTGTGTTCATGCAACCAACCCCAGTCCTCTCCCTGGGATCTGAACTCCAAAGCCAGAGCCTCAGCTCCCGGCCCCCACCCTTCCCAGCAAGTGAGCAGACAAGCCTCTCGGGCTGGTGAGTGCTGGATGGCACCAATCTTCTGTGCAGCAATCTCTCCACTTTGCCCTCCACACCCCTGTTGCTGCGCTCTCCTCTGTGGCTCTGAAGCTTCCCCCCCCCCGCAACCCTCCATCTCCACCAGTGAAGGGGCTTCCTAGGAAACTTTTCCTCCTTCATAGCTCCCTCCCATAGGTGCAGGTCCCATCCCTATTCTTTTGTCTCTGTTTTTTCTTTTTTCTTTTGCCTTACCCAGGTATATGGGAAGTTTCTTGCCTTTTGGGAAGTCTGAGGTCTTCTGCCAGCATTCAGTAGGTGTTCTGTAGGAGTTGTTCCAGATGTAGATGTATTTCTGATATATTTGTGGGGAGGAAGGTGATCTCCACGCCTTACTCCCCCACCATATTGAAGGTCTCCCTGGATATGCATTTTAAGGACCATCTTTGCCCAGCTTAGGAGAAAAGATTTCAGGGAACCAAAGTGAGTAGTTTTATTCTAGGTAGATGCCCTTTATCAAATATGTGCATTGAAATGTTTTCTCCTCCTCTGTACTTGTCTTTCATTTTCTTAACAGTGTCTTTTGAAGAACAGATATTTTTAATTTTGAAGTTCAGTTTATTTTTTTCTTTCATGGATCATACTTTTGATGTTTTATCTAAAACTCATCACCAAACCCCAGGTTTTCTCCTATGTTTTCTACTAGAAATTTTTAAGTTTTAACTTTTACATTTAGATCAACAGCCCATTTTGAGGTAATAATTGTATGCAGTGTGAAACATGGAACAGAATTCTTTTTTTCCATATGGGTATCTAATCTTCCCACACCATTTGTTGAAAAGGTCATCCTCTGTGTTATCTTCTTACCTTTGTCAAAAATCAGCTATCCTTATGTGCCTGAGTTTATATCTGGACTCAGTTCTAACCATTGATCAATTTATTTGTCTTTAACACACTATCTGGATTACTATATCTTTAAACTAAACCTTGAAATCAGATCTGTAATCCTGCACCTTTGTTCTTCTCTTTCAAAGTTGCACTGGCTACTATGGGTGCTTTGCAGTCCCATATGAATTTTAGAAATAGTTTGTCAGTTTCTACAAATAAAATCCTACTGTATTTTTATTAGGAATGTGTAAATAACTCTGCACCAAAAAGATCAGTTGTGAGAATTAACATCTTAATGTTGAGTCTTCTGAGGTATAAACACAGTATATTTTTTCATGTGTTCAGGTCTCCTTTAATTTCTCCCAACAATGTTTTGTAGTTTTCAGTTTACATGTATTTCACATCGTTTGTCAAATTTATGCTCACTTATTTCAATTTTTGATAGTATTTTAAACAGCATTGTTTTAAATTTGAATTTCCAATTATTGTTGCTAGTATACAAAAAGTACAATTTATTTTTGTACATTGATCTTATATCCTGCAACCTTGACAATCTGCTTTTTTACCCCTTCCATAGATAGTTATGTCATCTACAAATAACTACACTTTTACTTCTTCTTGTTCAATTCATATGTCTTCCATTTCTTTACTTCTTTGAGTGTGTTACTGCTCTGGCAAAAATTATCAGTGAAAAGTTTAATAGAAATGGTGAAAGCAGATATCCTTATGCTGTTTATGATCTAAGGGGGAAGCATTCAGTCTTTCATAATTATGATGTTAGCTCAAGAATCTTTAAAGATGCCATTTAACAGATTATGGAAGTTCTCTTTTATTTTTAGTTTACTGAGAGTTTCTTTTTTTAATCAGGAATAAGTGGATTTTAACAAGTTATTTTTCTGAATCTATTGATATGATTTTTTTTTTTTAGTTTATTAATATAGTGAATTGCACTAATTGACTTTTGGATGTTAAACTAACTTTACATTCTGGATTAAACACTACTTGGTCATGCTGCATTTTGTATTGTTGGATTCAATATGCTAAACGTGTGGTTTTTAAAATTTTTACATCTATTTCCATAAGGAATATTGCTGTGTAATTTTCTTTTCTTGTATTGTCTTTTTCTGGTTTTGATATCAGGATAATCCTGGCCTCATATAATGAATTGAGAAGTATTCCCTCCTTTGCAGTTTTCTGGAACGGATGTATATAATTGGTATAAAACCAATTCTATAGATGTGGTTTTATTTTTTACTTATATGTTGAGTTCACCAGTGAAGACATCTGGGCTTGAAGTTTTTTTTTTTTTTTAATTGGAATGATTTTAACTAAAAATTCAATTTTAAAATAGTTACAGGGATATTCACATTATCTCTTCTTCATTGAAATTTGGCACTTTGTGTCTTTTAAGGAACTTAACTGTTTCTTCTCAGATGTCAATATATTGACATAAAGTTGTTTGTAATCTTCCCTTATTTTCCTTTTAATATAAATAGAATCTGTGATGATGTCACCTCTCTCATTTTTGATACAGCTAATTTATGTCATCTCTCCTGATCAGTCTGACTACAGGTGTGTCAATTTTATTAATCTTCTCCAAGAATCAGCTTTGGTTTAATTGATTTTCTCTATTGTTTCTCTTCTATTTCACTGATTTCCACCCTAAACTTTATATTTCTTTTCTTCTATTTTTTTTTTTGATGGGGGTGAAGATATCAATTTGCTCTCCTTTTACCAGTTTCTTAAGGTGGAAGCTAAGATGATTGATTTGAGATCTCTCTTTTATTGCCTTTAGTGCAATAAAATAAATTTAGTACAATCAATAATAAAAGCCTGCTCTGCTTTAGATGCTTCCCACATGTTTTGCTATGTCATGTTTTCATTTTTATTCATTTGAAATATTTTCTCCCTGTGTAGTTCTCTCTCCTAGTGCTCTGCCCTGCAGATTCTGACCAGCTAGGTCTCCCTGACACTCAGCTTCCTCTCTTCAACTCACACTCAAGGTTTTCCTTTGTTGCCCCGAGGAAACTCTGCTAAGGTGATTAAGCCAGGACAACCACTGGGGTCCCCTCTTTTGATTCCCTTTTCTCAGGAATCATTCACAGATGCCCAGTGTCTTGCAAACACTAGACGTGTAAAAGTGTCTTCCCTTCTATCACCTTCCATCACTCATGGTCTCTGAAATGGCTACTGCAATGCCTGTTCTTCTGCCCTACCCCGCATGCCCCAAAATGAACCAGTCTTTCCCCTTCTGCCACAGCAGCTTCCCCCACCCAGAATTCCTCAGTGGTCTCCTCCATGACTTCAATGGAAAATCTAAAACATCTTTAATTTGGAGTGGAGACCTTCTTTGATCTTCCTGGTCCTCTCTCAGACCCCCTTTCCTGGCACACCATTGCCAGATCCAACAATTCTAAACCACCGGGAGTTCTTATAACCCTCTTCTCTTTCATATGCTGTCTTTTTCCTGACACGCCTTCTTTCTCTAGGTCTCTCCGGAAAATTTCTCTCCAGAAATTTTCTCTCCGGAAAATTTCTCTCCAGAAATTTTCTCTCCAGAAAATTTCAGAGCAGGCTTTCAAGCATCAGCTTAAAGTTGTATCTAATCACCCCACCTCTGCTGACTTGGGCATTCTTCCTCCCACACTTCTACTGCATTGTTACAACCTCACTCCCAGCAAGCATTATATTTTAAGTAAACTTTTTCATTATCTGTCTTACTACAAGACTCTAAAGCTCTTGAAGACAGAGCTCTGCCATTCATAGCTTATCTTTTATGTCCCAGTCCTTGCCTAGTCCTGACACTAAAAGGTGGTGGATGTGCTTATAGACTGAAAGAATAATTCAACATGAAATCAGCCTGAGGATGATGTATCATAAGACATCACTGAAGATCTGGAGGACTAGTAATGGGCAATTTAATGATCTTTTGTTGTTTATTTTCTGATTGACATATATCCGTTATAAATATATGTGACTATTTTAAGATCTTGGAAAATATATTACTAATATTAACTATGACCCCAAAGGCAATGGAAACTTGTTTTGAAGCATCTAACTTTGAATACTTTCACTATTACCTCTTTATAGTGGGAGATTCTTACTACCAAAGATTCATAGAAATTCAAAGGAAATTACCTGAATGGATGCTATAGCCAGAATAAGATAATGAATATTCAAATAGAATCCAAAATAGAAATGATGTAGAGCAGTATAAAAACGGATGAAAATTTAAAAAAACACTCTTAGAAAAATGAAACAGGGAATTCCCTGGTGGTCTAGTAGTTAGGACTAGGCACTTTCACTGCCGTTGGCCCAGGTTCCAATCCCTGCTCAGGGAATGAAGATCCCACATGCCACGTGGTGTGGCCTAATAAATAAATAAATAATCTAAGGAAGGTAGAAAAATTTTTTAAAAATGAATCAATTTTCTCTCTGCTAATATTATGAATGATCTGTGTTTGGGCTTAAGGTACAGAAACCTCTCTCTGACAAGAGGGAAAGGCCATGAAGAGGAGGTATGCAGATGCCTAGCAATGGAATTTTTTCTTCTATCTCTAAGGCACAGAACACTGGTGTGGGAGTGGAGTTTGGCCGTCCCAGTTTTGTTTTGCAGAGTCTGTTGGCACCTGGTCATGCAGCCCTACTTGTTCAACACAGAAATCATAACTAGGTGGATTGAGAGGAAAAATGTCATTTATAGATGATGTACCCTTGAACTCACTATCCAATACCAAAACATGTGAGGGGAATGGTTTAACTCAGCTAATCTTTGGGGGAGATGGCTGGCCAAGAGCTGTCCCAGAATGAATCGGCGGAGGAACTCCAAGGGGTGAATTCAAGGTCCTGGGTGGTGAGGATCGTTATTTGTTGTTATTTTATTATAATTTTACATGCTGTGAATACTGAGATAGAGCCTGAGCAGAGAGGGGAAGCACTGAACCTGCAGGAGTTTAGCTCTGTCCCTCGTTCTGTGCTGCAGGTCTTCCAGATGTCAGGGCTGGATGAGAGGACAGGAAAAGCTCCTCTACACAGTTAGTGCTTCCTTGCTTGCCCTGCTCCCTGAGCTTGTTTGTGCTCACATCTCTATCTGGTCTTCCAGCTAGCTGGGCAGGCTTTGGAGATGTGCTTGGCTCCTGCAGCAGAAATGCCTCCCTGTGTGTGCCTCTTGCTGCCATCACTCAGGCTCCCAGGCTTGCTGTTTGCCTGGGTCATGCTATATGTCAAGCACTGGAGATGTAGGTAAAGGAGGCCCAGGCCTTGCCCTCAGGGAGGCCACCACCAAGATGGTTGAGGGGAGTGGGGAAGAATGTGGCTGTTGTGTTATGCACCAGTCACAAACATGGTAAGAAAATAAGACACCCTCTGTAATCATCTGCTAGAAACTGCATGTCAGAGTGGGAGTGTGTAGGTGGCTGGGGAACCCACATGAGTGAAACCAGCTGCTGCATCTTAGGGGATCAAGTACAAAGAGAGAGAGGGCAGAGGACATATGTGCAGGCTGCAGGGTCATCTTGAGGAAATGTATACATGAAAGCTTTGTCAATAAAGCCTGCCTTTTCATCACAGTAATTAGGTTTGAGTTTCTATTAACCTCAACAGGTATGTTTCAGTTTGCATAAGGATTCCCTGTGTGTTTTCAAAGACCTTGGCAAGAAAAATATGTCTATGATTGTGTCTGCTCGGAGCTCTTCAAAAGAATTTTTTGTTTGAATCAGGGCTGAATCATGCACCCAAGTCAGGGAGGAGACCAACTAGAGCAACTGTGGCCCACGGTGCAATTTCCAGCCACCTCTTTGTCAGTAGCTGAGCCTGCAAGGGGGTACACTTCAGGAGCAAGTGTGCATCCAAAAAAGACCATACAAAAAAGATATTACTGCGATTTATGTCAAAGAGTGTTCTGCCTATGTTTTCTGCTAAGAGTTTTATAGTATCTGGTCTTACATTTAAGTCTTTAACCCTTTTGAGTTTTTTTGTGTGTATGATGTTAGAGAGTGTTCTACTTTCATCCTTCTACATTTAGCTGTCCAGTTTTCCCAGACCACTTACTGAAGACCCTGTCTTTCTTCATTGTATATTCTTGCCTCCTTGGTCATATATTAGGGGATCATAGGTGCATGAGATTATCTCTGGATTTTCTATCCTGTTCCATGGATCTATATATCTGTTTTTGTGCCAGTACCATACTGTTTTGATGACTGTAGCTTTGTAGTATAGTCTGAAGTCAGGGAGCCTGATTCCTGTAGCTCCATTTTATTTTCTCAAGATTGCTATAGCTATTCGGGGTCTTTTGTGTTTCCATACAATTTGTAAAATTTTTTGTTCTAATTCTGTGAGAAATGCCACTGGTAATTTGATAGGGATTGCATTGAATCTGTTTGTGTCATCTTTGATTTCTTTCATAAGCATGTTATACTTTTCTGAGTACAGGTTTTTTGATTCTCCTCTTAGAGTAATTGAAATAAAAACAAAAATAAACAAATGGGACCAAATTAAACTTAAAAGCTTTTGTACATCAAAGGAAACCATAAACAAAACAAAAAGACAACCCACAGAATGGGAGAAAATATTTTCAAACAAAGCGACTAACAAGGGATCCAAAATATACAAACAGCTCATGCAGCTCAGTATGAAAAAAACAAACAACCCAATCAAAAAAATGGGCAGAAGGTCTAAATAGACATCTCTCTAAAGAAGACATACAGATGGCCAAAAAGCACATGAAAAGATGCTCAACATCACTAATTTTTAGAGAAATGCAAATCAAAGCTACAATGAGGTATCACCTCACACCACTCAGAATAGCCATCATCCAAAAATGTATAAACAATAAATGCTGGGGAGGGTGTGGAGCAAAAGGAACCCTCCTACACTGCTGGTGGGAATGTCAATTGGCAGAGCCATTATGAAGAACAGTATGGAGCTTCCTTAAAAAACTATAAATAGAACTACCAGCAACTACTCCAGCAACCCCACTCCTCAGCATATATCTGGAGAAGCTATAATTCAAAAAGATACATGCACCTCAGTGTTCATAGCAACACCATTTACAATAGCCAGGACATGGAAGCAACCTAAATGTCCATCAACAGAGGAATGGATAAAGAAGATGTGGTACATATATACAATGGAATATTACACAGCCATAAAAAAGAATGAAATAATGCCATTTGTAGCAACATGGAAGGACCTAGAGATTATCATACTAAGTGAAGTAAGCCAGACAGAGAAGGACAAATGTTGTATGATATAGCTTATATGTGGAATCCAAAAAAGTGGTACAAATGAACGTATTTACAACACAGAAATAGACTCACAGACACAGAAAACAAACTTATGGTTACCCGAGGTGAAAGGCCGGGAGATTTAATTAAGAGATTGGGATCAATATACACACTCTACTATATATATAATAGATAACTAATAGGGACTTACTTACTGTATAGCACAGGGAACTCTACTCAATATTCTGTAATAACCTATATGGAAAAAGAATATAAAAAAAGAATGGATATATGTATATGTATAACTGATTCACTTTGCTGTACACTTGAAAATAACACAACATTGTAAATCAACTATACTCTAAAAAAAAAAAAAAAAAAAAGACATTACATTTTCTTTTTCTCCCTCAGTAAAGTAACAGAAGAAACTCCCTGCTTGGAGATCTGAACTAGAATCAGGGCAAGTGAATTTTTAGACATTGTGGTTTTTAATAATGAGCCAGTAGTAAAGTGTATTTGACAAAGTATTTAACTGAAACATGTCCTCTACAACAAAGGTTGAAAGGATTTTGGTATAAAGCACCAGATGGTAAATATCTTGGGCCTCTGGGTCAGATGGTCTGTCACAACCATTCACTTCTGAAGCTGTAGTCTCAAAAGCAGCCAGACTGTTTGTAACTGTATGGGTGTGGCTGTACCCCAATAACACTTTATTTACAGAAACAGGGGTTGGTCTACATTTAGCACACAGATCATTGTTTTCTGACCCTTGACCCTTGGTTTACAGTGATAAAAAATAGAAAAAAAGAGCAAGCAACAGAGAGTAACAGGAAGAGAAATGTGTCTCCTAAACCCAAAGTAACACTATCTGGGATGCTTTTTGATACTTAGAAGATATTTCTTTTCTTCTTTTTGTGCGGGGAGTAACTATGAATATTTTAGCTCAATTATGTGTTTAATACACTGTGCTTTGTTATTATAAATTGGACAAATAAGGTCGTCTATACAGCTGTAACAAAGAAAAGCAAAAGTGGAGAGTTAAAAAAAAAAATAGAAGTTTTTTTTTTAACTTTTTAGGAATTTTTAATTATTTATTTATTTAGGCAGCATTGGGTCGTTGTAGCTGTGCATGGGCTTTCTCTATTTGTGGCGAGCAGGGGCTACTCTTTGTTGCAGTGTGTGGGTTTCTCATTGCAGTGGCTTTCTTGCTGCGGAGCACGGGCTCTAGGCACGTGAGCTTCAGTAGTTGTGGCTCATGGGCTTAGTTGCTCCACAGCATGTGGGATCTTCCCAGACCAGGGCTCGAACCCATATGCCCTGTATTGGAAGGCAGATTCTTAACCACTGAGCCACCAGAGAAGTCCAGAAGTTTATTTTTATTCCTCTTTTATGTAATGCCTTGTCTTGAGCCATCAGGTCAATGGGGTGACCCTCTCTGTGCAATCACTCAGGGACCCAGCTTCCTTCCATGTTTGATTCATCAAATCTAAGGGTGTTATTGTTTTACATGGTCAGAGCTAGGCCACTGTCTGTTTAAGTTTAAGCTGGTAGCAAGAAAAAAGGAAGCGTAGAGGAGGGAGCTGATGGCCCTAGACACAGAAGTTGCATGAGCTGCTTCCAGTCCATTGGTGAGAAATTGGTACCCCTTCCACACTGTGTTGCACAGGATACTGGGAAGTGGGGTTGGCCTGGAATCAGCTACAAGTCACTGTAAACATGAGAGATTCTGAAGGACAACTAATGAACAGTTGAATATAACGTAGAGGAAGGGATTGCATGTTTAATTCGCTGCTGTATCTCAGTATCTGGCTCATAATATCAGCATAATTCATATGTTTGATTGAATGATTGAGGGTGTTCCTCTGGTACAACCCTAAATGTCATACTCCCCAGGCTTTCTTAATTATCAACTATATTAGTTACCTATTGCTGCATAACAAATTGCCCCCAAACTTAGCAGCTTAAAAAAACCAAACATTTAGTATCTCACAACTTCTGAGGATCAGGAATCTATGAGGGGCTTAGCTTGGTTATTCTGGCTCAAGGTCTCTCAAGAGGTTGCATCCAAGCAGTCTTCTGAAGGTCACACTGAGTGAGGATAATCTTTCAAGTTCGCTCACGTGGCTGTTGGCATGAGGCCTCAGCTCCTCATTGACTGGGCCCTCCATAGGATGCCTGAGCTTCTTCTTAACATGGCAGCCAGCTTGCCACAGAGCAAGAGACCCAGGAAAGAGCAAGGCCCAGATGGGAGCCACAGATGTTTATAATAGAGCACTTCTGCCATATTTGGTTGGTCACACAGACCAGCTCTGATAAAATGCAGGAAGGGACTACACAAAGCTGTGAGTAAAAAAAAAAACAAAACAAAAACCAAGGCTCACTGGGGACCATTTTGGTGTTTTGGTGTTTACCTACTTCCTCTAGTTCTGTGTCAAAAGGCTCCACACGGCATACATTGGCATCAAGTATAGAACACCTGAGACTTGCTAGTGCCAGGCAGTGAGTTAAACATGTGGCTGATGAGAAAAGTTTGCATGTGGGACTATTTGTCAAACACTGAAGTTAAACTTTTTGTTTGCTTTGTAATCTCAGGAGTTCTTGGAGTCTTCAATGTACTAAAGTTCCTTGTGAATCTCAGCAGAATTGCAGCATATAGTGGGCATTGAACCCCAAAGTTATTAGCACACCATTTTCATGGAACCTGTTAACATTTCATAGAAATTATTTCACAGTGAAAACTTCAGAGAAATGCTGCTTGGAGAAAGAGACATAAACACTCTGGGAGGACACAGCTCCCACTGTGTATAATGTCAAATATACAATAATTCCCTAAAGTGAGAATTCATGTGCTTTACATCTACTTGTCATTCTGGTTAGCTACCCAAAGAATGTGGCGCTGGTCCTCAAAGACTCACCTACTCTTCCAGTCGACCATTTCCATCCCCACCTTATTTACCATCCTTCCTTCTACCTTCATCTTTCTTCTTCCTTCTTACCATCTTTCTTTTTATAACACAAATCTTATATATGCATAGTGTTTTGTTTACATACCATCCTACCTAAAATAACACTGCAATTAATCATAGGTAATATTTTCATTAAAGAATAAATTAGTCTTAAAGGCCCCATCCTTTTATCAAAATATGATACTTTCCACAAGTCCTTGAATTACTAAAATATTTGTGGTAGATATGAAGTCAAAAATCATAGAAATGCCGTGTTATGAATTAAAGTCTAACAAAGGCAAGAGGATAGAGTAAGAGCTGCAATAAACCCAATGTTTCTTGAGCTAGAGCCACAGAATGTTGTATTAGCACGGTGAATCTATCTGTGACCTCTGGGATGTGACAGCTGAAGAACATAAAGATTGTACCCTCTATGAGTGCATTGGAGAACTAAACCATGCATGCTACAATTAAAGACATTAGACATATTTGCAGTTTATGCATTTTAAGAGTCCCCAGGTTGTTTGCAGGTAACCTTGATCTTTTGATTTTTACTTGAGTGTTACTGTTCAAAATCTCATGGTTCTTTCTAAATCTCCCTATTATCCTTTTGAACTATACGTGCAGATTTCCCTCATCTGGGTGATAAGACCAACTTAGCATATAATGAATATTTTAAATATCCTAAAATAATAAGATTTTTATTATCTTAAACATTGTCTTGAGATGGAGCTTTTAATTGGTCCTACTGAGTCAGAGAACCTTTTATGAACTGCATGGAGAAAATTGTGTTTTATGAGCAATGTTCAAGAAAGTACATCCCCCTGTTGGGATACCTGCCTCACACTACACCAACTAGACCAGCCAAGTCTGTTCCCACTGTGATACTGTTGAATATCTGACAATTCTCAATGCTCATCTTTCCTCCCCTGCCTGTTGAAACATAAAAGAAAAGGTATCTTCTTACTGGCTCTACCAGGTTTTGGTATCACTTTTCTTATGACAAGTAGAAAAACCCTGAACATTTAAATTAGTTCATCAGTAGAAGTGCAGTTATTTTATTAACCACTAATTTCTGCAATCGCAGGGCTGACAAGGAGGCTCGTGGTATCCTTTAATAATAAGAGCAGATAAATGTGAGCACAGAGATGGCAGAGGAAGTAGGAGGTCTGAGACTGGAGTGGTAGAGACTTTAAACTAGATGCTAATGACCTTCATCAAACTTCTGTCCACCCCAGGTTACAGTCTCTACATCTGCAAACCATGCAAATGATCTTGCTGGATTTCAGGACTTGTGGAAATAAATAAGAGCAGGCAGAGGCTGTTTATTCAGAGCTTACAATATCAAGAGAGTCAGCCAGCATCACTTACCTTTGGCAAAGACTCAAAAGCAGGCAGAGGAATGGGAAAGCTTTATAGTGGAAGAAAGGGATGGCTCCAGGTGTACCATGATTGGAGGTTGTTTGCACAGGGAAGCTGGAGCATCGTATGTGATTGGTTAAAGGTGCATATTTGGCTTTCTTTGGTTGATCCTGAGTTTGAAATGAGGGTGAAATTTTAAGAAAGCTCTCAGTCATCCATCAAGTCCTGACCATTCTCAGCTGCAGAGGTTATGGTTTAGCTCCCTGGGCTACTGGCTTCAGAGGTTGTGATGCAGAGTTCCATTGTCATATGTGGTCTGGTCATTGTCCATCTGTATGTTCAGTCTTTCAGAGGGGCTATTCCATGGATTGAATGAGATGTCACTAAGTACCTGGCACAGCGCCTCATGCATGGTCAAGCTTCAATGGATCACATTATAATTTTAAACTATTAAGAAATAAACAAGCCTGGGGTTAATTACCAGAGACTTGAGTATGGGAATGACGAAAGTTTTGTTTTAGGAATTTTGTTCTGCAGTATGATGCAGAATTGATTAAAGGGACTAAGAGTGATGTGATGCAGGCCTGCGTTGCCATCTTGGTTGTAGCACCTCAGAACAGGAAATGCCTCTTCCACAAAGTGGATTAAAGTGTAAGAAAAATCTTTTGACAAAGCTTAGATGAAGCGGGCTGTGAACTCAGATTAGGAGACACATATTTTATACATCATCCTGCTGCTGTCAGTCCATGTCGTCGGAAGCACATGTTTTACTGGGGTTGTACTTATGTTTCTGTTCTATACCATTTTTTTCCCCCAGCTAAAATAGAAACGGAAGTTTGTTTGGTTGACCGGCTATCTGGGAGAAGTTTGTACTTCGTTTAGATGAAAGAGAAGGAAGGGAAAAGTCAGATTTTGGCAACTACTAAGATGCTCAAGAAAGGAAAGCCGGGGTGAGGCAAGTCTCTAAGGCTTAGGGCTGATGTCACCATCTGTCCCAGGGAAGGAGGCTACTTCTCTTGTTGAGGATGGCGGGTCCAAGTTCACACCAGTAAGAAATCAAGGATGAACTGCAATTTCTTTTTTTCCTTGGTGAAGTCCAGAAAGGCAGTTATTTGAGGAGGCATAGTAAGTGAAATGCTTACAGAAGAGGATGTCTATGAGTTGGTTATATAAAAGTATGACAAATGACCACCTGTTGTTTTAAAACTTTCTTACCCTTATCCACGTTATGCATTGTTTTAATTTTCTTTCTAATCACTATGTAATATTGCAGTGTATGGACATTGAGTATAAACTAGTTCATAAGACACAGGTTAAAATTATTCACCATAAATTCCTTGATGACTTTTGAGAATCAGTCCGGGTGCCTAACTGGAGGAGTTTGATAGCATAATTAGAGGGATCAGTACAAAAATATTCCTAGACTTTCATGCTTCAGGACATATAAACTCATAACTATATAATGATATATTGATAACTTGACATTGGTTTCTGTAATGCATTTAGCCGTGTTCTCTGTTTTTTCCCATTTCTTCTTTACAACACTAGTAATGAAGATTATGAAAGACTTCCATCTTAACTCAAACTACTATAATTCTGTATAATTGCAATCAAAATTTACTATTGTTAAACAGTAAAAAAGAAATTTAGAATCACTGGAGCCATTATTTTAATTTTTTTAACTTTTAATTTTGATATTGTAATAAATTAAGAGGAAATCACAAAAATTGTACAGAAAGGTTTAAGTACCCTTTACCCCATTTCCCCAAGGGTTAACATCTTACATAACTATACAACAACAGCAAAAACATTGACATTGGTGCGATCCACAGACCTTATTCAGATTTCACCTCTTCTACATTCACTCACTTGTGTGTATTTTTATGGCTCCATGCAATTTTGTTACATGTGTAGGTGCCTGTAACTACCGTTACAGGGAAGACACAGGACTGTTCCATCAGGGCAAAGATCTCAGGAGATCTCCTCTGCTCTTCCTTGGTAGCCCCACGCATCTCCTCCACCATCTACAACTTCTGGAGACCACTAATCTGTTCTCTAAGAATGTTTTATGCATTGAATCATACAAAATGTAATCTTTGCTGCTTTCCTGTTTTTCCATTCAGCATAATTCTCTTGAGACTCATCCAGCTTGTTTATATCAATAGTTTGTTCTTTTTTTATTCCTGACTGGTATTTCATGCTATGAAAGTACAACAGTTGGTTAAACCTTTCACTCGTTGGAGGATATTTGGATTATTTCCAGTTTTTTACTATATAAGAAAGAAAGCTGCTATGAACATTTTTGTACAGGTTTTAATGTGAGCCTAAATTTTCATTCCTCTCAGATAAAAACCCAGGAGTGCTATTTCTGCATAATATAGTAAGGTTATATTTAGTTTAAAAAAAATTTTTTTAAAGAAACCATCAAACTATTTCCCAGAGTAGTTGTACCATTTTACATCCCCACCATCAGTGTATAAGAAATCTAGTTTCTCTGCATCCTCTGCAGCATTTGGTGTTTTACTTTTTTTTTTTCAATATCAGCTATTTTAATAGGTGTGTTGCTATCTCATCATGGCCTTAATTTGCCTTTTCCTAGTGGTTAATGATGCTGAACTTCTTTTCATGTGCTTGTCATCTATATCTCCTCTTTAGTGACATGTCTGTTAGTGTCTTTTGCCCATTTTTCTAATTGGATTGTTTTGTACTTTTGTTTTGAGAGTTCTTCATATATTCTAGATAGGGTCTTTTGTCAGAGATGTGGTTTACAAATATTTTCTCTTTCTATAAATTTGTAGATCATCTTTCCATTCTCTTAATAAGGTTTTGCAGAACAAATTTTTAAATTTTGGTAATATGCAATTTTTGGATTTTTTTTTTCTTTTATGGATTGTGCTTTTGGTGTCATCTATAAGAACTCCTCATCTTTCTATATAGGTCTTGAAGATTCTTTCTTATGTAGCTTTACATTTTGCTTTTAAATCCATGATCAATTTCAAATTAATTTTTGTGTAAAGTGTGAGATTTTGCTTTAGGCTCATTTTTTCCCCCTATGGATATCCATTGCTCCAGCACCATAAATTGAAAAGATTATCCTTTCTCAAATGAATTGCCTTTGCATTTTTGTACAAAGTCAATTGGTCATACATTTGGGGGTTTATTTGTAGGTTCTCTATTCTGTTCCTTTGATCTGTATTTCTGTTCTTCTGCCAGTACCACATTGTCTTGAGTACTGTTACTGTAGTTGTAGAGTAAGTTTTCAAATCAAGGTAAAATAATTTCTCTAATTAGTCTCTATTTTTAAAAACGCTTTAACTATTCTTTATTATTTGCCTTTCCATATATATCAGAAAAAACTTTTCTATAGCTATAGGACTTTAATAAATATTATATTAAACTTACAGATCAATTTGGAGAGAATTGGCATCTGAAAATATTGAAGCTTCTATCCATGAATGCAGTATGGCCTCCTTTTATTCAGAACTTTGATTTCTTTCATTGGTGTTTTGTAGTTTTCAGTGTACAAGTGCTATGTAGATTTTATTAGATCTGTACTTATGTACTTCATTTTTAGTGATTATAAATTGCAATGTGTTTTTAATTTACACTGCATTTCTGAAATAAATTTTTCTTGGTTGTGATATAGAATTATTTTTATATATTGCTGGATTTGATTTGCTAGTATTTTGTTGAGGATTATTGTACTTATGATCATGAAGGATATTAGTATTTTTTTCCTTTTTTTGTACTTTTTGTCTGGTTTTGTATGAGATAATACATGATTTGGGAAGTGTTCTATACTCTTCTACTATCTGGAAGAGATTGGGTAGAATTGATCTTAATTCTTTGAATATTTGGTAAAATTTCCCACTGCAATCACACAGACTTGGAGATATTTTTCCTTAGGAATCTTTAAACTATAAATTTAATTTCTTTAATAGTTGTAAGGCTTTACATCATCTATTTAATTTATGTCATCTATTTAATATTAGTTAATTTTTTGGTATTTTGTGCTTTTTGAGGAAGTGGTCCATTTTATTTAAGTTGTTGAATTTGTGTGTAGAGTTGTTTATAGTAGTCCATTATTATGGCCTTAATACCTGCAGGATTTGTAATTATATTCATTGTTTCATTCCTAATATTGGTCATTTTTGCCTTCCTTCTTCTCTCTGTCAGTCTTCCTAGGCATTTGTCACTTTGTTGATCTTGTCAAAAAACTAGGTTTTTTTGTTCATCAATTTTCTCTTTTAATTTCATTAGTTTCTGCTGTTATATTTACTTTTTCTTTTCTCCTGCTATCTTTGGGAATATTTTCCTATCATTTTTCAAACTTCTTAAGGTGAGAGCTTAGATAATTTGAAACCTTTCTTCTTTTTTAATGTAAACATTTTGTACTGTAAATTTCCCTCTCAGAAGTGCTTTATCTACATCTTACAAATTTACATATATATAATTTTTCATTCAGTTGACTGTATATTTGATTTCTCTTGTGACTTCCTCTGTGATCCACAGACTATGTAGTATAAACGGCAGAGCGAGAGAGAGAGAGAGAGAGAGGAGAGAGAGATCAGATCTCTAAGAAGTCTATTGCATCTTGTTCAGAACTAGAAGTTCTAAATCAAGTCAGGTGAAAGTGCAAACAAAATGAGCTTTGCATTAAACTTTCATTCACTTATCAAGCATTTCCTAAAATCTTCCACTGAATCAACCTGTTATGCATGGAGCATCTACCTCTTATATGTGGGGTACTGTTATTTTTCCTTTAGACTGTACAAAGTCAAATGAAATAGGCTTTCCTCCCAAGCCTGAACCTGGTGATGGTTCAGCCTGGTTGAAGCTCCTAATGTCTGGACCATTTTCTTTCTCTGATGCTGACTGGTTTGTCTCTTCTACTTCCTATCTGGGAAGCTTTGAACAGCTTCATAGTCTTCCTACAAGGGTCAATTTTGAGATGTGCTCCTTGAGGATATGCCTGAGGTAGCGATGGAGACAAAGGTAAGTCTGCTAACTGTGAGGTGAAAGCACTGTTTTTTGAAATCAATAATTAGAAGAATCTGGTAGAAATGACTTTAGATAGAAATGGTACAGTTTGTATTTTCAGTGTTTGAAAAAATAAAAAAGAAACCTCAATAATTCAAGGAATCCAGAGAGCTCAAGTGCATTTAGAAAATATCTCCCTAAGTGATTACTCATATATATGAAACCCGCATCAAGTAGAGAAATATTATAAGAAATTCCTTGATAAAGAACAAATATGCTGTGATGTGTTTTAATCAGTGGATCGAGTATTCCTTCCTTTGCAGGCTGATCCTCACTCCACTGTCTTAATTCCGTCTCTCCTCATCTTTTCCCTAGATAAGTAGCTCCTGGCCTGAGAGCTGCTGTGCTTCTTCCCATTGGATCGTTTCTCACGGTCATTCTAGAACTCGGCGTGTATATGCAGCTAAATGATCAGTGGCTCCATGAAACAGAACTCCATTGCATTGTATTCTGCAGTTGTTGGGAGGAGCACCTATAAATGTCAATTACATCTTGTTGGCTGATGATACTGTTCAGTTATTCGATATCTTCATCATTTTTCTGTCTTTTAGGTCTATGAATATTTTTGAGAGTGGGGTCATGAAGCCCCCAACCATAATTGTGGATTTGTCTACTTATTTTTTCAGCCCTTTTAGTTGTGTATATTTTGCAGCTCTGTTGTTTGTTGCAAGTGTACTTAGGATCACTGTCTTCTGGTGGATTGACCGCTTTTAATCATTATATAATATCTTTCTTTGTTCCTGATAATTATCTTTGCTCTGAAGTCTTATTTTATCAGTTATTAAGGAATGATTCTCTCTAAATCTCTCTGGTTCGCTGGGATAAGCAGTTCTGTTTTTGCATCCTTCAGGAAGGTGTAATGGCTCTGTCCTGCACTCAGGGAGGCCTTTGTAGTTAGTGTGTTGACCCAAGAGAGGAGGAAAAGAAAGTTGGTGTCACAAAATGATTGACAGTACCTGCTATTTTTTACCCACAAGGTCCCCTCACCCTAGAAAGAGACAGTACAGAGGAGGGGATCTTGCAAGGAGCTGGAAATCTTGCTGGAGTTGGACAAATAAGAAAGAAACATGAGACATTTTTCTTAGTGACAGTAATTTAAATCCTGGCCTCGTGTGGCCTGAAGAAATATAGACTGAGTGAGCAACTAAGTAATACACAATTGCTTTTTTTTCTTGCTTTACAAACAGTCATCCTTCTTGAGGACTCTATGACATCTCTGGTAGTTATATTTTCAAAAACATCAAAAGCTTTGATGTAAAACCATGGGTAAAATTGATTTTATCAATTTGACCAATAAGCAAACAGATCTCTTATATAAATTAGGAGCTCAAGCTTGACTTTTAGATATGAAGTTTTAATTTAATAAAGTTCATATTTTGTTCAGTTTAGTAATTGCACTTTTTGTTTTTGCATCAGTGCTTCAAGAAAAATTCATTCAGTATTTAATGGATTAAAAGCTAATGAATTTACTCTGCCTTCAGGAAATCAAGATAAATTCATCATAAGTTATATTCTATATTGTTGTTACTAAAAGTAGTAAGATAAGTGACTGTCACGTCATTGATAATTATCTTGGGATAATCAATTAGAGAATTATAGGCCTGGAAGGAATCTTTGAGATTGACTTATTCAGCCCTTAATTTTATAGAGGTAGAGCTGGTGCCCAGCGAGGGGAGCTGACTAGGAAGGGGCAGATGGACCAGGACATCTTAGCCCTGAAAAATGTCTCCAGGGAAAAATACAAGGATAAACTTCATTTCCTTATATATTATTTTTGTTATCTCTTTAAAGTAATATTTTTAATAATGTGATGTAATTTGCCATTCTGTAGACTGAGAAACTGTGAAAAATGAATTGATAGAAAGGAATAGAAAGATCTGAATTCTAAAAGAGTATATTGAAAAAGTTATTAGGAGGATAAAAGACTTAAGTTTTATTTTTCCCCCTTGAAAAGTTTTTAAAAATATTACCACCAACAAGAGACAAATAAATGATAAAATTTGAACTAGCAAAACCATTTTAAAAATAGCACTTATAAGAGCTTTGAAATGAGAAGTTTGACATTTAATCCTGAAGCTAAAAATTTATTTGAAAGGTAATAGATTAGATTGCACACAGTCTATCAGTAAACAGCTTTTGAGTTTTTCTATCAGTAACTGAACACAGAGCTATTTCCTGTAAGGAAATCCATACTATTTAATGAGTAGACCTCTTGAATTTAAGAATTAGAATAACTTCTTTCTACAAGTAACAGGAAATATTTTAATTCTGCCTCTGGAATACACTGATCAATTACAAGTCACCTCTCTTGGGAGATTTATCAATGTTAAGAATGGAGTGAAAGTCATTGGTTAGGTAATATGTACGAGAAATTGTTTGCCAAAAATGCGTTTATTATGCAACCATTAAAAATAGAATACTCTGAGGCAAAGGCTATTATTTTTAAAGATTTTTTTTTTGATGTGGACCATTTTTAAAGTCTTTCTTGAATTTTTTACAAAATTGCTTCTGTTTTATGTTTTGCTTTTTTTGGCCACGAGGCATGTGGGATCTTAGCTCCCTGACCAGGGATCGAACCCACTTCCCTTGCATTGGAAGGTGAAGTCTTAACCACTGGACCGCCAGGAAAGTCCCTAAAGGCTATTTCCTTAGGTTTTTTATTTGGTTAATTGTGAAAATTTTATTTTCTTCTTGGAACGATCTTTCAAAAGTAAATTTTAAGTCAGTCACTTAAGCCATTTTAAGTTATTAATAGAGGGGAGAGAGTGTTTTCTGTTCAATTTAGATTTTCTTTAAACAAAAAGAAATAGAATACTTGAGATAAAACTAAAATCACCCTTGTTTTCCTTTTACTTCCTATCTATCTACATTGTTCTGGCCAGAACGAATCACTCGCATGAATTTGGTGTGCATTCTTCCAACTACTATATTTTTACTTCCATTAATTAACTCTGTTATCTATAAAATCTATAGTATTGCTTGGCATATCTTCAAATTTACACAAATCATATGATAGTCCATGAGGTCTTTTAATTTACAACTGTCACACTCAACTTTATGTTTTTGAAATCTAGCTGTGTTGATACGTAGAGGACTCCTTCATTCATATTGCTGCTGTGCAGTGTTCTGTTGTTTGCCTGAATCTCAGTTCAATTAAGTAGTTTTGAACTTTCCATTTTCAGGATTAAAATAATGCAGCAGTGAACAATCTCATCCATGTTTTCTGTTCTCATGTCTGAGATGTTTTCTAGAGAATTCACATACAATTTATAGAATGCAGGATTATTATTCAGAAAACACAAAGACTTCCTGTAAGTCAACTAAGGAAATGAAAGGACAACACAGTAGAAAAATAGAACAAGGTTATTGAGGGGAAATTTGGCGTACTTGATTCAGTAATTACTAATTTACAAAACGAGTAAAGAGAAAGCAAAAGGAAGAAAAATCCATTAGTAAGCAGGAATACTGGAAGGTAAACAGTGAAATAATATTTGCATTCATTAGACTACAAATCTTAAAGAATCTGACAATACCAAATTTTGACGATTATGTAAAAAAATAGGAATGCCTGTATCTACCTGAAGAAAGTTAAAATTGGTAAATTACTTTGGAGAATAATTTGATAGTAGTTAATAATTTTGGAATGAACTAATATTTACACTTTACACATTTACAATTATACCTCTCAACTATTAAAACATTTTCTGTTATGATTGACTATTAGTATTTACTATGACTGAAAGGTGTTCCTTCAATTATTGAGGCAATCCTACAACTTTTCTCCTTTACAATATAATTTCTGATGTTGAGTCAACCTCATGTTTCTGGCATGACATCTATTTGTTCAAGATGAATGTTGTTGTTTATACACTGTTAGTTTTGATATAAGTATTTTATTTAGAATTTTTGTATCTTCGTTTGCGGTTGGCAGAATAATGTCGCCCCAAAGATGTCCACATCAGAATCCCCAGAACCTGTGAATGTGTTACCTTACATTTTAAAAAGGGACTTTGTAGTTGTGATAGTTAAGGATTTTGAGATGGGAGATTATTCTGGTATCTAGTATGGCCAATCTAATCACAAGTGTTCTCACAAGAGGGAACACCAGAGTCAAAGAAGGAGACTTGACAAGGAAGCAGTGATCAAAGTGATGCCAGACAAGAGCCAATGAATGCTGCAGCCTCTAGAAACTGGAAAAGCAAGGAAGATTCTCCCTAGAGCCTCCACAAAGGGATGCAGCTCTGCCCACCAATTTTAGATTTCTAACCACTTGAACTGTAAGATGTGTAGTTTGTACCACTATGTTTGTGGTAATTTGCTACACCGGCAATAAGAAACGAATACAGTATCTTAAATTGTAATTGGTATTTTTTTTTATTTGCTTTGTTTGTTGCCAAAGTTATATTTGCTTCATAAAACCAGCTAAATAGCTTCCTGAGATTTTTATTCTCTGAATCAGTTTGATAAGAGATAGAAACCATCCATTCTTTCAAAATTTGATAAAGAATGTCTTTGAAACTACCTGGAGCACGTGTGTTTATTGTTTAGATGAAGATTGGGGGAAGAAATGGGCAAAATGTTTTCCAACAATTTTGGTGCCCTTATTTGCAAATGGTGACTTCATGTTTTCAGTTTATTCTTTTGTCAATTTTGATAGTTGAAAAGTTTATAATTTTCTGTTTCACCTAAAATTTTAATTTACTCACACTAGTTTGTTTGTAGTATTCTTTTGTTATTTTTTTTTAAGATTTTTTTTTTCAACGTGGACCATTTTTAAAGTCTTATTTGAATTTGTTACAATATTGCTTGTGTTTTGGTTTTTTGAGGAATGTGGGTCTTAGTTCCCCAACCAGGGATTGAACCCGCACCCCCTGCATTGGAAGGCGAAGTCTTTAATCACTGGACTGCCAAAGAAGTCCCTTCTTTTGTTATTTTTAAAACATATAACACACTTTCTTTTTCTAGTATTTTTTATTCTTGCTCTGTTTTTCTTTTTAAATCAGTCCTCTCGAAGTTATTTCAGTTTTATCCAGGTTCTGTTTTAATTTTGTCGTGTCCCTTTTTCTCTAGCTTTATTCAGGTATAACTTACATACAATAAACTGCTAATTTTGGTATTCAGTTTAATCATATTTAACAATTGTACATAGTCACCAAGCAAGATATTGAAATTTTCATAACCCCAGAAAGTTTCCTTTTGCTCCTCTGCAATCCATCTTCTCCATTGATCCCTAGCCCCAGTCACTGATGTGCTTTTGTCACAACAGTTTTGCCTAGCCTGGAATTTTATAAAAATGGAATGATACAATAAGTACTCATTTATAGTTGACAGCTTTTACTTTATGTCATGTTTTCAAGATTCATCCATGTTGTTGTGTATGTCAATAGTTTTTTCTTTTTTGTTCTAATTAATATTTTATAGTGTAGGCATACTATAATTTGTTTATCCATTCACCACTTGATATACATTTGGGTTGTTTCCACTGTTTGGATATTATGAATAATGCCACTCTGAACATTTACATACAAGTCTTTATGTAGACATATGTCTTCATTTCTTTGTGGTAAATTCCAAGGTATAAGCCTGCTTGATTTGGATGGTAAGTGTATGCCTAAGTTTATAAGATACTAACGAGTTATTTTTGAAAGTGACTACACCATTATGTATTCCTTCCAGCAATACAGAAAGTTTCTAGGTGCTCTGCATTTTCAGCAACACTTATCCTTGTCAGTCTTGTTAATTGTAGCTGTTCTAGTAAGTAGTTTGGCTTCCATCTTCCCTGATGATAGTGACTTTGAAGATCATGGATAGGATTGAATTTGGGTCTACAGGGTTTTTTGTTGTTATTGTTGTTGTTTAATTAATTTATTTATTTTGGGCTGCGTTGGGTCTTTGTTGCTGCGCACGGGCCCTCTCCAGTTGTGACGATCTGGGGCTGCTCCCCACCACGATGCGTGGCCCTCTCACCGCAGTGGCCTCTCCCGTTTCAGGGCATGGGCTCTAGGCCCACGGGCTTCAGTAGTTGTGGCTTGCGGGCTCCAGAGCACAGGCCCAGTAGTTGTGGGACAAGGGCCCAGCTGCTCCGCGGCATGTGGGATATTCCCGGACCAGGGCGTGAACCCGTGTCCCCTGCATTGGCAGGCAGACTCCTAACCACTTCCCCACCAGGGAAGCCCGGGTCTAGAGTTGTATTACTTTTTTCTTGTTACTCCTTCTGACTTTGTTCCTCCTTTCCTACATTTTTTTGTTTGTCTTAATTATAGTATTAGACAACTCTATTTTTAAAGTTGTTTCATGTATAGTATTTTGAAGTGTATTTTAGTGTTTGTTCTAGGAATTAAAAATCCTTGTTTTCACAATCTATTTATAATTAATATTATACTACTTCCCACAAAATGTAGAAATCTTAAAATTGTATGTCATTTACACCTCTCCCCTGTACTTTATGCTACAGTTGTTATATGTATGTGTATTATACATGGGAAGGTATAATTTTGCTCAAACTGTCATATATTTTATAAAGAAATTAAGAGGAAAATGCAAAACATCAGTATTTTTATTCACATAGATAAAAAAATTGTTATCCTCTTCCAAGTTTCATATAATATCATTTCTCTTGCACCTGAAGAATGTCTATTACCATTTATTTTAGTGCCAGTATTTTGGCAGTGAACCCTTTTAGGTTTCTTTATTTAAAATGTCTTTATTTTACATTAATTAATTAAGAATACATTCTTTTACATAGAATTCTTAGTCAATAGTTGTGTTTCAACACTTAAAATATGTTTCACTATCCTCTTACTTCCATAGTTTTGAGGTGAAATCAGCATTCAGTGAAATCATTCTGCTGTATATAATATGCCTTTTATTTTTTCTGTGTGTTCAAGATTTTTTCTTCATCTCTAGCTTTTACTGGTTTGATTCCAAGGTACCTAGACAAAACCTTTATGTTTATTATGCTTGGAGATTCCCGTGCATCTTAAATATATAATTTTTTCTTTTGTCTAGTTTGACTACCTGAACATTATTTCTTCAAATATTTTTCTGCGCATTCTACCTCTCTTTTTTTTTTCTGAGACTTCAATTGCAAAAATGTTGCAATCTAACAAGTCCCTAAGGTTTGTACATTTTAATTTTTATTTATTTATACTTCAATCTGGATATCTGTATTTGAGTTCACTGTAACTTTCCTCTGTCCTTTATATTATTCCATATTGAATGAAGAATATGAAAAATATTCTAACTGTATTACAAATATATGAAACAAAAGGTGCAGGGGAAAACATACTCACCTAACTAACTTTCTAAACGAGTGGAGTCTGAAGACCAAAAAAAAGAAAACAAAAACTGAAGACAAAAAAATACATAAGCACTGTGCTCTAGTTGGCAAAATTGTGTCTTAAATGGGTATGGTTTAAAATTTTGATACCACTATATATGATAATAGAAATGAACAGTTAAGTAAGTGGATAACAATTGGTGGGAGTCAAGTGTCTCATGGTCGGAATGACAATTTACAGAGAAGCAAGAGGAGGAAGCTAGAATGATATACGGTGGTGATGATTTAGCTCAGTATGAACTAATGTTTAGTTTTGCATAGATACCAATGGTTACATATAGGAATATTTGTAAATAAGTGTGTATACCTAGACTAGAATACATATACATGTACATATATTTCCTCGTTCTTTCAACTAAGAGTGCCTAGAAGAAACGATGTAGCAATGAGAGTAACTGGTACCCAGATGTTGGTTTCTAATACCAATCTCTAATGAAAGGACTCTAAACCAGGGTTTCTTAAAGAAATGGCTGATTCTAGGACTGGATAAGGAAATATATAAAATGAGTCTGGAATACTTTGTAGTATCAGAAAACAAGGAAGTTCTTAAGAAATATCACACATTGATGGAGATATGTCATAGCATCATAGCGCACATGAGCCAAATGAAAGCGCTCCCCATGGCCAGTGCTGGAAGAATTTGAGCAAAAACCTGATACAGTAGAATTGGATTATAAACCAAAGTATAAAATAAATATGGAGAAAAAGGCAAATATTTCTTTCAGAATAATTCCAAATAATTTATGGAGATACTCCTCAATAGGGGGTAGAGCTTAACACTTCTCCTCCTACTTGAGTGTGAAATAGGCTTAATGATTTTCTTCCAAAAAATAGAATAGTGAAAGAGGGCAAAAAAATAAATTTACAGTGGAGAGACCTGACAAACATGACCTCATCCAAGTGACCAAGGTCAACATAAGCAGTGGTAAGTCATGTTGATAGCATATGCCTTTGATATGATATATTGAGCATGGCATTATATCTCTGTGGTCTTCCTCCCCAAAACCATAACCCAAATCTAGTCATGAGAAAAACAAAAGACAAATCACAATTGTAGGATATTCTACACCATTCCTAACTAGTACTCCTCAAAACTGTCAGGGTCACCAGAAGCAAAGGAAGTCTGAAACTATCAAACCAAGAGGAGTCTAAGAAAGCATGACAACTAAAAGTGATGTAGTACCCTGGGTGGGATCCTGGAATAAGAAAAGGATACTAGGGAAAAAATAAGGACAGATGAATCAAATATGGACTTTAGTCAACAATAAAGTATCGGGGCTTCCCTGGTGGCGCAGTGGTTGAGAGTCTGCCTGCCAGTGCAGGGGACACGGGTTCGGGCCCTGGTCTGGGAGGATCCCACATGCCGCGGAGCAAGTGGGCCCGTGAGCCACAATTGCTGAGCCTGCGCGTCTGGAGCCTGTGCTCCGCAACAAGAGAGGCCGCGAGAGTGAGAGGCCCGCGCACCGCGATGAAGAGTGGCCCACACTTGCCGCAATTAGAGAAAGCCCTCGCACAGAAACGAAGACCCAACAGAGCCATAAATAAAATAAATAAATAAAATTAAAAATTAAAAAAAAAACCAAAACAATAAAGTATCACTCTTGGTCCATTAATTGAAACTAATATGTCATACTAATGTAAGATGTTAATAATAAGAAAAACCGTGTAAGGAGCGTATGAGAACACTGTACTACCTTTGCAATTTTTTAGTAAATCTAAAACTGCCCTTAAACCGTATTAAGAAAAAATGAGAAAGTATATTTACAGTTTGTTGAATTGCACAATGAATTATAGGTGCCCCAATAACAACAGAAGTTCCATTTTCTTATAGCACCTTTCTCAGTAAATATAGTAATTATTAAGAAAATTTTATACATGTTCCAGAAATATATATACACACATGCACACACACATGTGTGTTTGTGTGTTCTGTATTTGTTGCCAAGCTGTTTGTACTAAAATTCCCAGGATTTTTGGCAACCTCCTGTAAGAGTATTCTGACTATTCTAAAGTTAGACATAACCCAGTCTTATGAAAGCATGTCGATGGCTAATAGCTTTGGATTCCAGGATAAATAAGGCTTTCCAAGTAACTTTAGATATTATTCATATTTTTAGGATGTTATGTTAACTTTTCTATATGTATTTATGAATCTTAATGCTTTGTATATTAATATTTGTGCTATGCCTGGATGATATATTAGCTTAATCTTGGCTTTTGTGTTCAAGATCAATCATTAAAATCATTCCCTTCTATGATTTCTACCATATAATTGAATCCTAGTGAAACCAATCAGCATGGCAGCAGATGGGCTCATTTTAAATTATCAGTTTTCATTTAACTACAAGATAAAAAATTGAATTATGCAGTTCATTCCAGAAGTTTTTTAGTTAATGAAAACATTCCATAGAAAAAGACTATTGTGTCCTTTTGTAGTATTCCAAATTTTTTCAAAATTATTGAACTCTCTTAAGGTGAATTGAAGAACAAACAAATGTATGTCTGGGGGCAAGGTTGAAATTGTGACCTGAGTTCATTCTACTACACGCAAATGTATCCATGCACTGAGAGGCAGTCTTCCGTTAGAGAGAAGAACCCACACTCTTCCTTTCGCATTGGTCCTCCTTGTAAGTATGTGAGATGGAGAAAGAGATTGGTGTGGTAGTGCCTCCCCATGTATCTGACACTTCAAATGTCTTTGAGGTATTTGTACACTGATATTAGGATAGGTTATCTGACCCTAATTGTTTCCTAGATAATAATCCATGTCAATTAGCTGAATTAAGGACTGTGTCCTGGTGTGCAGAGACTGGAGAGAAGCAACAATGTGAAAATCAACTTTCTGCAAGCTGTTACTATAGCTACCAGGATGCAGGCTTTTTCTATAACAGCAGCAAACAGAAGTGCTTTCAGACAAGGGAGCAAGGGAAAAGAAATCAGGGCTACTTCCATAGCAACAGAGAGATTTACTGATGTAGGTGGATTATATTTTTTCTAGCTAATAATGTTGACAGTAGTCATTAATAACTTCACAGGAGTACAAACAGCAAACTCTGATCCTGGACTAATGGTTTAAAGCACAAGACATGGAAACTACATTCACTGAAAATGTCACTAAGGTCCAGAGGTAATGCTGTGAATTGGATGGCTGACACTTACTGAGGTGAAGGGATTACTGACTGCTACTAATGTTACCTTTTTTTTTTTTTTTTGCTGCAAAATTCAGAGAAAATTTTTTTAATCTATTTGTACTAAAGACTGTGTCAGGGGGAATGGATGCAAGATATAGAATAAGTTGACATTAGAGAAGTGATATAATTGGAATTAGATTTAGAATGTGTGAAGGGAATCTGAAAAAACTTGCAACATTTCATAACAAAGATCTGATAAAAAAGAGAAGTACAATTGATGCAGCAACCAGAGTGTGCTCACTGGGAGTAAAAAGAGAGAGACTGGAGTGCTGGAAGGCACTTTAGGGTTATGCATGCTCAATTTGCAAATAAAGTGTTAAAAGGCATTCATTCATGTGCATATTTATTTATTCATGTGCCTCTACTATATGTCAGATACTATTTTGGAGTATGTCAGTGATTTAAACAGATAAGGATTCCTGCCTTTGGGGAGCTGCATTCTCAAGGGAAAGCATAGACAATACAAAGTAAAGATAATAAGACATACGGATTGTCCTAGATAATAATCTATGTCAATTACATTGTAATTACATTGTAATTGCATTGTAAATCATCAAAAATCTGCAAACAATAAATGCTGGAGAAGGTGTGGCGAAGCAAGGGCTGAACAAACACATGAAAAGATGCTCAACATCACTCATTATTAGAGAAATGCAAGTCAAAACTACAGTGAGCTATCACCTCACACCAGTCAGAATGGCCATCATCAAAAAATCTACAAACAATTAATGCTGGAGAGGGTGTGGAGAAAAGGGAACCCTCTTGCACTGTTGGTGGGAATGTAAATTGATACAGCCACTATGGAGAACAGTATGGAGGTTCCTTTAAAAACTAAAAATAGAACTACCATATGACCCAGCAACCCCACTCCTGGGCATATACCCTGGGAAAACCATAATTCAAAAAGTCACGTACCACAATGTTCATTGCAGCACTATTTACAATAGCCAGGATATGGAACCAACCTAAGTGTCCATCGACAGATGAATGGATAAAGAAGATGTGGCACATATATACAATGGAATATTACTCAGCCATAAAAAGAAATGAAATGGAGGTATTTGTAATGAGGTGGATGGAGTTAGAGTCTGTCATACAGAGTGAAGTAAGTCAGAAAGGAAAAAACAAATACAGTATGCTAACACATATATATGGAATCTAAGGGGGAAATAAAAAAGGTCATGAAGAACCTAGTGGTAAGAGGGGAATAAAGACACAGACCTACTAGCGAATGGACTTGAGGATATGGGGAGGGGGAGGAGTAAGATGTGACAGGGTGAGAGAGTGGCATGGACATATATACACTACCAAATGTAAAATAGATAGCTAGTGGGAAGCAGCCGCATATTACTGGGAGATCAGCTCCGTGCTTTGTGACCACCTAGAGGGGTGAGATAGGGAGAATGGGAGGGAGGGAGATGCAAGAAGGAAGAGATATGGGAACATATGTATACATATAGTTGATTCACTTTGTTATACAGCAGAAACTAACACAACATTGTAAAGCAATTATACTCCAATAAAGATGTTTTAAAAAAAAAAAGACACATGCACCCCAATGTTCATTGCCGTACTATTTTCAATAGCCAGGTCATGGAAGCAATCTAAATGTCTATCAACAGACAAATGGATAAAGAAGAGGTGGTACATATATACAATAGACTATTACTCAACCATAAAAAGGAACGAAATTGGGTCATTTGTAGAGATGTGGATGGATCTAGAGACTGTCATACAGAGTGAAGTAAGTCAGAGAGAGAAAAACAAATATCGTATATTAAAGCACATATGTGGAATCTAGAAAAATGGTACAGATGAACTGGCTTGCAAGGCAGAAATAGAGACACAGATGTAGAGAACAAATGTATGGACAGCAAGGGCGAAAGTGGGATGGGGGTGGGGGGTGGGATGAATTGGGAGATTGGGAGAGATTGGGACTGTCATGTATACACTAATATGTATAAAATAGATAACTAATAAGAACCTGCTGTATTAAAAAAAAAAGTAAAATAAAATTCAAATAAATAAATAAACAATTGAGGAGAGACTTCCCTAGTGGTCCAGTGTTTAAGACTCCGTGTTCCCAAGCAGGGGGCCTGGTCAGGGAACTATATCCATCATGCTGCAACTAAGAGTCCATATGCCTCAGTGAAGATCCTGCACGTAGCAAAGAAGATCCTGTGTGCTGCAACTAAGACCAGGTGCAGCCAAATAAAAAAATAAATATTTTTTTTTTAATTGAAGAAATAATGGCTAAAAACTTCCAAACTCTGACAAATGATATAAACCTGAAGATTTAAGAAGCTGACCAAACCTTAACTGGGTATCACCAAAGAAATTCATGCAAAGACATCAATATCAAACTGCTAAACATTAAAGACAAATACAAAGCATACAGATAAAAATAAGATATTACCTATAGGGGAACAGTAATTTAAAGTCAGTGAGTTTCTAATCAGAAACCATGGAGGACACCAAAGGAGGCTGACATTTATTTTTCAAGTGTTGAAAGAAAAGTATTGTCAAGCTAGAATTCTACATCCAGTGAGAATATCCTTCAGAAATAAAGACATTTTCAGATGAAGGAAAACTAAGAATTTGTTGCCAAGAGAATTTCTCTTTAAAAAGTTACTAAAAGAGACTGTTAAGATGGAAAGGGAATTATACCAGAAGGAAACTTGAAATATCAAGAATGAAGGAAAAGCAATAGTTTAAAACTTTTGAATTATTCAAAGTATCTTCTCAGTTATAATGCAATAAAACTAGAAAGATAACAGGAAAATCTCCCAAAGTTTTGGAAATTAAACAGAATACCTTTAAATATGCAACAGACGAAAAAGAAACAAGAGAAATAAGAAATTTTTAATCTGAGTAAAAATAAAAATACAACATATCAAAATTTGGTGGTATCAGCTAAAACAATGTTTAGAGGGACATTTATAGCTTTATATTATTCATATTAGAAAAGAAGAAATGTATCAAATCATTACCTAAGCTTCCATTTTAAGAACAAGAAAGCAAAGAGCAAAACACACCCAAATAAAGCCAAATGAAGGAAATGATAAAGGTAAGAGTAATCAACAAAACTGACAGAAAACAGAAAATAAATCAATAAAATCAATGCTGATTCTTTGAAAACATTATTAAAATTCACAAAACTTCAGCAAGAATAACAAAGTAAAAATGAGTGAAGACACAAATTACCAATATCAGGAATTGAAATGGGGACTGCATTTGCGCCCTGGAGAATAAGTGACTATTAGAAACAGTACTATGGTTATAATTTTAACAACTTAGATGTAATGGACTAATTCTTCTAAAAACATAAACTATCAAAACTTACCCAAGGTGAAACAAGAGTTGTCTTATATCCATTAAAGAAATTGATTTCATAGGTTTTTTTTTTAATGCAAAAAATAAATAAATAAACAAGAAATCTCTAAGCCTAAATGTTTTAACTGGTGAATTCTACCAAACATTTAAGAAGAAATTATACTCTTTCTGTACAATGCCAGAAAATTGAAGTAACTCACTTTATGAAACCAGCATTAATCCAATATCAAAACGTGGCAAAAAAAGAAAACCACATATTATCATTTATAGACATATATACAAAAATACTGAAATATTAGAAAATTGATCCCAGCAATATATAAAAAGAATAATATAAAGCATCAAGTAATATTTACACTGCAAATGCAAGACTGGTTTAATATTCTGAAATTAATTGACATAACCATATTAATGATCTAAAGAAGAAAAGCTACATGATCATAGCAATTCATGCAGAAAAAGATTTGAGAAAATACAGCCTCCATTCATGGTAAAAACTCACAGCAAACTATGATTGATAGAAGGGAACTTCCTTAACTCAGAAAATGGCACCTAGGAAAAATCTACAGGTGGGATCATACTTAATTGTGAAAGACTGAATGCCTTCTCCTTGAGCTTAGGAACAAGCTTTCAACACTTCTGTTGAACACCATAGTAAGAAGCTTTAGTCAGTGCAAAAGGCAAGAAAAAAGCTAAAAGCATGAACGTTGGAGTGGAAGAAATAAAATACTCCATTTGCAGACCACTTGATAGTCTACATAAAAATCACAAGGACTCTAAGAAAATTTCTCCTAGAAGTGAGAAGCAGTGTCAGAAAATCACAGGATACAAGAACAACGCTTATGAATCAAGTGTATTTCTATACAGTATAAATGTACATTGGAAAAGGGAAAAGTTTAAAAAAAAACCGTTTAAAATAACTCCAAAATTTGAAATACTTAGAAATAAAAGTAGTAAAATATGTACAGTGTCAGTTTGTAGAAAACTAAAAATCTTGATAAAAGAAATCAAAAAGGTATAAAGAAATGGAAAGTCACACTGTGTTCACGGAGTGGAAGATTCAAATAAGAAAACATGTAAAGGCTCCAAAAATTGCTACATAGATTTAATGCAAACAAATTCAAATCCCAGAGGTATTTTTTAAGATTAATTTTTATTGAAGTACAGTTGCTTTACAATGTTGTGTTAATTTCTGCTGTACAGCAAGGTGAATCAGTAATGTCCATCAACAGAGGAATGGATAAAGAAGATGTGGTACATATAGACAATGGAATATCACTCAGCCATAGAAAAGTAATGAAATAGTTTCATTTGCAGAGACCTGGCTAGACCTAGAGACTGTCATACAGAGTGAAGTAAGTCAGAAAGAGGAAAACAAATATCGTATATATCATTTATATGTGGAATCTAGAAAAATGGTACAGATGAAGTTATTTGCAAAGCAGAAATAGAGACACGTGTGTAGAAATCAGATTAATTGAAACCAAGTGGGAAGGAGGGGGAGTGGGCTGGAAATTGGGAGATTCGGATTGACATATACACCACTATGTATAAAATGAATAATCAATGAGAACTTTCTGTGTAGAACAGGGAACTTTACTCAGTGCTCTGTATCATAAAGAGAAATTAAGGAAACAATCCCATTTACCACTGCAACAAAAAGAATAAAATACCTAGGAATAAACATACCTAAGGAGACTAAGGACCTGCACTCAGGAAACTATCAGATACTGATGAAAGAAATCAAGGACGACACAAACAGATGGAGAGACGTACCATGTTCTTGTATTGGAAGAATCAATATTGTGAAAGTGACTATACTACCCAAAGCAATCCACAGATTCAGTGCAATCCCTATCAAATTACCAATGACATTTTTCTCAGAATTAGAAAAAATTTTAGAATTTGTATGGAAACACAAAAGACCCCAAATAGCCAAAGCAATCTTGAGAAGGAAAACAGAGCTGGAGGAATCAGGCTCCCTGACTTCTGACTATACTATGAAGCTACAGTAATCAAGACAGTATGGTACTGGCACAAAAACCAGAGGTATTTTTGTAGACATGGACAAGTGATTCTACAATTTATTTGGAAAGGCAGAGGAAATAGACTATCCAAAACAACTATGAAAAAGACAGATAAAGTTTCAGTACTCAGATTACCTAATTTTAAGTCTTACTACAATACTAATCAGTGTAGTGTGGCAGTAGCAAAGGGATAGAGAAAGGGTTCCAAGGAACAGCATAGAGTTTACGCAAATGTGGCCAAATGTTTATCGTCAAGTGTGCAAGAGCAATTTGATGGAGAAAGAATAGTGGTGTTGGAACAACTACATATTCATAAGCAAAAGGTGGACCTTGAAACAAATATAAATATAAAATAGCGCAAAGTGGGTCATGTGAAACAAAAACTATAAAACTTTTAAAGAAAATACAGGAGAAAACCTACAAGGTCTAGGGTTTGGAGCTGAGTTGTTAAACATGGCACCCGAAGTATGGCACATAAAAGAACAAATGAAAAAACAAGCTACAGGCTGGGAGAGAGTATTTGCAAATCACCCACCTGACAAAAGACTTGTACTCACTGTGTGTAAAGAATTCTTCAAACTCAAGAGTAAGAAAAATATTTTTTTAATGGGTAAAAATGTGAACTGACACTTCACCAAAGAGGATATAAAGATGGCAAATAGATGCATTAAAAAATGTTCATCATCGTTAAGTACTAGGTAAATTAAATTAAAACCATGATAAGATACTGCTACAAACCTTTTTAAACTATTTTAACTATAGAATGGTTATATTTTTAAAATGCTTACCATAGTAAGGACTGTGGAGAATGTGGAGCAGTAGGAACCTTTGGAAACTGCTGGTGGAAATGCAAAATTTTACAGCAATTTTAGGAAAGTTTAGCAGTTTCTTATAAATTTAAACATGTTCCTATAATATGACCCAGCAGATGACTTCTGGATATTCATGCTAGATTGGTGTAATTTTATTATTTTCACATAAAAACCTGTACATTAATAGTTATAGCAGTTTTATTCGTAATTGTTAAAAACTAGAAACTACCCAAATGTCTTTTAGTTGAGGAATGGATAAACAAACTATGGTACATTTCTACGATGGAAAAATATTTATAGGAACTTTTGAATCACGTAACAACTTTGTGAAAGACACTATGCTTAAAGTGAAGGAAGCTGGACTCAAAAGGTTACATACTGTATGATTCCATTTATATGACATTCTCAGCAGAACAAAATTACAGGGATGGAGAACTGATCAGGAGTTATGAGTGGGGAGAAGGTGACTACAAAAGGATAGAAGAAAGAAGTTTGGGGCGGAGGTGATGGAACTGTTCTGTGTCCTGATTATGTTGATAATTAAACAAATACATACATGTGTTTTGATGAGACTGTTACAGTTTACCTGTCACCCAAGACTAGACCACTAATAGGAATAGCTCTGTGTAATAAATTTTTCTGAAATGTCTCCAAACACACCAATATATTTTAGACCCAGATTGTCTTACAGCAGTAGTTACTTGTGCATGAAAAATACTTCAAAAACGGCAATGAGTCTCCCAGGTCTGTAGTTCAGTACTCAAAAGATATATTTTAACCTGTTCAGAAGTGTTCTGACTTCTCTTTGTGCTAAAGGTACTGAAGATTCATCTAGACATTGTAAAGTAAGCACTTGGCACTATTTTGAAATAGTTTATTAATTTGTTTCCTCTGGCATGCTGATTTCTGTTAGTCACAGATGTTGCATATAACTTCGCTTACTCTGTAGTTTGCTTTTACCTTCTTAATTCTTTTTTATAAGACATTCTTAATTTTAATAAAATCCAGTTCCTCATTCTCATCAAAAGCATTCTTTCTCTTCCTTTTATAGTGACAGATATAAGCAATATTACTTTTATGCACAGAAATCCGTTTATCCTATGAAATTTCGTGCTTTAAAATAACCTTGGAAATACTGACCATTTTTATAAAGCACATTCATTACACAAATGTTAAAATTTTTCAAATAATTAAAATGATCTTAGATCTATCTGACAATTTCCAATGAAGTCTATAAGTAGACTATATAAGTGTATATTTCATTTGACTTCTGAAGTTTTTCAGTATCCACTCCTGTTTTTGTAGTTCACACTACTTCACTTGATTTCCGAAGATGTTTATTGTGTTTGTTTATGCCAGAGAAAATAACCCAGAAATAACCTGTCCCCCAGTAAAAGATTGGTGAAGTAAACTATATAGTAATTTCAAACAATTGGATATGCTGCTATCAATAAAAATCATAACTTTACTTCCAATTTGTTGACATGGAAGGAAGGCAGGCCATAGCCAAATATTTAGTCGAGGGCAGGGGAAGCTTACTAAAGTGTATATTTATAGTATAAACCTATTCTTGTGAATATATATATATATATATATATTTACCACATATACACACACACACACACATACACAAAGGTTAGAGAAATTTTAATTTAATTTAATTATTTTAACTCAACATTACCTATGATGATTTCTTTTTGAAAATGTTTGTCTACTGCACCTTGACAACTTTGAGTGATATTTTCCTTGTAATGATAAATTATATTCACTTATTCTGCTTTCTAATCCATTGCTATTTTCAGCAAAAAAAATGTGAAAATGGTTCGACTGCCTTCTAGTTGAAAAGAAAGTACATCTTTTTGTTGACACCGTCTTTGGATAGAAAACGGAAGAAGTCATGAACTCTACCGCATTTTGGGCAGATTAAAGAAATAATATTTGTCAAATGATGATAATGCCTGGCACATAGCTAGGGAACAGTGGACTGAACTGCTCACTGATGCTTTAGAATGCGTGAGATTTTAATCCAATGTTTTACTTGATATTTTTAATTTATGTATATTTCTCACGCGAGAGAAATTCCCCCGAATGATGAGGAATTTAGTTCACTTTTCAGGATAGACTTTCCATCACGTCGGATTTCCATCAGGGCTGTAGCCCTCAAGCTAGTAGAGAGTGTTATGAGGCAAGACTCCATCTCTACCAGTTTCATATGAGAAAGTGGTGAATTCCAACCTACTATTTTTTTTTCATCCAAGTCTCCAAATTAAGGCCCTATTTAAATATTTGTGGGGAATATGATATTTTTAACTTAGATTACCAAGGTCTCGGAAATTTCTTCTTTTACTGTCACAAAGTACTCTCTATCTAGAAAGACATTCTCTTCTCTGTGAACCCTAATCCTTGAATTGATAAAGTTTGTGCTCTCTGGGTATACTTACTTCATTTTTCTAGGCCAGAGATTCTAAATTCTAGCAAGTTTCAGAGCCTCTCCACCTTTATGACTGTTTTCCAGGTCCTTCCTTGTGTTTTGCATTCCTTCTTCCTCTCAGTGAGTGCAACCTCACATTCTTCCTGGGTCTACCCTCTGCACTGGGTTGTAACTTGGCACCTCTGCCCCTCTCCCCGTGGTGTCCGAGGAGCTTCTGTCAGCAGGCTTGTGAGCTTCTGTGCTGCCCTCCAGTCCCACTGTGAGGGCCTCTTCTGATCTGGAAGGGGTGTCAGCAGAAGCTCCTCACCTGGATGACTAGCTCAGGCCAACACTGGCCTCGGCGGACATCAAAGTGAGAGTCCACTCTTATCCTTTTCTGTTTCGGATGCCATGCCTCTCAGTTTCTTTGTTAGTCCAGACTCCTCCGGGTTTCCTTCACAGATGCTTTGTGATCCTGGAGGGAACCAAGCACAAGGGTATTAGAGGTCTGGCAACACTAAGGACTTGTTGTTGTCTGCCTAAATATTAAGAAAAGAAAACAGTCTGAAGATAGAATGTGATTTGGCAGTGAACTTGGACCAGGAATGGTCACCAATTGTACCAGCTTCAGGCTGAGATCGGTCATATGGCAAAGCATGTTGTATAAATTCAAATCATTTTCTCGTGGAAAGATCATTTTTGAGCCAAAAAGAAAAAAAAACCTAAGAAGTCTCTTCATTAAATAGCAGATACGGCATTTTTTCCTGAATTAAAGACTAAGACAAGAAAGGAATTAAATGTTCTTACCACAAAATGAAACGTTAATTATGTGATGGAATGGGGGTGTCAGCAGATGCTATGGTGGTGATCATTTACAGTATGTAAATACAACAAATCAACACATTGTACACCTTAAACTTATACAATGTTGCATGTCAATTGTATCTCAATAAGTCTGAGGGGAAAAGAGGTTTCACCACACCCTTTGCTCATACAATGTAAAAAAACACTATGAAACCTGGCATCCTTATTTTTAAGGTTTCTGATAGAATAAACAGCCCAAGCCAGTTCTTCAAAGGTAAAAACCAAATAACACAAAATAAAACCTTTGCTTACATAAGCACCTGATACAGCCTCCACTGCAAAGTATTACTAAACCATTTTACATTCTAACATTCTCGTGATTCCCGTTTGGGTGGTGGCAAGTACTTCTGAGCAATGCTTAAATGGAAAGTAGTCTATTATTCCGAGAGAAAAGCAAAGCAGGGGTCTCCTGGACACCTGTCTTCTAAAATATTTAATTTTAAATGTAACTCAGTACAGAATTTCAATAGTTTTCTTCAGGCACAGGAAAGCCACATTACTTTTTTTCACCTTCCACTGTCAGTTTATAGGGCCTCTTGTAAAGAAATGTCCCAAAAGGGAGATTTACTTCTTTAAACTCATCTTTAATGCTGAAGGTCCCCTAGGGTAACAGATGTACTCTGCTGGAAAAGAGAGGAAAAATGCTGTAAGCCCTACCTCCTTTTTGGGCAGCTACCTGGAACATTATGTGGATTCTCTAAATCATGGATGAGGTCTCAGGAGCTAAGAAGGTTTCTTCTTATTCAGGTCAGAAATTCCTGTTGGTCCCTTCCATGATGATGCCTGGGGAATGCTGCTGACTGTCAAGTCAAATTGTGATTCAGTTCATTTAATGTTAATTTACCGAGAGGGACTTCAGATCTGTTGAATGTATCCTTTCATCACGAATTTAGCTTGCCTGTCGGAAAATAACTTACTGGAATGGGAGCCAACACCAAAAGCACACGTCCCACCTCCAGCCTCCTGTCTGAGGGTCTGGGAGCCTGAGGTGTGCCTCTCATTTTTTGCTGAGCGCAGTTGTGAAAAAAACATTTGAAACCAACGTGGGCTTCAGCAAAGCTCGGTCACTGATTGGGTGGATTACTCCCCGGCCCCTTAGTTTCTCTCCGTAAAATCGGGATCTTAATATGTTGTGACCGTTCAGGAAAGTGAGGGCATATTTATTATTTAGAACATGGACGGAGTCCTAGCAATTTGTAGCCAGTGTCAGTATATTAGTAGGACAGAACCCACTTTCTTCGGGCACAGGCAACATGGTGATGACGTCTGTCTTCACTATGGCAGGGACCTGTCAGACCTGTCCTGGCATTAGTGAATGCTGACAACTTTCTGCACTGGGAAGTTATCCCTGTGTAGATGAGACAGCACCGCTGGAGGAAACCCTTCCAGAGGAATGTTCATGACTCTTTGGGGAATAAGTGATGTCCAGCCTTCTGATTGAAGAGAAGAAAATAGAAATATCATTTGCTACTGACATTTAACTTCCTAGAACTTCCTAAAACATATTTCATTACAAATAATAGCACAAGAAAGGGTTTTTTTTTAAAACACTTTTATTTTTTATTTATGTATTTATTTATTGGCTGTGTTGGGTCTTCGTTTCTGTGCGAGGGCTTTCTCTAGTTGTGGCAAGCGGGGGCCACTCTCTTCATCGCGGTGCGCGAGTCTCTCACTATCGCGGCCTCTCTTGTTGCGGAGCACAGGCTCCAGTCGCGCAGGCTCAGTAGCTGTGGCTCACGGGCCTAGTTGCTACGTGGCATGTGGGATTTTCCCAGACCAGGGCTCGAACCCGTGTGCCCTGCATTGGCAGGCAGATTCTCAACCACTGCGCCACCAGGGAAGCCCCAAGAAAGGGTTTTATCTAGAAAGAAGATACACTAGGAAAGTGATGAACAGTTTTTCTAGAAGAAATTCATGTTAACAGAGTCACTTTTAAACAAATTTTATTGGAGTATAGTTGATCTACTATGTTGTGTTAGTTTCAGGTGTACAGCAAAGTGATTCAGTTATACATATACATATATTCGTTCTTTTTCAGATTCTTTTCCCATATAGGTTTTTACAGAATATTGAACAAAGTCATCTTACATTAATAAAAAAGAAAGTCGTGTGTAGAACCTTCTTATAGAAGGTGTGAAACCATACATTAAAGGTGAAATCTTTCCGAACTTTGATATTTAAACAATAAACAAAGCCATTCTTAGCCTTCTCTGACATTCCTGAAAGTTGAGGCAGTTCCAATAGGCTGTGAAGTCACCCCTGAAAGGTCCTGCCTCGAGTCCCATGGGCACTAATGTTAAAGGGTGAAGAACACAGATAAGTATTTGCAGCCATCTAATGCAGGGGCTTTCCGGGCTGCCTCAGAACCTGGGCCAAGCATCCAGGTCCCCTGCACTCACCCTGCTGTTCTTTACACATCTCTCTGTGAAGGGTACCTTACAGCGAGAAAGCGTATCATTTACATTACTTTTCAAAATGGACAATAAAACTTGCCTCCTAAATTGCAAAGCACTAATGAATTAGAGACTAGCTTGCAGCATTGTGACTACTTTCCGCCTCTCAATATTCTCTCTATTTGCATGAGTTTTTATGAGTCTTTGCTGATGTACAATGCTGTGAACGAGAGCCATGCTAATATGATATTTGTAAAAGATGGTATTACTTCACATTCTCACTCCATCCATGGCCACTCATGCTTTTCCATAAGTTAGTATATAGATATAATTCTTTCCTATGTTTAATAGTTACATATATTTAATATACATTTGTATAATAGAGATATATATCCACATATATGTGTATGTATGTATACACATACATGTAATAGCCTCTCAAGTAGTTCTTTAAATTATTTGAAGATGAATAAATAATTTCTTAAGAATAGATGGCCCTAAAGTCTTGAGTGTAAACAATATATTTCACAGGGAAATTAGAAGTGATATATGAATAATTATTTTCCCAATTTTCTTTGGTGTAAAGAGGTTTTAAAACTTGGCCAAATTTTCATGGCCCATGAGTGGTGAGTTGGGATTTAAACCCAGGCAGCTTAGCTCCAGGCTGTGCTTCCCTCAGGACACACTGGGATTAGAAGTGGAAGGAGAGACAAGTGCAGTGGGCTTTGCAGCTCTTACTTTAGGAACAAATACATAAGTCTTATGTGGAAGACTAGACCTGGGCCAGGATCTCTCCTGGTTCCTGGCGTTCCTAATCATGAAATTGCTTGGGATGAGCCCAAACTTTTAGAAACTTGTGTATAGACAGGGAAGCAGCTTTGAAAGGCACCTTCTCCACTTTCAAATTGTCCTGTGTCTCCAGGCTCAGTGAGATCTCAGAGAAACGCCCAGTGGTCCCACTGGGAAGGCATTCAATACTCCTTTTGAGGACTAGAGTCACAAAACTATGATAATTATTAACACACATTTCTTGTATTATATATAATGGAATAAAATAAAATTTGTAAAGCATTTTTAAAGTCTCAGAGATAAGAGTTTCTGATAGGTGTCTAGTCATCAACAAATGGTAAATGGAAACTATGCAACAATCTGTCTTATTTAAGATGTGCAAAATGACTTTGGTATTCTTTTTATAGGATGTCTGTGTTTTATTCAGTGAAGATATATTTATAATTTTCACTTGGGACTGGGGTTCTTTTAGCCCTTACTCTTAAACTCCTATATAACAACCCGACAAGGATATCTGAGTACTATACTGGTTATGAATTATAACTTCCTTCCACACTGCAAAGAAAACATGTTACAATGTAAATGAATAATGATGTAATGTTTAAAAGATGTTATGGATACCATCTAAACTTAGAGCCAGTTTTGGACTTCCCTGGTGGAGCAGTGGTTAAGAATCCACCTGCCAATGCAGGGGACATGGGTTCGAACCCTGGTCCAGGAAGATCCCACATGCCACGGAGCAACCAAGCCCGTGTGCCACAACTACTGAGGTCCACGTGCCTAGAGCCCGTGCTCCACAACAAGAAAAGCCACTGCAATGAGAAGCCCGTGCACCACAACAAAGAGCAGCCCCCCTCACCACGACTTGAGAAAGCTGGCACGCAGCAACAAAGACCCAATGCAGCCAAAAATAATTAATAACATTTAAAAAAAGAGTCTAAAAAATAATAAAAATATAAAATAATATTGGACCCAGTTTTGCAATGTTTGACAGGTTTGAAGAAGTAAAATTCACAAACCATTAGGGGCTAAACCCTCCAGGAAAGGGAGGGGAAGATGATAATCATGACACACAAGTGTAAAATAAGTACCTACCAGTAAGCTTGCTGTAAAACAAACCATCCCAAATCTAGTGTTTTTTTCATACAGATGTACTTGGGAGATACTGCAGGTTCAGTTCCAGGCCACCACAATGAAGCAAATATTGAAATAAAGCCAGCCATATGAACTTCTTGGTTTTCTAGTTCATGTTTGTACCATATTGTAGTCTAGTAAGTTTAAAATAGCATTATGTCGAAAAAAAGCAATGTGTAAACTTTAACTAAAAGTACTTTATTGCTAAAAATGCTAACCATCAACTGACAATGCAGGGGTGCCACAGACTTTCAGTCCGTAAAAGAACAATCAAGTGAAGCTCTATGAAAGCAGATATGCCTGTGTTCCTCATGGTTCTTCGATGGGATAGTGGTCTGGCGCTGGTGAGGTGAGGATGGTGTCCCTTACCTCTGAGGTGGTTGGCTTGACGTGAGCTGGGGCTGTGAGCCTGGCATTTATATAATTCCCAGCAGGCTGGCCTGGTCTCATCCATTTGATGGTTGTTTCAGGGTTCCCAAAAAGCAGCAAGGCAGGCCAGCCTCTGCACTCAAGCTTTTTCCATGTATCTGCTGCTACTACATTTGCTGTAAGACACATGGCCAAGTCCAGAATCAGTGCGGGAGGCGCTGGCCATGGCCATGGACAAAGTAAGAGGAGTTTTGAACTTTCAATGATGCAAACGTGCATTTGCATATACAAGCAAGTAAGTTCATGTGTCTGGCGTACCTTGTCACTTGCTTGCATACTCTAAATGATTGTGATTTTGTGTAGTTTACTGTACAGTACTGTATAGCATACAGTAGTACAGTATCTTTATTTCAAGCCCAGCATGTCTGGAAGCAAGCGTAAAAGCAGTTGTGATGTAGCTGGTACTGCTAAGAAGAGATTCACGATGCAGGAAATAGCAAGGGGATTTTCTTTATTTGAGGAGGCACTGTTAGTTTTTGAGGCACAGGACTCAAATGTAGAACTGTGCACAAAAGTTGCAGAAGCTGTTCAGAATGCAATCCAGTGCTACCGTGTCATCTATGATGAGAAAAAAAGAGATATTACCCAGACATCACTGGATCGTTTTTTCAAGAGGGTAGATAGAATTGAATCCAGGAAGGAACAAGAACCTGTGCCATCAACATCAGGTGTGAGTGAAATTGCAGCTTGCCCTCTGTCTCCTACTGCTGATAATCCTTCAGCTCTACCATCTCCCACCTCCTCTCCCTCCTCCACTCAGTAATTCTTCTTACCTGTTCACTCGATGCCAGCCCTTGTATGCCAGGTGTTGTACTGTACTACTGTACTTTTCAAGATTAAAAATGTTTTCTTTTTTTAATGTATTATTTGTATGAAAATATTATAAACTTACTACAGTACAGTACTATATAGCGATTGTGTTAGGTGGGTACCTGGGCTAACTTTGTTGGACTTATGAATAAATTGGACTTATGAACGCGCTCTCAGAATGGAATTCGTTTGTAGATAGGGGACTTACTGTAGCAGGTTTTCCACTTGATAGTTAATTTGGATAAAAATTGTTGTGAACTTTTAAAGTGACTATTCAGACAGTGAAAAAATAGGAAATAGGTGTATTTTAAGTGAAAAACTTGCAAGTGGCAGAAACTATTTAAGAGCAAATGCTAAAAACACATTTGGATAATTGTTTTTTACCTTGGACACTTTCAACTCATTTAAGGCATTTTATCTCGAAGTGAGTACTTATTTTCTTAGACTTCATTTGGTCTGTACATTAGTTTCCTAGGGCTGTCATAAGAAAATACCATAGGGGACCTTCAAGATGGCAGAGGAGTAAGACGTGGAGATCACCTTCCTTCTCACAAATACGTCAAAAATAACTCTTACAGAACACCTGCTGAGTGCTGGCAGAGGACCCCAGACTTCCCAAAAGGCAAGAACCAGGTACCTGGCGGTGTGGCTAACAGTGTCTTGGTGCTCTGGCCTGGTGTCAGGCCTGAGCCTCTGAGGTGGGAGAGCCTCAGGACATTGGACCACCAAGAACCTCCCAGGCCCACATAATATAAATCAGTGACAGCTCTTCCAGAGATCTCTGTCTCAACGCTAAGACACAGCTCCACCGAACTACCATCAAGCTCCAGTGCTGGATGCCCAATTCCAAACAACCAGCAAGACAGGAACACAACCCCACCCATTAGCAGAGAGGCTGCCTAAAATCATAATAAGTTCACAGAAACCCCAAAAGACACCACCAGGCTCAGTCTTGCTCACCAGAAAGAAGATATCCAACCTCATCCACCAAACACAGAAAGTTAAACAAAAGGAGAAGACAGAAATATGCAGCAGATGAAGGAGCACGGTAAAAACCCACCAGACCAAACAAATGAGGAGGAAATAGGCAGTCTACCTGAAAAAGAATTGAGAATAATGATAGTAACGATGATCCAAAATCTTGGAAACAGAATGGAGAAAAATGCAAGAAACATTTAACAAGGACCTACAAGAACTAAAGAGCAAACAATAATGAACAACAAAATAAATGAAATTAAAAATTCTCTAGAAGGAATCAATAGCAGAATAACTGAAGCAGAAGAATGGATAAGTGACCTGGAAGATAAAATAGTGGAAATAACTGCTGCAGAGCAGAAGGAAGAAAAAAGAATGAAAAAAATTGAGGACAGTCTTAGAGACATCTGGGACAATATTAAACACACAAACATTTGAATTATAGGGGTCCCAGAAGAAGAGAAAAGGACTGAGAAATATTTGAAGAGATTACAGTTGAAAACTTCCCTAATATGGGAAAGGAAATTGTCAATCAAGTCAGGAAGCACAGAATGTCCCATACAGGATAAATCCAAGGAGAAACACACAAAGACACGTATTAATCAAACTATCAAAAATTAAATACAAGGAAAAAATTATTAAAAGCAGCAAGGGAAAAAAAAACAAATAACATCCAAGGGAATCCCCTTAATGTTAACAGCTGATATTTCAGCAGAAACTCTGTAAGCCAGAAGCGAGTGGCAGAACATATTTAAAGTGATGAAAGAGAAAACCTACACCCACGATTACTCTACCCAGAAAGGATCTCGTTCAGATTCGACAAAGAAATCAAAACCTTTACATACAAGCAAAAGGTAAGAGAAATCAGCACCACAAAACCAGCTTTACAACAAATGCCAAAGGAACTTCTCTAGGCAGGAAACACAGGAGAAGGAAAAGACCTACAAAAACAAACTCAAAACAGTTAAGAAAATGGTAATAGGAACATACATATTGATAAGAACATTAAATGTAAATGGATAAATGCTACAAACAAAGACATGGAAATTAAAAGAAACATGGAGTAGCAATTCTCATTCAGAAAAAATAGACTTTAAAATAAAGACAATTACAAGAGACAAAGAACGACACTACATAAGGACCAAGGGAAGAAGAAGATATAACAATTGTAAATATTTATGCAACCAACACAGGAGTACCTCAATACATAAGGCAAATGCTAACAACCATAAAAGGGGAAATTGACAGTAACACAATAATAGTAGGGAATTTTAACACCCCACTTTCACCAATAGACAGAACCTACAAAATGAAAATAAATAAGGAAACACAAGCTTTAAATGATACATTAAACAAGATGGACTCAATTGATAAGTTTTGGATGGATAAGACATTCCATCCAAAACAACAGAATACACTTGCTTCTCAAGTGCTCATGTAACATTCAACAATGGAGAGAGACGATGACACAGCCAGAAAGCATCCCTGTTCCTTTGAGGCTGTGCTTCCTCTCTCATGTAACATTCTCCAGGATAGATCATATCCTGGGTCACAAATCAAGATTTGGTAAACTTAAGAAAATTGCAATCATATCAAGTATGCTTTCTGATTACAATGGTTTGAGACTAGATATCAATTTCAGGAAAAAATCTGTAAAAAATACAAACACATGGAGGCTAAACAATACCCTACTTAATAACTAAGAGGAAATCAAAAATACCTAGAAACAAATGACAATGAAAACACAGTGACGCAAACCTATGGGATGCAGCAAAAGCAGTTCTAAGATGAAAGTTTATAGCAATAGAAGCCTACCTCAAGAAACAAGACACATCTCAAATAAACAATGTGACCTTACACCAAAAGCAAATAGAGAAAGAAGAAGAAAAAAAAAGCCAAAGTTAACACAGGAAAGAAATCCTAGATATCAGATCAGAAATAAATCAAAAAGTAGTGAAGGAAACAATAGCACAAATCAATAAAACTAAAAGCTGGTTCTTTGAGAAGATAAACAAAAGTGATAAACCATTAGCCACACTCATCAAGAAAATAAGGGAGAAGACTGAAATCAATAGAATTAGAAATGAAAAAGAAGTAACCACTGACACTGCAGAAATACAAAAGAGCATGAGAGATTGCGACAAGCAACTCTATGCCAATTAAATGACACCATGGAAGAAATTGAAAAACTCTTAGAAAAGCACAACCTTCCAAGACTGAACCAGGAAGAAATAGAAAATATAAACAGGCCAATCACAGGCACTGAAATTGAGACTGTGATTAAAAATCTTCACACAAACAAAAGCCCAGGATCATATGGCTTCACAGGCGAATTCTATCAATCATTTAGAGAAGACCTAACACCTATCATTCTCAAACTTTTCCAAAATATAGCAGAGGGAGGAACACACCCAAACTCATTCTGTGAAGGCACCATCACCCAACAGAATCCAACAACACATTAAAAGGATCATACACCATGATCAAGTAGGGTTTTTCTCAGGAATGCAAGGATTCTTCAGTATACGCAAATCAATCAACGTGATACACCATGTTAACAAACTGAAGGAGAAAAAAACCTAAGATCTTCTCAAAAGATGCAGAAAAAGCTTTTGACAAAATTCAACACCCAGAAAGTAGGTATAGAGGGAACTTACCTCAACATAATAAAGGCCATATATGACAAACCAACAGCCAACATTGTTCTCAATGGTGAAAAACTGGAACCTTTTCCATAAGATCAGGAACTGACAAGACTGTCCACTCTCACCACTGTTTTTCAACATAGTTTTGGAAGTTTTAGTCACAGCAATCAGAGAAGAAAAAGAAATAAAAGGAACCCAAATCAGAAAAGAAGAAGTAAAGCTGTCACTCTTTGCACATGACATGATACTATACATAGTGAATCCTAAAGATGCTATCGGAAAACTACTAGAGCTCATAAAAGAATTTTGTAAAGTAGCAGGATACAAAATTAATGCACAGAAATCAATGGCTTCCTACACACTAATGATGAAAAATCTGAAAGAGAAACTAAGGAAACCTTCCCTTTAACCGTTGTAACAAAAAGAGTAAAATACCTAAGAAAAAAACCTACGTACAGAGACAGACACCTGTATGCAGAAAACTATAAGACACTGATGAGAGTAATTAAGGACCATACAATCAGTGAGAGAGATAGATATAAAATTTCTTGGATTTGAAGAATCAACATTGTGAAAATGACTATATGACCAAAAGCAATCTACAGATTCAATGCAATCCCTATCAAACTACCACTGGAATTTTTCACAGAACTAGAACAAAAAAATTCACAATTTATATGGAAACCCAAATGACCCCGAATAGCAAAAGCAAACTTGAGAAAGAAAAATGGAGCTGGAGGAACCAGGTTCCCAGACTTCAGACTATACTACAAAGCCACAGTAATCAAGACAGTATGGTACTGACAAAAAAACAGAACTATAGATCAATGGAAAAGGATAGAAAGCCCAGAGATAAACCTACGTACATATGGTCACTTTATTTGTGATAAAGGAGGCAAGAATATACAATGGAGAAAAGACAGCCTCTTCAATATGTGGTGCTGGGAAAACTGGACAGCTACATTTAAAAGAAGGAAATTAGAAGTGTCTCTAACACCATACACAAAAATAACACAAACTGGATTAAAGACCTAAATGTAAGGCCAGACACTATAAAACATATAAAACATAAGCAGAACACTCTATGATGTAAATCAGAGAAAGATCCTATTTGACCCACTTCCTAGAGAAATGGAAATAAAAACAATATTTTAAAAATGGGACCTAAGGAAACTTAAAAGCTTTTGCACAGCAAAGGAAACTATAAACAAGACGAAAAGACAACCTTCAGAATGGGAGAAAATATTTGAAAAGGAAGCATCTGACAAAGGATTAATCTCCAAAATATACAAGCAGTTCATGCAGCTCAATATCAAAATCCAAAGAGTGCAATCCAAAAATGGGCAGAAGACGTAAATAGACATTTCTCCAAAGAAGATATACAGATTGCCAACAAACACATGAAAGGATGTTGAACATTACTAATCATTAGAGAAATGCAAATCAAAACTGCAATGTGGTATCACCTCACACCACTCAGAATGGCCATATCAATAAAAAAAATCTACAAAAAATAAATGCTGGAGAGAGTGTGGAGAAAACGGAACCCTGTTGCAGTGTTGGTGGGAATGTAAGTTGATACAGCCACTATGGAGAACAGTATGGAGGTTCCTTAGAAAACTAAAACTAGAACTACCATACGACCCAGCAAGCCCACTACTGGGCCTATACCCTGAGAAAACCATAATTCAAAAAGAGTTATGTACCACAATGTTCATTGAAGCACTATTTACAATAGCCAGGACATGGAAGCAACCTAAGTGTCCATCGACAGATGAATGGGTAAAGAAGATGTGGCACATATACACAATGGAATATTAGCCATAAAAAGAAACAAAATTGAGTTGTATGTATTGAGATAGATGGATCTAGAGTGTGTCATACAGAGTGAAGTAAGTCAGAAAGAGAAATACAGATACCGTATGCTAACAAATATATGGAGCAAAAAAAAAATGGTTCTAAAGAACCTAGGGGCAAGACAGGAATAAAGACGTAGATGTAGAGAATTGACTTGAGGACACAGGGAGGGGGAAGGGTAAGCTGGGACGAAATGAGAGAGTGGCATTGACACATATACTTTACCAAATGTAAAATAGATAGCTAGTGGAAAGCAGCCGCATATTACTGGGAGATCGGCTCCGTGCTTTGTGACCACCTAGAGGCATGTGTTAGGGAGGGTGGGAGGGAGACGCAAGAGGGGGGAGATATGGGGATATATGTATGCATATAGCAGATTCACTTTGTTATGCAGCAGAAAGTAACACAACATTGTAAAGAAAATATACTCCAGTAAAGATGTTTTTAAGAAAAAGTACCACAGACCCAGTGGCTTAAAGAAAAGCAATATATGTTCTCATTGTCTGGGGGCTAGAAGTCTAAGATCCAGGTGTTGGCAGGTTGGTTTATCTTGAGGCCCTCTCCTTGGCTGGCAGACGGCCGCCTTCTCCCTTTATCCCCACATGATTTTCCTTCTGTGTGTCTCTCTCTTCTCAAAAATACACCAGTCAAATTGGATTAGGGCCCACCCATATTGCCTCATTTTAATGTAATCATCTCTTGAAAGGCCCTGTGTCCAAGTACAGTCATATTCTGGGGCACTGGGGGTTAGGACTTTAATACACAGATTTGACGGGAACACAATTCAGCCCATAATAGTCTCCTTGAATTTTCTAAAGCCACCTCTTCACACACCTGTGTGATGGGCTCCTGCCTTTTTGGAAACGAACCAGGAACATGGATTTTCCCTTAGAATGAGTGAGCACCCAAGGACCTAGACTTCAACAGTGTGGGTGAAGCAGAAATAATGTTCTCTGTTGCCTCCTACCCTGCAGAGGAGGGAGGACAAGAAGATTTGCTATCCAAAGTGGGCACATCGGCTGGAGCAGAGAAGGAATGGGGTCCCGGGACACTGCTGTGTCTCAGGGGCTGGGTGTGACCTGGTCTGCTGAGAAGGATATGCTCAGCAGGTGTCCTGGGGCACGTTGGTCAGGCAGTGCTTTGTGGCCACCCTGGAGACGGGAGGGAGAGCAGGGCCCTTTCTCTATTTGGGAACCCACTAGGTTCCCTTGGAATGGACACTCACTGAAAGGGTACAGGCATTTGGAGGCTGAGCCCCCAGATACAAGTCACCACATCATACTTAAAAGCACACAGCAGGCAGGCGGCACATCACTCTTCCATGTGGTGAGTGGCAGTAGCTCCGAGCCCAGACTACAGAATTATAGTCATGTTTCAACAGGCAGCTTTATAGTTAAGGCCTCGCATCTTTGCTGATTGGTGGAACTCTCTGGTAGTCAAGAAAGTGCTCTTAAATGATGCTGCTTTCTCGGTGCCGGGAGGGAGTTTTGGTGCTATGGACAAGGATCGAGGGACCACGTGACAGTGTTATGTGCTCAACATGAAGACAACTGTGAGCTCTTCCAATCAAAGAAACAAGGCATTCACATCAGGAGAAGAGTGTAATATTATGAAGAAAGGCAGGCTACAGCCAAACGTGTAAAGCTAAGGAGCCATGCCTCAGGGAGTTGGGAAATGGGAGGACTAAGAGATGAGATGAGGGCTTCCAGGTTTGGGGACAGCACGGGTGGAACGGGGAAGATGAGGGTGTGTGCAGAGTATCTCGTCACATCGGGAACAGATGTCTATGGTAAGCGGTGTGTTTACAAGGAATCAGATGGTCAGCTTGGGTTATAAAGAAAAGAGCCCTAAGTGTCATGCAAAGGAGTTTAAACTCAATTCTTAGACTTAGAGTAGCCATTGTATGCTTTTGAGTAGCAGTGGTATTTGGAGAATATAACATCCAATGGAATGCTTTAATCTGACTGACAAGTTTAATCTGAAAGCAGTAAATATATAGCTGAAATCCAGAGGAAGGACAGCTATTCAAGAGAGGGAATGTTGAAAAGGCGAGCAGGCGGATGTGGAAAATGTCCACAGGGTGTAAGAGGGGAGCCTGCTTCCCGATGGGTGCCCTTTCCACCCCACTTATGCCCCTGCTAGTCCTCCATCCATTTCGCACTGTCCCCTGCACTGCTCACCATCACAGGGGGCTGACTCCAAAGCCTGCCTTTCCAGGTCCCTGTTCACCTGGTCTCCTGCTGGGTTCAGCCAACCTGAGACACTTGGGAGATAAGGACAGAAGGGAGAGAGATTTCCCTCCTATTCTTTTGACTGCTAGCATCATCTCCAACAGCAGCTGTGTCTCCTCCATACCCTTGCTCATCCTGGATTGGGTCCACCTGACATCCACAAGCGAATCCTGGCCAAGATCCATGAACACCATGTGGTCCATTGGGTCTTCCCAACTTGCATCATGCTTGCAAAATTTAAGCCGCAGAGGTCCTCCCTTGCAGAAGCTCCTTCCCAGGCCCCAGGGAAGGTCATAGTAGTGTGTGATATTTGCAAATGCAAAGCATTTTAAATACTGCTATCTCTTTCTCCTCTGATTCCCCCATTACAAATTCCTCTTGTTGGGTGCAGGTACTTGTGGTCCCTAAGGGGAGGTGGGGCTGGGGAAGCTTTCAAGCTGTGTTTAATGGGTTAGGGTTCCCTGCGACTTCCATATACTGTGATGTTCACGGGATGAGCAAGACCCAAGCTCTATCCCAGAGTGATTGTTTCTCAAAGTCCAAGACTCCCGAAGTATGGGTGGCTTGGAGGAAAATCCTAGAGCCCAAGTTCAAAGGCAGAATCCCCAAACTTTATATAAAAGAAACTTGAGGCTTTTCCCCATTTAGTAGAATCCCAAATATGCCCATGATATTTCCAAAAATGAATGGTGAGTTGAAGTAAACTTTAAAAAATCTATTAATAATAAAACATTTTGTTTCATTATACCAGAGTAATAATTTTTATTCTCTCGTTCTAAAAAGCTAACATCATAAAACATTGTCATAGAAAGGTTTGACCAGAGAGCAAGCAAGCAAAAGATATATGACTTGTGAGTATGATGAAAGTGGGCCAGTTAGCAAATAAAAATAAAATCTATTTTCCCCATATTTTGTTATTTTTGTGGCATTTGCGATTTTTGAGTATTTATGTATTTTTCTCATTCAAAATAAATGTATATATTTTATTTAATATTATATTTATATTTATATATCCTTTTCTTAAAAAGGGCCCTAGATTACATTAGTATCAGGTGACAAGTCCTGCACCTGCTCAGGAGGGCACCATGTTTCCCTGTTGCATCTTGAGGTTACCTGGTTTTCTGATGTTCCTACGGGGGATCCTTGTAACAAATACTTTTCACAACCCACCCTATCTGAACTCGTCTCACTCCTCTCAGGTTTGATACAGTCCTCCCTGATGGATACACCCATCACCTCTCCACTTTCTGCCCAGTGGTTCCAGGACCAGATGGGAGGCCTGGTCCCTGCAGAGCCCTCTGCACCACCCGGGTGGGCCTCTCTGGCTTCCTGGAAGCTGCGCTCATATTGCCTGGGTGCCAGGTGGGGCATCACACCCTCTCCACATTCTGTTGGCCCAAGCTCCTGCAGGCAAGGATATTGCATCTGGCTTTATATAAACCTAGCCTCATACCCAGCACAGAGTAGGGCTTACATGTTGGAGTCGGTGAATGGCTTCTAAAGACTGGAGGAGCCTGGGGTTGGTGGGAAGGATGTTCAGGGAACTCAGGGGTGCAAAAAGGGCAGGTGCAGCCCCTGGAGACTGCAGATCTGAGGGAGGGCTAGAGCAGGTTTCTGGGGGAAAAATGGAGGCCAGCTGTAAAGCCTTGTTTCCTATGATGAATTGAGGAAGTAACACCAAAAATATATATTTGTTATGCTTCTATACCAGATCATGAAGAAATAAAAATCATTTTATTCGAATTATCATTACATATTATACATTTTTAACTAACGCATTTGAACAAAGTCTAATCGGCATGGGCCTGTAATTTCCATTTTATAAAGAAAACTGCCAGTGACTTCGAATACTAAAAGATTTTTCTGTCACGTTCCAGGCGATGTCCTGACGTGCTGGGACAGAGGGAGAGTGCCTGTGCCCCGGAGTGTTTGTCTCCTGTATCCACCTGGCTCCAAGTCCCTGTCCTTTATTAATCTATCATCTTTCCACATGGCCATCTTCTTTAGTAAAGGAAAGGAGAAAAGCATTAGAAAATAACTTTCTAATGTTTTCGAAATTACGGAGAGATAGAATGAAGAGTCATAATTTTTCTTTTGTTTTGTTAAAATACTCCACATGCTGCTGGCCTAGTTAGGAATCATCGAGCCCTCCAATTATTAAAACAAATTATCGGCATAGGCTCTCCACAACATGAAGTTGGGAATGTTGCACATTTTTCACCTGTTGCATTTATTAGTATTTCAGACACATTAATTTCACAGCTATTTATGAATTATATAATATGTTGTTTTAGATAGACATTGTAAGAATGAATTTTTTTTCCTCTGCAGGAAAGATGATTAATGCAGTTACAAAGAAAGTTTATGAGAGACATAAAAATATTACTTTGTGGGTGGGAAGTGTTTCTCCAACATTTAGTCAAATGTAGACACAATAAAACATCCACACCAGGCACCACGCGCACCATCCGCATTCTGCCCTCTTGAGTTGGAGTTTCTGGCAAGACTTCAGAATAAAGAGATAATCCCTCCAAACCCTGCAGACCCTTCCTCAGGGCATCATGGTGTGATCCCTTTCCTTACAGAAAAATAGTTCCCCTACAGAAAAATTACTTTCAGCACTGAAAAGCTAACTCCAAGCAGGGATGCGGAAATATAAAATGTTAGTGGTGGAAGCGTTCTTATATTTAACCTAACCCAACTCTCCCATTTTACAGAGGAAGAATCAAAGGCCAAGAAAGGTAAATAATCTCACACAGTTGGTAAACAGGGCAAAAGTGGAGTGGATACCCACACTGGTGTTCTTTCTTCACGTCCTGGTGGTGGTTCCTATATCTGATAAGTAGATTGCAGCTGCTGCAGCTGTTCTCACTCACATCAAGGAAAGCAGATTTTTAAAAAACTTTGTTGACATATAGTTTTTTGACAGTGTTGTGTTAGTTTCAGATGTACGGCAAAGTGATTTGGCTACATATATATGTATATATATATATGTATATATATATATGTGTATATATATATGTATATATATATATATATATATATATATATATATATATATATATATATGCTCTTTTTTACATTCTCTTCCATTATAGGTTATTGCAAGATATTGAATCTAATTCCCTGTGTTATAAAGTAGGTCCTTGTTTTTTATTATTTTATATATAGTAATGTGTGTACGTTAATCTCAACCTCCTAATTTATCCCTTCCCCACGCCTGCTTTGGTAACCATGTTTGTTCACTATGTCTGTGAGTCTGTTCTGCTTTGTAAATAGTTCATTTGTATCCTTTTTCGGTTCCACATATAAGTGCTTTATGATATTTGTGTTTCTCTGGCTTATTTCACTTAGTGTGATAGATTCTAAGTCCATCTATGTTACTGTAAATGGCATTATTTCATTCTTTTTTATGGCTGAGTAATATTCCTTGTGTGTGTGTGTGTGTGTGTGTGTGTGTGTGTGTGTGTGTGTGTGTGTGTGTGGGTGTGTGTGTGTGTGTGTGTGTGTGTGTGTGTGTACATACATCACATCTTCTTTATCCATTCTCCTGTCACGGGATGTTTAAGTTATTTCCACGTCTTGTCTATTGTAAATAGTGCAGCAGTGAACACTGGGGTGCATGTATCTTTTTGAATTACGGTTTTCTCCAGATACATGCCCAGGAGTGGGATTGATGGATCAAATGGTAGTTCTATTTTTATATTTTTAACGAATCTCCATACTGTTCCCCATAGTGGCTGCACCAATTTACATACCCACCAACAGTGTAGGAGGATTCCCTTTTTTCCTGGGAAGAAGATTTTGACAATATAGTTTGGCCCAATTGGTACTTAGCAACTGTGTGACTTGATGAAAGTTACTTAAGTTCTCAGGCCTTATTTTACCCCCTAGCAGAAAATCATTATTACCACTGTCTCAAGAGTCAGTGCCTGGTGGGTACAAAAACATCTGTGCCTCATGGGAGTGACTTTAGGTAATGCTGCCTAGCTTGCTATACGATTTACCCATCTCAGATCTGCATTTTAAAACGTACTGTGAAGGGACATAAATGGGGATGGAAAGCAGAGAAGATAAGTAGGGAAAGGGTGTAAAGAGGAGGACTATTGGGTCATCAGGAGACTTTTTGATTTGTCATTTTTAAACAATAAAAAGACCCACTTGGAAATTTTTACTTGGAGTCCTTTGGTAACTTTGGCAAAATATTTGAAGTTTTCTGAGTTTCAATATCCCTGATATAATATAGGGATTTTTAAAAATATGGTTGGCTTAAGAATCTTTCCAAAATACACTTGGGGCCTTTACAAAGAACAGTCTTTACTGGCTATCATTGCCCACATGATTGGTGGACCTTGACCCTGTTGAGGAGAACATCTTTATCCTTCTCTCCTTATTCCTTTACCCAATAAACCATGTTAAAGGGAAAAAGGAAGTAATTCGTATGGGTACTTATAAGTGCCGTCCCGGCTATTCTCACATCTTGAATTTTATTTAAAGTTTTGAGTGTGTTCGCATGTTCTCTGTGCAAATATAGTCTATTTCACAGTCAGCATTCATCATTGTTTGGCTAAAATCTTGCCACCAAGGAGGTGAAGGGTCTGCTCCCCTTCCCCATTCGGCTGAATCTGTACCACAGCATTGTTCCTGCTTCTCAAGAGTGTCTTTGACATTCCTGCTTCCTGTGTTCAGGACCCTGGCAAGGGAGGCAGCTATCTGCCCAGCTCACTCTTGTACCTCACTGAGGTCTTGTTCTAAGTCACCTTCTCAGTGAGGATCGCAGCCCCCGCCCCTGCATCCCACTCTCTCTACCTTTTGCACTTACAATACATGTCTGGTGTGAATCATGTGGGCACAGTTTCTCAGGGACCAAAAAGGAAGCATGTGAATCTATCATGTGCCCACAAGGAGGGATGCTGCAATACTTGGTGAATAGTACCAGTGACCATCATGATGTGTCTTTAGCTGCCAAATGTTTTGTTTGTCTCTCCCTCATCAGGACAGACACACTCCTCACTTCTTCAATTGAGGTAACCCCAAAGGTCCACCGCGTCCCATCCCCTACGTCATGGTTACCTGTATACACATACAGTCTTCACATCGTTTGCACATAGCTTTCCTTGATCCACCAACCTCTAAACTGAAAGGAAAAGCTGTCTAACCCACACCCACATATACAGTATAGCTACAAGGATGAAGAAGCCCAGGATAATCAAAATCAACCCACTAGTTGGCATCAATTCTGAGAACCCAGTGGGCAGATCCTGAGTGGGCTCTTTTCCCTGGGAAGAGAGTGTTTTTAAGTTTTAATTCTCCTCCCAGAGTTGGGCTCCCAAGGACTCTTCTCATTGGCTCTTGACTCCATTGTCTGGGAGTTTTCCTTTTCCATTAACTGTTCTGGCCATGGGAAAGTTAACATTGGAGAATAAACCTCCTTTGGGGTCCAGTCAGCTTTTCCAGGCCACGATCTACCCATTACAGAAAGAAATGCAAGAGTACATCTAAGTCTCAAATAGTCACAGACATTTTTCCTGACGAAGTTCCTTTGGCAGTAGAACTCCCTCAAAACCTAGCCAGCCTCTTACCTTATAGGCCAGTTTAACAGGTGCATAGATCGTGTGTCAACACGATTCCCAGATCCACGATATGTCTTTGTTTTTAATGCCACTGCCTCTACCCAACCCTTTGCTTTCACTCTCACCTTTACTTTTTCTCTTAAATTAAGTACAGACACCTTGGTCCCATCAGTCTTCAGTGGAAGAGTCATATATTAGTCGCTTGTCCTTGGAGCCATATTTGCCCAAAGATTTTGCATCATGACAACCCATTTAGAGGTTTTTAGCAATGGGTCAGATTATTTCTGCAAAGGTGAGTTTCAATAGGCTTTTAACAGTCAAAGCATTTCTTGAGTCTTTGATTTACTGATAGGGTGAGAAGCATTTGCTTCTTCCATTCCTACAAGAATCAGTGTTTGTTTTATCTTTCTCTTTTGTCAACTAAAGAAAAACACACAAACTAAAAGTTGCAAGTTATTATTTGGGGATCTTACTGAGGACTTAAGCCTGGGAGACAGCCTCTCAGATAGCTCTGATGAACTGCTCTGAAGAGTTAAGGGAGAAGCCAGGATACACAGATTTTTGCTGGCAAAAATGTAGTCAAACATCAAAAGATCGCTGTTAGTTACACAGAACAGATATCTCAAGTTAATGATTTTGGTGCTTTTCAAAGTATGTAAGAATCTAGGTTCATTGACATTATTCCTTAGATATGCATTTTAACTATCTAGGGTCAGTTTCCAAAGCAAAAATACTTCCTGTTTTTCTCCATCCTGAATTCCCCTCAGGGCACACCACTGCAGGGGCTGATGGCTTGGTCCTTGTAGAACTGGAAATTGCGGCAACATTCTTTGCTTACTGGAATGGCAGGCAACAGTCCCTGTTCATACTTTCATAACTGCTTTCAAACTGGCCAATTATCCTCTGAGATAATTTCTTTCTTGTGTTAACTTACCAAGCATAGTCAATAGCACTCAATACATCAGACATGTCATGTTTTTTCACCTTAATTATCTGTTTAAGTCCTGTTTTCCCTGACTGGAATATAAGCCCCGTGAAGGAATGGGTTTTTCCTGTTGGCACACTTCTGGCCCTTCGATGGTTTTCAGGGCCTGACATAGTCTGTGCAACAAAGAGATGATGAATGAGGGGATAAGTTAAAAAAGGCTGGATTTGGTCTGTTGAAGTACCTGTGTCAGAAAAGTTCTTTAAACCAGAAACTCAGTGAAAAGGATAAATATGGGATTTGTTGAGAATTACTGAACTGTGTAAAAGTAATTCATTTTAAATATCTAATATGTAAAGAAACTATGAAAGATATTAAAATCACTAACAATCTGCCTCTAGATCCTCCTTACTATGGATCTAAAACTAATCCTTTAAACTGTGATTATGGGAGGAGCCTCTGCGGTGGTCCAGGCTCGAGACATTTCTCGTCTCACAGTGACATCAGCCTCATCCTGTATTTAAATGCTGTGAATACTGGGGTTGCTTCCAGTTACAGAAGTAATTTGAGTGCCATCAGCCCTCTTTTTGGGATCAGCATTCGGCTTGGGTGTCTATCAGCTCTATTTTTTTCTTGTTATTGCTTATTTTTTACTTTTTGATTTGTGTTGTGTTGAGAAGGCACTAGAGCTTTTTATTTAACTATTTATTTCCTTCCTTATAGCCCCTTTAGGACGTAGGCGCTACTATTCTACTCACTTTACAGATTAGAGAATGGTAGATTTTGCTACCTTCCAGAGCTTGGCTTAAGAATATAGGAGGGTCTGCATCTATGTTCTGAATTGTATTCTATCTACTACCTCTTGGCCCCTCAGCACACTCTATGTGTTTATTACAATTTATTATTTACAGAATATTTTCACATATGTTATCACACTGTTGACAAATAATATCAGTTATCTTTATTGAATGTCCATCACGTTGATCCAGACACAGTGTTATGCACTAACAGAAAGGTGTGGGCAGGTGAGGATGCACACATAAGGAGAACTATACTCCTGAGAAGGAAAACAAAGCCTGCAGAAAAGCCACTAATAGAAATGTCTTGCCCCTCCTTTTGCTCTGTTTCAGGAATACCAAATTGATATATTTTTTGCCCAGACCTGGACCGACAGTCGCCTTCGGTTCAACAGCACAATGAAAATCCTTACTCTGAACAGCAACATGGTGGGGTTAATATGGATTCCAGATACGATATTCCGCAATTCCAAAACTGCAGAGGCTCACTGGATCACCACCCCCAATCAGCTCCTGAGAATTTGGAATGATGGGAAAATCCTTTACACTTTAAGGTGAGATGCTACTGATGGTCTGATATTGGGGACTTTAATTTAGATCACTGTAGGAATGGGACCCTATTTTTCATTGCTACATTCTATCACTTCTCATGTTCAACATGCTCCTGGGTCTTGGAGAAGTTTTTCCTAATCCCATGTTGTGTAAAAATAAAGACATACAAATGATCTGCAATGAATATAAAATCCTTCCTTCATCAGAATCCATTTCCGCTGTAAGTGGGTGGTGGAAATTAATGTTTAACCCACAGGACCATTCAGCTAAGAAAATAAAGATGTCTTGGTGTACTAATTGACAAATGTAATTATAGCCAAATTTTAGACCACAAGGAACAAAAGAGTACAGAGGGTGTTCCCTAATGCATCCCTAATGGAAGTGGCAGCTACCTTGTAATGAGTCCTCCAGGGGGCCAGGCTGTCCTCACAGAAACCCAGCAAAGAGGGGCTGCGTTTGAAAGATGTGAATAGATCTACCTGCCCAAGTCACCATCGGGAACTAGTGTTACCCGGGTTTTAACCTGGGTCTGTATCTCTCAAGAGTCTCTCCGCTAGGGGTATCTGAGTCTAACTGAACACATGGTTGAAACATTCCATAGAAAGCCCTCCACCTAAGCCAGTCTTTCTGCCCACCCAGCGTTGGGATCAGGACAGTGACGTCTGGACCCTGCTCTCCCAGCATCTGAACCCTCTCCAGAACACTGGACTGAGTGCCTTGTGCTGATTATCTCTGTCTCATTGGCTTTGCTGCTTTACAGCTGCTTCCTGTACCTCCTGTCCACCTCCTGACACAGCCTGTCCTCATTCTGCTCCTCCTGCCTTAGGAATTCCCCCTCACTTTACCCTCTTTCCACTTTCCTGCTGACTTAGCTCATCCATTCCTAAGACTTTAAAAGCCATATCCACACTGAGAATTCATTCCCACATTCATTTCCAACCCCAAACTTCCCTTCTGAGCACCAGATTCTAGGAGCCACCTGCCTGTGTGTGTCTCCTCCTGAAAGCCTAAAAGGCATTTTGATTCAGCATGCTGCAGGGGAATGTCATTTCTCTAATACCTCTGACCAGGCCCCTGTGTCCTCCTGGCTCGGTGAATACCACCGCCAGCCCCTGAACACACCTGCTTCCTCCCACATCCAGTATCAGGAGCTTTTAATTGCAAATGATTTGTGCCCATAAGGAGAAATCTGTAATTCATATGTTAAACACGTATTTGTACCACAAAGGCACAGATTAATATCAAAATAAGCAGAAGATTAAAGATTTTAAAGTTTCATGGAAATAATAATTTTGACAGCTTGGGAACAGCAACAACAATAAAAGCCACAACAGGGAACTCTGCTGATGAGTTAGTTACATTTGGAGAACAGGAGTTTGTAATAGCTATTTCCTCATCAATTCTTAAAGGAATATAAATGAGACTCTGAAATGAAGGTGAGCTTCAGCAAACCAGCATAGAGACATGGCCAGTCCTGCGATCCTTTATAGAAACTCTGACCCAAGGAATGTCTGCTTTGAAAAGATGCAATACACACATTTAGTGCAGCCACCACCTGCCTAGTCAAGTAGGGGAGTTGGCCAAATATGAACTCTTCCCTACAAGTGGATGAACTTGGTATTATACCTATTTAGGCAAATATACCATTTTAAAAATGGAGGAAAGATTTAATTCAGTCAGATTAAAAACCAGGACATAATAAATAAGGACCTATGAAAACAAGGACATATTGTTTTGATTTGTTTCCTCTCTTACTTGGCTTATATTTCTAGACACAGTCAGGAATTTTACTTATGGAAACTTCCTGTGCTTCTGATAGTTAGTAAAACAAAGTAACACAACACAAAAAGACCCAAATGGTATACTGAAAGGATGGTGCCCCTACTAAGAGTGAGCTCCATGTGGCCACCCCAGGCCCCTCCTCCCCACATGGTAGTAACGTGACAGCCCCTGGCCTTGCTTAGGGCATTTGTTGGATTGTCGCTGGCTGGCCACAAGAGTGATGCTTGGCTCCCCCACAGGCTCACCATAAATGCAGAATGCCAGCTGCAGCTGCACAACTTCCCCATGGATGAGCACTCCTGCCCGCTGATATTCTCCAGCTGTGAGTACTGACTTGGGGTATAACTGTTGTGTAAATGATTGTCTAGCTTATGCTGATTTCTAGCAAAGAGTCACATGATCGATTATAGCATCACTATACAACCAGAGAAAATGGATAACGGTTTTGGTCTTGGCCACCTGGGTATAGTCACTCCAGACTTTGTTACATATGACCCATGTTATAAAATAGGTAGCTTTGATAAATCCTTGAACAACTTAACCATTTTGTTATAATATTAAAGAACACAGAAATTGATGAACAGTTGACTTACCAAAGACACTTATGCTACTTATTTGGCCATATACAGAATTCATTTGCAATAATTTTATGCTTAAGATCAAGTCAGGTGGTCTGTTTACATAATAAAAAGATAAACTTTTTACTTAAATATATTTATATTTGTCTCATTACACTATAATAGGATGTAATTTTTCATAGTATTTCATTTTCCAATATTTTACATAGGATTGATACTAGAGCTAACAAACAAGTAATCATTTACAAATTCTTAAAGACAATATCTAATGCTAAGTACAAGGCTACAAATAAAAGGAAATATCAAATTTATTTGCTTATAAAGTTTTAAAGTAAAGGTCAATATAGAAATATATCTGTAGAATTTATGATGGTTCATTTAAAATATATTGACCACAACTACTTAAGTATGACTCATAAGAATTCAACTAACTTCATTGACTATCTTTAAAAGTGCATATGGATATGACAAATGTGATGGAGTCTCAGGCAGAAGGTTTTGTGGCTTTCTTCACTATACATTAGAGTGAAAAGACAAAAATGAAAAATTGGATAAACACATTTTACAGTTCATTTTAAATTCAGATAAAGACAAGATAGAAAGCAAAATTTCACCTAGGGATAAAATTTTTGATTATAAAATGGTCAGAAGATCTAAAAAGACATTTTTTCCAAAGAAGACATGCAGATGGCCAACAGGTAGATGGAAAGATGTTAAACATCATTAGTCATCGGGGAAATGCAAATCAAAACAACCATGAGATATCATCTCACACCTGTCAGAATGGCTGTCATCAAAAGACAACAAATATTGATGAGGATGTGGAGAAAAAGAAAACCTTTTGCACTGCTGGTGGGAATGTAAATTGGTGCAGCCATTGTGTAAAACAGTATGGAGATTCCTCAAAAAATTAAAAATAATATTGTCTTATGATCCAGCGATTCTACTTTCGTGTATTTATCCAAAGAAAATGAAAACACTAACACAAAAAGGTATACGACTAGAAGGAGGGCACCATCTGCATCTCTTGGTCAGTTGTTTTATCCCCTTAAGGCAGGAGGGCAGGCTGAGTAGGAAAGATAGGCTGAGCTCAGCCTCATCATTATCAGGCTCCAGCAGCATCTGATTGGACTTGCAGAAGAACAAACCAGAAAGGTTTATTTTTAGGAGCCACAAATACCTCCTTTCTTCCCGTGTGCAGCATGCAGAGTGCAGCCAAATGTATTTCATTCTAAACCCTTCTTGGGTTTAGACCTGAAGAGGGAACCAAGTATTCATGGCTCATCCAAATGCTTCATAACTGGTGTGTGTCTCAAAATAAACTGAGACAAAATTGCCCATTCCCTCCTTGCTTCCCGGGTGCATTAAAGAGGTGGACCCTCTGCCAGGTGGACTGTCCTGGCAAGTGGGACCTTTGTTTTGGCAGCAAAGAAAACACACAGCTCCTTTAAAGTCCTTTCTCTTTTGGATGAGTTAATCATCAAACAGCAGATGCTGTGAAATGCCAGCAGTGGTCCTGTGTCCTTTGAAGCAAATGCTCAGGTACAAAACTTCCAAAAGGAAGCCCGTCTTCCAAAGGGAGAGCAACTGTTCATTTTATGTATCACTTGACTGGTCTAAGGCAGAGGTCCCCAAACTTTTTGGCACCAGGGCCTGGTTTCGTGGAAAACAATTTTTCCATGGAAGGGGATGGGGGGAGAGGGTTCAGGCGGTAATGGGAGCGATGGGGAGAGGCAGATGAAGCTTCGCTGGCTGGCTTACCTGCTACTCACCTCTTGCTGTGCGGCCTAGTTCCTAACAGGCCACGGTCCAATACCAGTCCGCGGCCCGGGGGTTGGGGGCCCCTGGTCTAAGGAATGCCTGGATAGCTGGTAAAACATTACTTTTGAATGTTTCTCTGAGGGTGTCTACAGGAGAGATCAGCATTTGAGTCAGTAGCCTGAATAAGGAAGATCGCTCTCACCAACGTGTGTGGGCGTCATCCAGTCTTTTGAGGGACAAAATACAGGCATACTTCCTTTTATCTTCTCCCACTTTATTGTGCTTCACAGATACTGCATTTTGTTTTACAAATTGAGAGTTATGGCATCCCTTCCCAAACAGCATTGTTTTTTAGTTAAGGTATTTACATTGTTTTTTAGATGTAATGCTACTGCACACTTATCAATAATAGGCTGTAGCATAGAATAAGCATAACATTTATATGCTCTGGGAAACCAAAAAATTTGTTTGACTTGCTTTGTTTGATGTTTGCTTTATTGTGATGGACTGGAACTGAAGCTGCAATATCTCCAAGGTCTGCCTGTAGAAGAAAAGGTGGAATTTGCTCTTTGATTGAGCTGGGATGTGCATCTTCTGCTCTCAGATATCAATGCTCCTTGTTCCCAGGCCTCAGACTTGGACCAGGACTTAAAACCTCAGTCTCTTAATTCTCAGGACTTTGGACTCAGACTGAATTACACCACCAGCTTTCCTGGGTCTTCAGCTTGCAGATGACAGATTGTAGAACTTCTTGTCTTCCATAATCTGATGAACAAATTTCTGTAATATATGTCCTCTTATATATTTATCTCTATCTATCCCTGCATCAACATTTATCCTCTTGGTTCTGCTTCTTTGGGTAACCCTAATACAGGGAGGGAAGTTCCCACACTTCCAGCCTACAAAATATGTGGACTCCAAAGTTCCCAAAATATTCCTGTTTTCACTTGAGTTCACCTGCTTTGAATGTAACCAAAGGAAGTTTTTTGGCATGTCCAGGAGACATGGCAGAGTCCAGCAGCCTGGAGCTGAGAGTGAGAATCAAGGCAGTGCCCTGGGAAGCAGGTTCTGGATCAGGGACCATGCCAGACAGACCAGTGCAGGGGGTGAGGGGGATTTTGCCATCTTGTGTCTTTGCCTGCCCCATTCTCCTTGAAGTGCTCGCCCTTCCCCTGCTAGCCAGGTCATCTTCCCACATGTTCCTGGATCTCTGGCCTCTCCAGCTCTTCCTTGTCCCTGCCATCTCACTGCTGTAGACACTCACACCTTGGGGGGTAGGAGGGTGCCCCCTGAGGCTGGTCCTGGCTGTATGTGCCTTCTATGGAGACAGTGATGCCTGTAGCAGGAAGGACAGAGCTTTGGGGTCTCCTCCATTAACTGTTACCCTCATTATGGTGGAAACAGCTGCTACTCATGATTGCACTGGCTCTGCTGTGCAGTCTTGAAAGTGAGTTATTTTTATTCTGGCTCTAAGTGAAGTAAGTTGTTCTGAGAGGTTAAGGGCTGGGTCATGGCAGAGGAAGAATGCCTGATTGCTAGGCAGGACTTGTGACTTTGAAGGCTGTGTTCTATTTTCCTTCTTCTTTTTTTCTTTCACAATGACATCCTACCACCCTTATTTTAGTTTTTAAAACCACTTTATTGAAGTATGATTGACATGAAAAACCTGTGCATAGTTAATGTCTAGAACTCACTGAGTTTGGCAAAATTGTAAGTACACCATACAGTATTGTTAGCTACAGGTACCATGCTGTATAGTGTAGTCCAGAACTTATCTTGCAAAACAGAAACTTTGTACCATTTGACAATCACCTCCCCATTTCTCCTTACCCCAGCCTCTGGAAGCAACCATTCTACTGTCTGCTATGTGTTTGACTACTTTAGATGCCACACATAAGTGAAATCATGCAGTATTTGTCTTTCTGTGCCTGGCTTATTTCACGTAGCATACTGCCCTAAAGATCCACCCATGTTGTTGCAAATGGCAGGGTTTCCTTTTTAAGGCTGAATAATATTTCACTATATCAAAACTTCTTTATCCATTCATCTGTGGATGGATACTTAGGTTATTTCCATGTCCTGGTTATTGTGAATAATGCTGCTATTAACATGGAGGTGCAGATATCTTTCCAAGATGGAAATTTTTTTTCCTTTGGATATATATCCAGATGTGGAATTGCTGGATCACATGGCAGTTCTATTTTTAATTTTGGGGGGAGCGTCTATACTGTTTTCCATAATGACTATACCAATTTACATTCCCACTAACAGTGCACAAGTGTTCCCTTTTCTCCACATTCTCACCAACACTTGTGATCTATTGTCTTTTTGATGAAGCCATTGTGACAATATGGGGTGATAGTTCTTGATTTGCATTTTCCTGATGATTGATCACCTTTTCATGTACTTATTGGCCATCTGTATGTCTTTTTCAGAAAAATGACTGTTCAGGTCCTTTACCATTTTTAAATCAGGTTATTTGTTGTTGCTGTTTTCTACTGAGTTACTGAGTTGTGTGAGTTTTTTATATATTTTGGATATTAGTCCCTTATCAAATACATGATTTGCAAATATTTTCTCCCATTCTGTACATTGCTTTCCATTTTGTTTATTGTTTCCTTTGCTGTGCAGAAGTTTTTTGTTTGATGAAGTCCCTCTGTAGCCAGATGACCCTGGGTGCCCTGTCACGGTGGATCCCTGGAGGCATTGTGGCCTTTTCTCAGGAGCAGATGGAGGGGAGAAGGACGGTGCAGTGGCACTAAGGTTGGGGAGGCACTGGAGAAGGTGATCGTTCAGTATCAGATCTCCTCACATAGTAGCAAAACCCTTCCTCTTGGTGCAGCCAGTGGACTTGTGGGTGCTGGGTCACATGGAGAAGAGTGTGCACTAGAGGGTACACAGATGCTATTCACTCATCCCAAACACTGAGTGCCTGAAAACCAGCCAAACGGAAGTGTCAGAGTGCTTGGAGTAAAACAAGAGTGAGAGCTCCTCCCACTGCCAGCCCTTCTCACCGCTTAGGTGTTTGCATATTGTTTAAATTCTCTGAGACTTATCTTTCTCTTCTATGAAACGAGGATAATAATACCCACCTCATCTGTCTCTGTGAAGATTAAATTAAATGACCGAATGTGTATGTGATGGGAGCAACCTGCCCAGGGCTCCCTGAGTGATCAGGAGGGAGTCATTTGATTGTCATCACTGTGAATACCCTTGTGACTGCAGAGATTGTTGCTGGGGACAGGGGGAGTCTGAGAGGGAGGGACCGAGGCTGTGAAGAAAGGCTTCCTGGACTGGAATCCCAGCTGCCTACTCAATCACTGTAGAACAATGGGGAACATTCTCCACCTCTCTAAACCCTGTTAGACCTTCCTTCCCCCATCTGCAAAGTGAGAATGGCAAGTTAGAAAACGATGGAAGGGACTAGAGACATGCCCTTTATAGATTCCTAGTCGATTTAGCTAAAGATGTGGACTTGATGGGAGTTAGGTGACAGAATCGGGTGTGAGGGATATTTGCACATTTTCCCTATTACTGTTGGATTCCCCAAAGACACACAGCTGCGCTGGACAAACTCGGCACATGGAAGGCTTCAGGAAGAGAAAACAGCTAAACCCTCATTAGCAATTAGCCTTTCATTCTGCGCTTAATTTCACCAGTTTGGAAGTATCTACGCAACTATTTTTTGTTAAGATGTTACGGAAAATATGAATAAACTTTTTGGCCAACACAATATGTACACACTTGTCTGTAAAGGTTGCCTGCAGACACTGGACTCTGTGACTCTGTTAAAAATAAAGCCAAGGAAAAAATGGCCACTCTCCTTTCCCTAGACTTTATAAATGGTGTGCTCACTAAACTGGTTTTTGTTAGTGCAGAGTTTTTAAAGAGTTTAGGGAAATCAAGGTTTCAACCGGAGAACACAGAGAAGTGTGTACATTTTTGACAACTGATGGGAAATTCTATTGGTCCAATTATAGTTCAGCTCTCTTTGTTCCAGTGGGGACAACAAGCACCCCTGAGGATTTAGGTAGGACCTCACTGAAATGTCCTACCTTGGGGAAAGCATCAGCATGCTGATTCTGCTGCCAGGAAAGCTCTTCACCTTCACTCCACTGTTGGTTGTCACCCCCACATGAGCACCAAGACCAGAGACAGCTGATGTGACCACCAGAGCAACAGTATGCAGCTGATCCGGCCCAGGTTCATAGCCGTAGCATAAATGGGTTTGAAGGAGCCACTGATGGATGCCTGATCCATTAAGGGCAAATTTTGCAAAAATAACAATGTCGGAAAACCTTCATGTTTCTCACATCTTGCAAAAAGAAAAACTTGAAGTCAGGGAAGATGGAACCAGAGATACAGCATCAATAATTAGAAACCTAATCACAAAGTCATGGCGTCCTTGGTTTATAGTAGAGAGACCTTTCCTATCGTTCATCCAACATAATCCCACACGTGTCGTCTTACTCATGCAACAGACAAACAAACCCTGAAGAGTACACAAAAGAAACAATGCAAAGCAAAGACTACCTTAGCTATGAAGAGTCCTTCCCTACGTCTTTCATAGTTCTGTTACATATCTTTGTGCAGTATTTTCATTTTGAAAATTAGTTCATAAGAACAGAGACTCAGAGGACTCAGAGATATAAACATTTCTGCTCTGGGATGTGTTTTTGGAGGGAAAGAGGGGCAGAATGGTTGGAACACTTTATTGAGAAAGGAAGAGGAAAGCTTCAAAATGCCTAAAGAATACCTTAATTTACTGAATGACTGCCTAGGTTAACAACTCTATTGACTATTTTGTCCAGATCAGGGTTTTTGTTTTTATACGTGCCTTTCCAGAGGAAATTTAATCTTAGTAATAAGGTAGGGATGGGGGGAGATATTTAATGATCACTTTCATTATTTCATGAAAAAAACTTATTTGCCTTTAAAAAGTTTCCCCCATTCAAAGTCTTGATAGTAAACATTATTTAGGGAGTAATAATGAAATCTCTAGCATCTCTGGTGTTTCTGCTGTTTTATATAAGGCATGTATTCACAAAAATAAAGTTTAAAAAGCTTTTTGAAAGATGATAAAGATGTGAACCATACTGAGTGTCAAGGAAGCTCTGGGCCAGCCTCCAGCCTGCTTGGACTTACTCACAGGCTGGCATGGGGGCATCGGGCTCAGTGTTGAGCACAGAGCTTGAGGCTGGAAACTGGGAATCCTCACTTTCCCTCTACCTTGAGTAGGTGCATTTACTACGCTCCGGGCACTGCTCTGAGCAACTACAATCATCAGCTCATTTGATACATATAATGACCCTGGGAGGCCCTGTTTTTCTCAATGCCTTCCACAGTCAGGGAAACCCAGCATGGGGCAGTGAAGTCATCTGCCCACATCCCCTTGGAGAGCAAGGGCAACTGGGTTTGAATGAATTAGAATGGCTATTGAGTCTGCGCTCTTATTATTATCACTATTACTTTTCTTGCTATTGCAAGAGGACAGATGGAGCAAAATCAGATAGACCTCAAGGTATGAGACGAATTTTCCTCTATCCCCAGTAAAAATTTAGGGTGAAAAAACCCACAGAGCAGGCACATTTATACTCTTTCTTTTAAGATCTTTATTGGAGTATAACTGCTTTACAATGTTGTGTTAGTTTCTGCTGTACAACAAAGTGAATCAGCTATACGTATACATATATCTCATATCCCATCCCTCTTGCGTCTCCCTCCCACACTCCCTTTCCACCCTTTTAGGTAGTCACAAAGCATGAAGCTGATCTCCCTGTGCTATGCAGCTGGTTTCCATTAGCTTTCTATTTTACATTTCGTAGAGTATATATGTCAGTGCCACACTATCACTTCATCCCAGCTTACCCTTTCCCCTCTCCGTGTCCGCAACACCATTCCCTGCATCTGCGTCTTACGCCTGTCCTGCCCCCTAGGTTCTTCAGAACCATTATTTTTTAGATTCCATATATATGGGTTAGCATATGGTATTTGTTTTTCACTTTCTGACTTACTTCACTCTGTATGACAGACTCTAGGTCCATCCACCTCACTACAAATAACTCAATTTCTTTTAATTTTATGGCTGAGTCATATTCCATTGTATATATGTGCCACATCTTAACTCATTCTTCTGTCAATGAACACTTAGGTTGGTTCCATGTCCTGGCTATTGTAAATAGTGCTGCAATGAACATTGTGGTACATGACTCTTTCTGAACTATGGTTTTCTCAGGGCATAGGCCCAGTAATGGCATTGCTGGTCATATAATAGTTCTAGTCATAGTTTTTTAAAGAACCTCCATACTGTTCTCCATAGTGCTCGTATCAATTTACATTCCTACCAAAATGCAACAGAGTAACCTTTTCTCCACACCCTCTCCAGCATTTGTTTGTAGTTTCTTGATGATGGCCATTCTGACTGGTATGAGGAGATACCTCATTGTAGTTTCTATTTGTATTTCTCTAATGATTAGTGATGTTGAGAATCCTTTCATGTGTTTGTTGGCAATCTGTATATCTTCCTTGGAGAAATGTCTGTTTCGGTTTCCTGCCTATTCTTGGACGGGTTTCTTGTTTTTTATATTGAGCTGCATGAGCTGCTTGTAAATTTTGGAGAGTAATCCTTTGTCAGTTTCTTCATTTGCAAATAGTTTCTCCTATTCTGAGGGTTGTCTTTTCGTCTTGTTTATGGTTTCCTTTGCTGTACAAAAGCTTTTAAGTGTAATTACGTCTCATTTGTTATATTTGTTTTTATTTCCATTTCTCTAGGAGGTGGGTCAAAAAAGACCTTTCTGTGATTTATGTCATAGAGGGTTCTGCTTATGTTTTCCTCTAACAGTTTTATAGTGTCTGGCCTTACATTTACGTCCTTAATCCATTTTGAGTTTATTTTTCTGTATGGTGCTAGGGAGTGTTTTAATTTCATTCTTTTACATGTAGTGGTCTAGTTTTAGCAGCACAACTTATTGAATAGGCTGTCTTTTCTCCATTGTATATTCTTGTCTCCTTTATCAAATATAAGGTCACCATATGTGCGTGGGTTTATCTCTGGGCTTTCTATCCTGTTCCATTGATCTATATTTCTGTTTTGTGTCTGTTTTTCTTTCTCAAGATTGCTTTGGGAGTTCGTGTGAATGACACTGTGTGGTTACTCAAAACCTGGGCGACGTTCTGGCTAAATCCTCCCTTCTTCGTTTCATTAATATGATTGTAGCCTTTTCATTATTTCTTTTATATACTCATTACTTCGATCTTTTGCACATACCCTTTTCAGCAGAGGCGACTGACTTGAAGAATCATGGCTAGGTCTTAAGAGTAACAATTTTTTAATAAAGAAAACTTCAAGACGGTGGAGGACTCAGACGTGGAAATCACCTTCCTCACCACAATTACATCAGAAATACATCTACATGTGGAACAACTCCTACAGAACACCTACTGAATGCTGGCAAAGACCTCAGACTTCCCCAAAGATATTTTTTTATTTCCTCTTTCTCTTCTTGTGAGTGTATAAGTGTATGCTTCTTTGTGTGATTTTGTCTCTATAGCTTTGCTTTTGCCGTTTGTCCTAGGGTTCTGTCTGTCCGTTCTTTTCATTTAGTTTTGTTTTTTTTAGTATACATTTTAGTGCATGTTATCATTGGTAGATTGGTGTTTTGGTTTGGTTGCTCTCTTCTTTCTTTACTTTTTTTATTATTTAAAAATTTTTTTCTTAATAATTATTTAAAAATTTTTATTTTAATAAATTAAATTTATAATATTTTCTTTGTCTAATTCTGCGTTGTGCGGCTGACAGATTCTTAGTACTCTGGCCTTGTTTCAGGCATGTACCTCTAAGGTAGGAAGACCTGAGTTCAGGACAGTGGTCCACCAGAGACTTCCTGGCTCAACATAATATCAAACAGTGAAAGCTCACCCATAGATCTCAATCTCAATGCTAAGACCAAGCTTCACTCAAAAACCTGCAAGTTACAGTTCTGGACACCCTACGCCAAACAACTGGCAGGACAGGAACACAACCAAACCCATTAGGAGAGAGGCTGCGTAAAATCATAATAAGGTCACAGACACCCCCAAAAAGAACCACTGACACAGTCCTGCCAGAAAGCCATGATCCAACCTCATCCACCAGAACTAAGCACCAGTTCCCTCCAACAGAGAGCCTACACAACTCACTAAACCAAGCTTACACACTGAGGGCAGACACCAAAAACAACGAGAACTACGAACCTGCAGCATGTGAAAAGGACACCGCAAAAACAGTAAGCTGAGCAAAATAAGAAGAGAAACAGAGCAGATGAAGGAGCAAGGTAAAATCCCGCCAGAACAAACAAATGAAAAGATAATAAGCAGTCTACCTGAAACAGAATTCAGAGTACTGATAGTAAAGATGATCCAAAATCTTCTGAATAGAATGCAGAAAATACAAGAAACGTTTAACAAGGACGAGGAAGAACTAAAGAGCAAACAATGATGAACAACAAAATAAATGAAATTAAATATGCTCTAGAAAGACTCAATAGCAGAATAACTGAGGCAGAAGAATGGATAAGTGACCTGGCAGATAAAATAGTGGAAATAACGGAGCAGAATAAAGAAAAAGAAAATGAAAAGAATGGAAGAGAGTCTCAGACTTCTGGGAAACTATAAAACTCTTGAGGAAACTATAAAACTCTTGAGGAAACCTATGCAAAACACTCTATGACATAAATCACAGCAAGATCCTTTTTGACCCACCTCCTAGAGAAATGGAAATGAAAACAAAATTTAAAAAATGGGACCTAATCAAAGTTAAAAGCTTTTGTACAACAAAGGAAACAATAAACAGACGAAAAGACAACACTCAAAATGGGAGAAAATATTTGCAAAGGAAGCAACTGACGAGTAATCTCCAAAATTTACAAGCAGCTCATGCAGCTCAATACCAAAGAAACAAAATACCCTGTCCAAAAATGGGTAGAAGACCTAAATAGACATTTCTCCAAGGAAGATATACATATTGCCAAAAAACACATGAAAGGATTCTCAACATCACTAATCATTAGAGAAAATCATATCAAAAGAAAAAGTGGTATCACCTCACACTAGTCCGAATGGCCATATCATCAAAAACTCTACAAACAATAAATGCTTGATAGGGTGTGGAGAAAAGTGAACTGTGTTCCACTGTTGGTGGGAATGTCAGTTGATACAGCCACTATGGAGAAGAGTATGGAGGTTTCTTCAAACTAAATATAAAACTACCATACACCCAGCAATCCCACTACTGGGCGTACACCCTGAAAAAACCATAATTCAAAAAGAGTCATGTTTCGCTATATTCATTGCAGCTCTGTTTACAATAGCCAGGAGATGTAGGCAATCTAAGTTTTCATCGATGGATGAATGAATACAGAAGATGTGACACATATATGCTATGGAATATTATTCAGCCATTAAAAGAAATGAAATTACTTGTAGTGAGGTGGGTGGACCTAGAGTCTGTCAAACAGTGAAATAAGTCAGAAAGACAAAAATACCATATATTAACACATATATATGGAATAAAAAAAATTGTTCTGAAGGACCTAGGGCCACGACAAGAATAAAGATGTGATGTAGAGAATGGACTTGAGTACATGGGGAGGGGAAAGTAGGCTGGGATGACTTGAGATAAGGGAATGGACATATATACACTAACAAATGTAAAATAGATAGTGGAAAGTACTCACATAGAACAGGGAGATCAGCTCAGTGCTCTGTGAGCCCTTAGAGGGGTGGGATAGCTAGGGTGGGAGGGAGACATAAAAGGGAGGAGATAATGAAATATATGTACATGTATAGCTGATTCACTTTGTTATAAAGAAGAAACTAACACACCACTGTAAAGCAATTATACTCCAAGAAAGATGTTTAAAAATAAAAAGAAAAGATTGCTTTGGCTATTGGGGCTCTTTTGTGTTTCCATACAATTGGCTATTGGGGTTCTTTTCTGTTTCCATACAAATTGTGAAATTATTTATTTAGTTCTGTGAAAAATGCCATTGGTAGTTTCATAGTGATTACATTGAATCTGTAGATTGCTTTGTATAGTAGAGTCATTTTCACACTGTTGATTCTTCCAATCCAAGAACATGGTATATCTCTCCATCTGTTTGTATCATCTTTAATTTCTTTCATCAGTGTCATAATTTTCCGCATACAGGTCTCTTGTCTCCTTAGGTAGGTTTATTCCTAGGTATTTTATTCTTTCTGTTGCAATGGTAAATGTGTTTCCTTAATTTCTCGTCCAGATTTTTCTTCATTAGTGTGTGGGAAACGAGATTTCTGTGCATTAATTTTGTATCCTGCAAATTTACCAAATTCATTTATTATCTGTAGTAGTTTTCTGGTAGCATCTTTATGTTTCTCTATGTATAGTATCATGTCATCTGTAAACAGTGACAGCTTTACTTCTTTTTAGATTTGGATTCCTTTTGTTTCTTTTTCTTCTCTGATTGCTGTGGCTAAAACTTCCAAAACTATGTTGAATAATAGTGGTGAGAGTGGGCAACCTTGTCTTGTTCCTGATCTTAGAGGATTGTTTCAGTTTTTCACCATTGAGGACGATATTGGCTCTGGGTTTGTCATATATGGCCTTTATTATATTGAAGTAAGTTCTCTCTATGCCAACTAATTGAGGGTTTTTATCATAAATGGGTGTTGAATTTCTTCGAAAGCCTTTTTGCATCTATTGAGATGATCATACGGTTTTTCTCCCTCAATTTGTTAATATGGTTTATCACGTTGATTGATTCGCGTATATTGGAGAATCCTGGCTTTCCTGGGATTAACCCCACTTGGTCATGGTGTATGATATTTTTAATGTTCTGTTAGATTCTGTTCACTAGAATTTTGTTGAGGATTTTGGCATCTATGTTCATCAGAGATATTGGCCTATGGTTTTCCTTTTTTTTGGCATATATGTCTGCTTTGGTATCTGGGTTATTGTTCCCACCTAGAACTAGTTTGGGAGTGTTCTTCACTCTGCTATATTTTGAAAGAGTTTGAGAATGATAGGTGTTAACTCTTCTCTAAAAGTTTGATAGAATTCACCTCTGAATCCATCTTATCCTGGATTTTTTTGTTGGAAGATTTTTAATCACAGTTTAAATTTCAGTGGTTGTGATTGGTCTGTTTATATTTTCTATTTCTTCCTGGTACAGTCTCGCAAGGTTGTGCTTTTCTAAGAATATTCCCATTTCTTCCAGGTTGTCTATTTTATTGGCATATAGTTGCTTGTAGTAATGTCTCATGATCCTTTGTATTTCTGCAGTGTCAGTTGTTAACTCTCCTTTTTCATTTCCAATTCTGTTGACTTGAGTCTTCTCCCTTTTTCTCTTATTTGTCTGGCTAATGTTTTATCAATTTTGTTTCTCTTCTCAAAAAACAGCTTTTAGTTTTATTGATCTTCGCTATTGTTTCCTTCATTTCTTTTTCATTTATTTCTGATCTTTATGATTTCTTTCCTTCTGCTAACTTTAGGGGGGTTTTGTTCTTCTTTGTCTAATTGTTTAGGTGTAAGGTTAGGTTGTTTATTTGAGGTTTTTCTTGTTTCTTGAGGTAGGATTGTATTGCTATAAACTTCTCTCAGTACTGCTTTTGCTGCATCCCATAGGTTTTGGGACATCGTGTTTTCATTGTCATTCGTTTCTTGTTATTTTTTGATTTCCTCTTTCATTTCTTCAGTGATCTCTTGGTCATTTAGTAATGTGTTGTTTACCCTCCATGTGTTTGTATTATATACATTTTTTTCCTGTAATTAATATGTAGTCTCATAGCATTGTGGTCAGAAAAGATACTTGATACAATTTCAATTTTCTTAAATTTAACAAAGCCTGATTTGTTACCCAAGATATGATCAAACCTGGTGAATGTTCCATGAGAAGAAAGTTTATTCTGTTGTTTTTGGATGGGATGTCTTATAAATATCAATTAAGTATCATTTAAAGCTTGTGTTTCCTTATTTTCATTTTGGATATCTGTCCTTTGGTGAAAGTGGTGTGTTAAATTCTCCTACTATGATTGTGATACCATTGATTTCACCTTTTATGGCTGTCAGTATTTGCCTTATGTATTGAGGTGCTCCTATGTTGGGTGCATAAATATTTACAATTGTTATATCTTCTTCTTGGATTTATCCCTTGATCATTATATAGTGTCCTTCTTTGTCTCTTGTAATAGTCTTTATTTTAAAGTCTATTTTGTCTGATATGAGAATTGCTACTCCAGCTTTCTTTTGGTTTCCATTTGCATGAAATACCTTTTTCCATCCCCTCACTTTCAGTCACTATGTGTCCCTAGGTCTGAAGTGCGTCTGTTGTAGACAGCGTGTATACAGGTTTTGTTTTTGTATCCTCTTAGCCAGTCTATGTTTTTTGGTATGAGCATTTGATCCATTTACATTTAAGGTAATTATCGATATGTATGTTCCTATTACCATTTTCTTAATTATTTTGATTTTTTTGTTGGTCTTTTCCTTCTCTTGTGTTTCCTGCCTAGAGAAGTCCCTTTAGCATTTGTTGTAAAGCTGGTTTGGTTTTGCTGAATTCTCTTACCTTTTGCTTGTCTGTAAACTTTTTAATTTCTCTGTGAATCTAAGTGAAATCCTTGCTGGGTAAAGTAATCTTGGCTGTAGCGTCTGTAGTTTCTTTCTCCTTTGATTTATCCTGTACGGGACCTCTGCCTTTCATGGACTTGACTATTTCCTTTCCCGTGTTAGGGAAATTTTCAACTAAAATATCTTCAAATATTTTCTCAGACCCTTTCTTTTTCTCTTCTTCTGGGACCCCTATAATTAGAATGTTGGTACGTTTAATCTTGTCCTAGATGTCTCTGAGACTGTCCTCCTTTTTTTTTCTTTATTCTGCTCTGTGGTAGTTAGTTCCACTATTTTATCTTCCAGGTCACTTATGTGTTCTTCTGCCTCTGTTCTTCTGCTATTGATTCCTTCTCGAGAATTTTAAATTTCATTTATTTTGTTGTTCCTCATTCTTTCTTTGCTCTTTAGTTCTTCTAGGTCCTTTTTTTCTTGTCTTCTTTTTCTCCATTCTATTTCCAAGATTTGGGATCATGTTTACTATCATTACTCTGAATTCTTTTTCAGGTAGACTGGCTATTTCCTCTTCATTTGTAAGGTCTGGTGGGTTTTTACTTTACTCCTTCATCTACTGCATATTTCTCTGTCTTCAATTTGTTTAACTTGCTGTGTTTGGTGTCTCCTTTTCACAGTCTGCTGGTTCGTAGTTCCCGTTGTTTTTGGTGTCTGCTCCCACTGGATAAGGTTGCCTCTGTGCATTATGTAGGCTCCCTGGTGGAGAGACTGCTGCCAGTGTTTTAGTCAATGAGGCTGGATCATGTCTTTCTGGGGGACAGGACCACGTCCAGTGGTGTGTTTTGGTGTATCTGTGACCTTATTTTGATTTTAGGTGGCCTCTCTGCTAATGAGCATTGTTGTGTTCCTGTCTTGCTAGTTGTTTGGCATAGGGTGTCAAGCACTAGAGTTTACTGGTCATTGATTAGAGCTGGGTCTTTGCATTGAGACATAGATCTCTGGTAGATCTTTCGCTGATTGATATTACTTGTGTCCAGGAGTCCTCTTATGGTCCAATGCCTTGAACTCAGCTCTCCCACCCCAGAGGCTCAGACCTGACACCAGGCTGGAGCACCAAGACCCTGTCAGCCACACGTCTCAGAGAAAAGGAGAAAAAAAAAAGTAAGAAAAAAAGTAACAAAATAAAGTAAAATACAAAGTTATTAAAATAAAAAGTAAAAATATTATTAAAATAGAGATATTTAAAATGTAATAAAAAAATAGAAGAGCGCAACCAAACCAATAAACAAATCCACCAATGACAACTAGCGTTAAAAACTATACTAAGACACACATGAAAATCAGAAACTAGTCAGTCAGATAAGCAAACCCTAAGTCTACAGTTGGTCCAAAAAACACCACCTCAATTTTGGGATGATTCATTGTCTATTCAAGTATTCCACAGATGCACGGTACATCAAGTTCATTGAGGAGATTTAATCCAGTTCTCCTGAGGCCACATGGAGAAATTTCCCTTTCTCGTCTTTGTGCACACAGATCCTGGGGTTCAGCTTTGGATTTGGCTCTGCCTGTGCGTGTAGGTTGCCCTTTGGCATCTGCTCTTCACCCAGACGAGAGGGGGTTAAAGGAGTTGCTGATTGTGGGCTCTGGCTCACTCAGGCTGGTGAGAGGGAGGGGTACAGAATGCACGGTGAACATTGCCGGCAGAGACCAGCATGATATTGCTACAGCCTGAGGCGTGCCATGTGTTTTTCTGGGGACGATGTCCCTGGATCAGGGACCCTGGCATGGCAGGCTGAACAGGCTCCCAGGACGGGAGGTGTGGATAGTGAACTGTGCTTGCACACAGGCTTCTTGATCGCTGCAGCATCAGCCTTAGCATTTCATGCCCGTCTCTGGTATCTACACTGATAGCTGCAGCTCATGCCAGTCTCTGGTACTCGTTTAGGCATTGCTCTGAATCTCCTCTCCTTACACACCCTGAAACAATGGTCTCTTGCTTCTTAGGCAGTTTCAGACTATTTTTCGGACTCCCTCCTCGCTAGCTGTGGCACACTAGCCCCCTTCAGGCTGTGCTCACGTAGCCAACCCCAGTCCTCTCCCTGGGATCTGAGCTCCGAAGCCCATGCCTCAGCTCCCAGCGCCCACCCACCCAGGTGGGTGAGCAGACAATTCTCTCAGGCTGGTGAGTGCTGGTTGGCACTGATCCTCTGTGTAGGAATCTCTCCGCTTTGCCTTCTCCACCCCTGTTGCTGCATTTCCCTCCATCACTCCAAAGATTCCCCCACCACCCACCCCTCTCTCCTCTAGTGAAGTGGCTTCCTAGTGTGTGGAAACTTTGCCTCCTTCACAGCTCCCTCCCAGAGGTGCAGTTCCCGTCCCTATTCTTTTGTCTCTGTGTTTACTTTTTTCTTTTGCCCTACCCAGGTACGTGGGTAGTTTCTTGCCTTTTGGGAAGTCTGTGTCTTCTGCCAGCGTTCAGTAGGTGTTCTGTAGGAGTTGTTCCACGTGTAGATGTATTTTTGATGTATTTGGGGAGGAAGTCTTACTCCTCTGCCATCTTGAAAATCCTCCCCTACGTTTATGCGCTTTATCTTTGACACCCGTGCCAGCTGTAACTGTACTTGAGCTAGAGAAATTATTAGGGAAATGTCACTGCTATTACAGTGATGCTGGAATACCTGAGAAAGTTGGTTGATTTTCAGAGTTTTAAAAGGCAATGCTCCTTTTTCCCAACATAATAGCAAATCTTTGTGTCAGCGTATGTTGACCCTGCCCCCACATAGTTATAGCAGTCCCAAGGACACATCCGGTATTCTCTCTGGCTGATGCACGAAGGGTGGCCAGAGAACAGTGACATCTCTCTTTTATGATTGTGTTTCCTGTCAATGTGCAATGTAGCACATTCTGCCCTCCATTCCCACCTGCCAACCCCCTTTCACAGATGAGAAAACTGAGTCTTAAAGATTGCAGTGTAAGTTCACACAACTGGTGCACTCTTGCTTCTCCAAAAGTCCATGGTCTTCTCTACCACACCAGGCTTTATCTGGGCTGTTATTAGCTAAAGAGACCCAATGTCAAAGCAAATGAACCCCTGTACGGCATTCTAGAAATAGTTTTTTCTATATCACTTCCATCTCTATTCTGACCACTGCCTCCTCGATGAATGATTGAAAAACATGGACCTGCATGCAAGACATGACAGAGCTAATGCTTCCCTCCCCCAAAAGGAATATGGAAATTACAATTCTCGGGGGATTCCTAAGGAAAGCATGCATCTTTCAGGGGAGAAAAACTGGCACATTCTTTATCAAAGCATTGTGGACATGTTTAGAGCCAGCTTAGTACATAATGCTAGGAATTCTTGGAGCATCTCTCCCCAGTGCTTTGCCTTTTCCACTAAGTGAACCAAGCAAGAGAGGGGAGACTGCCTCCTGGATCCTGATTCAGAGGCTTCTGCCTGAATCAGGGAAGCCCTGGACATAGAACAACCCTCCTGACTCATCTGCTTCTGGCCTGTCATCTGGGCTCTTAGGAAGCTTCACGTTGTTCCCCACTCTGTTCAGGGTTAGAGCACATCTCAGCAAGAGTGTGGGAACCATTCCAGGACTATTTGTGCAATGTCCAGGTGGGTGCACTCAACAAGCAACCACCGAATAGATAAACCACAAATAATTGCCTGTGAACATAGAATTTCTACCAAAAGTATTTTGAAGACCCTGCTTGTCTAGTGTAAAAGTTGTCTCTTTTCCCCTTTGAGCTCTCCTGTCCCTCTCAGCTGCCCAACAGCAGTATTGCTTGGTGTAACTGGCTTATCTGATATGAAAAAGGAGGGAGAAATGGGGTCTGAGAGCTTAGCTTTTCCAATATTTATGAGAAGATGCCTGTGCTTCATCCCACTTGTCTACTGATGTACCTGTTTATTAGGAAAATCATTGTCTTCAGTGATGAAACCAGAAGTGTCTGGGATATGTGCTTTATTGTGGCTTTAACAGCATGAAAAGATGAAAGAAATCTGTAAACCAAATAATTTCTCCTGCTGAGCCAGGGAAGCCATAATGTAACTGGAGAGAAAGTCTACCAATGCATTTTGGTTATAAGGTGTTCTTTCCATACACTTAGTCAATATTTTCAAAAAAGTTCGGTTTTGTTGATTTTTGTAGTTTAGGGAGCATGTCTTCTATGAGCTATTCACACCTGTTCACATTAGGTGCTTAATAGATCTTTATTCTGTGTAGGTGACTGCCCAAGACAAACCATGTGTGTTAACAGCTCAGGATGATGCAGCCCATGTAATTCCTCAATTGGGGGATGCCATTTGACTAAGTAGGTGATTAGTTCATTAATGAGAACATATGCTGTTCTTAGTCAAAAACTTTGTCCATCACAAAGTCACACCATCAAAGAAAAAGAGGCATGGGAAATCTCTATAATTTCTGCTCAATTTTGCTGTGAACCTAAAACTGTTCCAAAAAATAACGTCTGTATATAAACAACCAACGGCCGAGGGAGAGTCTCCAACGAAGAAGCAAAGTGGAAGCAGTGCCTCTTCCCAAGATTTACAACAGGAGCTTGTTGGAGCAGGTGTGGGCCACCTCATCAGAGGGTGGAGAAAGAGGGAGAGAGGGAAGGAGGAAGGAAGGAAGGAAGGAAGGAAAGTTCTGGTACATTCTTAATTGATTTTCATTATCTGGGAACAGAGCCAAAACAATCGAGTTATTCTTGGTGGAAACATGAAAGAGCGACTTGGGTAATGTTTAAATGTGCCAGGTGACTTTCATTCTTAACTTTTAGATACATTTCCTCTCCTTGGATGACTAAGAGCTGGAGAAAATCGGAGAACTATATATTTCATCCCTTTTATTGGAGCCATGCCAGCCAGGCAGAGTTTGTGGCTTTGAGGACAATGCATATTTTTGGAACTTGAATTAGGAAATAGTTGTGGAGAATGGGAAGTACCTCTTTTCAGGGTTCTTTTTTTGACACATAGCTTACATCAAGTGGCATATTTCCCCTGAACTTAGCGTGCTGGGATTTTAGGTCTTCACCTGTAAACATGTGATCTATTCGGAGGGTACTGGGAAAGAGGAACAACATCACTCTGTTCTCCACCTGTTAAGCTTGTTCTGATATAATGCATATTTTTGTGATAGTGTACTTGGGGTAATGGAGCCATGGGGGCCGACTCTCAGGTCTGGTTTAGATGAGGGATTTCAAATCTTAGTCTTCTTAATACCTTAATGTGAAGTGGTGCTTTGCTTTTAATTCTTATAAGTCTGATGCAGACCTTGAGCATCAATACAGATGTGCTTTGCTATTTAGTGTTTCTCTTACAGCTCTCATTCCATTACTGGTCTTTCTAAAGAAGTTTCGTTAAAGAAGCCCCATTGTGAAAGCTAATATAGGAGAGAACTGAGTATCTGAAACAGTTTCTCAATTTAGCTGAATTAAATACTGTTGATCTTTGAAAGACAATACCATTTTTATTTTGAACACTATATAAAATTCCATAAACATTTATTAGGAAATATCAAGCCACAAATTGGTGCTTTCTTTGATCATAGGTTTATTTATTGAGAAATTACCAATTGATAAAACATTTTTTATTTAGATTTTGGTTCTTACATCTGCCATTTAATAGCTAAGTAAATTTCTGTATTTACTAAGAAAGGGGTGTTGAGGTCCCTAACTATAATTGTGGATTTATTTTTCAGTTCTTGTAGTCTTTCCTCATATATTCTGATGTTGTTTGTTAGGTACATACTGATCTAGGATTGCTTCGTCTTCTTGCGGAATTAACGCCTGTCCATGTCAGCATGGATTAAAAAAGACCCGTATGTCATCTACGAGAAACCCACTTTAAATATAAAGACTTACACAAGTTAATATCAAAGGAATGAAGAAAGACATACTAACACTAATCAAAGGAAAAATAGGTATTTAACTTCAGACAGAGCTGGCCTGAGAACAAGGAAGTTAATTGGGGTAAAGTGGCACTTTTTCCATTAGAACCATGAACATATTAATCATAGTCATTTTAAAATTCTTGTGTGGTAATTCCAACATCTGTGGCATCTGTGAGTATAGTTCTTTTGAGGACTTTGCCTCTCCAAATGCTTTTGTGTTTGTTTGTTGCCTTTTGGCATGCCTTAACGCTTTTTTTGTTGAAATCCAGGCCAGTTGTATTGGTTAATAGGTTCTTGTAAATACACTTTTCTAATGAGACTTTATGTTAATCTGGCTTGGAGTTGGGTTGTGTGTAATGTTTGCTGCAGTTGTAGGTTCTAGAGGCTAAAAACTCCTGCAGTGGGCTTGCATTTGCTTCTCTTTTTTGATTTGGGCTTCCTGAGTATGCTTCCTCGGAGAGGGCCTGGGTCTTGTAGCTCTTTGGCTGTAAACCACTGTTCTTATACTGGAGCCCTGTTGGTTTGGAGTGAGGTGTTGGGGATGGGGAGCTTTCTATAATCTTATGATTATACCTCAGTCTTCATGTGGACCTGTGTTTCTGCGCTGTGACTTCCCAAGTTTTTCTCCAGTGGAATAGGTATTCTTCTAACTCCTAGTCCCTGCCCAGCTGCCGTTCTCCCAATCTATTTCCTTGAAGTGCTAGTCCCTCTTGACTCTGTCCTACCCCCTGAGGTGAGACAGGAAGACTAGAGGGGTGGAGTGCAAGGATGCCCTTCTCTCTTACGGGATAAGGCTCTGGTAAAGTCTTTCCCTTCTAGAGTAGATCTTTGTATAGCAAATGTTAGCGTGTATTTCACAATGATTAGTCTTCCCCTGCCAGAGAAAAAAAGGGATTTTTTTGGATCTTCACTTAGCCTTACAGGGCTCATGGAGGTAAAACCCATGAAAGTGTTGGAGGCCCCTTGAGGTAGTTGCCGCCCAAGTTTTTTTGGTCTCATATTAGCTCGTACAGCCTTCAGCAATAACCAAATTTATTATTTAAGTGTTTTTGCCAGTTCTGGGCTTCAGCAACGTCTCCAGATAAACAGTCTCCACCTTGACTCTCCATGTTTCCTTGTCTCTGCAGATTTCTGGGTGGTGATTGCCCTGAGACCTCAGTTCTCTGATGGGTCCAAGACTAGTCAGTGACTTTCAGTTAGTCCAGGCTTTTCTCATGGTAAAGATGGATGTGACGACTTCCAAACTCTTTTCATATTGGAACTGAATCTGGGAATCCCTTCATATGCTGTTTCAGTTAGAGTTAGTGGTTAACAGTCAGGAATTTTCAAAGGTAGATGTCCTTGAAATTTGAAATGAAAGATTGCAAAGCTAAATAAATGTCATATGTTCTATTTACTGCTGGAATCAGTGAGAATCTCAAAGCTGCTGCCTTGAAGCATTCAGTGTTCTTGGTCCTTGTCTTCAAGGATGTTGAGAGAGTTATGTATCTAACTAGGAGATATAAATGGTAGCTAGCATTTACTGAGCACCTACTATGTATGAGATACTGTTTTAACGGCTATATTCCTATATTAATTAATTAATTAAACCCCTAAGAACACCCAATGTGATACATACCATTGTTCTCCTCATTTTCCAGATAAGGACACTGAGGCCCAAGATGCTTAAGTAACTTGCTCAAAGTCACATGACTCAAGATTCTTAAACAAGCCCCAGGTCTCATGCTCTTAACCACTGTGCTTTACCTCTCTGTAACAATTATGTGCAGATAATGTACTGATACGAATTCATAATAAGGCAAACAGTAATAAGGGCAGTAAAATTTCCTCTGACATTTCATGGTAGCGGAGGTAGGGGACTTCCTCCTCCATAGGAAATCAGGGAAGAGTTATCATTTTAAGTTGTTAAAGTTAAGATTTAACAAGCTCTTGTGGTAGGAGAAGTTTGGGGTACAGAAAAAATGGTGGTCAGGCCCGGGGACTCATGAACAATGTTCCGTGAAAAAGAGGGACAGATGCCTGGAATGGAACATCCGACTGGGAGAGCTGAAATTTTTTCTTTCTTTTTTTTAAAAATAAATTTGTTTATTTATTTATATTTGGCTGCGTTGGGTCTTCATTGCTGCACGCAGGCTTTCCCTAGTTGCAGCGAGCAGGGGCTACTCTTCGTTGCGATGTGTGGGCTTCCCATTGCGGTGGTCTCTCTTGCTGTGGAACAGGGGCTCTAGGCACATAGACTTCAGTAGTTATGGCATTTGGGCTTAGTAGTTGTAGCTCACGGGCTCTAGAGCACAGGCTTAGTAGTTGTGATGCACGGGATTTGTTGCTCTTTGGCATGTGGGATCTTCCCAGACAAAGGCTCGAATCCGTGTCCCCTGCATTAGCAGGTGGATTGTTAGCCACTGCACTACCAGGGAAGTCTTGAACTGTTTTCTGAATAAGAGCTTTTGAATTAAACAAATGACAGGGTCACCCAGGTGTTGGAGAAAAATCAATGTGTAGCAGAACACAGGGAGAGCTGAAGAGAGAGGGAAGGGATGCAGCGTTATGAGGTGGGAAGGGGCAGAATGTCAGGACTGATGAGGATGCCTGAGGTTTGGGGTGTGCAGTCACGGAAAGGGAGGAATCAGAAACGACTCTAGCATTTGACATTTGTGTACCTCGATAGTGATGCCATAGTTTGCTAAACACCAAATTTTATATATATGTGCATATATATATTATATATATATATATATATATACACATACACACACATATATGTAATATATGTGAAAATATGAATTTTAAGTGAAATTGGAGCCATTAGAGGAGAATCCCTCAAATACTCTAGCTTTCTGGGTTGTTATAATTATCTGGGCTTGAACGTTCGCAGGGCGAATTTTCTAATAGCCAGAGAAAAAAGGGGAGTTTTGTCTGTGGTAACTCCCTCAGAAGAGGGCTCTTTCATTTCTTCGGAAGAGACATACTTCTATTAAGTATAACATCTAAGGAGATTAACTCAATGGGAACAGTAGAAATAACAAAGGATTGTGTCCTCACCTTCCACTCCCACTAGGACTCACAAAATTGTCGAGGTTAACCTTTGAAATCTTCCAGCTTTGGAAAACGTCGACCAAACACTGGGTCTGTTTTTCTCTCCTTGCAGCCCTTCTAAGTGTATTTCTTTACCGTTTGACTGGAATAACAAAATATTTCCCTCTTTCTGATCCTTGGGAAAAGTTTTCCACAGCCAACAATTTATCAGATTATTAGAGGAGAGAACAGCGAGACCTTTAGAACTTTGTGCTTTGGGGTAACAAGAATTTTAATGGGAAGACTGAGCTGCATTCTTTCTCCTAGAAATAGAATTTCAGGTTTCCTAATGAATTACAGACCATATTTATTCTTTTGTTCTTACCTGACTGCATCCTTTACTGCTTGAATTTTTTTACTTTTAGTGACAATAACAAAAATCATTTCCCTTCAGTACTTACTTTTGGCAACTTAAGCAATAGCCAGAGTGTTAGTGTGTTGGGCTTGCAATTTTCCCCTTTGTACAAACAACAAACTCTGGAGAAATCACCAGTCTTGTCACAAGTTGTTTCTTCTCTCTGAGTCACATACCCAGCTGTTATTTTAGCCTTCAGGATTTCTCTCCAGAAATCCTGGAGGCATTTACATTAGAGGCATTTAAAATTTCCAGCTTGAAGGTATTTTACAGATAATCCCATCTAAGACTTCCATTCCATTCATGAGGAAACAAGGCCCAGAGAGATTAGCTGTGCTTCTGACAGGCACACAGTTGGCCTTTAGTGGATACAAGATGGGAAACCACGGCTTCTGACTTCTAATCTAGTGGTCTTTTCTTTACGCAGTGTTGGGATGAATTACAAGAGGTAAAGTCCAAAATCAGTTCAACAACCTGCATTTGTCTTTTTTGAAAACTGATAAGTGATTGATAAATAAAAATAGAAATATTAAATATAGGTTGACATGAAAATACGTAAAACATTACCCTGTTTTGGGGCGTTTGCTCAGACCACTAGGGACAGACTAGGGGTGACCAGCCAGCAGAGGGAGGAAAGCCCAGGGAGGAAGCCCCAGAAGCTCTGTTGGTAGAGAAAATGAGCCTTAGAGCTGGCAGACAAACTGGGCTGGGCTCTTGTGAGTAGTGAGAGAGAAGACACAGGAGCCCAGCAGGTTTCCACAGGACCCGTCTGCACATTTCTCTGCAGCTGAAATGCACAGGTCTAGACAAGTCAGGTGTCCTTCCTTGTGAGTTTTTTTTTTTTTTTTTGCTCTTTCCTTCATCTTAGATCCTTTTAAGACTACATGGCATATGGAGACTCTGCCAAACCACTCAGCCATTTAATCTCCATCTCGCTGTCACCCCTCACCTTCTAAATCGATCCAGATAGTGAGAGGAGAGGACCAGGGAAGAGTGTGGTTAGTCTCATACACTTCAAAGGGGGAAGTACCAATTTCTCTTGTACATTTCCTGAAACTAGAAAAAATGGCCCAGGGAATCCCACAAGACATAAATCCAAGACAAATTGAGCAGATTGATATTCTTCAAATTAGAACTAAAAATTTTGTCATACATACAATTCTAAGAAGGAGAATACAAGTGACAGCACACTGTGGGCCAGGAACTGTCCGACGATATTTTCACTGAGCTGAAGCAAGAGGTCATGTCATTCCACATGGCCAACAGGGAAGCAGGTGATGAGGGCGACTTGCTCAAGGCCAAAGGCCACACATTAGCATCGGCTTTCAACCCTTAATCATTATAGTTGAGCTTGAGGGTCAAGGCCAAGCAAAATCTCTGTGCTTCTCTGCTGCCCCAGGCTTGACATGGAAGCAGGTGGAGTACCATGCCCAAAGAAGTCATGGAGATAGCAACAACTCACCCACAGGATCATGGGGATGAAATAAAGGAAACCTCTTCTGTAACGCACCCAGGAAGGGCCCCACACATGATATTAAGTAACTGATATCTGTATTATCTTGTTTAATTTTGCTATTGTTGACAAAGAGGCATTGAAAGGGGGTGGGTGTTCTGCTGGTTGGGTGTCCCTCAGGTATCTCAATGTAACATCTACAAACCACCCCCAATGTGTCCCTTTCAGTTCTTTTCCCTACTTATTAAATTAAAACTCTGTCTTTGCATTCCTCAGAGTTGTCCTTGACTTCTGTCTCGCCCTGTCACCCAGCTGCTGCACCCTCCATGTGTCTACATCCACTCTCAGCTTCCACCCGGCTCAGTGGTGGTCTCTCTGTGGACACTGGCAGATGATTCTTGCCACCACCTGGGCATTGACACTCCATCTCATCAGAGCAGCCACAAGGGTCAGCTGTGTCCTAGCATTCGCTGTATCCCTCACTGAGAATAAGGGCCAAGTCTTCCCCATGCTCCCAGCTCCTCCACCTCCCACCCAGCCACTCTGCTGGCCGCCCTGGGAGCTCAGCCGTAACAGACACCTGTGTCCTGCAAACACTGGGCACGCCCGCCTCAGAGCCCTGCGTCAGCTCTTCTCTCAGAAGTGTGTGTGCCTCTGCCCACACACATGTGCATACTTTCTTCTCACTTTCTTCAGCTCTTGGTATGAAAGCTCACTGCATTCAAGGAGCCTTCCCAGATTCCCCCGTGTATAACAGAACAGGGCCACACTCTCAAATTCTTCATTTTCTCGGAGACACCATGTGTGTGTCCCTGTTTCTGTGTCCACTGCCTCTCCCACCTCAGTGAACTCCGTGAGCACAGGAGTTTGTTGTATCTCCTCCTGCACCTCTAGGTCCTAGGTCAGTGCCTGCCACTAGGAAAGGCTCAAAGTGCTTTGGAAAGAAGGAAGAAATGGTAATTGAGGTAGCTGGCCAGCTCTGCAGTCAGATCATTTTGGCTCAAATCCAAGTAGGCACTGTTAATCTGGATGATGTAGGACAATTACTGTGTATTTCTAAGTTTTAGTTTCAGAGCCCAAAAAATTAATGTAATAATAGGAGGATAAATTAGGTAGCTTGTGTAGAATGGTGAGCCTAGCTCCTAGCGACAACAAAACTGACAGCAGGTTTCAGTTATCATTTGCAGTTTATTCATCCCAGGAATCCTACAAGTCCCTGTTGGCATCCTTCCCAGAAGAGCAGGCTAGACCTCAGTGGAGGGCCACCATCACCATGACCATGAATTTTTTCTAATTAACAGTAGCGTATCCTTCTCCAGTATTTTGGCTGAGATTAATGATTGTGTCTTGGGCCACACCTCACACTTCGGTGGAACCACGATGACACCTCCCACTCCTGATAAGAACTCTTTAACGATGGGTGGTGCTGCCTTTGTGTGGATGGGGTTCCTGACAGCCCAGCTCTCGTCAAAGGCCAGAGGAAGGAAGGGATGTTAGCTGTGCGGGGAAGCACCAGGAGGACACTTTCAGGAACGCTGATGTACTTTCTCATATTTTGTGGGTTATGGTAGCAGTATGCCCCACCAAAGAATCTACTGTAGAAACTTCACATTTAATTAAGGTTCGCTGCAGAGTTCCATTACATGGGTGTCTCACATGTATTTAAAACATGATTACTCAGCTACAAAAAAGAATGAAATAATGCCATTTACAACAACGTGCATGGACCTAGAGAGTATTATGCTTAGTGAAGTAAGTCAGACAGAGAATGACAAATAGTCTATGTTATCACTTACAGGTGGAATCTAAAAAAATAAAACGAATGAATATAACAAAATAGAAGCAGACTCACAGAGAGAACAAACTAGTGGTTACCAGTGGGGAGAGTGATGGGGAGAGGGGCAGTACAGGGGAAGGGGAGTAAGAGGGACAAACTACTGTGCATGAAATAGATATGTAGCAAGGCTATAGTATATTGTGCAGCATAGGGAAATATAGCCACTATTATGTAACAACTTTAAGTGGAGTGCAGTCTATAAAAATATTGAATCACACACAAAAAATTAAGTATGATTCCATTCCCACAATCTCAATATCTACCACGGTGTTATGGAAGACCTTGACTAGGTAAAAACTCCCAGAAGTCAGTGGCTGCACCTGCTATTTTCAGTACCACATGTCTTGCATGCAGCTCGAGTAATGCACAACCCATATTACTGAGTTTTTTAAAAGCACTTTTGCTGATTGATAGCTCTGTTCATACCCAAGACTTGTATGTTAAGTGATTTGTTCTATTGGGAACAGTTTGGGGAGGGAAAGAGCATTGTTGATAATTCTGAGAGAAAAACAGGACTGAATTGTGCAGTGCCAGGAAAATTCAGTGTATTCAGGGTTCCATTTCGAAAAGGAATATCTCTCTCCATTAATGTCCATTGTGAGTTTTAGTATATTTGTCTCCTACTCTCTTTGTGTCTCAAAATCTGCCCCCAGATGGCAGCTACTTAGTGAACGTCAGTCTGTAACCTGGTGTAGTGTCTGTGTCCTGTGTGTAAAGGAAAAGACCATGAGAATAGGAGCATGTACAACTCAACAATTAAAAGACAAATTGGTCAATTAAAGATGAGCAAAGGAAAAGAATAAACATTTCTCTACAGAAGATATACGAATAGCCAATCAGTACAGGAAAACATGCTTAATATCATTAGGGACCTGCAAATCAAAACCACAATGAGATACCACCTCAAACCCACCAGGGTGGCTATATCACAAAAGATATCATAACAACTGTTGGTAAAGATATAGAGAAATTAGAACCCTTGTACATTGCTGGTGAGAAGGTAAAATGGTGCATCTGCTCTGCAAAACAGTTTGGCCGTTCCTCAAACAACTAAACACAGAGTCACCAAATGATTCATCATTTGCATTTCTAAGTATATATCCAAGAGAAATGAAAATATATGTTCACCCCAAAATTTACACATGAATGCTCATAGCACTTACCCATAATATACAAAAAGTGAAAAAAAACCAAATATTCACCAACTGATGAATGGATGATAAAAGATGTGTATATCCACACAATGGACTATTATTCAGCAATAAAATGGAATGGAGTACTAGAGGTATGCTATCGATACAATATGAATGAAACGAAAACATTTTACTAAGTGAAAGAAACTAGAAACAAAAAGACAAATATTTGTATGATTCAACTTATATGAATTACCTAGAATAAACAAATTCATGGATACAAAAAGTATCTTAGTGGATGCCAGGGGCTGGGGGTAGGGAGGAATGATGCGTGATAGCTGAAAAGCATAGAAGGTGTTTCTTACTGGAGTGAAAAAAATGATCTAGAATTAGATATTGATAACCAATGCATTGGTAATCAATTTGTGAATATACTAAAAACCACTGAATCGTCCACTCTTAAAGGATAATCTTTATGTTATATGAATTTTAGCTTGATAAAGCTGTTAGTTTTTTTAAAAAAGAATTTCGGTGATTTATATACAGTATTAACCATAATGAATTTTACGGTTATATAATAAATTATATTTCACTTTTGATTTCTGTGACAATTTGAAAAAGATGTCCGTAGCTGGAGAGTGGGGAAGACTTAGGTGGGGGGAGTAGAAGTGGGGAGGGAAGTCCCAATATGCAACTAAATTTGACCTCTCGTCAGCTCTATCTGTGATTCTCATTCTTCCAGTCAAAGATTCCAGAGATAAATCTGCTCCCAATGTGCTTCATCATTTATTTATTCATTTCTTTGCCATTTATTGACGATCTACTATGAGGCAGGATATCTGAAAGGACCTAGAGTTGCTCCCTCAATCCTTCTTGTCTTCGAAGTAAACTCTACCTTTTCTTCAACATCTGTGTATGGACTCAACTTGCAAAACAAAAATCATGTTGACATAACTTGCCACAATACACACAATAAACCCTGGAATGGTGTATGTTCATTCACTGAAGAATACTAATTCTTGGACTTTATCAAAGGAAGAAGTAAGGATCATTGTTATAGAAAAACGTGTCCATTTCAACTTTTCTCAAATAAGTAGGGTCTAATCAACCCCAATATTCAATAATCTGAGATAAATAAATTCCGTTATGTCCATATAAGAACCGGCTGCAGAGTTTGAACATGATATTGAGGATTTATATTCACTGACATGGAAGGAATTTCCTAATATATTGTTGACTGAGAAATGCAGTTGGACCAGAGCAGAGCCCTTATAAACACGTGGATTTATTTGATCTATACAGATAAGTGTGAAAGCAAGTATAGGGCTATGTTAGTTGTAGAATCTTAATGGATATATGGGTATTCATTATAAAACATTGTCAAATTTTAAAAAAATCTATATTATTCAAAATTCAAGGATTTTTGAAATTTAGGGACACAGACTTACACTTTTGCAAACCTCTATAATGTTTGGCTTAATGAAAGGCAGATGATTTTTATATCTGCTCCTGCATTCAATCTTTTGTCACATGTAAATCTGATTGAAAATAATCCAGCTAAGACCGATTTGTAGTTCAAAAATGGATCAGTATTTTGTTAGACTTTTCAGATAATCATGGATATTCTTCTTTGATATCACATAAAATTTAACATGTAGTAATTTATTAGAGCTTCGATATAATGTGGAAACTGATACTTGTATCAATGAACTATTCATACTCTGTTACCTTGCACTCCATTGGTCTATAAGCAAGTATAGGGCTATGTTAATTGTAGAATCTAGATGGATATATGGGTATTCATTATAAAATATTGTCAACTTTTTTGTACATTTGAAATTTTAATAAGGTTATAAAAAGTAAATTATCCTCAAGAGTGGAACATTAATCCAGTTTTCTAGACTTCAAACGGATTCCACAGAGATATTCTCCAATGTAAAAATTACCCTTGCATTCAGAAGTCCTATATTGTACTTGGAATATACATTTTACCCATGTGTGATTTTGTACATCATGCATTGGTCCTTTGGGAAATATTCGTTCACAGAGTTATGCAGATCATCCAAATGTTGACACAATATCCCACAGATCACAGATCTCACCAATCTCATTAGAATACTATTTTAAGTATTGGGAAGCGGTCAGGCTCATGATGTTGGATACAAATTTTCCAAAATTCAAATGTCCACTTTGAAATCTCAAATTTTAGTACTGGAAACAAATATTGTCAATTGTTTTCCTAGAAGTGACAGGCTCCGTTCAATCATTTTCAAGAAAATATGTACCAAACACTCAAGTCACAATTTTTCTGCCAGTTGTTCTTACAAGTAAAAATGCTATTTCATGAGAAAAGCTTTGCCCTTCAGCACCTTGGGTTTCAGTGTGATTGTAGATGAGTGGTGTAGATTCATTCTAAATCATTTCTGGGAGCTGCTCTATTGGAGGGGATCTCCTTCACAGCTCTAGGATATGTTAAACTGAATGAAGATGGGAAAGGAAGTGTGGAGAGAAGGGTTGGCCCTTGGTAGCAAAGCAAACAGTAAGTCCTAAGGGTGAGGTAAGTGACAGACCCTCAGTGTGCCTCCCCAGTGAGAAGCCGAGCCCTGAGCTAACAGGTCTGCCTGAAGCCCTTTAATCCCAGCCAGATTCCACTGAGATCCAGAAAAGAAAAGAGGTGTCGGAGCACAGGATTTGTGATAATTGAGACGCTGGATGAACATTTAAAGAACGCAAGTGAAAAGTGCTGGAATAATAGGATTTATTCCATATTCAAACACAAATATCAAGAACCTACGGTGAAGTGTGCAATTTTTAAAAAGCGTTTATTTTAATTTTAATTTTTCTCTTGAAGAACACAGAAATGTAGGAGGCCCTGGTTGCAGCATGTTCTAGGAGCTTGTGAGTTTACAGAGTTATACAATGCAGAGAGTCACTTCTCAGGGGTTGTGGTCAGAGGGTCTGGTGACTCCTGCCCTGCGGCTGTTCCTTCGGAGGGTGTACACCTTCTTAGATCCAAGAGCTGCAGTGACACCTTCTGGTGGATGAGATGCACTGCAAGCTCTTTTCATGGACACACAGGCTTGAGGATAAAGCAGCAGAGAGGTATACTGGGTAGGAGGGTGGGCCCAAGGTCTCCTCCCATCCAGGATAGTTCAGGCCAAGCACCACTTCACAAAAGTGCCCCCAGACACTTGCATTGGCATGTAAATAGTCACCCAAAGAGGGCAAGACCTCACAGAGCTGCTTTGTCTAAAATGTTATGAAATTATAAATAAAATGTATTCCTTTTTATTGTTATGTCTCTCAGCCATTTTTTTGGCAGAATGTTCACTTTTAATTAGATTTTAAATATTTTCCACAGAGGTCTGTAATTGAAACAATTTAGTGAGAAGAGACATATTTATTTAGTTCTTTATTATTGCAAGTAATCAAATTAAATAGAAAACAAAAGCTAGGATAAACAATAAAATTATATTTTAGCCAGGATGTTATAAATTCTCACATAAAGCTGAGGAAACAAACATTTGTGGTCTATCCCTTCCCCATGCTTAAAAACACAATACAATATAAATTAAAAGGGAAAGTATCTTTATGGCTAGATGTACACCATATAAGCATTCCCATCTAAGTTTATTGTAAACTTTTCTGTGAAGTTGCTACAGGCAAATGATATGTTACATTTTTTAATATTTATTAAATAATTTCTGCTATTTTTATGTATGTTTATCTTAAACCACCATCCAGAATTTTCTTTCTGTAAGAGATTCAAAGCAGAGGCTTATGTAAACCATGGAAGTCATGGCAAGATTATCTGAATATCTTTCTAAAACCTTCAAGCGCTCAGACTTAGTTCCAATACAGATGTTTTCATATGTTTCTCTTCTGTTTTTTAGAAGAAGTTTCTGTAGCTTGCCTACTTTGTTCCCTTCTATTCTGGGGGAAAAGGCGGAGGGAACAGCATTATTTTCCCAGGTAAACTTCCATGAAATTGAATTTAGCGACCACCAGAGGACTGAGTTGTTTGGTTTGCTTTTCACCCTCATGAACTCTCATGCAGGAGAAGACAGGAGACTTCTCCTCCCCGTGGAGAGTCCGCGGGGATTTTCCCATAGCACACTAGCCTTTAATGAGTGTGAGGGGTCAACAGACTGTAAGGATGAGAGGGTGGTCAGCTCTTCCGGGCTAATCTGTTCTTATATAAATGTTACTTGCTTTCTGTCATGTTTCTGAAACTAGCTATCAGCCGGAGACAGGCTAACTGAAGATGATGTGTCAATTAAGTCAAATTACAAAATTTCGCATTCAATCTGTTATTTCAACATTTCCAAAATGATTGTTATCTTGCATCTTAAAGACTAGGATTTATTTAGCTGACGTTCAGTAGCCCCTTTGAGGATATTCCTATAACTCCCACTTTATTAACTTTTGAGAAAACACCAAGTTAAAAAATTAATATACACATGTGTATTTTACACACACACAGACACACACACAGATCATTTTCCTAGCTTTGGACTCCTTGTATTTAATGATGATGACCACAGATGTTAATCATGCGAAATGATTTGCTCTTTGTTCACATGTATTTAGTGTTAGATTGGCTGCTCTTCCAAGCTATTGAATTTCTTTCAAGAGTTCAGATTGGCTCAATTAAATGTACTTATAGAATAATAAAAAGCACAGGAGCATAAGTGGCAAACTGAAAAGTTTTACTATCACCTTTCTGTCTTGCTCTTTATCAAGAATACCAGGAGCTGGTTTCACTTCAGTGACAGAATTAGGTTAAAATGTAAAATCTAGATGGTGAGTTCCATCAAGAGAGAATTTTTGCACATAGCCCGTGCCCCAACAGGATTTATCCATGAGTTTAAATATTAAAATTAAAGATGGTGTTTAAGTTTGAGGTGTTCTCTGAAAGAAATCAAGAATGAAAATTTAAAAAGTTGTGACCCTATAACTGTAAAAGTAGAGGTTTTCAAAGGACTGGGTTTTCGCAAAGAAAGTAGTAAAAACTGAATAATACCTATTTCAATTGTCACATTTTTGTGGTTTTATTTTTCAGTATACATTAAGAGCCTTTTGATGCAGCATTTATATCCATTATTTTCAAGTACAAAAAATAGACTCATGGTGAGCATATTTCCCTTTGTGTGATTTCACCATGTAAAGGAAATGGAAGTTTTAACAAAAGGATATTGTTCTGTATGCCTTGACATTCAAGTAGATGACTTTCATTTAATGTCAACATCATGTTCTTCTCCAGGTTATTGTTGCTCTTCCAGTTAGCTTGGGCTAACCAGTCTATCTCAGATGTGAGAGCCAGATATTGGTATTTCAAATGACCATCTCTCCAAAATAATCATGTGTCAGAAGCTGTTAAACTGCCAAACATAACACTTTGTTCTTCTGTATTTCCAGGGACTAGAAAGTACATAAGAGTAAAACAAGTAATTATTTTTGATAAGCTTCACCTTATGAAAATAATATGAAATTGTATATTACTACAGATATAAAAACATTTGCAGCAACTCCAGTTTTAATGGCTTCTAAACTGGTACATAATTCATTAAATTTTGTATTCTTTTCAGTTTTTTTATAATCTTTCTGGCAACCACCATAGGCTGTCTCTATTTGAGGGAAGAGAAACCCACATCTCCACATTTCAGACTTCCTTCACATTTCAATCTAGCATGAAGGAATCTCCTCCTCCTGCACGATGAAATCAGCAAGAGTACCCTGAATTTCTCCTGGTATATACTTTGATAAGATATCTATATATTGAGGTGAAAATATGGAGGAAAGCTGGTCCTACCCAATAGGATTCCAGGTCCAGCTGAGCACAAGACATCACCCAAATCTTAAAACTAGAGTATAAGACAAATAGAACTTATCAGGATCAAAAATAGAAGAAAAAAGAGCGTACACCTAAAGGGAAAGAGTTGAGTTACACTGAGTTCCCAGAAAATAGTCAGAGCTGCGGAGTTCCATACAAAAAGCAACTGAGGAATGCTCTCTGCAGTTAGCCCTTAAAGAAGAGAGAAAGCGGGATTAGGAAGAAGGAAAACCTGACATACTGGGTTTGCCACTGTGAACTCTGGAGTTGTAACAGCCCTTCAGAATGGTCCAAAGTTGAGGCAACGTGGCCAAGTCTTTGTAACTCCGTATCATTGGCTATGGAGACCCCGAGGAGGGGGCATAACTGTGATCTGACATTCTCAGCAGCTGAACTTCCTGTGGATCTACCCTGAAGAGCTCTAGGATGGAGCAACAAAGTATCTACTGTGGAAGCTGTGATGAGACAGTATGAAGGACATGGGTGGACTCACTCTCTCTGCACACAAAAGTTAAGTGCTGGCTATGCATTCATCGAGGTTCTCAGCAAGGGGGGAGCTGAGGTGAGTGTGGCTGATGCAGAACGTGATCTCACCATCACAGCCGTCCAGGGAGGGGAGGCAGACTTCCAGAAATCAGACAAACAGGAGAAAATTGGTTTAGAAAAATTAAAATTTCAGGAAAAATTTTCTGAAGAAATTTAGATAGTGTCTTCTGTGGGCGTGTACAAGACTTGGTAATCAGGGGAGCCTTCTTTGAAGGGTGACAAGTGAGCTGACCTGAGAGTTAGGAAAGCAAGACCTCTGTGAAGACGCGGGGATGAGTGTTCCAGATATAGGCCTGGACGAGATAGGACAAATTATCAGGTCACTGGATGGAGGACCATTGGCTCAGTTGTTGGGTGACCTTAAGGGAGCTAGTTCTGCCTGAGGAAAAAACTCAACAGCCAAGTAAAATTGGGATAAATGTTCTCTAAACTGATGGATCTAGGTTCTTACACTGGGTACCACCACATATAGTTTCCTTTATCTTAAGCAGGTCTGTGAGAGAGGGATGGCCACTCACAGGTCTTGCTCATTCTTTGCTCTTAGGACCTATGACTACTTATCTATATCAGCTGATCCAAAAGGCAATGACTGGGATGGGGCCTGGGGGATGACCATTTTCCTTATGGGCACTGGCTCTGAGGAAGCAGATTGTCTAATCAGGGGAGGAAACTGGGTCAAAGATAGCCAAGGACAGCCAACATTGTTACTCATGGAGGGTCCCATAAGGACCCAGTCTCCGTCTGGGATTTTAGGAAGCCTTTAATGTGTATCTTTGAGAATGACTGCAGACACTTAAGGTGCAGATGAGGACGGTACTTTGAAGAAGTTGTAGGATAAAAGCAGAGATACCCAAACAAGGAGAGAAGTAGGTTATGGGCTTACTCTAGACACAAAGGGACCAAAAAAAAAAAAGCAGGCTGGGGTTGCAAATGTGAGGTTGGGCATCACTAAAGCAATGATGTGTCATGTGCTCTTTTTGCAGTTTGTTCAGTAATGAAGAATTGGAAACTTGAGGTAACGCTAGTGGGCATTTTTCTAGCCAACGAGGTTTTCTGCAACAATGCTGTGAGGGCAGTATGGAGTGGGGATTGAGACCAGAGGGAGGTAGTAAGGAAGCCAAAAAGACATTTCATGAAAGCCTGGAGAGGGGGAGGGCTCTGGAGACAAAATGCACATCAGAAGTAAAATAATTTTTTACATCATTTTCTGACCCTCCAAGACTTGGTCTTGGAGACATAAACAGGTCTGAAGACTTGAGTTTGTTCTTTCAGAAGTCTGAGCCAGTGTCTGTCGTCCATTACAGGGCAGCTGCCTCCTCTGTGCCAAGGTGAGGAAGGCATACACCTGCCTCTCTTCCCTGAGGCGAGACTGCCTCTCATTGCTGGACACATCAGTTAGAGCCTGGCCACACAATAGGGACTGTGTCTTTTGAGGACAAGTTCATGATCAGTGGCAACCTCCTTCTCTGTCTGACTTACCCCCACAATCGATCAGTGAAGCATTGCATTTTCCTTTTCTCCACTGATTTCCCACATTGACGGGCATTTACTCCTCCCCCTCTGCCATTTATGGACTTAGCCTACAATCAAACCAGTTTACAATATGTGAGTTATCTTTCGTTCTTGTAAAGGATTTCAGCTATTAAAGCTCTGACTTAGGGCCTTCTCTGGTGGCGCAGTGGTTGAGAGTCTGCCTGCCATGCAGGGAACATGGGTTCAAGCCCTGGTCTGGGAGGATCCCACTTGCTGCGGAGCAACAAGGCTCGTGAGCCATAACTACTGAGCCTGCACGTCTTGGAGCCTGTACCCCGCAACAAGAAAGGCCGCGATAGTGAGAGGCCCATGCATCGCGATGAAGAGTGGACCCCGCTTGCCCCAACTAGAGAAAGCCCTCACACAGAAATGAAGACCCAACAAAGCAAAAATAAATAAATAAATTAATTAATTAAAAAAAAATAAAGCTCTGACTTAGACCTACATGAAAGGATTTGAACAGCCTGTGAAGTTTCAGATGAGAGAAAATGGAGAGGAGGCCAACATGGCTGCCATGGTGACTGAAAATCTCACCAGAAGACTGACCACATGGGCTGACCCGATGGTCAGCCTGTGTTCTGGAGCCTTTCTATTTGGGCACATGGCTGTGGGATCTGATGTGTACATGTATTGGGTCTAAATGACCAAAATGAACCTTCCTTTAGAAGAGCAAGGAACTAATGTTTGTACCAAAAAGAAAGGAGTAATGACACAGAATGGTCACTACCTAGGCACAGGTACCTTTGTGTGGGCACATCATTGTGTATGAAAACCATGTTCAGAGCGACCTCAGGAAACATTTAAAGAACTGGATTTCTGTCATTACATTGTATTATGAAAAGCTCCTTTTGATTTTATACATTTCAAGAGAAAAACTAAATAGTCTGCTTCTAATTATAGGGATCTGCTGTTGTCTCTAGTATTCAGTTTGTGTGGCAGTCACATGGCTCAATTATATGCAGGCACCATGTGGATGTGCCTTTTTGGGTATTGATATGATCTTCTAAGGCAGGTTGTACCTCTATATGTCTGGAGGCAGCCACAGTTTGCATCTGAGTAAAAATGGGAACTATGATCTTGCCTGGACAACAGGTTGTCTGGGAGGAAAAAATGTTCCTCTTCCCTTCCAACTTCTTCTGGCTGGTCTAAGAATTCAAATGACATGAAACAGATTAGCAGAAGAAAATCAAACAAAGTTTAATAGCATGTATGCATGAGCAAGACCCAGCAAAACAGAGTAACTCCCAAAATAGCTGAAATCCTCACCTTAATTCACTAAAGACAAAAGAGGATGTTGGGAATAGAGGTTTGGGACTTCAAAGGGAAGGGAGGCAATTCAGATGAAGATAGAAAAGCAAATGTTTGGTAAATAAATGTTTGCTGGGCCAGCAGAGACAGTGGGACACAGAGTGGACTCTGATCTCAGAGAGTTCCTCGCCAGGATAGCCCATATTCTTTGCAGATATCTCTGTTAATCACTCTATTTTTGTAAGAGGCTCTCTATCTAAATTCTCCAGGCAGTTACAGGGAGGCTCGTTGGTTTTTTCCTGAGTGTTTAGGACTTCATTGCTTTCAGTTTAAAATAATTCAAATGCCAGAGACATTTTGGGGTGGCAAGTTTTGCTACCCTACAAAGTGCTTCAATCACAGGAGGGAAAGGTGTTTGTTCTTGGAGGATCTAGCAGGTGTGGCACCTTGTGATGTGGCTGTCCATGGAGATACTGTCCAAGTATCATTGGAGAGGCCTGGCTTAGCTAAGAGAAAGGTGCACACACATTCCTGCTGTGAGTAGATGAGCGTGCTGTTCTACAGTGAAACTGAGAATTCTTTCCTTAGAAGTTCCCAGACAGCAGTGGAGGGGAGGAGAGTATGGCCTTTCCCAGAACTATTTTTTTTGTCAGTTTTCCTGGAGTGTGATTGGCTTAGAAAACATTGTTTAAAAAAAAAAAGAACTTCTTTATAACTTGGTTACATCATGATCTTGTAGCACATATCCAGACTCTACCAATCTACTTGAAGGTAACCATTACATAGTAATGCAAGTAGCATGAAATATGATATGCAATATTGCTACAAATTTAATATATATTATCACCTTCTTTGCCTTTTTATTTTGAAATAATTTCAGTATTACAGGAAAGTTGCAAGAATAGGAAAAATAATTTTTGATACTCTTCACTTACATTCCCCAAAATGTTGAAATTTTACATTTACTTATTCTGTCTCTTTTTCTATAAACACAGAAAACTTTTTGTTTTGTTTTGTTTTGTTTTTTTTGCCGATCTATTTGAGATCTAGTTACAGGTATATTACGGTGATTAATATACCTATGAAACATATACATCAGCTTTAGTCAAATTATTACCCCTAAATAAGTTAAAATGTATTTACTAAACACCGAGATATACTTTTATATAATCAGAGTACATTTATAATAATCAGGGCATTGCATTGATACAATACTACTATCTAATTTACAAACTTTGTTTAAATTTCATCAGTTCTCCTAATAATGATACTTATAGCTAAAACACACACACACACACACACACACACACACACACACACACACACACACACACACACACACACTAACCTTCCTTCCTCCCAGTTCAAGACTCAGTCTATGATAACAAGCTGTATTTTCCCTTTTGGTCATTTTAGTCTCCTTTAATCTGGGCTGGTTATTCAGCCTTCTTAAGACAGTGGCATTACTGTAACAGGTGGACAAGTCATGTTGCAGAACCTCCGTTCATTGGGGTATGTGTGCTCTTTGTGGTTAAAGTTGTGTTATGCATTTGGGCAGGTGCACCACAAAAGAGGCGTTGGCATTGTGTCCCCTGTCCCTAACTGGTTAGGTTCACTTTGATTACTTTTTAAGACAGGTCACCAGATTTCCTTGCTATAAAGCTATTTTTCTCTCCGTAATTAATTATTCCTATGTAGGCTGTCTGCAAAACATCTCTGTGAGGATGAAATTCTTACTCTCATTAAAAATAAAAAATCAGAGGCTCAGAAGCTGTGTAACTTTTCCAAGTCATATATTCTGCTGGGGGTACAGAAACAAGTATGATGACAAATTATAGTCTACTATGATAGAAAGCATAAACTGAAGGGAAAAATGTATTTGTATTGATTTGCTAATAAAAGGATTTGAGATTTTTGTAGGCCTAAATGGAAGAAGGCTCCCCTTGGAGGCAGTTTTAGTAGTATCAGAGAATAGGAAAAGGAAACAGAAACATGTAATGACCTCATTCCTTCTTCCAGTTCCTGGAAAGTAGGACGTAAAGCTCCTCTCAGGTTTAGGTATCAGAGCCCCAAGACAACCATAGAAACACGAGAATGAGACATAAATTATTTTTACAGCTAAAATAGAGGGCACACAGTCCTTTAAAATTGGGAGATGACAGAGGAGGAAGAGCCATGGGACTCATGCGCAGCAAGAGGCAGTGGCTGTAGATCCAGGGTTATGTGACAGGTTCATGCAGCCAGCTGGGCTATAGCTGTGCCTAGAGTCTATGATTTCTGACTTCCAACTCCATGACTTTTTCCTGCATCATAAGTAGAAAAATCTTGAATGCAGGATAAAAATGTATCCCCTAAAATTCCAGGGTAAGAAAAACGAAAAAGGAATTCCCTAGCTTTGTTTTGTAGGACTGATGTAACCTTCTTAATATGGCATCATTCTCACTGAGTGTCGTGTGTTGGGGACAGGTCTTGGACTTGTGAATTTATGCCACCTGTGGTATGAGGCCATCTTGTTCTGCCTTAGCTGACTGCTTTGGGGTAAAGGATCAGTCTTTCCAGGTTCTTCTCCCAGCGCTCTTCTCCAAGCTAAAGTGTGTCTGTGCACATCCTGATCGTCACACAGGTCCTGGGGCACAAGGTCTTTGCTCATCTCTGCAGCAATAACCTTTTTCTCACCTTATCACAAGGCTCCTTCTGCTTCTACGTTTTGCCTGCATGGCTGCTAAAACCTGTAATCTGCTCTCTGCCAGAATAGAAACTGGCACCCATGTCCTCACTACCTTGACCTTCCCTGTTCCTGTGCATCTCACATCTCTGTAAATCCACAGCTACAGCTGCCATTCATGCATGGAGAGGGGTAGAGAGAGAGAGGGAGAGAGAGAGAGACAAGTTGGGCAAGAGAGGGTGTAAAGAATGAAAGGAGGGAGGAAAGAGAGACAGACAAGCAGAAAGAGAGACAGAGAGAGAGGGAGAAAGGGAAAGGGGAGAGAGAATTGGGAAGAAGCTGTACTTTCAAAAAACCTTTAAAATGCTTCAAATATAGTGGGAGTTCTTGTAAATATTATGGCAAAATTGAATCACTTTATACACAACGTATGTGGCAACTTTTCAAAACTGTATGTGATTATTTAAAATTTAGTCACCTGATCATGCATTAATTGCAATACCTACTCTATGCCATGCTCTCCTCACTGATTAACCTTCATGGGTTGCCCTACTTTTTGTTTACCCAGGAAAAGGATTCCAGGTGTAGGATAAACAGAATCAGACCCATGTAATAAGGAAAGTTTTCACAGAAGAAGTGGAAAGAGATCAGGGAAAATGCAGGTCCTTCTCTTAGATGTCTCTCTATCCCTTTTCTGAGCATGCTGTCATTTCTGCCTTCCCTTCCTCGCATGTGGGTACTTCTAGATTGAAAACCCTACCACCTCATGAGGCTCTGGAATGGTCAGAAATGGGATAGGCAACTCAGCTTTAGGTCTTAGAGAGAAGAACTCTTTCTTTTCTTCTTTTAGTTCTTTCCACAGTGGAAGAAGTTCAAAATTTAATGCCTAAGACTATATTGTGAGTTTCAAGGAACTGAGACCAGGACAAACATTTTGGTCTAGGTTGTAAACTCATTCTTAGGACTTACCACCAGAAAACCTTATGGAGCTGTGAGGGCCAAAGTTCATGGACAAATACACACACACACACACACACACACACACACACACACACACACACACACACACAACACACAGACATTATGCTAAGGTAGTTGGTCAAAAATGTTGGCATATGTTAGGTCTAGATATGAAGAATAAGAAAAAGGACATGGGAGTGACCTCATACTACCTACTGTCTCTCCTGGAAAACACATATATCAATAACAATAATAGTAATCTTACCTGATGTGCATAGTGTCACTGACACTGTCCTGAGGTCACTGCCTTCATGCTGTACCACAGTGCCTCATTTACCACTCACAGCACATATGTTATCAATTCTGTTATCAATACCTTCAATTTTACAGGATGCCAAGGCAAGCATGTAGGCTGTAACTCAGGATGTACAGTTACTCACAGCAGTACATAGGGGGTTAAACTCAGGCACACTCTGAAACTGACATATACCCTCTCAGTTACTGAAAATGAGGAATAGAAACACTGGAGAAGGAACATATACATCTGCTTAGAAGTCTGAGAGACAGTAGAGACACTGAGTAAATGGAGACTTGAAGTTTATAGGAGGTGTGGACGAAGAATGTGCCTGTCATTTCAGTAAACAAAGGATATTCCAGCCATCAAGCCAGCAGCCACAGTGGTGTACCCTGAGGGCATTCAGGAGGGAGAAAAACGGGATAGGATCCTAGCTCTAGATAGTTAAGGTGCATATCAAACGAATGATTTCAGTAAGCCCAGACTGTTGCACCTTCCCAAAGAAAAGTGCTGAAGTCAATAACTTGACATATCGAATTTTTCTTTAATTAACATTAATGTTTTGATGTTCCGACCAGTTGTTTTTGCTTGTTTGTTTTCCAAAACTCATATAATCCTACCTCCTTCCTTACCTCTTCAGGGCAGTCCCTCAGAGCTATCTGAGAGGCTGCCTCCTGGGTTTAAGTCCTCAGTCTGCTGATTAAACATTATTCTCAACTTTTAGGTTGTGCATTTTTTCAGTCAAAAGAGGAAAGGCAGTAGGGGAAAAGGAAGGGAAAGAGGGACATTACCAAAGCCAGCACGAATGAAAGCCTTGATATTTGGGGAACTAAGGTCTCCACTGATGAAGTGCAAAGTTGAAGGAACCCAACATCTTGAAATTATCTTGAATAGGTATGCAAGGTTCAGATAATAAATTATTTACGTTTTCTAAGACTTGACTTTAATTCACCTTTTTTTCTTTCATTATTTTGACAGGTTTAATAAGCTTGATATCCCCTGTAGTATTTTTGAATTTTAATTGTATTTTACCTTACTTTTGCATAATACTAAAAGTGCACTGAACAACTTAACTTTATATTGATGATTCAAAGGTTTTCTAAATTTTATAAAGCCTCAGAGGTCATTTTATCTCACATCAGCCAGCATTACACTAGATGTAAAGAGTAGCAATTAGCAGAAAATTCTAGATAACCCAAGTGTGTTCAGCAAGGTAACTTAATGGTAAAAGTGAAACTGCAGAAATGTGTCTCAGGAGGCTCTGAGAAACTCAGATTCTTTATTGTTCAGTGCAGAAAGAATTAAGCCAGAGGCAAAGAGATAAGAAGTGATTAGAATAGGACGGAAATAAGTGGGCAAAGGTTTACCACCCAAGAAGTTAGTGGGCTACAGTTTTATAGTCAAAGAAAAAGCGGGGAAGGGAGGGACATGTACCCTTCATTCTTGAATAGACATCAAGAGATGTTTTCTAGTTCGGTTTCTCTTTTTTTCCTTTTTTTAACTTTTTATATCTTTATTTTAATAATTATTTTTTACTGTAATTTTTTTATTTTTTTCTTTCTTTTTCTTCTCCCTTTTCTTCTGAGCCGTGTGGCTGATAAGGTTTTAGTGCTCCGGCCGGGGGTCAGGCCTGTGCTTCTAAGGTGGGAAGGCCGAATTCAGGATACTGGTCCACCAGAGATCTCCTGGATCCATGTAACATCAAACGACAAAAGCTCTCCCAGATATCTCCATATCAACAATAAGACCCAGCTCCACTCAACAAACAGCAAGATACAGTGCTGGACACCCTATGCCAAACAACTATCAAGACAGGAACACAACCCCACCCATTAGCAGAGAGGTTGCCTAAAATCATAATAAGTCACAGACACCCCAATACACAACACTGGATGCGGTCCTGCCACCAGAAGGACAAGATCCAGCCACGTCCACCAGAACACAGGCACCAGTCTCCTCCACCAGGAAACCTACACAACCCACTGAACCAACCTAGTCACTGGGGGCAGATACCAAAAACAAGGGGAACTACGAACTTGCAGCCTGCGAAAAGGAGACCCCAAACACACTAAGTTAAGCAAAATGAGAAGATAGAGGACAACACAGCAGTTGAAGGAGCAAGGTAAAAACCCACCAGACCTAACAAATGAAGAGGAAATAGGTAGTCTACCTAAAGAGAATTCAGAGTAATGATAGTAAAATCTTTGAAATAGAATGGAGAAGATAGAAGAAACATTTAAAAATGACCTAGAAGAATTAAAGAGCAAACAAACAATAATGAACAACACAAAAATGAAATTTAAAATTCTCTACAAGGAATCAATAGCAGAATAATTGAGGAAGAAGAACGGATATGTGACACTGAAGGCAAAAAAGTGGAAGTAACTACTGCAGAGAATAAAAAAGAAGAAAATAATTGAGGACAGTGTTAGACACCTCTGGGACAACAGTAAATGCATCAACATTCGATTTATAGGGGTCCCAGAAGAAGAGAAAAAGAAAGGGCCTGAGAAAATATTTGAAGACATTATAGTTGAAAACTTTACTAATATGGAAAAGGAAATCAAGTCCAGGAAGTGCAGAGAGTCCCATACTGCATAAATCCAAAGAGAAACATGCCAAAACACATATTAATCAAACTCTCAAAAATTAAACACAAAGAAAAAATATTAAAAGCAACAAAGGAAAAGCAACAAATACCATTCAAGGGAATCCCCATAAGGTAAACAGCTGATCTTGCAGCAGAAACTCTACAAGCCAGAAGGGAGAGGCAGGACATATTTAAGTGATGAAAGGGAAAACACTACAACCAAGATTACCCAGCAAGGATATCATTAAGATTCTATGGAGAAGTTCAAAGGTTTACAGACAATCAAAAGCTAGGAGAATTCAGCATAACCAAAAGAGCTTTACAACAAATGCTAAAGGAAATTATCTAGGCAGGAAAGACAAGAGAAGGAAAACAACTACTATACCCAACACAAAACAATGAAGAAAATGGTAATAGAAAACACATATCAATAATTACATTAAATATAAATGGATTAAGCACACCAACCAAACGACATAGAGTGGCCGAATGGATACAAAAAAAAGACCCATATATATGCTGTCTACAAGAGCCCAACTTCAGATCTAGGGACACATACAGACTGAAAGTGAGGGGATGGAAATAGATATTGCATGCAAATGGAAATCAAAATAAAGCGGGACAAGTCTCATATCAGACAAAATAGACTATAAAGACTATTACAAGAAACAAAGAAGGACACTACATAATGAACAAGGATCAATCCAAGAAGAAGACATAACAGTTGTAAATATTTATGCACCCAACACAGGAGAACCTCAATACATAAGGCAAATGCTAACAGCCATTAAAGGGAAAATCGACAGTAACACAATCATGATAGGGGACTTTGACACCCCACTTTCACCCAAAGACAGAGCATCCAAAATGAAAATAAATGAGGAAACACAAGCTTTAAATGACCCATTAGATAAGATGTTGATAGATAGGATATTCCACCCAAAACAAGAGACTATACTTTATTATCAAGTGTTCATGGAATATTCTCCAGGATAGATGATAACTTGGGTCACAAATCAAGCCTTGGTAAATTTCAGAAAATTGAAATCACATAACGTATCTTTTCCGACGACAATATTATGAAACTAGATATCAATTACAGGAAAATAAATACAAACACATCCAAGCTGAAGAATACACTACTAAACAACCAAGAGCTCACTGAAGAAATCAAAGAGGAAATCACATAATACCTAGAAACAAATAATGAAACACGATGACGCAAAACCTATGAGATGCAGCAAAAGCAGTTCTAAGAGGGAAGTTTATAGCAACACAATCCTACCTTAAGAAACAAGAAACATCTCGAATAAACAACCTAACCTTAAACCTAAAGCAATTAGAGAAAGAAGAACAAAAAACCCCAGTTAGCAGAAGGAAAGAAATCATAAAGATCAGATCAGAAATAAATGAGAAAGAAATGAAGGAAACAATAGCAAAAATCAATGAAACTAAAAGCTGGTTCTTTGAGAAGATAAACAAAATTGATAAACCATTAGCCAAACTCATCAAGAAAAAAAGGGAGAAGACTCAAGTCAATAGAATTAGAAATGAAAGAGGAGAAGTAACAACTGACACTGCAGAAATAGAAAGGATCATGAGACATTACTACAGGCAACTATATGCCAATACAATGGACAACCTGGAAGAAATGGAAAAATACTAAGAAAAGCACAACCTTCAGAAACTGAACCAGGAAAAATAGAAAATATAATCAGACCAATCACAAGCACTGAAATTGAAACTGTGATTAAACACCTTCCATGAACAAAGCCCAGGATTAGATGGATTCACAGGTGAATTCTCTCAAACATTTAAAGAAAGCTGAAACCTACCCTTTTCAGACCCTTCCAAAATATAGCAGAGGGAGGAAAACTCCCAAACTCATTCTACAAGGCCACCATCACCCTGATACTAAAACCAGGAAAAGATGTCACAGAGAAAGAAAACTTTAGGCTAATATCAGTGATGAATATAGATGCAAAAATCCTCAACAAAATGCTAGCAAACAGAATCCAACAGCACGTTAAACGGATCATACATTATGATCAAGTGAGGTTTCTCCCAGGAATGGAAGGATTCTTCATTTATGCAAATCAATCAATGTGATAAATGATATTAACAAATTGAAGGAGAAAAACCATATGATCATCTCAGTAGATGCAGAAAAAGCTTTTCACAAAATCCAACACCCATTTATGATAAAAACCTCCCAGAAAGTAGGGTTAGAAGGAACTTACCTCAACATAATAAAAGCCATATATGACAAACCCACAGCCAACATCCTCCTCAATGGTGAAAAACTGAAAGCATTTCCACTAAGATCCGGAACAAGACAAGGTTGTCCACTCTCACCACTATTTTTCTACATAGTTCTGGAAGTTTTAGCCACAGCAATCAGAGAAGAATAAGAAATAAAAGGAATCTAAATTGGAAAAGAAGTAAAGCAGTCACTATTTGCAGAAGACATGATACTATTCATAGAGAATCGTAAAGATGCCACCTGAAAACTACTAGAACTAATCAATTAATTTGGTAAAGTAACCGGATACAAAATTAATGCACAGAAATCTCTTGCATTCTTATACACTAATGATGAAAATCTGAAAGTGAAATTAAGGAAACACGCCCATTTACCATTGCAACGAAAAGAATAAAATACTTAGGAATAAATCTACCTAGGAAGACAAAAGACCTGTATGCAGAAAACTAGGACACATTGATGAAAGAAATTAAAATGATACAAACGGAGAGATATAGCATGGTCTTGGATTGCAGGAATCAACATTGTGAAAAGATTATACTACCCGAAGCAATCTACAGATTCAATGCAATCCCTATCAAGCTACCACTGGCATTTTTCACAGAACTAGAACAAAAAATTGCACAATTTGTATGGAAACACAAAAGAGACCGAATAGCCAAAGCAACATTGAGAACGAAAAATGCAGCTGGGGGAATCGGGCTCCCTAACTTCAGACTATATTACAAAGCTACAGTGATCAAGTCAGTATGGTACTGGCACAAAAACAGAAATATAGATAAATGGAACAGGATAGAAAGCCCCGATATTAACCCATGCACATATGGTCACCTTGGCTTTGATAAAGGAGGCAAGAGTATACAATAGAGAAGTAGCAGCCTGTTTATAAGTGGTTCTGGGAAAACCTGACAGGTACATGTAAAAGAACGAATTTAGAACATTCCCTGACACCATACACAAAAATAAACTCAAAATGGATTAAACACCTAAATGTAAGGCCAGACACTGTTAAATTCTTACAGGATAACAGAGAGAACATTCTATGACATAAATCAGAGCAAGATCCTTTTTGACCCACCTCCTAGAGAAATGGAATTAAGATCAAAAATATACAAATGGAACCTAATGAAACTGAAAAGCTTTTGCACAGCAAAGGAAACCATAAACAAGAGTAAAAGACAATCCTCAGAATGGGAGAAAATATTTGCAAATGAAGCAACTGACAAAGGATTGATCTCCAAAATACACAAAGAGCTCATGCAGCTCAGTATCAGAAAAAACAAAAAAATCTAAAAACGAGCCGGATACCTAAATGGACATTTCTCGAAAGTAGATACACAGATTGCCAACAAACACATGAAAAGATGTTCAGCATCACTAATCATTAGGGAAATGCAAATCAACGCTACAATGAGGTATCCCTTCACAACACTCAGAATGGCCATCATCCAAAAATCTACAAACAATAAATGCTAGAGAGAGTGTGGAGAAAAGGGAACCCTCTTTCACTCTTGGTGGGAATGTAAATTGATACGGCCACTATGGAGAACAGTATGGAGGTTCCTTAAAAAACTAAAAATAGAACTGCCATATGGCCCAGCAGTTCCACTACTCGCCAGATACCCTGAGAAAATTATAATTCAAAAAGAGTCATGTACCGCAATAGTCACTGCAGCTCTATTTACAATAGCCAGGATATGGAATCAACCTAACTGTCCAACAGCAGATGAATGGATAAAGAAGATGGGGCATATATATACAATGGAATATTACTCAGCCATAAAAAGAAAAGAAATTGATTTATGTGTAGTGAAGTGGATGGACTTAGAGACTGTCATCCAGAGTGAAGTAAGTCAGAAAGAGAAAAACAAGTACCATATGCTAACACATATATATGGAATTTAAAACATGGTTCTGATGAATTGGGGGCAGGAAAGGAATAAATGCACAGATGTAGAGAATGGACTTGAGGACACAGGGAAAGGGAAGGGTAAGCTGGGACAAAGTGAGAGAGTAACTTTGACATATATACACTACCAAATGTAAAATAGGTAGCTAGTGGGAAAGAGCTGCATAGCACAGGGAGATCAGCTCGGTTGTTTGCGACCACCTATAGGGGTGGGATAAGGACTGTGGGAAGGATACACAAGAGGGAGGCGATGGGGATATACATATGCATATAGCTGATTCACTGTGTTTCACCGCAGAAACTAACACAACATTATAAAGCAATTATACTCCAGCAAAGACTTTTTCAGATAAATAAATAACACACACAAGCAACAGGAAGATTTGCCTATAATACAAAAAGGAAATTCATGCAGAAAAAAGTTGGAAATAGAAATTTAACACAAAAATAAGTTCCATATCACTAAAATAGAAAGTATAAATGAAAACCATGTGTTACCAGTTTGAACTATGAGATTAGCAAAAATTAAACTCTTGAAAGTGTCCAACAGTGTGTGGAAACAGGCAGTTTTATAATAACACAAATCAACACAGTCCTCTTGAAAGTAACTTGGCATTCAATGCAGGTTTTATTTAAACCTGCAATCTCACTTCTAAGTGGGAGAATACTCCTTGTACCACAGAGAACAGAACAGACGCTCATATAAGTTAAAAGCTCATTCAGCTAAATTTTTGCCAGTGAAAACACTGTTAACTGAGGTCAAATGGTTTTAAGACACGTGGTTAATATTGATAAATAATATGTAGTGTTGGTTTAATTTTTTTCCTCAGAACAGTGGTGTCCACTGCCTACATTTCATCACTTAACAGATATTTCTAACCATTTAAAGTGATGTCTTCTTGCTTGCAATCCAGCGCACAATCTAACTCTGATTGGTAAAATATACGGATTATAATGGCAACCTATAGAAAACTTACCAATCACACCTACACAGAGCAAGTTGTTCAAATGATCTCTCAAGCTAAAAAATCAAATTTACTTTGCTAAAATGCTTAACAAACAAATATTTAGTTTCCCTCTTTTCCTTTAGCAAACATTTTAAGAAACTTAAGGAACATATTGTAATGTATCTTCCTGCTAGGAGGGTGCAAAAATGTTCATAAGTTAAGGAAATAGATAATAGTCAAATACAAATAATGTAACTTATCACTCGTCTTATGCTAATTGTGTGCTGGAAATCTGCTAAAGAATGTATAAAAATGTAAATGTCAATGTTAGAGCTATAAATTTCAGATAATTTTCCAAATGAGGTGTTTGCTATTTTTATGCTTTAAATTTTAAAAAATCAAATATACTTTGTGGTAAAATCAGGTAGAAAACTTGAGCAGTAAATTCTTTAATAAAACCTCAAGTTGATTTCATTTCTTTGATATGCTACCACACTGAAACTGGGAGAAAAACCCAGTATTGTGTATTCACATTACTTGCTCTGTGAAAATTAGATCTGACTTGACTAGAAATTGATTAGAAACTGTGAACACGTTGTAATTTATAATGTAGTGATACGTTAAGAATGAACAAACCAAAAAATAAAATTTGATAGTTTTTCTCTTTTGAAAGACTAGACTTCAAACTGTTTTCATGATTTTACTTGTTTTGATGTCATAAACATGAATTTGCTAGATTAGTATTTATTAGCATGTTACACACTACAGTGTCCAAATAAATCCACAGGGCCCCAAATACAAATAAAGTTCATGGACCAGCTAAGGAGAGGAGTCTCCTCCTCATGGTCTTGTGCTAGCCTCAGTGAGCCCTGGTGACCCAGAGACACCTGTGTCTGTACTCCTGTCCCTGCTCACCACTGTTGGTGTCCCACAGTGAGTCTGGTCAGAACTAGTGGTCCACTCTAGCTAAGCCAAGAAGAATAGTGAAAGAAATCTTTTGTCAGGACTTTAGTGTCTGTTTAAGGGATACTCTGACCACTTCTCGGTATTCTTCCTCAGGTAGCATACTACACCTAACACAGAGTGGAGACCAAATAGTTATGCGTCTTCTCAGCAGCCTTTGAAAAAGAGAAAAATGGGCCCCTTTTCATGCACACAGGCATTGTTTTTAAATCTTTGTTTAAATTGTGTTGATACAATCTCAGCCCATTTACTTGGCTGTGTTGTTCTTTAACCATGTAGCTAGACCAGAACGAACCCAAGGAAGGAACAGGCAAGGGACAAACATTGTCCAAGTATTTGATCCACATAACAATAGAAGCTCAGATGAGAATATGTGTTGAAATCTGGTATAACAATTAATTTCCGGTACCACTGCATATGCAGTAACCATTGTCTTTTGATTTCTTTAAAATAAGCTTCTTATTTTGAGATAGCTTAATATTTATAGGAAAAATTGTGAAAATAGTAGAGTCCCCACATACCCAGCCCCCAGTGTCCCTACTATTAACATTGCACATATATCAAAATTAACAAACCAATATTGATATATTTTTATTAACTAATGTCCAAGCTTTACTCAACATTTCCTTAGTTTTTACCCACCTACTATTCGCTCTGTTCTATGAGTCCATCTAGAACACCATATTACATACAGTTGTCATGTCTCCTTAAGTTCCTCTTGGCTATGACAGATTTCTCAGACTTTGTTTTTGATGATCTTTACATTTTGGAGGAGTATTGGTTATTTTTTTGAATGTTCTCAATTGGGAACTGTATGTTTTTCTCAAAATTAGACTGGGATTATGGGTTTTTAAGAGTAAGACCACAGAGGTAAAGTACAATTCCCATCATCATCATATTTTCAACATGGCTTTTCACTGTTGATGGTTAACCTTGATCACCTGGCTGAGGTGGGGCCCTCCACTGTAGGTAACGTTCTCCATTGTGAAGTTATTTTACCTACTTTTTATACAGTACCTTGTTCTCTGGGAGGAAGTCACCATGTGCAGCTCACACATAGGGAGTGTGAAGTTAAGCTATACTTCCTTGAGGGCAGAGTATATATGTAAATTATCTGGAATTCTCCTAAATGGATATTTGTCTATTCTCCCTGATATTTATTAATTCATTTACATCAGCATAAATTTATGAATATTTATTTTATACTTTGGTTTATTACCCAAATCTACTTTACTTTGTTACTTAAATTGTTCAAGCTTTGGCCATTGAGATTTCTTTCAGTTAGCTCTTTTGTCCCTTTGACATATGCAATATTATTATTTTTTAAAACTCTGTCTTACTCTCTGATACTACAAGATGGTCCAGGCTCATTTTGTATATTTATTGCCCCAGTCCTAGAACTAACCTTTGTTCCACTTTCATTAGAGAAATAAAGATCTGGGTATGAGGTACAGTCATTTCTACTAAAGTGTCATTTCTAAGTCCTCTCAGATGACAAAACAAAAAAAATGTATGTATGATAATCAGATGATTAGATGCATTTCAAATGCATATTACTAAGTCTGTGAAGTGCATCTACAAATTTTGTGATTCCATTTTATGACACTCTGGAGAATGTATATACACATATCTATGCATATTTATATATATATAACTATGTAACTGTAAATGTACATGGCTAAACAAGAGTCCTTATTGACGTCTCCAGTTCTAATCAATTACAACATGAATCATTCTAGCATTTTCCCCTTGCTTATCTGTAAACTCTCATTTCAGTAGTTAAAATCCTGGCTTCCATTTGTTTAATTAATCCACCATTCAGCTACTTAATTATTCATTTCCAGTGCACAGGTATAGTGGTTTCAGAATTGATAACCTATACCCACATGGAAACTTTATTAACTAGAGTACAGTACTCACGTGCAGTTCCTTTTTCTTTTAGACTTACAAACTCCACTCATTTCAAATGTTTCTTAAGTCAACACATTTATCCCCCATCCCCTTCAGTGAGGTTATTTTATACACTTGTAAGACAGATTCTTTTGTCACATTCTATGTTCCTTTCTGGGATCCCCTAACTTCCTAAGTTTAAAAAATTTGTAGACGTTAAGGTTTATTTATAATTATAAAGTTCTATGGGTTATCAGACACATATTATTATGTATCGATTCTACAGTATCATACAGGATAGTTTCACCTCCCAGGAAAATAACCTGCGGTTCACTTATTTAACTCCACTCATTCCCCCTGAACATTTGGCAATCACTGAATCTCTTTACATCTCTATAGTCTGTTCTTTTTCCGGAATGTCTTATAAAATGGAATTTCTCAGTATGTTACCTTTTTTTTAGATGAGCTTTGATTTAGCAGTATGCATTTAAGATTCATCTATGCTTTTTTGAGGCTTGATAGTTCATTCTTTCTTTCACTGAAAATATTCTACAGTATGGATGTACCATTTTTTAATGATTAAACTACTGAAAGATATCTTGGTTGTTTCCAGTTTGGGGCAATTATGATTAAGCTGCTATAAAAGTTTAAGTGCTGGTAGCATGCCTGATCTATCAATTACTAATAGAGGGGGTTTTAAAGTCACCAAATATATTAGAAGATATTTCTATTTCTTCTTTCATTTCCAACAGTTTTTCCTCGTGTAACTTGATGCTCTCTTTGAAGGTGCATCATGTTTAGGATACTCATGTTTTATTGGAGAATTCATCTCTTTATCACTATGTAAAGCCTCTCTATTGCGGTCAATTTCTTCTGAAATATGATTTTTCTGATATCAGTAAATATATTCCAGCTTTTTTTGTTACTCTTATCATGTTATATATTGCCGCATCCCTTTGTTTTTAAACTGAATCTTTATATTCAAAGTACGTTTCTTTTTCTACTCTGACAGTCTCTATATTTGATGCATTTAGACCACTCACTGATAAAGTGATTATTGATATAGTTTGATTAATATTTAAAACATTGTAACAGTTCTGTTTTCAATGCATGTATTTTTTTTACTCTCCCATCCTCATTTTCTACTTCTGGCATTAATTTAGCAATTTATATGCGTCCATATTAATCTGTTCTCTTTGTATACCATTATACCTCTTTAAAAATTCTAATGGCAATGTACAATTTTAACTAAACTAAATACACCTTGAAATAAACGTACACTGTTTCAAGCGCGTGCTACAGTTTCATCCGTTTGAGATGGCTCTCATTCATCTCACTTAGCTATACATTATAACCACCCAGTGAATAGTTACTAGTATTACTGTACAAAATTTTAGAATGTTAAGAATTAGGAAAAAAATATTTTACATTACTTTCATTTATTCTTACACAAATGCTCTTTTCCACTTTGTAGATCCATGTTTCTGACCTCTACCGAGTTTCCTTCTCCCTGAAGAACTTTTAAAATATATTTCTTGCAAACCAGGTCTTATGGTGATGAAATCCCTTGGTTTTTGTTCATCTGAGAAAAATCTTCATTTATTCTTCAATTATGAGAGATAATTTCTCTGTACATAGAATCTTAAGTTGCTTTTTCTTCTAATAGTTTATTTTTCTCCACTGTCATTGGTTGCATAGCTTATGTGCTCTAAATATTCTCCATGTTCCTCTGTAGGTAAAATGTCCCCACACCCCAAGCCTCTTTCAAGATTTTCTCTCTTACTTTGATTATCTGCAGTTTGAATATGGTGGGGTTTCCTTTTTGTTTTTGATTTTTTAAATATTTATCCTGCACTCTATCGTCTGAGTTTCCTGAATCTATTGTTTTCTATCTCTCAATAAATAGAAAGTTCTCAGCCATTATCACTTCAAGTATATCTTCTGCTCTGTCCTCTCATCTTTTCCTAGTATACTGCAGTTACATCTATCTTAGACCTTTTGAAATTGTCTCATAGTTCTTGGATGTTCTCTCGTGTTTATATTTAAATTCTTTTTGCTCTTTGCATTTCAGTTTGACAAGTGTCTATTGACTTACCTTCAAGCTTACTGATTCTTTTTTTACTGATGAACACAACGAAGGCATTCTTCATTTATGTTACAATGGTTTTGACTTCCAGCATTCCTTTGGATACTTTCTTAGGGTTTCCTTCTCTTTACTAATATTACCCATCTGTTCTTACATGTTTTCTAGTTTTTAAAAGTTAGATGCCTTAACATATTAATTATAGTTACTTTAAATTTCATGTCTGATGATTCCAACATCTGTCATATCTGAATCTGGTTGAGATGCTCTTTTTCTCTTCAGATTTTCTTTCTTTCTTGCCCTTTGGCATGCCTTGTAAAATTTTTTGTGGAACGCCGAACATGTTGTATGAGCTCATAGGCACAGGGCTAACTATGCTTTGGTATGACTTCTTTGTTACTCCCACTACAAGCTGGGCTGTGTTTAGTGCTATTGTAGCTACAGGGGCCAGAAGCAAATCCCTGAATCAGTCTTATTTACCCCTTCTATTGACTCTGGGCTCCCCTAATTACTGCTCCTGAGAGACAGTCTGTTTCTTGCAGCAATTTCAGCTGAATCCACTCTTATTACACTAGAGTTATTTTTGTGAGGTGGCACAATGTGGGTGAAGAAGGCGTCATACTCTTCTGACTAAATCTCGGCATTTCAGTGGGTCTGTGACTCAGGACTGTGACATTCACAAGTGTTGGAATAGACTTTTTGCCATCTCACCCCATTCCCTCCTCAGCAACAGTGTTCCCCATCTACTCCCTGAAGCCCTGACCTTGTTGACTGTCTTCCATGTCTTCTGACAAGAGAGCTAGAGGTAGCTAGAGTGGTAGGTATTCCCTTTCCCCAACCGGGATAAGTCTCTGGCAACATCTTTTGCCCTGTAGAGTTGGTCTTTTTGTTATGAAGAAGACTCTGAGCAAATTTCACAGTGATTACTACACACTACTTTACCCCTGCCTCCATACTCTCTATCCCAAAGCCTAGAGGGGACCTTTCTTGGATCTTCACTTGTGAAAAGCTTGCAGGGTCATTTAGGTAAACCCTACAAAGTGTGGGAATCCCCTTATGGTGGGCTCCATGACTCATTATAATCTAGACTCAGCTTCCAGCACTTCATCAAAATCACCTATTTAAGTGTTCCTACCACCTATGGTTCTAGCAACTTCTGCTCCAGGTAAACTTAGCTGTTTATCCTGGATGTACCTGTCTCTCCAGATTTCAGGGTGGTGGTTTGCCCAGCAATTTTAGTTCTTGCATGAATCCAAACATTTTTCAGTTAGTCCTGCTTTTTCCTGTGGTATGACCTGAAGTGAATAATTACAAGTTCTTTATATATTGGAGCACAACCCTTAATATTTAAGGTAAAGTAATTTCCTTATGTTACAGGGTTTGTTTTTGAAGTAAAAATTGTATTTATATAGCTCTAGGGTCCTTACTCTCAATCCCCATGCAAACTGCCTCTAAGCTGCATGCTCCACAGCTGGATGAGGACAGGCATGTTAGTGACCACCACCAACAAATAGATGACAGAAGATAACACTGCATTCATTTTCTGCATGAATACTGTGCATCAATCAAAAGACAAGATAAAAGGAGATACATGATTAAACATGCTCCCTTCATTAGCCGGGCCAATAAGAAGGACCTTAACCTGTATCATTTTAGGTGTCTGATAGGGAGGTGGTGTTTAGAAAAGACATGTTTTAAACGGTGACTTGGTACATACCTCCTAATTTGATTAAACCCAGAGCCATCACGTTTAAAACAAAGATGCCTGGAATGAATTTTCATATTAGTACATTAATATATTTGGCCAGAATATATTCACATTCCCAAAAGACACTTCGTCTCCACGGGTATGTAAAGGGGGAGGGAGATGTGCACATTTCTTGTGCTAACCCTGGGTAAGAATGTGGACACCAACCACTATAAGAAGGTTCCTGAGATGGGCAATTGTAGAGACAGCCCTTCTTCAGATGGGGCATTTAATGGGCTGGCCTGTTAACTGGGGAAATGTGGCTGGGCAGAGAGTGAGATGGAGATGTCCTTGTGCTGCTCTCCAAGCAACTGAACCTTTTCTCTATATTCTCTCCCCTCACACACACCTCAAATACCCCTAATAGTTTTACACAGAAAAAAAAGTGTTGCTCAGATTAAATAAAAAGACTAAACCTTGATGGGACTTTCCTACAGAAAGATAGCCTTGATTTTTATTTTTCATATTTTTACACTTATTAAAAACAGAGTTAAAAACAATTCAATGATATTCAGTCAGAAAAATAGAAGCTAGCATGATAGTGTGTTTCAAATGTGAATATTGTTTCAAATGCGATAAAACTGCAGATTTCTTCTACTATATGTGTGTTTAGGACCATAACCAGATGTGTTTGTTTCATTTCTTTCTATTTTTTAAGGAGAAAACTATTTTATTAGTCCATGGATATGGACTATGGAGACGTCTAGACATATGGATATGTCTATGGAGAATACACCATAGGGTAAAATGAAGCAATGAGTGGCCTGGATTTTCTTACTTTTCTCTGGCAAGATGTTACCCCCAGCATATGACACCCCTGTCATGTGATTTTTCTGTCTAAATTTCTGGGATCTCTAGAGTTGGGGGATGTATTGCAGGGGCGGGGGCTGTGGTGGGGCACAGGATCAAAAAACTAATCACCCAAGGGAGAACCTAATGTTTAATGAAATATTTTAGGTTTGTAACTATCGTGTTTTGTTTGTCAATAAAAAAGGTAATGAGGTTCCACACATAAGATGCCCTGAACCACTCTTATAACATGACTTGTCTTCCTGGAACGATGACATTAGTTTTACAAGGAGTACTGTTTCACATGCTTCTTTAGGTCTGAAGAATTTTGCATTACTGTGTATCAAACAACAACAGCAAAAACCAAAACTGATAAACTATTTAGAAGAATTAACATAAATTAATACAGGAAAACATTATTTTCGGCATGCATGATTATAATTCTCCAAAATTAAGGATAGAGATTCATAGATTTGTTGAGATATAACATTAAAAAAGAGACAGGGAGAAACTCTTGCTTAGGCTTCAGAATATATCACTGGGCTGGATTGAAGTTGTGCTGACTTTCATGTTCATTAACCATACTTCTGGAGCGTACCAACGGAAGAGTATTATTGAAAGCATTTAAGTTTCCTATGTTTGGCCTAAAATTCATTTGAACCATTTGAATTTTAGTTTTGCTGTCAGTGGCTCTAATACAACTGAATATCTCAACTATATTAGGAAACTGACACAATCTCCTAAATATAAATATAAAACTACCCTATGATCCAGCAATTCCACTCCTGGCATATATTCAAGAGAAATGAATGCAAATACTCACCAAGAAATTTCAAGGATATGCACTGCAGCTTGGCTTATAAAATTCCCAAATATCCATCAACTGTGTTACCTTCATATAATTAAATACCTCTCAGAAATAAAACAAAGACTAAACTATTGACATATGCACCAACATGATGAAGCTCTCAGACATTAAGAAGCCAGACACAAAAAAGTGTGTACTGATTATGCAAATTATAAAAAGTTAAAGAACTTCAGAAACTAATGTATGAACAAGTAGTATTCACTGGAACGATCTTCTAGGTAGCATAAAAATGTGATCCAAGGAATGTCTTTTGTTTCAATAAAAACGTACAACACATTAAAAAATCAGGGTTTTACTGTTTACCTTTCATCTCAATGCAAGTATTTTAAATTTCTATTACTGTTTAAATTTCAGAGGGCTAACCACAGAGCTGACTTCTAATACTTTGTATAACTGTGGCTTCAACAACTTTTAAAACTGTTGTACAAATGAATTTCCCATGTTATACTACATGTAATGCCATGTAGAAAGTGTATCAAACTTTCCTTATGATAAGAATGTAATTTGCTGAGTACATTTCTTCTCAGATGCCCATTTTATTTTGTGGTTCTCAAAAAATAGCTTGAAAATATCATGAGCTGAAAGCTGTATTATCATGCAACTGCGGGGCAAAGCTCCCACAGAGAAATTTGTTCTAATAACTGTTTCTTAAAACCTTGGGCAATGTTTCCTAAGTAAAGCAACATATACTGACAAATGAATGTATTTTAATCTGTTGCCAAATAGTTTTCCAAATATTATATCAGCTATTTTCATGGAAACAGAAAGAATGTTTTCTAAAATAGTATGCAGATTTTTTAATTTACAAGATCCACTTCTATTGCATACAGGCTTGGTCTGGATTCCTAGGACTCCTATTTGACTAATGCCAGCTACTATAAGAAGGATAATTTTAACTTACTCCGCTCAGTAGCTTTCTTTTTGTGTTTTTTTAAAATAAAATTCAACACTGATCAAGAGATGTGAATGTAAGGCAGGTTTTTTTTTCTTTTAAGAATTTAGCGCTTTTTAAAAAAAAATTATTTATTTATTTATTTATTTTTGGCTGTGTTGGGTGTTCGTTGCTGCACACAGGCTTTCTCTAGTTGCGGCGAGCTGGGGCTACTCTTCGTTGTGGTGTGTGGGCTTCTCATTGCAGTGGCTTCTCTCATTGTGGAGCATGGGCTCTAGGCGCGTGGGCTTCAGTAGTTGCGGCACGTGGGCTCAGTAGTTGTGGCTCACGGGCTATAGAGCACAGGCTCAGTAGTTGTGGCACACGAGCTTAGTTGCTCCGCGGCATGTGGGATCTTCCCGGAGCAGGGATGGAACCCATGTCCCCTGCACTGGCAGGCGGATTCTTAACCACTGCACCACCAGGGAAGCCCTAAGGCAGTTATTAACAAAGCAAACCGAAACCACATTTGATTCACTAAAAGTGAACGAATAGATGAGAGTCTGAGTACATTTTTTAATATTAAAATGTTATATTGAGACACAATACTGTAAAGTGAAAAGTTGATGAATTTCCATCATATATTCAGCCACGTAACTGCCACTCAGATCAACATATAAAACCCTTCCAGCATTCCAGAGGGCTCCATTGTACCTTTTCCAGTCAATGCTCTCCATTTGCACACCAACCTTCAAACAAAAGTACCTGGCACTGTGAATTCTATTTTTGCTGATTATTTTTACTTCTTTTTAAAGTTCCTATAAATTGTGTCATTTTTGTATGTAACCGTTTCTGATATTTGGTCTCATTCACCATTTTGTGTATGAGATTCATCCATTGTGTACAAGTTGTTCATTTTTTATTGCTGTTTAAGATTACAATGTAAATCTACTATAATATTTTAATTCACTATATTTTTATGTACAGTTGAATTATTTCCAACTTATGGATATTACCAATAAAGCTACAACACCTTCTTGAGTATCCTTTTGTTCATAAATGCATTTATTTCTGTTGGGTATACATCTAGGAGTAGGAGGTCTTCTGTCTAGGAAGATGGAATAGATAGATAGAGCCCTAGCCATACCTTGATTTCAGCCCAGTGAAACCCGTGTGACTCTTATAGACAGCAAATTGTTGGATTATTTTCCCCGTCTCTAATTCATTCTGCCAATATTTGCCTTTTAACTGGAACTTTAATTGATTTTACATTTGATGTAATTAAATAAGGTACAGTTTTAATAATGTAATTAAATAAGGTAAATTTGGTAAGATTTACAACTGGCATTTTCTACTTTTTTCCTATAAATATAATGTCATTTTTTTCCTGTTTCTCCATACTGCCATCTTTTGTTTTAAATATGCATATTCTAGTGTATCACTCTAATTCCCCTCTTTTCTGCATTTTAAAAGGCAGTGTTAAATGTTAGTGTTTCCCTGGAAATTATTATACAGTTAGCATCTTAACTAACAATCTAGTTTAAATTAATACTAACTTAATTTAAATCCTTTACAGAAATTTTACATTGCAGTTTCTGTAATATAAAGCTCCTTTCTTTCCCCCTCATTATTATTATTATTATATAATTATTGTCATCTTTATTCATTATAAGCTCATGAACACAATTTAATAACTTTTGATTTATGTAGCTCTTTTTCAAATCATAAGGGAGTTGACAGATTTTATGAAAATACATTGATATTCTCATTTACATTTACCTATATAGTTACATTTACCATGGCGCTTTACTTGTTTGTTTGGCTTGTTTGTTTACTTTGTCTTTTCATTTCAGCCTGAAAGCCCTTTGGAATTTCCTGAGAGGTAGGTGTGCTAATGACTGATCCTCTCAATTTTTAAAATCTTGGAATATCTTTGTTTCTTCTTAATTTTTGAAGGACAGTTTTGCTTACTATAGAGTCCTTGGTTGACAATATATTTCCTATGACGTCAAATATGTCGTCCCAGTGCCTTCTGACGTCCATTAATTCTCATGAGAAGTCAGCTTTACTGTTATTATTGATCCCTTGTACATTATGAAATGTTTTTCTCTTTTTGCTTTGAAGATTATTCTTTTGTCACTGTCTTTGTCAGTTTGACTATGATGAATTTAGGTGTGGAAAATCATTGTTTAGTCTGCTTGGAATTTATTGAGCTTCTTATATAGAGAGCTTAATATTTTACATTATATTTGGGGAATCTGAGGAAAGTATTTCTTCAAATTAGCTTTTTGTTCCTTCCTTTCTCCCCTTTCCTTCTGGAGCTTCCATTACACAAATATTGATACACTGATGGCATATCATCTTTGAGGCTCTGTTCATTTCTCTTCATTCTTTTTCTTTTCAGTTCCTCAGACTGAATAATCTCAGTTGACCTATCCTAAAGTTTCCTGGCTCTTTCCTTTTTCAGCTCAAACCTGCTGTTGAACACGCTTTGTATATTTTTTATCTTACTTATTGTACTTTTCTATCCCAGAACGTTTACTTGGTTCGTATATGTAATTTCCTTTCCTTTATTGTTATTCTATATTTGGTGAAACTTAAGGGATTGTAGATATTTATAAGCTAATTTTAAAATTTAGATGGGAAAGGAAAGTAACAATAATATCTAAACCATTTTTTAAAAAGAAAAGTTTGAAAACTTACATTACCTCATATTATACGTGACTATAAAACTAAAGCAGCCAACAATGCTATTGTGAGAAATATCTACACAGATCTACATAATTGACACTCTAGAAATAAACCCACATTAACATAGCCAACTGAATTTTGACAAAAGTATAAGAGAAAAAGTAATATTTTCAATAAATAGTGCTGGAAAAATTGGTCGTCCATAGGCAAGAAGATGAACCTAGACACACACCTAACACCTTACACAAAAAGTAACTAAAATAGGTTACTGACATAAATGTAAAATATAAAACTTGAGTATTTCTAGAAGAAAACATGGAGAAATTTTCCTTTATTTGGGGTTAGCCAAGAGTTTCTTAGCTATTACATCAAAAACATAACCTGTAAATTTTTTTAAATTTGACAAATTAGACATTAAATTTAAAGCATTTTACTCTGCACTTGGACACTGCTAAGAGAGTAAGACAAGCCACAAACGGAGAGAAAATATTTTCAAATTACATCTGAAAAAGGGCTGATATCCAGAATGTATGAAGAACACTCAAAAGTCAACAATAGGAAAACAAAAAACCCAATAAAAATTGTAAAGTATTTAAAACAAACACTTCACCATGTAAAGGTATATGCTTCAAATATGCATGTGAAAGATGTTCAACATCATTAATCTTTAGAAAATTTTAAATTAAAATTACATTGAGATATGGTTACATATCTTGTAAATTATCGTTTTATAAAATGACATACAAAGCGCTGGTGAGAATGTAGAGCAAAGAGAACACATGCATTTCCTCTGGAAAACAACACGGTACAGCTCCCTTAGAAAAGTTTATTGGTTTACATAAAGCTATACATGCACCTACCACATTATTATGAGCATTCCCACTTCTAGGAAATGAAAAATATTCACACACAGACACACCACACACACACACACACACACACACACACACAAAACCCGATCACAACACAATGGAAGGCATTGTAAAACTAAATCATCTTGAGTTCAGAAAAAGTCTTGCTGAGAAGCCAGCAAGGACCCAACTATTTAATGATATTTTTTCAGATGATAGAACAAAGTAGTCCTTGAACTACAGATAAAATCTGTATTTTATCTGTACACAGGAAAGGCAATTCAAGCAGGGAAAGTAGTATAGTCTGCCCTCGATATCGGCGGATTCCCACATTTGCAGATACAGATGGCCAAAATGGTCCCTTAGGCCATTTTATGTAAGGGACTAGAGCATCCATGAATTTTGGTATCTGCGGGGGGTCCTGGAACCAATTATCTTGAAGGACCATTGTATATAATACAAAATAAAAATGTGGTTAGAATGCAAGTGTGGGGCACGTTTGGACACAGGGTGGCAGGGCAGGAATTTGTTTTCTGCATTGTGAGTAGGTTTAGGCCAAAAATGGACCTATGAACAGGGTGTCAGTACTGTACATTGAAACAGGAGAGAAAGGGCCCTCTAATTGCTGCCTGGGTGGAAAAAATGCTCTTTTGCTGTACTCAAACCTGTGCTTAAGATGTTTAATGATGGCTTCCAATCCTGCAGTTATCAATATTCAAGTTTCTTATTTAGCTACAGAGCAACGGTTTCTTTGTAATCTCTTTTCTTCCCATAGACATACCTAGTAACCTGTGTTCTAACCCTAGTGCATTTTCAATTAGTATATCAAGAGGCTTAAGCTATGACATTTGTAAAAACCTTTGACGTGGAAGTATTTTTTCTAGAGACTCACTCCTGTGCTTGACCTCAGGACCCTTAGTGGGGGAGAGTATTTTATTTTAGATTCAACTTAAAACATTATATGTGCTTGTTACTTGAATAGCTGACTCTGAGAGTCTAGTGCATTTTGTTAAAATGTCCTCAATTTTCTGCCTCAAGACAATTAAAGTTATTTCCTGAGAGATGACAGTAGACCCAGATCTTCACACAAAGAAAAGGTCAGAGCTTAGTCAGAAGTTAAATATCTCCATTTTGCTAACATGTACTTTGAGTACTCATGCAAAGAAGAGAAATATTTGGTCTTGCTTCCAGGTGAAGTTTAAGCAGTTACATATATATTATAGTATACATAATTAAAACCTATGTTTATTGCATGGTTATATTTATTTCATATTTTCAAAGTTACAAATAAATTTAGATAATTTACCATTTTGTCATCAATTTTTAAAAGCAAATATTTCTCATCATATTTTTTTAAAAATTCAGATCTTCCGCCTTAAACTATATTATGGAAACACATACGTTTATTTTGGATTATCCTATTTAAGATTTTTTTAACATTCTTCCCATTTGTATTTTTTTCGCCAAATATTCTGCAATGATTTAGGATTTTTTTTCCAATTAATTTGTCTCCTTTAAAATACTGTCTTAAAGTAACAAAAAATGTTGCCTTCTTTATACATTGCTGAGATAATATATTTTATATTTTTGTATAATAATAATTGATTAGTTCCTTTCACTTTATTTTCCTTCCAGTCACATGTTGGTTTACTTGTTTTAAATGTTAATTAAGGAAGAACTTGATTTTCCTCGAACTAAACAATGTGGGTCAAACAAATCCAGAATTCTAAGTAACTTTATAACTCCATTATTCCTCAACATTAGATAAGAATGTGCAGATTTTGTTCTCTTTCAAAATTGTTGCACTTGGAGTGTTCCAAGTCCAAGATGAGCTTATAAGACTGAGAAGAAACCATCTGGCTTAAAGAAAACTTTTTCCCTGAATTTCGTTAGTATTGTTTTCTTTACTTCAGTCTACGGTTTCTTCAAAGTGCATTTATTGTAGAGAAGTAGTGTTTTGTAAGCAGTAAGCGGAGACGATGTATTTGATCTCAGGGCTGGCTAATTAACTGCAGAATTGATAATTGGACCAATCTTTGGTGTTGGCCCAAAGATTTAGCCAAGGCAGATGGGAAGGTACAAAATGAAGCAGTCACAGCTGTGAAAGCCACAGTGCTTGCCACATATTTTACTGTTTCCTACAATTCCAGTATGGTGTTATTCTACTCCCGGATGCTTGCAGAGGACATTTCTCCTCCTCATGGTACCTGTTGGGCTCTAATTGCTTTCTGACTTTCAGATGTCATGGTCTATTTACCTCCACATAGAATAAGATACTCAAATCAAACAGGCAGTTGGAATCATTGTTTTCTTTTTAACTTGTTTTGGTAATGCACTTTGAGACCTTGAGTTGTGCAATGATTTTTCCCCCCATGTTCAAGTTTTAAGATATTTTAAGGTTCCATAAATCGTCTTGTGCAATATGTTATACAGCTTTTCAGAAACCACTTTTAAAATATTAAGAAAATTAAATGAATTTCCACAAAATAGGAACTTTTCCTAATCAGCCTCCCCAAACACTCTTTCTGTCTGCAACATCAGGCAAGATTCACTCTCCCATCTTCTAATTTTTTTTTCTTGGCTTCCAGATCAGCTCTCTGTGTTGTCTGTCACCCACTGCACGTACTGCTTCAGTGTATCCTTCTTAGCTTCTTTCTCTTCCTCTCCTGGAGCTGCTGGTTCCCCAGCTGGGGGCTCTTCTCTCCTTAAGTGTGAACACTCTTGAAGAGCCCCCATCATGTTTTCAATTATTCTCTCTATATTAATGAGTTCGTATACTTACCTCTTTAATCAGACCTCTGTTACCAACTACAGATCTATTCATCAAAATATCATTGGCTGTCTCACTGCTGTTACAAAATCAACAAGCTGCAAACCTATATCTACACCTTCATCCAGGGGATTATCAAAGCCTGTGGGTTTTGCCTGGCAGTTCCTTTCCTCAGCTGCAACAATGGAAAAGTTTGAACTGGGAGTATTTGTGTACAGAAAATTTTCTAGATTTAGAGTGACAGCAAAGGCACAGAAAAAACTAGAAGACAAAAGCTTTGCATTACAGTTATCTAAGAACAGTTTAGCCTAAAAAATTTGGTATAGAATTTTTTGCTATTTAATTTCATACAGCATTGCTTTATAGCATTTGTTCACTAATCATTTTATGAGAAAAGCATTAAATCTATAAAAAGGTTTAGGCACCATATTAGGCAATGAGATTAAAAATCCCTGTTCCTTGCTCTCAAGGAGACAAATCTTACCATGAAAGTGAAGCTCTAAGGTGCTCCCTTCCCCACCCCGGAGGGCTTTATGGAATTTAAGAGGCATATGTACCTAATGTTTCCGGCTAGGCCTGGTTTGGCCATTCACTAATATCATAGCTTGTAGTAAAACACAGCCTTTGCCCACATTTTATAGTTTTAAAGATTCTTTTGATTGTGGGACGCAGCACAGTGACAGTAGGAAGAAAGAGAGAACATTTTTATAAATTGCAGTCCCAGACAGGAGAAGGTTGCATCGCATGCTCAAATGAGGGGTTACAACTGGGGCAGGTTCACAGCAAACTGGAGCTCTAGGGGGCAGCTTGCGCATGGCAAGTGGGCTGGGGTTAGCTTGGTATCATGGGCTCCCTGTAGATTGGCTGAGTAATTTCTTCTGCTCTCATAGAGGCTGTCCTCAGTTGTCTTGTACCTGAGGGCAATGACGGCTGGTGCATAGTGCTCTGAGTGTGAGATTCTGATAAGGGAGTTGTAGTATGGACTTAATCAGCTGCTCAAGAGAAGGAACTGACGAGCCTCTAGCTAAAATTGAGTCAAGACAAATTAAAAACAAATAAACCTGTATTACAAGCAAATAATTTGTTAATCTGATTTTTTACTTCCATATTTTAGATTACCTTATGATAGCTACAAACTCCACAATTCTGTGACTTTTACCCCAACTGTAAAACTATGCCCTTTGACCTAGCTACCTTGGTAATGTGACGAGGTTATCATGGTTTGAAGGCTGTCTGCCATTGTCTTCTGGTGACATAACCCTTCCTCTCCAAATGTTGTCAGAGCAGGCTAACGTCTTCCTCAATTTTGAAATACAATAGTGACCTCAAGAATGGCAGCAATCAATGATCCCTAGTTGGTATTATGATCTTTGCTAAGCTGTGATGGTCAACGTTCTGTCAACCAATAGGTGGACTCGATTCTGTATTTCAATGCCCTGGTCTGTTTGCTGTCTCCCAGTTTCCACTCTAAATGTGAACATGTCGCCCTTGGAGTGCATGTTTCTTCTAGAACTATTGTTTTAATTTTCTTTGAATATATGCTCAATAATGGAATTGCTGGATATATGGTAGTTCTATTTTTAGTTTTTTGAAGAAACGGTCTACTGTTTTCCACAGTGACGGCACCAATTTACATTCCTAACAATAGTGTACAAGTGTTCCCTTTACTCCACATACTCACCAAAATTTATTTGTCATCATTTTGGTAATAGCCATTCTGGCAGCTGTCAGATGATATCTCATTGTGGTTTTTCATTTGCATTTCTCTGATGATTAGTGATGTTGAGCATATTCTTATGCTCGTTATCTGTATCTCTTCTTGGTAAAAACTTCTATTCAGGTCTTCTGCTCATTTAAAAAAAATTATGTTTTTTTGATATTAAATTGTATGAGCTATATATATATATATAAACATTTTTATTGACGTATAATTGCTTTACAATGTTGTGTTGTTTTCTGCTGTATAATAAAGTGAATCAGCTATACATATACATATATCCCCATATCCCCATATCTCATCCCTCTTGTGTCTCCCTCCCACCTTCCTTATCCCACCCCTCCAAATGGTCACAAAGCACCGAGCTGATGTCTCTGTGCTATGTGGCTCCTTCCCACAAGCTATTTTATAATTGGTAGAGTATATATGTCAATGCTACTGTCTCACTTTGTCCCAGCTTACCCTTGCCCCTCCCTGTGTCCCCAAAGCCATTCTAAACGTCTGTGTCTTTATTCCTGTCCTGCCCCTACAATCATCAGAACATTTTTTTTTTAGATTCCATATATATATGTTAGCATACAGTATTTGTTTTTTCTTTCTGACTTACTTCACTCTGTATGACAGACACTAGGTCCATCCATCTCACTACAAATAACTCAATTTCGTTTCTTTCTATGGCTGAGTAATATTCCATTGTATATATTTGCCAAATATTCATTATCCGTTCGTCTGTCGATGGACATTTAAGTGGTTCCATGTACTGGCTATTGTACTAGTGCTGCAGTGAATATTGTGGTACATGATTCTCATAGTATATGCCCAGTAGTGGGATTGCTGGGTAGTATGGTGGTTCTAGTTTTAGTTTTTTAAGGAACTTCCATACTGTTTTCCATATTGGTTGTACCAATTTGCATTCCCACCAACAGTGCAAGAGGGTTCCCTTTTCTCCACACCCTCTCCAGCATTTATTGTTTGTACATTTTCTGATGATGGCCATTCTGACTGGTGTGAGGTGACACCTCATTGTAGTTTTGAATTCATTTCTGTGATAATTTGTGCTGTTGAGCATCTTTTCACGTGCCTCTTTGTCATCTGTATGTCATCTTTAGTGAAATGTCTATTTAGGTCTTCTGCCCATTTTTTTAACTAGATTATTTGCTTTTCTGATATTGTACTCCATTAGCTGTTTGTATATTTTGGAGATTAGTCCTCTGTTGTTTGATATGCAAATATTTTCTCCCATTCTGAATGTTGTCCTTTTGTCATGTTTATGGTTTCCTTTGTTGTGCAAAAGCTTTTAAGTTTAATTAGTTCCCTTTGGTTTACACTTGTTATATTTCCGTTACTCTAGGAGGTGGGCAAAAAGGATCTTGCTGTGGTTTATGTCAAAGAGTGTTTTTCCTATGTTTTTCTATAAAAAGAAAGAATTTTACATTGTCTGATCTTACATTTAAGTGTTTAATCCATTTAGAGTTTATTATTGTGTATGGTGTTAGGGAGTGTTCTAATTTCTCTCTTTCACATGTAACTGTCCAGTTTTCCCAGCTTGATTCCTCCAACTCCGTTTGTCTTTCTCAAGATTGCTTTGCTATTCAGGGTCTTTTGTGTTCCCATACGAATTTTAAAATATTTTGTCCTAATTATGTGAGGAATGCCATTGGTAATTTAATATGGATTGCTTTTTATCTGTAGATTGCTTTGGGTAGTGTAGTCGTTTTCACAATATTGATTCTTCCAATCAAAGAATATGGTATATTTCTGCACCTGTGTATATCATCTTAGAGTTCTTTCATTGGTATTTTATAGCTTTTTGAGTACTCTTTCAACTCCTTAGCCAGATTTATTCTTAGGTATTTTACTCTTTTTGTTGCAGTGGTGAATGCGTGTTATCTTAATTTCTCTTCCTGATTTTTCGTTGTTGATGTATAGGAATTCCATTCATTTTTGAATCCTGCAATCTTATCAAATTCATTGATTAGTTAGTAGTTTTCTGGTGGCATCTTTAGGATTTAATATGTATGGTATCATATCATCGGCAAACAGTGACAGTTTTATGTCTTCTTTACAATTTGTATTCCTTTTATTTCTTTTTCTTTTCTGATTGCTGTGGCTAAAAATTCCAAAATCATGTTGAATAAGAGTGGCAATAGTGGGTATCTTGTCTTGTTCCTGATCTTAGAAGAAATGCTTTCAGTTTTTCACCATTATCATACTGGCTGTGGTTTTGTCATGTATGGCCTTTATTATGTTGAGGTAAGTTCCCTCTATGCCCACTTTCTGCGTAGTATCATAAATGGGTGTTGAATTTTGTTAAAAACTTTTTTGGCATCTATTGAGGTTTTTCATATTTTCTCTAATTTGTATGGTTTATTCCATTGATTGATTGATTTGCATATATTGAAGAATCCTTGCATTCCTGAGATAAACCCCACTTGATCACGGTGTATGATCCTTTTAATGTGCTGTTTGATTCTGTTTTACTAGTGTTTTGTTCAGGATTTTTGCATCTATGTTCTTCAGTGATACTGCCTGTAGTTTTCTTTCTTTGTGACATCTTTGTCTGGTTTTCTTATCAGGGTGACGGTGGCCTCGTGGAATGAGTTTCAGAGTGTTCCTTCGTCTGCTAGAGTTTGGAAGAGTTTGAGAAGGGTAGGTTAGGACTTCTGTAAATGTTTGATTGAATTCTCCTGTGATGCCATCTGGTCTTGGGTTTCTGTATGTGGGAAAATTTTTAATCACAGTCTCAATTTCAGTGCCTGCAATTGGTCTGTTTATATTTTCTATTTCTACCTGGTTCAGATTCAGACGGTTGTGCTTTTCTAAGAATTTGCCCATTTCTTCCCAGTTGCCCATTTTATTAGCATATAGCTGCTTGTATTTATCTCTCATGATCCTTTGTATTTCTGAAGGGTTAGCTGTTATTTCTCCTTTTTCATTTCAAAGTCTAATGATTTGAGTTTTCTCCATTTTTTTCTTGATGAGTCTGGCTAAGGGTTTACCAATTTTGTTTATCTTCTCAAAGATTCAGCTTTTCGTTTTAATGATCTTTGTTATTATTTTTTATCATTTACTTCTGATCTGATCTTTATGGTTTCTTCCCTTTTGCTAACGGTGGTGGATATTTGGGTCTTTTTTCTCTGCTTTAGGTGTAAGATTAGGTTATTTGAGATGTTTCTTGTTTCTTGAGGTAGGATTGTATTGCTATAAACGTCACTTTAGAACTGCTTTTCTTGCATCCCAAAAGTTTTGAGTCGTAGTGCTTTCATTGTCATTGTTTCTAGGTATAAAATACCTAAAACACTGGGCCTGTAAGTTTACCATTCACTGATATAGGGAATAGGTTTGAGGGCTATCTGAAGAATGTTGGAGATGGAACGGATGTGATTATGATTCCTGTTAGACTTACAAGTGGAGATGCTGAGTAACTCACTTGGAAGATGTGATTTTAGGACAGTAGAGTCTAGATGAGAGATAAAAATATGACAGTCCTCCACAGGTCCTTGGTATTTAACACCATGGTACTGAATACAGCCACCCAGAGAAAAAGTGTAGATATTAGGGTTCAGGATGGAGGGTTGAGTTCCTAGCATTTACTGGCTAGAAAGGGAGAAGAAATGCAAAGCAAATGGAGATCACCCAGGGAGTTGCAAGGAAAAGTCAGGGAGCAGCTCACAACCTCACAAAACATTAGCAATGATACATATTCATTTCCATTTTGTATTTGCTTATAATTCTTATTATCATCAAACATTTTTAATTTGTCACACATATGCCAGACAGATCTAAAAATTGCAGCTGCTTAGGAAGAATGAAAAAAGGATCAAAATTCTTCAGACTGATCTTCCAACAGGTTGTATTTATGCAGCATATAAGGCAAAACATTTTGTTTTAGAGTTACTGAACAGAGAAACTCTAATTGTGTTTTTGGTTAATAAAAGGAATATAACTGAATGTTTTTCATATTGGAGTTTTAGCAGAAACAGAAATTTTATTTATTATCTGGGAAATAATTTAGTTTGAATTCTACCTGACCAAGAATGGAAAAGTGGCTTTTTTTTGCCAATTTTTTCCTACTTTCAACTGCCCTCTATTCCAACCTAGATTTAACTCGAGTGTAGGTATTTTCTTCCACTCATTCAATCGTTCTCCGAATACATATAGAGCACCCACTCTGTGTAAGCCCTTAACAAAAACTTGACATGCAGTGAAGAAAAGCAGATGTGGCTGACTCCCAGTGAAGCTTGCTGTCCTGAAGGGAAAACAGAAATGAAAACGGTATGCATGCCTAACAGAGCAGGGTGCACATGCTACATTCAAACTGAGGCTCTGCCTTAGGAAATTGGCCTTAGGGGATGTCCCTTTGGAAGTGGCACAATCTGAGAGAAGAGCAGGAAATAAGTCTGAGTGCTGATGTGTCTGCGGTGGGCATGTCCACTGGGTCAGAGGAGCAAGGAAGGAGTAGTTCCGTGGATCCAAGATGGACAGCTGAAGGAGGCAACCCTTATGCACGAAAAGGACATTATGCCCTCAGTACCTTAGTTCAAAAGCTATCCAGATTTTATGACCTAAAGATAATGGTGTGGTTGTTTAACTGACATTTGAGTGTTTACTTTTAGTAAACGTTATTTCATTTCCTTATTATTCACTCACCAGAGAACTATACACTCAATAGCTTAGCTAAATGTAAAGCTGCTATTTACTAATAACTGTATTTCGACGCATTCGGAAGATGGCGGAAGAGTAAGACGCGGAGATCACCTTCCTTCCCACAGATACAGTAGAAATACATCTACACGTGGAACTGCTCCTACAGAACACCCACTGAACGCTGGCAGAAGACGTCAGACCTCCCAAAAGGCAAGAAGCTCCCCCGGTACTTGGGTAGGGCAAAAGAAAAAAGAAATAACAGAGACAAAAGAATAGGGACGGCACCTGCACCAGTGGGAGGGAGCTGTGAAGGAGGAAAGATTCCCACGCACTAGGAGCCCCTTCGCGGGCAGAGACTGCGGGTGGCAGAGGGGGGAAGCTTCGGAGCCACGGAGGAGAGCGCAGCCACAGGGGTGCGGAGGGCAAAGCGGAGAGATTCCCGCACTTCCCGCACGGAGGCTCGGCGCTGACCAGCACTCACCAGCCCGAGAGGCTTGTCTGCTCAGCCGCCGGGGCGGGCGGGGCTGGGAGCTGAGGCTCGGGCTTCGGTCGCAGGGAGAGGACTGGGGTTGGCGGCGTGAACACAGCCTGAAGGGGTTAGTGCACCACAGCTAGCCGGGAGGGAGTCCGGGGAAAAAGTCTGGAGCTGCCGAAGAGGCAAGAGACTTTTTCTTCCCTGTTTCCTGGTGCGCGAGGAGAGGGGATTCAGAGCGCCGCCTAAACGAACTTCAGAGACGGGCGCGAGCCGCGGCTAACAGCGCGGATCCCATAGCAACAGGGGCGCAGAGGGAAAAACGGAGAGACTCCCGCACAGAGGATCGGCGCCGAGCAGCGCTCACCAACCCGAGAGGCTTGTCTGCTCCCCCGCCGGGGCGGGCGGGGCTGGGAGCAGGGGCTTGGGCTTCGGTCGGATCGCAGGGAGAGGACTGGGGTTGGCGGCGTGAACACAGCCTGAAGGGGTTGGCGCACCACAGCTGGCTGGGAGGGAGACCGGGAAAAGGTCTGCAGCTGCCGAAGAGGCAAGAGACTTTTTCTTGCCTCTTTGTTTCGCGGCGGGCAGGGAGAGGGGATTCAGAGCGCCGCCGAAACGAACTCCAGAGACTGGCGCGAGCTGCGGCGGTCAGCGCGGACCCCAGAGACGGGCGTGAGACGCTGGGGCTGCTGCTGCCGCCTCCAAAAAGCCTGTGTGCGAGCACAGGTCACTCTCTGCGCCGCCCCTCCCGGGAGCCCGTGCAGCCCGCCACTGCCAGCGTCCCGTGATCCGGGGACAACATCCCCGGGAGAACGCACTGCGCGCCTCAGGCTGCTGCAACGTCACGCCGGCCTCTGACGCCGCAGGCTCACCCCGCCTCCTCTGTACCCCTCCCTCCCCGCGGCCTGGGTGAGCCAGGGTCCCCGAAGCAGCTGCTCCTTTAACCCCGTCCTGTCTGGGCGGGGAACAGACGCCCTCAGGCGACCTACACGCAGAGGCGGGTCCAAATCCAAAGCTGATCCCCAGGAGCTGTGTGAACAGAGAAGAGGAGGGGAAATCTCTCCCAGCAGCCTCAGAAGAAGCGGATTAAAACTCCACAAATAACTTGATGTGCCTGCATCTGTTGAATACCTGAATAGACAACGAATCATCCCAAATTCAGGAGGTGGACTTTGGGAGCAGGATATATTAATTTTTCCCCTTTTCCTTTTTTTTTTTGTGAGTGTATATGCATATGCTTCTGGAGGAGATTTTGTCTGTATAGCTTTGCTTTATAATAGCTTTATTTTACTTCACTATATTATAGCTTCTTTCTTTCTTTCTTTCTTCCTTTCTTTCTTTCTTTCTTTCTTTCTTCCTTCCTTCCTTCCTTCCTTCCTTCCTTCCTTTCCTTCCTTCCTTCCTTCCTTCCTTTCTTTCTTTCTTTCTATTTTTTCTCCCTTTTACTCTGAGCCGTGTGGACGAAAGGCTCTTGCTGCTTCAGCCAGGCATCAGGGATGTACCTCGGAGGTGGGAGAGCCAACTTCAGGACACTGGTCCACAAGAGACCTCCCAGCTCCACGTAATACCAAACGGCAAAAATCTCTCAGAGATCTCCATCTCAACATCAAGACCCAGCATCATACAATGACCAGCAAGCTACAGTGCTGAGCACCCTATGCCAAACAACTAGCAAGACAGGAACACAGCCCCATCCATTAGCAGAGAGGCTGCCTAAAATCATAATAAGGCCACAGACACCCCAAAATACACCACCAGACGTGGACGTGCCCACCAGAAAGACAAGATCCAGCCTCATCCACCAGAGCTCAGGCACTAGTTCCCTCCACCAGGAAGCCTACACAACCCACTGAACCAACCTTAGCCACTGGGGACAGATACCAAAAACAACGGGAACTACAAACCTGCAACCTGTGATAAGGAGACCCCAAACACAGTAAGATAAGCAAAATGAGACGACAGAAAAACACACAGCAGATGAAGGAGCAGGGTCAAAACACACTAGACTTAACAAATGAAGAGGAAATAGGTAGTCTACCTGAAAAAGAATTCAGAATAATGATAGTAATGATGATCCAAAATCTTGGAAATAGAATAGACAAAATGCAAGAAACATTTAACAAGGACGTAGAAGAACTAAAGAGGAATCAAGCAACGATGAAAAACACAATAAATGAAATTAAAAATACTCTAGAAGGGATCAATAGCAGAATAACTGAGGCAGAAGAAAGGATAAGTGACCTGGAAGATAAAATGGTGGAAATAACTACTGCAGAGCAGGATAAAGAAAAAAGAATGAAAAGAACTGAGGACAGTCTCAGAGATCTCTGGGACAAAATTAAACGCACCAACATTCGAATTATACGGGTCCCAGAAGAAGAAGAGAAAAAGAAAGGGACTGAGAAAATATTTGAAGAGATTATAGTTGAAAACTTCCTTAATATGGGAAAGTAAATAGTTAATCAAGTCCTGGAAGCACAGAGAGTCCCATACAGGATAGACCCAAGGAGAAACACGCCAAGACACATATTAATCAAACAGTCAAAAATTAAATATAAGGAAAACATATTAAAGGCAGCAAGAGAAAAACAACAAATAACACACAAGGGAATCCCCATAAGGTTAACATCTGATCTTTCAGCAGAAACTCTGCAAGCCAGAAGGGAGTGGCAGGATATACTTAAAGTCATGAAAGAGAAGAACCTACAACCAAGATTACTCTACCCAGCAAGGATCTCATTCAAATGTGATGGAGAAATTAAAACCTTTACAGACAAGCAAAAGCTGAGAGAGTTCAGCACTACCAAACCAGCTTTACAACAAATGCTAAAGGAACTTCTCTAGGCAAGAAACACAAGAGAAGGAAAACACCTACAATAACAAACCCAAAACATTTAAGAAAATGGGAATAGGAACATACATATCGATAATTACCTTGAATGTAAATGGATTAAATGCTCCCACCAAAAGACACAGGCTGGCTGAATGGATACAAAAACAAGACCCATATATATGCTGTCTACAAGAGACCCACTTCAGACCTAGAGACACATACAGACTGAAAGTAAGGGGATGGAAAAAGATATTCCATGAAAATGGAAATCAAAAGAAAGCTGGAGTAGCAATTCTCATATCAGACAAAATAGACTTTAAAATAAAGACTATTACAAGAGACAAAGAAGGACACTATATAATGATCAAGGGATCGATCCAAGAGGAAGGTATAACAATTGTAAATATTTATGCACCCAACATAGGAGCACCTCAATACATAAGGCAAGTACTAACAGCCATAAAAGGGGAAATCGACAGCAACACAATCATAGTAGGGGACTTTAACACCCCACTTTCACCAATGGACAGATCATCCAAAATGAAAATAAATAAGGAAACACAAGCTTTAAATGAGACATTAAACAAGATGGACTTCATTGATATTTATAGGACATTCCACCCAAAAACAACAGAATACACATTTTTCTCAAGTGCTCATGGAACATTCTCCAAGATAGATCATATCTTGGGTCACAAATCAAGCCTTGGTAAATTTAAGAAAATTGAAATCATATCAAGTATCTTTTCCGACCACAACGCTATGACACTAGATATCAATTACAGGAAAAGATCTGTAAGAAATACAAACAAATGGAGGCTACACAATACATTACTTAATAATGAAGTGATTACTGAAGAAATCAAAGGGGAAATCAAAACATACCTAGAAATAAATGACAATGGAGATACGACGACCCAAAACCTATGGGACGCAGCAAAAGCAGTGCTAAGAGGGAAGTTTATAGCAATACCAGCCTACCTCAAGAAACAGGAAACATCTCGAATAAACAACCTAACCTTGCACCTAAGGCAGTTAGAGAAAGAAGAACAAAAAACCCCAAAGCCAGCAGAAGGAAAGAAATCATAAAGATCAGGTCAGAAATAAATGAAAAAGAAATGAAGGAAACAATAGCAAAAATCAATGAAACTAAAAGCTGGTTCTTTGAGAAGATAAACAAAATTGATAAACCATTAGCCAGACTCATCAAGAGAAAAAGGGAGAAGACTCAGATCAATAGAATTAGAAATGAAAAAGGAGAAATAACCACTGACACTGCAGAAATACAAAAGATCATGAGAGATTACTACAAGCAACTCTATGCCAATAAAATGGACAACCTGGAAGAAAAGGACAGATTCTTAGAAATGCACAAACTGCCGAGACTGAACCAGGAAGAAATAGAAAATATGAACAGACCAATCACAAGCACTGAAATTGAAACTGTGATTAAAAACCTTCCAACAAACAAAAGCCCAGGACCAGACGGCTTCACAGGTGAATTCTATCAAACATTTAAGGAAGAGCTAACACCTATCCTTCTCAAACTCTTCCAAAATATTGCAGAGGGAGGAACACTCCCAAACTCATTCTACGAGGCCACCAACACCCTGATACCAAAACCAGACAAAGATGTCACAAAGAAAGAAAACTACAGGCCAATATCACTGATGAACATAGATGCAAAAATCCTCAACAGAATACTCGCAAACAGAATCCAACAGCACATTAAAAATATCATACACCATGATCAAGTGGGGTTTATCCCAGGAATGCAAGGATTCTTCAATATACGCAAATCAATCAATGTGATACACCGTATTAACAAACTGAAGGAGAAAAACCATATGATCATCTCAATAGATGCAGAGAAAGCTTTCGACAAAATCCAACACCCATTAATGATAAAAGCCCTGCAGAAAGTAGGCATAGAGGGAACTTTCCTCAACATAATAAAGGCCATATATGACAAACCCACAGCCAACATTGTCCTCAATGGTGAAAAACTGAAACCATTTCCACTAAGATCAGGAACAAGACAAGGTTGTCCACTCTCACCACTATTATTGAACATAGTTTTGGAAGTGTTAGCCACAGCAATCAGAGAAGACAAAGAAATAAAAGGAATCCAAATCGGAAAAGAAGAAGTAAAGCTGTCACTATTTGCAGATGACATGATACTATACATAGAGAATCCTAAAGATGCTACCAGAAAACTCCTAGAGGTAATCAATGAATTTGGTAAAGTAGCAGGATACAAAATTAATGCACAGAAATCGCTTGCATTTCTATACACTAATGACGAAAAATCTGAAAGTGAAATTAAGAAAACACTCCCGTTTACCATTGCAACAAAAAGAATAAGATATCTAGGAAGAAACCTACCTAAGGAGACAAAAGACCTGTATGCAGAAAATTATAAGACACTGATGAAAGAAATTAAAGATGATACAAATAGATGGAGAGATATACCATGTTCCTGGATTGGAAGAATCAACATTGTGAAAATGTCTCTACTACCCAAAGCAATCTACAGATTCAATGCAATCCCTATCAAACTACCACTGGCATTTTTCACAGAACTAGAACAAAAAATTTCACAATTTGTATGGAAACACAAAAGACCCCGAATAGCCAAAGCAATCTTGAGAACGAAAAATGGAGCTGGGGGAATCAGGCTCCCTGACTTCAGACTATACTACAAAGCTTCAGTAATCAAGACAGTTTGGTACTGGCACAAAAAACAGAAATATAGATCAATGGAACAGGATAGAAAGCCCAGAGATAACCCACACACATATGGTCACCGTATCTTTGAAAAAGGAGACAATCATATACAGTGGAGAAAAGACATCCCCTTCAATAAGTGGTGCTGGGAAAATTGGACAGGTAAATGTAAAAGTATGAAATTAGAACACTCCCTGACACCATGCACAAAAGTAAACTCTAAAGGGATTAAAGACATAAGTGTAAGGCCAGACACTATCAAACTCTTAGAGGAAAACATAGGCAGAACACTCTATGACATACATCACAGCAAGATTCTTTTTGACCCAGCTCCCAGAGAAATGGAAATAAGTACACAAATAAACAAATGGGACCTAATGAAACTTAAAAGCTTTTGCACAGCAAAGGAAACCATAAACAAGATCAAAAGACAACCCTCAGAATGGGAGAAAATATTGGCAAATGAAGCAACTGACAAAGGATTAATCTCCAAGATTTACAAGCAGCTCATGCAGCTCAATAACAAAAAAACGAACAACCCAATCCAAAAATGGGCAGAAGACCTAAATAGACATTTCTCCAAAGAAGATATACAGATGGCCTACAGACACATGAAAGAATGCTCAACATCATTAATCATTAGAGAAATGCAAATCAAAACTACAATGAGATATCATCTCACACCGGTCAGAATGGCCATCATCAAAAAATCTAGAAACAATAAATGCTGGAGAGGGTGTGGAGGAAAGGGAACACTCTTGCACTGTTGGTGGGAATGTAAATTGATACAGCCACTATGGAGAACAGTATGGAGGTTCCTTAAAAAACTACAAATAGAACTACCATACGACCCAGCAATCCCACTACTGGGCATATACCCTGAGAAAACCATAGGTCAAAAAGTGTCATGTACCACAATGTTCATTGCAGCTCTATTTACAATAGCCAGGACCTGGAAGCAACCTAAATGTCCATCGACAGATGAATGGATAAAGAAGATGTGGCACATATATACAATGGAATATTACTCAGCCATAAAAAGAAATGAAATGGAGGTATTTGTAATGAGGTGGATGGAGTTAGAGTCTGTCATACAGAGTGAAGTAAGTCAGAAAGAGAAAAATACAGTATGCTAACACATATATACGGAATCTAAGGAAAAAAAAAAAAGGCCATGAAGAACCTAGTGGCAAGACGGGAATAAAGACACAGACCTACTAGAGAATGGACTTGAGGATATGGGGAGGGGGTGTGGTGAGATGTGACAGGATAAGAGAGTGTCATGGACATATATACACTACCAAATGTAAAATAGATAACTAGTGGGAAGCAGCCGCATAGCACAGGGAGATCAGCTCGGTGCTTTGTGACCACCTAGAGGGGTGGGATGGGGAGGGTGGGAGGGAGGGAGATGAAAGAGGGAAGAGAAATGGGAACATATTGTATATGTATAACTGATTCACTTTGTTCTAAAGCAGAAGCTAACACACTATTGTAAGGCAATTATACTTCAATAAAGATGTTTAAAAAAAATTGTATTTCACATTTTTATGAAGACGTTTTATAAAACAATACTTTGAAGTCTGGAACTTACTTTCTAAAGACAATGTTTAAGGCTGGCATTGCCTACTTCAAAGTACAAGGGAATCCAATGAAATGTGTTCAACTTTTGAGCAATCGCCCTGCGCCTCTGGTAGAATGCACATGGAGCACCACCGCCTGCTCAAGGTCCACATTCGTGAAGACACGTCTCCTTACACAAGAAAGTCATCCTTGGAGCAGGAGTCTACCAAAGGAGCCATCTCCTGCTCACTCCAAGTGGTCCTGTGCCTTGGAAATACATTTTACTGCCTGATGAGCAACTTTCAGAAGATGAATCACCATAGAATGCAGAAACCTACATATATCTCCAAGATATTCACTACGGAACTTTAGAAATTATCATCCTGTTAGTTTTCTATAACTAGTCGACCATGACACACAACAAGGCTTCTAGATAGCTCAGTTCACCCAGCAGCATTCCTGTGTCTTTCTTCTCTCTGGTGGCCACCCACACTGCAGTCGCCAGCTGAGTGCCCAGGACACATTGAGGAAGTGAAAGGACACCCTGGAAGATCAAACACACTGGAGGAGAAGGCAAACACGAAAAGCTTCATTTATACTTATCAACTCTCTTCTCTTCCCAGCACCACCCAATAAAATGGCCTCCTCCACGGTCAGTACCAGCCATTGCTGTTTCCATTTCCTCTCAATGGATCTAGGTTCTAACATAGGTGCATTCAAATAGGGGATGGATGAAGCAAAATCCTGTTCTTATCAGGGTCCGCAGGGTGTGAAGCGGATAGAAAGGACAGGCTCGTGACAGTCAGAAGAAAATTGCATTTTGTAGTTAAGTAAAGCTAGACAAAGAACAGATGAGGGCAGGTTGGTGGTGGTAAAGTATGATTGAAAACACTCAGTTATGTGATTAAATTTGGCTAAAGAATACACTGTTGTTTTCCATTAGATGGTGTACAGTTTGAAATAAGAAATTCAAATGTAGGTCATCTAACTACAAATTGAAGTATATAACCTCTCCCACTGAGCCAAACACTACTCTCACAGCTTTCCAGACAGTATTTCTGGTCTGTATATACCAGAATAATGTGTTTTTATGATTAAAATGGTGATTACCGCTGAGCTAGATGCTCAGACTTGTGGCTTATGATTATCTCAGAGGCTGGGCAGTGCTGAGTGGGCAAAGGCAGAGTCTTGATCTAGGACCCAGACCTTCCACCGACTGTAAAGTTTCAGCTTGTCTTCCTAAACCAGTAGGCAACACACAACACGTTCTCAGGCTCCATAGTTGCCATCCCATTCCATTCTTCTCCCAGATTGCAGTCTGGGTCGGGGTCTCTCAGTTATTAGTTACAGCCTGATCACTGGGTTATTTCTTCAGGAGATAAATCTCATCATTTAGGTGTACATTGCACCGGTTTAACGACCAGGGCATAATCTTATTTCCAAATTGATAACAATTGACACCAGGGACCTTATTTCATATCCCACATTTTTACATTTCCCCCTGTGTGGTGATAGCATACATGTGACATTTTGGCTATATATGAATTAACCATGTCTGTGGTCTGCGTGAACATCACTAAATAGTGAACTTTTTAACTGAATTGTCTCCTACCTGCACTTTTCTCAGAATCCTCACCCCATCCTGGTCATTGGCATGCTGTAGTGCTACAAAATGCAGTTCTTTTCAGACACTTGCTCTGCCCATCCTTTTTCCCATGTCCTACAATCTCTCAAAATCTTTTGGCTTTCCCTGGAAGGGTAATACAATGTGTCTTCTGAAAAACGAACCCCGAAACACCTTTCAGCATTATAAATAGCAATAAATAAGTAGTGGAAGATATCTTTGAGCCATTTTGGTCCTTTGTTTTCAAGAATCTGTACCTGTCTAGGCAATATTTTTATGGCCTCTGGGATTCACCTGTGTACTTTTGAGGTTTTCATTAGTGCATGGATTTTTTCTCAACCAAGCTGGAAATATTGGTGAACAGTTCTTGCCTTCTGGCTAAAAAATGATTCCTTTTCAGCAATGCTCATCCCTAGCTATGCCACCTGCACTGTAACGTACTTGATTCCATCCGGAGTATCAAAATCCACCTGCCGGTGTCACTTCTCTTTGCTGCATATTAACAACCCATGTTAATCTGTGTTAATATAAAAACTGATTTTGAAAAAAAAAGGCCATGTAGAACCTAGTGGCAAGACGGGAATAAAGACACAGACCTACTAGAGAATGGACTTGAGGATATGGGGAGGGGGTGGGGTGAGATGTGACAGGATAAGAGAGTGTCATGGACATATATACACTACCAAATGTAAAATAGATAACTAGTGGGAAGCAGCCGCATAGCACAGGGAGATCAGCTCGGTGCTTTGTGACCACCTAGAAGGGGTGGGATGGGGAGGGTGGGAGGGAGGGAGATGCAAGAGGGAAGAGAAATGGGAACATATTGTATATGTATAACTGATTCACTTTGTTATAAAGCAGAATCTAACACACCATTGTAAGGCAATTATACTTCAATAAAGATGTTTAAAAAAATAAATAAAATATAAATATGAGTAAGACTTTAAAAAAAAAAAAAACTGATGTTGGTCAGAGCTTTTCCTGTGCCAGACACTATAAAGCACACAACACACCAGACCCAATAAGTAGGTATTTTTAATATTTAGTCTCCATTTTACCTTTAAGGAAGCAGAGATGACAGTTATCATTTTGTCCAAGAGGTGGACCTAGAATTACTCCTTAAAGGAAATATAAATCTAACATGGTTAAAAATAGACCATAATAATCTGATTTATCTAACTATCCAATTACTTGAAGCTATCAAAAATGGAAGATAAGTGACAATGTTAATAATATAACTTTGGAGTAAATAATAGATTTTACCATAGTGAGGGCCTGAGATTAGTTATTTCTGTCCTAGTGTAAAGAACTTTTTTTTTGAAGGAAGATTTGGTGTAGAGGAAAGGGGCATACCTCTTGGTGCTCCTAAAATAATTACGTGTGATTACAGATTTTGCCAGTGAGTGAAAGCAGCCCTGCTGGGAGCAGAAGATTACTGCTTTCCACATATCACCAGTTGTTGCAAATCACCAAGTGTTTCATGTGAAAATTCTTGGGTGGCAAGGTGTGATCTGTGAAGTGTCTCATCATGTGAGCAAAGCTGTGTTCTCTAGGATTAGCTTCTTATCATACTCATTAGTGCATTTGGGTACACAACCAAGAGGAATGTTAGGTTAAAAGGCCTGTGTGATGTGTGCATGGGTAGTATTTATTAACCCTGGAGCAAGTTTCTCAAACTTCATTTCCTACCTTAATTGAAATGTAATTTACATATAGTATTTTGTAAGTTTAAGTTATACAAGGTATATATTGCAAAATGCTTCCAAAATAAGGTTAGGTGACACATCCTTCACATAATTAACTTTTTTTTTCTTATTGTGAGAACATTTAAAATCTACATTCCCAGGATTTCAAGTATGTAACACAGTACTGCGACCTATAATCAGCATACTGTACTTCATGTTCTCAAAATTAATTCATCTTATATCGGAAAGTTTGTACTCTTTGATCAACATCTCCCCACTTCCCCCACCCTGCCTTGTAAATATCAGTTTAATCTCTGTTTATTTTCAAATTACACATATAAATGAGATCATACAGTATCTGTCTTTTCTGTCTGACTTATTCACTTAGCATAATAGCGTCCAAGTTCATCCATGCATGTTGTTGCAAATGGCAAAATTTGTTTTTATGTTTGAGTAGTATTTTAATATAAATATATATTATATATATTTATATATACACACATATATATGGTATATACAGATATACCAACACTTTTTATCTATTCATCTGTTGATGGACATTTAGGTTGCTTTTCTATCTTGGCTTATGTAAATAGTGCTGCTATGAACATTGAAGTGCATGTATCTCTTTGAATTATTATTTTATTTTTCAGAGATATACCCAAGAGTCAAATTGCTGTGGTATATGGTAGATCTATTTTTAGTTTTTTGAGAAACCCCATGTTTTCCACAGTGGTTCCACCAACCTAACAATTCCTACCAACAGAGTACAAGAGTACCCTTTTCTCCACATCTTCGCCATCACTTGTTATTTGTGGTCTTTTTAATGATAGCCATCTGATGGGTGTGAGGTAACATCTCCTGTGCTTTTAATTTGCATGTCTCTAATGATTAATGATGTTGAGCATCTTTTCATGTGCCTGTTAGCCAGGTGTATTCTTCTTTGTAAAAATGTCTATCAGGTCTTTCTGCCTTTTTAAATTAGGTTTTTTTTTTTAATTTTGAGTTATATTAGCCTCTTTATATATTTTGGATATTACCGCTTTATCTGTCATGTCATTTGCAAATATCTTCTCCCATTCAGTAGGTTGTCCTTTCGTCTTGTCGATAGTTTCCTTTGCTATGCAAAATCTACTGTTTAATTACGTCTCATTTGTTTCTTTTTACTTTTATTTCCTTTGCTTTAAGGGACTGATCCAAAACCAATATTGCCATGATTTACGTAAAAGTGTGTTCTACCTATGTTTTCTTCTAGGAGTTTTATGGTTTCAGGTCTTACATTTGGTTTTAGTCCATTTTGAGTTTATTTTTTGTATATGGTGTTAAAGATTTTTCTAATTTCATTCTTTTCCATGCTGCTGTCCAGTTTTCCAAACACCAAAGATACTGTCTTTTCTCCATTGTGCATTTTTGCCTCCTGTCACAGATTAATAGACCATAAGTGCAAGTTTTACCCAATTTTAGTCATATTATTAGGGAATTTATTGTCATTAAGTTGTATGAGTTTTATACATTTTGGATATTAACCCCTTGTCAGATAGAGGGCTTGCAAATATTTTCTCCCATTCCATAGGCTACTTTTAATTTTCTAGAGTATTTCTTTTGCTGTAGAGAAGCTTCTAGTTTGATATAGTCACACATTGATTTTTGCTTTGGGCATTTGTGCTTTTGGTGTCACAGCCAAAAAATCATTGCCAAGACCCATGTCAAAGAGATTTTTTTCCTTAAGTTACTTTCTAAGCGTTTTATGGTTACACGTCTTACATTTAAGTCCTTAATCAATTGTAAATTAAATTTTTGTGAGTGATATAAGATAGGGGCCAAGTTACATTTTTTTTTTGCAACACCACTTATATTTTCCCCAACACCACTTATTTACGGGTCAATTTTTTCCAAACATTGAGTATTCTTGGCTCTCTTATCAAATATTAGTTCACTCTCCTCTATTGTTTGTAATCTATTTCATTGTTCTATGTGTTTGTTTTTATACCAGCATCATAATATTTTGATTATGTACGCTCTGTTATTTAGTTTGAATCAGGACGGTGTATGGTCAATATATTTAGGTGCTCCATTTTGGGTACGTGTATATTCACAATTTTTATATCACTTTGATGAATTGACCTTTCTTGTCTCTTAGTACAGTTTTGACTTAAAGTCTATTTTATCTGATATAGGTAGCTACCCATGATCTCCTTTGGTTCCATTTGCATGCAGTACGTTTCCCATCACTTCACTTGTGTCTATGTGTGTCCTTGACACCGAAATGAGTCCGTTCTAGTTGGCATATCACTGGGTATTTTTTAATCCACTCAACTCTGTGTCTTTTTATTGGAGCACTTAGTGGTATAATAGATTCTCTTCTCTATCTCTTCTATGTATCTACTTAGGTTTTTGCTTTGAGGTTACATTGAGGTTTACTAAAATATCATATACATATAACAGTCAATTATAAGCTGATAACAACTTTTATCCCCCACATTTTATGTTTTTCAGGTCACAATTTATTCTTTTATATTGTTTATTCATTAACAAATCATTGTATCTATATCTACTTTAATACTTTTGTCCTTTAAATTTTTACTAGAATTAAATAGTTAACACACACACCATTTCCAGTATTAGAGTATTCTAGAGTATTACCAGTGTGTTGTATATTTTATGTTACTAATTAGTGTCCTATCGTTTCAGCTTGAAAAACTTTCACCATGTCTTGTAAGGCAGGTCTAGCAGTGATGAACTCCCTTCGGTTGGTTTAGGAAAGTATATCACCATTTCGGAAGGACAACTTTGTCAGTTAAAGTATTCTTGGTTGGCAGTTTTTTCTTTCATCACTCTCTCCTGGCCTTCAAGGTTTTTCTGCTGAGATAGCCACTGACAGCCTTATGGAGTTTCCCTTGTATAAAAGGATGTTATTTTCTACTCCTTTTAAAATACTCTGTGTTTTTATAATTTATCTAAGAGAAGACTATTTTGGATTGAAATTTTAAGGCGATTTATAGTTTCATGAACTTGAATAGCCAAGCCTCTCCTCATGATTGGGAAGTCGTTTTTTTTTAATTTCAAAAATATTTTATTGTAGTTGACTTACAAAGTTGTGTTATGTTCTGCTATATAGCAAAGTGATTCAGTTTATATATATATATTATTCTTTTTCATATTCTTTTCTGTTATGGTTTATCACAGGATATTGAATATAGTTCCCTGTGCTATACAGTAGGATCATATGTTGTTTATCCATCCTATGGATGGATAAAGTAGTTTTCGTTTGTTAATCCCAGACTCCCAATCATTCCCTTCCCCACCCCCGTTCCCCTTGGCAACCAAAAGACTGTTTTCTATTTCCGTCAGTTTCTGTTTCATAGGTATTTTTATTTGTGTCACAGTTTAGATTCCACATATAAGTGATGTCATATATCATTTGTCTTCCTCGTTTTGACTTACTTCACATAGTATGATAATCTCTAGGTCCATCATGTTGCTGCAGATGGTGTTATTTCATTCTTTTTCATGGCTGAGTAATATTCCATTTTGTGTGTGTGTGTGTGTGTGTGTGTGTGTGTGTGTGTGTGTGTGTGTGTGTGTGTGTGTGTATCATATCTTCTTTATCTAAATGGACAGTTTAGATATCCATCTAAACTCTTATCAGTTTAAACTGATATCAGATTAGATATCTATCTTCTCTCTAAATGGACTGTTAGGCTCTTCCAGGCCTGTTTACTATTGTAAATAGTGCTGCTTTGCTCATCGGGATGTATGCATCTTTTTAAATTATCGCTTTATCTGAGTATATGCATAAGAGTGGAATTTCTAGATCATATGGTAAGTTTATTTTTAGTTTTTTCAGGAAAATTCGTACTGTTTTCCATAGTGGCTACACCAATTTACATTCCAACCAACAGTGTAGGAGAGTTACCTTTTCTCTCCAAAATTTATTGTTTGTAGACCATGATGGTCATTCTGGTTTTTTGTGAGATCGTACCTCCTTGTAATTTTGTTTTGCTTTTCTCTAATAATTAGCAATGATGAGTATCTTTTCATGTACTTATTGGCCATCTGTATGACTTCTTTGAAGAAATGTTTATTTAGGCCTTCTGCCCATTTTCCAATTGGTTTGTCTGTCTTTTTGTTGAGTTGTGAGTTCTTTGTATATTTTGGAAAGTAAGCCCTTGTCAGTCGCATGATTTGCAAATATTTTCTCCCAGCCCGTAGGTTGAATTTTCATTTTGTTTTTCATTTCCTTTGCTGTGCAAAAGCTTATAAGTTTGACTAGGTAACATTCATTTATTTTGCCTTTATTTCTAGTGCCTTGGGAGACTGACCTAAGAAAATATTGGTACAATTTATGTCAGAGAATGTTTGCTTATGTCCTCTTCTAGGAGTTTTCATGCCTTATATTTAAGTCTTAAAGTCACTTTGAGTTTATTTTTGTGTATGGTGTGAGGGTGTGTCCTAACTTCATTGATTTACATTCAGCTCTCTAACTTCTCCAGCACCCATTTTTGAAGAGACTGCCTTTTACGCATTGCATATTCTCACCTCCTTTGTTGAATATTAATTGATCATAGGATTGGGGTTTATTTCAGGGCTCTCTATTCTGTTCCATTGAACCATATGTCTGTTTTTGTGCCAATACCACGCTGTTTTTATTATTGTAGCTTTGTAATATTGTCTGAAGTCTGGGAGGGTTATGCCTCCTGCTTTGTTCTTTTTCCTAAGGATTACTTTGGCACTTCTCGGTCTTTCATGGTTCCATACAAATTTTAGGATTATTTGTTCTAGTTCTGTGGAAAATGTCATGGATAATTTGATAAGGATCGCATTAAATATGTAGGTGCTTTGGGTAATATGGTCCATTTTAACAATAGGAATTCTTCAATCCAAGAGCTTAGGCTATCTTTCCATTTCTTTGAATCATCTTCAGTTTCCTCTATTAATGTTTTGTAGTTCTCAGCATATAAATCTTTCACCTCCTTGGTCAGGTTAATTCTTAAGAATTCTATTTTTTATGTGATTTTGTTTACTTTCCCTTACTTATATTTCATTGTAATTGTAGAGTAATACAACTAATATCTATATGATAATATTATTTCATTCTACATTGCTGCATTCATTTATCAGTTCTAGTATTTTGCGTCTGTAGTCTTTAGGGTTTTCTATATATAGTATCATGTCATCTGCATATAATGACAATTTTACCTCTTCCCTACCAATTTGAATACACTTTATTTCCTTTTCTTGTCTGATTGCTGTGGCTAGGACTTCCAGTATGTTGAGAAGAAGTAGTGAGAGTGGGCATCCTTGTCTTATTCCAGATTTTGACTGGAAGTGTTTCAGCTTTTCACCATTGAGTACTGTGTTGGCTATGCATTTGTCATAAATAGCTTTTATTATGTTGAGATATGTTCTATCTATACCCACCTTGGTAATCGTTTTCTTCATGAATGGATGTTGAATTTTATTGGATGCTTTTTCTGCATCTATTGAGATGTGATCATGTCGTTTTTGTCTTTTTTTTGTGGATGTGCTTTAACACATCGATTGATTTGTGTATGTTGAACCATCCTCGTCACCCTGGGATGAATCCAATTGGAAGTGGTGTATGATTCTTTTTTTATGTGTTGGATTCAGTTTGCTAGAATTTTGTTGAGAATTTCTACATCTGTATTCATCAAAGATATTGGCCTGTAATTTTCTTTTCTGGTAGTACCTTTGTCTGGTTTTAGTATCAGGGTGATGGTGGCTTCATAGAATGACTATGGGAGTGTTCCTTCTTCTTTAGTCTTTTGGAAAAGTTTCAGAAGGATCGATATAAGTTCTTTTTTGTATGTTTGGTAAAATTTGCCTGTGAAGCCGTCAGCCCTGGAATTTTTTTGTTTGTAGGGAGTTTTTTTGTTTCTTTTTCTCTTTAATTACAGATTCTATTTCACTTCTACTGATCACTCTATTCAAGATATTATTTTGATTCAGTTTTCTTGGGCTGTGAGTTTCTAGATAGTTGTTCATTTCTTCTACGTGGTCAAATTAGTTAGCATATAATCGTTCACGGTATTCTCTTACGGTTTTTTGTATTTCTGCTGTGTCAGTTATGAGTTCTCCTCTTTCATTTCTTGTTTTATTTATTTGGGTCTTCTGTATTTTCTTCTTGCTGAACCTGGCCACAGGTTTGTCAATTTTGTTTACCCTTTCAAAGAACAAGCTATTGGTTTCATTGATTGATTTTTTTCCCTAATTTTTTAACTTTATTTTATTTGTTTCTTTTCTGATCGTTTATCTTCTTCCTTCTGCTGACTTTAGGTTTTGTTTATTATTCTAATTATTTTAAATGGTGTGTTATTTGAGATTTTTCTAGTTTCTTAAGGAAGGCCTGTATTGCTATGAACGTCCCTCTCAGAGCTGGATTTGCTGCATTTTTATAGACTTTGTATGGTTGTGCTTTCATTGTCATTTGCCTCAAAGTATTTTTTAAATTTTTAATTTGATTTTATTTTTGACCCTTTTTTTAGTAGCATGTTGTTTAGTCTCCATGTGAGTTTTTTTCTTCTCATTTCTTATTCTGTGGTCAATTTCTACTGTGGTATTTAGAAAACATTAGTTGTTTGAAATTATTTACCTCAAAGAGCCTGCAGAACTTCAGAAAAGGTAAGACTTCTTACAGGCATCCTGTGCCTGCACACACACACAAACACACACACACACACACACACTAACACACACACATGTCCTCATGCACACACTCTTACAAAGTTATTAGAAAACAAATAAGAATTCTCTTAAAGAAGCTACTCTGATGTAAGGTTTAGGCCAGCAGTTTCTCAAATTATGTTTAGTTCATAATTCTTTCAAATAGACTCAGGAAACCCGTGAATAACAAAATCCAGTACTTTTGTTTCATACTAATCTTTTAGAGCCTGTAATGTAGTCATCATCTCTAAGAGGGCGGGAATGTGAACCTTGTCCAAAATGTATCTGTGAGACACGCAGTCGTCTTCCTTTTCATGCTAATCTCTCATCTTCATCCTGATCTCCTGCAAGAGGTGAGCTCTAATTTTCAAACAAAGCTCTGTCTTTGCAGACGTATGGAAATACTACAGCTTCCAAACATGCTCAACCTCGGGGGCAGGAGCTCTCCTCCTGCTTCCAGGCACCTCCCCAGCATCTTTCCTTACCTCAGGTAATTCAGGGGAGAGCTAGAGGAACACACAGAATTCAAGCAATAAAGCGCAGCTCTGCAGAAGACGTCTTTATCACTTTATCCCATTTGGACCAAGACATCTTACAATGTTTTAATAATGAAATCTAAAGTATTTTTTAAAAAATTAAATTTTTAAAAATTAAGACAGTAAATCGCATGAAAATTGAAAAATGTAGAAATGTTTACATTTCCTGGTTTTTAGATAGAAAGAAAATAATTTTGTTATATTGAGCTTCCTATATTTTCCCCAAGATGAATCAGATTATCTGGTTTAAAATGGTGAACAACAAAATGAGATATATATAATGGATTATATGGGCTCCTACTTTAGGAGGATAGGTTATTTGTGTGAGTTGTAAGGGAAAAGGTCCCCTAACACGATGTCTCATGGGTTATGAATATAGGGGTTGACTCAGAATATTTAACACCTGCATTAGTGGAGTCACATTGTAATCATCAACTCAAGTTGAAGTTTGTGTAAAGTTCAGTTTAAAGAATTGAATGCCCTCAAAGGTTGGCCAGATTCTTTTAGTAGAAAGTGAGGTGCTCGCCTGACGTGTTTAAGGTGCTGGTGGCTATGATTTTGTAATTTTCTGTATCTGCATGAAGTCTCTTTAAAATACTCAAAACATTTGAAACATGATTTTGCAAGCTGCTATCAGGCATTTTGCGGTGGAGATAGCCTGAATGGATATCTCGTTCATAAACGGAGAGTCTGGAAAAATTCTGCCTATTCTACAAGAACATGTTACTTCCTGGCAAATACATTTGGGTGTGTATTTTCATAGACTGGACTAAAAACGTATCTTTTGCCACTTCCTGTCCTGCTGTCATTCTCTTAATTTTTAATCCACTGCATAATACTGCCTCAAAATATTAAAATGTATGTTACTCATTTACATCAGAGTAGAACATAGATAATCGTATCAGTGAGGTTTGAAATTTCACAAAATTATTCAAACCATTTTAGATGCAAAATCTTAATTTTTTATTTTTGCAAATTTGTTCACTTTGACCAAAACCTCCTCATTTCCACCAACCAGCCAGCCTCTAGTAACCACCATTCTACTCTTGCATCTATGAATTTGACTTTTTTATATTCTACATGTAAGTAATATCATACAATATTTGTCTTTATCTGGCTTATTTCTCGTAGCATAATGCCCTCCAAATCCATCCATGTTGTTGCTAGTGGCACAATTTCAATTCTTGTATGGCTGAGTTGTATTCCATTGTATAAATATATACACCACAGACTTTTTATCCAGTTTTCTGTTGATGGAGGTTACTTCCATATCTTGACAATTGTAAATAATGCTGCAATAAGTATTGGGGTCCATGTATCTTTTCTACTTATGGTTTTCTTTTTCTCAATATATGCCCGAGACAGGGATTGCTGGATCATATGGCAGCACTATTTTTAGTTTCTAAAGGAACTTCCATACTGTTCTCCATATTGGTTGTAGCAATTACATTTATCATGAACAGTGTAGAAAGGTTCCCTTTTCTCCACACTCTCTCTTATCATCTTTTTGTAGACTTTTTAATAATGGCCATTCTGACCGGTGTGAGGTGATACCTCATTTTAGTTTGATTTGCATTTCTCTAATAACATGTTGAGCAACTTTTCATGTGCTTGTTGGCCATCTGTATGTCTTCTTTAGAGAAGTCTTCATAGATCTTCTGCCCAGTTTTTGACTGGATTATTTTCTTTTTTTGATATTGAGCTACAAGAGCTGTTTGTGTATTTTGGAGATAAATCCCTAGTTGGTTTCATCATTTGCAAATATTTTCTCCCATTCTGTGTGTTGTCTTCTAGTTTTGTTTGTGGTTTCCTTTGCTGTGCAAAAGCTTTTAAGTTTAATTAGGTCCGATTTGTTTATTTTTGATGTTATTTTCATTACTTTAGGAGGTGGAGCCCAGAAGATGTTGATGTGATTTATGTCAGAGTGCTATGATTATGTTTTCCTCTAGGAATTTTATAGTATCTCGTCTTATATTCAGGTCTTAAATCCATTTTTAATATATTTTTATGTACGGTGTTAAAGAAAGTTAATTATATTTTCTTACATGTAGCTGCACCATTTATTGAAGAGATTGTCTTTTCTCCATTTTATCTTGTCACCTTTGTCATTGATTAATTGACCATAGGTGTGTGGGTTTATATCTCTGCTTTCTATATTGTTCCACTGATCTATAGCTCTGTCTTTGTGCCAGTACCATACTATTTTGATTACTGTAGCTTTATAGTATAATTTGAAGTCAGATATCCTAATACCTCCCACTCCATATTTCTTTCTCAAGAGTGCTTTGGTTATTCAGGTCTTTTGTGTTTCCATACAAATTTTAGGACTTTGTTTGTTTGTTTGTTCTTGATCTGCAAAAAAAAAAAAAATGCCTTTGGTTATTTGATAAGGATTGCACTGATTCTGAAGATTACCTTGGGTAGTATACTCATTTTGACAATATTGATTCTTCCAATCCAAGAACGTGGTATATTTTTCCATCTGTGTCATCTCCAGTTTCTTTCATTAGTGTCATCGTTTTTGGAGTACAGGTCTTTTTTCTCCTTAGGTAGGATATTCCTAGATATTTTATTCTTTTTGATGTTATGGTAAATGAAATTGGTTTCTTACTTTTTATTACTGCTCTTTCAGTGTAAATGTATAGATATGCAACAGATTTCTGTGTATTAATTTTGAATCCTACAACTTTACCGAATTCATCGATGCGCTCTAGTAATTTCCTGTTAGCATCTTTAGTATTTTCTATGTATAATATCATGTTATCTGCAAAAAGTGACAGTTTTACTTCTTTTCCAAGTTGATCACGTTTCTTTTTCTTTTCTGATAGCCATGGCTAGAACTTCAAAAACTGTTGAATTATAGTGGCCAGATTGGAGATCTGTTCCTTGTTCCTGATTTTAGAGGTAATGCTTTCAGCTTTTCACTTTTGAGTGTGATGTTACCAGTGGGTTTTTCATATATGGCCCTTATTATATTGAGGTATAGTTCAATTTTGTTTTTTTCAAAGAACCAACGTTTAGCTTCCTTTGTCATTTCTATTGTTTGCTTTGTCTCTATTTCATTTATTTCGGCTCTGATCCTTATGAATTATTTCTTTCAGCTAACTCCAGGTTTCTTTTGTTGTTTCTGTAGTTGCTTTAGGTATAAGGTTAGCTTGATTACTTGGGAGTTTTCTTGTTTCCTGAGGTAACACTGTATTGCTATAAACCACTCTTAAAACCATTTTTGCTCCGTCCCATAGGTTTTGGATCAGAGTATTATCGTTTTTATTTATCTTTAGGTATTTTTGGATTTCCTATTTGATTTCTTCAGTGATCCATTTGTTATTTACTAGCCTATTGTTTAGTCTCCATCTGATTGGTTTGTTTTTTACAGGTTTTTTTCTTGTAGTTAATTTCTAATCTCACAGCAGTATGGTTGGAAAAGATGCTTGATATGATTTCAGTTTTCTTAAATTTAGTGAGGCTTTCTTAATGGCACAGCATGTGATTTATCCGAGAGTGTTCCAAATGCATTTGAAAACAATGTGTATTCTGCTTCTTTCAGATGGAATGCTTTATGATATCAATAAAGTCCATCTGGTCTAATGTGTCATTTACGGCCTCTGTTTCCTTATTGATTTTCTGTCTGGATGATCTGTCCATTGACGAGTGCGGGTTGTTAAAGTCCCCTACTACTGTTGTGTTACTGTCGATTTCTTCTTTTATTGCTGTTACATTTTGCTTAATATATTGAAATGCTCTTTTTCGGTGAAGATATAATCACAATTGTTTTATCTTCTTGTATTGATCCCTTGATCATTATGTAAGGTTCTTCATTGTCTTTTGTAACAGTCTTTATTTTAAAGTTTATTTTGTGAGTATTGCTACTACAGATTTTTTTAATTTTAATTTGCATGGAATATTTTCCATCCCCTTTCAGTCTGTATTCTTCCCTAGATAGGAAGTGGGTCTCTTGTTGGCAAAATTTATATGGGTCTTGTTTTTGTATCCATTCAGCCATCTTTTGGTTGGATATTTTATCCATTTTCATTTAAGGTAATTATCAATATGTATGTTCTTCTTGGTAGTTTAATTGTTTTGGATTTGTATTTGCATGTGGTTTTTCTTCCCTCCCTCTTTTGTTCTTCTGTGACTTGATAACTAACTTTAATGTTGTGTTTGGGTTCCTTTTTCTTTTTTGTGTGTGTATCTATTGTAGAGTTTTCGTTTGTGGTTACCATGAGGTTTTGATATAGCAGTCTGTAAACAAAATATATGGTTTTAAGTTGCTGGTCTTTTAATTTCAGATGCTTTTCCAATATCCTACATTTGTCTTCTCCTTATCTCACAATTGCTTGTTTTGATATCATTTGTGTGCAGATTATTTCGTACTTTTACTGTATGTTTGCCTTTACTGCTAAGCTTTTCCATTCATAATTTTATTTCTAGTTGTGGGCTTTTTCACCTATACATATTCCTTCAGCCATTGCGGCAAAGCTGGTCCAGTGGTGCTGAATTCTTTATGCTTTTGCCTGTCTGTAAAGACTTGATTTCTCTGTGAAATCTGAATGAGAGATATGCTGGGTAGAGTATTCTTGCTTGTAAGTAAGTTCTCCCTTCATCACTTTAAATATGTAGTGCCACTCCCTTCTGGCCTGAGGAGTTTCTGCTGAGAAATCAGCTGATCACCTCATGGTGATTCCTTTGTATGTTATTTGTTGCTTTTCCCTTTTTGCTTTTAATATTTTTTCCTTGTGTCTAATTTTTGTCAGTGTGATTACTGTGTGCCTGGGACTGTCTGAACATGACTTGGGTGACTGTTTCCTTTCCCATGTTAGGGAAGTTTTCAGCTATTATCTCTTCAAATATTTTCTCAGGTCCTTTCACTTTGTTTTCACCTTCTGGAACCACTATAATGTGAATGTTGGTGTATTTAATGTTTTCCCAGAGGTCTCTTAATCTATCCTCACTCCTTTTCATTATATTTATTCTTTATTCTGTTCTGTGGCAGTAATTTCCACCATTCTGTCTTCCCGGTCACTTACCAGTTCCTCTGTTCAGTTATTCTTCTATTGATTCCTTCCAGTGTATTTGTCATTTCATTTATTGTATTGTTCATCTCTGTTCTTTAGTTCTTCTAGATCGTAAACATTTCTTGTATCATCTCATTCTTTGCCTCCATTCTTTTTTCAAGATCTTGGATCATATTTACTATCATTACTCTGAATTCTTTTTCAGGTAGATTCCCTATCTCCACTTCACTTAGTTGTTCTTCTGGAGTTTTATCTTGTTCCTTCATCTAGGACATATAGCTCTGCCACGTCATTTTGTCTAAACTTCTGTGTGTTTTCCTTCCTGCAAGCTGTAGTGCTGTAGAACTCTGCTCTGCCGTAGGCGAGGCTGGTCTAAGAGGCTTGTGCAGTCTTCCTTGTTGGTGGGACTGGTGTCTGCCCACTGTTGAGTGGAGCTGGGTCTTATCCCTCTCGTGTGTCTGATCTTGTCAAAGGCTGTGTTTAGAGGGAGCTTTGGGCTCAGGAAGGATTTAAATATCCTGTCTGCTGATGGGTGGGGCTGGGTTCTTACCCTGTTGGTTGTTTGGCCTGAGGTGTCCCAGCATTGGAGCCTACGGGCTGTTGGGTGGTCCAGGTCTTGGCATCTTTTTGGTCAACAGTTGTTCAGTAGTTAATTGTGATCCTGTGTTTTCATGAGAGGAGTTGAGCTCATGTCTTTCTACTCCACCATCTTGATCATGATGATAACTTTCACGTGTTTGCTTATGTCCAAACTCATTAAATAGTGTACAGGCAGGCCTTGAAGATATTTTGGGTTCAGTTCCAGGGACTCTTTTTCCCTTTTCCTTTGCATTTATTCTAGTTTAATTGGTTCATAGCTCTCGAATCCAGCACTTTCAGAAAGCGTTTCTAGCACAAAATTGGATTTCCTTTTCTAAAAAACACCGATCTTATCCTTAGCCTTTCCCACACCTTCCCTTGGCCTGCATCCCTGTTTTTTTCTATTCTTCCTTCTACACTGTGCCATCTGTTTCTTGCATATGTCTATGTGCTATCCTCTGTAGTCCTGTGTTAGGCTCAAGAGTTCTTCAGTCTGTTTCAAAGTCTATATTGAAAGTGATAGTTCCACAGTGGCTCTGCCATTATGAACAAGCTCATACACAAGTGTGAAGAAAAAGATTCTGCACAGGGTCAATTTGGGCATGTACCTTAGCTTATGCAGCTCCAGTGTGTGTTTCTCTTTAAGATGGGATTTTGGCTATGCCTTTAATGTTTTCACTAGAATGACACACCACTTCCTTGAACACTTTGGAAAAGTTAGTATGTGTGGGATGACATGCACATAAACAGATTCTGTGATATGTCCCTCTGCTTGTACAGAAATGAGAGAAATATCATGTTACATCATAAGCACATGCCTTACCTAGATATTTGCAAAGCTTTCCTGGGGATGTTTATACCAGGTATTAAGATACAGAAAATTTGAGTAATGTATTTCTAATAACTTTGCTTTTAAAGTGAAGAATTCTGTGGAATGGTAATTGATCACATTGGTGATAGTCGTGTTAATATTTCTCAAGCAGAGGGAATGACATGATACAAGAGTACGAGGTTACTGGTGGCTCAATAATGATACCTCCAGGCAAAGACCCAGTGCTGCTGATGTAAATGTGTATCTTTCATGTTGGGAAACACAGAAAGGTGAAACCCGCACTTCTGACTCTGTTATTAATCTATCTGGAGCACTCAGACCATGGTGGCAAAGGGGTTGTCATATTACAATCTGTATTACATTCCTCTATTTATGTGAGTCAGTAGTTAGCAAACCATTTTTGTTTACATTTGGAAACGTGCATTTTTGTCCTTGCAAAACATCGTTGGTATAAACATATACATATATTGATGAAGTGGATAATTGCAAAAAGTAACCCCTGCAGGAAGCAATAATGAGTTCACCCAGTTCTATATTACATCTTACATAAACCTTAATACCTGCAATGTTACATGGTCATTATTTATCTTTCCTTTCTCCCTGCAAGCAGCTAGCCCTATGTGCCTTCTTTAACTTCAATAAATATAGACATCATTCCCATTTACTGCAGCATCTTAAGGTAGCTCAGTAAATATTTTCCCTTATCAATTTACTAATGCTCTCTGCCTGAGCCTGAGACTGTCTAAAGAGAATTTGCTTTTCATTGGAGCTATTCTTCCTTACAAGAATTTTAATTTTAAAGGCCTTATAGGTGATAAACTGCTAATATTTTTGTTTATCACCATTATCTGGGCTGGCAGAATGAAGAGCTGAGAGTCTACAGCAGTAAATCAGTGTAAGTAGCTACAGCACATTCTTTTATGTATATGTGTGGTGTATGCTTGAGAGTATGTATCTGGTGTGTGTGTGTGGGTATTGATGGGTGGTACACCTATGAGAGTGTGCACAGTGTGTGTCTGCGTGTGCGTGAGTGTGCCTATTTTCCTAATCTGAAGGTGCTCTGTAACTTGATTCTACATCATTACACAAAGCTTTCAAGATTTGGGGCTCTGGCGCTCCTTCATGCAACATTATTGGTTGCAGCCTGGTAGAGGAGGCAGAAGCAAGGCTGGCGACAAGGTACTTTTTCCTCTCTCATGAACTTGCAAAAAAAGTGCAGAAACTATACCCAAATCCCCACTTCAGTGTCCTTGCCTCATGATACATCTCTATATCTCAGTCTCTGTCTGTATTAAGCAGAATTCTCCAGGAAAACAGAGTCAATTGAAAAAAAGGGAGACTTATTATAGATATTAGCTCATGTGATTATGGAGGCGGCAAAGTCCTATGATCTGCCATCTGCAAGTTGAAGATCGAGGAACACTGGTGGTGTAATTCAGCCTGAGTCAAGGCCTGAGAACCAGGTGAGCTGATGATGCAAAACTGGTTTAAGGGCAGGAGAAGGTGAGATGACATGTCCTAGATCATTCAGTGAGGCACAAAAAAAGAACAAATTCCGCTTTCCTCTGCTTTTTGATTTTATTCATTCTCTCAAGGGATTGGATATTGTCCACCACCATTAGGAAGGCAACCTTCTTTACTGAGTCCACTGATTCAAATTCTCTCATCTAAAAACATAAACACACCCAGAAATGTTTTATCAACTTTCTGGGCCTGCATTAGCCCAGTCAAGTTGACATAATATTAACCATCACAAATCTTCCCCTTGACAACTTGAAAAATATACATACCACTTTCAACAATTCTGTCTAAGATGAAAAAACTACCCTGTGTACAACTGAACACACAATAATTCCTTCCCCCGAAGAAAATCCTTGAATAATTTTACTCTTCTCCTTGAGGTCCGGTAACTTAAGTACTATAAAGTAAAATTACTAACTCTTAAATACTATGATATAAAGTTAATATATCTTATGTTACATAAGGGAATAAGAGAAGGAAAAATATTTGCTTCACACACACAAACATATAACAAAATAAGGACGAATATTCATGACAATTATAGCCTTCTTTTCTGTAATTGTAATGACAGCTGATATTTATAACTACCTTCTTCCACTACATATTCCACATACCCTCGGCCATCAGCAAGTACTTAATATGGTTACGGTTCTTTAGATGGTGGGGTTACCCAAGACTTCTCTTGAAGTGTGTGGGACATTAGTAGCCCTACCTAAGTTGGATTGTTTCAGTTTTCCATTGACCTCTACCACAGACCATGGTACTACTGAGATGTCCTAAGGGATCTGACATACATAGTCTTGTATTCCCGTCATACACTTCCTTAACTCTGCTTTGAAGTGATATCATCCAATATCCCCTCAGGAGTCAGAATCAATTACTCCAGCCACCACAGTAACTCCTCCTTTGCCTGTTGATTCAGAAGCATGGTAACACAAAGTGGCTGGGTGGCTAATCTAAACCTCCAATTCAATGAAATCATAGGTGTCTCCTGGTAGAACTAAGATCTCTAGGCCTGCAGAACATAAAGTCATAAGAAGCAAAAATTTTAATAGTGGGTAACTAAGGGTAATAATGAGGTACCACTCCCATCTCCATCCTTTGATTCCTGAAGCTATAAATCCTCACCATCAGGAAACACCATACTCTCTGGATGATGATTCAAAATATAAGCAACCTCCTGGAGAACCTTGCTTTAACCCCGAAAAGTATTGCCACCTACCTACTGGCAGAGCACCTGAGTCTTCAAAAAGTCATTCCAGTATCCATCCAGACCAATGACTTCCAAGAGCATGGGTGCTTCGTCACAGATCTTTTGCTGGCAAATGCTAGACACTGTCTTGAGGTACCCGAAGTGTCTACATGACGTAGACATCATCCTCAGGACAAAAAAATGCAGATCATGGCCAGTCCGCTGGAAGGCAGCTTTTAAGAAAGATGCCTCTCCGATTCTTCAAATGCAACTAAATGGCCCATAATTTGATCATATTTCATCCTCCTGAATCACATTGACATTCATGCTGTTTATCTCCATTACAATTTGGAGGAAAGCACAACAGGGCCACTTAATAATAGTAATTTTCGACAGTGACATGCATTTCTGTAACCAATTCTCACCCTGATTGAAATGGAAATTGTGGAAATTGATTTAATACAGCCTTGGTTACTGCGAATGTAATCATCTTTCCCTGAAATTGTATTCCCATTCACATCCTTATCAAGACTTGAGAGATGTTCACAGCTGTCTCATGATTTGAGAAAATGCAAACACCATCTCATTATCTGACTGAGAAGCAATCAACATCAGAAGTTGGGTGGCAATAAAATGTGCCTCTCAGGGGAGTCTGTATGAACTGAACAGGACTGTCTCTCTTCTTATGATCTGACCAAAAAAAAAAAAATTACCAAAAGGAAAATAATCCAAGCTTATTTCCTTATTTCCTAAAAGTTATTTCTTTTTTTTTCTTCTTACTTTTTGACCCCCTTCACCCATTTCTTCCACTCTTTACTCTCTGCCTCTGGCAGCCACCAATCCATTCTCTGTATCTATGAGCTAGGTTTTGTTCTGTTTTTCAGATTCCACATGTAAGTGAAATCATATGGTATTTGTTTTTCTCAGAAGGTATTTCTATGTGAGTTAAATGGATGCAAATTATTGCATACAACTTATAGCAGAGGATGCAATGATGAGAATCTAGGCTGCTCACAGTCTTTTAGAGGAGCTTTTGATTCATGAGACACTCAAGCATGGGACAGTGGCTCTCCAGGAAAGAGCAGTGAGTGTCACCTCCCCAGAACTTCGTTTTCTTTGACTCTCCCATCTCCGCAATGTTTCTATCCCTCCCTTCTGGTCCCATTGCCCATATCATCCTCTCCACACTCTCGTTGCTCGAATCCACCCATATCCTCTCCTATAAAGCTTCTTTTCCTTCTGTGCCAATCATGCACCCTTCTACACAGCACACATTCATGAACCTCAAAAGTTCTTGTTCCTTACTCTCTGTTTCAACAATTTTTAGATGTAATATGGATTGGCCATTGAAAATGTATCAATATGAACATATGAAAGGGAACCATTTTCTTTCAGAAAATACTGTTCTCTCAGTGAGACAAAGACACTCTCAGAGCCAGTCCGCAAAGAGTAGCGGCTGCTCTCCTTTTGCCCCAGTCTCACAACGTCATATCTGCTGAATCCCTGGAACATCAAAGTGAGCACATGTGATCTGTGAGCCAAGGAGAGACTGTGTGCTTCATGTAACACAGGTGACAACGTGGGGGCTTTCCAAAGAGAAGGGAAAACCCCTTCAAATGTTGTTGTCAAACAAAAGATTTCATCCTCCAAAAAAGAAACTAGAAAACGAATTACAATTAGCTTAATAAAACTTGAAAACTTAAGGAGATGGTTTGAACATTGCTCTCTGGAAGTCCTTTGCAATTGCATAGAATTAAGGTTCCTTGAATTTAACATTAAATTTCTCAGACCCATATGCATTTTCTTTTTTCAGTTTTTCTCTCTCATTTCGTGCTATGTAAGTGTAATTTTTCATTATCAAAGACTGACAACAAAACACTTGCATGTTTCTACATTTATTTCTAATTGGCTATTTCTGATTTGTGGGGAGTGAGAGAAATGTGACTACGGCTGGCTGAATCTCAAGGATCCCAAAAATCACTTAATAGAGACCATACCTGTGGAGTAGCAGCTATATACAAGAAGATTAGAGCTTACTAACTAAACACGGACTTTTTTTTTTAAGACAGCAGAAATGGGCTAGGTTAGATTATGTATTTATTTATTTATTTTTACATTTATTTATGGCTGTGTTGGGTCTTCGTTTCTGTACGAGGGCTTTCTCTAGTTGTGGCAAGCGGGGGCCACTCTTCATCGCGGTGAGTGGGCCTCTCACTATCGTGGCCTCTCTTGTTGCGGAGCACAGGCTCCAGACGCGCAGGCTCAGCAGTTGTGGCTCACGGGCCTAGTCGCTCCGTGGCATGTGGGATCCTCCCAGACCAGGGCTCGAACCCGTGTCCCCTGCATCAGCAGGCAGATTCTCAACCACTGCACCACCAGGGAAGCCCTAAACACTGACTTTTGGGCTAATTTAGTTATTATAATAGTATTGGATAAATTTGAGTATTTTATACTGTACTATTAGTATAATCAATAAAGTCTTAAATATATTACCTTTGCTAATATTTTGCTCACAGTTTCCTCAGAACGTTTCATTTTATGTATTTTTAGTTTCTAATTTTTCATATTAGACAGACAGACAAAAACAGTATTTCGAGGTGAATTTTGGTGATAAGTTGCATGCTGCAATAATCTAAAAAAATGTCTAGAGTAAAGGAAAAGCAATAAACTCCTCCTCATGGCACCTACATCCTTGCTCAATGCTGAGCCATGGGGGCACACGTTGTACTTGTCCAATACATTTATGTTTGCTAGGGCAAACATAAGTACACACATATACACATGTACAGGTTTTTTTTTTAACTAAGATAAACGCATACTCAACATATCATTGAGGATCTTGCATTTTTAGAGGGCTGTAAGGATACTTCCAATGCAATACATATAGTGCTACTTCAATTTTTTAATGGATGTGTAGTAATAAAGAATGCAGATGACCTATAATAACTTCTACTATTCAAGTTGTCTAAAGATGGCATGTCAATAAACATTTATGTGTGCCTATTTTGTTTTTATTTTTTACTATTATTTTTATTTTTTGCTTGCACTGTATTTCTGTCAAATTCACAAGTCAAAATTTATGAACATTTACTGCTTCAACAAATATCATGCCATGATTTAATATGAATTAAGAGTGTGCAAGTGGCCACTTTTCCCCCATTTTGTCACTGGGTGTTATGATATTTTTTATAATGCGTTGCTACATATATATATCTCATCTTTTCGAAACACAACACTATGAGACTAGAAATCAACTACAAGAAAAGAAAAAACTGAAAATTTATTTATACAAGTTTACCCCAGGAAATAAGAAAAATCTCAAATAAACAACCTAACACAAAGGAAACACGAAAGTAGTAAAATAAATGAAATCATAAAGACTAGAGCAGAAATATATGAAATTGAGACTAGAAAAATAGAAAAGCTCAACGAAACTACATGTAGGTTTTGGAAAAGATTTTTTTAAAAAACAGAAAACCTTTAGCTAGACTCATCGAGAAAAAAGAGACAGGACCCAAGTCAATAAAATCAGAAATGAAGAAGTTACAACCGACACCACAGAAATAACAAAGATAATAAGAGACTACATTGAAAAACTATACTCCAATAAAATGGAGAACATAGCAGAAAGGCACAAATTCTTAGCGATCTACAATCTCCCAAGAATGCACCAGCAAGAAACAAAAAGTTTGAAAGGACCAGTAATGAAATTGAATCAGTAATTTAAAAACTCCAACAAACAAAAGTCCAGTACTACATGGATTGTTAGGTGAATATTACCAAATATTTAGAGAGGCGTTAACAGAAATCCTTCTGAAATTATTAAAAACAATTTGCAGAGGAAGGATTGCTCCCAAACTCATTCTATGTGGCCAGCATCACCTTGAAAACAAAACCAGAGAAAGATACCAAAAAATAGAAAATTACAGGCGGATATCACTGATGAACATAGATGCAAAAGTCCTCAATAAAGTATTACCAAACTAAATCCAGGAGGACCTTCAAGTTGGCGGAAGTGTAAGACATAGAGATCACCTTCCTCCCCACAAATACATCAAATATACATCTACAAGTGAAACCACTCCTACAGTACACCTACCGAATGCTGACAGAAGACCTCAGAATTCCCAAAAGGCAATAAAATCCCCATGTACCTGGGTAGGGCAAAAGAAAAAGAAAACAGAGACAAAAGGATAGAATGACACCTGCACCTCAGGGAGGGAGCTCTGAAGGAGGAAACGTTTCCACACACTAGGAAGGCCTTTCACTGGTGGAGACAGAGTGTGAGCAGAAGTATTCTTGGGAGCCACAGAGGAGAGTTCAGCAACAGGTGTGCAGAAGGCAAAGCGGGGAGATTCCCGCACAGACGGTCGGTGCTGACCAGCGCTCACCAGCCTGAGAGGCTTGTCTATTCGAGCGCAGGAGCAGGTGGGGGCTGGGAACTGAGGCTCAGGAATTGGAGTTCAGACCCCAGGAAGATGACTGGGGTTGACTGTGTGAACACAGCCTGAATGGGGATAGTGCGCCACAGCTACCTGGGAGGGAGTCCAGGGAAAAGTCTAGACCTGCCTGAGACAAGAGACAATTGTTTGGGGTGGGTGATGAGAAGGGATTCAGAGCACTGCCTAAATGACCTTCAGATATTGGTACGAACCACGGCTATCAGTGTGAACTTAAAAGACAGGCATGAAATGCTAAGGCTGCTACTGCAGCCAACAAGACTCCTGTGTGCAAGCACAGGTTACCGTCCACTCCGCCCCTCCTGGGTGCCTGTGTAACCCACCACTGCCAGGGTCCCATGATCCAGTGACCACTTTTCTGAGAGAACACATGGTAAGATCAAACTGGCCTCTGCCGCCGCAGGCTCACTCCTCATTCTGTACCATTCCCTCCCCTCGGGCTGAGTGAGCCATAGCCACCTCCTGTCAGACGCCAGAGGGCAACCAACATGCAGAGGCCGGGACAAATCCAAAGCTGAAACCCAGGGGCTGTGCAAAGAAAAGAAGGAAATTTCTCCCTGCAGCCTCAGGAGCAGCAGATTAAATCTCTACAATCAACTTGTACCCTGCATCAGTGTAATACTTAAATAGAAAACAAATCCTCTCAAAATTGAGGCTGGGGACTTTGGCAGGAACTGTAGATTGGGGTTTTCTGGATGCGATTGAACAGTTCTTGATTTATATGTTTATCTTAGTTTAGTTTTTAGCTGTTGCTATCATTGGTGAATTTGTTTATTGGTTTGGTTGTTCCCTTCTTTTTTTTAATTACTCTTTTTATTTTATTTATTTTAACTTATTTTTCTTTCTTTCTTGTTCTCCCTTTTCTTCTGAGCCATGTGGCTGACAGGGTCTTGATGCTCCTGCCAGGTGTCAGTCAGGCCATACCCTCGGAAGTGGGAGAGCCGAGTTTTTTGGACCACCAGAGAATTCTAGGCCCCACATAAAATCAATCGGCTAGAGGTCTCCCGGGAATTTTTTATCTCAACACAAAGACCCAGCTCCACTTAATGACTAGCAACCTAGAGTGCTGGAAACCCTATGCCAAAAACTAGCATAACAGGAACACAGTCCCACAGTTTTGGCAGCAGAGAGGCTGCCAAAAATCATAAGACCACACACACCCCAAAACACACCACTGAACGCAGTCCTGCTCACCAGAAAGACAAGATCCAGCCTCATCCACCAGAACACAGGCAACACTCCCATCCAACAGGAAGCCTACACAACCCACGGAACCAATCTTACCCACTGGGGGCAGATACCAAAAACAATGGGAACTACGAATCTGCAGCATGCAAAAAGGAGATCCCTAACACTGTAAAGTTGTGTAAAATGAGAACACAGAGAAACAAAAAGCAGATGAAGAAGGAGCATGGTAAAAGCCCACCAGACCAAACTAATGAAGAGGAAATAGGTAGTCTATCTGAAAAAGAATTCAGAGTAATGATATTAAAGATAATACAAAATCTTGGAAAAAATAGAATGGAGAAAATGCAAGAAACGTTTAACAAGGACCTAGAAGAAATAAGAGCAAACAATGATGAAAAACACAATAAATGAAAGTAAAAATTCTCCAGAAGGAATAAATAAATAACTGAGGCAGAAGAAAGGATAAGTGACCTGGAAAATAAAACAGTGGAAATTACCGCAGAGCAGAATAAAGAAAAAAGAAATAAAAGATTTAAGGACACTCTCAGAGATTCTGGGACAACATTAAACGCACTAACTTTCCAATTATACGGGTCCCTGAATAAGAAGAGAAAAAGGACTGAGAAAATATTTGAAGAAATTATAGTTGAAAACTTCACTAATATGGGAAAGGAAATAGTTAATCAACTCCAGGAAGCACAGAGAGTCCCATACAGGATAAACCCTAGGAGAAACACGCCAAGACACATATTAATCAAACTATCAAAAATTAAATACAAATAGAAAATATTAAAAGCAGCAAGGGAAAAGCCACAAATAACATACAATGGAATCCCCATAAGGTCAACAGCTGATTTTTCAGCAGAAGCTGTGTCAGTCACAAGGGTGTGGTAAAACATATTTAAAGTTATGAAAGAGAAAAACCTACAGAAAATATTACCTTACCCAGCAAGGATCTCATTCAGATTTACAGAGAAGTAAAAAAATCTTTACAGACAAGCAAAAGGTAGGAGAGTTCAGCACCACCAAACCATCTTTACAACAAATGGTAAAGGAATTCTCTAAGAAGGAAACACAAGAGAAGGAATAGACCTACAATAACAAACCCAAAACAATTAAGGAAATGGTAATAGGAATATACATATAGATAATTACCTTAAATGTAAATGGATTAAATGCTCCAACCAAATGACAGAGACTGGCTGAATAAATATAAAAACGAACCCATATATATGCTGTCTACAAGAGACCCACTTCAGACCTAGGGGCACATACCTACTGAAAGTGAGGGGATGGAAAAAGATATTCCATGCATATAGTACTCAAAAGAAAGCTGGAGTAGGAATTCTCATTTCAGACAAACTAGACTTTGAAATAAAAACTATTACAAGAGACAAAGAAGGACACTACATAATGATCAAGGGATCAATCCAAGAAGAAGATATAACAATGGTAAATATCAATGTACCTCAATTAATATAGCTAATGCTAACAGCCATAAAAGGGGAAATCGACTGTAGCACAATAATAGTAGGGGACTTTAACCCGCTACTTTCAACAATGGACTGATGAACTTAAAATAAATAAGGAAACACAGCTTATTTGACATATTAAACAAGTTGTACTTAATTGATATTTGCGGGTCATTCCAAAAAACCACATAATACACTTTCTTCTCAAGTGTACATGGAACATTCGTCAAGGTAGAACATATCTTGGGGCACAGTTCAAGTCTTGGTACATTTAAGTAAACTGAAATCGCACCAAGTATCTTTTCAAACCTCAACAGGTAAAAAACGGTAAAATAATCCTCCAAACACATCAAGGCTAAACAATACACTACTAAGTAACCAGGAGATCGCTGAAAAATAGAGGAAACAAAAATTATCTAGAAACAAATGACAATGAAAACTCGACTGCCCAAAACATGGTAAGTAGAAAAATCAGTTCTAGGAGGGACGCTTGTAGCAATACAATCCTACCTCAAGAAACATGAAAAATCTCACAACCAAATCTTATACCTGAAGCAATTAGAAAGAACAAAATAAACCCTCAAGTTAGCAGAAGGAAAGAATTCATAAAGATCAGATCAGAAATAAATGAAAAAGAAATGAAGGAAATGGCAGGAAAATCAATGTAACTGAAAGCTGGTACTTTGAGAAGATAAACACAACTGATAAATCATTAGACAAATTCATCAAGAAAAAAAGGGAGAAGGCTTACGTCAACAGAATTAGAAGGAAAAAGAAGTAACAACTGACACTGAAAAATACAAAGGATAATGACAGACTACTACGATCAACTTTATGCCAATAAATGGGCAACCTGGAAGAAATAGACAAATTCTTAGAAAAGCTGTATCTCTGGACAGAAAACTCCTCAGAAATTAAGCATAGTGGGAACTAACCTCAACATAATAAAGGCCATATATGACAAACCAACAGCTAACATCATTCTTAAAGGTGAAAAACTGAAACTATTTCACTAAGATCAAGAGCAAGACAAGGTTGCCGACTCTCACCACTATTCGTCAACATAGTTTTAGAAGTTTTAGCCACAGCAATCAGAGAAGAAAAAGAAAAATAATCCAAATCGGAAAAGAAATAAAGCTGTCACTGTTTGCAGGTGACATGATACTATACACAGAGAACCCTAAAGATGTTACCAGAAAACTACTACAGCTAAACAATGAATTTGATAAGGTAGCAAGGTACAAAATTAATGCTCAGCAATCTCTTGTATTCCTGTAAACTAATAATGAAAAATCTTAAGAGAAATTAAGGAAACACTCCCATTTACCATAGCAACAAAAAGAATAAAATACCTACCTAAGGAGACAGAAGACCTGTATGCAGAAAAGTATGACACCGATGAAAGAAATTAAAGATGATACAAACAGATGGAGAGATATAGGATTTTCTTGGAATGGAAGAATCAACATTGTAAAAATGACTATACTACCAAAGCAATCTACAGATTCAATGCAATCCCAATCAAACTACCGAAGTCATTTTTCACAGAATAGGAACAAAAAAATTTTCACAATTTTAAACACTAAAAACCTCGACTAGCCAAAACAATCTTGAAAAAGAAAAACGGAGCTGAAGGAATCAGGCTCCCAAACTTTAGACTATACTACAAAGCTACAGTAATTAAGACAGTATGATAATGGCACAAAAACAAAAATACAGATGAATGGAACAGGATAGAAGGCCCAGAGATAAATCCAGGCACATATGGTCACGTTATCTTTGATAAGGAGGCAAGAATATACAATATAGAAAAGACATCTTCTTCAACAAATGGTGCAGGTAATACTGGTCAGCTACATGTAAAAGAATGAAATTAGAACACTCCCTAATACTATACACAAAATTAAACTCAAAATGTATTAAAGACCTAAATGTAAGGCCAGACACTATCAAACTCTTAGAGGAAAACATAGGCAGAACACTCTATGATATAAATCACAGCACTTTTTGACCCACCTCCTAGAGAAATGGAAATGAAAAAAATAAAAAATGGAAACTAATGAAACTCAGAAGCTTTGCACAGCAAACGAAATATTAAACAAGATGAAAAAGAACTTTCCGAATGGGAGAAATTACCTCACACCATGCAGAATGGCCATCATCAAAAAATCTACACACAAAAATGCTGGAGAGGGCGTGGAGAAAAGGGAAACCTACTGTTGGTGGGAATGTAAATTGATACAGCCACTATGGAGAACAATAGGGAGGTTCCTTAAAAAACTAATAATAAAACTACGATATGAACAGCTAATCCACTCCTGGCATATACCCTGAGAAAACCATAATTCTGATAGGTACACGTACCACAGTGTTCATTGTAGCACTATTTACAATAGCCAGAACATGGAAGCAATCTAAATGTCCATCAACGGTTGATTGGATAAAGAAGATGGGGCACATATATGCAATAGAATATTAGCCATAAAAACAAAAGAAACTGAGTTATCTGTAGTGAGGTGGAGAGACCTAGAGTCTGTCATACAGAGGGAAGTAAATCAGAAAGAGCAAAACAAATGCCATATGCTAACACACATATATGGAATAAAGAAAATATTTCTGAAGAACCTAGGGCCAAGGCAGGAATGAAGACGCAGTCATAGATGATGCACTTGAGGTGAGGATACGTGGAGAGAGAAGTGTAAGCTGCAGTTAAGTGAGAGAGTCCTTTGACATATATACACTATCAAATATAAATTATATAGCTAGTGAGAAGCAGCCACATAGCACAAGGAGATCAGCTCAGTGTTTGGTGACAAACCAGACGGGTGGGTTAGTGAGGGTGGGAGGAAGACGTGAGAGGCAGTGGATATGTGGATATATGTATACATATCACTGATTGAGTTAGTTATACAGCAGAAACTAAAAAAACAATGTAAAGAAATTATAATACAATAAATATGTTTTAAAAAGTAACAAATATAACAGAAATATGTATACATACGTATGTACATTCTGTATAAATATATATTCAAAATATTTTAAAAAGCAAAAAAAAACCACCGTAAGTAAATCTAGTCATACACCATGATCAAGTGAAATTTATCCCAGGCACGCAGGATGGTTCAATATCTGCAAATTAATCAATGTGATACACCACATTAACAAACTGAAGAATAAAAATCATAAGATCATCTCAATAGATGCAGAAAAAGTGTTTGACAAAATTCAACCTCCATTCATAATAGAAAATCTCATCAAAGTTGGTAGAGAGGGAATGCATATCACAACATAATAAGGTAATATATGACAAGCTCACCTCATATTCAACAGTGAAAACCTGAAAGCATTTCCTCTAAGATCAGGAAGATGACAAGGAGTCCTCTTCTCACCATTTTTCTACAATGTATTTTTGGAAGATTTACCAATGGTAATCAGACAGAAAAAAGAAATAAAAGGCATCAAAAATGGAAAGAAACTAGTAAAACTGTCAGTGTTTGCAGGTGATATGATACTATACATCGAAAATTCTAAATACAGCAAAAGACTACGAGTTCTCATCAGTGGATTTGGTAAAGTTGCAGGATACAAAATTAGTATGCAGAAATCTATTGTATTTCTATACACTAACAATGAACTCAGAAAGAGAAGTTTTAAAAGAAATCACATTGACAGTTGCATAATAAGGAATAAAATACCTAAGATAGATCTAACTAAAGAAGTAAATGATCTGTACTCCGTAAACTAATTATAAACTTTGAAGATGACACAAAAAGATGGAAAGATGCACCGTGTTCATGGATTAGAAGTATTTATACTTTAATATGACTTTACTAGCCAAGGCAATCTACAGATTCAATGAAATCCTTACAAAATAGCAATGGCATTTTTCACAGAAGAGGAACAAACAACTTTGAAAATTGTATGGAAACTGAAAAGAAGCTGAATAAGCAAAACATTCTTGCGAAAGAATCACTGAGCCAAAGGTTTCATGATCTGTGACTTCAGACTATACTACAAAGCTGCAGTAATCAAAACAGGATGGTATTGGCACAAAAACCGACACAAGATTAACGGAACAGAATAGAGAGTCCAGAAATACACGTATGAGCTTATGGTCAATTAATCGACAACAAAAGAAGTAATAATCTATAACGGAGAAAAAGTTTCTTCAATAAGTAGTGCTGGGAGGACAGGACAGCTACAAGGAAAAAAATGAAATTAGAATATATTCTCACACCACATTCAAAAATAAACTCAAAATGGAATAAAGATCCAAATGGCAGATGGGAAACCATACAACTCCTAGGAAAATACACAGGCAGAACACTGCCAAAAATTGCAGCAATATTTCTTCAGATCTGTCCCCTAAGGCAAATAAAGCAAAAGCAAATATAAATTGGATCTAATTAAACTAGTAACCTTTTGTACAGCAAAGGAACCTATTAAAAAAATGAAAACACAGCATACTGGAGAACTTATTTGTAAGTGATATGACTTGATGGATAAGGGATCAATATCCAAAAACATAACTCATAGAACTCGAAGTGAAAAATCCTACAGCATGATTAAAAGTGGAAAATAGACATGAATATTTTTCCAAAGAAGACACACAGGCAAAGATGGCCAACAGTCTCACGAGAAGACGTTCAACATAGCTAATCAGCAGAGAAGTGCAAATCAAAACCACAATGAGACACCTCACACCAGTCAAAGGGCTATCATCAAAAAGACCACACGTACAAAATGTTGGCAAGTGTGGGAAGAAAAAGCATCCCTTGTACACTGGGGATATAAACTGGTATAGCCAATGTAGAGAAGATTATGGAGGTTCGTGAAAAAACAAAAAATAGAGCCTTACGATCCAGCATTTCAACTCCTGGGTCTATATTCAAAGAAAATGAAAATATTTTTAAAATGTACACTAACTCCAATGTTCATAGCAGCTTTATATATAATAGCCAAGATATGAAAGCCACGCAAGGGCCCATCATGGATAAAGAAAATATGGTCGATATATTCAATGGAATATTCGTCATATAAAGGAAAGAAAATTTGCAGTTTGCAACAGCAAGTGTGGTCTAGAGGGTATTATGCTTAGTGAAATATGTCAGACAGAGAAAGATAAATACTGTATGTCGTCAGTTACATGTGGATATAAAAAATAAAACGAATTTATAAAACCAAAAAGAAGGAGACTCACAGATATAGGGAACTATATCACAGATGTAGTGGTTACCAATTTGGAGAGGTGTAGAAAGAGAGGCAAGATAGGGGTATGGGATTAAGACATACAAACTACTATGTATAAAATAAGGTGCTAGGTTATAATGTACAGCAAAGGCAAAATAGCATTATTTTATAAAAACTTGAGTATAATCTATAAAAATCTTGTCACCATGTTGTGCACCTGAAACTAATATAATACTGTAAAACAACTATACCTCAATAAAAAATAAATAATAAATGAAAGTAAAAGTTCAATAACAGCAAACCTCTAGAAAACTTACAAATATTTTCAAATGAAATGACACACTTTAAAAACATTAATGGATCAGAGTCTTCTAATTCTGGGAAGATGTATTTAGTATGTTTTTCCCTATTCTACTAAATACAAATCCCTGAAAATTATATATAAAACACATATTTTAAAATTGTAAAGGTGAAAAGAAAAAGAGCAGCTGGGGACTAAAGGTATCATAGAACAACAAAACGGTGAGTGCTCCAGGTTTAATTATTAATGCCGTATAATTTTTAAAAATTGTGAATCACTATGTTGTACACCTGCAACTTATACAATATTTTACATCAAATATAGTTCAACAAAAATTTAAAAAATAAAAGAAAAAGGGAAAAAAGTTGACATCATGTAGTATATGTTAGCATCTCTTTCTCACACACACACACACACACACACACACACACAAACACACACAAACACACACACAGATGTTCAGGGAAATGTGACACTCAAGTAGAAAGGCCTTGATCTAAATAATTTCAGAGTGACTAAAAACTGAAATATATAAAACTTTAAAATAATTACAATTAAAATTTGAAAATATCTGGAAGTATTTTAAGGAAGGATTACTTAAACATAAATACAAAAACAAATATAGAAATGACTCATTGGTTTAATAATATACAAATTTTAAGTTCAGTACGTCAAATATACAACAAAAATACCAAAAGAGAGGAAACAAATAGGAATAGGAGGCTGTTTCTATATGACTCAAAATTACACAAAAAACAGTCACTGCACCTCCCCCAGGATTCTCTAAGGACCTCTGAGAGTTAGTTCTCCAAGGTTCCAACTACCTTTAATTTCATGGGCACACTCAACTCTGCTCCAAGGAATTCACTGCCTTGGTGTTGGTGTTCTTCAAAGCTTTGAAGCTTTCTCACCTGTAAGAAGTGCCCCCAAAGAACAAAGATGTCTATATCAGGTTCTTGGGAAAACCGTAGCTGATAGAATATTTTTTAGAGTATCGAAAACTTTTATTAATTTTCTTCTGAAAGAACCTTCATTACCTGTGTTTCCACAAAGGTCAAGAGAGTATGCATTTTGGAAAGCAATCACCATACGACTCGAGAAAAGTGGGTTTATGAAAGGGTGGCTGGTGTTCTCTGTGGTAGGGTATGTATTCTTTAAGGAAATACTTATATGTTGAGAAGATTGGCTTTTTGGAACATAAACAATCAGAAGTGGAGACCAGTGTAATGCAGTGAGTAAGTAGATAGACCCTAACATCAGACGATCTAAGTTTGTATTCTGGCTCTACCATAGGTGTATTACTGAGTCTCTGTGCCTCAGCTTTCTCATTTGTAAAATGGAGAAAATACCTATGTCACTACGATTGTTGTGAGACTTAGTATATTGAAAGACCTTGGAATATTTCCTGGCACATGATAACAGTTACATAAGAAAGCAATATGGTGTTGTTGGTGGTGGTGATGACGATGGTGATGATGATATAATGCTGATGGTGACTGCATGCATCTTCAAAGAGTATGGTTAATTTAAATGTAATTACGTCTTATAGAAAATATTTCATATTATTTTATTAACCCATTACTACTGAGTCTTTTTTTATGGAAGAGATACAAAGGGAGGCCTTGTGAACTAGAAATAAATACTAATGGACGTTTTATAAAAAGAAAAGTTAGGTAGAAAAGAGCTGAGAAAAGCCTTTGGGTTTGTACAGACTTGGCTTTGTTATGCAGTTTCATCAATTTTGAACTGTTTGGCCCCGGACAAATTAATGTTACAATGCTAAGATCAGTCTAGAAGAAAACGGCAAGCTTTAAAGGAAAATGTTAGTAGAAGTCCAATTAAAACAAATGGTACTCAACAAAGAGGACTCACTATTTTTAACATGATTATAGCATAGGGAGATCAACTTTGGAATGGTGGTGTGAGGACCTCAGTGACCATCCTCCCATAAAAGCTGTGAAAATACTGAGGTAAAAAAACTAACCATTTCAGAAAAATATGATTTATGCAGAGTAAAAAAGGACAACTCAGAATTATCTGCCTAAGGAAAACTTCTGAACCTCAGAAAGACAATGAAACCTGTGCATGTCAATTTGGGTTATTAGGTTTTTTCTTCCCAGCTCAGTGCCATGGTATCTGTGAAAGGGCTGCATGCTCAGAGTGAACATAAATAATGGACCTCTTTCAGGACACTGTTAAGAACTGTATACCCAGAGTAGTCTATATTTTTCCAAACTTCGCAGTAACCCTATTTTAAAATGAGCAAAAGAATTGAACATAACCCGGCAAACATATGACCAATAAATCCATGGAAAGATCCTCAATAACAACAGTCATTTGGGAAATGCAAATTAAACAATAAGTGACAACCTGACACCTCTATGACTGTTGGAGAAATATTAAATATAGTTTTAACCCATGACCAACGGTTCCACTCTTAGGTATATACTGAAGAAAACTGAAAACATATTGACACAAAATCTTGTACACAATGTTCCTAACAGCATGACAAATTTAAAAATTGCATATCCATACAGCAGAATATATTGAACAATAAATAAGAATGAAGTACTGACATGTGCTACGATGTGAGGGAACTTTTAATACATTATGTTAAGTAAAGGTATAAAAGATAACGTGTTGTATGACACAATTTATATGAAATGCCCAGAATAGACAAACCTATGGACAGAAAATGTATTAGTGGTTGTCTAGTCTGGGTGAGAGGCATATGTGTAAGGAGGTGGAGAGAGGAGTGAATGCTAATGACTAGGGTTACATTTTGGGATGACAAAAATAGTCTAAATTTAGATTAATATGACAGTTGCACCACTCTATTATACTAAAAAACACCGAACTTGTATGTTAAATGTGTGTTTTATAGCTCAATAAAGCTGTTTAACAAAACAAAGCAAAAAAGAAAGAATTATACCGTAAAATACTTTTTATAATTTGATATTTTAATGAGGAGATAAAGCTATTGAGACAGTGGCTAATGACCAAGTAAAATGTTTGCTTACTTCAGGCTAAGTGCCTTGATGTCAGCTTTGTCCCTTTAGGGGAGAGCAAGCAAGTATCCTTGCAATGTTGACAATAATTTCACAGAGTAATCCACAATTAGAAAGCAGGAAGCATACTTGTGCTCTATTACACCAGAGAGTTCCAGAGAATTAACGGTGTGGTCCAAAGTGCTGTTCAGAAAGGGGATCTAGGAGTTGAAAAATGGCATCGGGCCAATCTCTGGCTTGGGCTTAGGGAGCCAGGAGACCCCTGGTAACTGTACCAGTAGGAATGGAGTAGAATCCTTATCCAAGACACACAGCTCTGGGCATTTTGCCCACAGTGAGCCTAGAGCACCAGAACATCTTGCTTTCTGGAGTAACTAACAAGTTGGGTAATGGTCTCAGGAAAATAAACTGATCAGAACTTGAGACTCAAATCAGAGAATAACTAAGAGTCAGTTGAGCTCTCAAATCCTTATTAACTTTGTCTTTCTTAAAGGTATTATGCTAAGTGAAATAAGTCAGAGAGAGAAAGACAAACAGTGCATGAAAGATATCACTTAAGTGTGGAATTTAAAAAATACAACAAACTAGTGAATAGAACAGAAGAGAAGCAGACACAGATTAGAGAACACACTAGTGGTTACCAGTGGGGAGAAAGAAATGAGGGCGCTAGAAGTTAGGGAATCAAATGGTATAAACTGTTTTGTACACGTTACAAGGATATATTGTACAGCACAGGAAATATAGCCAGTATCTTATAACTGTAAATGTAGCTTATAACTATCCCTTTAAAAATTGTGAACCATTATACTGTACACTTATGACATATTGTAGCTCAACTACACTTCAATAATAAAAAATAAATCTGTTAGAAATAATAAAAGCTATTTATAATAAAAGTTTATAAAGAAAAAATTAGATTCACCTTTCCTGAGATCTGGACAAAGTTCAGGAAAATGGTGGAAGGTCGGGTGGGTGTTGGCCAGGTTGTTAGATCCTACTGTTTAGGAGCTAATGAGACTCTGACCAGTTATTTCAAGTCCATTCTTTGAAGGTCATCTATAATCAAGCCTTCCACAGTGAAAGATGTGTGTTGTGTCCATACAGACGATGGAAAGTCTTGTGGCTGGGAACATCTAGCTGATTGTAAAGACCTACATGAGAAACCTTCAGAGTTAGGTGGTCTTTGCCCATTCATTTTTGGAGTTTCAATGCATATGAGGAAAATTTAGAGATTAAATATGGACTAAAATTTCAACTCCTATTAAATGTTCAGAATAATAATTTTGACATTAGTGCTTTACAAACCTACATCTTCAAGTGTTAACATTTTTTTCTGTATTTTCAGATGGCTACACCAAAGAAGAAATGATTTATAGATGGAGAAAAAATTCGGTTGAGGCAGCTGATCAGAAATCCTGGCGGCTTTATCAGTTTGACTTCATGGGCCTCAGAAACACCACAGAAATTGTGAAAACATCTGCAGGTAGGAGTTTCCCTTTCCCTTTCATGTAGAATTTCTTCCTGTGTATGTTTTAAACTAATTCTATTCGGACAACCATGATTCCTAAGTGATATTTGAGGCAAAACAGCTGATTCAAAACTCAAAAATAATGTTTTAACTGGGATTGCGGAAAGGGTGATCAGATTGTCTTATATCTTTAAATCGAGACTATGTTGACTTTATGTCCATAAGCCTAAGATTCTCATCCCTGACCAGATTTATATAAACCAATTTCCTAAGAGAGTTCTACAACTTAACATATACAAAATAAACAGCAGGTATTATAATTCACAAATAAAAGAAGTTAATGTGAAATGTCGTTCAGTTTTAATTTCTAGCTTCTCCCTTTCCTTTAAACAGTGTCTTAAACTTTCTCTTTAAATATATTGAACTATATATCCATAAATCTGATCTTATTAAGTGATCATTATATACATGCTATAACACATGTAACTAGATATAAAGAGATGTTTAAATTATTAATATCTTTAAATATATTTTTGTTTTATGGCTTTTGTTTGTTTGGTTTTTGGTAATTTCCACAATAGGAATCTATGGTCCACTATTTCGTAATTAGTTTTTTTCTGACAGGGCTTGGGAATTAGATTGGTTTCAAGTCGGCCTTTCGGCTGATCTAGTTATTTGTTAATATGAATAATTTATTGGCTTTTAAAACTCCATAATATTTTGCATCATGCGACTAGGTTAAGTGTAAATTTTAATAATTAGTGTAACTATCTTTAAAGAGCAGTCTGAATTCTTGATAGAATTCTAAATAGAGAACTACTGTTGCCCCTTGATATCCATGGGGATTCGTTCCAGGACCCCTAAAGATATCAAAACCCCGGTTGCTCAAGCCTATTACATAAAATGGCATAGTATTTACATTTAACTTACATCCTCCTGTATACTTTAAATCATCTCTAAATTACTTATAATACCTAATACAAAGTAAATGCTAAATAGTTGTAACTAAAATGTGAATGCCATTTAAATAGTTGACCCCTGAACAACACAGTTTAAACAGCACCAGGGCTCGAACCCGTTTCCCCTGCATTGGCAGGAGGATTCCGAACCCCTGCCCAACCAGGGAAATTCTAGGACAGTTTTTTATGAATAGGAAATGTCTTCTTGAAATTCTTTATTATGAGTAGGAAATGTCTTTTAAAAATTTTTTAGTTATTTATGAATAGGAAATGTCTCCCTGAAATTCTTTTTCTCACTCATGGCAAAGCGAGTCATTGCATGAAGTCAATAGAATGTATTGGCATTGATAAAAGGATGTTCTCCATCTGGTACTCAGCTAGCTTTCTCCCATTTATGTATACGTACACATATATCCCCATATCTCTCCTCTCTTGATCGCCCTCACTCCCACCCTCCCTATCCCACTCCTCTAGGTAGTCACAAAGCACCGAGCTGGTTTCCCTGAGCTATGCTGTTGCTTACCCTTAGCTATTTTTCATTTGGTAGTGTATATATATCCATGCCAACTCCTCACTTTGTCTCAGCTTACCCTTCCCCCTCTCCGTAACCTCAAGTCCATTCTCTAGTAGGTCTTTGTCTTTATTCGCCTCTTGTCCCTAGGTTCTTCAGAACTTTTTAAATTCCATATATGTGTGTAAGCCTATGGTATTTGATTTTCTCTTTCTGACTTATTTCACTCTCTGTGACAGACTCTAACTCCATCCACCTCAATACAAATAACTCAATTTCGTTTCTTTGTATGGGTGAGTAATATACCATTCTATATGTGTGCCAAATCTTCTTTATCCATTCATCGGTTGATGGGCACTTAGGTTTCTTCCATGTCCGGGCTATTGTATTAGAGTTGCAAAAAATATTTTGGTATATAATTCTTTTTGAATTATGGTTTTCTCAGAGTATATGCCCAGTAGAGGGACTGCTGAGTCGTATGGTAGTTCTATTGTTAGCTCTTTAAGGAACTTCCATACTCTTCTCGATAGTGGCGGTATCAATTTTTATTCCCAGCAACCGTGCAGGAGGGTTCCCTTTTCTCCACACCCTCTCCAGCATTTATTGTCTGTAGATGTTTATATAATGGCCATTCCGAAAGGTGTAGGATGATATCTCATCGTAGTTTTGATTTGCATTTCTCTAATGATAAATGATATTGAGCATGCTATCATGGGTTTGTTGGCAATCTGTATATCTTCTTTGGAGAAATGTCTATTTAGGTCTTCTGCCCATATTTGGATTGGAATGTTTGTTTTTTTGATTTATTCTGAGGGTTTGTCTTTTCACCTTGTTTATGGTTTCCATTGCTGTGCAAAAGCTTTTAAGATTCATTACGTCCCATTTATTTTTGTTTTTATTTCCATTTCTCTAAGACGGGTGTCAAAAACGATCCGGCTGTGATTTATGTCATAGAGTGTTCTGCCTATGTTTTCCTCGAAGACTTCGATAGTTTCTGGCCTTACATTTTGGTCTTTATTCCATTTTGAATTTATTTTTGTGTATGGTGTTAGGGAGTGTTCTAATTTCATACTTTTACATGTACTTGTCCAGTTTTCCCAGCCCCACTTATTGAAGAGGCTGTCTTTTCTCCATTGTATATTCTTGCTTCTTTTATCAAAGATAAGGTGACCATAGGTGCGTGGGTTTATCTCTGGGCTTTCTTTCCTGTTCCATTGATTTATATTTCTGTTTTTGTGCCAGTACCATACCGTCTTGATTACTGTAACTTTGTACTATATTGTGAAATCAGTGAGCCTGATTCCTCCAGCTCTATTTGTCGTTCTCAAGATCGCTTTGGCTATTCGGGGACTTTTGTGCTTCCATACAAATTGCGAAATATTTTGTTCTAGTTCTGTGAAAATTGCCATTGGTAACTTGATACGGATTGCATTGAATCTGTTGATTGCTTTGGGTAGTAGAGTCATTTTCACAATGTTGATTCTTCCAATCCAGGAACATGGTATATCTCTCCATTTATTTGTATCATCTTTAATTTCTTTCATCAGTGTCTTATAATTTTCTGCATACAGGTCTTTTGTCTCCTTAGGTAGGTTTATTCCTAGATATTTTATTCTTTTTGTTGTAATGGTAAAAGGGAGTATTTTTAAATTTCACTTTCAGATTTTTCATCATTAGTATATATGAATGCCAGAGATTTCTGTGCATTATTTTTGCATCTTGCTACTTTACCAAATTCATTGATTAGCTCTAGGAGTTTTCTGGTAGCATCTTTAGGATTCCCTATGTTTACTATCATATCATCTGCAAATAGTGAGAGCTTTACTTCTTCTTTTCCGATTTGGATTCCTTTTATTTCTTTGTCTTCCTTGATTGCTGTGGCTAACACTTCCAAAACTATGTTGAATAATAGTGGTGAGAGTGGGCAACCTTGTCTTGTTCCTGATCTTAGTGGAAATGGTTTCAGTTTTTCACCATTGAGGACAATGTTGGCTGTGGGTTTGTCATATATGGCCTTTATTATGTTGAGGAAAGTTCCCTCTATGCCTACTTTCTGCAGGGCTTTTATCATAAATGGGTGTTGAATTTTGTCGAAAGCTTTCTCTGCATCTATTGAGATGATCCTATGGTTTTTCCTCCTTCCCCTTGTTAGTATGGTGTATGACGCGTATATTGAAGAATTCTTGCATTCCTTCAATAAACTCCCCTTGATCATGGTATACGATCCTTTTAATGTGCTGTTGGATTCTGTTTGCTAGTATTTTGTTGAGAATTTTTGCATCTATGTTCATCAGTGATATTGGCTTGTCAGTTTCTTTCTTTGTGACATCTTTATCAGTTTTTGGTATCAGGGTGGTGGTGGCCACGTAGAATGAGTTTGGGTTTGTCACCCTCTCTGCTGTATTTTGGAAGAGTTTGAGAAGGATAGGTGTTTTCTATTTCTTCCTTGTTAAGTCTCAGTAGGTTGTGCATTTCTAAGAATTTGTCCATTTTTTCCACGTTGTCCTTTTTATTGACATATTTGCTTGTAGTAATCGCTCATGAGCCTTTGTATTTCTGCAATGTCAGTTGTTACTTCTCCTTATTCATTTCTAATTCTATTGATTTGTCTCCTCCCTTTTTATCTTGATGATATGGCTAACGTTTTATCAATTTTGTTTATCTTCTCGAAGAACTAGCTTTTAGTTTTATTGAGCTTTGCTCTCGTTTCCTTCATTTCTTTCTGATCTGATTTGTGTGATTTCTTTCCTTCTGCTAACTTTGGGGTTATTTTGTTCTTTCTCTAATTGCTTTAGGTGTAAAGTTAGAATGTTTATTTTAGATGTTTCTTGTTTCTTAATTAGGATTGTATTGCTATAATCTTCCCTTTAGAACTGCTTTTGCAGCATCCCATAAGTTTTGAGTAGTCTAATTTTCCTTCTCATTTATTTCTAGGTATTTTTTTATTTCCTTTTAGATTTTTCCTCAGTGTTCTCTTGATTATTAAGTACTGTATTGTTTAGCTTCCATGCATTTGTATTTTTTACAGATTTTTCCCTGTAATTTATATTTAGTGTCATAGCGTTGTGGTCGGAAAAGATACTTGATACGATTTCAGTTTTCTTAAATTTACCAAGGCTTGATTTGTGACTGAAGATATGATCTCTCCTGGAGAATGTTTCATGAACACTTGAGAGGAATGTGTTCTGTTGTTTTTTATGGAAAGTCCTATAATTATCTATTAATTCCACCTTGTTTAATGTATCTTAAAGCTTGTGTTTCCTTATTAATTTTCATTTTTACTGATTTGTCCATTCGTGAAATTGGGGTGTTGATGTCCCCTATTATGATTTGTTTCTGTTGATTTCCCCTTTTATGGCTGTTAGTATTTGCCTTATTTATTAAGGTACTCCTATGTTACATACATATATATTTACAATTTTTATATCTTCTTCTTGGATTGATCCCTTGATCATTATGTAATGGTCTTCTTATTTCTTGTAAAAGTCTTTGTTTTAAAACCTATTTTGTGTGACAATTTCTTCTCCAGGTGACTTTTGATTTCCATCTGCATGGAGTATCTTTTCCATCGCCTTTCTTTTTTTTTTATCCCCTCTCTTTCATTCTTTAGTATCCCTAGGTCTGAAGTGGGTCCTTTGTTCACAACATACATATGGGTCTTGTATTTGTATCCATTCAGCCAGTCTATGTCTTTTGGTTGGAGCATTTAATCCATTTACATTTAAGGTAATTATCGATATGTATGTTCCTATTCCCATTTTCTTAATTGTTTGGGTTTCTTATAGTATTCTTTTCCTTCATTTGTGTTTCCTGCCTAGAGACGTTCCTTAGCATTTGTGGTAAAGCTCTTTTGGTGGTGCTGAATTCTCTTAGCTTTTGCTTGTCTGTAAAGTTTTTTCTCTGGCAAATCTGAAAGAGATCCATGCTGGGTAGCGTAATCTTTTTTGTAGGTTTTTCGCTTCCATCACTTTAAATAAGTGCTGCCACTCCCTTCTGGCTTGCAACGTTTATGCTGAAAGAGCAGCTGTTAATCTTATGGGGATTCCCTTGTGTGTTATTTGTTGTTTTTCCCTCTCTGCTTCTAATTTTTTTTAATTACTTTTGATAGTTTGATTAATATGTGTCTTGTGTTTCTCCTTGGATTTATCCTGTAACGGACTCTCTGTGCTTCCTGGATTTAAGTATTTCCTTTCCCATATTAAGGAAGTTTTCGGCTATAATCCCATTAAATTTTTTCTCAGTCCCTTTCTTTTTCTTTTCTTCTTCTGGGACCCCAATAATTCGAATGTTGGTGCGTTTAATGTTGTCTCAGAGGTCCCTGAGACTGTCCTCAATTCTTTTTATTCTTTTTTCTTTATTCTGCTCTGTGCTAGTTATTTCCACTGTTTTATCTTCCAGGTGAATTATCCGTTTTTCTGCCTCAGTTATTCTGCTATTGATCGCTTCTAGAGTATTTTAAATTTCATATATTGTGTTATTCATCACTTTTTTTGCATTTTGGTTCTTCAATTCCTTTGTTAAACCTTTCTTGTGTTTTCTCCATTCTATTTGTTGATTTTGGATCATCTTTACTCTCATTATTCTGAATTTTTTTTCAGGTAGACTGCCTGTTTCCTCCTCATTTGTTACATCTTCTAGGTCTTTGCCTTTCTCCTTCATCTGCTGTGTGTTTCTCTGTTTTCTCATTTTGCTTAACTTACTGTGTTTGTGGTCTCCTTTTCGCAGGCTACAGGTTGGTTGTTCCCGTTGTTTCTGGGGTCTGTCCCAGTAGCTAAGTTTGGTTCCGTGGGTTGTGTAGTCTTCCTGTTGGAGAGAATAGTGACTGTGTTCTGGTTCTTCGTTCTGATTTTGGTTGCTACCACCTGCTTATCTGTGAATGTCAAGCCCACACCCAGCAACACAGAGCCTTGGCAGGTAGTATTAGGCCAGGCCCCGATATCACTGTGCTTCCCTTTCTAAGAGACACCATTATTCTAACACATCCTTTCATAATATCCCTTGTGATTTTTTTTTACATTGTTAGATCCTATAAATTTCAAAGTACTTCCTTGAATGGTATCTTCCAAATTTGTTTTGCATTAGTTTGATATCGGAGTGGATTCCATGGTTTCCAGGCTTCCTGATGTAATATTCCCTTACTCTTTGAGTTCTTAATTTGAGCCAACAATTCATGACAGAAAGTTATTTCTTTCATGAACGATCCATGAGTGCTGTATTCACTGATTTCTTTCACGTGATTTAAGAATAGTTTCTTTATTCTTTCATTGTATCTTGGCTGAGTCATATTTCTTTCCTTCGGAACTTTGTACACATTGTTCTATTTTCTTTTATCACTGACTCTTGTTTAGAGAAATTTGAGGCCAATACTTTCCCCTTGAAAACATATGCCAAATCTGAAAGACGGAAGCTTTACAATTTTCATGGTAATCACTGTGAATTTCTACATGGCTTGACTACTGACTAATACTATAAGCTACAGTTTTCTGAGCTATGGCTGGGCTTAGTCTAGCTTTTGGTTATAATTTAGGAAAAAGATATCCACCCATTAGGACTTTCTTATCAAATAAACCTGGTTGGTAAAGTGGTACACAATGCTTTCACCACCCCAAGGTAACGAACTCATATTGCTCCAGTTATATTTTTTCATATTTACAGTTGCACATTATCACAGTTCTTAGAATTTTCAGGATTTAATTTTATAAAAAGATGTAAGATGACTCAAGAATATTTAAAACCCAGATTTGATGAAATGGTTGCTAATCACTAGTTAATTTCAGGCAGAAAATTACCCAGGAGTCTCAGGAAAAAGATATAGTCCACAGAGGAGATTGGCTTCTGAATGCCCATTTTTTTCCCATTAAAATCCTCCATTATTGAAACAATAGTTCTAAATCTAGCGTCAAATTCCTGGCTGTAAACAACCCAGTCATTAATGAGAGTTACAGTCATATAGAAAAATATTCAACTCTATTATGATTAAAAACCAATTCCCTTTGTTATATAGCTATTGTTTTAATGGAAATGTTTATTTTTCCATATAAGAAGTAATAAGGCTTTGGAAAATATTTGATAAGCTATGAGCATAAACATTAATTTAGCTTGTAACTCTTATTTAAGAAATTAGATACAAACTATGAATATCTGTCATTCCTAAAAACACCAAAGATGCACATAGTATCTACAACATTAGCATGCTTTAAACACAGCTAACGTGCTGACAGCCTTCTTCTGCTAGCATTTGTTCTGAGGGTTTACGTTATTAAATTGTTTAATCTTCTCAACAACCAGAAGATATATCTATATATCTACATCTGTATGGATACTTATTGATAAATGCCAGTATTATTCTTGTTTCAGATGAGGAAGATGGGCACAAAAAGATGAACCACCCGAGGTGAAATACAGATAGTACAGTTTCTACAGCTGTGCTCTTAAATATTGTGCTATTCTGCTTCTTTACAAAATAAGAGTTCTGATAATGGATGAGAAATATGCCAGCAATTCTGATAAGCACAGAGAATAAAACTATTTAATTTGAGTCTACAAAGCATATCAGAAAATTGGCAGGTGTTGAGACTATGACCAGAAGAGTGAGCCCACTGAAATTCCTACCTGTGTAATATCTTGCTTTACTTACTAATCCATTTGGTTTAGCCTAAAGCAGAAAGTGGATATTTATTCATTTATTGGCTGGCCTGCCTAGTGATCATGTGCTACATCTAGGACCAGGAAGCAGAGAGAGTCCTAAACAGGATCACCCAAAGAGGACCACACCATTGTAATGAAAATGGCGAAAATGAAATCTAGGGAAAATGAAAAGAAATAAACGTAAAGGAACAAGTTATGTAAAAGGGAACTCCAATAAGGGTATTAGCTTACTTTTAAGCAGAAACTCTGCACCAAAAAGGTAGTTGCCTGATATATTTTAAGTGATGAAAGGGAAAACTTACAACTAACAATACTCCACTCAGTAATGCTTTCATTCAGATTTGATGCGGATATTGAAAATATTACAGAGAACAAGAAGCTACTTGTTCAGAACCACCAAATCAGCTTTATAAGAAATGTTAATGGGCCTTCTATAAGGGAAAAAAAAATCACGACTAGAAATATGAAAAATCTCATTGGTAAAGGCAAATATAAAGGTAGTAATTCCTCTGTATCCGCCATAAGTACCTAACGGATACACAAAAGAAAAATGTGTTAAATATAATGTAAAAAAAACAGTAACTGGGGGAGAGAATAAATATCAGGGTTCTTGCAATTCATTCACATTAAGGTTTCAAGAACTTAAAATAATCATGCATATATGATTAGGACCATATATAGACCATAAGGTCCCTCTAGCCCTTCATTTACAGTTATATTAACTGATTAACTTTTCACAGATTTAGTATACACCATATTTCCCAAAACTTGCTTGTTCTAAAAAAATGTCCATGACTTTATAATTAAACATTGCCTAAGGACATGAAGTATAATCTGATCTAATTAAAAATCACTTATTTCTGTGGTAAAATATGTAATAGAGACATTTTATTTTTCTGATATAAACACTGGATGGTAAGGATATGGATATGAACACAAGTATTTATTTAAATAGAAATATGTTTGTGATTTTCCTTTTAAAAATGACATAGTGTGAGAGATTAAAAATATTTTTACTATATAGTCCTCTTTGGAATCAATGGAATGCAAAAAACAAAAAAAAAAAGAAAAAATCATCAAAAGAAAGAAGTAATGTGAAATCTGCTGGTACCACTAAGAAAAGAAGCTATAGTGAAATAGTTATGAAATTAAAAGAAAACGTGGAAAGCATATCTACAATTCTTTTCTAAGAATTTCCAGAGTTTTGCAAAAATTGACCCTTCCAGAAACTTCTGACTTGGCCCAACGCTGTTTGGGTTAGGGGGTAGCAGTCTAGAGGAGCACCACTGAATAAGGTCTACACTGTGAGAGAGGAGGTGACGCTGAAGAATGCATCATAGACACAGGTATAGTTCCATGGGACAGACAATTGCCATGTAAGTAAAAATATAGATCATCCATGCTGTTACTAATCATGGAAAAGAAAACTCTAAATCATTGGCCCTAGCCCTATGTCTTACAAAGACCTTTTTAAAGTCCCCGCTCATATCCTGCTCAGTGAAAAATCAGGCAATGCACAATGGTGAAAAGATTGATTGCTCATTCAATAAGAATTCATTGAGAGCCTACACAGTCTCAGAAAGCAAAGGGGCAGTGTTTGTTCTCATGGAACTTGCACTCTAGGTGCCAAGGCAAATAGATGGTAAACAAATAAACATATCTCATACACTTGATAGTGATAAAAGCTAGAGAAACAAATAAAAGAAGAAGAAAATGGATTTCTATTGTTTGTGGCAAACCGTTCTTATTTTATACAGGCTAATAGGGATCTAATATGATATTATTTGGGCAAAATCTGTAGGTAGTGAGAAGGTAAGCAATACAGAGATCTGTGAGAAGAATGATCTGGGAACTGGAAATGCAAGACTAGAGGGACAAAATTGGAGTGTTTAAAAATAGCATGAGGGTCAGTGTGGCAGGAGTTGGGGGGTCAGTAATAGAGACGGAGCTCCAACTATGGAGGACTTTGTTATCTAATCCAAGATCTTAGTCTAAATCTGGATCAGATGGGAAGTTACTCGTTGGAACTTGGCCAAGGTTCAGTATGCTCCCTATTTTAAAAGAATTGCGTTGGCTGCTGGAAGGAGTCTGCAGAGTGGCAAATTGGGCAGCTATTATAATAATCAGGTGGGATAGTCATATGCATTTGTTGGTAACGTGTGGTTGGAAACTGAATATATATTAATGATTTTCTTAGTGGATTTAATATATAGTGTGATGTGAAGAGAAGGATCAAGGGTGACTCAAGTTTTAAATCTGAGAGTTGACCGTTGCCGATCTGGATCTACTATGGACAGAGCCCCTTGTTCCAGAGTAGGACACAAGGGAAGAAGGAGTCATGGTTTGAAATGCCACTTAGACATTTGTGTGACCATATTGAGTTGATATTAAGGTAAGATATCAGTGGTTCCAGAAAATGGCCAAGACTGTGTGAAACATTGATAATATTTAAACCTCTGAAATTAGATGACATCCTCTGGAAAATAAAATAGAAGACAAATCCCAGGGCTGAGCCATGAGCTTGCTCATATATGGAGGTTGTGCAGGTATGTTTACATTTGCAGAAGGGGACGCACATAGAAGGACCATCTCTTTTTCATCGAGTCCTAGAACTAATAGCAAATGTAGTTACGAATGTATCTGGCCTGAGAAACTTTCCATGCACATGTTTTCAGAAGCAAAGGAAGAGGTTTTGCCTCCTATGAAGACATGTTTTACCTCAGACTTACATAACCATGTTAAATATATATAGAAAAATATGGTGATATGAATGAAAATCCCGTGGCCTCTTCCTTCCAATTTGGAATGAGTGGCACGTTGGCTTTGTGTTGGTCTTCTTGTAGGGGACAGTGAAGTTGGAAATCACAATTCCTCCTCCCCCCGCTTCTCCAAGTCGAAGCTGGAACATAGGAGACCTGGGTTCTCTGGAACGACTCTCTGTGGTGTGTCCCAGAACCTCACCAAGAGCCAAGACTTCCCTGTTGGTGTAATAGCTAAGAATCCTCCTGAAAATGCAGGAGACACGGGTTTGAGCCATGGTCAAGGAAGATTCCACATGCTGTGGAGCAACCAAGCCTGTGGTCCACAACTTCTGAACCTGTGTTCTAGAGCGTGATCCACAATTACTTAGCCTGCATTGCCACAACTACTGCAACCCGCACACCTAGATGCAGTGCTCCACAACAAGAGAAGACACCACAATGAGAAGTCCGTGCACTGCAATGAAAAGTAGCAACCGCTCGCTGCAACTAGAGAAAGCATGCGTGCAGCAATGAAGACCCAACACAGCCAAAAATGAAAGAAGAAAGAAAAAGAAAGCAAAAGAAAGGAAAAAAGAAAGAGAAAGAAAGAGAAGAGAAAAGAAGAAAGAGAAAGAAAGAAAGAGAAAGAAGAGAAAGAAAGGAAGAAAGAGAAAGAAGAAAGAAGTTATTTTTTAAAAAAAGTATCTGGTTCCAAAAATTTAGCCCTGACAGTCCCTTCTCAGTTTCACACCTGACAGTGGGACTTTCAGGCAGACCTCTGAGTTAGACAAAGGGGTATTCCAAACCCAAGATTTGGGGTCCCTGTTCAATTCAGGTTGGGGCAAAGTGAATGTATTTGCTATAATGAATTATGTGCTACAAGGGAGTTGTCCTTTTGTTTATCTTACTGAGGAAATGGCTATGGTGGTTGAAGAAATGATTCAACTCTTTGTATATTCCACTTGGGTTGTGTTCATAAGTGTTAGAGTGATTTATTAGGTTTTGCTTTTTGTCTACTGTTTGTTTTCTGTAAATTAATAAACATTTATGTATCATATATAATTCAATAATATTTCCCAAGGTAATAATGTAACTTGACTTTCATATTACTTAGAAAAATATTTTTGTGGGTTTTTTTTAATCACTGCAGGTTAATCATTCTGATTCCTTTATACTGGAATGCTAATTCGCTAAAAAATTTAAATGTTTCTTGGGAAATGATCTCAAAATTGGTGTTCTATCAGCCATCTTGAATGTTGCTATAACAGAACAACACATCCCTCAATAAATATTCTAATTTATTGAGAGGTATAAATTTATACGGGCTTAATATGGTCTTCCTGTCAATATTTTTAAGAAAAAAATGGGACTTTCAGTATGATCTCTTCATTAAACAAATACCAGTTGATTGCTTACCAAGTAACATTGATAAACAAGACATATATTCTATAACCCAACTAATTTACTGTTTTTAAGGCAAGATTGTTTTTATCAGTAATTATAGAAATAACTTTATTGCAGTTGTTAGGAGCAGGTAGGGAGTGCTTCCTGGTGGACTAAATGATTTCTAAGCTGTGTTTCACAGTTGACTTAGAACTATCTGAATGCACGTGATAGGAAAAGAGAAGCATCCTAGGCAGTAAGGAAGGGATGCAGCAACAATTGGGGAAGGATCTTGGCAAATCTGAAGACCTGGGGAGTCCAGGAGTGCAAAGAAAATGGGCGCAAGCGGCATTTCATGCAGAATGGTGTAGACTGTTGGGGAAGGAGAAATTCCCCCCTCTACCTCTCTTGAGTTCTTGTGGCTGGACTACCAGCAAAAATGACAGGTGACAAGGTTTTTTTATACAGGCTTCTTTGTGATTAGGAAGTCTTACCTCTAGATGCGGGGAGTGTCCATTTCACATGAGAGATTTTTTTCCTGCTTTCAGAGACAGAGAGGAGGGTCAGAGTGTCCCTCTTGTGTTGGCATTTCTTAACTTTAATTCAAAATAATCAATATGCCATTGAGACACATTTTTGGGTGGCCTACCCTGGGCCCCAAATAGATCATAATAAAGTTCTGAAAATTTACAGAGGTAGCAAGATGCTGTGTTCTAGAAATATCCTTTTGGAGGCAGGACATATAATGGTCTGGAGTGGAGAAGGTTGTTAGAAGAGAAGCTGGGGGCTATGATAGTACCTGGGCTAAGTAGAAGAGCACTTGATGCAGGAAGAAGAAGAGAAAAAGAGTCAGAGATGGTTTCTGGGTTCTCAACTTGAATACGTGAAAGGAGGACCTAAATTAAAAGAAGGTATCGGTGTGACAGAAATGATGATAGTTCACTATGATCATCATGAATTTCAGTTGCCGGAAGGTTGAATCCAGCGGGCTGAAGGATGGAAGTCAAGTTGGAGGAGGGGGGAAGACACAATTTCAGCAGGTCACTTAGAAAAGACATGAATATAGACGATTTTGGAATAAAATGTATGATGTATTAATCATGCAACCGTTCTCAATCCCTCATGGAATCTTATGAAATTTCTAATAACATCTCTATTGATCCCAACTCTTTCATATTGTGGCTTTGCTTCAGTAAGACTAGAGAGGAATGTCATAAAAGGATTTCTTCTGTATTTCTGGGTTGGCACAGCCCAAGTACCTAGTCATGAAAGCATAAGATAAATATAAAAATATTAAACATAAAGATCCATAAGCTTCAATTCGTAGTACAAAAATAAAAATATAAATTTGTTACAGGGGTTTAGATTTGAAAGTTTATGTATAATTCTGTTACTATTGAAAAAGCAAAATGACAGTGGATTTACTTGAGGGTTGAGATTTTTCTTCCCCTTGTTTTTAAGCAAGCAACATACAGCTGAATATTGGATAATGATCTGTTGTGGAATAAATGTGCATATCTATCACCTCTAATTAATATGTATCTTTTGCGCCTTTTACAGTAAAACGCCTCACACGACCATGGATATGATAAAAATTAAGTTTAAGAACACCAGAATTTTGACTCCCGTTTGACGAATGTTGTACTTGAATAAATTTATCCGTTATTCATTTAACAAAATAAGCTATAATAAATTATTTCTTTGAATTATTTTAACACACAATAGTTGTGTTAATTTTGACAATACTTTATTACAGGTGATTATGTTGTCATGACTATATATTTTGAATTGAGTAGAAGAATGGGATACTTCACTATTCAAACATACATTCCTTGTATACTGACTGTGGTTTTATCCTGGGTATCATTTTGGATCAAAAAAGATGCTACACCAGCAAGAACAGCATTAGGTGAGTTCCAAAACACCTTTGCTACCATTTTGTTTATTTTAACTTAGAAGTATTCATAAAAACACTTCCAATAAAACGCCTAGCTCAAATGTAACTGATCTACTTTGAAGGCTACTTGATTCATGCTAGCTTTTAGGTAGACAAGTTAGACTGTTCTCCTGTCTCCTATATTACATTGAACATTTTCTGTTGGTTTTTAAAAAATCTTTGTTTAACAACAAAGTAATTTTTGAAAAAAAGACTTTAGTATCCTCTGCCAATATTAGTTTTGCATGCTGATCAGAAAATACATGATAGAATTGGTAAATCAGCTGGCAAAAGCATAGCACAAATTTAGTAACTATTCTTGAGGTTATGACCTTACAATTACATAGTCGGGTGTCATACTGAGAATGACTTTAATGATTAGCTCACAACTTGAGACTATGAATGTCCTTTCAAAGTGTCGCCATTGTGGCATTAAGAGGACAAAGATACTAGATACAGTGTTTGCACTTAATAGAGTTACAGACCAGAAGAATAGAGAAATGTCATTAACACCAGGATATTTAGTTAAGACAGCAGAATGGCTGTGCCTACTTTAGATAAAGCTTAAATCATCCTATGACAAGATCAAAGAGAACCACCAGTAAATCAAATATAAGAAAGCATTCAACGTTCTTTTTAAAAAGATAACTGTCAATGCTCTCTATAATGTATCATTTACAATATTGTGTATACAGTAAAAAATTACTAGACTTTCTAAGAATTAGGTAAATGTGACTCGATCAAAGAAAAAAGTCACCATCAAAATGCAACTCTGATGTTGAATCAGCAGACATGGGCTTTAAAGCCGCTATGATTACAATGTTCAAAGATTTAAAATAAAATAATGAATTACCAGATGACCAGATGGATAAGAGCCGATGTAATATATTAAAAAAGAAATTCTAGAATAAAATGCAGAGTAGTTGAATTGGAAAAAAATCACTAGATGAGCTTAAGAGCAGATTGAAAATGGCAGGGGGAAAATGGTCATGGATAACTGAAGACTATCATATAAAATTTATCTAATAGAAGAAGAGAGGGATTAAAAAGATTCAAAAGAATGAACAGAGCCTCAGTGATCTTTGGGACAATATGAAGATGTATAACACAACTGCAGCTGGTGTTCCAAAATGAAAAAATGAGATTTAAGAAGTTTTGAAGAAATTAGGGAAAAATACTCAAATTTAGTGAAAAATACCTACCTACAGATTCTGTAGACATGACATGGTCATCACTTTTTTAAAAAAGTTAAATTGGACATATATTTATTACAAAATCTTCTTTCATAAAAAAACTTGTCAATAGTGTAGACTTTTCAAATTTACAATGCATTTTTACAAAAAGTATCACAAATTGCTCACCTACAAAAAGGAGAGCCTGGCATTCTATTTTCACTGAACTGATTAAAGAAACTGATACAAACGAGGTAACTTCATATGACCAAATGTTAAGAAGGCACGGAGCAAGGCTGTAGGCGTTGACTTCTAGTTCATTATCCTGTACACCTGGTCAAGCTGTTTATGCTGTGCTGTTTGACTCATTCTACAACTGGCCCTTGCTGATTGCCAAGCCAGGGAGGCACTAAACTGGAGCTGGGAAGCAAACTGCAAAGGTGGTATCTAATATATGTGCGTCTGTCACTTATACCTGATCCCTGATTAGTATTGCTGTATTTATAGTACTTCCTGCCTGTGTGACAGCTCTAGCATGTTCTAATTTCCTGCGGGCTCGTCTAGGGGAGAGATAGCGTTAAATTTTTCACATGATAATCATCCAGTCATTTCACTCTTTATTTTAGTAGACTCCATTCCCTTTTCTTGTATTTCTTTCTAAACTATCCGTCACATGTATGACTCTTTCCTAATTTTTTCCCCACAGTCTTTGATTAAATTTTTAGTGTTGGCCGACATATATGAAATAAATTGAATCGAGTGTGATTAGTTAACTGATTAATCAACGAATCAATAAACTTATGCAAAGCACTTATTGAAATGCCGAGAATGCTAGGCACAATGTTAGGTAATAGGCAGCAAGATGAGCAAGATACAGTCTTTCTCTTAAAGATCACACAGTCTGTTCAGGGAGACAGACTGCAAAGACATATGCAATTCTCTGTGAAAAGCAAAAAAGTGAGGTACATAGAAGGTACGGGAATAATGAAGCTGTACATCTTATCAGATCTGCCTGGGGTACTACAAAGCCGTTTGCCTCAGAAAAAGTGGTATACAGCTGAGTCTTCAAGTAAAAGAGTTTACAAATGGCATAGAGAAGGAGAAGTAAGACAGAAAATGGTTTACCTGGGCAGAAGAAAAGTGTGAGATGGGAAATTGATGGAACGTATAGGTGACTGCAAACTGTATTTTGATTAAAAATATATTTAAGAGGCAAAATGTCAAACAGTAGGAGAATAACTGAATAAACTGAAAGATAGCAACTTAATTCAGATATTTTTATGTTACTGTGAAGACTGTAATAATTTTATGGAAATATTGCGTACAAAATTAAACAATTACATTTACATATATTCTCTTTATGCAATGTCAAGAAGTAGTCACATAAAAATAAAACACTGTGTTGGAATGGAGGGATTCTGTGTGGTCCCTTTCACAACTTGGTATGTGTCTCCTGTGCAGGGATAACCACAGTGCTGACCATGACCACACTCAGCACCATAGCCAGGAAGTCCTTGCCTCGTGTTTCCTATGTGACAGCCATGGACCTCTTCGTGACCGTTTGCTTCTTATTTGTCTTTGCTGCTTTGATGGAGTATGCTACCCTCAACTACTATTCAAGTTGTAGAAAACCAGCTACCACTAAGAAAAAGACATCGGTGAGATCCAGTAGCAACGATGTTCTGGGAGGGTAGTGGGAGGATAGTTTGAAGTAAATGATTCTTATTCATAAGATCTTATACAACATGATATAGTTTAAGAAGTCTTTTTAAAAAACAACACAGGTATTCCGAAGATAAGAATGTGACATTCAAGCACGCTTCAGCTTCACCTACCAGTGGCATGGACTGATGTAATCATACCTTAAAGATTACTCTTTACCAGTGATTTCTGATGCAGATTTCCATAGTAGTTTTCTAAATTCTTTTTCTGATTTCCTTGTAGTTACTATATCCAGATTCCTCAAGATGGATTCAAGAACGCATAAACATACAAGCCCCCTCCGTACGTATAGTATTGCAAGTGCAAATATTTCTGAGAACTCTGAATATACTACAATTGAAAAATATTATTGTTTACATATGCACCTATTGGAGGCCAATGAATAATGCTTGTACTCCCTTCCAAAAGTTATTTAATTCTTTAAAATATGTCCAATCAGAACTTTTGGAAAATAAAAGGAAAAGAATCACTCCTTCTACCCACCCCTGGGTAAAAATGTATAGTGTATATATTTCTGTAACAGAAAATTAATTATGAATACATTTCTGGGTCAAAATATTAATTTATAGGATCATTTTAATAATTGCATCATATGTTCATGATTGATGCACAATCTTGGCAGGACACGGGGCTAATCCACACCTTTTCACTTTCAAATATATTTTTATCATTACAGTTCTGTACATACTTGTAATTATTTACTTAGTATAAATTCCTAGAAACAGAAGGGCTAGATCAAAGATTGCATAGGTTTTGCCAAAATGCATTCCACCGGTTCATATTTCAACTCATTTATCCTCACAACTCCCATTCTACCGAAAGGACGTCGAGACGTTGAAAACCCGAGGCCTGTTAAATATTGATTAAGCCTTCACGATTTTTTTAAAAAAAATTTTTATATTTAATTATTAATATGCTTGAATTTTGAGTGTATGAAATGTAAGAATTTATTGAAAAATTGAAAAATATGTCTTTAAATTATTGATGTGAGCTATCGCTTTTATCATATAACAATTTTTACATATAACTGTATTCTTTTACACATGTGAACTCACAAATTGAATGACTAATATATGCCCACCCGTACACCACAGGTTGTTTTCTAACTGCTGATCAGCACCTAATGTTCAGTGCATTTCAACCAATTTTCATCAGGAGACTGTAGTTTTCCATCCTCTTCAAGTGTGTATCATTGTAGTTCTGACAGAAGATGAGGCCATTTTTACACAGTGAACATATAGTTTCGGCCAGCAAATGCTGCCAAATAACAACGCACTGAAAGGTAATGCGAACGGGTGGGAGTGGGTGATGCTGAATAACAGACACAAATCAGAACGAATAGCCTGAGGCTGGAGAGCACATTATATCTTCCGCCACTCTCAGCCTTCACATAGTGCTGGGAGTGGAGAAAGAAATATTGACATCATTGGTGTAGAAATGATACTGACGAAAGAAGGAATAGCTACGAAGCTAGAAGAATTTATTTTTCTTAAGCGGAAAGTGAAATGACTCTGAAGTACATAGGAAAATAATTAACGTAGATAAAGAGCTCCAGGCCATGTGCAAAGACACAGAGAGAACATCAACAGAAGTTCAGAAGAAAGAGGAAGGGGGAGTTGGATGATAATGTCTTCAAATCTATTCTGAAATATCCACATGTTATAGTTCAGGGGCCACTATCTCCAAAAAGGAAACGCAGAGATGAGCAGCCTCTCGGCTTTGAAGGTCAGCAGCTGGCTCTACCGATGACCATACATTGCTTTGGGGCAAGTTGTCCAAACAACTCTGTGCCTCGGTTTCCCAACCCATAATCTGCAAGGCTAGTCCACTTTGAGAGTGCAGTAGTACATGCGGCCAGGAAGCACAGCGGATCTGAGGAAGTCACATTGATGCAATATACAAAGAGGTGAAACAGGAGTGAGTTGGGAAAGAACCAGGCTGGGCAGAAGATGACTATGGAGACTCGTTAATTAAAATATCTTTTATTTTCCTCTAAGAATTTTATAGTGTCAAGCCTTATATTTATGTCTATAATCGATTTTGAGTTTATTTTTGTGTATGGTGTTAAGAAGTGCTCTAATTTCATTCTTTTACTTGTAGCTGTCTAGTTTTCTCAGCACCACTTATTTAAGAGGCTGTCTTTTCTCCATTGTATATTCTTGCCTCCTTTATCAAAGATAAGGTGACCACGTTGGCATGAGTTCATCTTTGAGATTTCTATACTGTTCCATTGATCTGGTTTTGTTTTTGTGCCAGTACCATATTGTCTGGCTATCTAGAGAGGACAAGCAATGTCTGGTATCCACACATTGAAAACTCATTTTTCACCTGAATTTCATGGAACAGGGATATTCTCTCATCATCCCTATACACTTTTTTAAAAAAAACTGTTTAATAAATAGAAAAAGAACTTTTTACCACTCCACACTTTATTATATGTATTTTTTAATATTTGAGGAATTATATATATATGTGTGTGTATATACCCAAATCAGAAGAGTAGTAGGCAGAACAGTGACTTGAAATGGCAAATACACATTTGAAAATACGCTTATTCTCCCTTATCATTAACTCAAGAAATACAAGAATTGCAAATTGCACTGTACTTTTTCTCATTAGATTGGCAAAGATTTGAACTCTTCAGAGCAGGAATGGGGGTGGGCATAGGGCAGGGCACTGTCCTCTTTATTTAGTGAACAGACATAAACTGTACTTATTGCTTGATTCACCTCGGGCTGTTCTTGATTCATCTCATGATGATATTTGGTTTGTTCTTGTTGCCAGCAGAACTATTCTCTCCTTGATATGAGTCCACCACCACCGGCAATGGTTACCCTAAACAATTCCATGTACTGGCAGGAATTTGAAGATACCTGTGTCTATGAGTGTCTGGATGGCAAAGACTGTCAGAGCTTCTTCTGCTGCTATGAAGAATGCAAATCAGGATCTTGGAGAAAAGGGCGTATTCACATAGACATCTTGGAACTGGACTCATATTCTCGGGTCTTTTTCCCTACATCGTTCCTGCTCTTCAACTTGGTCTATTGGGTGGGATACCTGTATCTCTAAGTATTCCTCCTGGTGATAAGTGAAGAGTGTTAGGTTTCCTTCTAAACTTTGGCCCTACCCAGACCAATAGTTATCAATAGGAGTAACAAGGAAAGATACTACTCAGTTTATCTGAAATTATGTAATACCTTTGAGCAGCGTAGGAGTATGTGGCAAATATTTCTATTATGTATTTCAGACTCACACACACATGAGAGCACACAAACAGGTTAATTCAGTTTTAAAGTGATATTCTTGCTAATCTTTACTGAATCTGTAACGTGGTGATGTATTTTTTGGATATTGGAAGCAGATGCCAATTTCCTTGTGAAGAAATCTGTGAAACCTACAAGTAAATATCTGAGAAGCTCTTTTAAGGCCCCGACCCTTTCTGTATCTTTCATTTGCAACGCTTGGCAGCACCAGTGTCCATCTATGTGAAGTCACTGCTGGCCAAGACACACTCTACTGATCTCAGCGCCCAGGCAGTCTGAGTTCAAGTGTGAACTGCAGTGAGTTACCACCCAGTTTCCTCTCTCTGTGGCCTCTTTGCTCTGGCGCCACCTTCACTGGTTTGCATTCTTTTATCTAATAACTTCACCCTAGGCTTGGGAATGGTGTATATGCATCATCCACAAGTTTTCAGTAGAGAAAAAATTCTAATTTTCAAAATTCTCATGTGGTTAAAGTCAAAGATGTTTATTATCTTTAAACACCAGTAGTTCAACATTTTATCTTGAGTTCTGTTTTACTAGACCAAGGTGAACCCCAGAGTCTATGCTATTACGGGTTCAATCATTATCTTGCAAAGATGGGTATACAGCATTCACAAGCTGTTGTTTTGAAATTGTTTTCTAGAGTGTGAAAGAAATATAGATAGAATTTTTACAAAACTTTCTTAGTGAATATTAACTTTCAAGTCAAATCAACTTTAGATGCAAAAAACATGGGTAATGGCTATCATCAATGGTATATTTTGAAAAAAATTATTTTATACTTTGAAATATGGATATGTAGCTAGTTTCCAAAGGAAAAAAACCTTGAAATTATTACTCTTTTGATATTTTTATAACACAAAACCAACTTGCTTCATGATGTTAGTTTTTTGTTATAACTGGATGCTATTATGTACTTCACATTACTCTTCAGAAGCTTTCCACCGTTCATAGGAAAAGAAAAAGTCCTACCGGTAAGTTAACAGATAAACATCTGTTAGCATTATTAAAATTTTCGCACTAATTGTGTTTTTCATCTTTCTCACCCGGAAATTGTATTTGTTTTATGGAAATCACATTTTATTTTATGTATTTGGATTATATTACTCTTAGTATCAAGTGAATGCAGATATACTGATCTTTATCGCGCAGTTTTCAAGGATATATATATAATGTGAGATACTGAGTTTCTTCCCGTCATCTTCCTTCCTGTCATTTGAGTTTTTAGTTGCTACATAGACCACAAGCCAATTGGCTTTTATTTAGAGAATCCAATTTAAAACATAAAATAAAAATGAGTATTTGTAGAGAAACACTTTGAACCTATTGGTCTAAATGAAATTTCTCCTCATTTGGAGAATTTCACCTGCTAGCAGTCTTACTCCGTCCCTAATACTTCAACCTCATACTCACCCACAGGGAGGGTCTCTGGAGGTGTTCCACACAAGGAGGACAGCCCAAGGCTGTTCTTCAAACACAGTTCCCAACTTTATAACTTCTAACAATTATGAAAACTTTCAATCTAGTGTTTATATACATATATACGTATGACATTTCATCTTCAATTTCTTTCTGTAAAAAGAAAAAAGTGAATGACTTAGGATAAGCATAATTGGATGTAAATGTACATTGAAATGTTTACTATTAGACTGGAGAACCTGATTACATTAAAAATACTCAGGAAAATGTATGTAAATAAGAGGGAAAGTACCAGATTTTGAACACACTGTAAATGTAAAATTCACAATTTTCTATTGAAGCCCATTGCCCAAAACTGAGGA